>NC_141928.1:39263959-40463959 GCF_057802395.1 Ceratotherium simum simum | reverse complement strand
GTAAAGTGGGAGCAGAGGAACTTCATTGAGAAGTTCATGGGATGTGACCCGGCCTTTGTAAGAAAGCCTTTGAAAGATTGCCACTGATACAGAGCAGGTCATTACCCTTGGGAGGAACGGTGTGAAAAGTGGCACAGATGCAGGAAGGCGTGGGCCATGTAGGGAATTGTGTATAGGCCAGTTTGAATATAGGTAAATAGTGGAAGAGAAAGATGAAAGAATGGTTTGAGTTCAAATTAGAGCATCTTGAATGTGTGGCTGATAATATCTGGCCTTCATTCAGTAACCCATGGGAAGCCATTGAAGGTTTTTGAGCTGGTCAGTAAGAAGACATGATCAGTGCTCTGCTTTAGGGCAGCAGTGGATCATTTATAAAAGTTGGAAGCGAATAACAGGATATTGAATTCAGGAGGAGATGATATTAGTGGGATTAGAAAGGAGGTAATAGCTTCAAGAGACCCTCAGATGGAATATTATAGGACTGACAGGTGATCAGAGGAGGAACTGAAGGTGACTCTTAGGTTTCATGAACAAGTTACAGGATAATAACGTGGAGGAGCAGATATGCTGGAAATCAGGGAAGGTGAGAAATGTCATTTTGGAACATGTTTATCTTGAGATGCTAGTGAGCACCTGAGAGGTAATGTCCAACAGTGTGAGTTTAGAACTAGAGAGAGTTTTAGGAGCCAGGGCTAGAGATGCAATGAGAGAAAATGATACCATAACTCAGGGGGAGCATGCACAGGGAACGGGGATAAGAACCATGCTTTGGGGGAAGAGCAGCTATTATGTGCAAGGCACTATAGAAAATGCTTGATATACTTTATTTTGTGTAGTCCTTGCTAGGTGAAGTGATTATCTTCACGTGAGAGATGAGGAGACTATAAATTCTTTGAGTGCTTATCTCAGCCCAAGGTCACACCTTTGATAAGTGTTGGCTCCAGGGTTTAAATTCAGGTCAGCCTAACTCGACTACATCACACTACAAAGCAGTCAAAGAGGTAGTCGGAACAAAACCAGGAAAATGCACTGCCATGAAAACAAGGGAGGGGAAGACTAAGTATCTTAATGAACTATGGGGTGACCGTGGGATTAGAAAAGACTGAGGTGAGGCGGAGAAATGTCTTCAAATGGTTCCCAGTAGTTCCAGCTTTCATTGGGACTTTGTGCCAAGGCCACATAGATGCCAGGGTAAGGTACACTAAGAGAGGCTATTTAAGGATTTTGAACTGTGCCTGGTCTAGCTGGAGGTTGAGTTCCATCTACAAATGTACATTTTAACTTACTCAAATAAGCATTTATGCCAGAAGCATCCAGATGATTTTCCAACTTTGTTTTTAGTAGGAGAAACTACTTTTTCCATTGAAAATACATGGAAAATTCCAGATAAAAGCAGAGTCATTCAAGTTGAAAGAGAGGAAGTGCTCCTTTCCCTTCCTCTGCTCTACCCTGAACCCTATTTCAGCCCCTGAGAAACCACTCTGCTCTGCATAACACCATTTGAAAACCCCTCCTTTACATTATTTTTATGAGTGAGAAAGGGAAGTAGCAGGCATTGCCTTTTTATTATAGGTGAGAAAAGCTAGAAAACCAAAGAAGAGAGTCATTTGTTTTAGGTACAAATAATTTAGGAATCCAGCTGATAATAGAACAGAGGTTTCCAAACTCCACGTCAGTCAGTGCTGGTTCTATTATCTCATCCTTGCCCCAATTTTAAAAGAAAATTTGTTTAAAAGAGAACATAACACTTGGTTCCTACAATTCCTTTCAGCAGACATTTGTTAACTGCCTAGTATGTGCAAAACAGTTAAGACTAGCTTAGTAAACTTTGACTCATTTTTATAGACTAAAAGGGAAAATAAATCATCCCAAAGCATCAGTATTATGCTACTAATAAGGAGCTTACTTTGTGAGACTTCAAAATTACAAGTGCCAGAAGGAGGTTGTATGGGCTCCAATGTTTGTTCAGACCCAAGCTAAAGCTCTAGGCAGAAGAGGAGTGTTGTAGCACACAGCTGCTGTACGAAGCCTGCTTTATAGACTGCGCAGGTGACTCCTGGAGAAGGACGTGAGTGTGAGAATAGAGGCCACAGTTAAGAAACTGCAGTGTTTTACAGGTGCCTTTCTACTCCATTTTGTGTTTTAAGATTATTTTATGTTCATCTTCAGCTCTTTACTTTAAACCACCTGACACCAAAGCCAAGTTAATTGAAAGATTATTAGAGGTCCATGAATCATCTTTGGAAGAAGCAGGTTGTAAATGAGCATTGTGAGACTCACTCTATTTCCCTTTCTAGAGGAAGCAGAAGAAAACAATCCACAACAAAGGAATTTGGCAAGCTCTCAGAAGCCAGGGGTCAGTTGGAAGTAGGAACTTGAAGAAGGTCATGAAGGACCCAGCCATCCAAATGGCCCCATAGACTAGGAGATGTTTTTACATCTTCCCGCCCTCCCAGAGTCTTCAAGTTCCTAAGTTTAGAAGATCTTTGTTTTCCTGTTAGCAGGAAGCTGTGGTTGAAATAAGGAGGGGATAAGGCAGGGGCTGTAACTGAGAAGAGAGCTGTGGTGTGGAGTGCTGCCGAGTTTTGGGCTGTGCTTTTAAAAGCATTTCAGGGTAAGACTTGCTTTTTTTTTTTAGGTGCTCCGTTGCATTAAAAAAAGAAAACTTTTGTTAGCTTTGCTGAGATTCATGTGATGGGAATTGGGATGAGGGACTTTGATTTCTGGAGTAACTCTGGAGATTTGTGCATTGGGTATAATAGCTAACTCCGAGAAACCTTAATGGAGTAAACTGGAAGCTTTCATGATTTTACACAACAGTTTGGGGAAAATGTAGCTCTTATGTTAGTCAGTGGGTGATAGGCACATCTGCTTCTGTGTGAGAGTCCTTTCCTCAGATTCTCAGGAGTTTGTTCCTTTGTTGGTGAAGAGCTCTGTTCTCTGGAAGACAGATTTGTTCACTGAGAGCTGATTATGACTTGTATGCGTGCAGTCTATGATATTCCAGTACTAAGAGTCATTGGCTATGCTGGTGTCACAAGTATGCCATTGCTAGACTTCATCGTGTTTGTTATAGTTTATGTGGTTTTCAGACTGAGCCAAATATAAACTTAAAGCCCTCCTCCAAAACTTTGTATTTAGTAAGCTCAACAGTTTTTTTGTATAAGTATGTGTGGGGCGAGATGAGATGCTGGCAGCACAGAATCACCGCTGTGGCTCGGGGGAACTTGAAGTTGGTTTGCAATGTGATGCCAATTGGGAGACTATTGGCTAATAGGTCAGTAGATCAGTACTTCACTCCCAAACCCAAGTTTCGGTAAGGTTGTCTTCATTTCTGTGTTATATAGTTCAGTCCAAGGTCTAGGCAGCTCAAGGTGGGACCTGTTATTTCTATCTTTACATTCTCATGTCTAAATGAAAGAGCTTTAGTTCCTATAACCATGTCTTATAGAGGCTGGTGCTATTCCTTGACTTCTCTTTGGTGCCTCTTTTATGACTCTACTGTTTTTTCAACCTTCTTTTTTGAAATGTGATGACCCTTCTCCCAAATATTTAGTAATTACAAAGAGAAAAATAGTAAGTTTACAGTGGAGAGTTCTGGCAGACAACATCTTAGCCAGGCAATCTAGGTTCATGTCACCAGGAATACATATGACAGCATGTATTCCCTGATATGATGGGTACATCAGACAAACCCCAGTTAAGGCACATTTCCCAAAACAACTGGCCAGTACCTTTCAAAAGTATCAAGAATGTGAAAAACAAGGAAAGAATGAGGAACAGTCACAGGTTGGAAGAGACATACAACTAAATGTTTTGTGGGATCCTGGATTCGGTCCTGGAACAAAAAAAAGGACATTAGTAGAAAGAATTGGTAAAAAATAATTTCTGTACTTCAGTTAATAATATTATACCAAGGTTAATTTCTTAGTTTGTTAATTGTTCTATGGTTATGTAAGATGTTAACATAAAGAGTAAGACGGGTGAAGGTACATGCATATTTTCCATACTATTTTTGCAACTCTTCTGAAAGTTTAAAATTATCTCAAAATAAAATGTTTTTTAAAATATAGTCGCCCAAATTGGACCTACTGTTTCAATAAGGATTATTTAAAAATTACTCTCCTGAGTAAGATAGAAAGAATATTTCCTACAGTTGGTCTATTCACTTTAATTTTTTAGTTCTTTTGTTGTTATATATTGAATAGATATAAAGTTTATAACAAATAGGTAAGTTGTAAAGAGTAACAATAACATGAGCACAAGTGTAGCTTGAAGCTCTCAGTATGCCTTTCTCCATCCCATCCCCCCCAACCTCTGTCCTGAATTTTGTATTTTTCATTCCCTTGCTTCTCTTTATAGGTTTGCCTTGAAAGTATGTATCTCTAATGATATAGTTTTGCGTGATATTTAACTTTATGTAAATGGAATAATACTATACGTATTCTTTAGTAATTTGTTTTTTCCCTAAATATTATATTCCTGAGATTTAATGATATTAATGTGTATAACTGTAGTTCATTCATTTTCACTACCAGATAGCTTTCCTTTGTATGAATATACCACAAGTTATTTCCCTACTTACTGTTAATAGCCATGTGGTTGGTTTCCAGTTTTGCTGTTAATGAGCACTGCCACTGCACACATCCTTGTTAATGACATATTACGAGAGTTTCCCTAGGGCATATGTTTAAAAATGGACTTGCTGGGTTATAGGGTAAATGATCCATCAACTTTACTAGATAAGGCCAAATTGTTTTCCAAAGTGTTTGCCCAATTTTTAATACCACCAACAGTATGTAAGTATTCCAGTGCCTCCACTTTCTAACACAATATTATTAGACTTTAAATTTTTAGAATCTGTTGGGCATGTATATTAAATTTTAAAACCTTGCCATTTATTGATTGACGACTTTGTGTCAAGCACTGTGGCAGACATTTTCATACATTATGTAATTTAATCCTCTCACAGCTCTTCTTCTCAGCTCCATATTACTCCCTGGGTCCTGGCCCTGTAGGGACCAACCAGGCTACAGGCAGGGACCTCTGGGGGACACCCCATGCTGCCAAGGTCCAGCAATTTCCAAAAAAAGATGCCTGTTCCCCTGGAGGCCAATCTCACGGGAATTCCTTAGCCTTGTCTTCTCCGACAGTGACGAGGAGTCAGCTCATGAGAAACACCTGGGAGTGTTGCTCACTCCCTTACAGAGTGCTGCAAGTAATGCTGTGGTTAGTTTGTAATAGATAATTACCCCTAAATATCTCTCTGGCAAATTTATTCTTTAGTGGGTCTTTCTCCATCTTGTATCTGCCTAATTTATTTCCTATTTCTTACAAAAAAAAAAAAAGTCATTCTCATTTTAGAAGAAATTTTAGGAAGTGGTTAATAACATGCCCCAAGTCACACTGTCATTAATTAGTAGCCAATTTTGAAATAAAACCCCGTTCTCTGGCTCCTAATCCTTTTTTTTGATCCATCTCTTCTCTTTTCCTGCCACATCCCATTGCTTCCTCCCTCTCCTCACTTTCTTCTACTCTCCTCTGAGTCTAACAGCTACAATGTACTTTCCAGTTGGCTGCCTTGTAAAGTAGTGTGTGCAGAGAGCATCACAGGATTGGATGAGTGCCTGGTTCCAGCTAAACAGTCATTACTCAGACCCCTGGCTAGCTATTCCGTGCCTTAAACCATTTCACATTCCAAGCTGTGCTGGTTCGTGGATTTGGCCAGACTACCCCCTCAAAGCTGCTTGATGGTGCTGCAGGGGCTTGGAAAGAATCCAGAACTTTAGGACATCCCATCCTTGGCTCTCCTTTCTCGGCAGCAGTAGGAACCCCAAGTCTACTGTGGGGGTGTAGGCAACTGAGAGTAGGACTGGGTGCCTAGAGAATGGTGATATTAGCGCTGCTAACATTGGTGAGGAAAACACAGATCCTAATGACAGAAAGAACAGAACTTAGGTTGGAGTACAAAACTTGTAGCCAACAAGCACAAGTGAATTTGGCCTGCACAATATTTAATTTTTTTATTTGGTTACTTTTATAGGAAGCTTGCACTCAACAATTTGTCACAATAGCCAGCACTTCATTTCCTGTTGTTTTACATCTAACCTCTGTTAACTCCCTGGCTCCTAAAGTTACCTAATGCAACTGTATCCTTAGTGAGGTCACTTGGGACTCACTGAGGGCAGAACTGGAAGATGCATTCTCATTCCAAAATGATCACAGTTGTCCAGGTTATTCTTTTCCTGACAATTGAACATCCCTTGGCTGAGAACACCCTTTTACTTAGACTTTACATTTCCTTCAAAATTATGGATTTCTTTCCCATCTAATCTTGTTCGGGATGATTAAGATGAAAACACCTATAAAGTGTTCTAGTCTTGGCTTATCTACACTTAGTGACTGAGGACCTGAAAAACATTGATTAAAATAGATATACTTCATTGGCCTTTTCTGAATTGGGTTAAGGATGGAGAGAAGGAAGGGATGGAAAGAAGGGTTTTTCTGTGTCGCAAATTCATGGGGTTTGATAAAGTATAATTTTCAGAAGGTTAAAAAACATGATTCTTATATAAATATAAAATGAACAGGTGTCAAAGATTTTATTTAACTCATTATTTTTTTTTTAAAGATTTTATTTATTTATTTTTTCCCCCTAAAGCCCTAGTAGATAGTTGTATGTCATAGCTGCACATCCTTCCAGTTGCTGTATGTGGGACGCGGCCCCAGCATGGCCGGAGAAGCGGTGGGCGCCGGGGATCCGAACCCAGGCTGCCAGCAGCGGAGCGCGTGCACTTAACCGCTAAGCCATGGGGCCGGCCCTTAACTCATTATTTAATGAGGGAACCAGTAAGATGTTAAGACCAGTTCAAAAGAAAATTTAGGAGCTAAGTATTTATAGGAAATTTAATAAAGAAACGTTAAGATTTCGGAATTATACACAAAACTAATTAAAGTCCTAAAGTGCGTTAAGTCATAACCTTGGGAGTTATCTTTTCCACCAGACATAAAATATTTGTATCTCCCCTGGATAAAAATCTGCAAGTTAACCTCTGCCCTACAGTTATAGAATAGTCCAGTCAACAGAAAACTAATCAAAGGTGTAAGCCCAGAACTGCACTAAAAGATGACCCAATAATTTCTTTTGCCTGGTTCCAAGTTTCATATAATTTTTCTGACAGTCATCAGCTTAGACTTGGTTGCCAGGAAGTGGAATCTGTTTTTCAAGCTTTGAAAATATAATTTTATGGTGAGGATATATGAAATGAATTCTGCAATTTAGCATGTATATCTTAGAGGTAGATTATTTTGGATTTCAGAGATCAAGTTTCAAGTTTCTTAAACACATGTTTAAGTGAAATAGTATTGGCATAAGAAATTCTTGTTCTGAATCTTTTTATTTCCTTTACAGAAATTCCGTGGAAACATAGTTGGTACTACTCTGCAATGTCTCTATTTGAAAGCCAAAGTGAGGACAGACAAAGTAGAGGTAGGTGAACTCAGTAAAAATATCTAAGTCTGTATGTCATTATTATTGCCTCTAAAAAGTGTGTGTGCGTGCTTGTGTGTATATGACAGATAAACAGACTGGGGCCAACCTACCAATCAGACTACCAATCTGCTACAAACTGATCAGGAAAGCAAATATACTTTGCAGAAGTAAACTCTTTGTACTTAAAGTACAAGCTCCACTGTTTTGTTATCTGAGAATTCTAATTTGAGTAGTTACAATCTCTCATCTTTTATACTTTTATTTTATTTTGTACTTTTATTTGGAAGTTCACCAGGAAAACATGTGTTCCTTTTCCTCTCTCCATCCTTCACAACCGCTTCCTGCTAAGAAGAAGTGGTCAGTGTGAAGAGAAGTTGCTGAGGCAGATCAGGTCATCCTGTGCAGGCTTTTTGTGGACAGAGTGAATGGATCTGGCTCTGGTCTTAGGGAAGACTTCCATACCACTTCTATGCCTTCCTTTGGTGAATTAAAGTACTAAAGGGACCTGGGATAATCACACCCAGGCCATCTTTCAGAATGAAACTGCCTGACATGAAGAAAATTTTCTGACGTAAAATTTTGAAAAAGCAAGCCAGAATGTAGTTCTATATTAAGGCTTCCTTTTGAGGAATGGAGAAGGTGCAGAGAGTGAAATTAGGTCACTGATTTAAGGCCACACTCTACCGTCTTTACTTTCTGTCATTGTGCAATTGTCTGATTCCTGAAGGGAGCCCATTCCAAGGGCATAGGGCCTAGTTCCAGAAAGAGGAAGTCGGGGAACTCCCAACCAAGAGAAAACCAGAGAGTCCTCTCCTATTGTCAGAACTGCTGAAGGAGAGATGGCTGAGGAAAACAGGCTAACTGACCAGTTTCTCCTGCATCTTCATGTGAGCAGAAAATAGGGAGAGCAGAATACTTGAGGGAGTAGGAAGTTCAAGGGCAGTTGAAAAATGTAATCATCAATAAAGACTGATTTATTTATTCATCAAATATTTATTGGTCACCAAATGAATGCCAGCCACTGTGCTACCTGCTGGCAATACAATGGCAACAAAACTACACAGAATCCCTGCTCTAATGGAGATTCTGGTTTAGTAAGGGACAGCCTTTATTTTATTTTATTTTGTGAGGAAGATCAGCCTGAGCTAACATCCATGCCAATCCTCCTCTTTTTGCTGAGGAAGACCAGCCCTGAGCTAACATCTATTGCCAATCCTCCTCGTTTTTTTTTTTTGTTTCCCTTTTTCTCCCCACAGCCCCAGTAGATAGTTGTATGTCATAGTTGCACATCCTGCTAGTTGCTGTATGTGGGACGCGGCCTCAGCATGGCCCAACAAGCGATGCATCGGTGTGCACCCGGGATCCGAACCTGGGCCGCCAGCAGCAGAGCGCGTGCACCCAACCACTAAGCCATGGGGCTGGCCCCAGGGACAGCCTTTAATTGAGTAATAGCACATTAAATAATAGCACAGAGAAGTATCTAATCATATCTACAATAAGTGCAATGAAGTAAAGATCATACGGGAGGCATAGTGGTGAAGAGCACGGATTCTGGAGCCATACTGTCTAGGTTTGAATCCTAGCTCCACCACTTACTGTGTTACCTTGGGCAAAGCTCTTAGTTTCTCTATGCTACAGTTTATCATCTATAAAATGGGGCTAATAATAGTGCTACCTCATAAGGATGTTGTGAGGATTATATGAGGTAATATTTGTAAAGCACTTAGGACAGTATCTGGCACATGGTAAACACGTGTTTAAATACAATGTGTAAAAAATAATCTATAAGAGCTTCATGCTTTCGTTCAGGAAGATAATTAAGAACTTGAATATTTACAAAAGTGGGTCATTTCAAATGTCAAAAGTTTTACCAATGAAAAATAATTTAAACCAGTTTTCTTGCCCTAAATCTCTTTAGGTAGGCTAGCCTACCTACTGCAGTAGAGTTATTGCTTGTGCTGTTTTAAGCAGTGAGCAATTAATACTGGTCCATCCCAGATGTTGGTCTTTTGGCCTGACCAACAAATAACAGTAGCAAACCCAGTAATTTTGCAGGTATTTCTGCCCTTTTCTAGGCTGTCAGCCTAATCTGGTTGGAAAACTTACGGTACATAGAGTGAATATTGACCAGTTCCAGCATCTTGCTTATCTACCCTCTCTTTTCTGTTTTTCACCACTTTCTTAGTACAGGCTCTCATCATTTCAACTGATGAAATGATGCTATTGCAGCAATCTTTTAAGTGGTCTTTATGTCTGCAGTCTGTTCCTCTGTAAATCGATCATATTAATCTTCCTGAAATTCCAGTTTTATCACATTTTTCCTTGCTCAAAATCTTTCTGGGATTCTTTGTCAGCTACTAGATAAAATTCAAGGTCATTAGCCTAACATTAAAGGCCTGACTTTATAGTCTTGTTTTCTGCTTGCTTTGGACTCCTCCTACCTACAGTACTATCGTACAACTTGTCTTGTCTCAGTGCCAGACCCTTCATTTAAGTTCTTCTTCCTGCCTAGATACCTGTCCTCTACATCTGTATTGAACCTATATTCATTTTTTAGGCAAGTCCTTCTGCAACAATTCTAGCCACCAACCCCCCACTATTATCTTCCCTTCTTGAATTCCTATAGTGCTTGGTTTCTACAGGTTTTTAAAATAATAGCCTTACTGAGGTATAATTGCCATAAAATTGGCCCTTGTAATACAATTCAGCAATTTTTAGTATATTCACAGAATTGTGCAATCATGACCATAATTTAATTTTAGAACATTTTCATCACTCGAAAAAGAAACCCCTGTACCCATTAGCAATAGCTCCCAATTCTCCCTTCCCCCAGCCCCTGGCAACCACTAATCTACTTTCTATCTCTGTAGATTTGACTATTCTGGACATGACATAAATAGAATCATATAATATGTGGCCTTTTGTGACTGGTTTCTTTCACTTATGTTTTCAAGTCTCATCCATGTTTAGCATGTATCAGTACTTCATTCCTTTTTATGGTTGAGTACCATTCCACTGTGTGGATATACCACAATTTGTTTATCCATTCATTAATTGATAGACATTTGTGTTTCCACTTTTTGGCTATTATGAACAATGCTGCTGTCAACATTCATGTACAAATTTTTGTATAGATATATGATTTTAATTCTCTTGAGTTCCCGCAATTCATTTTAAATCTTATTTATATCCTGCCTTGAACTATTGCTTTATTGTTTTGCATATGTGTTGTGTGGTTCTACTAAATTATCTGCCTAGCACAGTGCCTACAGAGCTCCCTCTGTCCTGGAGAGTTTGCAAATCTAACCCATCTATTATACTTTCCTTTCCCTCTCCTTTACTGCCCATACACATCTACAGATATCATCATTGTCATCGTCACCACCACCACAACACAACAGTAAAAATCATTAACATGTATTGATAGGTGGTTAAATAATGCTAGGTGTAAATTCAAAAGGATGAGATTCACTTGTATGTATTCACATGGAAAGATCTGCAATACATAATGTGAAAAGTAAAAAGCAACTTACAGAGCAATACTTATAGTAGTATCTCATTTGTTTAAAAAAAAACATTTTCCGGTGTTTGTATATATGTATATGTTTGTATGTAAATACCCTGAAAAGGAAGGAACCCCAAGAATACGCACCAATCTGTTAACAGTGGCTCCCTTGGGAAAGGGAGAAGGAGTAGAAGGCGTGGGAAAGGAAACTTTATATTTTTTCTCTATATGTTTCTGATTTTGGATCTTCCACAGTTAAAAGATATTTATGGATTACTTCAGGTAATTTTCTTGAAAAATCATTCAAGAAAAAAGTGTAATCACAAAGGGAAAATAACTGAGTTGGAGAAACTAAAAGGAAAGGATAGAAAAAGACATCGCAGGAAGGAGGGGGCGTGGATATTGTGAGTTGTAGAGCCTTAGTAGTAGAATCCTGTACAATACCACAATTACATAAACACACAAAATAGACATCTGTGTTGCACAACTCCTTGTGAACACACTAAAAACCATTGAATTGTACATTTTATTTTAAATAGGTGAATTCTATGGTATGTATATTATATCTCAATAAAGTTATTTAGAGTAAAACAGACATCTAAAGTTTTTAGAGTTAGTTTCTAGGATTCTGTTTTCTTTCGAATTAGGAACGTTTCCTGACCTCAATAACAGAGACAGGATTGCCAGATAAAATACATGAGTCTCAGTTAAATTTGAATTTCAGTAAACAATGAATAATTTTTTAGTATAAGTATGTCCCATGTAATACTTTGGACATACTTTGTTTTTGTATTTTTATTTGCTAAATCTGGCAATCATAAACAAAGGAGATTCTGTTTTGAATCTCTTAAATTGCTTCTTTAGCATCACCAGGGGTTACTGTTAGATTCAGCTTAGTGTGAATGGCATTTTGTTTCTAACTGATGGCCTTTATTGTAACTTTCCCAACCTCTCATCTCCTCTCCCAAGGAAGGTTTTATGGTTGAGAAGCACTGAAAGTGATGTCCAGCAGTTCCCTCAAACATGACTGAGTTTGCCTTTACCACCCTGATGAGAAATCAGTGGTTCTGCATTCTAAATGAGGTCGGAATGGAGAAGCACCACTCCCAACTCCCACCTGCCTGGGGTAATATAAACGGTGTTCCCATCGGCTTCTCCCTTGGAGAGGAAAGGGGAGAACCTAAAGGTCTCCAAGAGGAACAGGGGGTGAGGCCTTTGGTTTTGAGCACGTCCTGAATTGTGTCAGCCAACCAATCTTCTATGGCATGCTGTTAATAAATTAGGCTTTGGGGTTTGTTTGTGGCTTTTTTTTTTTTTTTTTTGCTTTTATTACTATTTTGATTTTCTTTAGTATCTTGTCCTTTGAGCAATTCCAGTCTTGTTTCTGCTAAACTCAGGAGAATTAGTGAAGCTGTAGGGAATGGTCAGAGGCAGAGGTAACAGGAGAGCTATAGTAGCTCAAGAACAGGACTTTTCATGACATTCAAGACTTTAGTGAGCTTCCTCTCCAGGTTCTTTTTTTACACTGCGTTCTACCCACCCGCTAGGCCATGATGCATATCCTCCTGTTTGCTGACCTTAGCACAGAAAGGTCAACAAAGAATTAGTCTTAGCTGAGATTTCTCTTTCAGCCCAGCTGTTCTGTGATTATGTAGATACTCCCACAGGAGGAGGTGATTATCCTACTTTGGAGGAATTTGGACAGAAATCTGACCACAATTTAACAGAACATGTTTCTAGCATCTATTCACTTGTGTGCTTGTTCATTCAACACATCTTTATTAAATCCAGGGACGGACTAAGCTAAGCAGTGAGATACAGAGATTTAAAGAAAAGAAAAAAGAGAAAAAAGACATGATCTCTACCTTGAAGACGCTCTTTGTTTAGTGGAGGAAGATGGTACTATAAGTAAGCATGGTAAGTGAGCTGAGTGTAAACCATGAGACATAGCAGTGGGTAGACTGAACCAGAAACACGTAATGAAGTGGTGATGAGAAAACAAATTAGTTACTGCCTCTTCTGCAGGACCACAGACCTTGGCCTTTCCTGAGTTGACTCTCTGCTGTGTCATTTAGCTATTCTTCTTACCATTCTTTAGATGAAAATATCATTTGGTGGCTGTAGTCCAGATATCTTAGAGATGCAGTGTGGGGAGATGAAATATAAATTTGGGGGGGTACCCAAGACTAGAAGCCGTATGGTTAGCTAAATCTACTGAAGGCTATAATGTTTCAGATTATGCTATTTGACTACTGTAGGATGAATTGTGACCACTTGGAATCTAAGAAATTCCAGTATTCCTGGTGTAAATTAACTCCAACTAATCTGACCAGAAATTGGCCAATTATCCTTCCCTTGGCAGCTATCCTCACTTACTTTTAGAAATGAGAAATTTTCAGTCTCATGTGTTAGGTGACTTGGGTGAAATCACCTAGGCCTATTGATCTAGAATGACAGCAAGGAGTCACTGCTGAGTTTCTCTCACCAGCACCAGGGCTTAATTGAGCTGGGTGTAAGGAGAGGGGACCTTGACTAATCTACTAGTTAGAGGCTTGCACTCCTAAAGATCATCTCACTCTTCTTCCTTTAGCTGGAAAATCCCATTTGTGAGTGATTTCCCACTGTAAGCAAGGAGACATTTGCTTAGAGCCTCCTAAGCCTGATTGCTACCTGACCAACTGTCCTGCCTTCCTTTTTCTCCCTCCCTCCTTCTCCGTCCTGGTTACTTATATTTCGGTGTGCTACATTCTCTAGTTCCCTCTTACAGAGTTCATTTTTCTTTTTAGTTTCTGCCATTTCCTTGTCTAAGCTAATCTCCAATCTTCTGTAGCTTTAACTCCTAAAACCTGAGGTTGGATTACATCAAGATTGCATAAGACCTTCTCCCTCTGACTTATTTTCCTTCATTAAGTAGTAGATAATAACAACAATAAACAAACACATAGGGACAGAGATTGGATTGGTGGTTACCAGAGGGGAAGGAGGGAGGGAGGAGGGTGAAAGGGATAATTCGGTACATGTGTGTGGTGATGGGTTGTAATTAGTATTTTGGTGGTGAACATGATGTAATCTATGCAGAAATAGAAGTACAATGATGTATACCTGAAATTTTTACAATGTTATAAACCAATGTTACTGCAATAAACAAAAAATTTAAAAAATTAAAAAATAAAAAATAATAATTCATTTCCAAAAATAAAGAAAAATAAAAAGATTGCATAAGAGCTAAGTTTTTCACTTTGGTATTTGAATCAGAACTCTAAACTAGTCATCCCTAGACAGAAGCTTCTCCTCTTTTGACACTTCTGTTCCACTACCATCCCACCAGACTGTGGCTTTTGTACCCTTCCTTCTCTACTGGATGGATCAGCTTAGGACATCCACGGGAGATAGCCAAAAGTTCAAAATCTATTTGGGGCACAACTATATCAGTGATGCTTACAGAATCTCCTTGACATAGCATAAGATAAAGGACAAAAAAATATCATGTAATGAGCACTTTTGAGTGTCAGGAATGATGTAGGCACTTTATAGTTACCATCTCATTTAACCCTCACATTAGCAAGTAAGGTAGATTTTACTACCCTGTTTTACACGTGAGGAAACTAAAGCCCAGAAATGGAAAGTGACTTGCCCTACATCACTTAGCAGTTTAGTCACAGAGCCCAGTCTAGAATAGCTAAAATTTTCTGAGCATTTTTTAATATACCAGGAATTGTTCTAAAATGCTTTGCATGCCTTAATTTATTAATCCTTACAATAACCTTATGAATAGGTATTATTATCATTTCCATTTTACAGATGAAGAAAATGAGTCTCAGAGAGGTTAAGTAACTTCCTCAAGGCTACACAGCTGATAAATGAAGAACTGAGATTTGAACCCTGGTAGCCTGACTCGATTGCTCATGTTCTTAACCACTATAGGAGCCCGCTGTATTTTTAAACTTCAAGTCGACTGCACATTTTATAATATCAAGTTGTCTGGCCCTTTCAGTTCAATGATTTTACCACCTCCAGGCCAGCTCTCAGCACAGGTCCTTGTGAAACCAGGCCTTTGCTGAACAGGCTGTAGACTCAGCCCTCAGTTCCTGGTGAAGGATGCATTTTCCACAGTCACCAGAGGCTAGAGCTCGGTGTTTGTCCCCTTGAATTCCATAGCCAGGACCTCTTCAACTAGACTGTCCCCTAGACTCTCCTTGTCTAAGCTAATTTCCAGTCTTCAATAGTTCTAACCTCTCATCCATAATTCACATTTTTTCACTCGTTTCAGCCAAAGAGGAATAAACTTTGATTTAATAAGTAATAAGGAAAATACTTAGTCATCCCAGTCTTTTCTCAACAGTTTTCACAAGCCCTGCAGAATCTTGAATTAATCTTTTATTATCTAGTCTGAAAACTTTCTTTTTGCCTTTATTATCTCAAACGTGACTGGCTACTTTCTTTCCTTAACCTTGTCTTCTTTCTCTCTCTGACTTTTAGTTTCTTCTCTAGATGGTTGTGCAAACTGAAGTTTTAACCACTTTTGTCATCATTCTTGCTTTTCCTTTTTTAGAGGCATCTTAGGAGATCTGACTTACTAGCCCTCAAATCCTCTTCCCCACCTGGTGAAAATCCTACTTTCCTTTCTCCTTTCTCTTCTTTCATGGCAGGTCTGGTATCAAAGAGCCAAAACTAGGTGAAGGTTAGTCCTGCCCCCACTTTGGAGTCTTAGTCTGCCTCCAACTCAGGCTCTGAACTTTGCGATCTACCTGCTTGACTTTACTTTTAACTCAGAGGGAGGTATGTGTTCAGTTGCCATGCAGAGCCTGGATTCCATGCATTCCTTGGGGCTGGTGGCTTGGAGAGAAGAGCCTGCTGCACACAGATGAATTGCTGGGAAAACTCGTTAGACTTTTATTAAATTAAAAAATAATCAGTGATATCTAGAATTAAATTTAATAAGATATATGAAATTCAATAATAAAATATTAGAACTTTATCAAGAGTCATAAAATAATATTTTTGAATAAATGGAGAGCCTGTGCTGGTCTGTTGGGTGTGGTTAGAGGGGAAAATGGCATGGGAGAGACTGATTTTACTCACCAATGCCTGAGAAAATTGAGTATGAACATAGAAGGAAGTAGCCTGCTCAGGGATTGAATGCTCTAAACACCGGGAGAAGCACCAGTGCTCCCCTGGTCCTCTGCTGGAATCAGGCAGCTGTCTGGGCCCCTGAGAAAGTCCCTCCACAAAGGGCAGAGGTCACACAGCAGCTAGAAATCCTAGATGCAGCTAAATAATCTGAGCGATGCGTGTTCCACTGCTTTGGGTAACCGAAGCCACAGTGGTTAGCAGAAGCTCTTGTATTACAAGGTTGTAAATAAGCTACTAACTAGTCAAAACAAGGCACCACAAAACTTCCTATCAATCCCATTTCAACTTCCCCTAGTAATCACAAGAATGAAATAAGAAAGAAATGCACTAGTCCAGTAGAACAGACTACAAGCTGCATAGCTGGGTGGTAAACCTAGCCCAGGAAAGACTCAGCCGCTTGTTTATGGATTGCCAGCAAGGTGACTGGCCAGACGTGATCGTCATGCACAAAGGAGTGGCTTCCCAGGGGTACACCAACATCTCTCTCTATCGCCCTCATAGGGATATAGTATGTTACTGGGTGGGGGACTAATGGTGCAAAAATGTCAACTCGATCCAAATTAATCTGTATTGTCTAAATCTGTATACTCTCAAATCCTTGGATAAAAGTAGCTAAACATCCCAGTTTCACCTTCCCCGCAATTTGTGCAAGCCCCTTAACTTCTTCATAATTCTCTGTTTTTGCACCGCTCAAAGTGCAGACTTCAGCCCCTTAGATAGCTTCTATAAGAAATTTACTTATGTTCTGACTTCATGATGTTTAGTAATTTTTGCTGATGACTAGAGGAGGAGTGGAGGAAATTACAGGAAGAACCATAAAGGTCCCTGTCTTATCATTGGCTCTCTCCTCAGCTGTCTTTCAAAAGTCTATGATCCTAGGCCCCTGAGACGTGCAGTGTAGTTTCCCAGACCTGACTGTTTTTCCCATGAGAGATAGCTCTGCCTCCTCTAATAACCCACTTGCACTCCATCCCCAGATTCTAGTGAATAAAATTTTCTTTGTCTTCATCTCTAATCAAAACTCTAATCTTGAGAGAACTGGAAAAAATGATTCTGAAGTTTATCTAGAAGAGAAAATAGACAAGAATAGCCAAGAAGACTTTTAAAAAGTAGACTTACTATCCTATATTAAAAGTTACATAATTTAAAAGATGGATAGAACAATGGAACATAATAGAAAACCCAGAATCACATTCAATATATTTGAATTTAGTACATTATAAAAATGGCATTTAAAACCAGAGTGGGAGAAAATATTTGCAAATCCTGTATCTGATAAATGACTTCTATCTAGAATATATAAAGAATTCTCTATATAAATCAGTGATAAAAAGATAATTAACCCAGTTTAAAAATGGACAAAGGGGGGGCCGGCCCCGTGGCTTGGTGGTTGGGTGTGCGCGCTCGGCTGCTGGCGGCCCGGGTTCGGGTCCTGGGCGCGCACCGGCGCGCCGCTTCTCCGGCTGTGCTGGGGCCGTGTCCCACGTGCAGCGGCTGGAAGGATGTGCAACTGTGATGTACAGCTATCTGCTGGGGGTCTTTGGGGAAAGAAAAAAGGAGGAGGATTGGTGATGGATGTTGGCTCGGAGCCGGTCTTCCTCGGCAAGAAGAGGAGGATTGGCGCAGATGTTGGCTTAGGGCTGATCTTCCTCACAAAAAAAAAAAAAAAAATGGACAAAGGGGGAAGTGAAAAGGGGCCAGCCCGGTGGCGCAGCCGTTGAGTTCGCATGTTCCACTTCGACGGGCGACCTGGGGTTCGCCAGTTTGGATCCTGGGCACAGATCTACTCACCGCTCATCAAGCCATGCTGAGGCAGCGTCCCACATAGAAGAACTAGAAGGACCTACAACTAGGATATACAACTATGTACTGGGGCTTTGGGGAGAAAAAAGAAAAAAAGACAATGATTGACAACAGATGTTAGCTCAGGGCCAATCTTCCTCAAAAAAAAAAAAATGGACAAAGAATTTGAATAGAAATTTCTCCAAAGAAGGTATATAAATGCTCACTCAATAAGCACGTAAAAAGATACTCAACCTCGAGGAGTGACGTCAGCATCATGGCGGAGTGAGCTTTCCCGTGAATTCTTCCCCCACAAGATACAACAAAAGCAACAGCCACAGACCAACAACGGAATCCCAGACAGTGAAAACCTAGAGCGGAGGGATCCACACTGCCGCACATCTGAGAGCAGAACATGCTGGACCCCCGGAGGAAGTGGGGAGAGGTAAGGAGAACTCCGCTCCCTCCCCATCAGATCAGCGATCCCGGTCCGCGCGGCTCCCAGAGAGGGGGGAGGGGCGGCCATCGGCGGGAAAACTGTGGCTCTTCGGGCTCTCTCAGCCAGTGGGAAACTCCCGCACAGAGGACTCAGAGGAGCCACAGGGCTACCATCAACATCTGAGCACCCCAGAGAGCGGATAAAGAGGGGCAAACGAGAAGCCTCCCACGTCAGGGACCCAGAGGGCAAAAGAGAGAGCTCCCCCCTCCCCGCAACCCGGACTCTGCAGCTCGACCAGACCTAGCGATCCGAGGCAGACCTGAACAAACTGGACTGGACCCGTGGATCGCAGCGGGGAAAAAAACAAAGAAACAAAACTGCGGATCGCAGCAGAAAAACTGGGGCAGAGCGCAGGGGGCTTAGACTACACAGCCCTTTACCACCAGACAGTGGCGGCAGGTGGAAATTGCAACCAGAGACTTCCAGGATGAGGAAAATCAAAACCAACACAGGAACCACAATGCAAAAATATATGAAATCACCAGACCAGAAACAAAATGACAAGCACCCAGAAATCAACCCCAAAGACACAGAAATCCATAAACTAAATGACAGAGATTTCAAAATAGCTATCATAAAAACACTCAACGAAATGCGAGACAACACAGACAAACAATTCAATGAGATTAGGAGTTTCTTCACAAAAGAGATTGAAATCATAAAGAAAAACCAATCAGTGCTGATGGAGATGAAGAACACAATGGAGGAGATAAAGGAGAATCTGGAATCTTTAAAGAACAGAGCTGACAATATGGAGGAAAGAATTAGTACTTTAGAGGATAGGAATACAGATATACTCCAGATGGAAGAAGAGAGAGAACAAAGACTAAAAAGAAATGAAGAAAGACTCCGAGAAATATCTGACTCTATTAGAAAATGTAACATAAGAATTATAGGTATTCCTGAGGGAGAGGAGAGGGAAAGAGGAACAGAGAGCCTATTCAAGGAAATAATAGCTGAAAATTTCCCAAATCTGGGGAAGGAGCAGGAAATACCAGTAAGCGAAGCCAACAGGACACCTATATATATTAACAGACAAAGGCCTTCACCACGACACCTAGTGGTAAGGCTAGCCAGGGTCAACGACAAAGAAACAATATTAAGGGCAGCTAGACAAAAACAAAAAATAACATACAAAGGAACTCCCATCAGGCTCTCAGCGGATTTCTCAACAGAAACTTTTCAGGCTAGAAGAGACTGGAATGATATATTCAAAATACTAAAAGACAAAAACTTGCAGCCAAGAATACTCTATCCAGCAAAAATATCCTTCAAATATGATGGAGAAATAGTAACTCTCCCAGATAAACAAAAGCTAAGGGAGTTCGTGGCCACGAGACCCCCACTACAAGAAATACTCAAGAAGGCCCTCAGGCCTGAAAAAAAGAAGAGAAAGGGAACACAAAGCTTGGAGTAAGGAGAAAAGTAGGTAGACAAAATCAGAGAAATAGTAGATCTTTGCCGGAATAGGTTAGCAACCACTTAAATACTAAACTCAAAGATCAAAGGAAGAAATTCACCAAAAATAAATTTAACCTCATCACTGTAAACACACAGCCACAACACAAGATAGAATAAGGTATAACAAGAGCAACTTAGAAGGGGAAGAGGAAAGTGACTGAATTGACTTAGTATAAGGAAATAGGAGGCTATCAGATAATGGACTATCTCATACACAAGATTCTTTGCCCCAACCTCAAGGTAACCACTAAACAAATAATCAAAGCAAAACCACATATGATAAACAAAGAGAAAACTAGAAGAATCATAAGACAGAACAACCAAACTGAATTGGCAGTCCAAAACAAATGGGACAAGAAACAAAGGAAATGCAAAAGAACCAGAAAATAAGTGACAAAACAGCAACATTCAGCCCTCATATTTCAATAATTACCCTAAATGTAAATGGATTGAACTCTCCAATCAAAAGATACAGAGTGGCAGGATGGATTAAAAAGCAAGACCCAACAATATGCTGCCTTCAGGAAGCACATCTTAGCACTAAAGACAAGCACAGGCTCAGAGTGAAAGGATGGAAGACAATACTCCAAGCTAATGGCAAACAAAAGAAAGCAGGTGTTGCCATACTCATATCAGACAAAGTAGACTTCAAGATAAAAAAGGTTAAGAAAGACAAAGAAGGGAAATATATAATGATAAAAGGGACACTACATCAAGAAGACATATCCCTTATAAATATATATGCACCCAACATAGGAGCATAAAACATAAAACATAAAGCAACTATTAACAAACCTAAAAGGAGAAATCAACAACAACACAATGATAGTAGGGGATCTTAACACCCCACTTACAGCAATGGATAGATCATCCAGACAAAAAGTTAATAAAGAAATATTAGACTTAAAAACTGGACGAGATGGACCTAGTAGACATATACAGAGCACTCCACCCAAAAACAGCTGACTACACATTCTTCTCAAGCGCGCATGGAACATTCTCTAGGATAGACCATATGTTGGGAAACAAAGCAAGCCTCAATAAATTTAAGAAGATTGAAATCATAACAAGCATCTTTTCAGACCATAAGGCTATGAAACTGGAAATGAACCAGGAAAGAAAAACTGGGAAAGTGACAAAAATGTGGAGATTAAACAACATGCTACTGAACAACCAATGGATCACTGATGAAATTAAAGGAGAAATCAAAAACTATCTGGAAACAAACGAAAATGATAACATGCCATATCAAACCATATGGGATGCAGCAAAAGCGGTCCTGAGAGGGAAACTCATAGCGATACAAGCCCACCTTAACAAACAAGAAAAAGCCCTAATAGGCAACCTTAAACTACACCTAACAGAACTAGAAAAAGAAGAACAAACAAAGCCCAAAGCCAGCAGAAGGAGAGAAATAATAAAAATCAGAGCAGAAATAAATGATATTGAGACCAAAAAAACAGTAGAAAGGATTAATGA
This sequence comes from Ceratotherium simum simum, assembly GCF_057802395.1. Taxonomy (NCBI): domain Eukaryota; kingdom Metazoa; phylum Chordata; class Mammalia; order Perissodactyla; family Rhinocerotidae; genus Ceratotherium; species Ceratotherium simum. The sequence goes on along the minus strand of NC_141928.1, from coordinate 40,442,608 downwards.
AACAAAGAGTTGGTTCTTCGAGAAGATAAACAAAATAGACAAACCCTTAGCCAGGCTTACTAAGAAAAAAAGAGAAAAGGCTCAAGTAAATAAAATTAGAAATGAAAGAGGAGAAATTACAACGGATACCATGGAAATACAGAGGATTATAAGAGAATGCTATGAGAAATTATATGCCAACAAATTGGACAATCTAGAAGAAATGGATAAATTCTTAGACTTATACAACCTCCCAAAATTGAACCAAGAAGAAATGGAGAATCTGAATAGACCAATAACAAGTAAAGAGATTGAAATAGTAATCAAAAACCTCCCAAAAAATAAAAGTCCAGGACCAGATGGCTTCTCCAGTGAATTTTACCAAACATTCAAAGAAGATTTAATACCCATCCTCCTCAAACTATTCCAAAAAATAGAGGAAGATGGAACACTTCCTGAATCATTCTATGAGGCCAACATCACCCTGATACCAAAACCAGACAAAGACAATACAAAGAAAGAAAATTACAGGCCAATATCGCTGATGAACATTGATGCAAAAATCCTCAACAAAATATTGGCAAACCGAATACAACAATATATTAAAAAGATCATACACCATGATCAAGTGGGATTTATACCAGAGACGCAGGGATGGTTCAACATCCGCAAATCAATCAACGTGATACATCACATCAACAAAACAAAGAATAAAAACCACATGATCGTCTCAATAGACACAGAGAAGGCATTTGACAAGATACAACATCCATTTATGATAAAAACTCTCAATAAAATGGGAATAGAAGGAAAGTACCTCAACATAATAAAGGCCATATATGACAAACCCACAGCTAACATCATACTCAACGGGGAAAGACTGAAAGCCATTCTCTAAGAACAGGAACGAGGCAGGGCTGCCCACTCTCACCACTCCTGTTCAACATAGTACTGGAGGTTCTGGCCAGAGCAATTAGGCAAGAAAAAGGAATAAAAGGAATCCAAATAGGTAACGAAGAAGTGAAACTCTCACTATTTGCAGATGACATGATTGTATATATAGAAAACCCTAAAGAATCTGTTGGAAAACTGTTAGAAACAATCAACAACTACAGCAAAGTTGCAGGGTACAAAATCAATCTACAAAAATCAGTTGCATTTCTATATGCTAATAATGAACTAACAGAAAGAGAGCTCAAAAAGATAATACCATTTACAATTGCATCAAAAAGAATAAAATACCTAGGAATAAATCTTACCAAGGAGGTGAAGGACCTATACAATGAGAACTACAAGACATTATTGAGGGAAATCCACGATGACATAAAGAAATGGAAAGATATCCCATGCACGTGGATTGGAAGAATAAACATAGTTAAAATGTCTATATTACCTAAAGCAATCTACAGATTCAATGCAATCCCAATCAGAATCCCAATGACATTCTTCACAGAAATAGAAAAAAGAATACTAAAATTTATATGGGGCAACAAAAGACCCCAAATAGCTAAAGAAATCCTAAAGAAAAAGAACAAAGCAGGAGGCATCACAATTCCTGACTTCAAAACATACTACAAAGCAATAGTAATCAAAACAGCATGGTACTGGTACAAAAACAGACACACAGATCAATGGAACAGAATTGAAAGCCCAGAAATAAAACCACACATATACGGACAGCTAATTTTCGACAAAGGTGCTAAGAACATGCAATGGAGAAAGGAAAGTCTCTTCAATAAATGGTCTTGGGAAAACTGGACAGCCACATGCAAAAGAATGAAAGTGGACCATGTGCTATCGCCAGTCACAAAAATTAACTCAAAATGGATCAAAGACCTGAAGGTGAGACCTGAAACTATAAAACTCATAGAAGAAAATATAGGCAACACACTATTTGACATTGGTTTTAAAGGAATCTTTTCGGATGACATGCCTACTCAGACTAGGGAAACTAAAGAAAAAATAAACAAGTGGGACTTTATCAGATTAAAGAGCTTTTATAAGACAAATGAAACCAGAATCAAGATGAACAACCAACCAACCAGCTGGGAGAGAATATTTGCAAAACATACATCTGACAAGGGGTTGATCTCCATAATATATAAAGAACTTACACAATTGAACAACAAAAAAACAAACAACCCAATCAAAAAATGGGCAGAGGAAATGAACAGACAATTCTCCAAGGAAGATATACAGATGGCCAATAGGCACATGAAAAGATGCTCAACATCACTAATCATCAGGGAAATGCAAATCCAAACAACACTAAGATACCACCTCACGCCCGTTAGAATGGCTATAATCACCAAGACAAAAAACAACAAATGTTGGAGAGGATGTGGAGAAACAGGAACCCTCATACACAGCTGGTGGGAATGCAAATTGGTGCAGCCTCTATGGAAAATGGTATGGAGATTCCTCAAAGAATTAAAAATAGAGATGCCCTATGATCCAGCCATCCCACTACTGGGAATCTATCCAACGCACCTGAAATCAACAATCCAAAGAGGCTTATGCACCCCTATGTTCATTGCAGCATTATTCACCATAGCCAAGAAGTGGAAGCAACTTAAGTGTCCCTCGACTGACGATTGGATTAAGAAAATGTGGTATATATATATACAATGGAATACTACTCAGCCATAAAAAAAGACAAAATCGTCCCATTTGCAACAACATGGATGGGCCTGGAGCGTATTATGTTAAGTGAAATAAGCCAGAAGGAGAAAGACAAACACTGTATGATCTCACTCATATGTGGAATATAAACCAACACATGGACAGAGAAAACTGGACTGTGGTTACCCGGGCAGTGGGGGTAGGGGGTGGGCACAAGGGGTGAAGGGAGTCATATATGGGGTGATGGACAAACAAAAATGTATAACCCAAAACTTCACAATGTTAGAAACCATTAAAACATCAATAAAAAAAAAAAAAAAAAAAAAAAAGATACTCAACCTCATCATTAGTCATTAGGGAAATGCAAATCAAAAGCACAATGAGATATTACTTCACATCCACTAAGATAGTTAAAATAAAAAATATAGTCAATAACAAGTGTTGGTGAGGATGTGGAGAAATTGGAACCCTGATACATTGTGGGTGGGAATATAAAATAGTGCAGCTGCTGTGAATAACGGTTTGGCAGTTTCTCAGAAGGTTAAACATAGAGTTACCATATGACCCAGCAATTCTACTCCTATGTATATACCCAAGAGAAATGAAAACATGTCCACACAAAAACTTGTACACAAATTTTCATAACAACCTTATTCATAATAGCCAAAAGATGGAAACAACCCAAATTTTCATCGGTGGATGAACAGATAAATAAATGTGGTATAGGGCCGGCCCCGTGGCTTAGCGGTTAAGTGCTCGCGCTCCACTGCTGAAGACCCGGGTTCGGATCCCGGGTGCGCACCGAGGCACCGCTTCTCCGGCCATGCTGAGGCCGTGTCCCACATACAGCAACTAGAAGGATGTGCAACCATGACATACAACTATCTACTGGGGCTTTGGGGTAAAATAAATAAATAAATAAATGTGGTATATCCATACAATAGAATATTATTCAGTCATAAAAAGTAATGAAATACTGATACATGCTACAACATAGTGAACTTTGAAAATATTATGCTAAATGAAAGAAGCCAGTCACAATAGGCCACATATTATTCTATTCATATGAAATGTCCAGAATAGGCAAATCCATAGAGACAAAAGGTAGATTAGTGTTTTCCAGGGACTGGGGAATGGGGGGAATTGGGAGTACAGGTATGGGGTATCTTTTGGGAGTGATGAAAATGTTCTAGAATTAGTGATGCTGGTTGTGTAACCTCATGAATATACTAAAAAACACTGAATTCTACACCATAACGGGGGGGTGAGTTTTATGTTATGTGAATTATCACTTAAAAAAAAAATTGAACAGTTGCAGGGTTGGGTTTCTAGGACCTGGAGCCAGAGACTTCTCTTAGAGGAGTGAGGCAAGTGAGTTCAAGATCAAGTAAGAGTCTGTAGCCTAGATGAAGAATCTTTGAGGACCAAAGAAGGAAATTTCTTTCTAATCTTGGGAGCCATGAGCCAAGGATAACCTTAGAGGGCTGGAAGAAAATAGATGTTCAGTATAACTCAGAGGCAGAGGGGTTGCTAGAACCCACTCTCTGAGGAGACAAATTCTGTGGAAACATAGTCTAGGAATTTCTAGAAGCGTGAAGGATAGAAGGCTTAGCAGCAGTGTCAACCTTCAGGCCAAATTCTAGGTTGCTTGGTATATATATTATCCAGACTCAAGAATTGGGAAGCGCTCACACTGTATTGTCCAAATAATTCAAACATCTTCTCCTCTGGGAACACTTCCATACCCAACTTTCCCTGACTTCCATCCTCTCTTCTGTGTACCCCTAATACTCTATTCCTATCTATATCCTGTCCTTACATTAGATTGAAATTTTCTTTTATGTTTGTCTTCCCCACTAGGAATAGGAATCCCAAGATGGTCAGAGATAGTGTAACCCTAGGGCCTAGCACAGGGCCTGACAACTGCCAAGAACTCAGTAAATACTTGTTGAACCAGTGAAGAATTGAAGAGACTATAGGAATGTTTCATTCAGCACAGAAAGATCTATTGATAATATATATATTTTTAAGACTTTTCATAACATGGTAATGGACTCACTTATTTGTAATAGTTTGTAACACCTGTGTGTTTTGATGTGATGGTTTTTGTCATGTGTTGTAGTTATCAGGCTCACTCCTACTAAACTACAAGTCCTTTGAAGTCAGGGACTCTGTCTTACTCATCTTTCTATCCCTCCACAGCATCCAGCACACTGGCTTCTGTGCAATAGATGCTCAGTAATTATTTATTAATTTAAATTTAGTTAAGCAAGTTTAGGAAAGACTGCCTTGGAAAGAACCTCAGATATCTTAAAAGGAGATGCTGGAATTGACTTATAAGGGAGGGCTGGGTTTCTGTGTTTGGCAGTAATGTTGGTGCATGCCATCCTGTTGTCTGTGGAGACATTATCTAGGATTACTAGAAGCATTAATGGTGGAGAACTCCTCAGAAGTGACTTGCTCTGTTGCCTCCAGAAAGCTTGAACACTTGAGGATTTCCATTTTTATTGTATTTCTCTTTGAATTCTTTGAATAAAATCCGGCTTGTAGACAAAAATTCTCAGTGAGAAAGTGTGAGGATCTAGTGAAGTCTTCACTAGCAGCCAGCATCCCAGGCTGGTCTATGGAGGAGCACCCTTCTCATCATACCTCTCCTCTTTTTCAGAACAAGGAAGATGTCTGCAAGCCAACAACAGAGAATTCAACACTCTGTTTGAATATCCAGTGAGTATCAGGCCTTAAGCTCTTCCAGAAAGGGGCTGGTATTCTCCTCTAATATTCCCCTTTGTCAGTGAGGCAGGAAATTTATTGTAGATGTAGATCCTACAACTTAGGTGCTGCTTTCTTTCAAGCTCCTATACAATGAGGGCTGGTGCAGTGTGGGCTCAGAAACTGAAGTTAATCCAGTGACCTAGGCTTGGGGGAGAATGTGTCTCAGATTTTGGGTTTTATGTGTGACTCCTAGCAAAGAAATACTACAGCTTTTCTTGCACAAATGAAAGCATAGTTCCACAATTTTCTTTTTCACTTAGACATCTACCTATGACAATACGTACAGATGACCTGATTCCTTTAATAGTGGCAGAGTTTCCACTGTATTGATAGACCTTAATTTATGTAACCAGTCTCCTATTGACGAACATTTAAAATGTCTCCATTCACATCCAGTCCCCTCTCAAAAAAAAATGTCTCTAGTATTTTGCTATGATAAATGGTCCTGAATGAACGCCATTGGCACAGTTGTGTGAATATGTCTTATGAGAGTTTCCTAGAAGTGAATTAGCTGGGTCAAAAGAAAAATACATTAAAAGCTTTGATACATATTGCGAGATTGCCCTCTAAAAAGATTATATCCATTTATATTTCTACCTACAGTAGAGACTGCTCGCTTCTCCATATTCCTGCCAAACTTGGTATTATCACTCTTTTTCATCTTTGCCAGGCTCTTAGATGAAAAATGACATTTTGTTATCTATCTTTCCTTAATTTTGAGTAGGATCAGTAATCTTTTCATGTTAACTAGCCTTTTTTACTTCTTTTTATGGAAACTACCTGTTAATGATCTTTGCCCATTTTCTGTTGGATTGTTCATTTTTCACTTATTTATTTATTTATGAATTAGTAACTCATGAAAAGATATATATTTAAAAGTCATGCTCCAATACCCCATTCTTGCCCGCATCTGCTCCCTCCAGGGAATCACTTTTATTAGTTTCTTGTGTTTTCATCAGTGCTTCTTTGTGCAAATAAAGCAAATACAAATATATATTCTTATTGTCCCACTTTCTTATACTGTTCTGTACCTTAACAATATGTCCTGGAGATGTTTTTGTAATCATAATTTCATAATAGCTTTTTTCTTCTTTCTTTTTCAGCTGCTTGGTGTTTCCCATGCAGATTTAGCATAGTTCACGTCACCAGGTCCTTATAAACTGACGTCTGGGTCATTTCCAGTCTTCTACAATTACAATCAATGTTTTTATACATACGTTATTTCATGCACGTGTAGCTATATATACCTATATATAGCTATAACTATATAAGAATATATGTAGCCATACATATTTGTTGTATCTGTAGGATATTAGTTTATAATTTCTGAGTTAGAGAGGTTCTGGATAATAACAATGTTCAGGGTATGGCCATGGGAGCAGGTTTTCTCCATCTCTATCTTCTAGACCTGCATAAGAAGCACTGTGGTGCACCAAAACTAGGTTTTGGCATCAGACAGACCTGAGTTGAACACAGCTCTACTCCTTACTAAGCTTGCATCCTTAGGCAGGTTATTTAACTTCTCTGATCTTCAGTTCCCTCATCTGTAAAAAGGGCATAATAATGTTCACTTTACATAGTAGTTGTGGAAGTTAAATATGGTTGTGAAAAACATTAGTTCTTTTTCTCCAAGAAACTATTACCCCTTGAAAAAAGTCTCATTCATCTCTGTATCCACAGTTCCCATCACAATATTGGGCACATAAATGGAATTTAATAAATATGCTAAATTTGTTGTTAGTGCCATTGAGTGGATTCCGACTCCTAGTGACCCTGTGTACAGCAGAGTGGAACCCTGCTCAGTCTTTTTGTGCCATACTCTCACCTTCTGGCACTATATCAGATAATGCTCCGCTGCTATTCACAGGGTTTTCATGGCCAGTTTTTTCGGAAGTGGGTGACCATGTCCTTCTTCCTAGTCTATCTTAAATCTGGTCGCTCCGCTGAAATCTGTCCACCATGGGTGACCCTGCTGGTATTTGAAATCTCGGTGGCATAGCTTTCAGCATCATAGCAACACGCAGCTGCCACAGTATGACAACCGACAGACGGTTGGTGTGGTTCCCTGGCTGGGAAACGAACCCAGGCAGTGATGGTGAAAGCACCGAATCTTAACCACTAGACCCCCAGGGCTGGCTATATGCTGAATAGTTAGTGAATAAATAAACAAGTTTGACTTATTCTTATGTATTTAACAACCATTTCATTTCCTTGGCCCTATACATTGCTCATTTTCCTCCTGTTTCTCTAATTTCTTCCATTCCTACTCATTTTCCTCTTCTCAACCCCTAACTACTGATTTCCATTCGGTCCTTGGACTTCTGTTCTCCTCTGTCCCCCAATTAGCCATCAGTCAGGTATCACTGCCCAAGTAAATAAATATCTGAAACCAAAATCCACCACCTCTATCATGCTTAAATTTTATCACCTCTACCAAAAGAACTAAACACTGAGGAAGTTCATAGTTAAGCTGATGTTCCTACATTCTTGAGATATTGCTTCTGGTTTGATGTTTAAGAGTAGAACAAAACACTCTAGTTGCTAAGTTAGTAAAGAAGTACTGATACTTCTATCTTGAGACAGAATCAGAATGGCTTTTGTCTTTGTTTGCTAAACAAATGCTACCCAAGTGAGTAGAAACCTGAAATACATTTATTAGCTATAAAATCAAATGCAAAATCAATAGTAAAGACCAGCTGCTTCAGTAAGGCAAAAGATCAAAAGATCATTGAGTCCAAGTATCAGAGCCATCTTGACTTAGACGCTGAGAAATTCGGAGTTTCTTATGATCAAAGAAAACTGTTTCTGTGTTAGAGTAACATACTCTCAGGGCTGGAAGGGCCTTTAGACTTTGTTTAGTTAGAACTCCATTCAAGACAGACCTGTGAGCTTCTCCGGGATAGATCTTATTTAATTCTTTTTCAGCCTCTACTAGTATAGCCCAGCATAGGGCTGTGAACAGAGCAAGCCTTGAGAAATATATAGTATTTGACTAATTATTAATTGGAAAATCGTGGAGAAAGACCAAGGAAATCTTCATTTTAGCTCGGATCTCTAAACTCCTAAGTGCTAAGCTCTTTGACTGGCTTATCTTCCCTAGGGAAATAGACCTTGGGTAAGTCTTGACTGGGTAGCCTATCTAGCCTTCCTGGGAAAGTTTTAGCCTTAGGACTGAATAGTTTTGATTCTCCAAGGACTCTGATGCCTTCCCAAGGCAGGGCTCAGCAAGATTCTTCATATTTGAGCAGTATCTGTACACTAGTACTGCAGCTGGGTTTGTTCTTAGGGATTTATTTGGTCTCATTCTTCTGCTTTTCTTGAGCTCTTAGATTCAAGCTCTGACATCTTAGGTTGAATGATTGAAGACCCAAAGGTAGAAAGTAAGATGGTCCTGTCAACATCTTGAGATCAGGATTGAAGAGGTAGCAAGTTCCCATTTTTACTCAGCAAAATAATAGCTTAGATGTAGGCCAAAACTATTCAGACTCTCTCAGGACAATTAAGGGGCAAGTGATTTTCTGGTGCTGACAGCGACCAGTGTAGGAACCTTTGGTGCACTAAGGTTGAGAGACAGTGGTTTGCTTTTGGCGTCTGACATCCTTCAGCATTGAAAGCAGTGTGTAAAGGCACATCAAACTGAGTTTGCCAGACTAAGAAAAGCTTCGTTAGAGAGCTTGGATTAGAGCTAACACAGATGGCAGACTTGCCTACTATTTAGGGCTGAGGAGGACCTTAGGGGCCAGAGAGTAAAATGAAAGTGAAGGATTTCTGATTCTAAGACAGGGAAGCATTTGGATGGCTGCACGAGTGGACTGGGGCTCAGGGGCAGCACGATCCCAGCTCCATGACTAACTGTGTGATCTTGGGCAAATAACCTCAATTTCCTCATCCTCAAATGTGATCATATAGTACTCCCCTCATACGGTTGTTGTGAGGATTAAGTTGCTACATATGAAATGCTTAGAACAGTGCCTTGCACATAGTAAATATTCAGTAAGTGTAAGTTTTTATTGTGGTTGATTTTATTATCATTAATATTATCAATAGCATCAATAAACAAAGAATTCTATCCAGGCAGAAATACATTCTGCCTCCCCCGCAAAAGTCCCGTATTAATCAGTTTTGCCATCTTTGCATCCTCTAGGCCTCAAAGAAAAGGAGGAGGACGAATATTTCTTCCCTTCCTCCCCCCCTGTTGTGGGGAACTGGCTTTTCCTGTTTTACGGAGGGGTCTTAGTCCTTTTGTTAAGACTGAGAAGTGGGGTCTTTTGTTCCTCTAATTGTGCTTGTTTTCTTTTACTTACAGAATAATACCATCAAGACCTCAAAATATAATGTCTTTAACTTCTTGCCCCTAAACCTATTTGAACAGTTCCAGAGACTTGCAAATGCATATTTCCTCATTTTGCTATTCCTACAGGTATTGCGTTTTCCACAGAGCAATTTTTCAGCCTTCCTGGGGTCAGGTTGCATAATCAATCCTTCTCCTCCCTGAACTGAGAGATATCTTCTCTCTTTAGATAACAGGCAAATGGAGTCTCAGGCCAGTCCTCTAGAGTAGCTGTGGTCAGGATTAGCCAGGGTAAAACAAGCCTCTTGAAGGGGAAGGAGAAAAGGTCACCAAATCCCAAGGAAGGGAGCTCTCTCATCATGGCTGCTTGGCCACAGTTTAGCTTGACATAGGAGGCCCCAGACGCTTCACTCCAACCACAGCTGTAAACTCATTCCTCCTTCTTGTCTCAGCCTCCCTGACAGAAAGTTAACATGCAAGAGTGCTGAGGAAGGAGAATGGTTTAGGACATAAGAGTACCGGCACAGGGTCAGGAAGCAGGGCCAGGTAGGCCCAGACTGGGAAAGAGGGAGCGATGGTCTCATTTCCCCCTGTGCTGAAGGGGTGTGGGAGGGTATGTGGTTTTCCCAAGTCCGCTCTTACCCGCTACCCCAGCAGCTTCATTATCAGAGGAGAAATGGCCCTTTACCACCAAGACTAAGGTAGTGGAGTTCAGGACAACTTACCATTTCCTCTTCTTTTGTCCTTTCTTGGGAGATGTTTACTTATATTTTGGGGGTATATGGAAGCTACAACAGTGGGAAGAAACTAGGATAGTTGAATTTATTATGCACCTGTGGAGGCGAAAATGGTGGTGGGGGTGGGGATTGGGAGGAAATATATTGTCCTTTAAGCTTTCTGACCCAAGTTTCTCTCCCTTCCCTCTCCCAGTTGATTCCCCAGATCTCCTCCTTGGCATGGTACACGACTGTGATACCCCTGATGGTGGTGCTGTCCATAACAGCAGTGAAAGATGCCATCGATGACCTGGTGAAGTGGCTTCCTGGGCCTCTAGTCCCTCACTGTACCTAGTCAGTCTGGGGGACAAGAAGGACTTCCTAGAACTACGTAATGCTAGGAAGAAGCGCTGGATGGAAAGAGATGTTTCCTTTCCTTGTTTCCTTATCCATCCCAGAGGAATATGTAATTCCCTTAGGCCCAAGATTGGTGGTCTGTGCATGGCCAGAAAGGGGCAATGCAAGGCCTGTCTCTGTCTTCCTACTGCTACCACTTTTAGCCCCTTTTCCAGGCTTTCTGCCATCTCCTTTTTGATAACCCACCTCTTCCTTCACTTAGCTTTCTCCGAGTTTGCTCTCATCCTTCTTCCACCATTCCCTCTTCTCCCATTTTTATATTCCTCTTCACTTCCTCTCTCTGATCCCTCCTCCCTCTTTCTCCTGTTCTTGTCTTTCTTCTTCCCTTTCCACATTCCTCTTCTCCTCTCCAATGCTCCCTATTTCCAACTTTCAATTCTATCAGGTATGCACAGCTAGGAACTCTCTGGTTTTAGAAAGCCTTGTGACACAAGCAGAGGCGGACTCCTTTCCTAGCCTTGGAGGGGGAAACTGGCTTCCAGTGAGTGCTGCATGGCTCCTCTTTGTTCCTTACAGCAGGCCCAACACAGAAGGGCGAGGGTGAAGACCCAGTACCACACCTACTAGTCTGGGAAGCTGGTCCTGTGGACCTGCTTGCAGCTTCCCTAAGAAAGTCCTTCTGATTTTGCCAGTATAGACTTTTAGACCAAAGTTTGAGAGCAGGATGTTTCTCCAGCTCTTTCAATGTGTAACTCATTGAAACCCAGCGTAAGCATGTGTAGTGGTTTCAATTTCAGTCACAATTCAGATGTGCAAAAATGTAACTTTATTTCTCTATAACTAAACTCCATATAGCTCATAACCACCACCACACCATCCCAACCCTTTTTAATGAGAGCTAGAAACTAAACTTGCCAATTCAGAATAACCCAGTTACTTCTGGTTTAGAACTCAGTCTCTTTAGGATAAATATTCTGACAAATTTAGGATTCTCTCTGTCCTCTTCCCAGTCCTGCCCTTTTCCCAGGGAGTAATCTCAACTGGAAAAAGGGAATTCATGTGAGTCCTAGCATCAGGACACACCCTGTATTTGCCCCCTTTCTTTTTGGTCTTTGACTAGAAGACCTCTATTCCTCCTTCTTCATTGCATCCACTGTAGAAGCTTCTGTATGTTGACAGCGGTTGGGGGTGGGGATGGGGGTACGCTTGAGAATACTTAACTTTCCCTGCACCTACAAAGGAATATGAGACTCTAATCCTGCCCATCATTTTGCATTCTCTCCTCTGTGGCTTTTGATATAAGTTGTTTGTTATTCCCCTAGGCTTCAAATTTGATATTTAAAGCCAAGATTTTGTCTCTTCTCCCTTGGTTCTTTTTCTGACCTCCCTTCCCAACTTTTCAGAGACAGTCAGCTTCTTGGCCTGGTTTTAATGGTAGAAGGCTTTGGGGCTAAAGGACAATTACAAAGAAGGGGAACTACATTGAATAATATTTCAAAATATTAACCTTCCACATGCAGTTTGCTCTATGTCTATTTCCAGAACATTTTCTTGTGTAATTTTAGAAAAGGCATCAAAATGACAATCAAGTCAACAACCGTTCTGTTCTGGTGCTGATGAATGGCAGGTAAGTCCTCCCAGGGAGGCCAGTTAGGTAGGACTGGCTCTGAGAGAAGGTTGGCCTTGCTAAAGCTTGATGTGTTGGGTGCTTTGGAAAGGTAATTCAGGACTGTGAAAAGCTGGACATGAGAAGAATTTCTTTCTTTCCTGAACTTGCCAGGTGACCTTAGGCCTCTCGGGGCCTCATATTTCTTATATATAAAGTAGAGATAATATTCTCTACCTTAGAGGATGCTTGTGAAAATGAAACTGAAATAATATATATTAAAGCAATTAATCAATTACCACATAGTATTAATATGCAAGTGATTATTATTAGTGCAGTGGTCAGCATGGAGACATCTGTATTTAGAACATCAGTGAATTCTGACATGGCTTATTGGCCATTCTACTGTAGCCTTTGGTCAGGTCATCTTTTTGTTGACAGTCGAAAGAAAGTATTGGTGTTGACCTCATCACTGTGGTGTTTGGTCATAGCTATCTAAAGTGTTGGGTCCCTGCTTATATTTGGTGGGGTCCTGCAAAATTTGAGCAATTTACCTTTGGCAGGATTGGAGGGAAGCAGGCATAATTCCTATATAAGGCAAAATATGAAGACTATCATAAGAGGTACAAAAATTATTACAGGAATTAATAAAAATGAGCAATCATAGCTGATTAAAGGAATCAGGGAAGACTTTCTGGAGGAGGTGATGTTTGTGCTAGGCCTTAAGGGATGGAGAAGAATTCAACAAATAGATTGTATGAAAGCAAAAGTGACCATTGTGTGCAGATGCATGATCAAAAAGAACTACAAACCTGAAGGAATTCAAAATTGAGTCCACTCTGTTTTCATGGTGGCCTTAAGAACACCCAGTAGCTATAGTTTTAATCGTATAATTCTATTACATGAAGTTCTTGGGCATCTAATCCTGTTATTTGTTGTGGCTGCTGATTGTTACTCATGGGGGATTATTTCCTCAAGTATTTTGGTCTGTTGAAGCCTCTCATAAGATATCACCAAAAAGGTCAGTTGTGATTAAAAAGAAAAAAAAGAAAGGCAAGGAGGAAATAAAAATAAAAGGAAAAGAAAAGACAAACTGAGTGTATGAGAAATTTGTGAGGCTAGGGCCGGCCCCGTGGCTTGGCGGTTAAGTGCGCGCACGCTCTGCTGCTGGCGGCCCGGGTTCGGATCCCGGGCGCGCACCGACGCACCACTTCTCCAGCCATGCTGAGGCCGCGTCCCACATACAGCAACTAGAAGGATGTGCAACTATGACATACAACTATCTACTGGGGCTTTGGGGGAAATAAATAAATAAAAATTATTAAAAAAAAAAAAAATTTAAAAAAAAAAAAAAAAAAAGAAATTTGTGAGGCTAGGGAGTTACTGACCAAATGAATTTAGTCAAGTGAACTCCCCAAGTAGCTTGAGCACATAAGGTTACTGGAGAGAAATTTGTCAGGGAGTGTTTTTAGGGTGGGAGTTCACAAGCAGGGCCCTGGTTAGACTTTGTAAGCCAGTGATTGTCTGATTAATTTAACCCTCAAGATGAGGCTGGTTGTTGCAGCAGTCTATATTCCAGAAAGTGGCTTTCTTTTCTAGAACACATGGGTCTGAGCAGAGCTGCCGTTGAAAAAGTTTGTTAATTTTGCAAGTTGTGATTTCTGTCATTTTCATTTCTCAATAATTTTGTTTACAAGCACATGTTTAGTGAAACTTTCTTTATGGGAATTCTAAGTGGCCTGAGTTGAGGTTCTGTTCCTCTTGAGGAGTTTTGTGTTTGCTTCTGCCAAGTAACTCAGGGGTATCACTTGCTAAGGCCTAATTTGGAGCATGTATAAATTTGAACCCCATACTTCATGAGATTACAGATTCTCAGGGGAGAGTCCTCCACTCCCTGACCCCCAACCTGGCAGAGTAAGAAAGACAAACTTTCTTGCCAGTGGATTGATTTTTTTTTTAGACCACTCTTTCCCTAATGGTGTTGCCCTTCCGGAGTCCTGGCTTTATGAAAGGGGTTCTTAGTTCCAACTCACTGCCTCTCGAGACCGTAAGGACTCATCTCTTGACCCTCTAGTGGGCTAAATTAAAACTCAAGTTACTAATTATTAACATTGGCAGTCCCTTGGGCCGGCCCCGTGGCTTAGAGGTTGGGTGCACACGCTCCGCTGCTGGCGGCCCAGGTTCGGATCCCAGGCGCGCGCTGACGCACCGCTTCTCTGGCCATGCTGAGGCCGCTTCCCACATACAGCAACTAGAAGGATGTGCAGCTATGACATACAACTATCTGCTGGGGCTTTGGGGGGGAAAATAAATAAATAAATAAAATTATAAAAAAAAAAAAAGATTGGCCGTCCCCTCCTCCACTCAGGGCATAACAGCTTCAGAACATTCTTACTGCTCTGGATTTCAGTCCTGTCTTTTTTCCTGGCTCCTTTATTTTGTGGTAAGCTTAGCCTTGCCTTTTTGTTTTTTTGTGTGTGTGAGGAAGATCAGCCCTGAGCTAACATCTGCCAATCCTCCTCTTTTTGCTGAGGAAGACTGGCCCTGGGCTAACATCCATGCCCATCTTCCTTCACTTTATGTGGGAAGCCGCCACAGCGTGGCCTGACAAGCGGTGCGTCGGTGCACGCCCGGGATCCGAACCGGCGAACCCTGGGCCGCTGCAGCGGAGCATGCACACTTAACCGCTTGCTCCACTGGGCCGGCCCCTTAGCCTTGCTTTTGAAAGAATGTTGGCTTTATTTGTAGTAGGAAGAGTACCAGTGTGTTGCAGAACACCAGGAGGCACCATTTACATAAAACAGAGAATGTAATGTGAATGGTCTCCTCTGGAGTCAAAGCATTGCCTTCTCTACCTCTCTGACCATATTTTCTAAACCCCAAGTTAGAATGCAACGCCTGGAAATTAAAAATGTACTTATGGCCCAATAGGATTGAATATTTTACATCGGGAGGGAACCTCTCCTATATCTGGGACATGTGGTTGTTACAATGTCCAGGAGCAAATTGGTAATAGTGTGACAGCTCCTTATGTAACAAAATATAAGCTTTTAAATCTCCAGGAGAAGCCAGAATGTTGTAGCCTTTCTCGTCATGTTTTACTGGTGAAAATCACAGCAGACAGAATGCCAGAGAACTAGCAAAAGTGAACATGGAATCAAGACAAAATAAAACAAATATTCAGATGTCTTTCTCGGAGGCTTGTAGCTACTGCTACCTTTCAGTACTATCAACTAGATTTGAAAATTAGGAACAAAATAAGTAAATGTATTGGGATTTATCTGCATAGAGATGACACTTGAAACCAAGGCAAGGAGCTACAAGGATATAGTGATTTTACAACAAGGACTTACATTTATGTTATAACATTCAGAGAAAATTTAATTTGTAATAAGATTTAAAGAAATATAACACTGGAATTGGAAAAAAAATTATCTAAAAGAAAGAGTGAATTTATACAAAAGGACTTTTTGTTTTTGGATAAAAAAAATGTGGCCCTTCCCAAAGAAGCTGTCTTCTCAGAAAAGGTGTTCTAGGAGCACCTATGCCTTTGTGTGTCTGGCACAGTGGTGATGTATGTCATGCCTGCGGATAACGAGGCTTCATTCAGAGGTAAAACAGGCAGTGACCTCTAGATGTGCCTTCCCTTCCCAGCTCTTTGGGTGCTTGGCATAATAGAATTGTTGCAAAGGGGTAGCTCATCTTTCCAAAATGCTTGTCGCGATGTGAATGTCTTGCTTAGTCCTTTATCAGGAAGGAAGGAATTATGGACCCTATGCAGTTGGGGGAAATGAGGTACAAAAAAGAAGAGGGAAGAGAGCCAGTATTATTGTAGAATCTGTTCCTACTGCCAAGCTGCCTCTTATGGGAAGTGGGGATTTGAGGGGTCAAAGGGAATCCAATTTTAACATAAATAAATAAAATTGGTACTGCCATATGATAGTATACATTTTAGCTAACAAAAAGAATGAGTCACATCTTCTCTAAGTGCTATCTAAGGTATATTATTAAATGAGAAATGCAAAGTGCAGAAAATTATATATCTAGTGTGTAATTTTTAAGTGTATATGTTATATGTGATTATATCAATTGATATTTTCTAGAAAGAAACACAAAAATTATTCACAGTGGCTACCTTGGGGAGGCAAAACTAATATCTGGAGAGAGAAGAAACTTTACCTTTTTCTTTGACATACTTTTTATTATTTGAATTATCTTTTACCATATGCATGTATTAGTTTTACTTAAAAAATAATTGTGTGTGTGTATGTCTGCATATACTTTTATAGAGGTTTAGAAAACCCTTATAGCCTGAAGTCAAGAGAAATGGGCCCCGTTCTTGACTGTAGCAAGGACGCATCACCAACCAGTTTGGTTCTCCTCAGAGCCTTGACTTCATCTCAGCTATTTTTTTTCTTTTCTTTCTTTCTTGATTGTCAAAACAGGGCCGTGGGGAAATTCTCAGAGAGCAGGCATTCAAGGCTCATTTTCTTACAGGATGAAGGAGGCCAAATGGATGAATATCCAAGTGGGAGATATAGTAAAAGTGGAAAATAATCAGCCTGTCACGGTGAGTACTCTTTGGGCTGTGGCTTTTGCTCCTTTGGCTTGAGTGGGCACAAGGGAACCCTTTTAGCACTTCTGCTCCCACTGCTTTTGGTGACTTGCATCTGCCTCACTTTGCATCCAGAGATCAACAGCTCCTGTGGTAAGAAGCTTGTTCTTGTCCACCTCTCACCAGAGCCACGGGTAAAGTGTGACTAGTTTTGTGTGTGTGGGCGGCGGGGTTGGTTAACAGTGATGGGTCCTAGACAAAGAAAGTAAACCAAATGTCTGTAAAATTCTTAGGATTAACATCTTTCCTGAGGTAACTGCTTTTGTCACACTGTAATGCTAAAAGTCTGCCTTTCTGCTTTCCTCATCTTCTCTGACTTTTCTGACCACAGGCTGATATGCTGTTACTCTCTAGCAGTGAGCCCTACAGTCTGGCATATATAGAAACAGCAGAACTGGACGGGTGAGTGTTCCCTCCTGATGGTCCATTAAGATGACTGAGCCAGCTTAGAGTGATTTCTCACTGAGGGAGAGCATTTTCTTATAGGATGAATTTTATTCTCACATGGAAGTGCCAAAGAGGCTAGAAATATCCAGATAGGAGAAGATAGGAGGCCAGACTCAAGTCTAAGGCTAGCTCTTGACAGCAATAATTGAGCATCCACTGGGTGTAGAATCTGGGCAAGAAAACTCCATATTCTCCATCTCTAAACTGGAAACACTCTGTCTGGCTATATTCAATAATGCTGAGTGGCAAAAAAGAGGTGAACAACACTGTAAAATTTCAGAATAAGAGTTCTGAAGTTTCCAGGGGGGAACAAAATGAGTATGGAGGTAATTATTTACTGATAAAACACCATATTCTATAAAGGATTTAAGGTAGAAATTTATTAACGTGCAAAAACTAAGGTCCCGGGATGACAGAGGCCATCTTCAGAGAGCTTGTCCTGTGGAATTTTATATTGGTCTGCATTCTTACAGCTATTCCTCTTGGTGCCCACAAGCTTTTTGAAATGTGGCTTTCATTTTTGCTTCTATCTCTGTGCGTTCCTATATCAGCAAATGGTTAATTGAAATCCTTTCATGGGTCCTATAGATATTTATGAGGTGAGAAGTATGTTTACTTGGAGATGTGTGCAGATTCTTACCAGGACCTGCTCCTTATTCTTGAAGGGAGCAGGTGCCACCTCCAAGTTGTTTTGTGATGTCTCTTCAGCTTCTCTAGAGCATCTGACCAGCAAGATCTCATGGGTTGGTTAAAGTAGTGGTGGTGGTGTTGAAGGGAGTGAGATCAGGGAGAGACGGGAGTGAGTAGGCTAGCACTCAGCTTCCTCGTGGAAGCTCAATACTATCC
This sequence comes from Ceratotherium simum simum, assembly GCF_057802395.1. Taxonomy (NCBI): domain Eukaryota; kingdom Metazoa; phylum Chordata; class Mammalia; order Perissodactyla; family Rhinocerotidae; genus Ceratotherium; species Ceratotherium simum. The sequence goes on along the minus strand of NC_141928.1, from coordinate 40,424,357 downwards.
TTGAGAGAGGAGAACAGTGAGAGTGACTCTTAGCTCAAACCTACAGCCCAAGCTCTATTGGCAACACCTATTTTCTAAAACCCCATGAAGAAGCATGAGAAACTGGGCCTGTGCTGCTATTGTGTATATGTCCTGTACTCTGGTGACTGTGTGTCCTTTACTCTAGTGAAACCAACCTGAAAGTGAAACAGGCCATCTCAGTTACCAGTGACATGGAAGATAACCTGAAGCTGCTATCTGCCTTTGATGGTGAGTTAGGAAATAGGTTTCCCACCCAAATTTTTGTCAGTAGAGGACTGGTAAAATGAAGCATGGTACATCCATACAGTGAATTCTGTATAACTTAGGAAAAACAATATGCAAGTTGATATTTATTTACATGTAAATAACATATTAAAAACAACAAATTAATAAGTGAAAAAAAGATTACAATAGACTATGCATAGTATATATAACAAACTTTTTTGGAAACATACATATGTTTATGAGTACACGTATAGGAAAAATGTTGGAAGGATATACTTCAAAAGGTTAATAGCACTTATCTCTAGGCAATGGGTGACTTTTACTTTCTCCTTTTAGTTGTCTATACATATTTACGAAGGGCAGATTTTACTTTACTAATCAAGAAAAAGTCAAATTATTTCCATTTTGAAAAAAATACTAGATTTGCTTTAAGTTAAATAGTTTTTTAATTTCTTCAGATTCAGAGCTCATGTGATCTGGCAGTGATGGTGATAAGTTATCATGTGGGTTTTTCTCTCTCTGGATGACCCATGTCACATACAGAATTACTCTTCTTTGATGCCCAGAAACCTTTGTCTGCCTTTTTAAAGGGAGCTGGTGAGAAGTGGGCAGCAGCTGAGAGAGCATAGGAAAGAGATGTATATGTATTTTGAAAGAGGGATGTTCTTTCCTCTTTTCTGTTAAGCCTCCTTCTATCCTATTAGGAAAGGCCTACAATTACAGAGCCAGGACTCTTACCCCTTCATTTTTCTTTAGGAGAAGTGAGGTGTGAGTCTCCCAATAACAAGTTGGACAAATTCACAGGAACACTGACTTATAAGGGAAAAAACTACATCCTGGACCATGATAAGCTGCTGCTCCGAGGCTGCATCATCAGGAATACAGACTGGTGCTATGGCTTGGTGATTTACACTGGTACGTCTCCCTGGAGGCACAGTTAGACCCCCAGCCTGCTGGGTTCCATTCATGGTCAGGTTCTAGGTACTTAGTTTTCAGGATGTAGATATGGCACTCAGATGTGTATTAGAACACTGTGGCTTTGAGACAGATAGAAAGGGAAGTAGGGAAATGGATGGATGGATGGATGGATGATTTAAGAAAAAACGTTTTTCTTAGGAAAAAATGACTTCTTTTTTTCCAAGCAATGAGCTGCCAACATATCAGCTCTTCCTTTGTTAGAGGAAGGCTTTGTGTTCCAAGATCATAGGGCATTCATGAGTCTTTCCAACCATATCTGGATATAAGAGAAAGGATACATATAGAAGAAGTACACTTAGAATTAGCATGTGAAAGGGGAACGTGTAAAAGGGGAGAGTATACATGTGGATTACTCCCATGAGGAGAAAATAAACTCAGTGCTCATTATGAAGGAGAATATAAAATATGATGTGGAGTGTTCAAGCCAGAAAAAAGGCATATGTGGATCATTAGCAGTCCCTTCTTGAGATGTCATTTAGAACCATAATTCCTTATACTTAGTGAAGGGTTTTCTTGGGTTTTCTGATGTGGTTCAGGAAAATGGAGGAAGCTTCCATGCTACCCTATGCCCAGTGACAACAGGCACTGATGACAACAACTATAGTACGGAGAGGGGGACACTGAAGATAGTATCGAGGAAAATTTACCACAGTGAATTCTACTCAACTCAGAGCTCCCTTTCTAGAGACTTCACTCCTCCACATGGGGATCCTAGATGTCTCACTTCTGTGGAAAATAATGGGATCCAAGCCCTAGAGAGAAGGTTAAGAGTCCAGGGAGGCTTTGGTGTAACTTTCTTCATTGGTTCTTGACTGATATTGGCAGCCTCTAGGCTCACTAGTCCCAAACTCAAAAGATTTGAAGTAGACTTACTTTCTTCACTCTACTTCAGCAGCTACCCCCACACATTGCCACACACAAAAAGCTCATTTTTCAGCAAAAGGTTTTTTCCCTAAAGCAACAGCAGTGAGGTTGCCAGCCAGCACAAATTTAGTTAAGATTTCCCTCTGACTCTTGGTTGGTTACGTGGTAGTGAAAAATCTTTGGGGGCTTTGGGAAGCTCAGAACAGAGGAGAGCTGATGCCACCCAAGAGTATCACGAGGTATTCAGTGCAGAATTAGGTTGTTGTTTCTGCTACATGATGCCCAAGTTCTACCGTGATCTCCACATCCTTCTTGAAACCTGGGGTAGGGTCGGTCTTTATAAGGACCCTTCGAAGATAACTGTCCCTTGTAGCTTCCATGCTCTAAGCCGTGCTTCTCATGACTTCACGCCCTTCAAGGAATGCTTAACAGGAAAGAATGGCATTGCTTATGCCCTGCGTTCTCAGTGTTTGCCCACATATCAGGGGAGTTCCAGCTCCCCCGTGTGTAAACATTGATGAAATCCCTTTGTTAGAGTACATGTAAGAAGAGTAATCAGATGGTAAAAGGCTATGGAAATTGCTACTTACACTTTCTTCTAAACTGCTTATGTTTTCTCTGCCATCATATCTCTGGTCAGCAATTTCAAACTCTAGTCCCAGTGGCCATTAAAAGCTCTTTACTTCTACTTTCTGTCTGCACTGTCATGAAGAAATACAGAGTCTCTGTCTCTCAGCCCCAAAGAAGTCTCAGCTTCCCAGCTTCCACCTCAGAAGAAATCACTGCCATTGCCGCTTCCTTTCCCGCTTTCTCAGTTAGAAACTTGAATAGAGCCTGGTCTAGCACTGGATTTCCTCAAAAGAAGGTGGAAGTGTCTTTATCAGAAAAATCCCTTTTCTAAGCTACATGAACCAGATGGTCATGAGAGCGAAGCTTGTGGCTCCTATTCTGACTTAACTCATCTGTGAAAGACTAGACTTTCTACGGTGCTGCAAAGAGAGGGGTCAGCATTGGTGCACTTTGCAGTAGTTAGGATTATCCTTAAAAACAAATTTTCCATCCTTTGAGTTATTGGCATCAACTATGAGCCTTTCTCCAGAGCTTTATCCCTTGGCATTGGAAAGAGGTTTGATTAGGTGATCATAAAGGTACATTCCAACCCAATTTCAAGCCTCTAAGTATATTCACTGATTCTAAGAGCTGATGTGTCTCTGTTTCACTTAGGGCCAGACACCAAATTAATGCAGAACTGTGGAAAGTCCACCTTTAAACGGACACACATAGACCATCTCATGAATGTCCTTGTGGTCTGGGTAAGTTAAAGACTTGTTTCTGTTTCTGAAATAGAAACACTTCCCTTCCTTCCATGCCAGTAGCTGGCATTTCCAATTGAGAATGTAGTTGTTTGAATGTCTCAAGTAGTTTTAGGACCCCACATACTAATATCTGAAGTGGAAAAGAACAGAGCCAGTTGACAAGGGAGTCTCCAGTTTACGTCTGTTGGTGGAGGATAGTCACAATTTGTTTAAGGTTTGATGCTTTGGTTAGTGGTACCAGAATGGATTGAGGAGCCTGCTTTAGAAGTTAAGACACATTTTTTGTTTTCTCATAGCCAGTTTTCATAACCACTTTAATAAAGCCTTACTAAGACTAATAGAACATCTTACTTAAACTGATGATTTTTCAAACTATCTCCTTAGAGGAGTTTAAACTCTGCTGCAGGGGGATAGAGAACATCAAGTGAGTTTTGTTCTGGCCTTCTCGTTCTGAAGTTCCTGCTTCAAGAAGAGCAGCTTCACATTGATCTGTTCTGTAAGATATCGGTTGAGAAATAGAAGATTCTGCTGCTAAGAAATGAAATTTGAAAAGCACTCAGTAGATAATCAGCTTCTTTTGTGTGTGTGTGAGGAAGATCAGCCCTGAGCTAAGATCCATGCTAATCCTCCTCTTTTTTTTTTTTTTTTTTTGCTGAGGAAGACCGGCTCTGAGCTAACATCTATTGCCAATCCTCCTCCTTTTTTTTCCCCCAAAGCCCCAGTAGATAGTTGTATGTCATAGTTGCACATCCTTCTAGTTGCTGTGTGTGGGACGCGGCCTCAGCATGGCCCAAGAAGCGGTGCGTGGGTGCGCGCCCGGGATCCAAACCCAGGCCGCCAGTAGCGGAGCGCACGCACTTAACTGCTAAGCCACGGGGCCGGCCCTCAGCTTTGATAATAGAAGTTTAAAATGAAGACTAATTAATCAATTTATTTCCATGCTGTCATATACAGGTTACCTTTATTCTTGTTAGATACAGACAGATTAATTTCTTCACTTATACAACTCCTTTGCATAATTGAGTGGTTCCAATGCTATCTATACTTAATTCCATGACGTTTCACTTTTACTTTTACTCTATTGCTTAGACTCTGAAAATTCAAAGATGCCTTTTCTTTCTGTACGGTTCTCATTAATATTTGAATTATAAACTGCCTGTTCTCCATTATTTATTATGGGAAATATAACAGTTCTTCTAAATCCTTTGGGTTTAGTAAATGGAGTGTTAGAAAATTAGGAAAGTTCATTCAACTTTGAGACCAGAAAATAGTATCCACTATCTTTCTCTTTCTACTGCTGTCTGCATAGCTTTCAGCAGTTGAAACAAAGTGACATTTCCTGGTTGAAACAAAGTGACATTTCCTGGTTTCTTAATGAAGAACACTCACAGTTGAGAATTCAAGAAAGTAATATAGGCAGATAAGCCTTTGACAATATTAGGAACATACTTAATTAGGCAGTAAGCGAGGTCGTTTAGCCTAGGCTTGTCTTCAAAACAGGATGTCTCCCATACGCTTAGAAAGGTTCAGTACTTGTTTACCTGTCTGCAGGACAGTGATAATACTTGACATCAGTAGAGGGATTTTAACTTTTTAGAGTATTTTCACATGACTCCCTAACTGCAGTCTCACTATATCCATGAACAATAAGCAAGTCAAGAAGTATTTTCCCCATTTGACAAATATGCAAATTGAGACACAGTAAAAATAAATATCATAAATAAAATTCCACAGAAAAATAATGGCAAAGACACGTCTATGACTTATCAAGTCATCAGATGATATTTATTGAGACTTTGTTATGTGCCCCATATGTGCCAGATGTGAGAAATATAAGGACGTGTAAGACCTGGGTCCAGCCCTCAAGTGTGTAAGTTCATTGGCGGGGATGGGAGTGGGACATCAATATGTACCAGGTGCTTTACATACAGGATTTTGTTTAATAATGACATCTGTCCATCTAGGCATAACTTTTTAGAGTCAATGCTCTTTCTGCTGTACTTGCTATCTCCCTGGGGAGACAAAATTAAAACACATGACAAATCCTATTTACCATGGCAAATTGACCACATGTGAAGAAATTATAAAATTAAAAAGAAGATCCTAAAAGCTTCCAGAGAGGAATAAAAGGTCCTACACAAGGAATCAGAATAGCATTGGCCTTCTCAACAGCAACAGTAGAAGGTAAATATCAATGCCTTCAAAAGTCTGCCAGAAAATTCTTTGCAGCCTATAATTCTAAATCCAGTGAAACTATCAATAAAATGCAAGTGTAAAAGAATATCCATATGTGCAAAAACTGAAAAAAATTTACTCATTGTGCATCCTCTTAGAAAGCCTCTAATGTATACTCAAGCAAAAGAAGAGAATAAACCGAGAAAGAAGATATGGAAGCCAGGAAACATGGGAGCTATGAAAGGAAGTCCTAGGATGATAGCTGAATAGCAGGCCTAGAGAACCCCAGTGCAGATGAAACCAGGAGTACAGAGGGATCTGCGGCGGGAGTCTCCGGGGAGAATGTAGTTCGCCGCTTAGGCTCCTACAAGGCAGAAGCAGCAGAGAGGCCGTGTAAATGCCAGGGGCAGCTAAGCTGGCAGAATTCCTACATTTGTGAGGTCATTCTTGCAATCTTTTCTTCAGAAAGTATGGAAATATTGTCTGGGGTATTATGTTCACTTTGGGGCATCCAGTTTAAGGACATTGAGACTTCCTGTTCAAGCCTAATGAAATGATTGTAAAGAAGTAGAAACAGGAAATAAATACCTAACAGTCCTGACAGAGGATGAAGAACCATCAGCAGACCCAAGAGTTGATGGGTTTTTGGAAAGCAGAAAGCAGATAGGTTATACTGATAGATAAACCTGAGTGGTAAAAGCTTCCCTGGAAATATATTCTTTTTTTTTGAGGAGATCAGCCCTGTGCTGACATCTGCCAATCCTCCTCTTTTTTTGCTGAGGAAGACTGGCCCTGGGCTAACATCTGTGCCTATCTTCCTCCACTCTGTATGGGACGCTGCCACAGCATGGCTTGCCAAGCAGTGCGTCGGTGCGTGCCCAGGATCCGAACCTGGGATTCGACCCGGTGAACCCCGGGCCACCGCAGTGGAGTGCACGCACTTAACCATTTGCGCCACTGGGCCGGCCCTGGAAATATATTCTTAATAGAGCTCAAGGGTGGCTCCAAGCTAGAGTCAGCAGGTATGGAGGGCAGGTGTGGGATGTGAGGTAATAATCAGGATAATTAATTTTAAAACTCCCCATAAAACAACATGGGCAATAATTGGCCCTCTGAACCATCTTCCCACCCTGATAACATTCATATAGCAAGAACAGTGTATTTGCCTTCCAGTCTCAAACAAGAGGACTGCTTTCTAAAGAAATTGAACAACCTATCTGTAGAGGACTAGGGCTTCTAAGGTGGGTGTCACCACCTCAGAGTAAAACTCACTTTACTTCAGATTTAGGGGGCTCAAGTTTGCCTGCAAGCTCCTTGTGTACCCTCGGGTGCAACCTGTCAAACAACGCAGAACCCATGGCACCTTCTTCCCTGTCATGGGAGGGGCCTGCTGGGGAAACGAAATTAACCAAGGGAAACAAAACTTACTTTAGCAATCTAGAATGATCAAACTACTCTTTTATTCATATTTTTAAGTGGACTAGATGGAAACCAGGAGCACAAAAGAGAAGGATGAGGATGAACAAATAGAATAACTGACCCTGGAATAAACAGGTTATAATTTAGGGAAGAGAAATGAAAAAAATTCTTATTATAAGTCTTAGAAGAAGCAATTGCATAAATAAAATAAGAATAGGTTACTAAAAATAAAAAAATAAGAAAAAAGCAATCTAAGAACAACAACAAAAAAGAATTTTGGAAAGTAAAAATTGCTGAAATTAAAGAGTCAATAAAAAGGCTGAAATAAAGTCAGAGAACTCTCCTAGACCATAAAACAAAAGGACAAAGAGATAGAATATATGAGATAAATACTTTTTTTGATGGAGGACCAAACCAGGAATCCCAAATTCATCTACCAGGATTATTGGAAAGAGAAAATGGAAGGGACAACATTGTCAAAGAAATAATAGAAGAATATATCCTAGAATTGAAGAAGGATATTAGTTTCAGATTTAAAACATCCATTAAACATCATGAAATTTTAGAGCTCCAAGGGCATAGAGAAGTCCCTCAAAATTTTTGTAGCGATAAGAATAAGGTGTCAATAGAAAATGAGAATTGGATAGGCATCAGATTTCTCACTGGCACCACTGGGTCCTAGAAACCAGTGGGGTCATGTCTTCAAAGTCGTTAAGTGAAAATTATTTTGACCTAGATATCTATATCCAGGCAAACTACAAATTGGGTGAGAAAGAAAACTTGTTCCTAACTTAGGACCTTTACCCTTGCTGGCAGTGTCTGCCCCAAGTCTTTGCACGGCTTGCTTCTTGCACAGCATCATTGAATGCCACCTTTTCAGAGAAGCCTTCTCTGCCACCCTATCTAAAGTAGCCACCCCCACAAAGACCTTCTTTATTCTATTAACCTGTTTTATTTTCCTCACAGCAATTAGCGCTAGTTAAACTATATTTTTCCATTTCTTGTCTGTTATCCACCTCTCTCCACAGGATTGTAAATTCTGTGAGTAAGGACATTGTCTTTTTTCACCACCGTATCCCCAGTCCCTAGAACTATGCCTGACACATAATAGGATCTTCATTATTATTTGTTGAGTTAGTGAAAAAAATGAATGAATAGCTGAGCTACCAAATTATGAGTCTCTAAGGTAAAAATTATGTCATAATCATCTCTATACTCTTGGGAGTGCCTTGCACAAAGCAGTGCTCAGGACATGTCTTTTGAATGGTTATTAAATGAAGAAATGTTCTTGAATTAGCTAGGTTCTTATCAGTTCAGCAGTTTTGTTTATGTGGTATTTTTGCCAGGACATTGTCAATGTAGTTAGATATAATGCACTCTCATTTCTTGAAGCTGGAGCAGAAATCCTTCCTGATTTAAACACTCCATTTTTGGAACTGTTTCTTAGGGGAAAATCTGACAGACACAAGGAGCATGTTTAGCAAAGCTGCTTCCTGATGAGCTCATAGCTGAGCTGGGGTTTGATCTCCTCCCTCTCCACAGTGCCCAGAGCTCACAGTGACAATGCTTTCTGAACCCTGGTCTGTTAAGTTGGAGTGTATTTGTGGGGCAAAGAAGCAGAGTGCTTGAAACTGGAATGATGCCAGAAATCCAGGCTGTACTTCTGGGGTAAGGCACAGTAGACAGCACAGATGTGAAGGGCCCAAGGACCAGGACTACTTTCTTTTTACAGGCTGCCTGTGAAGCCTGGGAGCTCCACTGTGACAGCGATGGCTCTAGTTGTTGGCCAGTTTTGTCAAGAGTGACAAAATTGAGTATCACTTTCGGCCTTAAGTGGAACCACTTTTTGCTAAATGGGTGGCTGTCTGCTCTTTGGATATGACTAGCTCTAGTAATAAACAAGTAACCTTTGGGGTTTGTAGCAATAACCAATTTCTTGTTTTTTTCTTCCTATACAAAGGAAGCAAAGTGAATCTTTAGAGCCAAAGTACCAATAAACTCCATTATAACAATAAGAAACAACATCTTCAAGGGCTTAGAAAGCCTCGGGATGGCAGGAAAAGCTCTAAGAATGAGGAAAGAGTAGACTGTGTTCTGTCCCTATGGGCCTCACACTGAGGGGGAAGCCCTGACCCCTGGGGCTTTGTCTGATAGAGGTGATTTGCCTTTCTGGTGGCTCAGTCTGAGCAGAAAGATCTGGTTCGGGGACTCCTAGTCTAACAGTGGAGGCAGGGCACATCACTGGAAACCATGGGTAATTCTCAGTTATCCAGGCAACAGGGATGGAGCAGAGGTGTTGAAGGTCACCCTGTCATTTTCTCCCACAGCTTTGGAGGGTTTCGAATTATTTATTCTAATACTTTATAATAAATAAATAAATAATAGATAAATTTATATTTATAAAAAAATTATAATAATTTAATCATTTTACCTTCCCCATTTTTCCCACTGGAGCTGATCAGGTAGGGGCTGGAGAAGTGGCAGGTAGAGGAATATAGTCTCAAATTTAATGTTGGCCACATAGACTATCCAAGAAGGAAGGCAAGGCCAGCAGAACTCGTCAGTGAGGTTTGATCTGAACCATGAGGATAGCCTTGGTTTCACATGACTCATTGAAGAGAAGGATGAGAAAATGGGAGTAAGACTGAGAAGGAAGGGTTGTATGGTCCCAAAGAGACCTTCATCACCAAGAGCTGAACTACTCAGTATGAATCTGCACTAGGCTAGGAATAAAAGCAGATTTTATTCTGTTTTATCTCAGTCCTCCTCTGTTTTGTTTTTCCCACCCCTCACCCAACTCTCAAATCTCAAATATTGAATATTGGGATTTATTGTTAATTTTTTAAGTGATAAGGTATTGTGGTTATATGTTTAAACAAGATCCTTTAAAGATACATATTAAACTGTGGATAAAATTATATAATGTGAGAAATTTGCTTAAAATAAAATGGAGGTCAGCGGAAGAGGAAGTTTGGAAGAAATAAGACTGGCCATGAATTGATAATTGTTGAAGCTAGGTGATGAGTACATAAGGGTTCGTTGTACTATTTATATACCTTAATATGTGTTTGAAATTTTTCGTAATAAAAGTTTTTTAAAATCTCATTTTCTGAGAATGATCCCAGTTAGATCTGCTCTTCCTGCTTTTCTACTCTTGTCTTCAAAGACTTTCTCATCAGTGACTCAAAGATAAGACCTCTGATAATCTAACAGTGGGGATTGGTTGTTTTGGGCTAGTCACACTTTGTGACAAAGGGCACAGGTTTGAAGACCATTGAGTAGACTTAGAGGTGGTTCACAATATCATATGTGTCTTCTCCAGAGGCATATGGGCATATAATGCTGGTGGAATGTAAAACTGTACAACTTTGGAACACATTTAGCAGTTTCTTAAAAAAAAAAATTAAAAAGTTAAATATAAATTTACTGTAGGACTCAGCAATTCCACTCCTAGATATTTACAAATGAAATGAAAGTGTATGTTCATGCAAAGTCTTATACACAAATGTTCGATGCAGCTTTGTTTATAATAGCCAAAAACTGTAAACAACCCAAATGTTCATTAACAGATAAATTAGTAAACTGTGCAATATCTATACAATAGAATACTACTCATCAATAAAAAGAAATGAATGATTTGGTAGATGCAAAAACATGGATGAATCCCAAAATAATTATGCTGAGTGAAAGAAGCCAGACAAAAAAAGATGTGTACTATATGATATCATTTATATAAAATTCTTTTACATTTTATTTTTTTCCATCTTTATTAAGAAATAATTGACATATAGCATTGTGTAAGTTTAAAGTATACCACATAATGATTTGATATATGTATGTATTGTGAAATAACTACCACAATAAAGTTAGTTAACACATCCATCACCTCACAAAGTTACAGTTTTTCTGTGTGTGGTAAGAACTTGTAAGATCTACTCTCTTAGCAACTTTCAAATATACAAAACAGGATTGTTCACTATAGTCACCATGCTGCACATTACGTCCCCAAAACTTATTCATCTTATAACTGGAAGTTTGTGCCCTTTGACCACCTTCACCTGTTCCCTCTTACTCACCTCTGGCCCCTGGCAACCACCAATCTGCTCTCTGTTTTTATGAGTGTGTTTTTTTAGATTCCACATATAGGTGATATCATTCAGTATTTGTCTTTGTCTGACTTATTTCACTTGGCATAATTCCTTCAAGTTTCATCCATGTTGTCACAAATGGCACAATTGCCTTCTTTTTTGAATAATATTCTATTGTATGGAATAACATACATTATTCTGAGTAATATTCTATTGTATTTGTACATGTGTGTATATATATACCACATTTTCTTTATCCATTCATCTGTCAGTAGACACTTAGGTTGTTTCCATGTCTTGGCTATTGTAAATAATGCTGCAGTGAACATGGGGGTGCAGATATCTCTTCAAGATAGTGATTTAATTTCCTTTGGATATATACCCAGAAGTGGAATTGCTGGATCATATGATAGTTTTATTTTTTAATTTCTTTTTTTTTTTTAATTTTATTTATTTATTTTTCCCCCAAAGCCCCAGTAGATAGTTGTATGTCATAGCTGCACATCCTTCTAGTTGCTGTATGTGGGACTCGGCCTCAGCATGGCCAGAGAATCGGTGCGTCGGTGCGCGCCCGAGATCCGAACCCTGGCCGCCAGCAGCGGAGCACAAGCACTTAACTGATAAGCCACGGGGCCGGCCCTATTTTTTAATTTCTGAGGAACCTCCATACTGTTTTCCATAGTGGCTGTACCAATTTACATTCCCACTAACAGTGCACCCTCCACATCCTCCCCAGTACTTATTATCTCTTGTGTTTTTGATAAAAGCCATTCTAACAGGTGTGAGGTGATAGCTCATTGTGATTTTGATTTGCATTTCCCTGATGATTAGTGATGTTGAGTATCTTTTCCTGTACCTATTGGCTATTTGAATATCTTCTTAGGAAAAATGTCTATTCAGGTCCTTTGCCCATTTTTTAATTGAATTGTTTGGTTGTTCTGCTATTGAGTTGTGCGAGTTCTTTATATATTTTGGATATTAACCTCTTATCAGATATGTGGTTGGCAAATATCTTCTCCCATTCCGTGGGCTGCCTTTTCATTTTGTTGATTGTTTCTTTTGCTGTGCAGAAGCTTTTAGATTTGATATAATCACACTTGTTTATTTTCGCTTTTGTTGCTTGTGCTTTCGGTGTCACATCCATAAAATCATTGCCAAGACCAATGTCAAGGAGCTTTTTCTCTCTTTTCTTCTAGGAGTTTTATGGTTTTGGGTCTTACGTTTAAGTCTTTAATCTATTTCACGTTAATTTTTGTGAGAATTATAAGATAGAGGTCCAGTTTCATTCTTTTGCGTGTGAATATCCAGTTTTCCCAACACCATTTATTGAAGAGAGTATCTTTTCTCCATTGAGTATTCTTGCCTCCCTTGTCAAATAGTAGTTGACCATATATGCATGGGTTCATTTCTGGGCTCTTGATTCTGTTGCATTGGTCTATATGTCTATTTTTATGCCAGTACCATACTGTTTTGATTACTATAGCTTTGTAATATAGTTTGAAATCAAGAAATGTGATGCATCCAGCTTTATTCTTCTTTCTCAAGATTGCTTTAGTTATTCAGGGTCTTTTGTGGTTCCATACACGTTTTAGGATTGCTTTTTCTATTTCTGTAAAAAAAAATGCCATTGGAATCTTGACAGATTGAATCTATAGATAGCTTTGGGTAGTATGGACATTTTAACAATGTTAACTCTTCTTATCCATGAACACAGGATATCTTCCCATTTGTTTGTGTCTTCTTCAATTTCTTCCATTAATGTCTAAATCCTACCTGATCGTGATATATGATCCTTTTAATGTGCTGATGAATTCAGTTTGCTAGTATTTTGTTGAGAAGTTTTGCATCTATATTCATCAGGGATATTGGCCTGTAGTTGTCTTTTCTTGTAGTGTCCTTGTAGTGTCTAGCTTTGGTTCTAGGGTAATGCTGGTAAAATGAGTTTGGGAGTGTTATCCCCTCTCCCTCAAAGTTCTTTTCTAAACATAGTTCTTGAATTTGTCTTATTTCTTTGCTTTCTTGCCCCTCCATGCCCTTCTCTCTCAACTTAGTGGCAAGAAAATTGAGGTTATCTGGAACAATAATCTTGGGAAAGAAGATATAATCTTTAATCTGAACTTTGCCTCCAGGCTGATTCACTTTATTCAATTGGAAAGAATTATTGGCCTTGTTTCCTTAAGATCTCATTTTTAGCTCTTCCTCTTTGGTGTCTAAAAGTAATAGACTTTTCCAGTCCTTTGATGACCCAAATTTCTCTCTGTTCCTTTTTATTTCTACTTATAAATTGGCCAATTATTTCCCTAATTCAACTCTTTCTTTTAATACCTTGTCAAAGGCAGCCAGCACACACTAATATTCTAATTCTTTCTAACCACTTCCCTTACAGCCATCGGCTCAGTAGGCACATGGTCTGTCTTCCAGTTTTACCAAATTCTTTACTATTAACATGATTGCCATATTTTCAGCCTTTTATATCACTTTCCTTACCACTCACCCACCCGCAACTGCTTAGCCAGTGCCATACATTTTAGACTTTGTTAAAGCAGCACCTCTCTTCAATAGTGGAGTGATAAAGAGCTTGGGTGCTGTCTCTCCTAATTAGTAGCTAAGTGACTTTAGGCAAAGTACTTTTCCACTCTTAATATCAAATTTCTCATCTATTATTAAAAGAGGGGTATTATACAAGCTGGCCCTGTGGCCTAGTGGTTAAGTTTGGCGCACTTTTCTTCGGCAGCCCAGGTTTGGTTCCTGGGTGCAGACCTACACCACTCATCAACAGCCATGCCATGGCGGTGACCCACATACAAAATAGAGGAAGATTGGCAGCAGATGTTAGCTCAGGGTGAATCTTCCTCAGCACACAAACACAAAAAAGGGTATTATAAATTACATTAAATAATATATGTAAAGTACTTACCACAGTTCCTGGCACTTAATTAGTATTTAATATGTTTTAGTTACTATTATCTCCCTTCAAAAACCCAAGGATGGCTCCTGCTGGGCTTTCTTGTCTGTCCTCCATACTACTGCCTACAGCCTGTGAACATCAAGGCCCCTGCCCTCTAAGAAGAGAGAGAAGCTCTGTAGAGAGATAACCTCTGAAAGGTAGAACTGAAGCAGCACATGCCTTGGATGAAATGTTAATTTAATTCTTTTTTTGATTTCTAGATTTTCCTATTTTTAGGCAGCATGTGTTTTATCCTAGCAATTGGACATGGCATTTGGGAGAACAAGAAAGGCTACTACTTCCAGAATTTTCTGCCATGGAAAGAATATGTCTCTTCATCAGTTGTCTCTGCCATCCTCATATTCTGGTCCTACTTCATTATTCTCAACACTATGGTGCCCATTTCCCTCTATGTCAGGTAGGCTTTTTTGATCACTTTGGGTTACAGGAGGAGGAGCTGACTTCATACTTCCTGCTTAATTCCCCAACCAGAGTGTGAACTTCTAGAAAGCATAGATTGTGTGCTCTTTAACCCTTTACTTTCAACAGTGCCTGGTATACAAAACACTCTGAGAAATATCTGGAGATTGCATAAATGCTTTCCATATCCAGAATACTATGCTAGATACTATGGGGGTTATACAAAAAGAAAATTGTCCCTACCCTCAAATAGCTTATAATGTAAGTGACTAAATAAGACATATAAGCACATGAAATAGTTAGAAAAAATACACACAAATTTGGTGTTGCTAAAGCACAAGCCAGGCAGCCCCTAGTTTATCAACGAGGTCAGTTCCACATATTCATGTATAAATCAGTTAATCAGATATCAGAAACAATGTGGCAAATGGTAGATAGGTGTAATTGTGTCTTAGGTTCTGGTTTAGTTGGAGAAGAGGAGAAGGAGGTTTCTTCCCTTTTTTCATGAGCACCTTGGACAAAAATTTGAAATAGGTAAAATAAGTCTTTACTATATTCTGATCTCCTTTTTCACTTTTCAACATTCCATTTCACATACACACCCTGAAACACGTTTTCGCATCCTTCTTTCCTAAACCTTGCACTGTGGCATCCCAACCCAAAAACACCCTCCATATCACTAAACTATCTGATTAATGTAATAAATGTTTATTGAGCACCTACTGTGTGCCAAACACTATATTGGGTGCTAGAGATAGAAACATGAAAAATAAAGCAGCCCCTTCTCTAGATATGCTTACAACATAGCCATAGATCCAGATACTTAAATAAACCATTATGGTACAATATGAAAAATGATGTAATAGAAATATATATGTGAATGCTATGGGAGCCTTGAAAAGGAATGGATTAGTTCTGCCTGGAGAGACTTAGGGGTTTACAGAAAAAGGTAATAATAAAACTAATATTTGAAAAAAGAATAGAATTCACCAAGCAGAAAATAGGAAAAGAATATTGCAAGCAGAAAGATCAGCATGTACAAAGGTTTGGATGTTTTTAAAAGCTTGATCTGGTAATAGAACAGTGAGTAGACTAGACTAAGGTATTGGATGGTAATTTAGGATCAGATCCAGGAGAACCTTAAATGCCAGGCCAAGGCGTTTGGATTTTATCCTAAAAGCAGCACATACCTTTCTAAGGAAAGAAATAATGTGATTAAATGTTTGGGTTTAGAGAGATTGCTGTGGTGGCTGGTATGGCGAAGGAAGGGAGGGGTCAAGACTCAACACATGAGGACCAGCAGAGTCAATAATGTGGGCCTGGGCACCTCCTCTCCCGCCTCAAACCAAAAAGCCATGTGGTTCCATGCAGCTGTCTCAGACAGAGATTGCTAATGAAGCAATCTAAACTAACACACATTAAGTATGAATGATGATAGGAAGGAGGCCCCTTAAAAAGTCTTCATTGTTTTAAAATGAAGATGCTTGTTAACCATAAAGAATCTATAATGCATATTATTTGGAACAGAAGAGGAATGAGACAAGGGAGATAGGGAAAATTCAGATAAAATGGAGATGAGGCTATTGAGGGGAGAAGCTACAGGCAGGCTGGCTCTGCCTGGAAATTTAGCAGAGGGTCAGCTCCTGTAAGCTGTTTCTGATTTTCACAGATCCTACCCCTCTTCTTGTGAAACAAAGATGCTCTGAGTGTTTCAAGTTTCTCTCTCTTCCCTACCAATGAATTTACATGACAGCAGCAATAATCCTTCAATTAAGCCTAGGCAGCCTTTTGTTAGTTCGCTCTTACCTCTATCAGCCCTTGCATGACTGCAGAAGTTCAAAATTTGTGACTTTTGCTGGATATGTTTTTGAAGAAGAAAGGGTAAAAGGAGAGTATGCCTCAGCCAAGTTAATCAGGTATATCTGGATCCAGATTGTAAAGCATTGAGTGATAATGGTCAAAGTCAGAATTAGAGTGGGTTGGCTGGTGGGAGATGCTCTGATTTTCTAATGCTCGCCCTGACCTACCACACGACGGATAAGAAGGAAACCAAGGTGATGCATTTGCTTGTCCTGCTCTGACCCAGGACCCTTCTTTTCTTCCTTTTTCCTTAGTGTTGAGATAATAAGATTGGGCAACAGTTACTATATCAACTGGGATCGGAAGATGTTTTATGCACCAAAGAACACAGCAGCACAGGCTCGCACCACCACCCTTAATGAGGAGCTCGGCCAGGTCAAATACGTGTTCTCTGACAAAACAGGGACCCTGACTCAGAACATCATGGTTTTCAAGAAGTGTTCTATTAATGGGACATTCTATGGTATGCATGTCTTCCTGTTTTCCCTGAGTCCTGGGGAAATTCTACTTCGCAGATGTTTTCAAGAATAATCTGACTCTAAATATATATGCCTCTTATTCTCACAACCTTCTCTATTCCTAAGCAAAGATCACCTAGCCCATTCAATTCTAACCTAAAAGCATTTATTTAGCCCCTTATAGATGCAACCCATCATGGAAATTGGACATTGGAAATACCAAGATGTACAAGACTTAATCTCTGTCCTCAAGAATTTCCAATGTCTTGGGAATGTCACTTCACTCTCATATTAAATCAGATGGAGCAAGCAGCATATTACTGAAGTTGCTACTCTCCTGGTTCTCCCTCAAACCAATAAACAGTCTTGAGAGAAGCCATCAAAGGGTAGTCAGAGTTTGATCAGTGTCTCCCATGCACAGTTCCTCATTTATTTCATGCCTTAAGCATAAGCTTGTTTGTGTGATAGTGTTAAGTCTTCATGTATGTGAACATTCATGCCCAGTGCACTAACTAACAGAGGAAGGCAGTCACATCTGAAAAGCTAGAGCACATGGGATATTCTTCTGGGGTGATGAAAAAGCTTTGAAACTAGAGATGTAGTAGTTGCACAACATTGTGAATGCACTAAATGCCCCTGGATTGTACACTTGAAAATGGTTAATTGTATGTTATGTGAATTTCACCTCAATATAAAAATAATAAAAAATTTAAAGGTAAAAAAAAAGCTAGAGCACTAATATTTCCTATTACCCCTGCCAAACAAGTTTTCATGTGTATAAACTCTGAAAGCTTATTTTTGGATGTGTTGATTTGGGTGAGGATCTTAATTCTCTGGCTCATTGTAAGCCCTGACAATACAATGGGTAAGGTTGAAAAGGGTCATGGATGTTTCTTTGCTTGACATTAGACTGTCTTCCACCCCTATTCTCTCTGTACTATCCACTGGCCAACAATCCTAAACGTTCTAGCACTATTTTCACACGTCTCCTAGGTAACTTTTCTGATTGGAGGGCTTCGTGAAGTATGAAGTCTCTCATAGATCCAGTGACTAAACTCCAGCCTCACCTCACTCACACTTACGGGAGAAGAGTTGTGGCCCAAGCAGATGACCTCTTCTTCTATTGGCTTGGGGAGAGGAGCTTAACGGGGCACTGAGGGCTAGGTGGCCTGAGGGGATTTGAGGAAGCTTGACTACAAGTCTAGGATGATAGAATCAGAAAAAATCAGCTTTTAGTAACCCTCCTTTAAATTGCCATATAACCCAGTAGTTCCATTCCTAAGTATATACCAAAAAAAAAAAAAATGAAAACAGGGATTCAAACAGATAGATATTTGCTAGTGTTCACTGCAGCACTATTCACAATAGCCAAAAGGTAGAAACAATCCATGTGTCCATCAACAGATGAATGGATAAACAAATTGTGGTATGTCCACACAATGGAATATTAGTCATAAAAAGTAGTGACGTTCTGGGGCCAGCCCGGTGGCGCAAGCGGTTGGGTGCGCGCGCTCCGCTGCGGCGGCCCGGGGTTCGCTGGTTCAGATCCCGGGCGCGCACCGACGCACTGCTTTGGCGAGCCATGCTGTGGCGGCGACCCATATAAAGTGGAGGAGGATGGGCACGGATGTTAGCCCAGGGCCGTCTTCCTCGGCAAAAAAAGAGGAGGATTGGCAGATGTTAGCACAGGGCTGATCTCCTCACAAAAAAAAAAAAAAAAAAAGTAGTGATGTTCTGACACATGCTGCAACATGGATGATTCTTGAAAACATTATGCTAAATGAAATAAGCCAGACACGAAAGGAAATATTGTATTATTCTACTTATATGAAATATCTAGAATAGGCAAATTCATAGAGACAGAAAGTAGATTAGAGGTTACCAGGGGCTGGGAATGGAGAAGAATAGAAGTTTCTGTTTAGGATGCTGAAAAAGTTTTGGAAATATATAATGGTGATTGTTGCACAACATTGTGAATGTAATTAGTGCCACTGAATTGTACACTAAAAAATGATTAAAATGGCAAATTTTATGTTACATATATTTTACCACAATAAAAAAATATTTGTAAACCCTTCTTTAAAACCTTTGCTAAGTCTCTGTTCTGTTTACTTACCAACAGGTGATATCTATGACAAGAATGGACAGCGGTTAGAAGTTTCTGAGGTAAGTGATTACAGCTTCCTGTGAAATGTATGTGGGAGCTGAGTGAGGCCGTGCTGCGCAGCAGCATCTTAAACACAAATTGGGACTCCCTTAGACTCTGAAGGTTTTATTGGCCCCATAATATCAAAAAGTATTATATAAATGACCTCTGTTTATTTGAGGGGATTTGGGTTTGTGTTTAAAATGAAAATAGATTTATTGTTTTTTTCTGTTTAAAAAATAATCTATACTCACTATATAAAAACATCCAAACAATACAGAAATGTATGAAGAAGAAAGTTAAAATCATTCAATTCCATTTAGATAACCAATGTAAAATGTGGGGGGTCTATCCTTTCAGATGCTTTTCATAAGCATATATGTGCACATATACGTCTAGATCTAGTGATAGATTAGATAGACAGGAGGGAGAAAGGGAGGAAGGATCATAGCATGCATGCTATTGTCAGCGTCCTTTTATTCACTTAACACTATGTTGTGGTCCTCTTCCCATGTCAGTAAATTAGGTCTACATCCTCATTTTGAATGAGTATCATATCCAATTGTATTGATGTACCTTAATTTATTTAACCAATCCCCTATTTTTATTCCATTTTCTTTTGCTATTATCAATAGCATTGTGGTAAGCACCCTGGTACATACATTTTTGTCTCCTCTTCTGATAATTATTTCCTTAGAATAAAGTCCTAGAAGTGAAATCAGTTGGTCAAAGGGGAGCCACATTATTTTTTCAATTGGTGTATATATATATTTTTGTTTATTATTGAGGTCCTATTGCCTTTTAGCATTGTGTAAATTTCAAGTGTACATTATTATATTTTAGTTTCTGTATAGATTGCATTGTTTCACCACCAGTAGTCTAGTTTTTATCCATCACCATACGCATGTGCCCCTTTACCCCTTTCACCTTCCCTGCATCCCCTTTTCCTCTGGTAACCACTAATCTGTTCTCCTTTTTCTTGGGTTGCTTCCAAGTCTTGGCTATTGTGAATGATGCCGCATTGAACATAGGGGTGCATATATCTTTAGGCATTTGTGTTTTCATATTCTTGGGATAAATACCCAGCAGTGGAATAGCTGGATCATGTGGTAGTTCTATTCTTAATTTTTTGAGGAATCTGCGTAGTGTTTTCCATAATGGCTGCACCAGTTTGCACTCCCACCAGCAGTGTATGAGTGTTCCCTTTTGTCCACATCCTCTCCAACACTTGTTATTTCTTGTCTTGTTAATTACAGCCATTCTGACAGGTGTGAGGTGATATCTCATTGTAGTTTTTATTTGAATTTCCCTAATAATTAGTGATGTTGAACATCTGTTCATGTGCTTGTTGGCCATCTGTACATCTTCTTTGGAAAAATGACTGTTCAGGTCTTTTGCCCATGTTTTAATTGGGTTGTTAGTTTTTTTGTTGTTGAGATGTATGAGTTCTTTATATATTTTGGATGTTAAACCCTTACTAGAGATATGGTTTGCAGATGTCTTCTCCCAGTGGTTGTCTTTTCGTTTTTTTGGTGGTTTCCTTTGCTGTACAGAAGCTTTTTAGTTTGATGCAGTCCCATTTTTAATTTTTTTCTTTTGTTTCCCTTGCCTGGTCAGACATGGTATTTGAAAATATGCTGCTAAGACCGATGTCAAAGAGTGTACTACCTGTGTCTTCTTGTAGAAATTTTATGGTTTCAGGTCTTACATTCCAGTCTTTAATCCATTTTGAGTTAATTTTTGTGTATGGTGTAAGATAATGGTGTACTTTCATTCTTTGGCATTTGGCTGTCCAGTTTTCCCAACACCATTTATTGAAGAGACTTTCCTTTCTCTATCATATGTTCTTGGCTTCCTTGTCAAAAATTAGCTGTCCATAGATGTGTGGGTTTATTTCTGGGCTCTCGATTCTGTTCCATTGTTCTGTGTGTCTGTTTTTGTGCCAGTACCCTTCTGTTTTGATTACTATAGCTTTGTAGTGTACTTTGAAATCAGGGATTATGATGCCTCCACCTTTGTTCTCCTTTCTCAGGATTCCTTTGGCTATTCGGGGTCTTTTGTTGTTCCATATAAATTTTAGGATTCTTTGTTCTATTTCTGTGAAAAATGTCGTCAAAACTTTGATAGGGATTGCATTGAATTGGTAGATTGCTTTAGGAAGTATGGACATTTTACCTATGTTAATTCTTTCAATCCAAGAGCACGGAATATCTTTCCGTTCCTTTGTGTCTTCTTCGTTTTATAGTTTTCAGTGTACAGATCTTTCACTTCTTTGGTTAAATTTATTCCTAGATATTTTATTCTTTTTGTTGCAATTGTAAATGGGAGTGTATTCTTAATTTCTCTTTCTGCTACTTCATTGTTAGTGTATAGAAACACAACTGATTCTTGTATGTTGATTTTGTATCCTGCAACTTTACCATATTTATTTATTGTTTCTAAAAGTTTTTTGGTGGGTTCTTTTGGGTTTTCTATATATAAAATCATGTCATCTGCAAATAGTGACAGTTTTACTTCTTCCTTTCCAAATTGGATCCCTTTTATTTCTTTTTCTTGCCTGATTGCTCTGGCTAGGACTTCCAATAATATGTTAAATAAGAGTGGCGCAAGTGGGCATCCTTGTCTGGTTCCTGTTCTTAGAGGGATAGCTTTCAGTTTTTCTCCATTGAGTGTATTACCTGTGGGTTTGTCATTATATGGCCTGTATTATGTTGAGGTACTTTCCTTCCCTACCTGTTTTATTCAGAGTTTTTATCATAAATGGATGCTGTATCTTGTCAAATGCTTTCTCTGCATCTATTGAGATGATCATAGGATTTTTGTTCTTTGTTGTGTTAATGTGGTGTATCACATTGATTGATTTGTGTATTTTGAAACATCCCTGCATCCCTGGAATAAATCCCACTTGTCAAGGTGTATGACCTTTTTAATGTATTGTTGTATTCGATTTATTAGTATTTTGTTGAGGATTTTTGCATCAATGTTCATTAGTAATATTGGCCTGTAATTTTGTTTTTTTGTGTTGTCCTTGTCTGGTTTTGGTATCCCGGTAATGTTGGCCTCAAAGAATGAGTTAGGAAGCTTCCCCTTCTGTTCAATTTTTTGGAAGAGTTTGAGAAGGATAGGTATTAAGTCTTCTTTGAATGTTTGGTAGAATTCACCAAGGAAGCCGTCTGGTCCTGGACTTTTATTTTTTGGGAAGTTTTTGATTACTGGTTTGATCTCCTTACTGGTGATTGGTCTGTTCAAATTCTCTATTTCTTCTTGATTCAGTTTTGGAAGGTTGTATAATTCTAAGAATTTATTCCTTTCTTCTAGGGTTATCCAATTTGTTGGTGTATATCTTTTCATAGTATTCTCTTATAATCTTTTGTATTTCTGAGGTGTCCATTGTAATTTCCCCTTTTTCGTTTCTGATTTTATTTATTTGAGCCCTCTCTCTTTTTGCTTTGTGAGTCTAGCTAAAGGTTTGTCAATTTTGTTTATCTTTCCAAAGAACCAGCTCTTAGTTTCATTGATTTTTCTATTTTTTTTTTAGTCTCTATTTCATTTATTTCCACTCTGATTTTTATTATTTCCTTCCTTCTACTGATTTGGGGCTTTGTTCTTCTTTTTCTAGTTCCTTTAGATGTACTGTTAGATTGTTTATTTGAGATTTTCTTGTTTGCTGAGGTAGGCCTTTATTGCTGTAAGCTTCCCTCTTAGTACTGCTTTTGCTAGATCCCATAAATTTTGGCATGTCATATTTTCATTTGTCTCCAGGTATTTTTTGATTTCTCCTTTGATTTCTTCATTGACCCAATAGTTGTTCAATAGCATTTTGTTTAATCTCCACATATTTGTTACTTTTCCAGTGTTCTTCCTGTAGTTGATTTCTAGTTTCATACCATTGTGGTCAGAAAAGATGCTTGGTATTATTTCAGTCTTCTTAAATTTATTGAGACTTGTTTTGTGACCTAATATGTGATCTGTTCTGGAGAATGTTCCATGTGCATTCGAAAAGAAAGTGTATTCTGCTGTTTTTGGATGGAATGTTCTGTATATATCTACTAAGTCCATCTGGTCTAATGTGTCATTTAAGGCCAATGTCTCCTTATCGATCTTCTGTTTAATGATCTATCCATTGATGTAAGTGGAGTGTTAAAGTCCTCTACTATTATTGTGTTACTGTCTCTTTCTCCTTTGTGTCTGTTAATAGTTGCTTTATATGTTTAGGTGCTCCTATGTTGGGTGCATAGATATTTACAAATGTTATATCCTCTTGTTGGATTGTTCCTTTTATCATTATGTAGTGCCCTTCTTTGTCTCTTGTTACAGCTTTTGTTTTAAAGTCTATTTTCTGTGATATAAATGTTGCTACCCCAGCTTTCTTTTCATTGTCATTTGCATGGAATATCTTTTTCCATCCCTTCACTCTCAGTTCGTATCTTTAGGTCTGAAGTGTGTCTCTTGTAGGCAGCGTATATATGGGTCTTGGTTTTTCATCCAATCAGCCACCCTGTGCCTTTTGATTGGAGCAGTTAGTCCATTGACATTTAAAGTAGCTATTGATAAGTATGTACTTATGAACATTTTGTTACCTTTTTTCTGGGTGTTTTAGTAGTTCTTCTCTGTTCCTTTCTTCTTCTCTTGCTCTCTTCCCATGTGGTTTGATGGCTTTCTTTACTGTTATGTTTGGGTTCATTTCTCTTAATTTTTGTGTATTTGTTATAGGTTTCTGGTTTGTGATTACCATGAGGTTCATATATAATAACCTGTGTACATAGCAATCTATATTAAGTTGATGTTCTCTTAAGTTTGACCTCTTGCTAAAAGCTCTACTCTTTTACTCCCCTCCTCCTACATTTTATGTTTTTGATATCATATTTAACCTGCTTTTTGTATATATCTGTTAACCTCTTATCTTGGAAATAGAAAATTTTAGTACTTCTGTCTTTCGACCTTCATATTAGCTTCATATGTGGTTGATCTGCTACCTTTGCTGTATATTTACCTTTACCAGTGATTTTATTTTATTTTTTGATAATTTTATTATTCCTATTTGTGGTCTTTTCTTTTCTGCTTAAATAAGTCCCTTTAGTATTTCTTGTAAGGCTGTTTTATTGGTGTTAAACTCCTTTAGTTTTTGCTTGTCTGAAAAGCTCTTTATCTCTCCTTCCATTCTGAATGATAACCTTGCTGGGTAGAGTATTCTTGGCTATAGGTTTTTTCCTTTCAGTACTTTAAATA
Organism: Ceratotherium simum simum; assembly: GCF_057802395.1. Classification (NCBI taxonomy): domain Eukaryota; kingdom Metazoa; phylum Chordata; class Mammalia; order Perissodactyla; family Rhinocerotidae; genus Ceratotherium; species Ceratotherium simum. Next base: position 40,400,211 of record NC_141928.1, on the reverse strand, counting down.
TATCATGCCACTCCCTTCTAGCCTGTAAGGTTTCTGCTGAGAAGTCAGCTAATAGCCTTATGGGGTTTCCTTTGTATGTAACTAGTTGCCTTTCTCTTGCAGCTTTTAGGATTCTCTCTTTGTCTTTAGTTCTTGACATTTTAATTATAATGTGTCTTGGTGTGGGCTTCTTTGGGTTCATCTTGCTTGGTGCTCTCTGTGCTTCCTGTACCTGGATGTCTCTTTCCTTCCTTAGGTTAGGCAAGTTTTCAGCTATTATTTCTTTGAATAGATTCTCTGCCCCTTTTTCTTTCTCTTCTCCTTCTGGGACACCTATAATATGGATGTTAGTGAGCTTGCTGTTGTCCCAGAGGTGCCTTATACTGTCCTCGTTCTTTTTAATTCTTTTTTCTTCTTTCTGTTCTGCTTGGGTGATTTCCTCTAGTCTTTCATCCAGCTTGCTGATCCGTTCTTCTGTATCCTCTACTCTGCTATTGATTCCCTCTAGTGAATTTTTCATTTCCGTTATTGTATTCTTCAGTTCTGATTGGTTCTTTTTTATATTTTCCAATTCTTTGTTGAAGTTCTCACTGTATTCTTCTATTCTTCTCCCAAGATCTCTAAGCATCATTATGACTATTAGTTTGTACTCTTTTTCAGGTAGATTATCTCTGTTTTGTTTAGTTCTTTTTCCGACAAATGTCCTGTTCCCTTATTTGGAACATATTCCTTTGTCTCCTCATTTTGCCTCTTTCTCTGTGCTTATATCTACATATTAGGTAGATCAGTTACGTCTTCTGATCTTGGAGATGTAGCCTTATATAAGAGATGCCTTATGAGGCCCAGCAGTGTGCTTCCCTCTCATCACCAGTTCCTAATGTTCCAGGAATATCCTCTGTGTGGAATATGTGTGTCATTCTGCTTTGGCAGGGTTGCTCTTGCTGCAGGTTCCCAGAGAGGCTAGGCTGTCCCCCTGGCCGTCTGGTTGTAATGCTCAGCTGCATATAGCTGCTACGGTCCCTTCAGTCACTTTATTGGGTGGAGGGAGCCCCAGCACAGCTAGCTGCAAGGTCTAATAGCACATTCCTGCTGTAATTTTTCTGTTAAGTGAGTCAGGCCCCCAGTGTGGCTGGTTGCTAGGCTCAGGGGCTCACAATTGCTGTAGTCCTCCAGCCTGCAAGGCTGTTGTCAGCTCTCTCAGTAGTGCAGCGGAGTGGGACTGGCCCCAGGCATGGCAGCACACAATTGTTTCAGGTGTTGGAAGGTGTGGTACATGCCCTATATGGCTGTTTGTGAAGCACAAGTCTACTGCTGCTGAGGAGCCCCACTGCCCACAAGTCCACACACCCTATTCATGCAGACCTTCCCATGCCCTGCCCCACTGAAGAGGACCTACTCACCCTCCTACAGAGGCCCCACACACTCTGCCAGCCCAGGCCTGCCCCTCACGCATGCCCAGCCCCGCAGAGGCAGACCCACTCACCCTGCTGTAGAGGTCCCACACACCCTATGCAGGCCCACAAGTTGCCCGAGGGCTTGCTGGTGGTGGGGCCCATCCCTACGGTGGGCTGCCTGCCCTGGCTGAGCAGGATGAAATCAGTGCTGTTGTGCACAGGACAAACCCATACACCCCTGCGCTGACAGGCCAGGGGAAAAACTCCAGTGGCTGACTGCCAGCGTCTGTGTCAGCACATCTGTACTAGGTCACTATAATGGCTGCTGCCAATGTCTCAGTCCCTGGGAAGGTGGTCCCAGCTGCCTCCTGCCTCCCTGAGATGTGCCCAGAGCGTGTCAAGTGAGTCTCTTCTCACCAAAGGACTGTGCACCTTTCTTTCTGGTGATTTTGTGTTGCTTTCTGAAATGGGTGAATTTGTGCATGGGCCCTTTAAGAGCAGGCTTTTCTTTCTCTTATGGTTGATATCTTTTCTGGGGTATTCCCTCTTGTTGTTAATAGCCAGGAAAACCAGGTATTATGATACTCGTCTCTGTTGTGCTGAGTTCAAAGCCTGCCTATTATGGCAAAGCTCTCCTGCTCATATCCCCCACTTCTCCATGAAAAGCTTCATACCTTGTAATTGCTCCCAGCTGTGAAGCACTGCAGCTAGAATATGGCTTTTTCTTCTCCAGAAAGGAATTTCTGCCTTCTCCACCTCAGTCAGCACTGTCCCTTGTTGTGGGGGTTCTTTTATCCAGTTTCCGGTTCTCTCTCAGGGGTAATTGTTCCAAGAGTAGTTGTAAATTTGTTGTGTCTGTGGTAGGAAGTGAATTCAGAGTCCACCTACACCACATCTTCCTAGCAATCTGAATCATTTTTTATGTGCTTATTTTCCTTCCACTTCCCAATCACTTTATTCTGTGAATTTCCATTACATATTCTTTGCCCTTTTTTCCTTATTTAAAAAGTGCTCTTTAAGCTGGTTCTTTGAGAAGATAAACAAAATTGACAAACCCTTAGCCAGACTCACCAAGAAAAAAAGAGAGAAGGCTCAAGTAAATAAAATTAGAAATGAAAAAGGAGAAATTACAACAGATACCACAGAAATACAAAAGATTATAAGAGAATACTATGAAAAACTGTATGCCAACAAATTGGACAATCTAGAAGAAATGGATAAATTCCTAGACTCATACAACCTTCCAAAACTGAATCAAGAAGAAATAGAGAACCTGAATAGACCAATCACAAGTAAAGAGATTGAAACAGTAATCAAAACCCTCCCCCAAAATAAAAGTCCAGGACCAGGTGGGGGCTTCTCTGGAGAATTTTACCAAACATTCACAGAAGACTTAATACCTATCCTTCCCAAACTATTCCAAAAAATAGAGGAGGATGGAACACTTCCCAACACATTCTACGAGGCCAACATCACCCTGAACCAAAGCCAGGCAAAGACAATACTAAGAAGGAAAACTACAGACCAATATCCCTGATGAACATAGATGCAAAAATCCTCAACAAAACATTGGCAAACCGAATACAGCAATACATTAAAAAGATCATACACCATGATCAAGTGGCATTTATACCAGGGACATGGGGATGGTTCGACATCAGCAAATCAATCAATGTGACACACCACATCAACAAAACGAGGAATAAAAACCATATGATCATCTCAATAGATGCAGAGAAGGCTTTTGACAAGATCCAACATCCATTTATAAAAACTCTCAACAAAATGGGTATAGAAGGAAAGTACCTTAACATAATAAAGGCCATATATGACAAACCCACAGCCAACGTCATACTCAATGGGGAAAAACTGAAAGCCATCCCTCTGAAAACAGGGACAAGACAGGGTGCTCACTCTCACCACTCTTATTCAACACAGTACTGGAGGTTCTGGCCAGAGCAATTAGGCAAGAAAAAGGAATCCAAATAGGCAACAAAGAAGTGAAACTCTCGCTGTTTGCAGATGACATGATCTTATATATAGAAAGCCCTAAAGAATCCATTGGAAGACTATTAGAAATAATCAACAACTACAGCCAAGTGGCAGGGTACAAAATCGGCTTACAGAAATCAGTTGCATTTCTATATACCAACAACGAACTAACAAAAAGAGAACTCAAGAAGACAATCCCATTTACAATTGCAACAAAAAGAATAAAATATCTAGGAGTAAATTTAACCAAGGACGTGAAAGACCTATACAATGAAAACTATAAGACATTACTGGGTGAAATCAATGATGACATAAAGAAATGGAAAAACATTCCATGCTCTTGGATTGGAAAAATAAACATTGTTAAAATGTCCATACTACCTAAAGCAATCTACAGATTCAGTGCAATCCCAATCAGAATCCCAAGGACATTCTTCACAGAAATAGAACAAAGAATACTAGCATTCATATGGGGCAAGAAAAGACCCCGTATAGCTAAAGCAATCCTGAAAAAGAAGAACAAGGCTGGAGGCATCACAATACCTGACTTCAAAACATACTACAAAGCGATAGTAATTAAAACAGCATGGTACTGGTACAAAAACAGACACACAGATCAATGGAACAGAATTGAAAGTCCCAAAATAAAACTTCATGTCTATGGGCAGCTAATCTTTGACAAAGGAGCTAAGGACATACAGTGCGGAAAGGAAAGTCTCTTCAATAAATGGTACTGGGAAAACTGGACAGCCACTTGCGAAAGAATGAAAGTAGACCATCTTCTTTACCATACACAAAAATTAACTCAAAATGGATCAAAGACCTGAAGATGAGACCTGAAACTATAAAACTCCTGGAGGAAAATATAGATAGTACACTACTTGCCATCAGCCGTAAAGGGATCTTTTTGAATTCCATGTCTACTCAGATAAGGGAAACAAAAGAAAAAATAAACAAGTGAGACTTCATCAGATTAAAGAGCTTCTACAAGGCAAATGAAACCAGGATCAAAACAAATGGGGAACCCACCAGCTGGGAAAAAATATTTGCACACCATATATCTGACAAGGGATTAATCTCCAAAATATGTAAAGAATTCACACAACTAAATAACAAAAAAACAAAGAACCCAATCAAAAAATGGGCGGAGGAAATGAACAGACATTTCTCCAAAGAAGATATACAGATGGCCAATAGGCACATGAAAAGATGCTCAACATCACTAATCATCAGGGAAATGCAAATCAAACCCACACTAAGATATCATCTTACACCCATTAGAATGGCTATAATCACCAAGACAAAAAGCAACAAATGCTGGAGAGGCTGTGGAAAAATGGGAACCCTAATCCACTGCTGGTGGGAATGCAAACTGGTGCAACCTCTATGGAAAACAGTATGGAGATTCCTCAAAAAATTAAAAATAGAAATACCTTATGATCCAGCTATCCCACTACTGGGTATCTACCCAACGAACCTGAAATCAACAATCCAAAGAGGCTTATGCAGCCCTATGTTCATCGCAGCATTATTCACTATAGCCAAGACATGGAGCAACCCAAGTGTCCCTCAACTGATGATTGGATAGAGAAGATGTGGTATATATATACCGTGGAATACTACTCAGCCATAAAAAAAGACAAAATCGTCCCATTTACAACAACGTGGATGGACCTGGAGGGTATTATGTTAAGCGAAATAAGCCAGACAGAGAAAGACAAACACTGCATGATTTCACTCATATGTGGAAAATAAACTCATACATGGACAGAAAGAACAGTTTGGTGGTTACCAGGGGGAAGGGGGTTAGGGGGTGGGCACAAGAGGTGGAGGGATGCACTTATACGGTGACTGACAAACAATAATGTACAACAAAAATTTCACAATGAAAAAAAAAAGAAAAAAAACCCAACTTAACCAATTCCCACAACTACGTAAGGTCAAGTTCCTATAATAAAGCCCTTGTTCTATATCAAAAAAAAGAAAAGTGCTCTTTGTATAGTAAAAATAACAACTCTTCCTTTGTCAGGCACATACATTACAATTATTTTTCTCATTTTTGTCTTTGACTTTTGTTTATAATTTTTTTCTGATAGAAGTTTCTAATTTATGTAGCCAAATCCATCAGTCTTTCTCCTTTATAGCTTCAGGATTTGTGACATACTCAATAGTCCTAACCCACACGATTATAAAAATATCTTCCTATTCATTCTTCCTATTTCTAGCTGGTTCATTTTTATTGTTTTCTCTAGTATTGGATCTCAGTGTTGTTTATGGATTTGATTTTAAGCACCCTCTCATAGGGCTTCGTCTGTTACCTTCAGGGTACTCCTCACCCTATCGTTTTCCTACTAGAAACAATTTTCCAAACCCTTGGCCACTTGGCTTATGTACCAAGCAGCTAAAACTAGCTCTAAACTACTGCCTCTATCCATCCAAAGAGATTGGAAAGGGGACAGAAAATTAATATTTTGCCTTAAATCCTCTTCCTGCTAATGACCTTGGCAATACTATAAACAAAGTTATAGCTTCTAGGAGTAAATTGTTACCCTGGAGTTTCTTTCCCCTTCTTCTTCCATCCACTACTGATTGACCATAAGACATTTTCCACTGGATCACTGGAACCTTTGTTCTCCTATAAACAAACTTACCTGTAGCCTCATCTCTTCATAAGTATGCTCTCTTCTCCCTGCCTTGATTAAAACATGACTTTCCCTGAGAGCATCCCTTTTCCTGCATCTCTCACACTCCACATACCAAAAGCCCAAAGGTATTGTCCTCATTATCCTGTGCCACTTTTAAACCATTACTTTTTCTCCCTCATATAATCTTTCTTCTTGTGATGCTTATGACTTCTGGCTATACTCCTCTTTAACACTTCTTGTCGTTGACATCTATGAATCTTCTGGCTTCTTCACCTCATTCATTGAGGACTTTGAAACTTAGTTCATATTTCCCCTCTCTACACAACCCCTGCTATTATCTTGGGTAGTATTGGCTTCTTTATGGATGATCTATCACCATAGATGCTTTCAAATGTCTGAAAGACTATGTCTTTCAGGTGACCTCTTGGACTCAAAAAAATCTTCATCACCCATTTCCATGTCATCATGTCACCATTCAGAATTATACTACTCTGAAATAGTAAACTCTCTTATCACAAATCTTATTCCTCCATCTCTCTCGGTACTTGACTCCTAGTATGCCTGCTTCCTTATCTCAGGAATATTTGCAAACCCTCAGCTCTCCTTTTTCTCTCCTCTATCAATCCCTCATGACTTTACTTCCTTTCCTATCTTGCCCCTCATCTGTACCCAAGATCATAAACATCCTCAATACTTTACTAGTCCTCTTTTTTTTCTCTTCAATCATCCAACAAATCTCAACCTTGAATTAACCAAACCATCTATCCTTCTCTGTTTCTAATCTGAGAGTGCTAAGCACTTTTTGGAGATGCCAAAACCATTAAAAATTCAGAGACTCCAACCTCTTCTGGGCTTCCAGTGCCCCTTGGATAATTTTTTACCTATTTGTGATCAGCTTCATACTTAATTCTTCATATTAGCTATTCCAGAATTCACCACTCTCAGGCCTTCTACCACATCCCTCTCTCCCCAGTGTGCAGCAGATGGCATCACCTTCTACTTTACTGAGAAAAGTACAAACTCTCAGCTAAATATCCTTTTCTATACATAGATCAGAACCCACCTTTACCTCCTTTCCTTCAATCTCAAAAAAGGTATCACTTCTTTCAATACTAATCTCTTATATATTGTAGATTCCATCCCTTCCTACTTCTTCAGGAACCTCAGTCAATCCTGTGTTCTCTCTTTCTTAATATCTGAAACTTAATCCCCTTATATGATTCTTTCCCCTCAGCTCAAGTGTTCCCTTTCTTTAAAAAACACTTAGTATATTCTTACAATGGAATACTATTCAGCAATAAAAAGAAATGAGCTATCAAGCCACACACAAACACAAAATGCATATTTAAATGCATATTGCAAAGTGAAAGAAGCCAAACTGAAAAGGGTATACACTGTATGATTCCAACCATGTGACATTCTGGAAAAGGCAACACTATAAAGACAGTAAAAAGATTAGTGGTTGCCAGGGGTTTGGTGAGGGGTGGAGAGAGGGATGAAGCAGTGGTTCGCAGGGGATTTTTAGGACAGTGAAACTATTCTATGTGATACTGTCATGGTGAATTCATTACATTATGCATTTGTCAAAACTCATAGAACTCAATAACACAGAGCGAGCCCTAATGTAAACTATGGACTTTAGTTAATAATGTATCAGTGTTGGCTCATTGATTATAACAAATGTACCACACTAATGTAAGATGTTAATAGGGGAAACAGGAATGGAAAGGAGAGAGGGAGTATACAGGAACTCTCTGTATTTTCTGCTCAGTCTTTCTGTTAAACCTAAGACTGCTCTAAAAAAATAGAATATTAATTTAAAATAAAATAAATGGGTTAAAATAACCCTTAGGCCATTAACCAGAGTTAACTACTGCTAAATTTTTTTATTTTATTCATATTTTTTTAAAAGCACTTGGAACCTTTCCTTCATCCTGCATTACCCTCTAGCCATTATCTGTCTCCACCAGTCAGTCCAAAATATTTATCATCAACCGTATGTCAGACTCTGAGTAAGTGCTAAAGGTTCGGTGAAACAAAAGAGACTTCTTCCCTACCTTCAAAGAGTTGACAGACTAGAGGAGGGGCCGTATAAGTAAACAGACAATTACAGCAGTCTCTAACTCCTCACCTTTCCTTCTTGCTTCAACCTTCTCCATTAATCAGACTCTGTCCTATCATGCCTACTGAAACTCTCCTAGCCAAGGTCACTAATGACTACATTGTTGTTAAGTCAAAAAGTTGTTACCCAATTTCTCTGCAGATTTTAACACTTAAAACACTTAAACTCCACTTTTTCTTAAAACTCTTTTGTCCCTTGGTTTCTGTTAAATAACTCCCTTCTTGTTTTTTCTTCCTGTCTGATTGCTTTTTTTCATCTCCTTGGCCATAGGTGCTGATGTTTCCCAGGCTGTTATTGTACCTCTTCTCCATCTGTATAGTCTCCCTGGGTAATCTCATGTATTTACATGTCTTTAACTACCACTTACTTACTGGTGATCTCCAAATCCATGTGTCCATGGAACCTTTGATAGCTCCCCCCACAACCCGTGGCCAAAGCTAGAGACGTCCTATAAAAACCATCTATAGCTATCTCACAGCATCTCAAAGAGTTTCCTCAATTGCCACCTCTACCCTCCATTCTGAATCCACTTCCTCTCATCTGATATCCCCACTTTCCATCCTTTCGTCTAGTATCTGGATTTGCCTTTCAACCTGTTTAACTGGTTGTTTGGCTTTCAATTTCAGAGTTATCCATGAATGCTGCCTCTCAGATTGTGCTGTACTGCAGCTCTAAGCCAGCCTTGCCTCAGTCCTGTACCCAGCCAGGTCCAGTGTTCTCCAACATTACTTGTCTGGAAGGGGAGATTAGAAACTAGCTCAGATCTCTTATCTGAGCTTCAAAACTATATATGCTTGCTTTCATTACTACCTGTATGTCCTTCAGGTATCTCCAATTTGGTCTATCAAAAACCTCCTCCTGCTGGGTGTCCTATGTCAGTGAACAGTCTTACCATCTGTCTAGGAGCCCAATTAGGAAATATAAAATTGTTCTTAACTCTTTCCTTCTTTCGCTCTTCATATCCATGTCATATCAATTCTAGCTCGCTGTGTTTTCAAACTATCCCTTTAATTTAATATTTATTGTCACTACTTCATTTCTCTTGTGGATTACTGAATGGCATCCTAACTGGTCTCCCTGCTTCAAATCATGCTTGTTCCAATATATTCTCCATGCTGCTGCCAGGGACTTTCTCGGACACAAATCCGATTATGTCACTTCCATCAGAAAATTGCTATGACTCCCTATTGCATATAAGATGGTAATGCGGGGCCAGCCCTGGTGGCCTAGTGGTTAAGTTCAGCACATTCCACTTCAGCGGCCCGGGTTTGGTTCCCGGGCACAGACCTACATGACTCATCTATCAGTGGCCATGCTGTGATGGCAGCTCAAATACAAAATAGAGGAAGATTGGCAACAGATGTTAGCTCAGGGTGAATCTTCCTCAGTAGAAAAAAAAAAAGATGGTAATGCAGGATCTGCCCATACATACCTTTCCCACTTATCTCTCATCACTCACCAGCTTCTACTTTCAAAGAATGTGCCAGTATAAGAGCCAAATTCTAGAAAAGCCTTAGAGCATGCTATCTAATTAATGAGTTATCTTAAATTCCTGAACCCACAAACTTCCCAGAGTTCACAGCTCTATGCTTGGCCAGGTCTAGGGCTTGGCTCTGGCCCTAACCATACTTCCTCACTGCTATGACAGAACTTCCTACAAACTTCCCTCTCTCCAACATAGCACCAAGCAGGACAATTGTCTGTACTTGACATATTGGGGCCCAGCCCAGGTAGCGCCACAACTACAAAGAGCTGGAGAAATATCCTTGAGAGTTCTGGTATGGGCTGGAGAAATCTGTTAATAACATTGACCCTAGGGTGGGGATAAGAGGGTGTGAGGGCCAAATTGAGCCATAAAAAACATTTAACCAAGGTGGGTACCAGTAGCCTAGCTGAAATGAAGAATGAGAGTCAATGTCTAAAGGAGCCAAGGTCATAGCCTGGAAAATGGTTGTGAATATTAGGTCCAAAGATTGAGGCAAGGTCAATGACTATGAGAGTTAGAGGCAGGAAGGAATCGGGTATGCTGACAGGTCAAGTAAAATGGCTCAAAATTAAGTCTGTGAACAACATGGACTGAAGCTTCCTTGTTATACAGCCTTGCCTTGACCTTGCAATATTCTTCTCTAGTCTGCTTGTGGGGTTAAATAGGAATAGTGCAACACAGTGATATCACTGGAGCTAGGACTCGGTTCCCTTCCCAGCTCCCCGAATCAGGCAGAGGACAGCCAGAGACAGGACTTTTCCAGACACTATTTACTAATAGGGAGCAGTTACCCCCTCATATCCTCAGGTTTGAATATCATGAATTTGGGACTTGGAAGAGTAGAGCCTGAAGATGACCATTGACCATTCAGGACAGCTGGGGTAGAAAAGGGGCAAGAAGGGTCTGCCCAGCAGTGCTCAACTTGTCTCCTGTGGGATGGTCTTTTCCAGCCCAAGTGAATGGATGGTCCAGGTCAGAGCTACAAAGGCCTTAGAAACCAGCACAGAGGCCGGCCCTGTGGCGCAGTGGTTAAGTGCGCGCACTCCGCTGCTGGCAGCCCAGGTTCGGATCCCGGGCGCGCACCGATGCACCGCTTGTCAGGCCATGCTGTGGCAGCGTCCCACATAAAGTAGAGGAAGATGGCACGGATGTTAGCTCAGGGCCAGTCTTCCTCAGCAAAAAGAGGAGGATTGGCATGGATGTTAGCTCAGGGCTGATCTTCCTCTCACACACACACACACAAAGAAAGCAGCACAGGGTCTCCTCCATTTGTCTTGCTTTTCTCTTCCCATCCTCCTAAGCGTTCTCATCACATTCCTGAAATTGCCCCCAAATTGACCTTCTATAAAGTGTTAAGCTGCTGCTGAGAAGTTTGTTCTGGTTTATGTGTTCCAGAAAACAGAAAAGGTCGACTTTTCCTACAACAAACTGGCTGATCCTAAGTTTTCATTTTATGACCAGACTTTGGTGGAAGCAGTGAAAACGGGAGATGGCTGGGTGCACTTGTTTTTCCTCTCACTCTCATTGTGTCATACCGTGATGTCAGAAGAGAAAGTGGAAGGTGAGAAGGGGCCTGAGGCCTCATGGACTGAGAATATCTCATAGAGTCTAGGCTGGTTGGAGGTGGGAGTGGTTTGATGTCATTAGTAATGGCTTAATCTAAGAAAGAACTTTCTAATAGGGAGCGTTGTCCAGCAATGGAACGGATAGTCAAAATAAGTAGTGAGCTTTAGTCACTAGAAATATTCAAGTAGAAAACAACCTCTTGGTCTTAAAGAAGAGTCAGTCATTGGATAGGGGTCAAACTTGATGCTGTCTAGGGAGCTTCTGATCTTGAGACTCTGTAATGTTCTGTCACAGGGTCCACCTAAATTGTCCCCAAGATCAGCCCTATTATCTCTGACAGGATTCTTGAAGGATGAGTTGAGTCATCTTCTTGTTTCACAATTAAAGGTGTTGACTGAAATAAAGAGCCCGGGTGATATTAGTAAAGGAGTTTATTCAATAATCTGCATGAGGAGTTCAAACCCCAGAGAAAACAGTTCAGCAGAGTGCTCTGATGGAGCTGCTCCGGGGGCGTGAGTTTAACTGTAGCTTATGTCTCTTTCATAAAACAGGGTAAAGGCAAGGAAGAGGAAAAGGGAAAAAAAAAATTTCATCTAGATTTTTAAAAAAAGGGATAGAGTACATCTGGGCTTTTCTCTAGGTTATACATTGAAGGTAACATAAACAAGAATTTCTTGGTTATACATCAAACAAGTTCTGAGATGCTGACGTTATCTATGTGTGGAGGGAACAAGGACCAGGACTGTTAATACTTCCCTCAATCTCTAAGAAATGCACTGGGAATGTGAGAACGAGGTTCCCTTTTATCTCTTTCTATTGTGGATCTTCCAGCTGGCATCTTCAGTCATGAGGTATGGGGTTGCAAGGTCATTTTGACACAGGCTGAAGATGGCCTGCATTGCTGCTTCACAGGACAGCATGGATTTTATTGTACCGACTTAAAGCCTATGCAGGGTGCTTGTTAGATTCACTTGTTAGACCGGGGAGAGGGGTCCCAAAGATCTGTCCACAATCTCCACTTTTGGTCATTATCAACCCACGGATGCATTCATGACCAATGAAGTGTTCCTTTGGTTTTTCTCCGACATGGTGGGGTACCTCTCATTTCCTTACTTATTTTATATGTCATTTATTAAAAATGCATTCTGGATTGCTTCTACCTTCCTAGCTAACACAATCCGGGCCTTGTCCTGTTGTTGCCTCCTTTGACATCTAGCATAACATTGGAATAATATGATAATAAACACAATCAAAATTACAATTTTGATTACAGTTTTTATAATTTTTCTCCCAAAAATGTCCCGTAGCAGAATTTTCTTGGAAGTTTTCCCCAAGGCATGCCCTATGTAATAGATGTATCTTGTGAAGTCAGAATTAATAGGAAGATTTAGAACAGGTTTGTGTAAGATAGATCTTAGACTCTGGGTTTTAGAGTTATATATGAGTATTTGCTATATGGGCTCACCATTTGTTGGACTCAAATTGGTAACCTTTTCCCAAGACCAATAGTTAGTATCTAAGGATTGAAGCATCTTGGAAAGACAAGTGTTGTGACAAGAGTAGGTGAGTTCAGCAAGAAAAAAAATAATACATATTGTCCCTTAGTTACTGGCCTGGTCCAGACTCTTGGGAGAGCTGTCCACATCAGCTGTTGGCTGCTTCTCATCCTGGTCTCGTCAGCGTAGTTTCAGTCATAAATCCAAAACACTTTCTGAGAACCATTCTGGAGTAGGTGTACTTTTTAAGTGAGAAATATGGATCCAAGAGTCCATTCTCTGTAATTTAGCTGCACAGGAATTAGTCAGAAGGATTTGATAAGGTCCTTTCCACTTAGACTGCAAAGTGTTTTTTAAATGGTGAGGTTTTCAATAAACATATCTACCACACTGTAAATCATAAGTTTGTATGCCTTCATCTGTGGGTAAGTTTGCACCATATGCATCAGCAACGAATTTCAAGTGTTCCTTTAATAGTTTGGTTAAGATTTTACAATAGTGAAGTATGTCACCTTTTAGTAATGAAGATTCATATAATCCTTTATCTAGGTGCATAGGTCTCCCAGTAATAATTTCAAATGGAGACAATTGATGCTTGTCAAAGGGTGTTGATCTTAGGTTAACAATACCCGTGGAAAAGCCTTAGACCATGGTAAAGAAAATAGATCTGTGAGCTGAGCCAATTGGGTCTTAATTATGCCATTTGTTCATTTCATTAGGCCTAACGATTGGGGGTGGTAATTGCAGTGAAGATGCTGCAAAATAGGCCAGACTTTACAAATTTCCTTCATAATTTGTCCAGTGAAATGAGTCCCAGGTCACTGTGTAGTTCTGCTGGAACTCCCCATACTGGAATGATACGTTCCAGTAGTAGTTTACTTACTGATTGAGCCGTAGCCTTTCAGCATGGAAATGCTTCAGCCCAATGAGAGAACATGCAAATCATAACAAGTACACATTGGTAACCTTGAGAGGGAGGCTTTTGGATAAAATCCATCTGCCAACTTTCAAATGGTCCCGCTGGCAAAGGGAAAACTCCCTGTGAACTATACAGGGGCTTCCCTGGGTTTTGTTTAGGGCAGACTAAACATTTAGAATATATTTTCTGTGCTATAGTGAAAGAGGATTTCCAAAAGTATTGTTTTCTCCCAAGAAATCTTATTTCCTGGGGCCCAATGAGTCAAATCATGAATATACTGTAGAAATGGAGGTTGAACTTCTAAAGGAAGTATTTGGTGTTGATTAGGTTCAATCCACAGGTTCCTGTGGGAATCAAAAGCCCCACCCCTTTTTGGATCTGTAACTGTTTTTCTGTGGCAGTTTTCTGAAAATCAAACAGAGCGTCAGTTAAGTTTTAGAGGGACAAGGAACGTGTCAAAGTCTGTGGAATCACCACTTGTGAGGCGGCTTCCTTAGCTGCCTGATGCTTGATCTGTTAACTTGGTTTTGTTTTTGTTTTTGTTTTTTGGTTTCTAAAGTGTCCACCTTGGTGGGATCTTGTATTGTTATTATTGTCAATTTCTTAGGGAGTAAAATGACTTTTGACAAAGCAGCCATTTGTTTCTCATTTTTAATATGTTGTCCAGTAGAGGTTAAAAAACCCTTTGTTTTTCGAGTATCCGACTCATAGAATAATATTGAGTGTGAAGAGGATTTAACAAGGCTTTAACTGGGCCGGCCCCGTGGCTCAGCGGTTAAGTGCGCGTGCTCCGCTGCTGGCGGCCTGGGTTCGGATCCCAGGCACACACGGACGCACCGCTTCTCCGGCCATGCTGAGGCCGCGTCCCACATACAGCAACTAGAAGGATGTGCAGCTATGACATAAAACAATCTGCTGGGGCTTTGGGGGGAAAAATAAATAAATAAATAAAATCTTTAAAAAAAAAAAAAAAAACAAGGCTTTAACTGAATGAGGAGCATAAATAGTTAAAGGAGACCCCATCTTCATTTCTTTAGTAGCCTCACACAAGAGCACTGTTGCTGAAAATTCCTCATACACAGTAGAAGTCCTTTTGCTACCAAGTTTAATTGCTGACTATAATATCTTATAGGTCAATGTTCTTGAGTTAATACACCTAAAGCATTTCCTTTATCTTCATGTACAAAGAGAGAAAATGGCAAGTTGAAATTAAGGTGACCTAAAGTTGGTTTGATACCTGAGCCAAGATGGACTTTAAGGTGTTTATGGCTTTTTCTTCTTCTGATGTTCATTTAATCAAATCAGACTGGTCAGACTTAAGTAATATATATACAAAAGGTTGAGCAATGATTGAAAAGTTAGGCATCTAGTTCCTACAGTATCTAGTCAGTTCTAAAAAAAAAAATCCCCTCAATTATTTTTTGATAGCAGTTTATGAAGCCATCAGTTTCTCCATTATGGTTCTTTAATTTTTTAATTTAGTTTAGTTTTATGATCTGAAAGTTTATCAGAAACCTGTATTTTAGAGTAGGTGTCAGAGTCCTTTCCATGAATCTCTCTGAAGATGAAACATATTTGTAAAAGCATCAGAGTAAAATAATAAATGTCTGTAAATGACAAAAGATTTAAAAATGGCAATTGACAAAAAAACTTGATTAGTTCTGTGACATATGACATTTTAAGATAATAACTAGAATTATGACTGATAACCAGGACAGATCAGAATTTTAGGAACATTATATAATTTTTTAAAAACTTTTATAACATTTACTTATACAGTATAAGAGGGTTTATCATCACTTATTTGACAGTACTTCTTATGTAATTTAACACAACAAATGAGTCTAATTAGTTTAATATCTCCCTCTTTATAGAAAGAGAGAACAAATTCTTTGAGAAGTCCCAGGGGTGACTGGAAATTTTTAGAGTTCCTTTTTAAGTCAAAAGAAAGACTTTAATTTGGGGATAAGTTTGTCAAAAATATCAAAAGGTCTTAAAACACTTGGTCAAATAGGAAACAATTCTTAGTTATCCATTCAATCAAGGTGATAATAGATGTGAAAGGCAAAAACAAAAACCTTAATAGAGAGACCTCAGACTTTTTGAACATAGGAACTATTTTAACAAAGCATTGATTTTCTGTCTTTTAGGTCGATTTACTCAAAGGTAAAGAAAAACCTTTTATAACCTCTTTATCAAGAGCAGACCAAAAGTTCAAGAAGATTATCCTTTTAAGAGAGAGAAAGCCAAGTTCTAATTTTGCACCAGCTTACTTTTGATATTGAAACTTATTCACATAATTAAATTCATTTTAATCTTAGCCAATTTGACCATGCACAAAACTCTTTCCTCAGGGTTTTACTTCCACAAACCTTCTGTCAGTTGCTTTTTACATTCAGAATTTGTCCCATGCCTTCTTTCCTGGTACTTTAGGACAAATTTATCTTTCTTAACAAAACAAACAAAAATATCTCCATTATTTATACCTTCTTTACTGATAACATACACCATACTTTTCTTGTATACAGACTTTCTAGAAACATGTACTTTCTCATAGAAAATTTCCCAGCATGGCACAAATATGTTCATCGACAAACCCAAGCATCTTCCAGTTCCTCTGAAATAAGAAGCCAAATGTAGACAAATCTAGGCCTAGTAATTAATTTTAGCATTTTATCTTATGTAGAAATGACCTAGATACTCAATAAACTTTTGTCATTTAACTTAATTTAGCAAAACTCTAAGGTTTCAAGTCACCAAAAGGTTTTGAAGATATTTTAAGTACACACACCAAAACACATAATTATTGTTAAAAAGTTCACCCCCAAAATTTCTATCCTTTTCACATCCATTTAATTTACTTGTTCCCAATAATTATATTTGGATTGCCTACAAAAACCTCATGAGACATTACACAAAATCAGCTATTATTCTAAGTTAGTATTTTTTACTGACAAATTTTGTAACAGAGATAACGTTTGTATCATATCCAATGTTGATAACTCTGAAAACGTGTCTATTTCAATCAAACCAACAACTTAAACAAGCTTGCATTTACCAAAGATCATTTTATATCACATTACCTTGAAAGATGTTGGGTTAATTTCTATTACATTTAGAAATAATTTATATAAGCATTTACTTTAAGCCAATTAAATAGAACTCCTTTAGAAATTATATCATCCTGAGGCAGACAAATATATAGAGACTTGCATACATAAGCATACAGACAGACACAAATAGAGATCTTTAAAATTTTAGCCATGTCTCAGGTACAAAACTCAAAATTATTTTTCTGGCAGATGAACTAAGTTAAGTTTATTTGCTCAGATGGCTAAAAATTTTTACTAAATATTCTTTACTTTTTTTTTGTAAGCATCCTTTTTAGAGCAGTTTTTGAAGTCATTTTGTCTTTTAGATGCTTCTGCATATCAATCAAAGAATACATTCCATTGTTTCTGAGAAGTTTTGAATCTTCTTTTTCAAGAGTGACCCTTAAGGTGGACTTATCTGAAACAAAGGTTCCCCAGAATGGCCATTATAAAGGGAGCTCTCCTTTAGTAATAACCTCCCATTTAGGGAACCATTTGCAAGTTTGTGCTCCATAAGTATTGAATGTAAAATTGGCTGGAGTATTAGCTGGTGGCTGGCTGTCAGCTGTCCCACAGTTACCAGATTTTGATGTTTTGCTTCCCATTCTGGTTTAGCAAGTCAAAACTAGTGATTTAGTGTGGTGGATCAGAAGTGTGCTGCTTATGGGCATAGCTCCTCAGGGTGTCACCAGTGAGTTCGTTCTGCCCTCTTATGTGGCTCAGTTTTTCCTGCTGATTGTCTAACACAATCGTAGGGGCCCGGAGTACTGGTGATCAACCTGATAGTGCATCCCTGGATGAGCCAAATTATTTAATAACGTGGTTTGGAGTTCCCTATGGGACCGCTACACATCTTGAGAATTGATCTCAGACGCCTCTGCTTGGACCCTGGTCACCCAGAGACACTGGCAATACCAGCTGGAGGGAGCAAGTGTAAGAGTAAGCTGAAATTAACCCTCATGTGAGGAAAATTCTTCGGAGACAGCTGATGTTGGCCTTCATTCATGAATAGTTTTGATTTTGGCAAGTTGAACCAGTTTCTGATTGTCAAGAGAGCCAGTAGGGGAAAACTCTGACATTAGCCACCAATTATCCTCTTTTATTTCCCTTGGCTTAAAAGGCCAGAAAACCCGAGCACCAAGTTTGGAATTCCCTTTTCTGCACACACAGAGGATAACCTGTTCCACCTGGACAATTATAGAATAAACTCAAGGACCTTCAACCATTAATCAGGAGATCTGAGACCCAGGAAAGACTTAGCATGCTGTGGCTAAAGCTCTGGGGAGTCAGTTGGGTACAAAGGGCCCTACTGGTACTATGGTGCCAGGTCCTCTCACTGCTCCAAGCGGTCTCAGGCAGTCTCTCTGGGTCCCTTGGTGGTCGCCAATTTTTTGACTGAAATAGAGTCTAGGTGATATTAGTGAAGGAGTTTATTCAATAATCCTCATGAGGAGTTCAAACCCCGGGAAAACAGTTCAGCAGAGCACTCTGATGGAGCTGCTCCGAGGGCGTGAGTTTAAGTGTAGCTTATGTCTCTTTCACAAAACAGCGTATGTGCAGGGAAGAGGAAAAGAAAAAAAAAAACTTACAACTAGATTTTTTCAAAAAAGGGATAGAGGGCCGACCCCGTGGCTTAGCGGTTAAGTGCGTGCGCTCCGCTGCCGGCGGCCCGGGTTCGGATCCCGGGTGCGCACCGAGGCACCACTCCTCCAGCCATGCTGAGGCCGCGTCCCACATACAGCAACTAGAAGGATGTGCAGCTATGACAGACAACTATGTACTGGGGCTTTGGGGGAAAAATAAATTAAAAAAAAAATCTTTAAAAAAAAAAAAAGGGATAGAGTACATCTGGGCTTTTCTCTAGGTTATACATTGAAGGTAACATAAACAAGAATTTCTTGGTTATACATCAAACAAGTTCTGAGATGCTGATGTTATCTATGTGTGGAGGGAACAAGGACCAGGATTGTTAATTCTTCCCTCAATCTCTAAGAAATGCACTGGGAATGTGAGAACGAGGTTCCCCTTTATCTCTTCCTGTTGTGGATCTGTCCAGCTGGCATCTTCAGTCATCAGGTGTGGGCTTGCAAGGTCATTTTGACACAGGCTGAAGATGGCCTGCATTGCTGCTTCACAGGACAGCATGGATTTTATTGTACCGACTTAAAGCCTATGCAGGTTGCTTGTTAGATTCGCCTGTTAGACCAGGGAGAGGGATCCTATAAATCTGTGCACAAAGGTATCCCCACATATCCTAGTTTCTTGAGTAATCAAATGTGACTATGTCATCCGTGACTTTATCCAAACCTTTTTTAGAAAAAGTGAATGAGAAATGACTGATTATAAATTAAGACTTTTTTTTTTAACAAACAATTTAGGCAACCAAATAAATCACATCCGTTAAAGTCACTGTACTCTTAATGTAATACTACCATTAGTAACACCTTATATTTGTGTATCACTTCACGGTTTTACAAATTGCTTTCATTTATATTATCTCCCACAATCTTCACAACAGCCCTCTGAGGTAAACAGAACCAGAAAAATGATTCCAGTTTTATAGAGAAGGAAACTGAAGGTAAAAGAGAGTAAATGACTTGCCTAAAATCCTGTAAGAAGGACAGAGATAAGAACCCAAATCTCATGTCTCCTGGCCCCCTGAGTTCCCACCCCACCACAGGCCTCTCCAGGCCTGACATTCCAACAAGTTTCCATTACTTGAAGCATATTTGGACTTTTCTTTGTTTCCTGCCTTGAATGACAAGGTAGGAAACACATAAAAAAATAGTCTCATCGTCCCATAGATACATCTTATGTCTGACCTAAAATTATACTTCCCCTACCTACCTTATTCACAAGTATGACTCTGATGATGCATAACTGTATTTAAAAATCAAATTGACCTTCAGAAGAGAAATAATCCAAAATATACCTCAGTTAGTGGTGATATTCTAAAAGGAAGAGTTCCAGAAATGTCTTGAGTAATGTCAGATTGAAAGACTGATTCAATAAAGTGAGTCATTTAGCTTCCCAGGGTGAGAGTTTCAAAGGTGACAATACTCATTCATATATATTTTTTAATTGTTAACTAAACTATCAATCTTGTTTTCTTACCGCAGCATTTAGCAAAGTGCGGCCAGTCTTATGCACGAGCACTTTATGTAAGACTGCCTGCATGAGACTTACTGTGGAAATTTGTTAAAAATTTAATTTCCTGGGCCCTTGTCCCAGATTTTGTGATTCTGGATTCAATAAGTTTGGGTGGGGTCCAGGAACCTGCATTTTTAACAAGCCCCTGAGCCATCTTCACCCACTAAAGTTGGCAAGTAACTGCCTATGTTCTGTTCATTTGTATACATTGCATGTACCATGTACCCCTGTAATACTAATTCAGGTCTGTGAAATGAATTGAAAATATCAGAAAGAAAAAAACTGACCTGTTCTATGTAACCTGGCCTTTTAGGGCCAGACTTTTGAGGAAGTTTTGAAGAAAGATGTCCCCTCCTGGGCTCCATTTTTATGTAAACCACTTGGAAGACTGTGTCACTTCCGGGTGGACTTCAGCTGCACATCTCTGTGGCCTCTGGCTGCCCTCCTCTCTCCTGCCAGGTAAGCTGGTGTACCAGGCTCAGTCCCCAGATGAAGGTGCCCTGGTCACTGCTGCCAGGAACTTTGGCTTTGTGTTCCGTTCTCGCACATCTGAGACAATCATGGTAGTCGAGATGGGGGAAACCAAAGTGTACCAACTGCTGGCTATCTTGGATTTCAACAATGTGCGCAAGAGGATGTCTGTTATTGGTGAGTGCCCCTCCTAGTCGGTCCTCTCCCCTTATTTGTCTTTCATACACGTTTACACATTGATTTTCTCTTTTATCTACGCACAAATGTTTTCTCCTACCCATATGCCTTCTCACAGATACTGTACCTCCAATAAAAAAACACAGCCATTCCCACTTTATCTCTCACATATCCTTTATATTTTCTCCTTTACACATATGGGGGCTTGCTACCGTACGCTAGGGCCCTTCTTCAATGCTCCTGGGAGGTAGCTTGTCAGAACTCTCAAACCCAAGATAAGAACACAGAATAAATCCATAAAGCCTGAACTTAGAGTAAGAGATGAGGGAAATTCATACTATCTTGCTGTCAATTAGTTTGGGCCTCAGACTGAAGAGGAAGGTCATTCTTCATCCTTGGTGCTTACTAAGTGTGGGCCTTGGTCTGGAACTTGGACTTGAGAAGCTAAATGTGATTCTGCATCAGAGTCTTCCACAGGTGATATTGAACCCAGGGAAGAACTGGTTCCGTAAGGTTCTCTCTCATTCTCACCAGCCCTTACATCACTTATCACTAAGCACTCTTTGAGTGCTTAGCCCCCAAACGTATCAGAAACAAATGTCATGGGAACAGCTACCTGCCATCTCTCAGTGGCCCAGACAAGTTCTTGTAACAATGGGCCTATGTGGTTACTTTGCTTAATTTGCTTACCCTTAGTGAGGACACCTGAAGGTCGGGTAATGTTGTTCTGCAAGGGTGCAGACACCATCCTTTGTCAGCGGCTTCATCCATCCTGTAGATCACTTGGAGATGTGACCATGGAACATTTAGATGTAAGTGTTTGGGTTGTAGGGAAGGAAAGCTGTGGGTGGTCCTGTGTATCTGGATATGTGTCTACATATGTGTCCCTGTGTCAGTGTGTTTCTGTATGGGTATATAGTGGTGTCCGTGTCTCTTTAATTGACAGAAGAATAAAAACTACCTCATTCTATGGAATTTTCACTGACCACATTGCTGACTTCTGTGTCAAGGAGTTGGATAGCACAGTATCCCAAGGGCATGATGAGGAATGTGTCTGTGGGAGCACTTACCACAATCAGAATAGTTCTCTCTGTGATTCCTGGCTCAGGAGGTCCCATGGTCAGACCTAGAATTTGCTTCAGAATAGGGCCTGCTGATATAGGAGGCCCCACCCCACCAGCCATGATAAGAACAGACTGCTTTTAGGGTGTGGAACAGAAAGCACCAGGCCTGGGCTGTTTGGGGGATTGTTTGATACCATCCTCTATTATCCACAGGATTAGAATACCCAAGGCTATCTCCCCCTACCTACCCTTACCCCACTTTTACTCCCTAGGATTTGAGATGTATCAGAAAGAGGAAGTAGCCCTAGTCTTCTGGTATTAGAAAGGAAAACCAGATCCATACTCTCTGGGGTTTCTCCTCCTAAACCCGGATATATAAAGGATTGGGGGAATAGGACAGGGGATGGGATGGGGAAGGGGCAGATCAGAAAAATATTTTAAAGAAGAAATAGATTGTAGAAAATGCTATTTTATTAGGCCATTTTTGACCCTACATTAACAGATAGTCAGATGTCAGAGAACAAATGGCCAATAATCACATGAAAAGATGTTCAGTGTCATTAGCCATCAAAGAAATGCAAATCAAAACCACAAGATATGGGCCGGCCCCGTGGCTTAATGGTTAAGTGTGCGCGCTCCGCTGCTGGCGGCCCAGGTTCGATCCCGGGTGCACACCGACGCACCGCTTCTCCGGCCATGCTGAGGCCGCGTCCCACATACAGCAACTAGAAGGATGTGCAGCTATGACATACAACTATCTACTGGGGCTTTGGGAGAAAAAATAAATAAATAAAATTAAAAAAAAAAAACACCACAAGATATTACTTCACACGACTAGGATAACTAAAATCAAAAAGATGACTAGACAGTAATAAGTATTGTCAAGGATATAGAGACATTGCAACCTTCATACATTGCTGATGGGAATGTAAAATGATGCAGCCATTTTAGAAAACAGTTTGGCAGTTCCTGAAAAAGTTAAACATAGAGTTATCATATGACCCAGCAATTCCACTCCTGGATTTATTCCCAAGAGAAATGAAAACACATGTGAATACAAAAACTTATACACAAATGTTCATAGAGTGTTATTCATAATAGCCAAGAAGTGGAAACAACTCAAATGTCCATCAACTAACTGATAAATGGATAAATAAAAGGTGGTATATCCACACAATGCAGTGTTATTCCACCTTAAAAAGGAATGAAGTACAGGCACGTGCTACAACATGGATGAACCTTGAAAACATTATGCTAAGTGAAAGAAGCCAGTCATGAAAGGCCATATATTATATGATTTCATTTATATGAAATGTCCAGAATAGGCAAATCTATAGAAACAGAAAGTAGATTAGTGGTTGCTAGGGTCTTAGGGGAAAAGGGAGTGGGAATGACTGCTAGTGGGTATGGGTTTCTTTTAGGGGTGATGAAAATGTTCTGGAATTAGATAGTAGTGATAGTTGCTGGTTGGTTTATGTGATGGTTTATAAAATAAAATTTTTTTAAAAATCCACTGAATGGTACACTTTAACAGGGTGAATTTTATGGCATGCATATTATATCTCAAGTTGTAAAAAAAGTCAGTAAAGTGTCCCACACAGGATGGCTCTTATATCTTATACTGGTTCCCAGAGGCCACAGTATTTTTTATAGGCTAGGCTAAAAACTTCTGTTATCTTTTAACCTTCCAGGACACATGAATTAGGGTATCAGAGAGCATTTCCACAGACTGGCTTAAAACGGGGTCATAAAACTGTTTCACATCTTTTGACCTGCTTCCTGCTACTAACCTTAACGGACACCCATAGGAACCTGACTACACTGTAATCTATTAACCACTGATGATATAACTGTAAACCCACTCACGCAGAAGCAAAGCTCCAGGCCCCCTCAGACAGGGATCGCAAACAGGTCGTACAAAAAGCGATGGCAGTCAGGATTTGGCCCCAGGGCCCTAGGTTGCCCACCACAAGAGAAAAGAAAAAAACACAAGCAAGGGATAAGAAATAATGTTAACACAGGCTGCTCAATTATTTGTTGAATGGATTAAGAATTTGTCAGTATATGGTTAAACTTGTCAAGTCCCCTTATCAGTATCCTACACAAAATCAGTTTCTGTCATATTTCTTCCTTCTTAAGAGGTCTCTGAGATCTTCTCAGGCTTCTTTTTCATAGCTTCACCTGCCAGCAGTACAGAGGTTTAAGAGATGGCATTCCCTACATATATTGCCTTATGTTAATTTCACTTGACAGCTAACATCAAACACTTAGGAGTTCCACAGGGAACTAAGAGCAAAATGTCAAGATGATAAATTCTGTTTCTTTTTGCTCTTACAATGCCAGTGAATTATTTTGAAGCTTGCTATAACAGTGATCATGTAGAATTGTTATTCGTGTGCAATTCTCAATATACAAAATCTGCTTCTAACCCACTCTCAGTTGGATATGAGTTCTGCCCTGAACCACCCACACTCTCACCCAGCTCTCCTTATGACCAGGAGTATACTTCTGCAAGATACTTAGCTGTGGTTAGTTATGATATGTCGGTGGCCAAGGAGCAAAAAGATGCTAACTCACCCAGAGAGCATTTCCACAGTGGCCTCATTAACACTGCGGGCCATGGTTACCCACTGAGCCAGCCAGCTGTAGACAAATACACATGTACATGCGCTATGTGAGATGCCCACTGGATACTTGATGAAGGAAGGCGGGGGAGAGGAAATAAAATGAATGTATGCTTGTGAAAATAGTAACACTTTTGATTATTTTTTATAACAAGTCCTTCTTCTTACTCTATTAGTCCCTTCATTCTCATATTATAGATATCATCATCCTCTCTGTAGGAGATGAATTATTATCCCAATTTTACAAGAAAGAAATCTAGAAGGCTTGATTTTTCCCAGGGTCACATAGCAAATTACCTAACTACGGGTATAAGCTAGAACCTTCTATCTCTAAGAAGTACTCTCAAACTTTACCCCCAGCTACGCTGACCTCATCCTTAGGACATTTTGCTGAGAAAGCTCAACAGTTGCTTTCTGGTTAAGCTAGGTACAAGCCCCATCATACTAACCATTAAACCCTATTTTGCAGGCAGACAGGGCCTGTGGGGTCAGTCTGCCACTCCCTTAACTCAGCCCTAATCCAGCCCAGTCCCAGTCAGTGCACACACATGTCTTCCAGGATTTTGCCATCGAAGGTCTTCGCACCCTCATGGTGGCCTACCGAGAACTGGACAATGCATTCTTCCAGGCCTGGAGCAAGAAGCACAGTGAAGCCTGCCTGTCTTTGGAGAATCGGGAAAATAAGATATCAGATGTCTGTGAGGAGATTGAAAAAGACTTGATGGTTAGTATGAGGAAGCCAGGGACAGACTAGGGGCAGGGTCGGGGGTGGCAGTCAGCAGACCAAGCAAGGGCTTTGAGAGTGGCCGCCAGCAAACCAATAGTTTCAGGCTCTCTCTGGATATTGGATACTGGAATCCAAGCTGATTCAGGATATTCTGGATCTTTGAAATCCATAAATAATGAAAAAATACACTGGTTGTAAATTTCATCTTTCTGGTAGTGTTTCTTATCCCAAAGCTGCTCACAGAAGCTAAGTAACCTGGGAGAAATCAGGATCTGAATAATGCACAGATTAGATAATCCAGAACTAATTGATGGAATAATCAAGACAAAATATTCATTCATTCATTCAACATATTTAAGTGCCTCCTATGTGTCAGGCACTGTTTTTTTTTTCTTGTTTTTTGTTTTGTGTTTTTTGTTTTTTTGTGAGGAAGATCAGCCCTGAGCTAACATACATGCTAATCTTCCTCTTTTTGCTGAGGAAGACCGTCTCTGAGCTAACATCTATTGCCAATCCTCCTCATTTTTTTTCCCCAAAGCCCCAGTAGATAGTTGTATGTCATAGTTGCACATCCTTCTAGTTTCAGACACTGTTTTAAGCCCTGAGTACGTAGCAGTAGATAAAACAGACAAAAAGTAACATATGTAGTATGTTAGATGGTGAAAAGTACTATGGAAGAAAATAAAATAAAGCCAGGAAGAGAGCTAGAGAGCATCAGCGTATGTGTATCTGTTGTGGAGGGCCAGAGAATCACTGCTGTTTTAAATAGGGGCTTAGTCTTCACTGTTAAGGGGACTCCTAGGCAGAGACCTGGAGGAGATGGCAAGCCAAGCAGATCTCTGGGGGATTAGCTTTCCAGACAGAAGGAATGGCAAGAGGAAAGGCCCCAAAACAGGAACAGGCCTACTTGTTAGTTGAACAGCAAGGCAGCTAGCGTGGCTGGTACAGTGTAAGTGAGGAGCAGAGAATAAAAGGACACGAGGCAGAGAAGTAGTGGAGGGTCCTGATGGGCCAGGACAAGGACTTGTAGTGAGATATGGAAAACCAGAGGAGTGATAGGACAGCTTCTAAATGATCTCTCCGGCTGCCATGTTGAGATGATACTGTAAGGGAGTAAGCACAGACAGCTGCAGTAGTACAGGTGAGAGACTATGATGGCATGGACCAGACAGACAGAAGTAGTGGAAGTGGTGAGGAAGGGTCAAATTCTGTACATTTTTTAAAGGTAGAGCCGACAGAATTTGCTGATGGATTAGATTATAGGATATCAGAGAAAGAGAAGTTAAGGATGACCCTAAAGTTTTTGACCAGACTGATACAGACTGGCTCTGCTATAAAAAGAGAAATTACTGATACTGAATGGGAAAATTTAGAGATCCCAGAAGTCACAAATCTCCTTCCATTGTCAGTTCTGTGGTTAGTATTTCTAGTCTGTCCTTCTGGAGGCCTAGCAGAAATCAGTCAGTAGTTTGTCCATCTGTCGGTTCCTCAGACTCAGTCCTGGTGCCCATCCCTGTGGTCAGCACTGTTGGGATGTCAGAGAGAGAAGGCATGGTGTTGGACCAAGATGCTTTTAATCTAGTGTGGGAGAAGGGCTTAAAAACCTTAGAGGGCCCCAGCTGGTACAAACAAATGAAGTTCAGCCAAGCACTTGTAGGATTGAAAGAAAAACTGGAGTGGGATATGGGGATCCCTTGTCTGGGACCCTCTGGTTCTGGAGACCAAAGCCAGAAAGTGTGCTATGAAGCAAGGGAGACATGAAAGCACGTTGAGAAAGACGTTTTGGAAGTGGCACACAGCTTCCTATATGACTTGAGCAAGTCTTTTCCCTCTTTGGTCCCTAATATTCTGTGTTTCTAAATTTGATTTCAGTATATGGTTGAAAAGCTGCATCTGTTGAGAGGCAGAGTGTGCTGAGTTTTATACCACTGGGGTCCTCATGCCAGGACAGAGCCAGCTTACTAAAGAGGATGCTGAGGTGCCAGCTGAATTGTTGGTAGCACTAAATGCTGTGACTCTCTCCCTTTTCCTCACTCACTGATGTCTCTGTTCGAAGCTGTTAGGGGCCACAGCCATAGAAGACAAGCTGCAGGATGGAGTACCTGAGACAATCATCACCCTGAACAAAGCCAAAATTAAAATGTGGGTTTTAACTGGAGATAAGCAAGGTAAAGGGGAGCTCCTCACTTGACTGATCCTCTTCCCTGTCCACCTTAGCTATTTCTTCTTTTTCTTTTTCATTTTCTTTTTTTCTTAGCCATTTATTTGACAGATACCTTGTATCCCAGTCAAGTCCTTACAGGACTCCTGGTCTTGCATACAGTTTACTAAGCATATGCTTTATGCCAGATGCTGTATTCATTGAGGACACAGAGATGAATCAATCAGACATGACCTCTGTCATCCAAGAACTCACAAGCTAAAAACTCGAGAGTTGTCTTTGACTATACCCTCTCTGTTGTCCCAAAGATTCATTCTCCCACTGTGTCCCACCAATTCTTCTGAAAATCCTCTTGACTATGCCACCACTCTAGTTCAGCCTTTGTGCCCTGTTGGCTATACTTCTGCAAAAACTTCTGAACTGATCTCTCTATCTCTTGTCCTCATTAATTTCAGTATAGCCCACATACAACCATCAGTTTAATCTTCCTAAAATATACTACTTTTATGATGTTATTCCTCTGCTCAGGTACCTACAGCGACTCCACATGGTAAAGTTGAACTCCACAGTCTGGCCGTCAAGACCTTGATAATCTCTTGCTACCTACACGTCCTTATCTCCATCTTAATGTGACCATTATCTTCAGAATGTCCCAAACAAACCTGTTCCTACTCTAGGGCCTCTGTTTGGGTTGGGTTCAAATGGGTTTTCCCATTTGAAATGTTTTTTTCTTCCCCTAAATAAGTCTGATTTATCCTTCAAGGCCTTCCTCCAAGAAAGTTTCTAGGACAATTGCAATCTCTCCTCTGAATTTTGATACCACTTGCAGCCAGGGTTCAGAACTCAATTTTTGAAAAATTTTTTCCCTAGTATGAATTTATTCCAAATTTCAGATTTCTTGATGTAAAGGAAAGACTACAGCCTAAACATATCTCAGTCCCCCATTAAAATCTAGCATAGAAACAGGCACAGTATTGTTCAAGGAAATGCATACTGATTGCCTGGAGAAGTGGGTACAGACTGGAACTGCTTTAAGAAACAGGAGAAGGCTTTGTATGGAAGGCTAAGCCAGAATGACCCTAGTTATTGATGAATAACCTGCAAGTCTGTACCAGGTAGCCAGTCTCCTGTGAATGTTTGAATCTGGTCTCCACTGACTCATGACACTTTGCCTGCATCCATGGCAAATGTAGACAAATGGGCTCTGCAGCCCACTGTTGGTACCTGTGGACACTGTACACTGTGTACACTGTGAAGACTTGTCCCAGCCAAAATGCGACCTGTGTTCCCCCTTCCCTGCAGAGACTGCTGTGAACATTGCTTATGCCTGTAATATCTTTGAAGATGAAATGGATGAGATGTTTATTGTGGAAGGCAAGGATGACGAGACTATTCGGCAAGAACTCAGGTACAGATGGGAGAGCTGCCACAGCCCATCTCTAGACCCAAGATTTCCCACCCATCTCTTCACCCAGTATGGCTCCCACACTACCAGAAGGAACAGAGAAGAAATGTAGGAGGGGAAAACAAAAAAATCTAAAATATTTGAGACAGTTTTGTGAAGAAGCATTAGGGTTCCAGGAGTTAGAGTGTGGAGGGTGGAGACGTGTGGTGTGGGGATGGTCAGGGACCTACAGCAGTGGCAGGTCTCAGGAGGCAGTCGAGTCTGGGGTCCTGGCTGTGCTTTGCAGAGGCTCTGTATTCACTTCGCCCACTTTCACTCTGGGACACATTTTTCTCCCTAAGCTCTGCGGCTTCAGGTCAGACACTAACCACTACTCTTGGCTTTCAGGTCAGCAAGGGCCAAGATGAAACCCGAGTCTCTACTGGAGTCAGACCCAATAAACACTTACCTCACCACGAAGCCCAAAATGCCCTTCAAAATACCTGAGGAGGTGCCCAATGGCAACTATGGCTTGGTCATCAATGGCTACAGTTTGGTGGGCAACAAAGAGCTACAACTCTGTTCTCTTCTTCCAAGGAACTTTTTTCTTAGGTCCAACCCACTTCAGGGGAATTTCAAGACCCTTTTCCTATTCCATGAATCACCCTATTCCCCCTCCCTTCAGGTGCCCTTGCTTGACAGACACCTTGCTTAGCTTTCTCTAGGCAGGAATAATGAGGAAAGAGAATCCAAGGGCATATTCCTTCCTTATCCAGATTCTTTACTACCGATGTGGCTTGTCACTTAGAGGAAGGGGAGAAGCAAGCAGGACCGGGTCCTTCAAAAAGTCACTTGGTCTTATAGCCCAGTTTGCTGATTTGACCCAGTGAGAGACCCTGACCAGCTTCCCACTGGAGGCTGGATCAGATGTGAGGATGCCTAGAACTGACTTGGGGGCTTGGCCTTCCTTGGGGGTGGAGCAGCTTGAGAGCAGCTATGCCCAACCTGTGTGGTACAGGACAGTATGGAGAGGGGAGGAGGAGCCTAGGAAGGTCTTGTCCTGAGAGCCTTTTTGGGCAACCTGAAATGTGAGTGTGTCGTGGTGCTGCAGGCCTATGCTCTAGAAGGGAACCTGGAGTTGGAACTGCTGCGAACAGCGTGCATGTGCAAGGGGGTGATCTGCTGCCGGATGACACCCCTTCAGAAGGCCCAGGTGGTAGAACTGGTGAAGAGGTACAAGAAGGTGGTGACACTGGCCATCGGGGATGGGGCCAATGACGTCAGCATGATCAAAGGCACGTGAGGGGTGGGGGGCAGCAGCCCCCAGCCCTGGGCTTGCCCTTTCCTTCTTCCATGGAAAAACTGATCTGGGTGGCACTGTGTTGCTGGCTCACACCCCTGCATATCATATGTCTGTACATTTATACTGTTTTATAACTTCATTCATGCTCCTCTACACCTGCATTCCCACTTATGTGCACATGCATTCATCAGCCCACATTCACAGGCATGCACACACATTCAGATTCATGCATTTAGTATTCATATACACACAGATACACATGGCTCCCATAAGAACACATGCATACATTCACAGAACAGCAGGCTGTACAACTACCACACCATCTTTCTGAGATGGCATCAAAGCCCACAGAAAGGACCCCTGGGCAGGAGTCATAGTCTGTTCCTTTATTGAAGGCTGTAGGCCTGAGCAATGTTAGGCAGAAGACAGGGCTTCCCAACCAGGGAAGTAGGTGTGAGGCCCAACGCAGGGACCTTTTCCTCCCTGAGGCAGTGTTCCCAAAAGCTTGCCCTGCCTCCCCTGGCTGAAGGAGCATAGCAGACTTACTGATGCTTTGGACCAATAGAAATAAATGGCTGAAACCTGTTTTAATTTCAGCTGAATGTTGTTCGCCTCCAGCCTCTTGTGAGATATGGACAACATCTAGAGGTCCTCTAGGCCAACCTCTCTCCCCATACAGGAAACACTACTAGATATTCCTCCCTTGGCTTCCATACTAGGAAGTGTTCTTGCTCTCTCCCCCAGTTTCTAGAACCTCTCAGGTTTTTAGGGCCTTGGAGTTTTTGATTATTCCATTAAGCAGTATAATAGGTATAACCCAGGAGATCAATGAATTTGGCCTATACTACAACAGACTAATTAAAACTTTTAGGAACTTCAGTCTTATCTTCCATCAAGTATAATCCTTGCTTTATCTAGAAAAAGTCACCTTAGGCCTCCTGAAGAACTTGTTTCTCACTAACAAAGTATGTATATCACTTATTCCTCCCAACGGTTGGATCTTAGCTTCTTAGATAAACTTAGGTAATTAAATATTGTGTTAGATCGACATCTATCCTGCATCTTTGATTTAAGTGGCTTCAGGAGACAACAATAAATTTTTACCTCAGCATCTGGACAGCAAGAAAGAGCCCAGGTGGCTATAGTAGGTGCAAAGACCATCCAGGACAGCGTTCTAGTGCTAGCCATGCCGGGCACTCTTGAGCGGCAGCATTCAAAACTAAGTGCAGAAGAAGGAGCTGCTTTCTGACTTGTAGGGGTGGGGCAGTCTACTAAGGAGAAAAGGTTCCACTAAGTGAGTGTCATTTTGAACTGGGCCTAATAGTGTTTTCCAAATGTAAAATAAGGGGATTGCACAACATGATCTCAGCCTTCCTTTTACACTTCCCAGGCTGGGAGCCCAGCAAACAAGCTCTGTGGCTGAGAAGCTTCTGGGGTTTCTTTGCAGCTGCCCACATTGGGGTCGGCATCAGTGGCCAGGAGGGAATGCAGGCCATGCTCAACAGCGACTATGCCTTCTCACAGTTCCACTATCTTCGGCGTCTACTTTTGGTCCATGGCCGCTGGTCCTATAATCGCATGTGCAAGTTTCTCGGCTACTTCTTTTACAAAAACTTTGCCTTCACCCTGGTGCACTTTTGGTATGCCTTCTTCAGCGGGTTCTCTGCACAGGTAGGAGGTCACATGGCATTTCCCACTCTGGTCAACTGGGTCTTCTCTAGTCACCCCCCACTTCAGCTAGCTCAGATCCTTTTTCTCCTCTGGAGACCAATGTATGACATGCTGCCATCCATCCATAAAGCTCCTCACCCATGTTGATCCCATCTCCTAACCCTACACTTAACCTTAGATTTTCAAACCCTGACTTTTCTGGCCTGGCTCTGACTTGGCCTTGACTCCTACCTTCAGAACACTCCCATAAGGTATTTTCACCTTTTCCCTGACACAGAGACCTAGAGTGTCCAAACATATGTAATAGGGGGAAATTCCTGGAGCTGGGAATGTTTCTTAGCATTCAATGTAATCCTTATGGAACAGGCTAAGCCTCAAGGGCCTCTGGGTCTTGCCCGACAGGCTGCTTATGGCATTCCCCTGTAACTGTACTTAGAAACACAGCTTTCCTTTACTACTCCTTCCCTAACCCAACACACACACCACCAAACACACACTATTGTTGTTTTGATGGATTAATTCCACATTTGAATATGTAATCTCCCCCACAGTAGTAGGGAGAGGTGACACCTAGATTTTGATGTTCTAAGAGGAGTCTATGAGAAGTTTTTCAGAAGTCTCTCAAGGATTCCCAAGAGAAACAACCTCAGGAACGATTATCTTGGGAGATCTCTACCACTTTTGTTGCCACTTTTTATTGGACTCCAGGGGAAACAGACCAGTCAGCAGACAGTAGACTTGTAGATACACCCCCAGCATGTAGCGAAGCCAGTCCGGTTTGTGGGAGGTGTGTGTTGCTGCTGACCTCTTGTGGCTAGTAAGGAAAGGAGCCCTCACTAGTAAGGAAATGGAGCACCCTGCTCTCTTTTGGTCTATTCTGCTTGTCAATGTTAGAAAGTGTCCAGTGCTGTAGAACCTACTGAATGCCATAAAGCAGATAAAGAGTCCAGAGGCTTACATGCTTGGGAGTGCAGGGGTACGGCTAGCACTCCCTGGCAGCCACTCTGGATTCTTTCTATGCAAGGAGGGGCAGTAGAGTTCATGGTAGGGTTGGTCCAAATCAGCCTTGGAGAGTTGACCACAAACAAGCTTGATGTAGCCTTGCCCCAGCCTGGGACAAGGGGTTCTAAATAGAGTAGGACCAAGGAGAGACTGAGGTCAGCCTTCTCAGTCAGATTTCTAAAATCCAAATCCTGCTGTAGGTTAGTGTGTTGGTGGGTAGGTAGGCGCTAGAGGGAGCTCTCTTGGACCTGGGAGGTGGAGCTGGGACTTTGGAGAAGAGAGAAATTAAGAAATCTCCTTGGTTTTCTTCCAGACAGTTTATGATACCTGGTTTATCGCTTTCTACAACCTGGTCTACACCTCCCTCCCTATCCTAGGCTTGAGTCTGTTTGACCAGGTAAGACCAGCAGTGAGCCTCTGAGGCAGGGCTGAAGCCCTGGGCCCTTGAGGAGTATTCCCAAGAGTGAGGAGGACAGTAAGAGCTGAGCTCTACAAAGTTAAGTGTATATAGAATAATTTGTAGAGCAAGGAAGGGAGCTCATCACCTGGAGAGGTATCAAGGGATAAAGTAAAGAACCTTCCTCCGCAGAGAACAATTATCAGTTTTAGAAATCCAAGTGTTCCTCTGTCAATTTTATCGTTGTAGAGAAAAACATGGAAATTGTAGTGTACAGTAAATTGAGTGTGTACAAAAGTAGTGAAAAGAAATAAAGTCATTGGGGCAGGACTAAGTAAAGCAAGGGGCTTCAAGAAAGAGATACAGAGATAATGAGAGATAAGCCAAAGCAGGGAGGCCTGGGTGAGAGTCCTGAAGGCCAAGCATGGGAGAATGGGTATGACACCTAGAGTCATAGGGAGTCAGCCTATCTGCCTGTAGGGGATACCATCTGTCCCTGTCAGAAATTCCCTGGGCATTGAGGGTCCTGGTGCCCTACCTCTCCCTCCTCTTCTACCCCAACTTCCTGTCCTGGGCACATGGAATAGAAAAGGAGCCTCCAAAGAGGGATAAAGTTGCTGAAAGAGGACATCATGGGATCACGGTTCCTGGTCTCTCTCAGGGTAGGAGGGAAAATTCTCCATGAAGTAGCTGCCAGCCTAGAGCAGCAAGAGGGATGAGTTGTATCACTCAGCAGTCTTATCCAGCTTCAGTGGTCTAATTCTAAGGATCCACAACCTCTCAAAATAACTCCCACACTTTGTTATCCAAAGTTTCAGACTTAGGAGATGAAGATGATCCAATGTCATCCACATAGAGAATCCTCTCACCTGAGTTCACCAGTACCTATGACAATGGGAGGAGCATCACAGAACATGGATACCTCCAAGGGACTAACTGTTCCCCACTGGCGTTCCCCTCTCTTCCCACTGGCTTTTGACACAAAGAATATTCAACTAAAGGAACACTTAAAACTGAGGACCTATGTCCCAACTGCCTCCCCCATCCCAAGCTCCAGTCCCCCCTTCCTGCTACCCCAATCCTAATTGCCCCCTTTCTTAACTCCCTAATCCTAACTGCCTCAAGGTCCTTCCCACCATCTTGACCTTCTAGCTTTCCTCCACTACCTAGATCCTTGCCTAGAGAGTGGGACTTCAGGAAGGGTCTATGGTCACTACTCTGTTCTCTGGGTCCACTTCTCAAGTAATCCACGAGGAAGCTCCTAGGCAGCCTGGCAGCATACTCGGTGAGAGGAGAAGCCTCTACTCTGATGGAGATGGGACCTTCTATGGAGAGACTCTGAGCCTTCCTCCTTACCCTCTTGTGCTTCCAGGATGTGAATGAAACATGGAGCCTACATTTCCCAGAGCTGTATGAGCCAGGCCAGCACAACCTCTATTTCAACAAGAAGGAATTTGTGAAGTGTTTAGTGCACGGGATCTACAGTTCCTTTGTGCTGTTCTTTGTCCCGATGGGGACCATTTATAACTCAGTGCGCAGTGATGGGAAGGAAATCTCCGACTACCAGTCCTTCTCCCTGATAGTGCAGACCTCCCTGCTCTGGGTGGTCACAATGCAGGTGTGGCCAGTGGTCATAGCGGTAAGGGGATTAGGTGGGGAGTCTGTCTGGAAAAGAGGGAGGTATAGAGGGAGGGGAGGTAGGAAGGGAGCATCTTCCATTACAGAATTGGAGAAGGGAGGTGGCTGACAGGTCCCAGGTTATAGAGTATTGCACATAAGAGGGTGCTTTTCAGATTGCCCTGGAGACAACCTACTGGACGATGATAAGCCACTTCTTCACCTGGGGTAGCCTAGGTTTCTACTTTTGCATCTTAGTCTTCCTGTACAGTGATGGCTTGTGCCTAATGTACCCCAACGTCTTCCAGTTCCTAGGTAAGTCTCTGCCCAATGTGTGTCGGGGTGTGGGGCAGGGGTGGAGAGTGTGAACCAAGAATTTAATAAATATTTACTGAGCAGCTATTACTATGTGCTAGGCTCTGTGGATATAGATGTGAATAAGACATGATCTCTGCCCTAAAAGGACTCAAAATCTAGCTAGGGAAAATATTTTACCTTATTAGAGTTCCAAAGATATTTTCAAATTTCTTATCTAATTTGATCTTTACAAGCATCCTATGAGGTAGGCAGGGCAAGAATTATTAGCAACATTTTAGAGACTAGAGGTTTTTAAAAATTAAATGACACAAATCTAGGTCTCCCGGTTCCCAGTCCAATATCCTTTCCACCGTGGCATACTGCCTTATTGTCTCCCTTATTAATTTCCCTATCTCTCATCTGCACTCTGATGAGGACAAAATACGGAGAGAGTAGACATGTAGATGTAGCTGGCTCCCGTCTCTTGTCAAGCCACTCATTTTTCCCCTCCAAAGCCCTCTACCCCATTTTTGTGTCCAGGCCAATGCTCTACGATTCCTATAACCTACCCCACCTCTCCTGCCTTTAGAGGGAGACAAAGGCATGTGAATTCACAGTGACTTTGGCTGTACAAAGGACCTCACTGCAATTCTTTTGCATTTATATAATTTCTCAGGAGACTAAACTGTCTCCAAATCAAATAACTTCCTTTTTTGGACTGGAGAGGTATCTGAGTTCTGGCTGACAGCCCCCTTTCTCTAGGCTCTGGTTCAGCCTTTCCACTCCTGGCTCATTGTTTTCAGGTGTGGCCAGGAACACTCTGAACCTGCCACAACTATGGCTGAGCCTTGTTCTCAGCGTGGTCCTCTGTATGTTGCCTGTGATTGGGTACCAATTTCTCAAACCACTATTCTGGCCTGTCAGCGTGGACAAGGTGAGTGGCAGAGGAAATCTACCCAGTTATAATTCATGCCCTCTCTGCCTTTGCCTCTGTGGATAAAAACCCTGTCCCCTGTGCTCTGGCTATAGGTTATTGACAGAATTCGTCACTGTATACGACATCCGCTGCCACCCCCCATCCGGACCAAAGTGAAACATGCGAGCTCCCGACGTTCTGCCTATGCGTTCTCCCATAAACAGGGTTTTGGGGCCCTCATCACTTCCGGAAAGACCATGAAGGGCAAGCCCAAGAAAAACAGCCTTCTTTTTAAAAAGTAGAGGCCTTTAGGGAAATCTCAAAGGAGTCAGTCCCTTCCTGGTATTCCCGCGACTTAGTACAGAGGGATTAGAGTCCCTGGGAAACCAGCCTAAACTTGCTTCTCCACTCTCACTCCAAGGGCACAGCCTCTTCAGTCCCTAGAAGGATGTGCCCAGGAAAGGCAAGGACAGAGGAAGAAAGAGCCCCCGTATATCTGTCAGAGTTGCAGCATTTCAAGAAAAAGTGATGTGAGGCCTCCCTTCCACCAACCCTTCCAAGTTTTAATCCAGACAAGCAAATGTGCAAGTAATCGGTAAAGAGGGGCAGTATGGCGAAGAGAAAAGAAGATAAGACCTAAGCGTCATATTTTGGGCCCCATTTCCCATACCCAGAGCAACCATAAACCTTTTCAGGGCCCCACACAAACATATCCCCACCCAGGCACCCTTCTCAGGTTTATCTTGGGGGCTCAGGGTGATTCTTTCGCTGGCCCTGGGTAACAAAAGGAGGAGGCAGCTGTGAAAAGTTGGTCATAAAAAGATGAAGGAGAGTTTCTAGACCAAAAGAAAAAAGAGGAAGTGGTTCCTGCCTTGATTGGACAGCACAAGATTTTGCCTTCTCCTCTCTTTGACCCAAGAACTGATACAGAACTCAGAAGGGGAGACTGCAGGGGATTTTTAAAAATCTTTCCTTGAAGGGACATAAGCCATGATTGCTGAACATTTTTCTTCATTCCATAAAATTATTTTAAGAAGAAATTGTATGTACTTGGGAAATTGTTTCTAAGAAGTTTGTAGAGTAATAAATTTCTTATTTTGAAGTGGAGAGATTTGTATGGTCTCTTGGGGCCCCAGTGACAATAACATAGTCCAAGCAATATTGTTGGCCCATAGTCCCCCCCCACCCTCCCCCTTCAAATTAAACCAATATTCTTCCCCCACTCCTTTTTCAGCTCCATTCTACTTTTCTGCCTCCTGCTGCTAAACTCTGTCTTGGCTTCAGTGTGACCACATCTTTTAACCATATAGCTCTGTCCTCTTTGCACACCTTAAATATTGGTTCCCGAAGCTCAGTACTAGGTTCTCTGCTCATCTTTCTCTGTACGCTTTTCCTGAGTGACTTCATCCAAACTCATGACTTTATTTACCGAAAGAAAGAAGATTCTCGGGCCGGCTCCGTGGCTTAGCGGTTAAGTGCGTGCGCTCTGATGCTGGCGGCCCGGGTTCGGATCCCGGGCACGCCCCAAGGCACCACTTCTCCGTCCAACGCGAGGCCGAGTCCCACGTACAGCAACTAGAAGGATGTGAACCTACGACATACAACTATCTACTGGGGCTTTGGGGGGAAAA
Organism: Ceratotherium simum simum; assembly: GCF_057802395.1. NCBI lineage: Eukaryota > Metazoa > Chordata > Mammalia > Perissodactyla > Rhinocerotidae > Ceratotherium > Ceratotherium simum. The sequence goes on along the minus strand of NC_141928.1, from coordinate 40,362,928 downwards.
ACATGAATAAATAAAATCTTTAAAAAAAAAAAAAAAGAAGATTCTCTACTCTCTCTCTATCCTAGACCTCTCTTCTGAGATCCAGATCCATTTATTAAACTGACTCCTAGAGCTTCCACTTAGTTGAATCTCAGGAAACTCATACTTAACCCACCAACCTGTATTAATCATTTTTCCTCAGAATTTCACCCCACGATGCCACCACCATCATCCTGGTCACCCAAGGCAGAATGATGGGAATGACTCTTCCTCTAGTCTGATGTCTAATAAGTCATCAAGTAGTGATGTAATCTGCATCTTTATTATGTCTTTTCTTCAGTTCCCTCCATTATTACTACCATTGCCCTGTACAGACTTTGATCATCTCTCACCTGGATTACTGCATAAAATCTCCCAATTCATCTTCCTGGTTTCCCCTATTTAAAGCATCACCAATACCAGTTCCAGAGTAATCTTTCTGAAAGGCAAACTTGATTGTGTCAAGCCCCTGCTTTGCATCCTTTAAGGGCTTCCAATGCCTTCTGGAGCAAGTTAAAATTTGGACATTTTATTATCAGGCCCTCTCTAGCCTTGTTTTCCACTACTCCCCCATCTGCATTCACTCCAGTCATGCTATTTCTGGTCTTCATGTCATCAAACATGCTGTTTTTATATCCTAAAATGCTTTCTCTCACCCCCTTCTTCATCTAGCAAACTGCTAGTCACCCTTCAAAACAGAATAGTTGGAACTAAAGAGGTGATGGTTGAACAATATTGTGAATGTACTAAATGCCACTGAATTATATACTTTAAAATAGTTAATTTTGTCATGTGAATTTCACCTCAATTTTTTTTTTTTTAAAAACTCAGATTAGGCATTGTCTCCTCCAAGAGCTTCCCCGAATTCCTCAGTGTGACTTATATACCTGTCCTATTTATTCAGTTGCTCCCCTGTGCATACTTCTGTCAGTGACACCACAGGGCATTGGAATCATTGATTTACTTGTCTATTCACAGCATATAATGGGCCTTATTTTAATAAATGTCTGTTGAATGAATGAACAAATGAAATGAAAGAATATTGAAATCTGCTTCTCCGCCGATTTTTCTTGTTTCCCTGAATAGCACCACCACTCAATAGCTTAAACCAGAAACCTGGAAGTCTTTCTGGACGACTCCTTTCCATTCCTCTAATCTAGTTCATTCTGTTACCAAGTTCCATATACTCTATCTTAGAAATGTCTTGAATCTTTCCCTTCCTTTTCATCCCCAGGCCTATTGCTTTCATCACTTCTTGCCTAGATTATGGCAACATCCTCCTCTCTGGTCTCCCGGCCTCTGATTATTATTCTTTCTAATCCATTATCCACACCACAGAGAATGATCTTTCTTTTTTTTTATTTATTATTTTTTTAATTGTAGTGACATTGGTTTATAATATTGTATAAATTTCAGGTGCACATCATTATACTTCTATTTCTGCATAGATTACATCATGTTCACCACCCAAAGACTAGTTACCATCCATCACTACACACATGTGCCTAATCATCCCTTTCTCCCTGCTCCCTCCCCCCCTTGCCCTCTGGTAACCACCAATCCAATCTCTGTCTCTATGTGTTTGTTTGTTGTTGTTATCTTCTACTTATGAGTGAGATCATATGGTATTTCACCTTCTCCCTCTGACTTATTTCGCTTAGCATAATACCCTCAATGTCCATCCATGTTGTCACAAATGGCTGGATTTCATCGTTTCTTATGGCTGAGTAGTATTCCATTGTGTATATATACCACAGCTTCTTCATCCATTCATCCCTTCATGGGCATTTAGGTTTCTTCCGAGTCTTGGCTATTGCGAATAATGCTGCAATGAATATAGGGGTGCATGTATCTTTAGGCATTGGTGTTTTCACGTTCTTTGGAATCCAGCAGTGGAATAGCTGGATCGTATGGTAGTTCTATCCTTAATTTTTTGAGGAATCTCCATACTGTTTTCCATAGTGGCTGCACCAATTTGCACTCCCTCCGGCAGTGTATGAGAGTTCCCTTCTCTCCACATCATCTCCAACACTTGTTTCCTGTCTTGTTAATTATAGCCGTTCTGACTGGCATGAGGTGATAGCTCATTGTAGTTTTGATGTGAATTTCCCTGATAGGTAATGATATTGAACATCTTTTCATGTACCTAGGTAATGATATTGAACATCTTTTCATGTACCTATTGGCCATCTGTATATCTTCTTTGGAGAAGTGTCTGTTCAGGTCTTTTGCCCATTTTTTAATTGGGTAGTTTTGTTGTTGTTGAGCTGTATGAGTTCTTTATATATTTTGGAGATTAACCCCTTATTAGATACATGGTTTGCAAATATCTTCTCCCAATTGTTATGTTGTCTTTTCATTTTGTTGATGGTTTGCTTTGCTGTGCAGAAGCTTTTTAGTTTGATGTAGTCCCATTCGTTTATGTTTTCTATTGTTTTTTTTTTGCCTGGTCAGACATGGTACTTGAAAATATGTTGCTAAGACTGATGTTGAAGAGTGTACTTCCTATGTTTTCTTCTAGAAGTTTCATGGTTTCAGGTCTTACATTCAAGTCTTTAATCTATTTTGAGTTAATTTTTGTGTATGATGTAAGATAATGCTCTACTTTCATTTTTTTGCATGTGACTGTCCAGTTTTCCCAACACCATTTGTTGAAGAGACTTTCCTTTCTCCATTGTATGTTGTTCTTGGCTCCTTTGTCGAAAATTAGCTGTCTATAGATGTGTGGGTTTATTTCTGGGCTCTCGATTCTGTTCCATTGATCTGTGTGTCTGTTTTTGTGCCAGTACCATGCTGTTTTGGTTACTATAGCTTTGTAGTATATTTTGAAATCAGGGAGTGTGATACCTCCAGCTTTGTTCTTTTTCCTCAGGATTCCTTTGGCTATTCAGGGTCTTTTGTTGTTCCATATAAATTTTAGGATTCTTTGTTCTATTTCTGTGAAAAATGTTGTTGGAACTTTGATAGGGATTGCATTGAATCTATAGATTGCTTTAGGAAGTATGGACATCTTAACTATGTTAATTCTTCTAATCCAAGAGCACGGAATATCTTTCCATTTCTTTGTGTCTTCTTCAGTGTCTTTCAACAATGTTTTATAGTTTTCAGTGTACAGATCTTTCACCTCTTTGGTTAAGTTTATTCCTAGGTATTTTATTCTTTTTGTTGCAATTGTAAATGGGATTGTCTTCTTACTTTCTCTTTCTGCTGCTTCGTTGTTAGTGTATAGAACTACAACTGATTTTTGTATGTTGATTTTGTATCCTGCAACTTTACCATATTCATTTATTATTTCTAAAAGTTTTTTTGGTGGCTTCTTTAGAGTTTTGTATATATAAAATCATGTCATCTGCAAAGAGTGACAGTTTTACTTCTTACTTTTCCAATTTGGATCCCTTTTATTTCTTTTTCTTGCCTGATTGCTCTGGCTAGGACTTTCCATACTATGTTAAATAGGAGTGCTGAAAGTGGGCATCCTTGTCTATTTCCTGTTCTTAGAGGGTTAGCTTTCCATTTTTTCCCCATTGAGGATGATATTAGCAGTGGTTTTGTCATATATGGCCTTTATTATGTTCAGGTACTTTCCTTCTATACCCATTTTATTCAGAGTTTTTATCATAAATGGATGCTCTATCCTGTCAGATGCTTTCTCTGCATCTATTGAGATGATCATGTGATTTTTATTCATTTTATTAATGTGGTGTATCACAGAGGGTGATCTTTCAAAAATACAAATCCGATCATGTCATTCACCAATTCAGAATCCTTTAGTGACTCATCATAGCCTATCTCTCCAGCTTCATTACCGCTTTCTGCTGCATATCCCTCACTTCTGCCATACCAAACTATTTGCAATTCCTCAAAGGTTCCATTATCTTCAGAAGCCTCCATGCCTTGGCTCTTTCTATTCTCTTCTCTTAGAATACACTTCCCTCCTTTGTCTAGCTAATGTCTATCTCCTCTTCACTCTCAGCTTTTGTTACCTCCTCTGGAGACTTCACTGACATTCAACCTCCTATTTTGAGATGGGTGCCTCTTCCTTGCACTAGACTACCTTGTACATTTCTCTTATTTTCGGTTCCCAAGATTTGAATGTATTATCACTCATGCACCTATTTTAATTCTTTGTCTTCTCTTCTAGGCCATGATTATCTCCTTGAGGACAAAAACTTTGTTTCATTTTTGTATTCTTATCACCCAGCAGACTGCTAGCACTTATATTCTTAATGTTTTTCAGTGAATGAGTAAATTAATGAAATCTACTATCTTGTATTTGTCCTAAACTTGCCTCTTACCCCATCCTTTCAAAATGAATCTTATCCTTTGACATCTAGTTTCCAATTATACTTTAGGGACCTCCTTTTATGAAAGACGGTCACTCATGGTCTCCCATCTAAGGCATTTGTAAAAATACAGTTTGGACCAGTAATATCCCCCCAACACTCCTGAACAGTCGGCGCCCTCTCCTGGTGGTTTATATGCCTTTTGGCATATTTGAGTCTCCATCTGTGCAGAGGATCTAAGACAACAGATGCCACATTCCAAAGCAAAGTGTGAGATGACCGTGAAAGACTTGCCAAAAGGGAGGTGTGAAAAACAAGTTGGCCACTCTTAACCACGTCACCACCTTGGGAAAAGGGCCAGAAATTCAGACACTGGAAAGGGATCTCTGAACAGAATTGCTCGTGGGCTTTGAGTCCCACCCCCACCCAGTTCAGTTCACATTAAGAGGGTTTTAAGGAAATTACTTGGTGAGATTGATATGATTAATGTGTTTGGGTGACACAGAGAACTCATACGTGGAAAATCTAAAAAGCAAGAGAACAGTTGGCTATCTGTTCTATGTCAGAGCTAGAAGAGCTGGCTGTGGTGAGATGGGCCTGCTCCCACTGGTTTTCAGGGCAAGGGATGCATGGGTGCTCCCCATAGACCAGATTATGGGCCATATAAGAGATCTAGTTAGGGTTTCTTTAGCTTGTCAGAGAGACCATCTGAAAGGTTGAGGAGACCTCAGCAGAAGGAAGCAGGAGATTTGCTGTCAAATGCCTGGAGATTTCTAATTAGATAGAAAGAAGGTTGCCTGAGGGTGGAACTGATTGCCTGTGAAGCAGCATGAAGTTAATTTTCTATATCTTGATTTTGGAGGTGGTTACATGAGTGTATACATTTGTCAAAATTCATCAAACTGGACACTTAAAATCTGTGCATTTTATTGTATGTAAATTACACTTCAATAAAGTTAATTTTTTTTAATGCCTAGAGATTTTTTTTTTTTTTGCTGAGGAAGATTGGCCCTGTGCTAACATCTGTGCCCATCTTCCTCTACTTTATATGTGGGATGCCTGCCACAGCATGGCTTGATAAATGGTGCATAGGTCTACGCCCAGGATCCAAGCCTGCAAACCCTGGGCTGCCAAAGTGGAGTGCGTGAACTTAACCACTATGCCACTAGGCCGACCCCAATGCCTAGAGATTTCTAAAGGAGTTGTAAGTGACCAACTGGATGAGCTGAATTCATCCACATTAAAGTAACTAGGTATAGGAGAAATATCCCCATCAACAAGGAGGGAATCTCTGAAAAACCTACAAAAGGGCTCCTTGAGAAAGAGGCAGTTTTAGATACTTGCCAAGCACAAAAACTAGTTTGTGACAGTATTAGTCAAGCAAGAACCTTCCTCATCTCTGCTTCCTCCACCATGCTCAAACCCTGGAGAAAGAGGGTTATCAAGCTGGGGAATGGAGAAGAGATAAGTGGGAAAAGGTAGACATCAACTAAGCCCCATCCCCTTTTCCAAGTGAACATGGCCACTTGCAATAGGGCCAAGCTGAGAAATGCGAAAAGCCTTGATTTTAAAGTTTGAAGTTTAAAAAATTATTTCATTAATCTGGACATCTTAATTATTAAGGTGAAACTTAAAGTAACAAGCACTAGTTGCTACCTAAAAATGACTAGAAAATTCCTGAAGTACAGTCTCATGGCATGGGTTTAAAGAGTGGAAGACAAAATAAAGTGGTTTTATAGTCATCCTTGCCCCACAAATCCCATTCTTTCAAGGTTCCAGTTACAAACACACACATATTCCCTTTTATCACATTCATCTATTCATACCACGAATATTTACTGGAACATCCACCACAATCTGGGCACTGTTGTAGATACTGGAGATACAGTGAAAGACAAAAGTCAAAAAAGTTTCTACTGTCATGGAGCTTACGTTCTAGTAGGAGAGACAATAATGAAGTAAACAAGCTCATTCAGATGTTAAGTGCTTTGAAGATACTATAACAGTACTTTCACAGTGAGAGACTGTGAGGGGGAAGGGGTATCTACTTTATATTGGGTCGTCAGAAAAGGTCTTTCTGAGGAAGTAACATGTGAAATGATACCTAAAGGACTAGAAGGATCTAGCCCTGCAAAAATCTGATGGAAAGGCATTCCAGGCAGAGTAAATACCTAGTGTAAAGTCCCTAAGATAGGAGCAAGCTTTGTGTGTACGAAAAAGAAGCCTAATGTGGATGAAACATGGTGAACCAAGAGGAGGAGTGTTAGATAGATATGATGGGAAGCAATGAAGGGCTTAAAGCCAGTTTGAGGATTGTTCAGGCTACTCTATGGACAATAGGGCTGCAAAAGTGACATCAGGCAGACTATTTAGGAGGCAATTACAGTTGTCTAGGCATGGCATGGTGGTGGCTTAGACTAGGGTGAAAGTGAAGAAATAAGTGGATGAATAGAGGATATACTTTGAAGATAGATCCAAAGGACTCTGTGGATTGGCTACAGAAGATGCAGGCACTGGTTTATCAAATGACCCCCATCAATTTACTCAATGGCTTCCTCTCTGATAATTGAGGTGCTAAATCCATAGATTACTGACTCTTCCCACACAGCTCCTGGTGAAGAGGTGGGTCTAGGTGGTCATGTTGGTGCCAGTTGACTTTACTACCCCTAGCCACAACTGGCCAAGAGTGGATATATAACCCTATATAGCTTCTCTCTCTGGGAATTAGAATTAGAACTCTGAGAAACTAAGTCAGTGATGAGGACAGTTGCTAAAATGTCATATAGTTTAAGGAAGTGGGGCCTCCATTTTCAAGTAGCCGTGATTTGCTATAAGTATGAAGATAAGTGAGCCAAGGTATCTAGTCTGTAGAGAGAATGAAGCCGATGTCCCAACAGAAACAGACACATCACTGTTTCATTCCAGGAGAGAGCCCCATGAGGGGCTTTCTCAAGTTGGGTTCAGTGAGGGTATCTTTTTACTTGAGCTAGACTGAATAGCTGCCAATAGCAAAAACACAGAGGCAATTCCAATTTACATAAGCCAGGTTTCCACTTGTTCCTCATCTACAGCCTCTCAGGAACAGGGAGAGGTCTGAGGACCACCTGGCTCACCCTGTACTTGTGGGGGAAATAACTTAACCTTACAGTATTTACCACTGCCAGAAACAGGGAAACAAGGAGTATTGTCCTAGCCCCAACATTTTCCTGCAATTCTAGCCCCAAATCTAAGATATGCACAGAGAGTTTTGGAGAAGACTCGGGATTTAGAGGATCCTGGGAGTCATCCTAGACTATTTGTTCTACTTTACTCCCGGCTGCCCCCAACAACACATTTAATTAATCATTAAGTCCTGTAGATTTTACACCCTAAATCTCTCTTGAATCTATCTCCTCTTTTCTAACCCCTCAGCCACTCTCCTAATTCAGACCTTCTCATTTCTCATCATAATTACCACCGAGTCTCCTAACTGGTCTCTTTACCTTCCTCTAATTCCATATCCACACTCCTACTAGAGTGAGATTTCTAAAGTGCAAATCTGTTCAAATACCGATGATAAGGCAAAATGTTTCTGCCTGTAATAATGCAAATGATTCCTGTTCCCGGTGATGCAAATTAATTTTGTCTAGTAGAGAACATACATTTCTAAAAGTCAAATCCTCATTTGAACTGGTTTTAGTATCTTACTGGTTCCATCATTAATTAGTGAGTTTAATATGTGTTTATTTTATATTTGTATAAGACTCATGACCTTTTTGAAAATTATCCCTTAACACAAATAACAGGAAGTAACCCACACTTGCTGAAGCCAAAAAAGAGACTATAGGAACGGACAGAATGATGTGTCATGAACCTAGGGCAGAATCAAGCCGGGCCTCAGTAAGAAGTGGAACCAGCTGCTGGAAGGCCCTGAGAACCTGGGGAGTAGTCTCTTTATGTCTAGACTTGGCTCCTTTCGATGCAATAGATTGATCCTTCTCAGCAAATTGGTTTTCTTTGCTGCTCAGGCCATTTGGCAAGTAAAAGGTGATCACTCACAGCTCTCAAATTTCCATTATAAGTCCAACCATGAGTAAGGGGGTAGTTCTCTCTCCCTCAATTCCAAATTCTCAGGGAAGGGATTCTAATTGGCCTAGTTTGGGTTAAGTCCCCACCCTGGACCATTTTTAACTGTACAAACATGTGGCTTTCATTGGTCCCCTTGCTGGCAGTCCTAGCCCCCTCCACTTCACCCCCAGAATTTTATTTATTTCTCTTTTTTTTTTGCTGAGTAAGATTCACCCTGAGCTAACATCTGTTGCAAATCTTCCTCTATTTTGTATGTGGGATGCTGCCACAGCATGGCCACTGACAAGTGGTGTAGGTCCGTGCCTGGGAACAGAACCCGGGCCACCAAAGCAGAGCGCACCAAACTTAACCACTAAGCCACCAGGGCTGGCCTCAGAATTTTGTGTCTAAAATTCGTAGTTGATTTACCATTCCTGCCTCTGCCTAAAGCCCTTCAGTGTCCTTCCACTGCTTACAGGATGAGTCACAGCACTTCTGTGAAGCCTGAGGATGCATTACACAGTATGACATTTATTTGCTTCCTTGACTGTGACCCAACAAGCCTGTGAGTGCCTAGAGCACAGGGTCTCAGTCTCGAACTCTTTCCTGGGGCATGGAACCTAGTGGGCTTCTAATAACTATTTGCTGAATGACCGCCTGCCCTCACCCCGCCTTGGCTAGAAGAAGGAGACAACAGGGTCCTCAATGTCCCACACACACTCTGCCTGCTATTAAGAGCAGGAAGCGCATAAGTTCTCCTAAAGAAAAAAATTATTTATGATAATTGTTAAAGATGGTATGGCAGACTCTATTTAAGGTGGACCATTGCGGTAGGTATAGGGACCACTGCAGTGGGGTCTTGCAGTGGGGGAGAGATTGAGCTCAACTCAGACCCTAATAAGGACAAGTGGGGATTTACAGCCAAGGAGCAGGGTAAGGATCAGTGGATGGAAAATTAGTCTTTGTTCAGGCTGCTATAATAAAATACCACAGACTGGGTAGTTTATAAACAACAGAAATTTCTCACAGTTCTGGAGGCTGGAAGTCCAAGATCAGGGTGCCAGCATGGTTGGGTGAGTGTTCTCTTGTCACAGACTTCTCCTAGTATCCTCACCTGGAGGATTGGGCTAGGGAGCTCCGTGAGATCTCTTCCATAAGAGCACTAATCCTAATCTCTCGAGCTCCACCCTTATGACCTAATCACCTCCTAAAGGCCCTACTAATACCATCGTCTTTGGGGGTTAGGATTCCAACACATGAATTTTGGAGGGACACAAACATTCAGATCATAGCAATTACTAAGAGGAAACATCAGGGGTAAGGAGGATTCTTGCTAGACCAACTCAACAGAATTCTTGCTGAAGGCAGGCCAGGATGATAAGATATGGAGGGTGGTCAGATACCAAAGGTGGGGGATTTTCATTAAACTTACTCAACAGGATTCTTGCTCAAACTGGAGTCCACAAGGACAGAAAGGGAAGCCCAAGGTCGACCCTAGTCCAGCATAGGACACAGAGGAGCCTGACAAGTTCTGGTGAAAGGAGGGAGTCTGTCAGTTCCAGGTTTTACCAGCGCTTCTTAACCCTGGCCATGCACGAGGTGTTTTTTAAAATATCGAAGCCTGGGCGCCACTCGACCCTCACTCCAGCCCACCCCAGTGAGGATTCTGATTCAATGGGTCTCTGCTGAGGGCAGGCCTTAGTTTTGTTGTTTCGTTTTTCTATTTTCCCCAAGAAGTCCTACCGCGGTGTCAGGGTCGGTCGCCGCCCTAGGCGAGGGCGCGTGCGCAAGCGCCCCTGCCTTCGAAGAGCAGGCCTGCGCCCCGGCGCTCCCCGGGCTCCTGCCCTCCGAGCGCTCTCCGCCCGCACCGCCCCGAGGGCGGGCGCCGGCCGCAGAGGGCGGGGCCACGGCGCAGGCCTCGCCGCGCCCTCGCGGGAAAGCTGTGCGCGTGACGCGCGGCGCTCAGGGCAGCAGGAGACGGGTGGTGGGAGAGCGCCGGGGGGCCCCGCCGGCCGCACCCACGCGCCGTCCTGCGGCGCGGCCGGAGGGAGCCGGATCGGACCGTCCGTGCCGCAGCTACAGGGGTCCGGGTGTTACCGACCCGTCCCGCCTGCGCCACGACTCCTGGAACGCGCGACACGCCGCCGCCCGCGCCGGAGGAGCACGCTGAGGCGAGGAGCGAGGTAGGGACGCCTCCCTGGGGGCTGGCGGGCTCCGGGAGACCCGTTGCTCACCTGTTCCCAGTGACCCCTTAGGAGAAAACCCTCGCGCCGCCCACCTCCCCAGCCCTTGGCGCCCCCGCCGGCCCCTCGGCCCCACCCGCCGGTGCGCTCCGACCTCTGGGCCGCCGCAGCCCGGTCCACGGAGCCCTCAAACGACCAGAGCCAACCATTCCTTGGGGCGTCGCCCCAGATCCGCCCCAACCGTCTCCTCAGACTGGCCCCTGGAGACGCCCCTGAGCTGACCCGCGCCCAGGAGTCGTCGTTGTACCCCGTCTCCCGGGACGGCCCCGGGAGTGCGGCCGCCGGCACCCGGCCTGCCCCTGCGCCCTCCGCCCCTGGGCCCCGGGTCCCAGCTGTACCTGCCGAGCGGATCGGGTCTCTCGCCGCCGGTTTTGCCGTGGGAAAGCCTTGGCCTGGCCGTGTGCGGGCCCCTGCCACGGCGCTTACCTGCTGCGAAGGGCTCCGTGATCCCCGATGCCCAGGGCTGGCTTGCGATCGCCAGGTGGCCCAGAGGACACCGGGGGACTGCCGGGAGGCAAGGCCCAAATACTTTTCATTTGTCTCCTCAGCGCCCTGCACGGTGCCTGGCACCGGGTAGCACTCAGTGAATATTTGATGGGTGGATGAATGAATGAAATGAGCCCAATGCAGAGGCCGTGAGGCAGAGTGCTTTAGTGGGAAAGGTGTCACCAGTTACATGAAGGGCACAAAAAGGAAGAGCATCTGGGGGATTATTTGTGGTGCTCATACTGGGAGCATGAAGCTGAATATATTCAGTCTTTTAATTCATGCATCTAATTTTATTTACATAGGAGCTTCTGTGTATCAGCTGTTTTCCCCTTATGTTCTGTTTACAAAGAAAAAGTCAAGGCTGGGGCTGCAGACATTTTGATTGGTTAGTGCCTCAGAGGCTGTTCAGATAATCTTGAAAGAGCTTTGCCCAGGTGACCTGCTCCTCTTGCCCTAGAGACTAACTGCTCCCTCTGGGGAATAATTCTGGAGGCCAGCTACAGGCTTTAAAGCTGACTCAGTGTAGCTGGTCAGCTGGTGCTTTAGGAAAGGCTGGAGAAACGAAGGACCTCGGTTATTTTACCCTTTAGCTCCCGGATACCCACCCCCGCACCTCAGAGATTGGAGTGGTAGACATCCCAGCAGGCGTGGTATGAGAGATATCAAAGATGCCTGAATACTGCTGTAGTATGATCAGGCCATATGGGCTGTTTATGTCTCAATAGACCAGAGTCAGGCCGGGGTTACCACTACGTAAGCAGAGTCACAATAAACAAGAACACAGGCCTTTTAAAGATGGAATTCTCAAAGAAACAGAGAACCTGAAACATATTTTTGTTGATTCCTATGAGGATGTCCTGAACAGATTCAGTTTCCTGAAGGTAAGACAGGGTTCCGAGACCTCAGTTTTGGCCCATGTTCTGTGGGGAAGTAGATGATAGTGCTGAGTGATGAAACACTAGCTGGAAAGCTGTAGGAGTTTATAAACTAAAAGTCGTTGCCTGACGAGTAGTGGCATTATTGTAACTGGGGCTCAGAGTATTAGTAGGTAAAAATAGTGATTAGAGTTTCTCAGGAGGCTCCTTGGAAATTAAGCAGTGGTATGGCTTAGGGAAAGGGAGATCTCACCACTATCCCTGGTATTGTTACTGTTTGGCCATAGGGCACTTACCACCATTGCTTCTCTTCTGGTTTGAGCCAGGTCTCAAAATCTGATTTCCTCTGATTTTTAAGTGTTTAATGTCCCTTTTTGAGGCCAGGCCTGCCCACCTGGAGGCTGGGTGTGTTCTCACCCATTTCTAGCTTTGATTTATCCTTCTTTACTTTCTCTTTCTCCTACTCTCTGACCTATCTTTATAAAGTAAGTCTTGGATCATAGAAACCCAAAGCAGGGAGGGGCTCCTGAGCTGGATTAAGCATGGGCATGGTATCTGGAGACCAGTACTTTTTTTTTTGGTAACCAATACATTTTTAATGGGCTTTTCTACTTTTCCCTGTGCAGGCTCCCTGTTAAGACCTCAGTAACCCCAGAACACTCTAGATTATTTATTTTCTCGTCACTTCTAATACTTCATAGTGTTGTCAGATAAAATACAAGACACCAAGTTAAATTTGAATTTCAGATAAACAACAGGGTGTCCTGTATTTTTATATGCTAAATCTGGCAACCCTAGTTCATGGGGAGGCTTATGTGTTCTATTTTTCTCTCTGCAAATTTAGGACAATAACTCACCCTTTTCTTCTGTTACTCAGGCACAATGATGGAGCACCCTATTAAAAGTCACTTGACTGAGATGGCTCACTCACTAAATGTTAGGGTAAGGGCAGGCTCTGTAGAGATAGTCTGATTGATCAGTGTTGAGGTTACCCAGAAAATACCCACTCAACCATTGGCATTTGATACTGTAGTTCCTGTCAAATGAGTCTGTCTTGCAAAATGAGTGTATTAATTTGATTGCTCAGATATCAACATTTCTCAGTGAGGTGGGGGTGGGGGTATGGGGGAGTGGGGGGCAGAGTCTAACAAGAAAGTATAACTCAGAACCTCTCATACCACATTTACTCTTTTTTTTAAAAATTGTGGTAAAATATACATAACATAAAATTTATCATTTTAACCATTCTCAAGTATGCAGTTCAGTGGCATTAAGTACATTGATAAGTTGTCCAACCATCACCACCATTCATCTCCAGAACTTTTTCATCTTCTCAAACTGAAACTCCAGGGCCGGCCCTGTGGCTTGGTGGTTAAGTGTGCGCGCTGCGATGCTGGTGGCCCGGGTTCGGATCCCGGGTGCGCATCGAGGCACCACTTCTCCGTTCATCCTGAGGCCGAGTCCCACATACAGCAACTAGAAGGTTGTGCAGCTACGACACACAACTATCCACTGGGGCTTTGGGGGGAAAAATAAAATAAATTAAAAAAAAAACAAACTGAAACTCCATACCCATTAAACAATAACTCTCATTCCCTCTTCCCACAGCCCCTGGCAGCTACCATTCTACTTTCTTTATCTATGAATTGGACTACTCTAGATATTTCATGTAAGTCGAATCATACAATATTTATCTCTTGGTGACTGGTTTATTTCACTTAACATAATGTCTTCAGGGTTCATGCATGTGGTAGCTTGTATCAAAATTTCCTTCTTTTTTTTTTTTTTGTGAGGAAGATCAGCCCTGAGCTAACATCTGCCAATCCTCCTCTTTTTGCTGAGGAAGACTGGCCCTGGGCTAACATCCGTGCCCATCTTCCTCCACTTTATATGGGACACCGCCACAGGATGGCTTGACAAGTGGTGTGTTGATGCATGCCCAGGATCCGAACCCCGAGCTGCCGCAGCGGAGCGCACACACTTAACTGCTAAGCCACTGGGCCAGCCCCATCCAAATTTCCTTCTTTTTTAATGCTGAATAATATTCATTGTCCCTTGGTATCCACTGGGGATTGATTCCAGGATCCCCTACAGATACAGAAAAACACAGATGCTCAAGTGTCTTAGTCGGCCCTCCATAGCCGTGAGTTTAACATCTGCAGGATTCAGCCAACCTTGGATGGTAAACGTAGTACACAATCTGCAGTTAATTGAATCTGTGGATGCAGAACCCGTGGATACGGAGGGCCAAGTGTATGTATATGCTACATTCTGTTTATCTGCTTGTTCACTGATGAACGTTGGGTTGCTTCCACCTTTTGGCTGTTGTGAATAATGCTGCTATGAACATGGGTATACAAATATCTGAGTTCTTGCTTTCAATTCTTTTGGGTATATACCCGGAAATGGATTTGCTGGATCATATGGTAATTCTATGTTTAATTTTTATTTATTTATGTATTTATTTATACATGCATGCATGCTGAGGAAGATTCGCCCTGAGCTAACATCCGAGCCAAGCTTCCTCTATTTTTGAGTATATGGGCCACCAGCACAGCATGGCTGCTGACAGAACAGTGTAGGTCTGCACCTAGGAACCGAATCCTGGCCACCAAAGCGGAGCACGCCGAACTTAACCACTAGGCTGCCGGGGCTGGCCCTGTGTTTAATTTTTTGAGGAACTGCCATACCATCTTCCACAGTGGCTGTACCATTTTACATTCCCACCAGCAATGTAAAATATTCCAGTTTTTCCACTTCATTGTCAACATTTATTTTGTGTTTTTTATTAATAATAGTCATCCTAATGGGTGTGAAATGGTATCTCATTTTGGTTTTGATTTGCATTTCTCTAATGACTATTGATGTTGAGTATGTTTCATTGGTCATTTTTATATCTTCTTTGGAGAAATGTCTGTTGAAATCCTTTGCCCATTTTTTAATTTGGTTATATGTCTTTTTATTGTTGAGTTGTAAGAGTTCTTTATATATTCTGGATAGAAGTCCCTTATCAGATATATGATTTGAAAATATATTCTCGCATTCCATGACTTGCCTTTTCACTCTGTTGATATTGTCTTTTTGATGCACAAAAGTTTTTAATTTTGATGAGGTCCAACTTATCTATTTTTTCTTTTATTGCCTGTGCTTTTGGTGTCATATCCAAGAAATCATTGCCAAGTTCAGTATCATGAAGCTTTTCCTCTATGTTTTCTTCTAAGTTTTTTTTGTAGTTTTATCCGCTGTGGTTAGGTCTTTGATCCATTTTGAGTTAGTTTTTGTATGATGTGTAAAATAAGGGCGCAACTTCATTCTTTTGCATGTGGACATCCAGTTTTCCCAACACCGTTTGTTGAAAAGACTGTCCTTTCCCCATTGAATAGTCTTGGCATTCTTATCAAAAGTCATTTGACCAGATATGCCAGGGTTTACTTCTGGGCTCTCTATTCTATTCCATTGGTCTATATGTCTGTCTTTATACCAGTGCCACATTCTTTTGATTACTGTAGCTTTGTAGTAAGTTTAGAAATCAGGAAGTGTGGGTCCTCCAACTTTGTTCTGCCTTTTCAAGATTTTTTTGGCTACTCAGGATTCTTTGAGATTCCATGTGAATTTTAGGATAGATTTTTCTATTCCTGCAAAAATGTCATTAGGATTTTGAAAGGGATTGCACTGAATCTGTAGATCACTTTGGGTAGTATTAACATCTTTGTATTATTGTGGAAAGAACACTTAACATGAGATCTACCCCCTTAACAAATTTTAAGTGTACAGTATGTTGTTGACTGTAGGTACACTGTTGTACAGCAGATCTTTAGACCTTATTCATCTTGCTTAACTGACTTTAAATCCATTAAACATCTCCTCATTTCTCTCTCCCCCAACCGTTGGCAACCATCATTACACTCTTTGATTCATGAATTTGACTACTTTAGATACCTCATATAAGTGGAATCAGGCAGTATTTGTCTTTCTGTGATTAGCTTATTTCACTTAACATAATGTCCGTCCATGTTGTTGCATATTGCAGATATTGACATCTTAACAATATTAAGTCTTACAATCCATGAACACAGGATATCTTTCCATTTATTTGTGTCTTCTTTTTTTTTTTTTTTTTGGTGAGGAAGATTGGCCCTGAGCTAACATTTGTGCCAATCTTCCTCTATTTTGTATGTGAGATGCCACCACAGCATGGCTTGATGAGCGGCGTGTAGGTCTGCGCCTGGGATCTGAACCTGCGAACACCAGGCCACTGAAGTGGAGCATGTGAACTTAACCACTATGCCACCAGGCTGGCCCTTGTTTGTGTCTTCTTTAATTTCTCCCAGCAATGTTTTGTACTTTAAAGTGTACGAGTCTTTTACCTCCTTGGTTAAGTTTATTCCTAAGTATTTCATTCTTTTTGATGTTATTGTAAATGAAATTGTTTTCTTAATTTCCTTTTCAGTGTTCATTGTTAGTGTATAGAAACAGAACTGATTTTTATGTATTTATTTTGTGTCCTGCAACTTTACCAGATTCACTTCTTAGTTCTGACAGTTTGGGGAGGAATCTTTAGGGGTTTTTGCATATAGACTCATGTTATCTGCAAAAAGAGATGCAGATGCCTTTTATTTCTTTTTCTTGCCTAATTGCACTGGCTAGGACTTCCAGTACTATGTTGAATAGAAATGACAAAAGTGAACCACATTTGCTCTTAACACATAGTCTTGTGGTTTTGATGATTTGGTATGCAAGCCCTTAATAGACACTGAGAACAAAACTGTATTTTAGCCCAGTATATTAATTAGTGTTAGCAGTGAATCATCAAGAAAAAGTTAATTTATAGCCTATATATTGTATATAAAACAAAAGCGTACAAATAAAAGTATACATTTTAAAAGAGTTTTGCCAAAATACCTAAAGTTTTTTGGAAATTAATTTTGATACTTAAAGAAGAAAGCTTCTGTCTCTTGAATTCTTGGTTTAATAAGATAGTCTTTTATCGTCTCCAGGAAAATGAGACAGTGAGCTCTGAAATGTGTGCTGTGTTTTTGGCTTCTTGTGTGAGGTCCTGCAGTCAAGGACAATGAATTGATAACTGGGTGGAGGGAAAAACAGAGCCAGCCAATTTCTGACTAGATTTAGTTATCTTAGGATCCAAAGTCTATACTTAAGTTTATCTTAGGATCCTAGAAGCTATATTTAACTTGTTTATCTGTTTTTATACTTTAGTACTTCCTTCTACAGTTCTTTTAAGAAAGAAAATATAGCCTTATATTTACTGTACTTAGGGGAAAATGGAAAGTTATTTTTGTCCGTGTTCAAGTAAAAGAGAAAGGAGAGCAGAGTATTCCTAAAGGGTTCAGATGACCCCAAGGAAAAAAGCAAAAACTCGAGAGGTTGGGGACCTACTGCTCATCCCATTCATCTTGGAGTTATTTCTCTGCCAAAATGTTCTTTTCTTGTTATTTGAAGGAAGTTGTATTCTGTTTATTTAAGGATACAGCCAAACTTTGTTATCCAGACCAATCTATTCTCTGAGGGTTCTGGGTAGCTAGAATTTTTCCGTAAGGCTAATCATTTCCTTTTAAATATACCCCAAAGCATAGTGATTTAAATATTTCTCTCTCACTTATATGTTACTGTATAACAAACCACCCCAAAACTTAGTGGTTTAAAAGAATGATTGATTATGTCTCTCAGTTTTGTGAGTTGGCTAGGTGGGTTTTTTGCAGTTCCAAAAGAGGGGTTCTGGAAATGTTTTGAGTAGGAGCGCTGTTGAAATGAATTAAGTTTCCCGAGGTGACTACTTTGAAGGACTTCTCTTACTTGGTTGTACAAGAGCTATTCTACTTCTTTAAAATATTATTCTCTTTTCTTTACTTAGAGCTGGCGTTAAATTCTTAGATAGGATAGTGTCTGTTTCAGTTTGTAGGCTGATTTATGTAATGTGCTTTGCCTAATATCCAGCACAGCAACCTGCAGCATTGTTAGTTGATTCGTCCCTGATGATACTGGCTGGAGAAGGGAGGCCTGGAAGCAGGACCACGTGCCCTGTTATGCATTTGTGAGTCCTTTCTGACAACCAGGTGGTGGTGATAGATAGTTAACAAGGCGATTCATCTCTTGATTAAAAAAAAAAAGATAGCTATGGCTTTTTATTGGATTGTGAAAATCTGTAGTAGAGAATAGAGAATTTCAAATTTTTTTTGGAGGGGAGCTCTTTGTTCAAGTATATTCCACAGGAAAGTGGACACAAAAAGATAAAAGCTGGACTGTTTTGGTTGAAGGCAAGGAGTTGGGGCAAGTAGCATCTAACCTGTTAATCTCTCTGATCCTCCTTTCCTCTCCATGCCCTTCACGTCCCTTTCATAGTCCCCTGAGTGTGCTCTGTAAAGCACAGTTTGAAAGCTACTGATTTAGATGTTTCTCCTACACTGAGTCATGACTCCAAATTAGAAAGAGGTTGAAAGAAATGGTTGGGTTTGAGATCCCACCATCTTCAGTAGCCAATCATGGTTCAAGAGAAATATAACCGAAATATTTACAGCATACATACAGTTCCCAAATTCCTACGTGAAACCCTTAGCCTTAATTTAATGAGCTGCATGGAATGAATTATAGATCCTTGTTGCCCTTTAATCTAAGACTTATGCTAGTTTGTCGACCTTTTCTAGCCTAGAGCCAAGAAAATTTTTTCTAGCCATACTTCCTAGTTTATAATATGAAAAAAAAATCTTTGTTTTTAGAATATTTTATAATAATGTATATACTTTTTAAAAAATACACACTGAACGTTGGGAGGCTCTGCACCTCCTTCCCTTTGATTACCATTGGCCTCTTTGCTTAATTTCCTCTAGACCTGTGCTTCTCAAATTAGAGGATGCATAAAAACCACCTGGATCACACCTGAAATTCTGATTCAGTAAGTCTGGCATTGGGCCCAAGTATTTACCAGTCTAATAAATTCCCAGGTGAGGCTGATTCTCCTGGTCTATAGACCACACTTCGACTAGAACTACTCTTAGACCCAAACTCTAATCTCAGCCTCTTAATCAGTGGTTCTCATATTTGTAAAGGCTTTTTTTTTAAAAAAAAAAAGAAAAGAAAAAGCCCCAGTGCACAAGACCCAAGAATTGAAGGCCAAATAGTGCCACTGAGAGTGTGATTTGTGCCGTATCATTTCCACAGTGGGTTTTCTTCCTTTAGAGATTAGGATTATAAATTTCCCACTCATTCAAGATTAAGAGATTATGGAGAATAGTTCTAAGGAAATGCTATTAGCTGCCCAGACTTTAACTTAGAAAATATTTAAACTTAGCTGTCTTTATGGGAAAAGATGAAATGAGGGATACCAAGACATTTTCCTTTTCAAACTTAAAATATCTTGTCTATTTTTCTTTAAAAATATTTTCTGAAAGACAAACACTGTATGATCTCACTCATATGTGGAATATAAACCAACACATGGACAGGGAAAACTGGACTGAGGTTACCAGGGCAGTGGGGGTGGGGGGTGGGCACAAGGGGTGAAGGGAGTCATATATGTGGTGATGGACAAACAAAAATGTACAACCCAAAATTTCACAATGTTAGAAACCATTAAAACATCAATAAAAAAAAAATATTTTCTGAGAAAATATTTTATCTTTTTCTCTAATAATAGATGAAATATATGCTCACTTTTGAGAATCTAGAAGATAAAGACAAGTATAAAATGAAAACATATCATTGAACAGTTCTTGGAAGCCTAATTTTTACTTTTTATTTTTATTTATTATTTATGTGTGAGGAAGATTAACCCTGAGCTAACATCTGATGCCAATCTTCCCCTTTTTGCTGAGGAAGATTTGGGCCTGGGCTCTCATCCATGCCCATCTTCCTCTACTTTATGTGGGACACTACCACAGCATGATTTGACAAGCCGTGCGTCAGTCCACGCCTGGGATCTGAACCCGCGAACCCTGGGCCACCGAAGCGGAGTGCGCGAACTTAACCACCATGCCACTGGGCTGGCCCCCGGAAGCCACATTTTAAATAGCTGAATAACAAATCCATTGTTTGAATGTGCCAAAATTTACTTGACCCAAATGTTGAACATTTGGGTTTTTTTAATAGCTTTACACTTTTCTGAAAAATATTCAGTTTAACAACTTTATGTAAAAATCTTTGTCTTCACCTCTGATAATTTCCTTAGGATAGAATTCTATAGATGGAGTTATAGGATTTGAACTTTTTTTTTTTTTTTGGCTGAGGAAGATTCACCCTGAGCTAACATCTGTTGCCAGTCTTCCTCTTTTTGTACGTGAGCCGCCACCACCAGAGCATGGTCACTGACAGACGAGTGATGTAGGTCCATGCCCAGGAATGGAAGGTGGGCCACCAAAGCAGAGTGTGCCAAACTTAATCACTAGGCCACTGGGGCTGGCCCAGGATTTGAACATTTTTAAGACTTGATATATCTTTTTTTTTTTCAAGCTCAATATTAAAGTCATACCAAACTATACTTACGCATATCGGCAAAGTGTGAAAATGCTTATTTTACTTGCCTCCACCAGAATTAACTATTATTATTTTATCTGATAACTGATAAACAAAAGACAGTATTTTAATAGGATTTTAAATCTTGTTGTATGTTTATTAGCTATATTCCATTCTCTCTTCTATGAAATATTTGCTCATATACTACCCATTTTTCTATTAAGGTCTTAATTTTAAGTAAAATAAGAAAGTCACAGAAGGACAAATACTGCATGATTCCACTTATATGAGGTCAAATACTGCATGATTCCACTTATATGAGGTATCTAAAATAGTGAAAATCATAGAAGCAGGAAGTAATATGGCAGTTGCCAGGAACTGAGGGAAGGCGGCAATGGGGAGCTGTTCAACAGGTATAAAGTTTGAGTTAGGCAAGATGAATAAGTTCTGGAGATCTGCTGTACATGATGCTTATAGTCAGCAATATTGTACTATACACTTTAAAATGTGTTAAGAGGATTGGGGCCAGCCTGGTGACATAGTGGTTAAGTTTGTGCACTCCGCTTTGGCAGCCTGGGATTCGCAGGTTCAGATCCCAGGCATGGACCTACGCACCACTTATCAAGCCATGCTGTGGCAGGCGTCCCACATATAAAGTAGAGAAAGATGTTAGCCCAGGGCCAATCTTCCTCAGCAAAAAGAGGAGGATTGGCAACAGATGTTAGCTTCGGGCTAATCTTCCTCACCAAAAAATAATAATAACAATAATAAATAAAAATATTTAAAAAAATGTTAAGAGGATAGATATCATGTTTTCTGTTCTTTAAAAGACCTTAGTTTTTAGTAATCATTTTTTAAAAAGACCTTAGTTTTTAGTAATCGATTCACATAAATTTTTTACATATTAAGGATATTGGCCTTTTGTTATATTTGTGTCAAATATTTGTTTGCCTTCTAATTTTGTTTATATTTTTTGTGTGTGTGTGTGTCTGAGGAAGTTCAGCTGTGAGCTAACATCCCTGCCAGTCTTGCTCTTTTTGCTGAGGAAGACTGGCTCTGAGCTAACATCTATTGCCAATCCTCTTCCTTTTTTTTTTCCCCTTTTCTCCCCAAAGCCCCAGTAGATAGGTGTAGGTCATAGTTGCACATCCCTCTAGTTGCTGTATGTGGGACGCTGCCTCAGTATAGCTGGACAAGCGGTGCATCAGTGCGCGCTCAGGATCCGAACCCAGGCCACCAGCAGCAGAGCATGCGCACTTAACGCTAAGCCACGGGGCCGCCCCTATGATTTTTGACATATAGAATTTTACAATTTCTGTGTGGTCAAATCTTTAGTTTTCTTTGGAGATTTCAGTATTCCTCATTTCAGTAAATACTCTAGGAATCTATGTCCAGAGTCTAGGGCTGTTTGGCACAGATCTCTCTGAGGAACTCTCTCCCCCCGCCAACTTTATTGAGATATAATTGACATATAGTATTGTGTAAGTTTAAGGTGTACAGTGTGTTGATTTGATGCACTTATATATTGGAAAATGATTATCACAGTAGGGTGAGTTAAACCTCTATCGCTTCACATAATTACTGTTTCTTTTTTGTAGTGAGAATATTTAAGATCTACTCTCTTAGCAACTTTCAAGTATATAATACAGTGTCCTTAACTATAATCACCATGCTGTACATTAGATCCCCAGAACTTATTCATCCTACAAGTAGAAATTTGTACCCTTTGACCAACATCTCCCCGTTTCCCGCCCCGCCCCCAGCCTCTGGCAACCACCATTCTACTCTGTTTCTATGAGCTTGGTTTTTTTATTTTATTTTTTTATTTAAAAAAAATTTTTTTTGTGAGGAAGATCAACCCTGAGCTAACATTCATGCTAATCCTCTTTTTTTGCTGAGGAATACCGCCTCTGAGCTAACATCTATTGCCAATCGTCCTCCTTTTTTTTCCTTTCCCCCAAAGCCCCAGTAGATAGTTGTATGTCATAGTTGCATATCCTTCTAGTTGCTGTATGTGGGACGCAGCCTCAGCATAGCCGGAGAAGTGGTGCGTTGGTGTGCGTCCGGGATCCGAACCTGGGCTGCCAGTAGTGGAGCGCGCACACTTAACCGCTAAGCCACGGGGCCTGCCTGAGTTTGGTTTTTTTAGATTCCACATATAAGCAGTATCATACAGTATTTGTCTTTCTCTTTCTGATTTATTTCACTTAGCATGCCCTCAGAGTCCATCCATGTTGTCACAGATGGCAGAATTTCCTTCTTTCTCATGGCTGAATAATATGAGGAATTCTCTTTATACATGTGATTCTCCCTGACTAAATCCTTCCCCTGACCTGCATGCGTATTTCTACTTCTCATTTAAGAATCTACTCATATGACCTCCTTTCTGAAACCTTTCCTGATCACCCCCTGCAAACTTGGGAATGATTTCCACTGTGCTTCCATTAGCCTTGTCTGGGGCTCCATTATAACAGATAACACATTATTTACATAACTGTAAACTCTATGAGGGCAAGAATAGTCTTTGAATCCAGGATCTCTCAGAGATCTAGAGAGAGCTTGGCCTCATCCATTTTTTAAGTTCTCCGTATATTAAAAATGATTGAAATCGAAAGCAGGATTATAATAATTTTGGTGTATTTTAAATATTTACATTAATAAATTAATCTATTTTAGTACAAAAATGACTGTATTTAGGACAAAAACCGTGTGATCATCTCAGTGGATGCAGAAAAAACATTTGACAAGTCCCTCATAAAAACACTCAACAGGGCCGGCCTGGTGGCATAGCAGTTAAGTGCCGTGTGCTCCGCTACGGTGGCCCGGGCTTCACAGGTTCAGATCCCGGGCACGCACAAGCTTGTCAAGCCATGCTGTGGTGGCGTCCCATATAAAGTAGAGGAAGATGGGCTCAAATGTTAGCCCAGGGCCAATCTTCCTTGGCGAAAAAGAGGGGGGTTGGCAACAGATGTAGCTCAGGGCTGATCTTCCTCACACACACACAAAAAAAACAACACTCAACAAACTAGGAATAAAAGAGAACTTCCTCAACCTGATTAAAAAAACCCACAGCTAGCGTTATACTTAATGGTGAAAGATAACTGAAAGCTTTCTCTCTAAGATCAGGAACAAGAGAAGAATGTTCATTCTTACCACTTATATTCAACATTGTATGAGAAGTTCTAGCCAAAGCAATTAGGCAAGAAAAAGACATAAAAGGTATCCAGATTGGAAAGGAAGAAGTAGAACTATTTGCAGATGACATGATCTTATGTATAGAAAATGCTATGATATCCACAAAAAAACTATTATAACTAATAAATGAGTTCAACAAGATTGTAGGATGCGAGATCAGTGGGTATAGAGTTTCTTTTAGGGATGATGAAGGTATTCCAAAATTAGATTGTGGTAATGCTTGCATAACTCTGTGAATACACTAACAATCACTGAATTTACACTTTAAAAAGGTGAACTTTATGGTATGTGAATTATATGTCAGTAAAGTTATTTTTTTTAAGTGGCTACGTTTATAACTTCATTTGAATATAAGGATAAAAGGCTAAATTTGAAGGCCTTTGTGAATGTCAGGCTTGGGCCAAAGGTTTTCCTGTCCTGTGTTCCCCAACTTATGATAGGCTCTCTTTTCTGCTATATATTCATGGTGCCCAGCACAATACCTGACATACGGTATAAGCTCAATAAATATTTATAGAATAAATGAAAGAATTATGGTAGCTGACCTGACATAGCAAATCTGCTACATTGCTGATGGTTTTTTTTTTTTGCTTTCACCAGAGATTCATAAATTTAGTAACATTCTTAGAAATTCTGGCATGCCCCTAGGAGGAGTTTGCTTTTAGCTCTATAAAACAACTTTGAAGGAAGACAGAATGGTCAGTTATGCCTGGTAGACTAGATAAAGGCCTTGCAAAAAGAAGATCTATGAACTGAGCTGAACAAGAACATAAGCAGGAGTTTTAAAAATTAAGATAAATGTACAAAAACAATTAAAAAATAAAATAACAATAATAACAAAATAAAAGAAATTTAAATCACCTATAATCCCATCTGCATCCTTTCTTTTTACATGAATATATAAATTTTGCAGAAATATAATTGTAGCATTAAAATTATTTCGTATTCTGCTTTAAGTAACATTATTTCATAAGCATTTATCCATGTTGCCATTTAGGCTATAAGTTTTATGGCTTAGCATATTCTATTCACTTATTGAATACTCTCACTGGTAGTCCTTTAACTTCATTAGAACTTCATCGATATTACAATCATTCTTTTAAAAATATACTTACCTAGTAATGAACCTAACCCTGAATGTACGTAAGCCCTTACCTTCTCTTTGTCTGTACTCAAACAGCTGGAGAAAATTTTACAGCCCAGCAGTTTTAGTATCCCTCTAAATTCATCGTCACCAAACTTATGTTGGCCAGCAATTTTCCTATATTTCTCTAACAAGATTATTCCTCCACTTTTTATAACAAGTATTTTGTATCTTACTACTCTCTTGAACCTTAGACCCTCCATATGCTTTGTTGATGACCTTGACTCATATACTTCAGAGAGAAAAAGGAAGCCATCAAACGTGAACTCTCTTACATCCTACTACCAATCTGCAAATGTGTCTACAGTCATCCTCTCCTCACTAGGAGAAAGTATCCCACCTCCTAACAAAGGCTAATCCCTCCGTGGTGCGCTAGGTTGCATACCCTCTATTGTTTAAACTGTTTTGAGATTTCTTTTTATGTCCATACAGCGGAAAGTATCGTACCTAAATGATACACTTCTTAAGCTACCCCAAATAAACCTATATTCTGAGTAAAAATACTGTGATTTCTATACAATGGAACTTCAAGACAATTCCTTGATGTCACCCCACTCCCATCCACCCCTTTTGATCTGTTTGTTGTTCCTAAATTCAACCTTTATAGAAATTCTGGAGCCACTACTGCTTCTTGGGGAAGTTGCTTCATCATTTAATCCCTCTTTTCTAAACCTTCAGCATCAGCGGGGAGGAAGTTATAAAAAAAAAAAAAGAAAGAATACAAATACATTTTCCAGAATTGTAGAACATGAGTCTCCAAATTGAAAGGACCCACTGAGTGCCCAGCACAACAAATAGAAATAGCCTACCCCAGGGTACCTCATCATGAAAGTTTGAAACACTAGGGATATAGAGAAATCTCAAAACCCTTCTTGAAAGAAAGGTTATATACAAATATCAGAAATTGGAGTGGCATTAGACTTGACAATAATGGAATCTAACTAGTAAGTAATGGAGCAATGGTTTCAAATTTCTGAAAGGAATTGATTGCCAGCCTAGGATGTTATACACAGCAAAATTATCAGCTGTGCAAGTTTAAAAAATATACTTTCAGACATTCATTTCAAAAATGTTCCTACTGTGTATCCTTTCTTAGGAAGCTACTACAGGATATGCTCCAGCAAAATGAGAGAGTAAACAAGAAAGAAGAAACCATGGGATCTAGAACACAGGGTAACTAACATAGAAGAGAGATAAAGGAAATTCCTAGGAAGATGATAAAGAGAAGTCCAGCATGATAGTGGTGGTGTAAGCCCAGAGAGGAGTCAGTTCAGAATGTATCAGGAGAACAGAAAGTTCCAGAAGGAATATCTTCCAGGAAAAAAAAAGAACTATGTTTGGCCATTTAGAAAATTATACAAGGGGCCGGCCTGGTGGTGCAAGTGGTTAAGTGCACGTGCTCTGCTGCGGCAGCCTGGGGTTCGCCGGTTCGGATCCTGGGCGTTCACCGACACACCGCTTGTCAAGTCATGCTGTGGCGGCATCCCATATAAAGTAGAGGAAGATGGGCATAGATGTTAGCCCAGGGCCAGTCTTCCTCAGCAAAGAAAGAGGAAGATTGACAGATGTTAGCTCAGGGCCGATATTCTTCACAAAAAAAAAAAAGAAAGAAAATTATACTGAGAGGGATTTTTACAGTTCTGCTAGAGAATTTGGGAAGAATTAGGGACAAATATATAGAAAACTAAACGAACCAAAAGAGAGTCAAGTATTAAAAGTTATGTTAGAGGGGCCAGCCCATTGGCGTAGTGGTTAAGTTCAGCACGCTCCACTTCAGTGGCCTGGGTTCTTGGGTTTGGATCCTGGGTGTAGACCTATACCACTCATCAAGCCGTGCTGTGGTGGCAACCCACATACAAAATAGAGGAAGATTGGCACAGATGTTAGCTCAGGGCCAATCTTCCTCACCAAAAAAAAAAAAGTTATAAATTATATAGTAATAATAAGGATCCACAGACTACCAAGTCATAGTAAACACTGGATATTAATTTAATCAGAAATTGTGAAGCGAGTGTAAAAATGCTAAGTTTTTGTCTTCCATGCTAAGAAGTCAAAAGAGAATGTTTAAAATATTTATATTTATATATTATTTTATATTTATATTATATTTATATTAAAATAATGAAATAAGCATATTATTTATAAACATGGACATAAATGCCAGATGAGACAGCTAAAAGATAGTCTCTGGAGAACAACACAGGTGGAAAGGAGTTGAGCTGGGGATTGCTATTTTTTATTATAAACTTTATAGTACTGTTTAACTTTGTAACCGTGTGCATATATTAATTTGATAAAATGTTAATTTAAAAATAAATCCTCTGACACCACATCACCCTCTGGGTATTGTCACATTTCTCTGCTCTCTTTAGCAGCCACCCATGCTGTCTACTCAATTTTCCATTCACTTTGGCAGCCTCTCCTGTCTAACTTCATTTCTAACTACTCCCTTGAAACTGTTTATGTCATGATCACCAGTGAACTCCTGGTTGTCAAATATGATGGACTCTTTCAACCACAGTGGCTTTCTTTTGGTTTTCTAAGATCCCAACTACTTGCCTGCCTCAGAGCCTTTCACACATGTCATTCCCTCTGCCTGAAATGTGGTTCCCCACTCTTCACCTGTTTAACCTTCTTTCTAACTCACCTTTCAAGGCTCAACTTAAACATTTTACCAGAGAGACCTTCCCTGACCTCTTAATCAAGTCCTTAATCACTCTTAATCAGGTCCTCTTAATACCCTTTACTTTTTTTTCATGGTGTTTATCACACTTTGTAAGTATATTTTTATTTGTGTGATTATCAACCTTCCTCCACTAGATTGTAAGCTCCATGAGGGCGGGGAATATCTACTTTTTTTCACCACTATATTCCTAGCAATAGTCTCAATTCCTGGCCCGTAGGAATCTTTGCCCAAAGATTAATAGCCCTTGAAAGAGGTGTTGAAGGAGAGCCTAGGATTAGAGTACTGATTGTAGGAATAAGAAGATAGGATAGACTAGAGAGACTTTTCTAATGCAGAAGCTGTGGGAGTTGGCGAGGATCACATGGTGTACATGTCTAGAAATAATTAGACCTTTTAAGGAGAATATTGTCAAAATCTATAAACTCTGTGAGTTTATGTGGAGGACTCACTTTCACTGTTCTGCTGACAGTGAGCAATTCAAGTGGTCAGGTACCTGAATTCACTGTGTTCCCTGGGCGGGAAATTCTTGATTCATAGGTAACTTGCAGATTCACTCTAACCTTCTTTCTGTGTGTTCCCTTGGGATGTTTCCTGGGACAGAGCCACTTTACAACTTACAGGGATCAAAGAACAGAGCCGTGAAGGTTAAAGAATTTGAGGTGCTATGCCTGTTGAAAAGAAAAGCACTGGATATGACAGTGACAAGATTCCCTGTTGCAAATTGGTAAATTGAACAGTAGTGCAGCCTCATAAAGGTGGTAGGAGAGATTTAGGTTCAAGAAAAGAGGAGATTCCTGACTCGCATTTATTATAGTTGCCATTTACTGAGCCCTCACTAAACATCAGTTGCTGTACTAGATGTTTTCTATATCTTCTCTCTAACTCCTGCCACCACCCTGTAAGAGGTATATTATTATCCCCATTTTACAGGTGAAGAAACTCAGGCTGAGGGAAATCCGATAAATTGTCCAGTGCTGCAGAATTAGTCCTTAAGAGCAGAGTTATATACCAGCCTTTCCTTAGCTTTCTGGGTTGATCAGAAAGAAACAAAAATGAATGGCCAGAAGCTGGAAGGAGCTAATCAGGGTTCTAGTTCTTCATTGTAATGGACAGTAATTTGTTAGCTGAAGTGAGTTCCTATGCCTTAAATAAAAGTATGTGATGTAGGGCCGGCTCCGTGGCTTAGCGGTTAAGTGCGCGCGCTCTGATGCTGGCGGCCCGGGTTCGGATCCCGGGTGCGCCCGGAGGCACCACTTCTCCGTCCAACGCGAGGCCGAGTCCCACGTACAGCAACTAGAAGGATGTGGACCTGTGACATACAACTATCTACTGGGGCTTTGGGGGGAAAAAAATGAATAAATAAAATCTTTAAAAAAAAAAAAAAAAAAAAAAAAAAAAGTATGTGATGTAAATAGGGACTGAACTCCAGCAAAATAAATGGGAATAAAAATGGAGCTCAACTGGTAGCAGGTTATTGATAGATTCTAGTGACTCCTTCAAGGGCTAGAGTTTTCAGTTCAAATACAGATAATTTCAGTTGCAGATTCAGGATAAACTGGTCCCTGATTAATAAATATGCTAATTGGTCTCCCTAGATTAGCTGTCTTTCCTTTGTTTTTTGTTTTTTTTTTTAAATAATTTTATTTATTTTTTCCCCCAAAGCCCCAGTAGATAGTTGTATGTCTTAGCTGCACTTCCTTCTAGTTGCTGTATGTGGGATGCCGCCTCAGCATGGCCGGAGAAGCAGTGCGTCGGTGCGCGCCCGGGATCCGAACCCCGGCTGCCAGCAGCGGAGCGCGCGCACTTAACCGCTAAGCCATGGGGCCGGCCCAGCTGTCTTTTCTTTGAATGCAGCACATTCCAAAGACCTGGTTTATAGTGGTATGGTCATAGTTACTTAATTATTTGTTTAGTCTTCCAGGTGAACTGTAAGCTCCATGAAGGTAGGCACCAGGTTTGTTTTGCTCACATAGTACAGTGCCTGGCACTTCTTAGGTACTCAGTTAATGTTTATTGATTGATTCATCTAATCCTTGGGCAAGACTTTGGCATCAGAGGTTCTCAGGGCCACGAACAAATTCCTCCATACATCTGCCTAAAGCAGGGAAGGAAGTCCTTCCAGAGCCCTGTTGGTATGCTTCTGGGTTGGGCTATTAGATTCCCCAGGTCCTGCCTCCTTTGGGTGGGGCTTCAAAGGCTTGATGCCATATGGGCTCTGGTTTTGGCAGTGGGGCTTGTCCTTGTTCTGAGATTTTAACTATAAATGGATCATGCTATTTCCTGTCCCCAGGGGACTTCAGTAGGGCCACAATGGCAGGAGGGGGGGTGGTGAGGGGGTGGGACTGGGCATCGGGAGCACAGAGTTACTGCTTCCTCTGCTGGAACCTCCCCACCTCTGCCCAAAGATGGCTCCAATATAGATTGGCCAATCAAGAAATTCCAAACCCTTTTCCTGAAACTCTATAAACAGCTTGAGGAGTCTATCCAGCTGGAGTTGGAAAAGCTCCCAGTGAGGAGAGCTGAGTCTTATGTAACTTTATAGACTGCCCTTTTTTAGAAAAAACAAACTGTTCCTCAGCTAGTGCTGGACCTTTTAAGACACATCTGCATTCTTTACTAGATGCTCAGCAGCCCCACTGGAAGCAGCTAACAGAACAGAGTTGAAGACTGGTGAGGTTAAGCGGGAGAGATGAGAAGGAGGGAAAGAGGGGTGGGGTGTCAGTCATTCTGGCTGGAACATGCTGTTCTGGTTCTCATGCTGCGGCTTCCACTAGCAGTAAAGGGAGCACAGTGCCTGGGTGAGGGGAACTCCAGGAAAGAAGTTGTACCTAGGCATGCTCACCCTGCACATTCCAGAAGCCAACCCCTGCACTCCTTTTATCCTCTCAGCACCCCTCACCCCAACAAGGAAGACCAGAACTAGTGTGTGTAAATATGTCCACAGCTATAATGAACCAAATTCTGCTCCGGAAGAAGAAATTTTTGCAGTTGAGTTTGGTGAAGATTCAGTTCCTCCTTAGTTCAATTCAGTGAACAGTTGAAGCCATATGCCAGGCTCTAGGCTAGGATAAATGACTACAGAGATGAACAAGACAGTCTCTGTCCTTAATGTGCAACCAAGGAGAAAAGAGAAAAGGTATATAAATGGTTAGAATACAGTTCCTTGCTCTGTAGTTCTTCATACTTTATATAATTCTTGTATTCTTAACTGTCTTATAAAGGTAATCATCAGGTTTATGTCCACCTGTGAATTTATGTGCTAGCTAACTCAAGATAAACAAAAATACAGGAAAATCTCCCCTCTTCGGTTGTGACCAATTATTTTACTAAATCATTCGTGAAAGGGCCAGGCACAAGTTTCAAGAATATTCTCATCTTAATTATTTTTATTTCCATAATTTTCTCAAGCCAATATAAGGCATTTTAGAACTTTGAATGTAACTTGAATCTTTCAAAATAACAAGTAGCTTTCTCACTGAATTATAATTTGCCCAGGGCATGCCTGTAGCTTTTGCTTCTTCCCTGAGATGAGGTGTTAGGCACTTAATTAATATTTGTTGCCCCAGTACAGGTATTTGTCCTCTTTTGGGCTGTAAGTGGGTGGTCCCTCATGTCTTGTGTGATGATATGGTCCATGAGACCTAGGCTTTCAGGCCTGTGAGGATCCCAGATGGCCCAAAAGATTCTATCAGCCCATTTACTGCCAGAAAACTCAGAAAATACAGATAAACAAAAAGAAGAAAATGTGTGTGTATTTTAAAAAAGTTAAAATGGGATCATTCATGAATTGTGCTCTATAAATTGCTTTATTTAAAAAAAAAGTCTGTGTCATAGACACAGTTTCATCTCAGCAACTATTCTAATACAATATTTTTTTATGTTTTGTAGAGTATTTCTTTGTGTGGATTACCTCATAATTTATTTAATCAATTTGCTAATGAGGGAGCATTTAGAATATTTTTTAAAATTTTTGCTTTTATAAATGGTACTTCAACAAACATCGTTATGTATATATCTTTGTGTACTTTTATCTTGTTATTTCTTTTAGTAATTTTATTTATTTATTTTTTCCCCCAAAGCCCCAGTAGATAGTTATATGTCATAACTGCACATCCTTCTAGTTGCTGTATGTGGGACGCAGCCTCAGCATGGCTGGAGAAGCGGTGCATAGGTGCGTGCCCAGGATCCGAACCCGGCCACCAGTAGCAGAGCGCACACACTTAACCGCCAAGCCAGGGGGCCGGCCCCTTGTGATTTCTTTTAAATACATTTCCTAAAGTAGATTAAAGGTATACTTATTTCAAATTTTGATACATATTGCTTGGCTCCCCTCTTGAAAATTTCACTCATTCATTCAAAAATATTAATTTACTATGTATGCCAGACACTGTGCTCAGTTCTGGGGATATAATAGTCAATAATGATAGACGGGGTTCCTGCCCCATGGAGCTTGCTTTCTAGCGTTAGAAGCTAAATAAAAAATTGTAAAATACAATACAGGGAAGTGCAAGATGCTTTGGGTGCATACAACCAGAGCACATAATGTGGTCTAGGAAGAGCCATTGAATTTGTGATGTTTCAGCTGAAAACCTGCAGGATGATTGAGAGTTAGCCAGACAAATGGAGATGCCCTGTTCCAGCAGTATGGAGGTGATGGTATAACTGCAGGGAAGGTAGTGGCAAAAGATGAGACTGGAGAGGTAAAATTATGAAGGGCAGAGTACACCTTTAAGGAGTTTAGATTTTATGGAAAGCCTTCGAAGCATTTTTAAACAAAAAGGTGATATAAATATACTTCATTTTCAAAGGATGGCTCTGGGAAAGGAGGCTAGGTTAGAGGTCGATGTAGGAGTTCAGACAAGTGATAAGTATAGCTTGGTGTTGGGTAGTAGCATTGGGGTTGGAGAGTGTGGCTACAATTAATGAGTTGGTGGTTACTGGGATGTGGTTGGATGTATAAAGTGGAAATAGATATGAGTAACAGAAACCCAAGACTGTGACGTAAATAAGATGAAAGTTTATTTCTTTCTCAAAAACAACAACAAAATTCAGAGGTAGACAGTCCTGGGCTGGTGTGGAAGCTTCACGCTCATTAGAAACTCAGGCCCCTTCCAGTATTTTGCTGTGCATTACCTAGGCCATCTTTATGGTCCAAGATGGCTGCTGTAGCTCGAGCCATCACACCTACCTTCCTAGCATCAGGATGGAGGAAGGGAGGAAGAAGGATGAACTCTGTTCTTCATAAAGAGATTATCCAGAAGTCTCACAAACACTTATAACATAACTTAGTCAAATGGCCACACTTAACTTCCCAGGGAGGTAGAAATGTAGAATGTTAGTTGGGCAGTATTGCACTCAGCTGAATATCAGGGTTCTGTTCATTTGAAAGAGAAAAAGAGAATGGATATTTGATTGACAGCTAACAATCTGGGTCCTGGGAAGATGGGAAACTACAATTCAATTCAGCCAAATTGTCTACAAAATAACATTGATTGCACAAAGATATACATATACCACTGTTGAAAAGAGACTTATTTGGCCACTAGGCAAAGATTTAACATATTAAAATCCTGTTTGTTCTTGCTGTAAGGAATAAACAAGTGTTAGCTCAGATGAGGCCCCAGCGTAAATGTAAATGTAGCTGTGTTGATTTGACCTGAATCGCTACCACACAAAATTGTCATGCTTGTGATTTTAAGCAGCTTGTCATTCATTAATATTCAGACTATAGAAAAGAGCAGACCAACAGATTGTTGCTATTTAGAACAAAGTCTAAACAGGACCCAAATTAAGGCACATGCTTGTTGTTCTCCTCCACCAAGTCTATTAGCAATATATTATAGTGGAAAGAGCAAGGGCTTTGGAGTGAGTCAGACAAGAGTTCCAAGTCCAACTCCCCTACTTTCTAGCTCTGTGATCCTGGGTAAAGTTACCTCTGCAAGAGCCTCACTTTCCTCAACTGAAAAATAGGGATGATAAAATATCTATTTTGCCGAGTTATTGTGAAGATTAGAAATGCATTTATGACAAACATCTAGCATAATGGGTAGCATAGTAGATAATAAATAGTAGCTATTATTATTGTAAGTATTACTCTTTAGCTGTAAGTCATTTGTTTCCTTCTAGTCCATGGTGTGTGGGGAAGTATAATTCCAGTGATTCCTGACCCTTTGCACATTGTTCTTAGGTTGCTTCTATAGTGGTGTGATCCCTGTTTACGAAGCTTGTAACTATTTGTGATAGAGCCTAGATTCGTAGTCAGCCCTAAGTCTTTGCTCAAAATGAGCTCACCCTACCCTCACGCCTTTCATCCGTATTTACTGTGTCCACACACCCATCTGACTGCTGATAGTTTCTTTGCTATCCATAACCATACCACATATAGAAGTGGGAGGGATGGGGAGGAGAAAAGGACTTGGGACCTGAGCCAGTTCAATTGTGGGTTTGGAACCTGGGAGCAGGAAAAAAAAAAGGGGGGGGGTCTGGTAGAGGCATGGGGATAGTATTATTAAGCAGAAATAGAAAGAAAAAGACTGTTTATGCCTCAGTCTGCACTCCAGAATGATAATGCAATAAGCTAAATTCCACACATATTTTTGAAGCGCTTTATATGAGGGGAATTAGCCAGTCTGTCAGCTCCAATACAAATAACTTTGCAATTCTAACTTCAGAATTCTTCCTTCACATTCATCAGTGGCTCCTTAGAGGGGAGCTGCCTCTGAAATATATGCATCAGCCCTGCGGGAAGAGGAAAGAGGATCTCTGGGCAGGCAGAGTCAGAATTTTGAGATATAGACTTTGAATGGAAAGGCCTTTAAGGTCTAGAGTAGAGGTCAGCAAATTATTGCCCATGCCAGGGTGATTTTATACAGCCCACTAAGTGAGAATGGTTTTTACATTTTTAAAGAGTTGTTAAAAAAAAAAAAAAGAATATGTGGCCCACAAAGCCTAAATATTTACTATCTGGCCCTTTACATATTTACTATCTGGCCCTTTACAGAGAGAGTTTGCTGAAAGGTGAGTGGGTCTCACCAGAGGCTGCAGGAGTTGGAACATCTATTTTGAATCCACGGTAGGCACTTGCAGAAAAAGAGATGTCGGCATCAACAAGGAATAGATTTATATTTCCCCTCTCCAAGAGCTCTGGAGACCTGGCAAACTAACCTCATACTGAGGGATTGCTGGGCTAGAAAGAACGAAGGCTTCTGTTGGGTTTAAGTACAGTATTGCCTTTGTTCTAACTGAGCAGTGGAATACATCCTTTCATTACTGTTGCTTTATCAGGTCTTTGGGCTAAGTCCAGTTTGTAAGTACTGCTACTGAATGCTGTATCAATGGGATACAAGCCTCAGATCCATGTCCTGGGCCCAAGTGTAGTGGAGAATTAGGTTTGTAAATGGAGCAAGGGGGTGAGTGGAGGTGTTTCTTTTTGTTTACATATTTCTACTTTCTCTGTTATGCATTAGTGGAAATTAATACCTTATGTCTAGGTAAGCAGATTCCTAACTGTTACAACTGTTCCTCAAACCACAGGTTTATAGGCCTGAAAGAAAGGAACTGCACCTCCAGGCACAGACCAGGTCTACTTCCCAACATGGCCACTGTGACCTAGAAGAAGAAACCCAGAAGGCCAGGGCTCTCTACCAGTATGCATGAATGACAATTATATTTCTGAAATACTTTGGTCCAAAGAATTTACAGCATTTACATTTCTTGCTCCTTATTATTTTAATTGTTCAAATATTTTTCCACCAGAAGGTGGATACAGTTAGCTCCTTGTCCAGGTGGTATAAACCTAGAGCTTTGAGAGGACAGGTACTCTGCCCCCAGATGACCCAGCAAGTCAGAGAAAAAGCCAAGAATGAAAGCACTGTTCCTATCCTTGGGCATCCTGCCACCATCCTAGGCATGGGTAGCTTCCAGATGGAGCTGAGATCAAACCCCATATCTCTAGTGATCAAATCTGGTTGTTTCTCAGGCTGCAGTGTTGTTCTGATGACCGGGTGGATAAGCCTTTGATAAGAGGAAAAAAGCGTATTGAATGAGTGGTTCACGAGCCTACCTTCCTGCCAGCACCCTGGCTCCTCAAGATATTGATACGTTGTGTCACTGACAATGGTTCTGAGTCAGCCACAGGCAGGAAGATGATGGAGTCACTGTTACTGTGCACGTGGCTGCTTTCTCTGCACTTCAGCATTCCTACCTGGTATGTGGTACATTTTTGTCATTGCACAGCACTCTGCTGTGCACATGCCCCCTCGGTAGGCCAGTCTACATCTATTTACATCAGCTTTCCAGCTGTCAGCCTCCTCACACCACTGTCTGCCTGAAGAGACAAGATGAAATTTGTGTTAGGAGCTGCCTTTTGGTGAGATGAGTAGGATATCCAGTGAGTTCCAGATACTGTGGTGAAAGTGTAAGGTCCCTGGGACCCCAGTCTCTAGGCCTTGGGGGATAAAGAGGCCTTCAGGAAAGATTTTCTGGGCACTGGCTCCTGGCCAGGTGAGGGCTGGTTTCTTGGTGTTTCTATTCTATTGTGTCATGTCTAGGAAAGAAGCTCTGGCCAAATAAATTTTCAAGGGATTTGATATATCTGCTAAAAACTATGCAAATCAAATACGGACCAGCCTAACCATTCTTCATTTCAAAGAACCTATAAAACCCCCTCCCAGGTGGGCTTTTTCCTTTCTCTTGCAATGTTCGCACTAACCTGGGACTTGTGACTGACAAGGCTGACCTTCTGGTTAGTTGAGTGACAGTCTTTCCTTGATTTTATTCAGATCATTTCAACGCAACCAATTTGTGTGTGTGTATGTCCTTCCAAAACAACATATTAGGTCTTTTGTCCCGAGCCTACCTGACTCAGAAGAATGCTGTGAACAAACAGCTCTCAATTGAGATCCTCCTGGTCCCAGAGATTTTGGACCAGACAGCTGGACATATGACAGCTCTGTTTGTTCCTTTTCCCCTTCCCTATCCCTGTTAATACTGAACTGTTTTCAACAAGGTTCGCTTCCCCCAGAATCCAACTTAGCATCCTGGAGAAGCTTGAGGCCACTCCTATAGCAGGAAGCTGCCCTAGATTTGGGCAGTAACCAGTAGAACTTGATACTGACACCAGAGTATAAAAATAAACACCTCCTACAGTGCTGTCTTAATCCATTGGCATCACAGTTGCTATTATTAACCCATAGGCCTCATAGGCAGCTGTGATGGGCAGCTTGGGATCAAACTGTGTCTTTCCTACATCTACTGGGATGTGATCTGGGGCCCCTGGAGAAGCACCATCGGTCCGGGAGCATGCCCCACAACAGGTAATACTAGAGAAGGATTAGTATCTTTGATGTGTGAGAGCCTTAGGCTCCCAGGGCCAGCCTTCCAGTCCGGAGTGTAATGGGCATGGCATGACTGATTCAGTCCTAGTGCAGGAAAGGGAAAAAAGGAAGATGACTCTTTCCATTTCCTTTGGCTCTTTTAAAGAGGTTTTGCTTGCCAGTTCCCTGGACCTGGAGCCTTTAGGTTTTCTGGGAAATTAGGAGAGAAGACAGGACTCCATTGGTCACCTGCCAAAGATATAATCATCATAGTGACCACAATTGAGCATTTACCTTGTGTCAGGCACTTTATATACAATGTCTTATTTAATTGTCCCTCCAGCCTTTGAGGGAAAATATCATGACAGTTTTACAAATGAGGAAACAAGTTTAGTGAAGTTGAGTAACTTCCCAGTGGCTGGCAAGTAGTGTGTCAGATTTTAACCTAAACCTGTCAACACCAAAATCCATGCTCTGAATCCTTATAGAATTTAGGCTCCTGAATGCTCAGGACCCAAGCCAGACTCCAATTACCTACTTTTAAAATTTTTCTTTAAGTAAACATCAGTTTACTCTCACTTCAGTTTTATAACTAAAGCAAATACAGTAACTGGTCCACAGAAAGGGTCTTTCCTGCCACCTGCTAGTGACGCATTCCCAGTGCTCTTACCAAGCATGGTGAGCTGGCCTTGGAGACTGTCATCCAAAATCTCTTGGAAGATAAGTCACCTCCAGGAAAAGGCTTTGACTGTGACTGAGGAGTCTTGGGGACTATGACCCCTCTGCTGAGAAAAAGGCCAGACTGGAACCTCGTTCCCTAGGGGAGCAAGGATTTGGTGGCTGCCAGCAATCATGCTGAGGGAGGAGTGTGTTTGAATGAAATCTTTCCTTGAAGGGGGCTAGGCTTCTCTCTCCTCTTTCTCCTACCTCCCCCACCCTGTCTTCACAACTGGCTCATGTCATTCAATCTAGATTCTTTATAGCCTACTTCATTGTGCATATGTGGCCTTTTATTTACAGCTTTTGACAGACTGATTGGATAGCAGCTTGCCAGCCTGCCCGCCTCAGTCCACTGCCTGGGGGTAGGGGAAGCAGAGAACACTCTGGCCTTGCTTCCTGGAGCCTAGGAGCCAAAAGGGACACTGAACAGTCAAGGAGAAGCATAGGGGCCTTTTTTGTCCCAGCTAATTGCTCCTCCAAATACACACTTAAGAGCTGTCCTCAAGCAGAGCAGCCCATGCTGAGCCTTTCAGCACCCACCCCTGGTACCCTGTCTCTGGTCTTGGTGGTTCCCTGCTCCCTTGCTGCTTCCCACCACCGAGAGTTGGGAGGCTTTCCTCTCATACAGAGAGAGATAACCCGTGGGCCTCCGTCACTGCGGCATCCTCCATCCCTTCATCTGAAGAACTCAGTCTGTCAAGGTAGGAACTAAATCTTTCCTAATTCTCTGTGGTCCTCCTCTCTCTCCCTAACCTACATCCTCAGAAGAGATAAGATTCACAGCAAATTCTCAACCTCTAGAGACTTCTAACTGTAGCAGTTAGAAGCCAGGCACTTGGGAGTATAGATGTGTGTGTGTGTCTGTGTATTTATGTTGAAAAGCAGGAGGGGGAGAGGTAGGACATTTATTAGCACCCTGCATAGGAACTTTCCCTTGGGCCCCAGGTTATTTGGATTCGTTTGTAATTAGAGCTGAAAGGGACCTTAAGAGGTCATCTGATTCAGCTTTCTGCCTCCACACAGGTGCTATGAGCTGCGCTAAGGAGGCAATCATATGGTTGACCTAATGGAGAAAGGCATAGACTTGCTGGCTGGATCAGCAGAGGACAAGATTTTTTTTCTAGGTATAATCCCTTTTGGGCAGAGAGAGACCTGGGACAAAGCTGGGCTTATTATTTTTTTATGAAATAAAGGAAAGCAACCTTTTACAGCTCAGTGAGGGTCAGTGGCTTCCAGCTTATTCTTTTCCTGGGTATAATTCCCAGTGCTGCAGTCTCCATTCATTGAATTGGGGCCTTGGGAGCTTCAGGCACAGCCTGAGAGGTAAAAGGCTTGGAACCTGCTGAGGGTTCCTTCCCTGGATATTCTCTGTCAGTGATTTTGATCACATTAAAGGTGCCTGCATATTCCCGGTTCGTATGGGAGGAAATAGACTTGGGGAAAAGAAGATAGACCCACACCAGATGGTCCTAGGAAAGAGCCCATTCTCCTTCAGAGCCAGGCATCTTCTAGAGTGTTCGTATTTGACTTTGGGGAGTGGACTTTTAACAGATCCTTTCTGTAACATATTTGAGAAGCCAAAAGCAAAGCAAGCTCTGTGCTTCGAAAGAGGACTCTATATTAGGGAGGCCTGATCCAGCTGGCTGTGTCTGGGAGATCCCTTCAGGCGAGGCCTCTTCTAGCACACTCCCAACGTGCTGACTGGCCTCAGTTGGTGTCCAAAATAACATAATACCCGTTTGGAACAGTGGCCTCCTCAGCTAGGAGCAGCTACACACAACCCAAAGGAAAGACAGATGAGCTGCTGGGCGTTGGCTGCTGTTCCATTTGTGGAACCAGACTCCTGATGCTGTAGCCACATGCTTTCAGGCATCTAATAGCCTGTTTATTCTCTCCTTGCAACTCAGCCCAGATACCCACAGGAATCATTGTTACCACGAATTCTTTTTTTTTTTTTTTTTTGGCTACGTAGAATTTTTATTATATACTTATTGAAAGAGCTCTTTTACATTTATTTAGACATAGATTTTTATCACATCACTCTTGTGCATTCATAACAGGGAAAATATAAGTGAAATAAATTGATTAAGGTATTCCTAAAATTTCGCCACTTTCAGAATCTGACTCTTGGGCCGGCCCCATGGCTTAGCGGTTAGGTGCGCGCGCTCCACTGCTGGCGGCCCGGGTTCGGATCCCGGGCGCGCACCGACGCACTGCTTCTCCGGCCTGGCTGAGGCCGCGTCCCACATACAGCAACTAGAAGGATGTGCAACTACGACATACAACTATCTACTGGGGCTTTGGGGAAAAAGAAAAAAATAAATAAAATTATTAAAAAAAAAAAAAAAGAGGGTTGGTGATTTGGTGATGTAGCATTTCTTTCTTTCTTTCTTTCTTTCTTTCTTTTTTTTGGCATCCCAGAGTAGGCTCAAATGATACAGCATTTCTTAATAGAGGGCACAGTGCTGTCACCAAGAATCTCCTCCAAGCACTCGCTAGTACCCATTCTGGGAGTTTTGATCCTGCTGTTTTCTTTCTTTTTTTTTTTTTAATTGTGAAATTTTTGTTGTACATTATTGTTTATCAATCACCATATAAGTGCATCCCTCCACCCCCTTGTGCCCACTCCCCACCCCACTAGCCCCTGGTAACCACCAGACAGTTCCATCTGTCCGTGTGTTGGTTTATATTCCACATATAAACCGTGAAATCATGCACTGTCTGTCTTTCCCTTTCTGACTTATTTCACTTAACATAATACCCTCCGGGTCCATCCATGTTGTTGCAAATGGGACGATTTTGTCTTTTTTTATGGCTGAGTAATATTCCGTGGTATATGTATACCACATCTTCTTTATCCAATGTCAGTTGAGGGACACTTGGGTTGCTTCCATGTGTTGGCTATAGTGAATAATGCTGCAATGAACATAGGGCTGCATAAGCCTCTTTGGATCGTTGATTTCGGGTTCGTTGGGTAGATTCCCAGTAGTGGGATAGCTGGATCATAGGGTATTTCTATTTTTAATTCTTTATGGAAAACAGTATGGAGATTCCTCAGAGGTTGCACCAGTTTGCATTCCCATCAGCAGTGGATTAGGGTTCCCATTTCTCCACAGCCTCTCCAGCATTTGTTGCTTTTTGTCTTGGTGATTATAGCCATTCTAACGGGTATAAGATGATATCTTAGTGTGGTTTTGATTTGCATTTCCCTGATGATTAGTGATGTTGAGCATCTTTTCATGTGCCTATTGGCCTTCTGTATATCTTCTTTGGAGAAGTGTCTGTTCCTTTCCTCTTCCCATTTTTTGATTGGGTTGTTTGTTTTTTTGTTATTCAGTTGTGTGAGTTCTTTATATATTTTGGAGATTAATCCCTTGTCAGATATATGGTTTGCAAATATTTTTTCCCAGCTGGTGGGTTCCCCATTCATTTTGATCCTGGTTTCATTTGCCTTGTAGAAGCTCTTTAAACTGATGAAGTCTCACTTGTTTATTTTTTCTTTTATTTCCCTTGTCTGAGTAGACATGGAATTCAGAAAGATCCCTTTGTGGCTGATGGCAAGTAGTGTACTACCTATATTTTCCTCCAGGAGTTTTATAGTTTCAGGTCCCATCTTCAGGTCTTTGATCCATTTTGAGTTCATTTTTGTGTATGGCGAAAGAGGATGGGCCACTTTCATTCTTTTGCAAGTGGCTGTCCAATTTTCCCAGCACCATTTATTGAAGAGACTTTATTTTCTCCACTGTATGTCCTTAGCTCGTTTGTCAAAGATTAGCTGCCCATAGATATGAGGTTTTATTTCGGGACTTTCAATTCTGTTCCACTGATCTGTGTGTCTGTTTTTGTACCAGTACCATGCTGTTTTAATTACTATCGCTTTGTAGTATGTTTTGAAGTCAGGGATTGTGACGTCTCCAGCCTTGTTCTTCTTTTTCAGGATTGCTTTAGCTATACGGGGTCTTTTGTTGCCCCATATGAATGTTAGTATTCTTTGTTCTATTTCTGTGAAGAATGTCCTTGGGATTCTGATTGGGATTGCATTGAATCTGTAGATTGCTTTAGGTAGTATGGACATTTTAACTATGTTTATTCTTCCAATCCAAGTGCATGGAATATTTTTCCATTTCTTTATGTCATCATTGATTTCACTCAATAAGGTCTTATAGTTTTCATTGTATAGGGCTTTCACTTCCTTGGTTAAATTTACTCCCAGATATTTTATTCTTTTTGTTGCAATTGTAAATTGGATTATCTTCTTGAGTTCTCTTTCTGTTAGTTTGTGGTTGGTATTTAGAAATGCAACTGATTTCTATAAGTTGATTTTGTACCCTGCCACTTGGCTGTAGTTGTTGATTATTTCTAATAGTTTTCCAATGGATTCTTTAGGGTTTTCTGTATATCAGATCATGTCATCTGCAAGCAGTGCGAGTTTCACTTCTTGCTTATTTGGGTTCGTTTTATTCCTTTTTCTTGCCTAATTGCTCTGGCCAGAACCTCCAGTACTGTGTTGAATAAGAGTGGTGAGAGTGGACACCCTTGTCTTGTCCCTGTTTTCAGAGGGATGGCTTTCAGTTTTTCCCCATTGAGTATGACATTGGCTGTGGGTTTGTCATATATGGCCTTTATTATGTTAAGGTACTTTCCTTCTATACCCATTTTGTTGAGAGTTTTTATCATAAATGGATGTTGGATCTTGTCAAAAGCGTTCTCTGCATCTATTGAGATGATCATATGGTTTTTATTCCTTGTTTTGTTAATGTGGTGTATCACATTGATTGATTTGCGGATGTTGAACCATCCCTGTGTCCCTGGTATAAATCCCACTTGATCATGGTGTATGATCTTTTTAATGTATTGCTGTATTCGGTTTGCCAATATTTTGTTGAGGATTTTTGCATCTATGTTCATCAGGGATATTGGTCTGTAGTTTTCCTTCTTAGTATTGTCTTTGCCTGGCTTTGGTTCAGGGTGATGTTGGCCTCGTAGAATGTGTTGGGAAGTGTTCCATCTTCCTGTATTTTTTGGAATAGTTTGGGAAGGATATGTATTAAGTCTTCTGTGAATGTTTGGTAAAATTTTCCACAGAAGCCATCTGGTCCTGGACTTTTATTTTGGG
The DNA here is from genome assembly GCF_057802395.1 of Ceratotherium simum simum. NCBI lineage: Eukaryota > Metazoa > Chordata > Mammalia > Perissodactyla > Rhinocerotidae > Ceratotherium > Ceratotherium simum. The sequence continues at coordinate 40,320,332 of NC_141928.1, read as the reverse complement.
GGAGGGTTTTGATTACTGTTTCAATCTCTTTACTTGTGATTGATCTATTCAGGTTCTCTATTTCTTCTTGATTCAGTTTTGGGAGGTTGTATGAGTCTAGGAATTTATCCATTTCTTCTAGATTGTCCAATTTGTTGGCATTATAGTTTTTCATAGTATTCTTTTATAATCTTTTGTATTTCTGTAGTATCTTGTAATTTCTCCTTTTTCGTTTCTAATTTTATTTATTTGAGCCTTCTCTCTTTTTTTCTTGGTGAGTCTGGCTAAGGGTTTGTCAATTTTGTTTATCTTCTCAAAGAACAAGCTCTTTGTTTCATTGATACTTTCTACTATTTTTTTTTTAATTTCAATTTCATTTATTTCTGCTCGATTTTTATTATTTCCCTCCTTCTGCTGACTTTAGGCTTTGTTCTTCTTTTTCTAATTCTGTTATTCATAGTTTGAGGTTGCTTATTTGGGCTTTTTCTTGTTTGTTAAGGTGGGCCATATGAGTTGGTATGGTGTATTTTCATTTTCATTTGTCTCCAGATACGCTTTTATTTCTCCTTTAGTTTCATCAATGATCCATTGGTTGTTTAGTAGCATGTTGTTGAGTCTCCACAGCTTTGTCACTTTCCTGTTTTTTTCCTTGTAGTTGATTTCTAACTTCATGGCATTATGGTCTGAAAACATGCTTGTTATGATTTCAATCTTCTTAAATTTATATAGGCATGCCTTGTTTCCAAACATATGGTCTATTCTTGAGAATATTCCATGTGCGCTTGAGAAGAATGTGTAATCTGCTGTGTTTGGATGCAGTGCTCTGTATATGGATGCAGTGCTCTGTATGTGTCTAAGTCCATCTCATCTGGTTTTTCGTTTAGGTCCATTATTTCCGTATTTATTTTCTGTCTGGATGATCTGTCCATTGATGAGAGTGAAGTGTTAAGATCCCGTACTACTATTGTGTTGTTTTTAATAGCTCCTTTTAGGTTTGTTAATAGTTATGTACCTTGGTGCTCCTGTATTGGGTGCATATATATTTAAAAGTGATATGTCTTCTTGGTGGAGTGTCCCTTCTATCATTATATATTGCCCTTCTTTGTCTCTCATTGCCTGTTTTATCTTGAAGTCAACTTTGTCTGATATGAGTATGGCAACACCTGCTTTCTTTTATTTGCCATTAGCTTGGAGTATTGTCTTCCATCCTTTCACTTTGAGCCTGTGTTTGTCTTTAGAGCTGAGATGTGTTTCCTGGAGGCAGCACATTATTGAATCTTGTTTTTTAATCCGTCCCACCACTCTGTGTCTTTTGATTGGAGAGTTCAGTTCATTTACATTTAGGGTAATTATTGATACATGGGGGCTTGTTGGTGTTATTTTATCACTCTTTTTCCGGTTCTGTTGCATTTCTTTTGTTTCTCGTCCCGTGTGTTTCAGACTACCAATTCAGTTTGGTAGTTCTGTATGGGGGTTCTCTTAGTTTTCTCTTTCTTTGCCATGTGTGATTCTGTTCTGATTATTTGGTTAGTGGTTACCATGAAGTTTGTATAAAAAATCTCGTGGATGTGATAGTCCATTTTTTGATGGCCTCTTATTCCCTTAGACTAGGTCGATTCGATCCCTTTCCTCTTCCCCTTCTAAGTTATTGTTGTCACATCTTATTCCTTCTTGTGTTGTGAGTTCGTGTTTAACCTGATGAGGTTATATTTATGCTTGTTGCTTACCTTCCCTTGATCTTTGGTTTTATAATTAAGTGTTTGCCAGTCTATTTTGATAAAGGACTGCAATTTTTCTGGTTTTGTTGACCTATTTTCCTCCTCGTTCAAAACTTTGAATCCCCTTTCTCTTTTTTTTCTCAGGCATGAGGGCCTTCCTGAGCACTTCTTGTAGTGGGGGTCTTATGGCAATGAACTCCCTTAGCTTTTGTTTATCTGGGATAGTTATTATTTCTCCATCATATCTGAAGGATATTTTTGCTGGATAGAGTATTCTTGGCTGAAAGTTTTTGTCCTTCAGAATTTTGAATATATCGTTCCACTGTCTCCTAGCCTGTAAAGTTTCTGTTGAGAAATCAGCTGAGAGCCTGATAGGAAATCCTATGTATGTTTTTTTTGTTTTTTTGTTTTTTGTTTAGCTGCCCTTAATATTTTTTCTTTGTCGTTGACTTTTGCTAGCTTTACTACTATATGCCTTGAAGAAGAGGGTCTTTTCGTGTTGATATATTTAGGAGATCTGTTTATTTCATTCACTAGTATTTCCAGCTCCTTCCCCAGGTTTGGGAAGTTCTCAGATATTATTTCTTTGAACAAGTTGTCTCCTCCTTTTTCCCTCTCTTCTCCCTCTGGAATACCTATAATCCTTAGGTGGATTTCCTAATTGAGTCGGATATTTCTCAGAGAGTTTCTTCATTTCTTTTTAGTCTTAGTTCTGTTTTCTCCTCCATCTGGAGCATTTCTGCATTGCTGTTCTAAATATTGCTAATTCTTTCCTCCATATTGTCAGCTCTGATGCTTAAGGCTTCCAGATTTGTCTTTATCTACTCTATTGTGTTTTTCATCTCTAAGATTTCTGATTAGTTTTTTTTACTAGTTTCAGTCTCTTTTGTGAAGAAACTCCTGATTTCATTGAATTGTCTATCTATGTTTTCTTGTATTTCATTAAGCTTTTTTATGATGGCTATTTTGCATTCTCTGTCATTAAGGTTATACATTTCTGTGCTTTCCGGGTTGACTTTGGGGTGCTTGTCATTTTCCTTTTGGTCTGGAGATTTAATATATTTTTGCATGGTGCCTGTCAGTGTTGGCTTACTTTTCCTCATAGTGAAAATATATGGTCGCAGTTTCCTCTTGTTGCCACTGGGTGGGGCTCAAGGCCTGTGTATTCTGGCCTGGCTCAATCCGCAGGCACTCTCATTGGTCCCTGGCTGATCTGAAGCGTGGCTGAGTGGAGGCTGCTGGGGGGGAAGCGTGGGAACAGCTGGAGCTGGAGCGTGGGAACAACTGAGACTGGAGCGCAGCTAGGCCAAAGCAGCTGGGGCTTGGGTGCAGGTGGGTTGAAGCAGCTGCAGCTGAAGTGCCACTGGGCCAAAGAAGCAGGAGCTGGAGTGCCGCTGTGCTGAAGAAGCTGGAACTGGAGTGCGCTGGGCCGAAGAAGGAAGAGCTGGAATGCCACTGGGCCAAAGAAGCTGGAACTGGATTGCGCTGGGCCAAAGAAGCTGGAACTGGAGTGCGCTGGGCCAAAGAAGCTGGAGCTGGAGCACCTCTGGGCCGAAGAAGCTGGAACTGGAGTGCGCTGGGCCAAAGAAGGAAGAGCTGGAATGCCACTGGGCCAAAGAAGCTGGAACTGGATTGCGCTGGGCCAAAGAAGCTGGAACTGGAGTGCGCTGGGCCAAAGAAGCTGGAGCTGGAGCACCTCTGGGCCGAAGAAGCTGGAACTGGAGTGTGCTGGGCCAAAGAAGCTGGAACTGGAGTGCACTGGGCCAAAGAAGGAGGAGCTGGAGTGCCTCTGGCCCAAAGAAGCTGGAACTAGAGTGTGCTGGGCCAAAGGAGCTGGAACTGGAGTGCGCTGGGCCGAAGGAGGAAGAGCTGGAGTGCCACTGGGCCAAAGAAGCTGGAACTGGGGTGCACTGGGCCAAAGAAGCTGGAACTGGAGTGCGCTGGGCCGAAGAAGGAGGAGCTGGAGCACCGCTGGGCTGAAGAAGCTGGGACTGGAGTGTGCTGGGCTGAAGAAGGAGGAGCTGGAGTGCTGCTGGGCCAAAAATGCTGGAACTGGAGTGCAGCGGGCCAAAGTTGCTGGCACCAAGTCAGCTGGAGGCTGAGCACAGGCCAAGCTGAGGCAGCTGGAGTCCAGGGGAAGGGGGATGGTCAAGCTGAAGGAGCTGGGGGTGGGGCATGGTCCAGCTGAAGGAGCTGGGCCTGTGGCATAGTGGAGCCAGGGAAGCTGGGGCCATGGCTTGGTCCACCTGGAGCAGCTGGGGCTGTGGCGTGGTGGGGCCTGAGCTGCCGCTGCCTCTGGAGTGGGGGCACAGGCTCACCCCACTGCTGGTCGGGCCCAGGCACCTGGGGGCCGCTGCCTTTGGCAGTGGGGTGTGGTCACGCTGCCCCTGTCGGTGCTTCCCGGGCACCTTGGGGCCACTGCCTCTGGGGACGGGGCTGAGCCGAAGCACTGCTGTGCTGAAGCACCAGTCGGGTAGGCTAGGTGGGGAAAGGGTGCTTACTTGCACCTTCCCCATCTCAGAGGTTTCTCACCTGGCTGTCACTCTCTGCTCTCCTGAGGGGCTAGCTTGTTGAAACGACCCTCACAACAGTTCTGCTCCCTCTGTAGGGGGATCCCCATGGGCTGTGAGGGATCTTGGAGAGCACCGGTTTTCGCAAGGCAAGCCACCCCTCCCCCTCCTCTGAGAGCCGCGTGGTCTCAGTCTCTGGGTCACAGTCCTTGGGGAAGGAAGAGAGCTCTTCTTACCTCCTTCCACTTACTCTGGGGATTCCAGCACCTCAGTCCTTGGGTGTATAGCTGCCTGAGTGCCTCAGACATCCCCTGTGTTGTGTGAATAGCTTCTGTTGGAATATGAATGTCCTTTTTGTTGTGTCTTAGAGGGGGAGAGTTCAGTGTGGGAAGCTCACTCTGCCATGATGCTAACATCACTCCCACCATGAATTCTTAAATGTCCAGATTCTTTCAGCATCTTTCACACATTTCAGAGAGAAGTACTTGTAGGAAATTCAGAGTCTCCATCAAATCTCATGGCGTATAAAGACGTGGAACCGTGGCAGGCATGGAGAGTAGTTATACAAACTGACTTTCCTGAATTCTTGTAGAAGGTTCATTTCTGTACTCAGAAGTAAGTCTGTTATTAGTGCAGTTAATCGACATCATTTTCCAAACATTCGATTTGAGAGCCCTGAAGAAAGAGAGAAGAGATGGTTTCTATCAGTTAATTGTTTGTTTCACTCCCCATTTCCCCCAGCCCAACAAACAGTGCTCAGTCTTGCCTTTGCCCAGAGGTTTTCAGAATTTCTTCCTCTGAACCCTAGGGTCCCCTGGAGGTGCCTTTGGGGCTCCCACAATGGAGAGAGGGAGTTGGAGTGTATGGGACTGTAGGCCTCCCCTGCTTCAACCAGAGCAGCTTTGTTTTATGTATTGGGCTGAAAAAGTTTGGAACCACTGCTCTAACCTTATCTCACATCCTGAAATGTCTTTCTTGCTGCCTGAGCCCTCTCCAGAGGCATGTTGGCAATGATTTTAACAAAATTATGAGACCCTCGAGTTGGGCTCTTACCCCTGAACATCCAGCACAGGGCCTTATACACAGTAAGAGTGCAGTGGATGCTCCTTGGCGTGATTGTGTGCTCACTTGATTAATTGACTACTGAGATGACAATAATTAATGGCCTCAGGATGCTTCTAGATCAGAGAAGAGAGCATATAATATATCATAGTTTACTTTGACTTTTTATGATTTGAGCACTTCTGCCTGATGTTTCCTACTGGAATCAATCATGCAGTCTGAGATGAAAACATGGCCAAAAGGAGTTACCTAACGTAGGTTGTTGCTGGTGCAGAGGATACCTGAGTAGGTCAACACAAGCAAAAATACTTCCTGTTGATTTCCAAAGACGTGTCCTGAGGTGAAAGGTAAGCAGAGTGATTATTGGGAAAGACTAGGGACAGAGGTCTACTAAGATCACGTAGTCTTATCTATTTTTTAGTACTGCTTGCTTTTGCCAAAAATTACCTTCCTGGGTAGTTTCCAAAACTACTCAGTGTCTCGATTGTGGGAAATGCAGATCTTTTTCTTCACTAAGCTACACTTATAACACCATCCAAGCTGTTTATCTGCAGCCTCCTGTGTACATCTGCATATCTTTTTTGGGGGATGGGGGAGTGGCTTTATTTTGTTTTTAATTAACTTACATGTTTTATAAAAGTTATATATACATTTGGTTTTGTAAAAAGCCAAATAATAGAAAAAGGACATTAGTGGAAAAACTGGCAAAATCCAAATAGTCTGCAAGTTTAGTTAATAGTAATGTACTCAATATTAATTTCTTTGTTTCGACAAATGTACCAGGATTATGTAAGATGCTAACGTTAGGGGAATTGGTTGAAGGACATACAGGAACTCTCTGAAATATCTTTGTAACTTTTCTAAAAATTATTTCAAAATAAATAGTTAGGGACTGGCCCTGTGGCGTAGTGGTTGAGTTCACACACTCTGCCTCAGCAGCTTAGAGTTCGCTGGTTCAGATCCTCGGCGCAGACCTACTCACAGCTCATCAAGCTATGCTGAGGTGGCATCCCACATAGAAGAACCAGAAGGACCTACAACTAGGATATACAATGATGTACTGGGGCTTTGGGGAGAACAGAAAAGAAAAAAGAGGAAGACTGGCAACAGATGTTAGCTCAGGGCCAATCTTCCTCAAAAAAATACAAATAAATAAATAGTTAATTTCCAAAATCTAAAATTATTCCAAAATAAATAGTTAATTTTTAAAAGTTTATGCACAGCAAAAAAAAAATCACAATGAAAAAAGTGCCACATAGTGCCAAATCTGGGACAATCTGAGCATCAAAATCAATAATACTGTAATGGGTTATGACCCATTGAATAAAAACAAAAAGAATCCAAGAGTCTATACTGATATCAAATAAAGAATGAAAGAAAGGAAGGAAAAGGGAAGTCTTTCTTATATTAGAATGCCAACTAATAAATGTAGAGGGAATAATAGAGAGAAAAATCATCGTTTTTCAACCATCATAGTAAATAACTGATTCAGACAAAAATCATCAAAAAATCATCAATTATTCTGTTAACAGAATAATAATCATGCTTTCCATTTCTATAAAACGTTTATAGGGTATAGAGCACTTCCACAGACTGTGTTGGGTAGGCTACTGTTCAGATCTATAGCAGGAGGTGTAGTGTGTCTCCCTTTAGCCTCCATGTCGTTTTTTTCACCTAGTGACTCCCTGTAAAATGGCCTGGTCCAAGCCTAGGAATGCTGAGTAACCAATGGTTATACTCATATGTTTTATTTTCACCAGCCCTAGATCTCTCTAATAACTTCTTGCTGCTTATCTTTGAGATTTTATCCTTTACTTAAAACATTTCACACATAGCTGGCTTGTATTCTGTATCTGATATTTTTAATATCTGAAGTCCTTGCAGATTACATCTATTATTTGTTGTTTTCTCTGTTATTCACTCATAATATCTTGCTTCCGTGTGTATTTGTGATCTTTGATATAAACTAATTTTTGTTTGCTCTTTAGTTTGGAGAATCCTATCAACTTAAGTTGGGGATATTTTCCTCCAGCAAAGATTTGTATCTGCTTCTGCCAAAAGTTGGGGGGAACCCAACTTGAGCTTACTTAGAGGGTCTCAGCTTAATGTGGAGTCTCAGGTTTGGCTCCCCCACCATTCTAGTGGTCCAAGGCTTGTCGTTCTGATTGCAGTTAGAATGCTCTGGGAATTGGCCTACAACGAACTCTAGTCGTCCCCCTTGCTTATCCACAGCTCATGATTTTTTTTTTCCCCTTTTTGGGGATGGGGAGAGTAGCCTTAGAGATTTCTCCTGTTTACTGCAAGCCCTGGTGCTTTAAAAAGTAAATGTTATACAGGATCTCGTTTTTTGCAGTAGAAGAGACTCCTTTAATATCTTGTTCACTATAATGCAGAAAGCAGAAGTCTCTCTGTACAATTTGATACCCTACTTTTTTTATTAGCTTTTAAGCGTTTTTCTATACCAGTACACATTCATTATAAACATAATTTCTATGGTTCCATTGTATTCCATTGCATGGCTAGACCACTGTTTAATTAGCCGTTTTTCTATTGGATATTTAGAATATTTTCAATTTTTCGCTGTTGCAAGTAATACTGCAGTAAACCTCGTTGTGGAAATGTGAGGTAAGTCAGGGGAGTTGGGGATATAAAGAAAAAGCATAGCTGTTACTCTGGGCAAGTGTTGCAAACTCAGATGCTTTATAGGATCTGGGCAAATAATGCAAATGAGTAAAGTGAGCCAGTGAAGCTGGCTTGATACGAAACACTATAAGGAGCAGGGGGAGCATGTCAACTGAAGACAGATGCCTGTCTTATGAGGGCCGCCACTTCTCAGCTCCAGCTGATTGTTACAATCTAGGAATGAAGGCCTGGTTTGGTCAGTTCTTCTGACTTTTCAAGCAAGACAAACTGTAAATCCAGATTTATTTATATATTTCTTAGAAATCTCCAAAATTTTTATGGTGGCGTTTTTACTGTATAAGCCCCATAAGACCTGTTGATGCGCAAGATATGACTGTCAGGCTGTCACTTTGCAACCTTTGCTCTAGGATCGTAACTGTGGGATCAAAAATGGTAGGGAAGTACTGACTGAAGACACAGCTGCTCAGTCATCTTTCCATCCTCAGCATGAAAATGGAGAGAAACGAGGGGTTAAGAGTTTAATATCTTGGCACTGAAGATTTATTTACTAGGCACTTTACTAAGGCTCAGCTTTTTGGTTTTCATCTTCCTTCTTTCCTCTCCTCCTTCTCATCAGATGTGCTATTCTCAGGCTACGCTAACCTTCCAAAAGCTGGCCTGGGTCCAGCTAGCCTGCTGGGCTTGCCATCCAGCAGCTGTATCAAATAAACATGGGTGGTGCCCTACTAAGTGCCAAGGCTCTGTGCTCGGAATTACTTACCAAGATGTGAGACAGCTGCACACTCCAAAAGTGTGCTGTCATCTAGAGATAAATAACAAAATAAAATGGCCAAGGCTTGGTACCAAATGAATTGTACAGACAACTGATATTGAAGAAGTTCAGAAGAAGGACTTCCAAGATAAAGAAAAGCTTCCAGGCATGGTAGAATTTGAGCTAGATCCTTAAAAAAAAAAAGAAAAGAAAAAAAAAAGCAGGGGCCTGCCCGGTTGTGTAGTGGTTAAGTTTGCACACTCCACTTCGGCGGCCCTGGGTTCACAGGTTTGGATCCCCTACGCACCGCTTATCAAGCCATGCTGTGGTGGCATCCCACATAAAATAGAGGGAGATGGGCACAGATGTTAGCTCAGGGCCAGTCTTCCTCAGCAAAAAGAGGAGGATTGGCAACAGATGTTAGCTCAGGGCTAATCATCCTCACAAAAAAAAAAAAAAGCAAGGAAATAGGGAGAGCATTCCAGATATCTTCCCAGTGGAGTGAGCCAAAACTCAGAATTTTGAATAAATTTGGCATGCAATGGAACATGGTTGGATAAATAGGAAGGAACTTTGAACACCACATTAAGGAATTTGAATTATCCTGTAGGCCGTGGGGAGCCACTGAAGAGCCTTTTAGTAGTAAGGTGACGTGTTGAAGGCAGTGCTTTGGGGAGATTAATCTTGTGTCAGTATTTAGGATAGCTGGGAGGAAAGAGCCAGAATGAAACCAAGAAAACTAGTTAGAAGACTATATAATAATTCAAAGGAGAGAGAATGCAGGTCAGAATTAGGATGATAGGAGTGGGGATGGAAACTTGACAGGCAATGTAACAAGTGGTTAAGAACACTGACTTTGGAATCAGACATTTACTGACTGAGTTGTCTTAGGAAGATTATTTAATATACCTGTGCCTCAGATTTCTCATCTGTAAAATAGAGATAATAATACTTAGCTTGGAGAGTAGTTATATGGATTAAATGAGATAATGTAAGTAAGTACTTAACATAATAGTTGGAATATAGTAAAAGCACGATAAATTTATTAGATCAATGCCTAAAACATTAGAAGGAAGACTCAGCATGTCTTGGTGATGGAATGTAAAGAGATTCCAGATAACTCGTAGATTTTCAAGCTTGTGTTACTGGTCGTCCAAAGAAAGATGATTTGAAATAGAAAAACCAATTTGGCTTTAGATGTGTTGAATTTGAGGTAATTGTAAGACGAACCTAGTAGGCTATTGGGCATTGGTAAGTTCAGGAAGAATGAAAGATTTGGAAATCAACAGTATAGTGGGAAGGGCTAAACACTTCTCAGGTTGAAAAGACTTCAGATCTGAGCCTTGCTGTAAATCTGCGTTTAAATATGGACCAGTTATTGTTTTATTAAACAATGAAGAAAGAATGATCTAAGAGGTTGAACTAGGAGAGTTGGTGTGATAGAAGGGAAAAGAGGGTTTTCAGTAGTAGAGGATGGCTAAGTGTCAGACAATTTAAATGTTATAAGTTCAAAAATTATAAGTGCTTCAGACAGTTCAAGTATTAGAAGAAGATAGACTTCTGGTGATGAAGAAATGGTTAAGGAGAAAGTAGAGTTAACATAGTCCCTTCTTTTAAGAATTTTGGTGTTGGAAAAAACAGAAGAAAGAGAGAATTGCCTGAAGTCCTTGGGTTGACATGCCAGTGATACCCTCCGCTTTCTGGTACTGCTGAGATTCCAGCACCCCACCCTACCCCAGCCCCACCCAGTTACAGAGCCTTCAAAGACTTCTGCCCCTGTGGATATGAGCAACACCATTCACTGCTACTGCTGGGTTTTTTTGTTTGTTTGTGTGTGTGTGAGTGAGGAAGATCAGCCCTGAGCTAACATCCATGCCAATCCTCCTCTTTTTGCTGAGGAAGGTTGGCCCTGGGCTAACATCTGTGCCCATCTTCCTCTACTTTATATGGGACACCGCCACAGCATGGCCTGACGAGTGGTGCATTGGTGCACACCCAGGATCCGAACCTGCAAACCCCAGGCCACCGAAGTGGAGCGCGCAAACTTAACCACTATGCCACTAGGCCAGCCCCTGCTGCTGCTTTTTTTTAACAGCTTTATTGAGCTATAATTGATTTGCCATATGTTTCACTATTTAAAGTATGCAATTCAGTTGTTTTTAGTATATTCACAGAGTTGTGCAACCATTACCATAATCTAATTTTAGGACATTTGCATCATCCCAATAAGAAATCCCATACCCATTAACAATCATTCCTGATCTTCCCCTCCCCCAAGTCCCTGGGAGCCACTAATCTACTTTTTGTTTCCATAGATTTGCCTGGTCTGGACATTTCATATAAATGCAGTCAAACAATATGTGACCTTTTGTGTTTGGTTTCTTTCACTTAGCATAATGTTTTCAGGGTTCATCTATGTTGTCATGTGTTTCAGTATTTCATTCCTTTTTATTGCTGAATAATATTCCATTTTATGAATATACCACATTTCACATATCCATCTGTTGATGGATATTTGGGTTGTTCTCACTTTTTGACTATTACGAACAATGCTGCTATGAACATTCATATGTAAGCTTTTGTGTGAACATATATTTTCATTTCTTTTGGGGATATATCAAGCAGTAAAATTTCTGGGTCATATGGTAATTCTATGTTTAACATTTTGAGGAACTGCTAGACTGTTTTCCAAAGTGACTGCACCATTTTACAATCCTCCCAGCAACATATGAGGGTTCTGATTTCTCCACATCATCATCAATGCTGACTTTTTGATTTTAGCCATTCTAGTCGGGTGAAGTAGGATCTCATTGTAGTTTTGATTTGCACTTCCCTTACATCTAATGATGTTGAGATTCTTCTAATGTGCTTACTGACCATTTGTATGTCTTCTTTAGAGATGTGTCCATTCATATCCTCTGCTCATTTTTTAATTGGGTTATATGTCTTTTTATTATTGAGTTGTAAGAGTTCTTTATATATTCTGGATAGAAGTTCCTTATCAGATATATGATTTGCAAATATTTTCTCCCATTCTGTGGGTTGTCTTTTCACTGTCTTGATTGTGTCCTTTGAAGCACAAAAGTCTAACATTTTTAAGAAGTCTATCTTATCTATTTTTTCTTTTGTCGCTTGTACTTTTGGTATCATGTCTAAGAATGCGTTGCCTAACTCAAAGTCATGAAGAGTTATTCCTTTTCTTTCTAAACTTTCTTTTAATACATCTTTTTTTTCACATGAACAGCAGGGGTCTTCTTTTCCCAGCCTTTTGAGTCAGGTCTGGCCACCACTCACTCTCACATACACTCAAGGAACATCTCTTTTTAGACTACTCTTCTTCACTGAGACTCTTGACTAACCACCTTCTATATGCCAAGGACTATGCTAGGTTTTATGAGAAACACAAAATGAAAATGATACTGTCTTATGTGCTGGATATTGGGAATAAAAAGATGAATATAACTTGGACTTTGCAGTCTGGATGAGACATTAAGGTGGATATGCAAAAAGAACAATAACCATGTCAAGTGATAAATGATTTACTTAATCAAAATCTCTCATGGACTGACGCTAGTTTCTGGTGAAGTTTGCATCAGTATGCAATGAAATGAGAAAAATAATGACAGTATGCTTTCTTTTATGAAAAGATGATGATAGTTGATGTAAAAGTTTTATTTTTTTTTAATGATGCTACTTGGCAATATAAGAAATTGGCAATCCTATATTATCTCCTGGTTTTTGTGGGATTTTTTTTTCTTTTCTGTAAAATCAACAACCTGTAGCCATGGGTTCAGAAGACAGATCATTTCTGGCTCTGGGGTGATCACTGAAGACTTGATGGAGGAGTTGATCTGGGCCTTGTAGGTTTTGGATAATTCTGAGTATAGCCAAGTGTAACAGGCAGGAGAATCTGAACAAATGCAGCAGAGTGGAAATGAGCTTATGAAACAGATTTGAAGCACTACATGATGGGGTGTGGGAAGTAAGTTTGGGTAGAGAGGGAGTAGACAGCCAAGATAGAGGACCTTGAAAGCCAAAATGAGGAGTTTGAACTTGATTCTCTGGGTAATGGGAAACCATTAAAAGGGGCAGGAGGAGTAACATATTGAAGAAAGATGGTGCTTTAGGGAGATGAATCTGGCAGTACTAGAAGGTAAATTGCAGGTGAGAAGACTAGTTAGGAGGCAATTGAGGTTTACAATGTGACAGTATTTGTATTTTGTTTCTAGCCAGAGTATAATTTGATCTTTCATCAAAAGCCCTATAGATCTTTGGCAGAAGTGGGTGGAAAGTAGGTGACAATGTGGTCTGTGAGGTGGTGAAGTAAGCCAAGCATGGAAAATATGCTTCCACCTTCTATAGGCACCTGAAACCATTTCCTTTTTTGTGTGTGTGAGGAAGATTAGCCCTGAGCTAATATCCAATGCCAATCCTCCTCTTTTTGCTGAGGAAGATTGGCCCTGGACTAACATCTGTGCCCATCCTCCTCTACTTTATATGGGACGCTGCCACAGCATGGCTTGACAAGCGGTGCGTCGGTGTGCGCCTGGAATCTGAACCTGCGAACCCCGGGCCGCCGAAGCAGAGCGCACACACTTAACCGCTATGCCACTGGGCCAGCCCCTGAAAACATTTCCTAAGCAGTGGCTGTCCAGTGCAGTGCATGGCTTAGCCTCACAGAATTCAGAGGCTGGGCCCAGACCTCTTACAATAAGAAGCTAGAACTCCAAGCACTTGGCCATGGAGATTAACTCTGCCCTAGCCTACAGCTGCTTATCCAACCCCCTGTGAGGTCTGTGTCAGCTAGGGGAGAGGGAAGTACAACGACACCATTTCTGCTCCTTTCAGCTTCCCTGGAAGTGTCCCTAATGGTTATTTTTATTAACAGCAGTGTCTTTGTCTCCTTCCCTTCCTCATTGTTTCCTGCTTTGTAGGATCAAGGGGCCATGGCCCCTCAAATAAGTCAAGGTTGGAGATAGGTTTTGGGGTCTTTAGCCGCTTCTGTTCTTCTCTCTACAACTCAGCACATCTCAGCATATGGTCAATGGGCACGTGGGTCTCATAGCAAATGGAAGAAGCAATAGGGGAAAGAAACTACATCTCTTCTGGATCCTGAGCGGTGGCTGCTGTGGTGCTGGCCAGTGGACCCAAGGCTTCTTTCTAGGGACCTGAAATCCAAGGGCTTGGCTATAGAGTCCAGATAGTTGTCAACACTGGGAGGAGCCCTAGGCGGAGCTAATGCTTGGGGGCCAAGCCTAGCTTGAGACCATCTCTGTGTTCAAGGGTAGCAGCAGGGGGCAGTGGCATGAAGTGGACAGAGACAGTGCTGCTACTTACTGTACAGTTGGCTCTGGCTGTGACTTCTCCACTGTTTACTGATTCCCACAGAACTGGCCCAGAACCTGAGGAGGGTAGAGCAGGGAAGGGGTGGAGGGCTCTGTAGATCTGCAGGCAGAACTGAGATTTTTCTCTGGCCTACGAGAGACCACTCCCTTTCCTTAGCCTTCCTTTCCCTAGAAAAATAGGCTTCCTGGCCTCTCGGCTTGGCCAAATGGATTCTGCCTCCCCACAGGCCCAGCTGGACCCCACTCAGCACTGAACAAAAAGTGATGTAGATGAGAGGGAAGGTTCTGCTCTAGCCACACCAGCAGACCCGTTGAAGATCCAGGGAACTGAATTGGTCCCTGTGTTAGGAAGGGGACCTTCAGCCAACTTGTCCTAAGGCTCACTACCACTCTATGCATAGAAGCCTGCCAATGGCCCAGTCTCTCTTCTGCGACAGTCCCCATTTCTCTGAAGAGGCACACCCTAGAAAGACTAACTCCAGGTCTAGCTGGGCATCCACGAGGACTGGTCTCTGCAGCCTCCCTTCGGGGCTTCAGGAACCGCCTCCCTGGCTGGCTGCTCCACCCCGAGGCTAGTCTGGAATCCTAGTGAAAAAAAAAAGCTGGAAAACAAGGAGTCATTCAGAGTGGGTGAAAAGAGGAGGGAGAGGTTTCTGGGTAAGATCTAAAAGGAGGGGCCTGAGGAAGGAAGGAAGCTCTAAGCCTCTGCCCAGACTTTTTCCCCCAAGGCTCCTAGGGACAAGAGAGGAGCTAGGCCCAGCTCTCCCTCATTTTCTTTGCTGCCTTGAGAGTTCTCCTCTTCCAGCACTGACTGCCGCTGTGGCTGGCTCCTTTCTCTCCCCTCCCCCTTCCTTTAGGCTAAAGGCCCACAGGGACTGACAGGGAGGGAGTGCTGAGCGGCTGTACTGTGGGCATGCCCGCTCCTTTCCCTTCCCCCTTCCCTTGGCAGCAACGTCACCACAGCACCAACGGCAGCGGCAGCAGCAAGGATACTGGGGCTGGGATTGCGCAGCCTCCCTGCATTAGCAGCGATGCCATTGTATTAACAGAAATCAGACCTCAGGAAGTCAGCCCAGTTCCTCCTGTGTGGTCCTGTGGAACAGTGCCTCAGCTGGAACTGTCAAGGTAGAGCTTGATCAGAGTGCAAAAGGAACAGAAGCCTCCGGGTACAGCTCAAGGCTCCTTGCAGAGGTATGGCTCGGGGGAGCTGGGGGGAGGGGCAGGGCAGAGACGCCAGGATAACCCATCAGCACGTTTGAGCCCTGGCTTCTGAGGGTTGGCTTTGTCTTTCCGAAAGAGAGAGAGAGTGAGAGTGAGCATGAGAGCAAACATTAGACAAGCTTGTCCATGCATACATTGGGGCTGTGGTGCAGAGGTGGGGAAAAGCCGTCTTGGGCTAATGCTGTTTTGTCAAGAAGCAGAAGATCCCCTCCTTCCTTTCTGGGCATTTCTAATGAAGCTGCTATAGTGTGGGTCAGGGTGGAAGGGGTCAGATCTAGAAATAAAGGCTTAATGGGAGGAGACACCCCTAAATCTACTACAAGTTTATGATGGAGAACATGCAGGGATCCACGCAGCTTTCAAGAGACGGGGCTGGGAAGCATCGAGCCCATCCTTGCCCTTCACACACATACATACATGCTCATAGACACACATACCATATCTCTGGTGCTATGGGAGCCAGCAGGCTCCAGGTGAGGATGAAGTAAGAAAGAATGTTGACCAAGAAGCTCCACCCTGTATTGGGGGCTGGGGGTGGGGGCAGTCCCTGTAATGCCTTGGGCACCTGACCTGTTATAATCAGTCTTCTTATACAGACTTAGATTCCTAACAGGAAGAGACCTAAGCATAAGCTGATACTCCCGAATCTACCCTCCTGCTCTCTACCCTTCAGTCCTCCCCAAGAGAGGACCCAGACAGGAAAAACGTTATCAGTGCTACTGAGGCTAGTCATCTGATCTCAGGTCAAGGTCAGATTGCTAGAGAATAGCAACTGAGTACCACTGTCTTCCCCTTCCTCCTTCAGGAGGCCAAAAACAGAGGGAAGGGCTTCTGTGACTGGCAGAAAGATGCTGATGACCAAAAAGAGTTCCTTAAATTTCCATTTCCATTGACCACCTTGGCTGGTCAAGGAAAAGGTCCTATTAGCCTATTCAAAAACATAGGCTAATAGGAGTCAGTAGTTCCATGTTGTGCGAATGTGTGGTTGGGAAATACACTGGGAAGTTGTGGAAGGTTGTTAGTTCCCAGGAAGCATCTAGGGATGTGCACTACAGAGCAGGGGAAAGGGGCCTTGGGGACTGTGAATGGGGCAGGGAGATTAGGGCTGTGATCTGGGGCAGGAGGTGGGATTGAAGAGTGTTATTAGAGCATGGGGCAGTAATATGAAAGGGACTGTAGGTTCAGAGAATAGAGAAGTGGGTAAACACAAACTATGTAAGTGGAGGCTAGAGCTTGGGGCTATCCAGGAAGGGTAGGAAGCAGCTGCTGTGGTGGCAGAGTAAATGCAGGGACTTCAGGAAGAGGGCGTGGCCCTGATCCTCTTCTTTGGGAGGCAGTTATAGTGGAAAGAATTAAGAATTGGGCAGGGCCTGCCCCGTGGCTTAGCGGTTAAGTGTGCGCGCTCCACTACTGGCAGCCTGGGTTTGGATCCCCGGCGCGCACCGACACACCACTTGTCCAGCTATGCTGAGGCCGCGTCCCACATACAGCAACTAGAAGGATGTGCAACTATGACATACAACTATCTACTGGGGCTTTGGGGGAAAAACAGGAGGAGGATTGGCAATAGATGTTATCTCAGAGCCGGTCTTCCTCAGCAAAAAGAGGAGGATTGGCATGGATGTTAGCTCAGGGCTGATGTTCCTCACATAAAGAAAAAAAAAAGAATTGGGCAGACCTGGGTTTGCATGCCCAGCTGTGTAATTGTGGGCAAACTACTTATACTGACTGAGCTTCAGTTTTCTCATCTGTAAAATGGGAGTGATTAGCCTCCTTTAAAGGGTTATAGTGGAATTAGAAACAATATGTGTAAATCACCTGGCATGTAAGTGCTCAGTAAATGACCACTAATAAATAGTGTTATTATGATAGGTCCCAAGAGACACTCATTGGGATGAGGCCCAGGAAAAGGGCCCTCATGGAAAGCTTTCCCTGATTCTGGAGAGCTAGACTTCATAACTTTATGCTGGCTGAGCCCACCACTCCACTATCTACCAAGTTGGCATATCTAGATGGCCCATCATCTGAGAAGCTTTCTTCCATTTCTTCGTATTTTGGAGTCTCTGTTCCTTCCCCGTCTTCATCTGCTGTGTCTCTCCGTTTAATCAGGGCACAAACAGAGTCTGGAAGGAGCTCTTCCACCTCCTGGTTTTCTCTCACCTCTGTTAGGGCTCATAGGCCACAGTGTTAAACTTGTCTTGTTATAGAACAAGTCACTCCCAGGAAAGAAGTCTAAGAGGTATGCTTTCAGTAAGTGTGCTCTGTGGGGTTTGAAATCAGGTCATGTGTACAATATACTCATTACATTCTTAACTGATCAAGAAAAAAGGTCAAAAGTTAGGATTCCTGAGTCCCGTCTTAATTCTGTCATTTATTCCCTGAGTGATCTTGGGCAAGTCATTTCATTTTTGTGGTTGTTGATTTCCTTATTTTTTAACATGAAAGGGGCTTTGCCCACTTTTGAGAGTTGTTATGAGGATCAGTGAGATGACATACATAAAAAAGTGCTTTGTAAAAAATGTGAAAGTATAGAGGGAAAGGCATGAATACAAAAGCTCACAAGATATCTGCAGAGCTTCACCTGAGTTGGCTGAACTGGAGTTGTCTGTGGAGGAACTATTAGGCATTTCCTCTGGTTGTGTGGAGATCAGGAGGAAATAAGACCTTCTCTGAGATACAAAAATATAAAATTAAATGAAATCAACCAGTGAAAGAGCTTTACACTTAAAATAGGATTCAACACAACCTAAATGTAAAAGCTAAAACTATACAGCTTTTAGAAAACAACAGGAAAATTTCTTTATGATCTTGAGATAGGCAAAGATTTCTCATGACGCAGAAAACTTTAACCATAAAAGAAAAAAACTCCATAATGGGACTTCATAAAATTAAAATTTTCTATTAATTAAAAAGCACCATTAAGAAAACAAATAAGCAAGCCACGGGCTGAGAGAAAATATTCTCAGACCTATGTCTGACAAAGGACTTGTGTCCACAATAAATAAAAAACTCCTACAACTCAATAATAAAAAGACAAGTCAATTTTTTAAATGGGTAAAATAGGAGTCAACAGGGGCCGGCCCGTGGCTTAGCGGTTGAGTCTGCGCGCTCCACTGCTGGTAGCCCGGGTTCGGATCCGGGGCACGCACCGCTTCTCCGGCCATGCTGGGGCCATGTCCCACATACAGCAACTAGAGGGATGTGCAGCTATGACGTGGAACTATCTGCTGGGGCTTTGGGGGGAAAATAAATAAATAAATAAAATCTTTAAAAAAAAAAAAAATAGGAGTCAACAAATAACCAAGCACCTACCGTGTTTCAAGCACTGTGTAGGTTCTGTGTAGGGACACAGTGTTGACTGTATCACAGTTTCTGACCTCAAAGAACCACACTCTAGTCTGGGGGACAGACATGTAAACATAATATTATAATACCAGCACCCTCCAGCCAAAGGTTCTTAGGTTCTTCATCACCTTCCATATCCGTTTGTTCTTTATCCCTAGTTTAGAGGATCAGCTTTCTAGACTCTGTGTGTCACTTTGTTTTGTCATTTGAATGCATATATGACCCAGTAATGGTTCTGTGAGTCAAAATCATAAATTCTTATGTGTGTATACTTGTAAATGCCTCTTGAAAATGGTGCTTTAAAAGTGGGGGCGGGGATAGAGAGTATTCATTGAAGATCAAGTGATGGCTGTAGCCAATAGGTACTCCTAAAATTACTGCTATATGTACAAGAACGTTCTCTATGGTCCTTTTAGTCTAGGCCTTGGATTATGGCCTGGACCCTGGGGAAACCCAGTAACATGTGTAAGGGGAAGCTCCCTCCCCAAGCCCCGAACCCACAGTATCTGTAGCATTTAAAGAAAAAAAACTTTAAATTATGTACATAATGGGTATTTATTATATACAAATTAGAAAATACAGATGAAGCAAAAAGAATAAAATTAAAAATAACCCAAAATCAGGGCCGGCCCCGTGGCTTAGCAGTTAAGTGCGCGTGCTCCACTACTGGCGGCCCAGGTTCGGATCCCGTGCGCGCACAGACGCACCACTTCTCCGGCCATGCTGAGACTGTGTCCCACATACAGCAACTAGAAGGATGTGCAGCTATGACATACAACTCTCTACTGGGGCTTTGGGGGGAAAATAAATAAATAAATAAAATTAAGAAAAAAATAAATAAATAATGGCTTTGTTAAGATATAATTCACATACCATAAAATTCTGTAGTTTTGATTTTATTAACAGACTTGTGTAACCATCGCCACTGTCTGATTTCAGAACATTTTCATCACCCACTCCAAAGAGAACCTTTGTACCCATGAGCAGTCACTCCCCAGTTCCCAGTCCCTGGCAATCACTAATCTACTTTGTCTTTCTGTGGATTTGCCCATTTTTGACATTTCATGTAAATGGAATCATACAAAAAAGCCTTTTATGACTGGCTTCTTTGACTTACCTTTTTGAGGTTCATTCGTGTTATAGCATGTATCAGTACTCCATTCCTTTTGTTGCTACGTAATATTTTGTTATATGGATAGACCACATTATGTGTATCCAGTCATCAGTTGATGGACATTTGGGTTGTTTCTACTTTTTTAGCTACTGTGAATAACGCTGCTATGAATATTCATATACAAGCTTTTGTGTGAACATATGTTTTTCATTTCTCTTGGGGATATACCTAGGAGTAGAATTGCTGGGTCATATGGTAACTCTAATGTTTAACATTTTGAGGAACTACCAGACTGTTTTTCCAAAATGGCCGCACCATTTTATAATTCCTCCAGTGATGTTTGAGGGTTCCAGTTTCTCCACGTCCTCAACAACATTTGTTATTGTCTGTCTTTTATCTTAGCCATTGTAGTGGGTGTGAAGTGGTATCTCATTGTGGTTTTTATTTCTCTAATGACTAATGATGTTGAGCATCTTTTCACGTGCTTATTGACCATTTGTGTGTTGTCTTTGGTGAAATGTCTATTCAGGTTCTTTGCCCAGTTTTTAATTGGGTTATATGTCTTTTTATTGTTGAGTTTTTGTTGGGTTATATGTTTTTATTGTTTATTGATGACTATAAGAGTTCTTTATATATTCTAATCAGGAGTCTCTTATCAGATATATGATTTGAAAATATTTTCTCCCATTCTGTGGGTTGTCTTTTCACTTTCTTGATGATATCCTTTGAAGCACAAAGGTTTTTAATTTTTATGAAGTCCACTTCATCTATTTTCTCATTTATCACTTGGGCTTTTGGTGTCGTAGCTAAGAAACCATTGCCTAATCCAGAGATTTACTCCTATGTTTTCTTTTCTAATTCTTAATCTTGTAGCTCAGTTTAGCCTCTCTAGTTTCTGCCTTTCTTCATACCTACTCATTACCCCAATCAACACACAAAGGCTTGGAAGTCCAATAAAGGAGCATCACTCTCAGAAACGAAAGGAGGAAGAAAGGTGGTAAATACTTGCTTTTTAATTTTAATGTAATTTAACTTAACACAAATAATTATATTTTAATACTGTGTCCCTCACACATGTATTTATTAGCCATTTGGATTTTTTCTTTAATATATTGTCTGTTCATGTCCTTGAGCATGTGTGACTTGCCTAGCTCTTTATATACTCCACATGAAGAGCTGTAATCCTATGATCTAAATGAGTTAAAATTTTAAAAGTTGGTGGTATTAAGCCTTCAACTAAATGATGAAGAACTTAGGCAATGGGGGATTTAGACTCACGGTGGGTGGAAAGAAAATGATAGGAATAAAAAGGGAAGGAAGAGAAATGAATGAATTAGGAGAAGTTAGATATGAGGAGTCTGAGGGAGTGAAGACTGTTGGGACCTGAACTTGGTAGCACAGGAGACTAGAATGTGAGGAGGCCATTCTGCCACAGTCCAGCCAAGAGACCAGAGAAGCTCAGAATGGGCTCTGTGTTCTTGGAGCCAGGAAACCTTGAACAAGGGAGAACTTTACCTTAGCCTATCAGAGGTAAAACTGGGAAGAGAAGACTTTCTAGGGGACCCCCGTAGTGAAAGTTCTAGGCTAAAACTGGGCAGAATTTGGGCACTTCAGGTCTGTGCCCTGAGCTAGACAAATATTAAGAATGTATTATGCCTCTCTTGTTTGCCAGGCCTTATGTGATGTTGTGCTAGAGGTTGATACAAAAGAGATAAAAGTAGACCCCACCCCCATTGAGAAGGAAGAGGTTGGCATCAGCCATACTTGCAGTCAGTCATGCCCAGCACGGTCTCTGCATTCAAGAAGCTCCAGTACAGTAGTCAGGAGAGAGCATATCCTTAGCCCACAGCCATCAGAGAGGGACAGAGATTCTGGGGCTCAGAGGAGGAGAAAAGGGGTTCAAGATGACATAGGAGTCAAAAGATATAGTATATTTAAAAATATTTTTTAGCAAAATTATAGCTTATTGCTATGAGTACATGATATATTATTCGTATATCTGTAAACTTGCATGCTATAGCCGTGTCTAAGGCATCTCTATATCCCCTCAGTGCCTAGTACCCTTTCTGACATTCTAGGTGGATTTTTCTTAGTTATGTCACTATTCATACTTTTTTTTGTACTTAGGACTAGTCATCCTTTACTGCTAAGAACAGGGTCCTTGAAAGAGAAGGAGAAAGTTCTGTCCCTGAGATCCCCAGACCTTCATATGTGGCATTAAAAGGGGCCTGGCCTGTTGGCACAAGTGGATGCATGGTGAACTTAAAATGAAGGGGGAACTCAAGAGCTGGACCTGTGCAATGCAGAAAGTGTGGTGGGGTACCTCTGCCCTGTCGGGCTGTGTTATCAAGCTCCATCCTGACTGAGTCTTTTCTCCTCTTGGGCTCTTCTGCATCTGAAAATGATATGGGGAAGGGCATGTCCCTGACTTCCAGGGAGGTGACATTAGGTTCCCTTTCTTTCCCTCTCTCTCCAGGTGCCAAGGTCTCCTGATGAAATGTGTTCTGCCCCACTGGGCTCCGGGGGCAGTGTCTGGTGCTGTTGATGCCCTTGTTCGAACTTTCCAGAATGGATAGTCCCCCAAAGCTGACTGGAGAGACCCTCATCGTCCACCATATCCCCCTGGTGCACTGCCAAGTGCCAGACAGGCGGTGCTGTGGAGGGGCAAGTGGAGGTAGTGGGAGCATAAGACCCAATCCGTTCTGCCCGCCTGAGCTGGGCATCCCCCCGCCTGATCAAGACCTAGGACAAGCTGACTCCCTGTTGTACAACAGTCTGCCCTCTGCTCCAGGGGGATCTGCGCAGTCTGCAGACAGCACCAAGAGTAGAGGTCAGGATGGAAGAGGCCCCGGGGCCCCTAAACGACACAATCCCTTCTTGCTGCAGGATGGTGTGGCCGAGCCAGGATTTGGTGACCTGTATAATGACAGCATTGGTGATAGTGCCATCCAGCAGTCCTTCCACCTGCATGGGGCTGGCCAGCCCGCCTTCCAGCTATCCTCTTTCCAGCTGCCACCACCTGGCCCCAGAGTGGGCAGGCCATGGGGGTCAACACGTTGTCGGGCTGGAGTGGTGGAGGGGCAGGAACGGGAGCCAGTGACCACCTTGGATACCCAGCAGTGCAGCACTAGCCGCTGCTGCCGGCCAGAGCTGGAAGCAGAGACCATGGAGCTAGATGAGTGTGCAGGACCTGGTGGGAGTGGCAGTGGGGGTGGAGCCAGTGATACCTCTGGCTTTTCCTTTGACCAGGAATGGAAGCTCAGCTCAGATGAATCCCCAAGGAACCCCAGATGCTCAGGCTCAGGACCCCAGCACTGCCGCTGCAGTAGCACATCCAGTCAGTCCGAGGCGGCTGACCAGTCCATGGGCTATGTGAGTGACTCCTCCTGCAACAGCTCAGATGGTGTGCTGGTCACCTTCAGCACCCTCTACAACAAGATGCATGGCAACTCCCGTGCCAATCTTAACTCAGCCCCACAATCTTGCAGTGACTCTTCCTTCTGCAGCCATTCAGACTCTGGCGCCTTCTACCTGGACCTGCAAACCTCCCCAGCTGAGTCTAAGATGTCTTGTGAGTCCCACCACCCTGACAGTGGAGGAAGGGAAGGAGGCTATGGTTGTCCTCATGCCTCATCTCCTGAGCTCGATGCCAACTGCAACTCCTACCGGCCACACTGTGAGCCCTGCCCAGCTGTGGCTGACCTCACAGCCTGCTTCCAGAGCCAGGCCCGTCTTGTTGTAGCCACACAGAATTACTATAAACTTGTCACCTGTGACCTGTCCTCCCAATCATCCCCAAGCCCAGCTGGCTCTTCTATTACTAGCTGCTCTGAGGAACACACGAAGATAAGTCCTGCACCAGGCCCTGGCCCTAGCCAGCCCTCTGAGTATTACCTATTCCAGAAGCCAGAAATCCAGCCAGAGGAACAAGAAGCAGTGGGTTCCTCAGAGGAAGCAGCAGCTCCCGTGGGTCCTGCTGTGATCGAGGGGCAAGTGTACACTAATACTTCACCCCCTAACCTTAGCACTGGACGTCAGCGCTCTCGAAGCTATGATCGCAGCCTTGAGCGAAGCCCTCCTGTTCGCCTGGGCTCACTGGAACGCATGTTGAGTTGCCCAGTGCGCCTGAGTGAGGGCCCTGCAGCCCTGGCTGGGCCTAACTCCTCACCTAGGCGGGTCACTTCTTTTGCTGAGCTCGCCAGGGGCCGGAAGAAAGTCGCAGGCTCTGGCTCCCCCCCACTTCGAGTGAGCATTGGAGACTCCTCCCAGGAGTTCTCACCCATCCAAGAAACCCAACAAGATAGGGTGGACCCACTGGATAAGGGCACTCGCTGTAGCCATAGCCTACCACCCATGTCTTTGGGGCCAGGCATGGACCTACTTGGGCCAGAGCCCTGGTCCACCCAGGTCTGTCAGGGCCCCCAGTCCAGTGAGATGCCACCTGCTGGTCTCAGAGCTGCTGGGCAAGGCCACCTGACCCAGCTGATGGATCCAGGGCCTGCTCTCCCAGGGAGCTCAGCCAACAGCCATACCCAGAGGGATGCAAGAGCCAGAGCTGATGGTAAGGAACCTAGAGGCTGGAGAATACCAGGATATATGCATGGGCTTCTCAGTGATAAGGCCCTGCCAAGCACCCATCCATACTGGTAGAAGTTCCTCAGCCTAGATTGATCATTTTTCCAGTCCAGGGTATGTCCTATAGTGGTAATGGGGGGAAGGAGGAGAAACACTAAAACACTAAAAAACACTCTGAGGAGATAAAATCAGCAGGACTTAGAGACTGAGGTATTGGGAAAGGAAGTCCTCAGAAGGTTGTGATTCTAAGCCTGGGTGACTGGAAAGGTGATGATATGTGGATAGGGACTGCAAACACAGAAGTAGATGTACTGGAAAAGGGATAAGGCATGAGTTCAGTTTGGGACATTTAGGAATTTGCAGTGCTTCAGGGATATGCCCAACAGCCAAGGGACACGCCCAGTAGGCACACCACGCTGGGTGTCAGTGAAGTTCATTCTTTGATCAGTGATTGTAGTCACTCTTCAAAGATCCTGAGACCTGACACTTGACCTTTAAGCCTCCTAGGCCAGCTCTTTCCCTATTTATTTTATTACCTTTAAGTAATTATTTTATTAAGGCTCTATATTAAGTGGGTGCTGATGATCGAGAAATGAGAGGGACATTCTCTGCTCTCAAGGAATTCTAAGGATAGAAACAGAAAAGCAAGCAGATAATTAAAACGCAGAGATGGCGGTCTGTGGTCCTGGTCTATGAGAGGGGTATCGAAACAGACTTACATGTCAGAGAAGGACTGCTAACACAATTTACATTTAAGCACAGTCTAGAAAGACGATTAGGAATAGGCTTTGTGGAGACTTATAAGAAGAACATTCTAGGCTCATACAATAGTCTATACAAAACCACAAAGGCACAGAATAACTTGATGCTTTCCAGAAACGGCAGATAGTTTGGTTTAGCCATAGTGGGATGTGGATGGAACTATTAAAGGATTTTAATCAGGGAAGTGGCATTTTTTTTGTTTGTTTATAACAGTTTAGTGGCCCATTTTGATTTGCATTTTAGAAAGATCACTGGTTGTTTGGGTGGAAGGTGGATTGGAAAGGATGTCTCCCTGGAGGTCAGGAGGCCACTATGATCAGAGTCATTGGAATAAAAGTGGTAGTTGAAGCTGTGAGCGGATGAGAGCATCCAGGGAGAATGTGTGGAGTTATAAAGGGAACAAGGACAGAGCCCTGGGGATACAGTGATTTAAGGTGAGCAGAGCAACCCTCAAAGGAGACTGAGAAGAATTAGCCAGGAAAATAAAAACTAGAAGAGAGAGAAGTCACAGGAACCAAAGGAGGAGAAAGTTTCAAAAAGAGTTAGGTTCCACAAGTGATTTCCGAAGAGAAATCACTAAGATTAAGGCTGAAGAATCCGAGAGCAACATTTGGGAGTAGTAGTGAGGGCAGAAGCCAGATCTCAGAGAGTTTGGGAGGAAAGGGAGCTCAAGGAGAATTTGCTGTGCTGTAGCCTTAGGTTGGGTCTGTTGGCTTCTCAAAGGAAAGGTAAAAAACCATAAATGGTATTATCTCTGCCCTCAGGGAGATCACAGCCCATCAGAAGACTTCACGCTCTTGAACATACACTGCAGAGCTGCCCCTGGGGCCTGGGGTTTGGGGGGTTTCTAAGGAAGAGGGGGTCAGAAACAGCAGGGATTGGCCAGAGTTCTTTGGAACCCACTCCCTTAGACTGCAGTGTCTGCTGGGGTGTATCTAGGCACAGGGGATATACCTTGTTCTGAGGGCAAGAACAATCCTGGTCAAAGGTGAGAGGACAGGCATTAAAAGTGTTTTTTCTATTAGATAAGATTTTTCGTATCAAGATGCTGTTCTGTTGCATAAGTCTCCAGTGTTCTACCACAGGGCTCTTCTCTTGATTCTGTACAACTATTTTTTAGTCAAAAAATGAGCGGCAATTCCATGAATTCACGAATGACAAAAGAAGCTGAGATCTCTTTGAGATCCTGAGCAGCAGAATCAAGATTCAAAAGGATCTCACCAAATGTGGAAAGAACAAAACTAATAAAGCAGAGACCAATGTGAAGTTTGATATATAAGCTGTACTTGAGTTGATTTGGGATATTTAATTGATTGCAAACTCAGAATGAGTCAGCAGACTGGAAGGGCTTCCAAAAAGTGAAAATGACTGGATTAATTCATACACTCCAGAAGGAAAGAGTTGACAGTTCCCCTCTCCTCTGAACCAGTCAGTGCTTACCTGGAAGTTCTGGGCACTCCATTTTAAGAAGGAACTAAAGGACTGGGGCCATGTCACCTACACAAGAGCAGGCTTGGGTGAATGTGGTCTCTGTCTCCAGTTTTTTTAAGGGCTGTCACATAGAAAAGTGAGAAAACTTATTCTCTGTGTTCCCTGAGGGTAGAACAGAGACCAACTCCCCACAGTAGGTCCCCCTTCTTTCCTGATCTTATTCCTCTGCCTCAAACCCTATCCTGGGAACTTAGCAGGGAGGATTTAAAAAGGGTAGGAATAAACAGTCTAATTCAAACATACTTGATATAGGGGGTATAATAAAGCTACAGTTGGGAGGGTCAGCTCAGCCTTGAAATCTGATGTTTAAGTAAGTGGGAAGGAAAAAGACATTCCCAGCGGGAAAAGCAGTGTGCTTAAAGATGGGAATGGGCTGGGAAGAGTGGTGTCAATAAGGATAGCAGGTGTGGAAGTTTGAGGGGAGAGCAGTGTAATTTGTGGCAGGTGTGGACACCTACCTGGCTGAGGAGATCATCTTCTGCTGGCAGTAGGGGCCACAGGGGATCAAATAAAATTGGTATTTTAGGAAGCAAGCTGATTTATGTAAGAAGATTCTGGATGCAGTGAAACTAGCTTGAACCAACGGTGACAGTGGGGATTCATTCATTTAACAAATCTTTATTCAGTACCTACTATGTACCAGGCTCTGTTCTAGGCACTGGGGATACAACAATGAGCAATAAAAAACTCTGCTTTCTGGAGCCCTTATGAGGAGTAATAGAAAATAAACAAATAAGATAATTTCTGATAGTGAAAAAATGCTAAGGAGAAAATAAGCCAGGGTAATGAGATAGGAGTGTGACTTGCCAGAGGGGGCTGGGGTGGTCAGAGAAGGTCTTACTGAGGAGGTGATGTTTGAGCTGATGCCTGAACAATGAGATGATTGCGGGCAGAAAGAACAGCAGGTGCAAAAGGCCCCGCGATGTTAACGAACTTGGCATGTTTAAGGACAGAAGGAAGTATATAGCTGGAGCATAGCGAGGGAGAATCACAAAAGTTGCTCTCTAAGCACTGACTGGGGATGACAGGAGCATGCAATTTGACAATGCCCCCTGGGAGTGATTCTGAAACACCTTCCTGATGGGGCTGTGGTCACCATCCCCTTAAGACTCCCTGAAGTAAATAAGTGGGAAAAGATGAGGGATAGGAAAACATGGCCTGATACCATTTCATGTGTAGTACAATGTAGTAGAGAGAACAACAGTTAGACCTGGCTTAGGCAGAATTCTAGCTCTGCCACTTCCTAGTTGTGTTACCTTGGGCAAATGACTTAATCTCTAAATTTCCAGTACCCTCATCTGTCAAGTGAGGATACAGATTCCTGCTTCAGGCTTGTTGAGCGGCAGAGTTGTGCTAATGAGCCACACCTGGGGTATTAGGCGGTGTGGATGCTTATAGCGCCACCTTGTGTCCATTCAGGTGTTTACAGTGTGCACTATGTTGTATCAGCACTGCCCATACACAGACACTCCTGCCGTGCAGTGTCCTAGAGTTTTGTGTTTAGTTCTGAGCCCCATGTTTTGCGGGACGCTGACCTGAAGACTGGCTGAAAGAACAGGAGAGGACCAGTCTTGAGAAACACACCTCTCTGTGGAGGGAGCAGATGTGGACTCTGAGGCTCCAATGCCAGGATCATGAAAGAGTGAGAGTGGGTGGATAGCGGTAACAGGGGGCTGATTCTGGCTGCAAGTAATGAAATATTTTATTATGGTTAGATTTCCTCAAGAATGAAATGTGCTGACTTGAGAGGATACAAGGGATGATGATCTTGACCCTGAAAATCTGGGACCCTGACTCCAAGTCTTTAGGCCTTAGAAACAAAGAAAGTAGTGGTTCTGCCATTGACAGAAATGGAAGTCATCAGGAGATAGGAGAAAGGCTAACTGTTTTTAAACAGCAACTTTTAAGTGAAAGCAGCACCCTAAAGCACAGTGACCTAGAGATCAAGAGGAAGGTCGGGCTAAAGCTGTGAGTTCAGGAGTCATCTGTGTGCATGCATGAACTTGAGCAGTGCCGGGGAGAAAGTGTAAAGTGAGATATAAGAATTGAGCCTTAAGATACACTTACCTTTGAAGTCAAAAAAATGAAGAAAGGGTCAGAGTACAAGACAGTTCAGTATCATAACAACAGTAGGAAAAGTTTTACAAAAGAAGGGGGAGCAGTGTCAGATTCCACCCGCTTGGATTACCCCTACCCCATTCAGTGCCTACAACCTGGGTCCTGCCCATCCCTTCTCTTTTCCACAGTGAGCATCAGCTCCTGTCTGCTTCTTTGCTTCCTCTCATGCGGGTTTCAGTGTCTGTCTGATTCCTTCTCCATCCCTGTTGCCACAGGGGGTGTTGCTGAGAGCCGACCAGTCCTTCGCTACAGCAAGGAGCAGAGGCCAACCACGCTGCCCATCCAGCCCTTCGTGTTCCAGCACCACTTCCCCAAGCAGCTGGCCAAGGCCCGGGCCCTCCACAGCCTTTCCCAGCTCTACAGCCTCTCGGGCTGCAGCCGTGCACAGCAGCCTGCCCCACTGGCTGCCCCGAGTGCTCAAGTCCCAGCCCCAGCTCCTTCAGGGGAGTCACAAGCATCCACCAACAGAGGTGCCAGGAAAGGTGGCCCTGAGCCAGAAACCTCACGGCCGTCACCCCTGGGCAGCTACTCCCCCATTCGAAGTGCTGGCCCCTTTGGGCCCAGCACCGACTCTTCTGCTTCCACTTCATGCTCCCCTCCCTCAGAGCAGGCCACAGAAAGCCCACCCCCATGGAGCCACTCCTGTCCTCCTGCTGTCCAGCCTGCCACCTCCCAGCAGCCACAGAAGGAAGATCAGAAGATACTGACCTTGGCTGAGTACCGGCTCCATGGGACAGGAAGCCTGCCTCCTCTGGGCTCCTGGAGATCTAGCCTCAGCCGAGCAGAGAGCCTGGCCCGGGGAGGTGGTGAGGGCAGCATGGCCTCCAGACCCAGTAACGGTATGAGCTTCACTGCCTGCCCCCCTGACCCCAGGCACTTCCACCTCCCCTTTGAATGGTTTCTTATACTCTCTCCTGGGGTCAAAGGTTAAAATGTTTGCATCTCCTTCCCCAGCATCCGTGGATAATATCCACACACTCCCAATCCTCATGTTTTATATGGACCCATTGGGTAGAGATGAAATGCTGTCTCCTGCTAACTCTTACTTGTCTCTTCTGCTAATCTGTCTGCTTTCAGCCAACCACCTATCCCCTCAAGCACTCAAGTGGCGGGAATACAGGAGGAAGAACCCACTAGGGCCACCTGGCTTGTCAGGGAGCCTAGACCGAAGGCCACAGGAAGCTCGGCTGGTCCGAAGGAACCCCATCTTTGAGTTTCCTGGCTCCCTCAGTGCTGCTGGCCATCTGAACTGCCGGCTGAATGGTGTGTGGGCAAAGTCCCCAGTACACCCAGGGCAGGCTCTGCTACAGCTGGGAAGGGCTAGAGAAGGGGTCAGTCCCAAAGGAACCCACCTCAGGGTATAAGGCACAGAACTGAGCTGCAACTCTTGGAAAGAGAGTTGCTCAGGATTGATTTTTCTCTTCTTTCCAGGTCAAATAGTAAAGCCATTACCACTGACTTGCCCTGACTTCCAAGACCCCTTTTCCTTGACTGAGAAGCCTCCAGCTGAGTTTTGTCTGTCCCCAGATGGCAACTCAGAGGCCATTTCCATTGACCTGCTTCAGAAGAAAGGTGAATATTACCCCCAGCTCAAACCGGGAATTCTGTTGTCAGTACCTATTTGTGCCTGTTGCCCTACTGACTAGCCCTCCTGAATAGTTCCCTGTCTTAGAACTCCAAGTTCTGGGAGGACTTAGAGAGCACAGGCATTGGGGCAAGAGAAGTCTGTGTCCTGTGTGTTTTGAGTATGTGCGAGTGGGCCAGGGTCATTTATCAAATGCTTAAGAATGAGGCTTCAGTCTCCTCCCTCAGGGAGCTAAGGATGGTGAGGGAGACTGCCATGTCATAAATCAATGCCTGCGTGCTCTAATCCGGGGAGTTTAGGTACTACAGGGCCCAGCAGCTTGGGTAAGCGTGCTGGTAACATCTACTGAGAAATGGACTGACAAGGAACCACTCTTATTATCAAATAAGGGACCACTGAACTAAGAGAGAGAGCTGTTTAAAGATGGTGGGAAAGAATTGAGCATAACTGTGGGCTGAAGCAAAGGAGCCTGTGAAAAGGGAGAAAGATGAAGCCAAGGTCCCTTGCAGAGGCAGAGTGGGAGAGTCAAAGCTTAGGAAGAGGGAAGAACCTTGGGCAGGAAGGGGTACAATAGCCACCTTCCTCCAAGGTGGAGGGAGTGAGGGGGGGAGGGAAGAGGTGGGAGAGAGGATAGATATAATATAGTTATGTCTTTTGGATGGAAAGGGAAGTTGAATTCATGATCAGTAGCCTCTGTTCTCTGTGTGGAGTAGAACCAAGGGCTTGAGAAGAGGGGTAAAGATTTGGCACAGCAACTTGAGAGCATAGTAGAGGCACATCAAAGAAGTCCCCTGGTCAGTCACTGATGGGGGTGGCCCTGGACTTTCTCCAGCAGCCTGGTTTCTCAGAGTGGAGAAGACAGATGGTTAGATTGATCTAGGATTGGAGTAAGAGGGCAAGGAAGTTGAGGACGTTGAAGGCCTTGATGATGGAATCATTGAGGTGGATCCAGGCTGGCAGGTGAAAACAGGAGGGGCTTGAGAACTAGGCAAAAACAGGTAGGGGCCAGGGCCTGGTGCCTTGGTGAGACCCATGTGCAGGGAAAGAGAGTGTGGAAGCCCTTTCCTCTCTCCACTGAGGGCTCAGTCCCAGCTGAGTTGCCCAGGGACATGCTTAGGGACCTGTCACATCAAATTCTTGCTTGCAGGGCTGGTGAAAGCTGTTAACACTGCTGTGGACCTCATCGTGGCCCATTTTGGCACAAGCCGGGATCCTGGGGTGAAGGTAGGCAAGAAACTGGAGAGTTCAGCTCTGCCCTGCTGACCCTCACCTATTCTGTGCTACCATCTTCCCTTGCTTTCTTGCATCTAGAGCCCAGAGTTGGGTACTTAGGGATGCGGATCGCAAGAGAAGCACCATTAGGGCTGATTAAGAGAGTCGGAGAGGACCAAGGTCCGGCTTCACATGATTCCCTGTACTTCCCTACTGCATCTGCAGGCAAAGCTGGGGAATAGTTCTGTGAGCCCCAATGTAGGCCACCTGATTCTGAAGTACTTGTGCCCTGCGGTCCGGGCTGTGCTGGAGGACGGGCTCAAGGCCTTTGTGCTAGATGTCATCATCGGGCAACGTAAGAACATGCCATGGAGTGTGGTTGAGGCTTCCACACAGCTAGGTAAGTGCTGGGTGGCAAGAGGGGGACCCTAGGCTGAATTTAGGGTTCCAGTGATTGGGCATGTGACCTCAACTCTGGCTTCCTCCCAGGCCCATCCACCAAGGTCCTGCACGGCCTCTACAACAAAGTCAGCCAATTCCCAGAGCTCACCAGTCATACCATGCGCTTCAATGCCTTCATCCTTGGCCTGCTCAAGTAAGTATGTGGAGCAATGAGATCTGCAAACCACTGGCTCTTCCCCTGGGCTCAGCCACCTCTGAGCAACCAACTCCCTAGACTGAGACAGAAAGGGGATCTGCGGGATCTGTGGCCAGGGCCCAGTCTCACTTTCTCCCTACCTAGCTAAAGCCTCTCTCAGTAGGTCTCTGGTTTCCCACCATACCCACGACCCTCTGGCACTGATCACCAACGTGGTCTTCTGCTTTTATAATTCCATAATCTGGCTTATTTGGAAATTAATCAGGTTCTCAGTTTCTCTGAATATTGTAAACTCTGATCCTCTCAATTCCAGCACTGCTTCAAAATCTTGCTTGACCCCAAGTCCACCTTGGGACCCACATCACAGTATTCATGTTTCTCAAGTATGGGCTCAGTCATCTCCTTTGGCCCTGAGCTACCCTTTACTCTCCCTCAGTAGCTGCCCTGACTTCTCGGGTCTTGCGCAAGCCAGCTCCATTCTAGGAAGTGATTGGCTTATGAATCACATGTTCACCCCCTCCCTACATCCCCACTGACTTTCTAGAACTTTATTACATGAAATGAACCAGGTAGCATCCCTGCCATAGAAGGGAGATGTTCACCTGTGCCTCTGCCCTGGGTCTGTCTCCTTTGTACCTTATCATCTGGCTATATCCACACAACACTCAACTCTCTTCTCCTGTCCCTACAGCATCCGGTCTCTGGAGTTCTGGTTTAATCACCTCTATAACCACGAAGGTAATGCCCAGAACCCTGCTCTCTCTTGCACTCAGTATAGGCCAGATCTCAGAGGCTCAGAAGAGGGAGGCACAGCTGTCATTTCAGATGCTAGAGGTGGGGAGGGGAACACACAAGCTTTCATCCTCAAAGCTTGGGCTTGTGTTAGAGCCTTGGAGTCAGGCAGTCTGAAAGTCAGGGTGGCCAGGAACCCCAACACCTCTCCTCTAAACTCGGGGCCTCCACTTAAGGTTGTGGAGTTTATGTACCACACAACTTGAAGAGGCATCGTTTACGCTGTCGTACTTCTAAGTGGCACACTACCCAGCCTGTGCAGCAGTCTGCGGTGGCTCTGCCCAGGCTGACTTTCACAGGCCCATGCCAGACCAGGCTCTGCTTGTCTGTATGGCTCAGTCCCTCTCTCTTTCTCCCCTAGATATCATCCAGACCCACTACCAGCCATGGGGCTTCCTGAGCGCAGCACATACTGTGTGCCCTGGCCTCTTTGAGGAGCTGCTGCTGCTGCTACAGCCCCTGGCCTTGCTGCCCTTCAGCCTCGACTTGCTGTTCCAGCACCGGCTGCTGCAAAGTGGGCAGCAGCAGCGGCAGCACAAGGAGCTGCTGCGGGTGTCCCAGAACCTGCTGCTGTCTGCCCACTCAACGCTGCAGCTGGCCCAGGCCCGGGGCCAGGAGGGCCCCAGAGACGTGGACAGGGCAGCCCGTGGGGAGCGGGTGAAGGGTGTGGGTGCCCCAGAAGGTGGAGAAGATGAGGAGGAAGTGGAGGAGACAGAAGAGGCAGCAGAGGATGCTGGGGGCTCAGGGTGTGGCAGGGGGTCCCGAGGTGGGCAGGCTGGCTGGTGGTACCAGCTCATGCAGAGCTCCCAGGTCTACATCGATGGCTCCACTGAGGGTTCAAGGTTCCCCCGAGGTGGCAGCAATAGCAGCAGTGGCAGCAGCAGTGAGAAAAAGAAAGGGGCCGGAGGTGGGGGGCCACCTCCCCGAGAGGGAGTAGTGGAGGGAGCTGAGGCCTGCCCTGCTCCTGAGGAGACCCTGGGCTGGGACAGGGGCTGGCCCTTCTGGATGGGGAGCCCCCCTGATTCTGTACTGGCTGAGCTGAGACGCAGTCGGGAGAGGGAGGGGTCCACTGCCCCCCCAGCAGAAAATGAGGAAGGAGCCTCAGGGCCTTCACCTGGGGGCATCAAGTGGGGACACCTCTTTGGGTCCCGAAAGGCTCAGCGGGAAGCCCGGCCCACAAACAGGTAAGAGGCAGCCCACGGTGTACACGAAGGGAGTGGGGGTACCTGATCTAAGCCAGGGAACAGACAGAGCCAGAGCCCCAGCTGCTGTCCCCTAGGCTACCGTCAGACTGGCTGAGCCTGGACAAGTCCATGTTCCAACTAGTGGCACAGACAGTGGGTGCCCGCCAGGAGCCAGAGCCCAAGGAGAGCCCGCAGGAGCCACACTCTCCAGCCCTGCCCTCTAAGCCTCCATGGTGAGTCCTGGGGGACAGAAGGATTGGGGGGCTGGGTTTGGCTGCGGGTGGGGCTTCTCTGACATTCATCTGTTGTTTCCCCAGCCAGGTGAAGGCACTGTGCCACCATCTGGCCACAGGCCCTGGACTGCTGAGCTTCCACAAGGGAGATATCCTACGGGTGCTGGGGCCAGCCAGAGGAGACTGGCTGCATTGCAGCCATGGCGCTGACACAGGCCTGGTGCCTCTGGCCTACGTGACCTTGACCCCAACTCCAAGTCCAATCCCCAGAAGCAGCCAAAACTGAGGCCCTGTGCATGCTGGTGGCCTCAGGGACCCTCATAACCCCCAGACTCGGAGCCTGAGAGCCCTTCCCTCTGGCTTGGCTACTGAGAGTAGACTGAGAGCTGGGGGCCACATATCCCTGTGCTCAGTATTAATCACTCCCCCTTAACTGTCCCAGTGACCTTGTCCAGACCTCTACCCAGGAAAGGAGGGAAGGGACACAGCACTGGACTGCCAGGATTTCCCCAGCCCATTTGGGGCAGCCCTTCCATGGGTACAGACAAGCATGTCCCTATGGAGGGAGTGACTGGAGGCCCATTTGCAGGGTTCCCTAGGCCAGGTGGTGAGGTGGCGGGGTGACAGTATTGGGGCCAGATCTCTAAGCCCCTAGCTGTAAATAGGCTGTGGCCAGTGCCTGGTGGTCAAAAGAGGGAGGAGGAGCCCAGGCTTCTGTTTGTGTATTTATTTATTTATTTATAACACCTATTAATAAAAAAGGTGCTCGGCCTCCAAACCATTCTCTTTGTGGCTCCCCCCACCCTCTGGTCCACCTCGCTTCCTTCCAAAAGGATGGCTGGGATAGGATGAACAGGGAAGAGAGAACTTGAGGTCCAGGTACCTACACCAGGAGCTGCTGCTGGAGGGTGCTGAGGCCCAGAGCATCATGGGTGAGATGGCCATATGTGCGGCCAAACTGGAACTTATACCCTGTGTGGCCAAGAGAGTCTGTCACTTGTAGCCAGTGGCATGGAAAAGCCATTTATTTCTCAGCATGTTGCCTAGACCCTCCAAAATCTGGTCCTGACTCCCCAGGGTGAGCTACCTCAGTTTCCTTTTCTGCCCTATGGTAAAGCTGAACCACATGATCTGAGGTCCCCCCATATCTATTAGTTCCATCCCCCTAAACCACCTCCACCTATCCCACACACACACACAATATTCCAGTCCCCAAAGCCTCCCTCTGGGGCTATCCTTACCTGGCACATGGTCCCCGTAGTTAGGTAAAAGGCCCAGATTCTGAGAGTAGGTCCTGGAAAGTGGGGGGAGATGTTTGGGATCTTTCTGGGGTCTGCCCCATGAATACATCTGTCCAAATTCCTGCAGTGCCTGGTTGGTGAGCACAGGAAAGCTGGAGCCGAAGAGGAAGCGGGCACGGGGCACATAACCAGTGAAGCCTGGGGGAGGGGATACTGAGTGAAGACCTCCTGGGCGCCTCCCCACGCCTTTGGTCATTACCCACCTCCTCTCACCTGACTTGAAGAACTTGTGAGGATCTCTGTCAGCCATGGAATAGGGGGAAGCCTTGTGAGGAGAAGCAGATAGAAGAAAAATAGGGCTATCAAATTCAGGTCCTGTGCTCTAACAAGCTCCCAGGGAGGTGGAGCTGGCAGTCAACCTCACATCCCATGTACCCACAGCCATGCTACTCGTGGCCACCCCCAGGCCTGGCCACACAGACGTAAGGCTCCCCACTCCCACCCCACTGCAGACCCCTCAGCTATCTGGGTCTCACTCGTTCCGCCTCCTGTCCCAGCTCTGGCTCCTCGGCCTTCGGCTCTGGCTCTGGCTCTGGCTCTCAGGCTTGCTCCACGTCTTTTCCTCCCTTAGCCTCCTTTGGCAGCTCTTGACTCCCATGTCCCCCACGCCACTGAGTAAAACCATGCAGAGCCTCAGCCCAGACCTGGCTGCAGTTCTTGGCAAAAATGAACTGTGCCTGGGGTACAAAACCTGGGTGGGCAGGGGCAAGGAAGATTTCTGTTAGTGTTTGGGACACGTGTTGTGGTATGGGGGCACCTGTTCATACCTGTGTACATACCTGTGTACCCAGGGATCATGCTGGAGCTGAGCCTTTCGTGCGCGTGCCTGACATGCAGGCTTCCTCTGGGAACCTCGGGAGATCTTGGAGGCCGAATGCGAGGCAGAAGTGTGCAACGGGCAGGGGGCTAGGCTAGGCCAGGCCAGGAGAGCCTCGAAGTAGCTGACCATTTGCCTGCCCATAGGTCTGGCCCATGCTGGACCGAAGTAGTGGGCAGTGTCCAGTGTACCTATAGTACAGGACTCACCCACTCACCTCCAGAGTCCCTCTGCACCCCCCATCCCCAGAAGCAGAAGCAGAGATCTCTGAAGCCCTAGTCTTTTCTAGACTCAGCTGTGTATATATTTGGAGCAGGCATTTCTCAGTTCTCTGTCTGGGTTTTGAACCCTTCCCCTCTGCTGTTACCCTGTTACCAAGGAGAAGACAACACAGAGCTTTGTGGCAGGCCCAGCTACCACATTTCCCTTGCTTTTCTATCCAACACCGTAGATATCCCAGCCCTGAGCCTCCCAAACTGCTATGTCCAGTTGGCCCCGGAGGTCTAGAGGGGCACAACTCCTATCCCTCTACCCCTATTCCCAGAAGCAAGCTGGGTGTGCTCTGGGTAGAAGTGTTACCCCGGGATATAATGAGGGTTCAGCCCCAGTATGAAGGTGCTGGCCATAGCCGTGGGAACCCAGGCAGTTCCTTTTGTTTCCCTTTGAGCCGAGGCTCTGGGCTGTGTGTACTGTGTCCAGGGCAATGGGGCCGAGCCAGAGGCAGGAGGCAGGGCCAAGGGAGGAGCGAGGGGAGGGGCGCTAGTGAGATGACGGCCAGGGCCAAGGCCAGCAGAACAGGAGAGCAGAGGCTCACTGGTCTGTCTACTCCAGAACGCAGTCCTGCCACCTGTGGGCAGGGAAGAGGCTGAGTACAGCCTCCCCACGCCAGGACCGAAGGAAGCCCTAAGGTGGGAGGTGGGAGAGCAACAACTGTGAAGTTCATTCAGCTCTGTCTCAAAAGAGGACCCTTCCTTCTTAAGCCCCCGTCTGAGCACCTGCCTGAGGAGATGTGGATTCTACTCTTTGTGAGTCTTGAGTGAAGGTAATGCAGTTCCTGGGAAAAGGGGGTCTCTGAGGGGAGCCCAGAGCCCGGGGGGAGGTCATAGGGGAAAAAAGGAAACTAGAGACCTCTAGGCAGTGACATTAAGTTTATTTTCAATAATGTAATTTAACAGGAATGATTTTTTGGATTCCTACTATAATTTGGATCATCATCCATTCAACAAATATGCCATGCTCTGCTAGGCACACTCCGCAGTGGCAGAATGTACACTATGAAAGAGTCAGAACAGCTGAGCCCCATGTGACTTTGGGCGGGTCATTTAGTATTTCTGAACCCCACTGTCCTCATCTATAAAATGCAGATACTACTACTCTCCCTCGCACTGTTGTGAGGCTCAAAGGAATGTGTGCAAGTGTGTTTGTAACGATCAAGACCAAGAAGCCGGGGCCGGCCTCGTGGCTTAGCGGTTAAGTGTGGCACTCCGCTACTGGCGGCCCGGGTTCGGAACCCCGGGCACGCACCGACGCACCACTTCTCCGGCCATGCTGAGG
The DNA here is from genome assembly GCF_057802395.1 of Ceratotherium simum simum. Classification (NCBI taxonomy): domain Eukaryota; kingdom Metazoa; phylum Chordata; class Mammalia; order Perissodactyla; family Rhinocerotidae; genus Ceratotherium; species Ceratotherium simum. The sequence goes on along the minus strand of NC_141928.1, from coordinate 40,282,422 downwards.
CCGCGTCCCATATACAGCAACTAGAAGGATGTGCAATTATGACATACAGCTATGTACTGGGGCTTTGGGGGGGGAAAAAAAGGAGGAGGATTGGCAATAGATGTTAGCTCAGAGCCTATCTTCCTCAGCAAAAAAAAAAAAGGAGGATTAGCACAGATGTTAGCTCAGGGCTGATCTTCCTCACAAAAAAAGACCAGGAAGCCGGAATGGTAGGGTAGAGGAAAGAGCAGGGGGTGAGGTCAGACAGTCACGGGCTCCTAATAGCTTGTGGCCTTGAGCCGACCCTACTGCTCTGAGCAGGTGACTTGACTTCTTCTGAGCCTGAATTCCCTAAGCTCTACCATGAAGGTTAAAATAATCTAACCTACCAAGGTGCTGTTTGTTAAGGGTAAAGTCAGATAGATAGTGTGTGTGCAAGAACTTACCCCAGCACCTGGCACACAGCTACTAAAACTTTATTTCCTTCTCTATTGTCTGTCTAATACTGTCTCTAAGCTTCTAACACATATGGGCGATCAATGGATGGTTAGTAAATTCAGTGGCTGTGGGTTTTTTTTTTACTGTGGGAGTTCAAGGGAAGGAGATATGAGGGTAATGTTGCGGTTTAAGACTAGGAGGCAAATTAGAATTTAAGAAAGCAATTCAAATTCTAAGAGAAGAGAAATACAGACCAGGAAGAAGAGATCTGAGGGGGCGGGGAACACGATTAGAACTCAGCTCCAGGGCTGAATCAGGACTGGGTTGGTCCACCTTTCCAGGAGGCAGAGCCTCTGCTCTTCTCCCCATCCCGACTGTGACAGTGCCTGGGCTGACCAAGCACGTGTCACTGAATTCTCGGGAATTGCACAAGAGCACTGGGCCCCAAGGAATACATTTCATGTTCCTCACTGTTCTGCCAAGGACAGCCTTGGTATGTGTCATTTAGAGCTAGGGTTGAGGGAACTTGGCTCACAGTTGAGGAAATATGCCAGAGTGAGGGTGGGAGCTGAGGGGAGAGCCCAGACCAGCAGTAGTGCATCAAGGTTAACAACCTGGACTTTTGGATTCTGTAACAGACACTGTTTGTTGGACACCTCATCCCTATTCCCTACCCCCATCTCCCTTCTTCCTAACAGAACCTTAGTCTTGTTCTGCCAAGCAGTCAGGCACTTCGGGGAACCCTGGAGCCAGCCCTAGGAATGAGTCTTGCTTAGTCTAAAGCTCATCTTAGTGGTCCCATTCCCCTTGCCAATGACTGGTTAGGCATGGGCTGTGGCATTCTGGACACTGAGGGGAAGGAAATCTGCTGGGATGAGGGATGGCCCTGGGAAAAGTTTCTTTGCTCTTAAAAAAGATGCACAACTGGAGCAGCCCCGTAGCCTAGTGGTTAAGTTCGGCATGCTCCGCTTCGGCGGCCTGGGTTCATGGGTTCGGATCCTAGGTGCAGACCTACACCACTCATCCCCGTGCTGTGGCGGCAGCCCACATATAAAGTAGAGGAAGATTGGCACAGATGTTAGCTCAGGACTCATCCTCCTGAAGCAAAAAAAGAGGAAGAGTGGCAAAAGATGATAGGTCAGGACGAATCTTCCTCAGCAAAAAAAAAAAAAAAGATGCACAACAAATTAGGGAAAGAGAGATGGACAAGGAGTGATGTCTTCCTGCCTCTAGAAATTCTGTGGACGTGATGGTGGAACTTTGGCAGGTATCATGAAACCTTGTGGAAAGCTAGGCTAACCTGGGGACAAAGCTGACTACATCAAGGATGGATGGTGGAGTAGAAAGGCCTGGGTCCTTGACGATAATGTAGAGCCACTGAATTTAACCAACTGTTTTATGTGAAATAATTTCATTATTGTTAAGGCCACTTTAAGTTTTCTTTTACTTACAGCGAAAGGCATTATAACATAAAAGAAAAAAAAAAAAAAGGTCAAATTCTAACTTCACTAGAGATAGATATGGACCTTCGCCAGATTCATCTCAAGCCTGTTTTCTCATCTGTAGAATGGGGAACTAGACGTTACTACCTCATTGAGTAGGATAAGATAAATGAGATGAGGCATAAAGAGCAACTGGCCCAGTGTCTAGCTTATGTTAGTGCTAACTAAATAGAAATTCACAGTGTTTGGTTGGAATTTGGTGGAAATGGGAGAAAAGAAGAGTTAAGGACAGTAACAGGTTGTTGGGAGTTCAGGGGAAAGAGTCTGTGAAGTTGAGAAATGGAAAGGTTAAAATTTGAAGTTAGGCTACAGATTAGGAACAAATTCTGCCGAAAAGACCATGACAGTTACAATCAGGGTATGAGTTAATGCAGGTTAGGAAACAGGTTTCAATTAGTTTTATAATTTGTGAAGAAACGGCCCATTCCTATTGGTGAAATGGCCTGTTACTATTATTGTTTCCATCTTTGTAAAGAATAGTTCTAAGTCCCTGAGGATCAGAAGGGTGTTCTAATCTTAGAAAGGTGTGAAAGAGCTAGCTAAGGGCCCATAGGAATGTTCATTACCTCCGTGCCTCCTTCTAGGGGATAGTCAGCATGGTAGCCCAACCACAACTTGCTCCTGATGGGAGCTGCCACACCCAGTGGCCAGTGCTGAATGTGGCAGCAGAGAGAAATGTTTTACTGGGATTACACCCATCTACAGGACGAAGGTCCAGTTAGGAAAGCCACAGCAGTGCCCTGCCCACTCCACACAGCCTGTTGGGTCTCCACAATGGCAGTCTATACCTTTCTGTGGTTCTGCCTTTGATCCTGACCAGGAATTGTAAAATCTCATATAAACACAAATATCGAATCATTATGTTGTACACCTGAAACTAATAAAATGTTATATGTCAAATATATCTCAATTTAAAAAATCAAACTGGGCCGCCCCGTGGCTTAGCGGTTAAGTGCGCGCGCTCCGCTGCTGGCGGCCCGGGGTTCCAATCCTGGGCGCGCACCGATGCACCACTTCCCCGGCCATGCTGAGGCCGCGTCCCACATACAGCAACTAGAAGGATGTGCAGCTGTGACATACAACTATCTACTGGGGCTTTCGGGGGGAAATAAATAAATAAATAAAATCTTAAAAAAAAAAAATCAAACAAACAAAAATTTCCTATAGACCCCAGGTTAATCATTTGATTGTAAGTCAGTACTAGACAAGCATCAGTCCCTTCTGTCAGGATGAAGAAGAAAGTCATGAGACCTTTGGAAAAAACTCCTCAGATCAAGAGACACCAAAACTGAAACAAGAAGTGAAAAAAATAACTTCAAAGATCACATACAGGGCCGGCTCCGTGGCTTAGCGGTTAAGTGCGCGCGCTCTGATGCTGGCGGCCTGGGGTTCGCATCCCGGGAGCGCCCCGAGGCACCACTTCTCCGTCCAACGTGAGGCCGAGTCCCACGTACAGCAACTAGAAGGATGTGAACCTATGACATACAACTATCTACTGGGGCTTTGGGGGGAAAAACTGAATAAATAAAATCTTTAAAAAAAAAAAAAAAAAAAAGATCACATACAACACAAAATTTTTTTAATTAAAATATAGGGATGCAATAAAACTACATAAAAGGAAAGCAAGGGAATGAAAAACATGAGTTTGAGATGCTTACCTCACATGGAATGAGACAACGTGGCGGGGACCATACAGCTAAATGTATGTTATTGTCAAGGTCTCAGTTTTCATTGGGGATGGTGGTTTCATAAGTGCTTTTTATTACACATTATAATAAATTAATTAAAGCATGGACCAGTGATGAGAGTGTATCATAAACCAAGGATTATGATAACCCAAATCTGCACATTTGATATCCAAAGAGGTGGGGTGGGGATGGAGGGAATTGAAGTAGAAATGATCAGAAACAGTGGTATTGGTAGACTTTAATACACTTTTCTGGGGCCAGCCCAGTGGTGTAGTGGTTAAGTTTGCACGCTCCACTTCGGCGGCCTGGGGTTCGTGGGTTCGGATCCCGGGCATGAACCTACACACTGCTCATCAAGCCATGCTGTGGCAGGCGTCCCACATACACAGTAGAGGAAGATGGGCACAGATGTTAGCTCAGGGCCAAGCTTCCTCACCAAAAAAAAAAATAATACACTTTTCTGTTTTTAGTAGCTCAAGAAGTCAAAATATTAAAAAAAAGAATACAACGGGGCCGATCCAGTGGTGTAGCAGTTAAGTTTGCACGCTCCGCTTAGGCGGCCTGGGGTTTGCAGGTTCAGATCCTAGGTGCAGACCTAGGCACTGCTCATCAAGCCATGCTGTGGCAGTGTCCCATATATAAAATAGAGGAAGATGGGCACAGATGTTAGCTCAGGGCCGATCTTCCTCACCAAAAAAAAAAAAAAAAAAAACAGAATCTGAATAAGGATGATTTATTAGTTATACACAGGGGACTTTAAAAATGGGCCATATAGTCTAGTCCTGACTAGAGCATGGACTAACAGTACAGGCTTGGGCAAATCACTTAAAGTCTTTGAGCCTCAGTTTCCACATGTGTAAATAAAGAGATGCACTGGATGGTTATTAAGACTTCAGTTCTAACTCCCTTCTCTGTTTGCCAATGCAAATGTTATATGGGCTAAAAAACCCACAATTTTTAAAAAATAACAGAAACTTGGACATGCTTTCAGAGTCATTTCTAAATGCAACTATATTTTTAAAGTTTCATACAGTTTCAAATGGTCTTCAAAATGTGTATTTTCCTCCTAGGATGCAGCTCCAAATAAGCCTTATTCAACTATAAGTTTTCCTGAAAACAGGGCACTCGATCTGGGTATCACTGCTCTGAGCACAGAGGGTGGATCCAAGTGAAGGAAACCGCATGGTCTCTTCCTGGCCTTTTTACATATGTAACATTCTTCAAATCCACAAGGATCGATATTAATTTATTCAGACAACTAACTTTTAGTAAACATCTGTGCTAGGCAATTACCTTCTGGTCAGTGAATAGATGTGTAAGACATAATTCCTGACCTCAGTGAGTCTGCAATTTTAAAAGAAGAGACAGAGGTACAGAGAAAGTCAGAATAAAATAAACGGCACAATGGAGATTTCAACAAAAACAAGTGGCCTTATAATAGGCCACAAAGGAAAATCTCAAAAATCTCAACAAGCACAAATAAGCCACATTTTCTCACACAAACACAATAAACCTGTAAATGAAAAATAAAAATTAGGTTAACCAAACAAAAAATCAACACTTAGACACTTTTTAAATGCTCTCTTAAATAACTCTTGGGGCAAAGAAAAAAAATGTGATTACACATCACCACTTAGAAATAAATAACAAATGAGAATTTAATCAAATTCAGAGGGAATTTTTAACCTCAAGTGCACACTGGCATCATGACTAAGGACATAGGCTTGAACCTGGCTCCATCACTTACTAGCTGTACAACCTTGAGCAAATTAGTAAACCTCTCTGTCTCTCCTTTTCCCTCATCTATAAAATGAGAATGGTAATACCATAAGAATTAACTTAAATGGTACATGTCAAACAATAGTTGCTGGCACCTAATAAACTGTCAATATTATCATTAAACAAGTGTTCCAGCAGGAGCTGTTTTTCTTACAAGAAGCAACTGACCATTTTTGCTGGCCCAAAGCACAGGAATGGAGCCAAAAGTGAGAGAAGAGCAGCCGTCTGAGGATGAGTTAGATTCTATGGGTGTCCACAAAAACAATGCACAGCCTGCTGCACAGCCAGGCTTTGTGGAAGCTGGAATTGAGACCCTGAGAGCTAAATGGAGCCAAGGCAGTTACTTTCACTCTTTTCTCCCAGGGCCATAGGCTTCTCAGTCTCTCTCTTTCTCCTCCACACTCCCTAATTCTCTCCCCTTCCCTCTTTCCCATTCCCCTTCCCAAATGGATTTATCTGCCACTGAGTTCTACTCCCTCATAGCTTTGGTGTGCATATGGCTAACCAGGAAATCTCTGTACCCCTCTTCCCACCACCTCTACAACAGTGATTTCTTAAGGAGGGATGTGCTTCAGAATTACCTGGAGTGATTTTTTAAAATATTTATGCCTGGCCACATCCAGGTTATTCTGGGAATGAGGGTCCTGGTACAATTTTTTAAACCTTTTAATTTGGGGGAAAAAATCAACCTATAGAAAAATTGCAATAAAAATATAACCTTTACCTAGATTTGCCAATTGTTAACATTTTGCCACTCAGAAGTATAAGCTTCCATGTGCCCAGGAAGGAAGGAGAAGCAGACACAGATGAGCACTGCTGTCTATGCCACACTCATCTCTCTCAAGCCTGGCCTCACAGCAGATGAACAGACCACCCTTATCAATTAGCTGTGCCCAGGAAGAGCAGGAGGGCACACGGTGCAGACCATGAGGGCTTCAACAGAATAAGCTGCAGACAGACTAGCCAGGTAAACAGGTCTAAAACCAACTACCCAACTAACGAAATTAACTAGCTAATAACTAAGCAGTCAACTCAAGAAGTTAGAAAATGAAGAACATAATAAGCTAAGAAATAAGGAGGAAAAATTTATGACCCTAACAGGTTATGAATCTAATAGATAAATCAGAAAACAGGAAAACAATTGAAATGATTATTATAAGATCTGTTTAAAAAAAGACAACAAAATAAGCAAACTACTGGCACTGCTAGCCAAGAGAAAAAAGACGACACAAACTCTCTAATGGCATGAAGAAGTGGCTTAAAACACAGGCACACAGGAATTTTTTTTTAATTATAGAAGAATATTAAGTGAAATTCTATATAACTAAACTAGAAAATTTCAGTGATATTAATATTGTCTAGGAAAATATAAATCAAAATCAACCCAAAATGATATAGAACACCTGAATAAAATCACAACCACAGAAGAAATTGAAAAAGTGGTCAGATGCCCCCTACCAAAAGATCCACATTACACTTAATTTACAAAATTAGTATGAACATAATTTAAGACCCAACAAATTCAAGACCTAACAAACCTCACATAAATCCAGACAAAAAATCCTAAATAAAACATCAAACCAGGGATAGCAAATAGCAGGATGCTTGCCATCCTTGTCTTCTTTCCTCCAATCCAATGGCAGACACCACTAAACGATCACAGCCCCCTTTCTGAGACCTCCCAAGACTCTGCAAGTGATTCTGCAAGACTCTTGAGTGATTTCTGCCCAAGGTTCAGGATGGAGGGAGTGCTGGCAAATCTTCTGCTCTTTATCACCCCTGAGTTGACAGCTCAGGAAGAGCAGATACCTTGTCTATCTATCGTGTTCACAATTGTATCCTCAGCATCAAGCATAGGCGTATGGCACATAGTATGAACTAAAAAAATATAGAAATATTGTAAAGGAATAATATACATTAAGACTAGTAGGATTTAGCCAAAGGAATCCTGAGAAAAAGGAACAAAGTTGTATGTATCACACTCCCTGAATTCAAAATATACTACAAAGCTATAATAATCAAAACAGCATGGTACTGGCAGAAAAACAGACACACAGATCAATGGAACAGAACTGAGAGCCCAGAAATAAAACCACACATCTATGGACAGCTAATCTTCAAGCAAGGAGCCAAGAATATACAAGGGAGAAAGGAAAGTCTCTTCAATGAATGGTGTTGGGAAAACTGGACAGCCACATGCAAAAGAATGAAAGTAGACCATTATCTTACACCATACACGAAAATTAACTCAAAATGGATTAAAAACTTGAATGTAAGACCTGAAACCATAAAACTCCTAGAAGAAAACACAGGCAGTACACTCTTTGACATCAGTCTTAGCAGTATCTTTTCAAATACCATGTCTACACAGGCAAGGGAAACAAAAGAAAAAATACACAAATGGAACTACATCAGACTAAAGAGCTTCTGCGTAGCAAAGGAAACCATCAACAAAACAAAAGACAACCCACCAACCGGGAGAAAATATTTGCAAATCATATATCCAATAAGGCGTTAATTTCCAAAATACATAAAGAACTCATACAACTCAACAACAAAAAAACGAACAACCCAATCAAAAAATGGGCAGAGGAAATGAACAGACATTTTGCCAAAGAAGATATACAGACAGCCAACAGGTACATGAAAAGATGTTCAACATCACTAATTATTAAGGAAATGCAAATCAAAACTACAATGAGCTATCACCCCACACCCATCAGAATGGCTATAATTAACAAGACAAGAAATAACAAGTGTTGGAGAGGATGTGGAGAAAAGGAAACCCTCATCCACTGCTGGTGGCAGTGCAAACCGGTGCAGCCACTGTGGAAAGCAGTATAAAGATTTCTCAAAGAATTAAAAATAGAAATACCATATGATCCAGCTATCCCTCTACTGGGTATTTATCCAAAGAACATGAAATCAACAATTCAAAGAAACCAATGCACCCCTATATTTATCACAGCATTATTCACAATAGCTAAGACATGGAAGCAACCCAAGTGCCCATCAATGGATGAATGGATAAAGAATACGTGATACATACACACACACAAACACACACACACACACACACACACACACAATGGAATACTGCTCAGTCATAAAAAAGACAAAATTGTGCCATTTCTGAAAACATGGATGGACCTTGAAGATATTATGCTGAGTGAAATAAGTCAGACAGAGAAAGACAAATAATGTATGATTTCACATGTATGTGGAAGATAAACAAACAAACATATAGATAAGGAGAACAGATTGATGATTACCAGCAGAGGAGGGGGTGGGTGGAGTGTGAAAGGGGTAAAGGAGCACATATGTATGGTGACGCATAAGAACTAGACTATTGCTGGTGAACATGATGGTGGTGAACAGGATGCAGTCTATACAGAAACTGAAATGTAATAATATACACCTGAAATTTACACAATATTATAAGCCAATATGACCTCAATAAAATAGTTTTTTTAAAAAGACTAGTAGGATTTATTTTAGGACCACAACAATGATCAAACTAGAAAAATCTATCAATGTAATTAACATATGAATAACCAAAGGAAATAAAAGCTATTTGATTGCCCTGACAGATACTGGGGAAATCTTTTACAAATTAAATATCTATTTGTGATTTTTAAAGAAGGATTTTTAGTAAACCAGGAATAGAAACATGATAAAGAATATTTTAAATGAACAGCCAGTATCAAACTACATCAATCAGAAAAGACAGAGCCAGGATTGGCAAACATCTCATTCGTTGTACCAAATCCAATCAACTGTAGTCACCTATGGGAATGTTACTGTGAGGTTTCTGAAATAGGGTCTTGGCTTAGCAGGGAAAAGTACTAAGGATTAACTATGTTTGCCACAGGCATAAGAGGGATGCTAGCATGTAGAGTTGATAGTCCTTCACTTCAGGCAATCTTATAAAAGTCAGAACCTAAACAAGACTGATCACTAACACCTTTATTATTCAACATTATTCTAGACGGTCTACACAGTGCATGAAACAAAAATAATAACAACCATAAATGTTGGAAAGGACGAAAAAATTTACCATCTGCTTAACTTACAAAACCCTGAGAAGCAGCTGAATAACAATGAGAACTAGTAAGAGTACTAAGATGGCTTATTACATGAAAAATAAATTCAAATACCAATAGCTTTCTTATTAGTCAGCATTACCAGTAGGATGACACATTGGAGGACTTCCAGCATTATGGCAGAATAGGTGTTCTTCAGAGGACTATCTAAAGCAAATCAATGATATATGGTATAGGTCATTGAGGTGTTGCTGGTCTCACACACAGAAAAAGGTCTTCAAGAACACCCCTTCCCCTCAAAAACAACAACAAACAAAACAAAAACAATAAAATGTGAATTGGGACTGGAGGGGCAGGTGGCCTGGAGAAGAGGGCCTACTCTGAGTGCCCCTGGCTTGGTGGTGTGATACCAATAAATGTGCACTGAGAGAAATTTGTCCCTAATGGGTAATAGCAGTCACATCATGAGACGGGCAGCCTACTCCCTTTCCTTCTAAGGAAGGAGAAAAGCATGGCCATTGTCATCTCCTTTAGCCCTAAGACTTGACAATGGCTTCTCCTAAGGAACTATAACAGTCAGCGAGTTGACTGACTCTTAGGCCAGTGGTACGGTGGAAGAGCTGAAGCTGGTATTCTCATGCTAAGCTGGAAATCTCAAAGCGGGAATGGGTAGTCCTGGTTAGTGGTAACCCCTGTCTACAGCAGAATCAGAAACAAACCCTCCCTGGAGGAAAACTTACCCAATTTAGACATATAAGACTCCCACAGATTAAGATCAAGCAATCAGTTCACAATCAAAGATCACCACGTGTACAAAAAAGCAAGCCACTATGCATGAGTCAGCAGAAACAACAAACAATAGATTTAGAGCTTCCAGGAACTACAAATACAATGGTCAGATACAGAATATAGAACCATTTTGTATAAAATGTTTTAAGAAATAAAGGTTACATACACAAGCTTCAAGAAATTATCAGGAATAAACAGGCAAATTTTGAGGGGGAAAAAAGATATTTCTAGGATAAAAATGTTGAAATAAACTGAATTCAAAGGTAAAGTAGAAGATCAGACACAGCTGAAGAGAGAATTTCTGAACTGGAAAATAAATCAAAGAAATAACTCAGAATTCAGCAGGGAGATAAAGGAGACAGAAAATATAAAAAAGATATTAACAGATATGGAGGGAATAATTAAAAGTTCTAATATATTCTAACTGGAGTCTTAATGAGAATAGAGAGAACTGAGGAGAGGTACTATATAAAGAGAGAAGGGCTGTACATTTTCTAGAACTTATGTCTAAAACATTGTAGTGAAACCAAAGGCAAAGAAAAGGTCTTAAAAAAACATAATGGGAACTTCTATTTCCAGCATTATAGTGAGTTAGTTAGCTTGATTAACTCTCTCACTGAAAACTGAATATGCTGATAAAATGTTTCATAAAATATTTACAAAATGATTTACAAATTATCATAAAACATTTTCAAATGCAAAGATGAGCTTTCAAGAAGTAGGGGACAACATGGATGAACCTGGAGGATGTTACGCTAAATGAAATAAGCCAAACACAGAAGAACACATTAACAAGAACACAGAAGAACAAATTAACAAAGAGGAAGAGCGGCTACCATAGCCTGATGCTGTGGGCCTATATGGGGCAAGCAATGGACCAGCAAACTAGACATGTATTTAACAGGGAGTTTTAGGAAATGAGACAGCCTTAGGGGGCTTATAAAGCTCTACACACATCCATGGTTGACCAGAGGCCTTGTGAATGCACAGCAGAGACTAGAGTGGGCCCAAACCACCTATACATCCCTGGCCAACAGAGCCTGTGGACATGTACGAAGGAGATATAAGAGAGCCTTGAGAGGGCCTGGAGGAAAGCAAAGGCCATGTCAACTCTGAAAAGGGCCTGAACTTGAATGTGCTCCCCAGACTCATTACCAGACCCATCAGCAGAGACTGGAAGCCTTACTAGTTCAAGGTGATTAGGAATAACATATGAACACTGAAATATACAGACATGGGCACTATGCCTAAGAAGCCAGACTTAAAAACAACGGGGAGAAAACCTGAGCAGACGCATCAGCAGGGAGACAGATCACAGTTTTAGCCCAGGCAAGTTACTAAACAAACAAAATAACAACCATCCACCGTGTGTGTGTGTGTGTGTGTGTGTGTGTGTGTGTGTGAGTTTATCTATGTGTATCAGACTCCGGAGTTGCTACAATTTATTATCTAAAAGGTCCAGTATTCAATAAAAAATTATAAGACACACAAAGACACAAGAAAGTTTGACCTATTTCTTCCTCTGAATTCCTGTTATCCTCTGGCGTCGAGGATCCTCTTCCCTTCGACCTGTTGTATTTTTCGTAAGGTTTGAAAGTCTGCTAGTGACAAATTCTCTCAGTCTTTGTGTATCTGGGAATGTCTTTATTTTGCCTTCATTTTTAAAGGGTAGTTTTGCTGGATACAGAAATCTTGGTTCAGTTTCTTTTCTTTTAGCACGTTGAATATGAGATTCCACTGCCTTCTGGCCTGAGAAGTCAGCCACTAATTTTTGTTCCCCTGTACATGATAAGTCATGATTCTTTTGCTGCTTTTAAGATTTTTTTTTTTTTATTTCTTTCATGAATTCCCTTCCCCATCCCTGTCCCAGGCAGCCACTGATCTGCTTTCTGACATTAGAGTTTTGCCTTTTCTAGAATTTCATGTAAATAGAATTTTACAGTATATAGCCTTTTGTGTTTGACTTCTTTCACTTAGCATAGAAGTTTTGAAATTCATCCAGGTTGTTGTGTGTATGAGTACTTCATTCCTTTTAATTGCTGAGTAATATTCCATAGTATGGATATACTACAATTTCTTTATCTATTCACAAGTTTATGAATGTGTAGGTTACTTCCAGTTTGGAGCTATTATAAATAACAGTGCTATGAACATTGGTGTACCATCTTTTTGTGAACATAATTTTCATTTTTGTTTTGTTTTGTTTTTTTAATATAATTTTTATTTTATTTTATTTATTTTTTTTCCCCAAAGCCCCAGTAGATAGTTGTATGTCACAGCTGCACATCCTTCTAGTTGCTGTATGTGGGACGCGGCCTCAGCATGGCCGGAGAAGCAGTGCATTGGTGCGCACCCGGGATCCGAACCCGGGCCACCAGCAGCAGAGCGCACACACTTAACTGCTAAGCCACGGGCCCGGCCCTCATTTTTGTTTGCTTGTTTTTCAACAATTTGACTAGACTGCAATCCCTAGAGCAACCATTAAGAAAGTAACTAAAATATATGTTAAAAAAAAAAAAAAACACAGGAAAACTAAAATGGTATGCTAACAAATATTCATTTAAAACAAAAGAAGGGGGCTGGCCCCGTGGCTTAGCAGTTAAGTGCGCGCACTCCGCTGCTGGCAGCCCGGGTTCGGATCCCAGGCGTGTACCAACGCACTGCTTCTCCGGCCATGCTGAGGCCACATCCCACGTACAGCAACTAGAAGGATGTGCAGCTGTGACATACAACTATCTACTGGGGCTTTGGGGGAAAATAAATAAATAAATAAAAATTAAAACAAAAGAAGGTAGTAAAGGAGGAACAGAGGAACAAAACAAAACAAAAACAAAAACAAAAATAAAAAAAAACCAACATGAGACAATGAAACATATGCAGCATCATTCATAATAGCCAAAAGTGGAAACGACTCAAATGACCATCAACTGATGAACAGACAAATAAACATGATATATTCATACAGTGGAATATTATTCAGCAATAAAAAAGAGTGAAGTACTGATACATGCTACAACATGGATGAACCTTGAAAATATTATGCTAAGTAAAAAAGGCAAGAAACAATAGACCTTATATTGTATGATTCCAAATATGAAATGTCCAGAAGAGGCAAATCTATACAACCAGAAAGTGAATTCATGGTTGCCTAGGGCTGGGGGTAAGGAAGTTTGGGAGGAATACAGGGAGTGGCTGCTAATGGATATGAGCATTCTCCTCGGGGTGGTGAAACTATTTTAGAATTGATTGTAATGATAGTTGCAAAACTCTGTGAATATAATAAAAACCACTGAATTATATACTTTAAATGGGTGAACTATATGGTATATAAGGTACAGCTGAATATAAAGCTGATAAAAAATAAAATTGTAAAATACAAAAAAAAAGCAACCCAAATCTAATAATGTAAAAAAGAAAGAAAGAAAGAACATATCAAGATCAAGTTGGGTTTACTCTATAAATGCAAAGCTGGTTTAACGTTAGAAAGTTAACTAATGTAATGTATCATTGTTTAGAAATTTTTTCTCCCTTCCTACCACTACCTCTAGACTGAGTGTACTTTGGGCTTGGCCGTATGACTTCCTTTGGCCATTGGAAGTTGACAGACATGACGTAACCCGAAGGCATGAAAAGTAGTTGCAGAAATGCTTGTCTTCTTGCCCTTCTTCCATCATCATGAGAAGAATATGCCTAGGCTATCCTGCTGGTCCCAGGAGGAGTAAGAGACAGAAGGAGCACAGCAAGAGCCTCTAGCCAATCCCAGTTTAGAATGCTGACCCCACTCAACCCACATATTTATGAGAATAAATAATTGTTATTTTATGCCACTGAGTTCTGATATGGTTAGTTACATGGCACTTTTGTGCTAATAGCTAATTGGTATAGGTAGCTACAAAAAAAAACTACAGTAAACATGAAAGGGGGGCAGAGAAAGGGAGAGAGAAAGAGAGAGACAGAGAGAGAGAGAAAGGAAGTGAGAAAGGAAGGAAAGAAAGAAAGGAAACTATAGGAAAGATTTTGGATTTGATTCTGAGTCAGATCACAGAAGGTTTTTGGCAGAGAGATAAAATGATCTGATTTACACTTTAAAAGGAGTATTCCAGCTGCTGTGTAGAGAATAGGCTGTAGGGGAACAAAGGCATAAGCAGGGAGACCAGAAAGGAGGCTACTGTTACAATCCAGGCAAGAGACAGTGGTGGCTTAGATTGGGTTAGAGGCAGTGGAAATGTCAGAACGGTCAAGTTACAGATAGATTTAAAACTCATGGCATACACAATTTGCTGATGGGCTGGATCTGGGGTAGAGAGAAAGAGTGGGGTCAAGGATAACTCTGAATTGTTAGGTGAGCATCTAATAGATCGGATTTATTGAGATGGGGAAGCCTTAGAGAAAAGCTGGGGAAGAGAGGCAGGAATCAAGAGTTCTGTTTTGTACTCATAAATTTTGAAAAGCCAATTAGATATCTAACTGGAGATGATGGGTAGGCAATTGAATATAGGAGTCTAGAGTTCAGAGGAGGGGTTGGGGCAAGAGAAAGAAAATGGGAGTCATTAGCATATAAGTAGCATTTAAAGCCTTAGAGTTAATGGAAGGACCCACCATGTTTGTGTGTAGAGAAAAGAGAAGATGTCCAATAATGGAGCCCTGGGTACACCACTGCTTAAACGTCAGGAAGATGAAGAAGAATCAGCAAAAGAGACCCAGAAGAAGCCAATGAAATATGAGGAGAATCAAGAAACCAAATGAAAACAGTAATTCAGGATGTGATAATGGCATTACGGTTACATAGAAAATTATCTTAGGAGGTAATGCTAACAAAGTGTCATGATGCCTGCAACTTATTTTCAAATGGTACAATAAAAAATTATATTGGTCCCATGCACAGGCCAGTGAAAGGCGTTTTCCCGTTCCCACCCTCCTTCCCTCACCGAGCAGCACCATGGGATGTAATATGTGCGTGGTCCGGAAACCGAAGGAGCAGTACAAAGTGATGCTTCAGGAGTGACGTCAGCATCATGGCGGAGTGAGCTTTCTCTTAAACTCTTCCCCCGATAAGATACAACAAAAGGAACAGTCACAGACCAACAACGGAATCCTAGACAGCGCAAAGCAAGGTCGGAAAGATCCACACTGCCGCACAGCTGAGAGTGGAAGAGGCTGGGACCCCGGAGGAAGTGAGGAGAGAGGACTCAGAACTGCTATGGGGTACCATCAACATCTGAGCACCCCAGGAGAGCGGATAACGAGGGGCGAACGAGAAGCCCCCCACGCCAGGGACCCAGCGGGCAAAAGAGAGAGCTCCCCCCGCTCCCCGCAAGCCGGACCCTGCAGCTCAGCTGACCAGACCAGACCAAGCGACCGGCGGATCACAGCAAACAGATGGGGCAGAGCGCAGGGGGCTCAGATTACACAGCCCTTTACCCCCACACAGTGGTGGCGGGTGGAAATTGCAACCAGATATTTCCAGGATGAGGAAAAACAAAGCCAATACAGGAACCACAATGCAAAGGTACATGAAATCACCAGACCAGAAGGAAAATGACAAGCACCAGAAACAAACCCTGAACACACAGAAATCCATAACCTAAACAACAGAGATTTCAAAATAGCTATCATAAAAAAACTCAACGAAATATGAGACAACACAAACAACTCAATGAGATTAGGAGTTTCCTCACAAAAGAGATTGAAATCATAAAGAAAAACCAATCAGTGCTGATGGAGATGAAGAACACAATGGAGGAGATAAAGGAGAATCTGGAATCTTTACAGAACAGAGCTGACAATATGGAGGAGAGAATTAGCATTATAGAGGATAGGAATACAGATATGCTCCAGATGGAAGAGGAGAGAGAACTAAGATTAAAAACAAATGAAGAAAGTCTCCGAGAAATATCTGACTCTATTAGGAAATGTAACATAAGAATTATAGGTATTCCTGAGGGAGAAGGGAGGGAAAGAGGAACAGAAAGCCTATTCAAGGAAATAATAGCTGAGAACTTCCCAAATCTGAGGAAGGAGCAGGAAATACCAGTAAGCAAAGCCAACAGATCACCTAAATACGTCAACAGGCAAAGGCCCACTCCACAACATCTAGTGGTAAGGCTGGCCAAAGTCAATGACAAAGAAACAATATTAAGGGCAGCTAGACAAAAACAAAAAATAATGTACAAAGGAACTCCCATCAGGCTCTCAGCAGATTTCTCAAGAGAAACTTTACAGGCTAGGAGAGACTGGAATGATATATTCAAAATACTGAAAGACAAAAACTTTCAGCCAAGAATACTCTATCCAGCAAAAATATCCTTCAAATATGATGAAGAAATAATAACTTTCCCAGATAAACAAAAGCTAAGGGAGTTCATGGCCATGAGACCCCCACTACAAGAAATACTCAATAAGGCCCTGAGGCTTGAAAAAAAGAAGAGAAAGGGAATACAAAGCTTAGAGCAAGGAGAAAAATAGGTAGACAAACTCAGAAAAATAGTAGATCTTTACCAGAATAGGTTAGCAACCACTTAAATACCAAAATCAAAGATTAAAGGAAAGAATTCACCAAAAATAAATTTAACCTAATCACTGTAAACACACAGCCACAACACAAGATAGAATAAGGTATAACAAGAATGACTTAGAAGGGGAAGAGGAAAGTGATTGAATTGACTTAGTATAAGGAAATAGGAGGCCATCAGATAATGGACCATCTCATACACAAGATTTTTTACACAACTCTCAAGGTAACCACTAAACAAATAATCAAAACAAAATCACATATGATAAACAAAGAGAAAACTAGAAGAGTCATAAGACAGAACGACCAAACTGAATTGGCAGTCCGAAACAAATGGGACAAGAAACAAAGGAAATGCAAAAGAACTGAAAAATAAGTGACAAAACAGCAACATTAAGCCCTCATATATCAATAATTACCCTAGGGCCGGCCCCACGGCTTAGCGGTTAAGTGTGTGCGCTCCGCTGCTGGCGGCCCGGGTTTGGATCCTGGGTGCGCACTGACGCACCACTTCTCCAGCCATGCTGAGGCCGCGTCCCACATACAGCAACTAGAAGGACGTGCAGCTATGACATACAACTATCTACTGGGGCTTTGGGGGAAAAATAAATAAATAAATAAAATTAAAAATAATAATAATAATTACCCTAAATGTAAATGGATTGAACTCTCCAATCAAAAGATACAGAGTGGCAGGATGGATTAAAAAGCAAGACCCAACAATAAGCTGCCTCCAGGAAACACATCTCAGCTCTAAAGACAAGCACAGGCTCAGAGTGAAAGGATGGAAGACAATACTCCAAGCTAATGGCAAACAAAAGAAAGCAGGTGTTGCCATACTCATATCAGACAAAGTAGACTTCAAGATAAAACAGGTTAAGAGAGACAAAGAAGGGCAATATATAATGATAAAAGGGACACTCCAGCAAGAAGACATATCACTTTTAAATATATATGCACCCAACATAGGAGCACCAATGTACATAAAGCAACTATTAACAAACCTAAAAGGAGACATTAACAACAATACAATAATAGTAGGGGATCTTAATACCCCACTTACATCAATGGATAGATCATCCAGACAAAAAGTCAATAAAGAAATAGTCGGCTTAAATGAAAAAGTGGACGAGATGGACCTAATAGACATATACAGAGCACTCCATCCAAAAACAGCTGACTACACATTCTTCTCAAGCGCACACGGAACATTCTCAAGGATAGACCATAAGTTGGGAAACAAAGCAAGCCTCAATAAATTTAAGAAGATTGAAATCATAACAAGCATCTTTTCAGACCATAATGCTATGATACTGGAAATCAACCACGAAAAAAAAACAGGGAAAGTGACAAAAATGTGGAGATTAAACAACATGCTGCTGAATAACCAATGGATCACTGATGAAATTAAAGGAGAAATCAAAAACTATCTGGAAAAAAACAAAAATGATAATATGCCATATCAAACCATATGGGATGCAGCAAAAGCGGTCCTGAGAGGGAAACTCATAGCGATACAAGCCCACCTTAACAAACAAGAAAAAGCCCAAATAAGCAATCTCAAATTACACCTAACAGAACTAGACAAAGAAGAACAAACAAAGCCCAAAGTCAGCAGAAGGAGAGAAATAATAAAAATCAGAGCAGAAATAAATGAAATTGAGACGAAAAAAACAGTAGAAAGGATTAATGAAACAAAGAGTTGGTTCTTTCAGAAGATAAAATCAACAAACCCTTAGCCAGGCTCACTAAGACAAAAAGAGAAAAGGCTCAAATAAATAAAATTAGAAATGAAAGAGGAGAAATTACAACGGATACCACGGAAATACAGAGGATTATAAGAGAACACTATGAGAAATTATATGCCAACAAATTGGACAATCTAGAAGAAACAGATAAATTCTTAAGACTCATACAACCTCCCAAAACTGAACCAAGAAGAAATGGAGAATCTGAATAGACCAATCATAAGTAAAGAGATTGAAATAGTAATCAAAAACCTCCCAAAAAATAAAAGTCCAGGACCAGATGGCTTCTCTGGTGAATTTTACCAAACATTCAAAGAAGATTTAATACCCATCCTTCTCAAACTATTCCAAAAAATAGAGGAAGATGGAATACTTCCTAAATCATTCTACGAGGCCAACATCACCCTGATACCAAAGCCAGACAAAGACACTACAAAGCAGGAAAATTACAGGCCAATATCGCTGATGAACATAGATGCAAAAATCCTCAACAAAGTATTGGCAAACTGAATACAGCAGTATATTAAAAAGATCATACACCATGATCAAGTGGGATTTATACCAGGGACGCAGGGATGGTTCAACATCCTCAAATCAATCAACGTGATACACGACATCAACAAAACAAAGAAAAAAAAAACACATGGTCATCTCAATAGATGCAGAGAAGGCATTTGACAAGATACAACATCCATTTATGATAAAAACTCGCAACAAAATGGGAATAGAAGGAAAGTACCTCAACGTAATAAAGGCTATTTATGATAAACCCAAAGCCAACATCATACTCAATGGGGAAAGACTGAAAGCCATTCCTCTAAGAACAGGAACGAGGCAGGGCTGCCCACTCTCACCACTCCTATTCAACATAGTACTGGAGGTTTTGGCCAGAGCAATTAGGGAAGAAAAAGGAATAAAAGGAATCCAAATAGGTAACGAAGAAGTGAAACTCTCACTATTTACAGATGACATGATTTTATATATAGAAAACCCTAAAGAATCCATTGGAAAACTATTAGAAATAATCAACAACTACAGCAAAGTCGCAGGGTACAAAATCAATCTACAAAAATCAATTGCATTTCTGTATGCTAATAACGAACTAATAGAAAGAGAGCTCAAAAAGATAATACCATTTACAACTGCATCAAAAAGAATGAACCATCTAGGAATAAATCTTACCAAGGAGGTGAAAGACCTATACAATGAAAACTACAAGACATTATTGAAAGAAATCGATGATGACATAAAGAAATGGAAAGACATCCCATGCACATGGATTGGAAGAATAAACATAGTTAAAATGTCTATATTACCTAAAGCAATCTACAGATTCAATGCAATCCCAATTATAATCCCAATGACATTCTTCACGGAAATAGAAAAAAGAATACTAAAATTCATATGGGGCAACAAAAGAAAGACCCCAAATAGCTAAAGCAATCCCAAGAAAAAAGAACAAAGCAGGAGGCATCCCAATCCCTGACTTCAAAACATACTACAAAGCAATAGTAATCAAAACAGCATGGTACTGGTACAAAAACAGACACACAGATCAATGGAACAGAATTGAAAGCCCAGAAATAAAACCACACATATACAGACAGCTAATTTTCGACAAAGGAGCTAGGAACATACAATGGAGAAAGGAAAGTCTCTTCAATAAACGGTGTTGGGAAAACTGGACAGCCACACGCAAAAGAATGAAAGTGGACCATCTGCTATCGCCATTCACAAAATTTAACTCAAAATGGATCAAAGACCTGAAGGTGAGACCTGAAACTATAAAACTCATAGAAGAAAATATAGGCAACACACTATTTGACATTGGTTTTAAAGGAATCTTTTCAGATGACATGCCTACCCAGACTAGGGAAACTAAAGAAAAAATAAACAAGTTGGACTTTATCAGATTAAAGAGCTTCTACAAGACAAACGAAACCAGAATCAAGATGAACAGACAACCCACCAGCTGGGAGAGAATATTTGCAAAACATACATCTGACAAGGGGTTGATCTCCATAATATATAAAGAACTCACACAACTGAACAACAATAAAACAAACAACCCGATCAAAAAATGTGCAGAGGAAATGAACAGACACTTCTCCAAAGAAGATATACAGATGGCCAATAGGCACATGAAAAGATGTTCAACATCACTAATCATCAGGGAAATGCAAATCAAAACAACACTAAGATATCACCTCACGCCTGTTAGAATGGCGATAATCACCAAGACAAAAAACAACAAATGTTGGAGAGGATGTGGAGAAACAGGAACCCTCATACACAGCTGGCAGGAATGCAAACTGGTGCAGCCTCTACGGAAAATGGTATGGAGATTCCTCAAAGAATTAAAAATAGAGATGCCCTTGGGGCCGGCCCCGTGGCTTAGCGGTTAAGTGAGCGCGCTCCACTGCTGGTGACCCGGGTTCGGAACCCGGGCTCGCACCGACACGCTGCTTCTCCAGCCATGCTGAGGCCGCGTCCCACATACAGCAACTAGAAGGATGTGCAGCTATGACACACAACTATCTACTGGGGCTTTGGGGGGAAAAAATAAATAAATAAAATCTAAAAAAAATAAAATAAAAAATAAAAATAAAAATAGAGATGCCCTATGATCCAGCCATCCTACTACTGGGAATCTATCCAACGAACCTGAAATCAACAGTCCAAAGATGCTTATGCACCCCTATGTTCATTGCAGCATTATTCACCATAGCCAAGAAGTGGAAGCAACCTAAGTGTCCCTCGACTGACGACTGGACCAAGAAGATGTGGTATGTATATACAATGGAATACTACTCAGCCATAAAAAAAGACAAAATCATCCCATTTGCTACAACATGGATGGGCCTGGAGGGTATTATGTTAAGTGAAGTAAGCCAGAAAGAGAAAGACAAACACTGTATGATCTCACTCATATGTGGAATATAAACCAACACATGGACAGAGAAAACTGTCTTGTGGTTACCAGGAGCAATGGGGGTGGGGGGAGGGCACAAGGGGTGAAGGGAGACATATATATGGTGATGGACAAACAAAAATGTATAACCCAAAATTTCACAATGTTAAAAACTATTAAAACATCAATAAAAATAAATAAATTTTAAAAATTGTGCTAATAAAAATTATATTATATCCTATCCTATCCTATCATACCTTACAATACCATACCACATTAGAGAGAGAGAGAGCAAACACAACAAAATTTTAACAACTGTTAAATCAAGGTGAGGGTATACAGGTGTTCATTGTGCATTCCTTCAACTTTGCTGCATGTTTGAAATTTTTTATAATAAAGAGATGCTGGAGCAGACTGTTTTGAGAATAGGTAATAGACTATATTCATTTAACTGCTCTTCCTAAGATCAAATAACCCTATATCCCTAGCACCCAGATTGTGGTATCTAAATACCATTTCCAACTAAAAGAGACCATGAATCACCGGAAAAAATAGCTGATACCCACTCTAGTCTAGGAATGGACAAAATGAGCCTGGAACATTTTATCATATCAAATAGCAAGAAACCTTAAAAGTTGTGTCAAAGGGACTCAGGAGCTAACTTGAATAAGTTCCCACAGGCCAAAGTAAGACAAGTTAAATGTCAAAACTGATAGTAACTGGCAACAATTGAGAGACATCATATGTGTGTTAAAATCTGAGTTCATAATGGTACTAAAACAAACTCACTGGTCAACTTTGGAGGATGGTAGGGAACCAACTCATTACTTTGAAAGCCAGTAAAATAAAAGTGAAAAAAGCAAGCATTTTTCTTGCCTTTCCTACATAAAATGTACCCTCTCTGGGTAACAAATAGTTAATGTGGACAAGTTTCTCTTTGTAGAAGTATTCTACCTAATAAACAAAGAAGGAACGATAGAATGAGAATATTATTTTCCAACTGCTATATTAATGAATCTAGACCAGTGATTCTCAATCAGGGACAATTTTGACCCCTCACAGGTACAATTGGCAATGTCTAGAGACATTCTGGTTGTCACACTGGAGGGAGTCGTTATTGATATCCAGTGGGTAGAGACAAGGGACGCTGCTAAACATCCAACAATTCACAGGACAGCCCCTACAATAAAGAATTATCTGGTGCAAAATGCCAATAGTGACCAGTGTTTTGAAAAACTCTAGTCCAAACAATGATCATCATCAGTTACTAACATCACAAAAAGATCACCACTCTATACCTCCTGATAGAAGTATTAGAACCACCTATGAACCAGTTGTGCCAAAATAATCAAATCTAAATCTGATTAAGTCTCTAACCAATTTACAGGAAACACAGGAGATGAGGACCATGCTAAATTACACCAGAAGCAGCTCAGCAAAATTCAGACTTTGAGAAACTCTACAGGACACATGACCTGGTTTCTTCCAAAAAAAATAGTAAAGGATAAAAGATGGAGCATGGTCTTAAAGATTTAAAAACATTTAAGAGATATATCAGCTGCAAAGTATGGATCTTATTTAGATTTAAGTCAAATAAACAATTTTGTAAAACTAAACATTTACGGGCAGGCCCCGTGGCTTAGCGGTTAAGTGCATGTGCTCTGCTGCTGGCGGCCTGGGTTCGGATCCCGGGCGCACACTGACGCACCGCTTCTCTGGCCACGCTGAGGCCGTGTCCCACATACAGCAACTAGAAGGATGTGCAGCTATGACATACAACTATCTACTGGGGCTTTGGGGGAAAAAATAAATAAATAAAATTTAAAAATAATAATAATAAAAATTAAAAATAAACATTTATAAGACAATGGGGAAAATGTAAACAACTGGATACTTGGTGATACAAAAGAATTCTTCTTTAATGGTACTGTGATTTTGTTTTAAAAAAGAATCCTCATCTTTTAGAGATAACATACTAAAATATTTATTGATGAAATGATATGTCAGAAATATGCATCAAATCACAGTGCAGGGAGAGAGCAGGGAGAAATATGCATCAAATCACAGTGCAGGGAGAGAGCAGATGAAACAAGATTGGCCATGAACTGATCACTGGAGAATCACTGGCACAGAAGGTACTTTCATCTCGGCAGGGTCACTTATGGCAACAATACAACTGAGGCATGATAAGTGATTTTGCACAATGAGTCTCCAACAAAATGGTCTTACTCACCCAAAGTAAATAAGGGTTTATTGTTCTGTCGTTTTTTTTTTTCATGTTTGACATTTTCCATCATAAAAAATTTGAAAAACAGCAGCGAAAGGATCTTCTAATAGCCTAACTCAGGGAACACTTAAAACTTATCTTAGCAGACCCCTCTGCACTATTTAACGCTGATCATTATTCCACTTTTCCTAAACTCTCCATTCCTAGGATTCCATAGCACCAGACTCTCTAGATTCTCTTCCTATCTTTCAGCTTGTTTCTTCTCAGTCTCCTTCATGGACATCTTTTCATCCACCTACCCTTTAACGTTGGTGTTTCCCAGGATTCCATTGTTGGCCTATTGCTCCCCCTATACGCCATACGCGGGATGATGGCATCCACCTTCATAGTTTCCTTTACCATCACCCTTTGCTTATGGCAATCTATTTTTTCCCACCCAAACTTTCCTCCTTCTGGATTCTTTACCTCAGTTGATATCACCCAGTCAACTAAAAACTTAAAAATTATCCTAGCCGATGCTCTTTCTCTCCACGGGGCTGTCTGACTTTGGATACTAATCAATTAGCAAGTTTTCCCACGCTAGTTGAACGCTTCCTCCTCACCTTCCCTATTATCCCTATTCTAGTTCAGTCCCTCATCCTCCCCCCACTGAAGCACTGTCAGAGCCTCTCTCCTCCACAGTCTCCCTGCCTCCATACAACCACCGCAGCGATCTTTCTAAAACAGGAACCCGGCTCCTCTGCTTAGAGTTACCATCACCAACTAGTACAGCAATTCTCAAAGTTGGATCAAGGGTGAGATACGTGTCGATTAAATTACCTATTATGATATTACTTAAACAACATGAGGCATAAACTCCCAGCGTTTATATCAAGTTTATATAAAACTGTAGAAAGCGAATTCACAAATCAAATAGCTGTAGATGTTAACATTAACTTAACGTGACGAGCCAGCTTGATTTGCTGAGACCCAGCTGCCTCCGGAAGGACGGCCGGGGCGCCACGGCGCGGGCGCGGGTTGTTCCGAGCCCGGCCCGTCGCCCCGGCTCCGGAAGAACTGTGCCTCTCCGGCCTCTGTCTCCCAATTGGCGCGAAGCCCTCCCTCGTCCGGCGCACCGAGGCAGCCCGCGGCCTTCCCCGGCCCCACCGCATCGTTTATAACTGAAGGCGCCTTTCTTCTGGTCTCGTTAGCCCCTGACAGTTAAGTCGCACTTGGCTCCACCTCTCACAAACGTGGGACAGGAATGGTAGAAGGCGTCACCCGCACGGATGCGGACTGCGCTGGTGTGAATCTTCTTTTTAGCTCACCACAGAAACAGAAATACAGCGCTTTAAAAGTGCTGAAGAGAACTCGGCCTCGCTGCCTCCGCCTCTGTCGCAGCCCATCTCGCTCCCGAGGCCCGCAGCCTCCACTGCCGCCGCCCTCCGTCCGGCCGCTAGGTGGCACGCCGCTCAGCAAGGCCCACACCCGCTCTCCCCGGAGCCGCCCGCCAGCACACAGCGACGTCCCCCACCCCTGGCGATGACTGGCTATTTCGCCGACGACTGGGGGAGGGGCCAGCGGAGAACCGGAAGCCTCGGGTACGGTGAGTGCGCAGGGTCCCGCGGCAGCGCTTGCGCTTTCGGGGCCGCGCGCCGACTTCAAGAGGCCGCCTGCAGCTCCTCCTCCGGCCTGAGGAGGCAGACCGGATTCCTACGTGAAGGAGGGCGGAACCTGCTGAGAGGGTCACACTGATAACGGCTGGGCCACACTGAGGGGAGGAGTCACGTTGAGAGGAGGGGTCACAATGACAGAAGGAGTCACTCCCACACGAGGGGTCTCACTGCGTAGGAGAAACACACGGAGAAGGGGTGTAGAACTCAGGGTTCTGGCACACACTGATGGTGGCAGTGTCTTACTGGGGAAAGGCCCCTCTCAGGGGAGGGGTCTCCGAGGGGAAGGGCTCCTGGAGGGGCGGGGTCTTGCCGAGGGTGGGATCTCGCGGAAGGAGGGGCTTCCCTGCAGGAGGAGGCTTCTCTTTGGAGAGAGGGGGTCGTTTGGCAGAAAGAGCGAGAGGAAGGTCCAGGCGGGCGGTCACTGGGCGGAGGCACTGGAATGCAACCTTTATTCGAGGGAAGCGGGATGGAGTGAGGAGGAGTCGGGGCCACGCCGGGGCTGGGCCGGCCAAGGGCTCACCGCAGCCCCGGGGCGTCACGGCCGCCCGCGAACGTGGAAGGTGTCGGGGGTCCAGAGGTTTCAGGAGTTGGGCGGAGACCGGGAATGGGCCGGCGGGGCCAGGGCGGAGGCCGGGGCGGCGGGCAGGTTGCTGGGCGGCCGCCGACTGTGGCTGGGCCTGCGGGGCTACTGCTCTGCCCCTCTGGTCGGTGGAGCGGAGACAGCGGGCGGCTCCCTGAGCCCGGCCCTCAGCCGACAGCGCTCTGAGGACGGCCAGAGACATCCGAGCTGCGCGTACGCACAAGCAGCCCACCGTTCCAGTCAGTTATTCAGCTCGAGCCTGAACTTACTTGACCCCGACGCCCCAGCCCCGCTCGCGTCGCGGCCACCGGTCGCGGGGTGCGCACCTGGGGGGCGTGGCGCTGCCCCGAGGCCCGGCTCGAAGGAGTTAAGCGGAGGCCCGGCCCAGCCCCGCCCCCAGCAGGCCGCGGAGCCTGAGCCCCAGCGGCGAAGCGCAGAGCCGCCGCCCGCCCGCCCGCCTCCGCCTGCGGGAGCCAGCCCGCCTGCCCGCCGCCGCCCGGAGCGCCACCGCCGCCGCCCGGCCCAGGCCAGGCCCAGGCCCAGGCCCAGGCCGTGCGCAGAGAGGAGCGGCGCGGCGGGGGCGGGCCCAGGACCTCCGGCGGACCTTCCATTCTCCGGGGCGGGAGCGGAGTCCCGGCGCCCGATCGGGCTGGGCCCGCGCCCATGGCTAGTGGGGCCTGCCCGGGCCCCGGGGACCCTGCCATGTGAGGCAGGCCCGGGCTGGGGGCCCGGCCATGGCCGGGGAAGGGCCCCCACTGCGGGGCCCTGGGCCCGGGCCGGGAGAGGCGCCGGGGGAGGGGCCCCCGGGGCCGGGGGGAGCGGGCGGAGGCCCGGGCCGGGGCCGCCCCTCCTCCTACCGGGCCCTCCGCAGCGCTGTGTCCAGCCTGGCGCGCGTGGACGATTTCCACTGCGCCGAGAAGATCGGGGCCGGCTTCTTCTCTGAGGTCTACAAGGTAGGACCGGCAGAGAGGGCAGAGGGGCGGGACCGAGCCTTAGACAGGAGGCTGGAACTGGGGCCGGACTGGGGCGACCCGCCCGGGACTCGCCGGCCTCTGCCGCCCCCAGGTTCGGCACCGACAGTCCGGGCAAGTCATGGTGCTGAAAATGAACAGGCTCCCCAGTAACCGGGGAAACACGCTACGGGAGGTGCAGCTGATGAACCGGCTCCGGCACCCCAACATCCTAAGGTGAGCGGGCCCCAGGCGCTTGCTGGGAAGCTTGCTGGGGGAAGGGGAAAGATCCCGCCGGAAAAGTGGGAACTGTGGAGGGACTGGGGCTCTCACAGCCTGCCCTCCTATCTTCCCCATCCTCTTCCAGGTTCATGGGGGTCTGTGTGCACCAGGGGCAGCTGCACGCTCTTACAGAGGTGAGGATGTGCCAGGAAGCCCCCCCCCCAATCAAGGGGAGAGAGAGTCAGCAGCCCGGTGCATCTGCAGAGGAATAATGAGAAGCAGCAGGACCTTCTCCCGGGGAGGCTTCCCTGAACTTCCCTTTGGGCAAACCACAAATAAAAGGCCTCAGCTGGTCCCATCCTCTGTGTTCTCTAGAGCAGTGCTGTCCAATAGAACTTTCTGCAGTGCTGAAAATGTTTTATATACCTGTGGTAGCCACTAGCCACATGTGGCTAAGGAGCCCTGGAAATGTGGCTAGTGTGACTGAGAAACTGAATGCTTAATTTTATTTAAAATTAATAATTTAAATAGTTGCACATTTATTGGACAGGACAGCCCTAGAATATGAATGGGGGATCCTAGAGCATTGGACTCACTCTTCTCACCTTTGCAATCCTCCTGAGTGTCCCCTGGCTTATAAGTGAGAGACGGAAACTACAGACTGAAACCTTGACATTCATTCCCCTTCTCCTCCCTCTATGCCACAGTATATGAATGGGGGAACCCTAGAACAGCTGCTCAGCTCCCCCGAACCCCTATCCTGGCCTGTCAGGCTCCGCCTGGCTCTGGACATCGCCCGTGGCCTGCGGTACCTGCATGCCAAAGGGGTATTCCACCGAGACCTCACATCCAAGGTAGGCTGGCGAGGTGGGTGGAGGCATGAAAGGGGACTTGAGACTATTAGGTTGTAACTAGCCCATGGATGTAGGATGTTGGAGTAGCAAGGCATTGGAGAATGGGGGTCTGGGGTGAAGGGGAGTGCCCTGAGGAAGTGAGTACCATGCTGTGTTTGGAGCGATGGATGATGTTGCAAATTGGGGTGCATGGGAGGACTGGGAGATAGAAAGGGTTGGGGTGACTCGGGAGTGACAGGGCTTTGCAGTGTGTATTAGGAGATCAGGGAGCAGAACGTGATGGATGTGTGGGGATGCTATATGTGTATGTCAGAACTGTCTGATCCGACGGGATGACCGAGGCTTCACAGCTGTTGTGGGTGACTTCGGGCTGGCTGAAAAGATTCCTGTGTATAGGTGAGGTGAATGCCCCTGTCCCCCCAAACCTCCCAGGAAGCCCCTATCTAAGTGAAGCCCCCAGGGACACTTCCCTTGGAGTGGGGAGGGGATGACCTCATGCCCTTTTGTTTGGCGGGGTGTCCTGAGTGGGATGTTTCTGACCACTCTGCCCCTGCTCCTACAGGGAAGGGGCAAGGAAGGAGCCATTGGCTGTAGTGGGTTCTCCGTACTGGATGGCTCCAGAGGTGTTGCGGGGTGAGCTGTATGATGAGAAGGTAAGACATCGACCCTTCAGACCCCTAAGGCCTTCCAGAGACCCTTGAAATACTTACAAGGCCCCATCCCAAGTTCCTCAACAACCCTACCAGATATTCACGAGACCCTCAAGATCCCCCTTGCCCCTCAAGGCACCCCTCCAACACATGAAAACTGTCAAGCCTCCCCTCTGAATTCTGACATATTCTGACAAAATTCTGACATGAAAACTGTCAATTTCTCCCCCTGACATTTACTCTTACCCCCAGGCCGATGTCTTCGCTTTTGGGATCGTCCTCTGTGAGCTCATTGCGCGAGTACCAGCGGATCCTGATTACCTACCGCGTACTGAGGTGAATGATGTCTCCGGGTTTGAAAGGAGGAACTCCAGACTGGGCAGCTCGTAACCAAGGAGGGCTCCCTGGAGGTTCAGGTCCTGATTAGGGGGCAGAAGGAGAACCCAAGGAAAGCTGACTTGGAGGCCCCTCCTCTCTGTCCCCGCAGGACTTTGGCCTGGATGTGCCTGCTTTCCGGACCCTTGTAGGGGATGACTGCCCACTGCCTTTCCTGCTCCTGGCCATCCACTGCTGCAGTGTAAGAGCTCCCTCTCCCTCACTGCCCTCCGCCCCCATCCATCAGCTGACAAGGCTGTCCTGTCCCAGCTGATGGGAGGAAAACTCAGGGACCCTCTTTGGGAGCACTGAGTGAAGCTGCCCCTGTCTCTGCCTATCAGATGGAACCTAGCACTCGTGCTCCCTTCACCGAAATCACCCAGCACCTGGAGTGGATCCTGGAGCAGCTGCCTGAGCCAGCACCCCTCCCCAGGGCTCCCCTGACACACAGTCAGGGTAAGTGAGCATGACCTGACCCAGCTGAAGTCCTTTGCCTCTTTCCTCCTCAGAACTCAGGGAATCATCTGGGGGAGACTAAGCGTATTTATTAGTTGCGAAGGCTGGGGGTGGGGGTGGGGTGAAAGAAGACCGTTTCCTAATTCTAGAGCCTGAGGGAGAGGAAGAAGGAAAGAAGAGGTAAAAGGGGGCTGGAGGTGACATCTCCCCTTTCCAGAGCACCCTTTGGGACTCCCTTTTCTAAGCTCTAGTCCCCCCAGCCTCCTGGTGAATAATGAGGCCCTCAAGGAGCTATGATCAGTGCCGAGAACAGTGATCACAGACTTTTCTGTCTGCAGGCTCTGTTTCAAGAGGGGGTCCCTCTGCCACGCTTCCCAGGCCAGACCCCCGGCTCTCCCGAAGCCGGTCCGACCTCTTCCTGCCCCCATCACCAGAATCACCCCCCAACTGGGCAGACAGTCTGACTCGAGTCAACCCCTTCTCACTACGGGAAGACCTCAGGGGTGGCAAGATCAAGCTCCTGGACACACCCAGCAAGACAGTCGCCCCCCTGCCCCTTGTGCCACCATCACCACTGCCCTCCACCCAGCTGCCCCTGGTGACCACTCCAGAGACCCTGGTCCAGCCTGGGACACCAGCCCGCCGCTGCCGCTCGCTGCCATCATCCCCTGAGCTCCCCCGACGTATGGAGACAGCACTGCCAGGTCCTGGCCCTCCCACTGTGGGCCCCTCGGCCGAAGAAAGAATGGAGTGTGAGGGCAGTAGCCCTGAGCCAGAACCCCCAGGACCAGCTCCCCAGCTGCCCCTGGCCGTGGCCACAGACAACTTCATCAGCACTTGTTCCTCGGCCTCCCAGCCCTGGTCCCCTAGATCAGGACCTCCCCTTAACAACAACCCCCCAGCTGTGGTGGTGAACTCCCCACAAGCCTGGGCTGGGGAGTCCTGGAACCGGGCCCAGCATAGCCTGCCCCGGGCGGCAGCCCTGGAGCGGACAGAACCCTCACCGCCCCCTTCAGCTCCCCGGGAGTCTGACGAGGGGCTGCCCTGCCCCGGCTGCTGCCTTGGCCCCTTCAGTTTTGGCTTCTTGTCCATGTGCCCCCGCCCCACACCAGCTGTTGCCCGCTACCGCAATCTGAACTGTGAGGCGGGCAGTCTCCTCTGCCACCGTGGGCACCATGCCAAGCCACCCACACCCAGCCTGCAGCTGCCTGGGGCACGCTCTTAGCAGTGGGCCCTATGGTCTCAGGCCTCCAACTTTGGCCTTCGGGACGCCCTGTGAGGACAGAGCACAGATGCTGGACAGTGCCGGCCCCAGATGGGCTGACCCACCCTTCTCCCTGTATAGGAGAACCTCAGCATGGACTTGAGAGACAGAATATTTCCTATTCATCCCCTGGGCTTGCTCTCCCGTGGGAATCACTGAACCAGACACAGCATTGCTGATACACGAGACTAACACGTGCAAATTATTTAAAAATATTTCAATAAAACTGCCTGGCTGGCTCCGGGCTGCCCCTATCCGCTCAGCCGGTGCGCCCTCCTCACACTCCCCCCATTCCACTATGGGAGGTTCTTGGGGAGGCCAAAGTCTCTTCTAGAGGCTTCTTCACCCTTTTCCCAGGAGCAGTTCAGTTTGTGGGACAGGATTTCAAGCAGGCGGCAGGCTGTCTAGAAGTGTTGGGCGTGGATCAGCCCATGGCCGGGCACTGGCCAGGCAGAGTGAGGGAGCACTGGAGGGAGATGATCTCAGGACCTGCAGGCTG
The DNA here is from genome assembly GCF_057802395.1 of Ceratotherium simum simum. Taxonomy (NCBI): domain Eukaryota; kingdom Metazoa; phylum Chordata; class Mammalia; order Perissodactyla; family Rhinocerotidae; genus Ceratotherium; species Ceratotherium simum. Next base: position 40,251,302 of record NC_141928.1, on the reverse strand, counting down.
CAGGTTAGGATGAGGGGCACAGGCTCTTGTTGGCATGAGTATCTGGAGAGTAAAGCATCGGTGAGCTCCACAGTCGACTGTCACTAAGAACTCTCATCCAGCTCACCCCATCTGCCCAGCTCCCTGGACAGCCACATCTCCGGCCTCCCTCAGTTCCATGTCTTCCCCGCCCAACCCCCCCTTACAGCAGACCAAGCCCGCGGAGGCTGTGGACATGACTGTCACTCCCAGGAACAAGTTTTCCCCCTGACCCCTGGACCCCTGCTCTGAGTCCCTCCTTCCCCCGGACTCCCAGGCCTCAGTCCCACCACTCACACTTACCCAGCTCAGTGCAAAGAGTGGTCCCCATCTGGATACCTGAAAGCTTCCATCTCACAGATGCAGGGAAGAGAGGATGAACACTTCTCCTGCTGCAATTTTGGCCAACTACTTTGTAGCTTGGCACATTTGGGGCTTTCAGTATAATACCTATAATCAAACCTGAAACAGTGGTGCAGTAGAACTGGGATAAGCTTTGCTTCCTCCTATCCTATCCTCTCTTCTGTCCCTTGCCCTGTATAGCACCTGACCCTGCCTGCCTAAGGCGACGCTAGGGCGTGGTTCACAGCGGAAGTCTGGACTCCAACCCAAAGAGGCTTTAGGACCAAGGGAAGGAGAAGCCTCCCAAGGTCTTAAAGATGGAAACTCCAGTTAGGGAACATAGGAGGTGACTACCTTATTTCAGCGTCCCTGGGGCTGATCCTCAAAGTAACCCCCCTACTCCCTTAATTACTTCCCTGGGGCAGCTGTAGTGCCCCAAGGGGCCCCGACTGAGAAAGTACCACCTCAGTGTGGGCAGCCTTGTCAAGGGACAGGAAATTAGAACTCCAGGGTTCTCCATCAGCTGTGAAGCCCTAGCTAAACCCTCAGCTTCTCCCTCCGAGAGAAAGATGACATAGGTCCCAACCTAGTAATTAAAAAAAAAGGCATGTGCCAAGGACTGCTAGGTACTGGGGATAGAATAGAGAATAGGACTGCCACAAAGAGTTATTAATCAAATGGAGGAAATGGACAAATCGGCAATTACAATATTTATTGTGAAAGAGTTTTGGGAGCAGGACCTGGAGGGAAATCTCATTACTATGTCTTTATGAAGGGATTATGGAGTTGGAAATGCCCAAAAGTCTTAACAAACTTACCCAGAGATTCTTGTGCCATCAATCCACTGCCAGTACTTGTTAAAGCTGAGGCCAATCCAATATGAATCAAGCTGACCAACTTGTGCCAACAGCTTGTTTAAGCTGCTGGGATAACCCTGAGGGGAGATTCAGAGAGTCCAGAGGTTTGGGGAGAGTGATGAGAAACATGGGAATGGGGGCGGGGGTGCGGGGAGGAGGGGACCTTGGCTGATGGAAGAAAATGAACACTCTAGGGAGGCCTATGCACTTTGACAAGAGGACTGTGTCCAACTTCGGTGCATGGCATCAGCTCATGGGTGACCTACCCCTGCATCCTTCAAGTGCCACCGTCCAGATGCGGGCTCACCCTTCAGTTCACCCCCAGCTGGGTAAGAATTTCCACGAGCCTTTGAAGGGCAGTCATTCTGTGGGCTGTTCTGGTCACAAGGAACCAGTCCCTACAATCCAGCCAACTAGGTATGGGACCGCTAGGCCTGAGAGGCCATGAGAGTCAAAGAACCTGTTAAGCAGCCCAGAAAGCTGACCAGAAAGCTGAGAAACAGATTAAAGAAAAGATGGTTCAGAAGTTTCAACTCTCATGCCAGCTCTAATCAGCTAGTAGGGGCCGCCTGGAGCACTGGGTTGAGAAGCTGCATGGAAAAGGAATGCAGGCCACAGCATGCAAGCCGTGTGTGCACTGCCATTCCTGACTTGACGACATATGTCCCTTTACCTAACAGTACCCACTACAGTCTGTGAACAAGAGTATGCTTACGAAATAAGGATGAGACACATCACTGAATGTGGCCAGGTCAGAGGACAGAGATTTACAGTGTTTTCGGCTCTCCTCCCAACTTCTCTGAGTAACTGAGACGTAAAAGCAACTCCTCTCGTTCAATACCCATCCCATGGGACAGCAGGTGTCTAAAAATCAGAAAGAGTGTGACAGCACAGCCAGACCCAGGCGGGAGATCTCAACACCTGGGGTGAAAGTGACCTCTCAGCAATCTGGTTGCTAATGGTGTTCCCCTGGGTCTAATCTCAGCACCTTCACTGACTTCTAGTCCTTGATCTTGGCAATCTTGCTTTCTTTTACCTCCCCTGAAAATGCCATACCTGTGTACACTTAGTAAAAGCCTTTCACATTCAGCAACTTTACTCCTTAACAACCTGGGAGGTTTATTGTAATAGAGCTGGTGGTACTATCCCCAATTTCTGAACGACTGCAGTCCACCCCCCTCCATTTTGGCTATCCTCACCTTGGCGCCCCCAAAAGTGTTCAGTAGGCCTCCCATTCATCTGATTAGCTCTCAAAAGCATTCCCCACTGCATATTCAAAACTCTCCCACACTCCTCGGGCTGCAGCTGCCTCCCTCCCTCTCCGCTCTTCCACAGTGGACAACCTTGGTACCTATTTTGCTGAAACTGTCAGACACTTGATGGGAACTTGCTCCATTTCCCTCCCCTGACCTCAAAATTTGTCTCTTCTCTATTCTTCTTTTCCTGAATATCCATAGAAATCAACATCCCTCTTTTTTATCCCACACCCCAGTCTGTGCTCCTGATCCTACCCTACCTCTCTCTATTGCTTGACTCTACCTCCATCACTCAAAAATCACTTCTTCTCCACGAGCTCTCTCTCTTCTGTCTACATTTTCTCATGTCCCCATCTAGCTACCCCTTGAGTTACTGTCCCACGGCAACTTAAAGGAGTAAAAAGAAGTCGGTGTAGCCAAATGGCAGAGGGCGAGGGGATAAGCGACATGCTGAAAGGTAGGCAGGGGCTTTGGAAGCCATGTTAAGGATTTTTTATTTTTATATTACAAGCAAAAGAAAGTCAATGTAGAGTTCACATAGAGGAATTTTGTTCACTGGCTATATATATCCCAAGAGCCTGGCATAGTGCGGGACATACAGTATGTATTCCACAACTTTTGTTGTAATTAAGTAACTGGAATGACATGATCTTAAGTGAGAGGATGTGATCAGGTTTTTGTTTTTAAAGGATTACCTTGGCTGCAATATGAAGAGTGGATTTGGTGGGGAAGTGCTTAGGAAAAACATTCAGCAAGCTGTTGAAGCTATTCTTGTAAGAGATGGGGCTGGGCAAAAACACAAATGGATATATAGACTTGGTGGTGGAAAATGGAGGGAATTCTGTGCTGGAGCAGGGCATCTGCTGATAGTGAGAGGGAAGGCAGTGGGTAAGGAGTTATTAAGGAGAACAAGCTGACCCCTGCTGCAGAGTTGCCAGGCAGCACTGAGGCCCCAGCTGAGGTTGAGACTAGAGGTTCAGTGGCACCAACCAGAATGATTGCATAATTTCTCATACTTGGGTGCAGGCATGGGCAAGGTGGGCAGTCAAGTTCACCCAGAGTTGACATACTGCAGTCAGGTACACAGAAGGACAATGGAACAAGGAGTGAGTGGTTGAAGTGATGGGCCCCAAAATCCAAGATGGGCATAGAGAAAAGTGAGGACGGACAGCTAGTGGAAAGGGAGGAAACGGGAGTCAGCGGGCGGGAGGCCTCAGTGTGGTTGAAGAAGAAGTGTGGAGAAGCGTGGAGGGGTGGGCAGTTGTGGTCAGAGTGGAGGTCTGAAACCTGCCTTTCAGCAGAAGAGCAGTTTGGGATACTGAGGTCTAGGGTGCAGCTGAGGGGACATGTGGCAGCACTGGCAAGGAACTGAGGGTCATAGAGAATAGGAAGGTTAAAGAAATGAGGGCTGGGGGTGTCCGCACATGATCTCGCTGTCTAAGCCTTGGGGGAGTATCCAGATGGCCCCTGAGCTAGACAGAGCCTAACCTCAAACATAGATAACCAGTTCATGAACACACCAGTCCCCTTGGGCCTGGCACCCTGCCTCGAACCTCAGCCTGCTTTGGCACAGCCTCTCCCCTTTTATGTGTCCCATCCCTCATCCCCACATACCGGCTTGACTCCTGCTCTTAAAATGGATGAACACTCCACCCCAATTCCCTACCCCGCGAAACCCCCACCCACCTCACTGTGAGTGCCACCCACACTCGAGAGCTTCAGCTGCCTTGCCCTACCACCAGACTGCACCTTGTCAATCAGTAGTTCTCTATCTTTTGGGGAATCTCAGATGTAGTGAGAATTAATTAAAGCTATAGACCCTTTCTTTAGAAATATGGGCAAACAACCAATTTCACATCCAAATTCAGGGAGTTTCCAGATCCTTGACACTGATGTCAAGCCAGATGAGACCTGAGTTTGCTGCTTTGGACAGTATGATTTGCATTGCTGGCTGCTACCCTCCTCTCCACCTCAGGATCCGCCTTAAAGCTGGGCGAGTCCCCCTAACTCCAGTATGCAGCTAGATCCTTCTCCCTGTTGGTCAAGGCTGCACAGCTCATGTCAGCCACCACTCTGGTTCACTACTCCTTTCCTGAACAAGTCAGTGGCCCCCTGATAGACAGACAGACCGCTGCCCCGAGTGTCTCCTCACTTCAATCCATCCCTCACAGCAGACCCTCCCATTTCTCCTCTCCCAGAGCAGATACCTGATGAGGGGCATGTGAAGAAGGGCCTCAGTGTGTCCTGCATGCTGCTCAGCCTCTGTTTCAGGTTCCTCCTCTCCTCCTCCTCCCTTTGCAAGTCCTCTTTTGTCTTCTCCCTGTCGGACTGGCAGGCCTGTAACTGCTCTTTGGTAGCCAGGCCAACTTTCTGTTCCACCTGCAGTGCTTCCTGAGTCTGGGCCAGCTCCCTATGGGACCCCTGCAGAGCTGCTTCCCTCTGCCCCAACTGGGTCATCTTTTGGGTGAGCTGCTGCCTCAGGCTGCTGTTAGTGGCTTCCAGAACCCTGTTCATCTGCTGGAGCTGCTGAGACACCTGCAGATCTGTTTGGCCATAAAGAGAGATTTGGAGGGTGTCTTCTTCAGCCGCACCCTGGTGCCCCGAGACTTCAGTGCCAGTCCTTTTTCTGCTTCCTGCAACTTTCTGCATAACAGGCTGAAATATAGGATCTGACCACCTACAGCTTAAGGAGGTACTGGATTAGGTAAGGACAATTTAGGAAGATGGCCTTCTAAAACAGACCTGGCTGGAAACCAGACGGAAAGCTAAGGATGTGGTGGTAGTGCCCCTGGGCCTTGCCGAGGAAGGGCACCCGTTGGGGAGAGCAGAGGAGAAAGTCGTTAGGGGTAAGTGGGAAGTGGGGGTCAGCCATACTCACAGCGCACTCCCAGGCAGATGGAGGCCACCCCCAGCAGCAGGCAGGTGAGGAGCACGCCGAGCACGAGGTACTGCCTGAAGGCTGCACGGCCTTAGGGAGACAGTGGGATGAGGCCGGTGAGCCCCAGGAACCAGTTTACAGACTGGGGGATGGGTGGGTGGGGAGATTCATGGGAAAGAGCATCCCTCATCCCTCGACGACCTGGGGCAGGCATGGCTGTTTGTGTCGGGAGTGAGTTTCCGCAGGTAGCGGAAGAAGGTGTTCCAGAATAAAGGCTGACGATTGTTACCGGTAAGGAGTGAGGGGCACTACCCGGTAGGAGTGGAACTGTCTCAGACCGAGACAGGGGAGTGGGTATGTGAATGGGACCATCGTAAGGGGGGCGGGGGGGGGGGTCTGGGGCGACACGTCGGAAAGATCTATACGAGGACGAGTGAAGGAGGGGGGGAATGGTCCGGGGCCTCCCCGGCTCACCACCGACCAGAGCCGCCCCCGAGGGCCCCGCAGCGCCGGCCGGGACCCGCCCGGGGGCGCGCGTGCGCTGGGCGGGGGCGCCGCACTCACCGCGGAGGAGGCGCCCGGCCGCCGACGACGTCACGGAGCTCCGCGCGGCGGCCGGCGGCTGCGACTGGAGCCCTGCAGACCGGCGGCTCCAGCTGGAGGAGGGAGGCCCGGAACTGCCCCTTCCCCCACCCCGGGCTCCGCTGCGCCGGGGCCCCCAGCACTCCCGGGATCTCCCGTGTCCCTCCCGGGTCTACCTGCTCTTTCCCCGGGGACCCCCTCTTCTCCCGCCCGGGTCTCCCTTTATCCTTTCCTCAGGGGCCCTCATCTGCCGGTCCCAGACCCCCTCCCCAACCCTGCCTTCCCTCTCCGTAGACTCCCCATCCCCGCTGGGACTCCCCTCCCCCAGGGCTGTCCCGATCCCACAGCGGAGCCCTGATCTTCCCCTGGGATCTCCCCTGCCGCAGGGAGCTTCATTCTCCCCCTGGCTCCCTTTATCCAGTGCTCACGCTTTTCTTTCTTAAGAACCCTCTCCTTTCCCCAAGGATCTTGTCCTCCCAAGAATGCGGACTGTGGCCTCCCAGCTCAAGACACAGCCCCCGACGAACACATACCTGGGCTCTCCATACCTGCTTTGTCCCCTAGTCCAGCAGGAGCCGAGCTCGAGCCCCCTGGGACTGGGGGCACCTGTACGTTCTCATAGGTGAGTTCCCCGTCCTCGTCAGCCTCTGGATCTGGAGATGAGAGAAAAGGGAGCAAGGTGGGAGTCGGAATGGGGTCTATAGAGTGGGGATGGGTTATGAAGGAGGTTGGGGATGCAGAGTCAAGGAGACGGCTCATGCACCCTTACCCTGTCCTACTCGGCTGGCGATGCCCTTCTTCAGGGGAGCCTTCACAAACCGCAGGTCTGCATAGGTGATGGCCTCAGCCATGGTCCTGAGCTTCTCTGCCCCCACCTGTCTCCCCAGTCTCCCAATGGCCCAAAGCCTCCCTTGCCACGCTCCCCTCTGTCCCTTCACACTCGTAGGTTCTGGGTTCACTCTGTGACCACCCAGCTTAGTGCTCTGCCCTGTGACTTCCAGTCACAAAAGAGGAAGATGTGAGCAAGTCTCAGACAGATGGGTTTAGTGAAGCGGATTGCATCCTTGAGTCCTGGTCAGAGGAGCAGGGGAGGGCAAACTGAGGTCCAGAGCATGTGGTAGGGGTGGGGGTGTCACAGGACCACTACTCAGGCCTGTCCCTGTGTCCTGCCTGTGCTCCCCATCATGCATCCCAGACCCACTTGGGCGGTGCTGGGCTTCACGCCCATCCTTCTGCTCATCTACCCTGATCTGCCCCACACTTCTCTCCTGGCTGCAGCGTCCACAGGCATATCTATGCGTAGTCAGAGCTCTTTTGTGCTCAACTGACCCTAGAGGATCTCCCCAATGATTGCTCCAGGGTGGGGCTCCACCCTTCTCATCAGATTGGAGGGATTCTAGTGTGGAGCCCTAGTTCCTCATCATCCTGGGGTTCCCAGCAGGTATGGGTTCCCATAGAGGGGTCCCTAAATTGGTGAGGCGCATCACCCTATCAGTTTGGGGGCTTTCAGAGTGGACTCAGCTCCTCTCCTGCTGTAGTCCCACAGAGCTGCTGCAGATCCCACACACAGGGAGGTTCTCTGTCTGAAGCCCTTCCTGGGAGTGTGGTAGCCCTTTAGAGGATGCAGAGGGTCTGGGACCAAACTGTTTCTCCTCTGTAAACACCCCAGATCCCCTCTTCACAGCCTTGCCCTGGCCCCCTCCACCCTTGTTGCCAGAGTGATCACACCTGTGGCCAGTCAGCCCCTTCCTCATCCCATCTTGCCCCCTGCCAGACTCACAGTGTCCCCTGTGTCCCAGTATCTGAGCTGGATCCAGCAAGCTGAGTCCAGGAGCCAGGGGCTCTGGGATAGGCCTGGGCTGTCCTGAGGAGGAGGGACCACCCCAGCTTGTGGAAGAGCCTGCTGTACTGACCGCTCATGAACTCTTGTGGGGGGTCAGAGGGCAGGCGAGCAAAGGAGGATGAGGAAGGGCTGCAGCTTCTCAGAGGGGAGCAAAGAGACAAAGCAGCAGGGTGCTGAGCATACTCTGTACCAGCTGAGGGTTTGATATTTTCTTGGTTTGGTTGTGATTCCTCTCTTACTTCCCTAGTAAGATTCTTCTTTTAAAAAGTCCAAACATTGTCCCATTACACCCAGCCCCGAGGAAAAAGGAGCATTTATGGGGGAAGACTAGGGGCTGAGGGGCTCATTGGTGGTGAGGGCCTGGCTGATGGAGGAGGGGGACACAGTGGGGAGGAGGGAGCAGCTGAGCAGTGGTTCAGAGTTGCTCCCTAACGTTCTTTTACCAGGGTGTGACCCCAAAAAGGCCTTCTTCTGGGGGTGGGAAGAGGCTAGGACAAGACAAGATATGAAAGTGGGAAAAAACCCACCCCCAATGGGTGACATCCGCCCCCTCAGAAACCCCCCTCTGCAGCTGTGGGGAGGGAAAGCAAGGGGAAAGAGATCCTCACCGCACGCTAACCGCTAACAGCTCATAGTGTATGGTTAGTGGTGTGTGGAGGAGCACTGTGGTGGGCCCGTGGGGTGGTCTAGAGCTCTGCCAGACAGCGCCACCCATCCCACCCCAGAGAAAGTGCCCAGTGAGGCAGAAGAGTACGTTTGTCCCCCGAGGAAGGAGCCAAAGGGAGAGGCAGGTGTGTGCATGTGTGTGAGTGTGCATGCATGCACATGCATCCCTGGGTCCTTGTGGTCTGTTGGGGTGTCTGTGTGAGGTGAGCATCTATGTTAGGGCCTGTGTGGAGGGTTAAGCACGAAGGATTCTGTGGGCTGAAAGATGCCTGTGATAGATGTTATTTTTATCCATGGCAAGGAATGACGGGCCATTTTCAGAAAAGTCTTAAAAGGTCATGGGGACGGATTCTACAAATATTTCCTTTCTAAGGCTCACTGCTTCCTAAGATATCCCTGCAGCTGTTAACCGTCCCTGCTTGATTAAAGTTTCCAACTACCCAGGCCCCTCCCCCAGGCACCCTGTCAGGGCCTCCCCCAGATAACAGGCAGTGGTATGAGTTGGTGACTCCCTGGGGGCCTCAGGGGCCCGTGAGAGCGAGTGGGAGCGTGTATAGCAGCTGCTGGCAGGGTGGGTGGGGGCAGTCAGGGTACCTGTATCTGTGGTGAACGGGGTGGGGGTGCAGCATGTGTGTAAATCAACTGCAGGAAACTTGTAAGAATTCTGTAAACTGTAGCTAATGTCCCAGTTTTCAGAACCAGCACACAAGTGAACATGGCCTGGATGCCAGGTAAAGTGCCAAAACCAAGCTTCCAGTATGCGTTCAAAAAGAGTCCATGGGCTGGGGAGGGAGCTGGGACATGCTGAGCTGCACACCCACGATCCGTGGACGTCCTACACAGGCGGCTGCGTGTCTCTGCTCTAGCTCTTTTGGTGATGATTACGTATCTCCTTGTGACATTCTGCATTCTCTTCCGTGGCCTTCTCTTGTGAATACAGTGTGAGAGTGGGATCCTTCTCTATCCCCATGTGTGTCACATGGGGTCTTTGTGATATAGACATTCACATTACCTTTCAAACCTGGACATCAGAAAGGACACCTGTAACTCCGAGCTGCACCTCACCCGCCCGGATGTCAGGACACCTGGAGGGTTTTCAGGAACTGAGGGGCCAGAGCCGTACATTTTGGCATTTCGAGGCCCATAATACCCTCTGAGATCCTAGAGGACAAACCCCAAAGCCCATTCCTCGCCCTCCCCTGACCTCACTGCTGCTTACTAGAGGGAGTGGTTGTTAAGGTGGACAGGAGGAGGGAGCCTGGCTCTGAGGGCAGCTGGGAAGAACGGGCCCTGTGGACAGGGGCTCATCTGTGTGAACTTTGGTGAAGTCCAGCCAACATCAAGAAGCCCAGGATGTCTCCAGAGACTCTGCAAGTCAGGTTATATCTGTCTTCATTATTCTAACGCACTGGCTGTGGGAGGCCCTAATCTGCAGACAGGCTGTTGTAGGCAAAACAATGGCCTCCCAAATGTTCACACTCAAATCCCCAGAACCTGTAAATATGTTACTTTACCTGACAAAAAATTTAAATGTGATTAAGTTAAGGACCTTTAGATGGGGAGATCATCCTGTTCTATCCCTGTAGGCCACTCTAATCATGTGAGTCTTTGAAAGGGAGAAGCTCTCAGAGCCGTGGGAAGAAAGAGATTCGACAGTGGAAGAAGGGGCAGAGAGATGCAGCATGAGATGGACTTCACCCAATTGCTGGCTTCAAAGGTGGAGAAAGGAACCATGAGCCAAGGAATGCAGGCAGCCTCTGGAAGCTAGAAAAGGCGAGGAAACGGATTCTCCCCTAGAGCTTCCAGAAAGGAACCAGCCCTGCCGACACCTCAACTTTAGTCCAGCGAGACCTGTGTCAGACTTCTGACCAACAGACACGTAAGATAAGAAACTTGTATTTTTTAAGCCACTAAGTTTGTGGCAGTTTGTTACAGCAGCAATAGAAAAGTTTCCTGAACTGTGAAGGAAGCATGATGCAAAGAACATGGTATTATAGATAAAGAAGCCAGCCCTGCCACGGTGTGTGGCTTTGGGCAAGTCACGATTTCCTGTCTGTAAAACATGGGATTGTCAGATGATGTCTGACATCAATCAAGGGTATGATGGCTGGAGATTATAGTAGGTGTAGATTTTAGCAAAAGCATCTTTAAAGTCTGTTGAAATAGCTCCAGAGTCAGGAGAGAGAACGGTGGGCCATCGATAGCACTGTTAAAGGGATTCGTGGCTCTTTGATCACTGAAGCCAAAGAGTGCTGGTGGGCCTCCCGTGACTACCTCAGGCCTCTGCTTGGTCCTGTCTTGAATGGTGACACAGAAAGCACATTCATATAGCTGATGCAGAGAGCTGTAAGGAAAAGCAAATACACCGAAAGGCAGACTCAAGAATCTAACGTTGCAGCAGGGCAAAATGACAGCTCCAAACCACAGAAGGAAGGTAATAAAGATAAATAATAATCGCTAGCATTTATTGAAAAATCAAATTTGGGGTTCAAAAAATAAATTACATAAGCTTAGGAGGGAGGGAGTCTGGCTTAACAATAGTTGATGTACAAAAATTTGAGCGGAAAGGTGGTTATCAGGCATTTTGGAGGCTCAAGGGATCTTAGTGAGCCCAACTCACCTATTTTACAAATTAGAAAACTGCGCTCAGTGGACTGTAAGCTCGTTATGAACTAATCGCGTGACTAGGAGGGCTTGTGACAAAAGGCTGCTCCATAGGACTACAATTCCTTTACTAAACACATCAAACATTGTACCAGCCACACCCACAGCCACTGTTAAGGGGGGCAAACCCCTGCTGATGGGGCAGCCCTAGACCCCCAAAAATGTGTTACGTGACCCCCACCTCCTCTGGCCTCACCTGACTGAGATAACCAAGTGGGCAACTGACTCAAGGCTGGCCAGTCCAGAGACCAGCCAGTGGCCTGTGGGAAGGCCTGGCCTGGAAATCAGGGATGATGTGAGCTTGTCAAATTTTCATTCTCAGGAATTTCAGTGGGAAAATACAGAGATAACCACTCAGTCGGCGGTGAGAGCTGAAGGTGAAAGGATGCACAGAGAGTCTGTGTCTGTCCACAGAGGAGAGTCCTCCATACGTAGCAGTGGTGCCCGGCTGCTGTCTCCCACACTTAGAACGGAGTGATTATCCTGGCAGGGGTAATCGAACCTGATTATCATGAGGAGATGGGGTTGCTGCTACAGAGTGGGAGCAGGAGGAACGTATCTGCGTGCCAGGGGATTCACGCGTGCCTCGTGTTGCTCCGTGCCTAGTGATACACTGACCACCAACGGGCCACTGTAGCCTGAAAAGGGTGCAGTATTCTGCCCTCAGATGCCTTGGAAATGATGGTCTGGGTTATCCACCAGGCAACCCAGCTAGACTAGCATCACGTGCTGCTTGAGAGTGAGAGGGGTCTAGAACGGACGGTGGAGGAGGACGGTGAAGAATCTCAGATGCAGCCTTAGAACTAACCACAGCAGTGGGGAGTGTAGCTTGTTCCACTAACGCTCCCGTTGTAAGTTTTTATTCCTCCTCCTCCTCCTTTTTGAAGAAATTGTGACCTTGAACAAGCAGTGACAGCATGAACTTAATGAGAGACATTAGTGAGAGTGGATCTGAGCAATGCACGAGCACTCTGTGCCTCAGCCATCCCTGTCCCCTCAGGCCTTACCACTTGGTGCACATCAGCCTGCCTTCCAACCACCAGCATCTTTGCCTACACCTTGTCTTTGGCAGGGGCTCTGCCCCAACACATGGCAGGCCAAAGGTGGGAGAATCAGTGCCTCTCCTAGAGCAGCTCTCAACCAGTGACTGGCGGAAGCTGGTATAAACACACCAGCAACCTCGCCTCTGGGGGCGCTGGCTCTGAGGACACGTGATCCACTCTGACTCTCCGAGCTCCCCCAGTGGTTTTGAGCCCCAGTTTTCCACCATGGATGTAAAGTGGTATCTCATTATTACTTTAAATTGCATGTCCCTGACTCCTAGTGAATTTGAGCATATTTTCATGTTGGTTAGCCAGTGGGATCTGCTCTTCTATTGGTGTTAGATCCTTTGTATGAATTTTTTCTTCCTCCAGAATTTTATTTTGAAACATTTCAAGCCTAAAGGAAAGTTGAAAGAATAATACAATGAATACTTGTATGTCCTTCATCTAGTATGTCAGTCAAGACTCAATCAAATTGTTCTCACCACATCACAGAAATGACAATTCTGTGACATGATAGAGGTGTTAGCTAACTATGGTGGTAATCGTATTGCAATATATAAATGTATCAAATCAACACATTGCAATATGTAAATATATCAAATCAACAGTTGTACACCTTAAACTTACACAATGTTATATATGCCAATTATATCTCAATTAAAAAAAGGCTCAATCAGAGAAGCAGGCCATTAGGATATGCATATACATATACACACATGTATTTTTTTCAATTAAGAGATTTGTTACAGGGAATTGCCCTTACAATTATGCATTTTTACGAGCTGTTTAAACAGTCTGTGAAAGGTCATTATCTTTGCTTCTAATGCTGGAGCTTGCAGTCTGCAGGGCAGGCAGTCAGGAAGGGAAGACAGATGGAAAGTGGGGGAGCAGGGATAAGCCAGAACCTGTGAGGACAGACTGGAACCCGAGTCAGTCTCTCACTACCGCCAACTTTGATGATGTGAATGTCCTGCCTGCGAAGCTGTGTTTTCACTCCACTGCTCCACTGGAATGCAAGCCCTACTAGTGCACAGTCCTCGCACAGAATAGGCACTCAGTAAGGACAGCCAGTTGTTCCGAGACCATTTGTTATGTCATCCTTGCTTCTCCCAATGTACTGAATTGCCATGTTCTCATGTACACAAACACCTGGTTTTGGATTCCTGTTTTATTCCACTGATCAATTTTTTTCCCTTTACCTATTGATTTGACTTAGTGGCCTTACAGTATGTTCTGATATTTGGTAAGACAACTTTCTCTCACTCTTTTTTAAAAAAAAATATTTTTCCTTGACTATTCTTTGAGATATGAATTGGAATTATCTTAACTGTGTACTTTAATTTTGGGAGAATTGACATTTTTTATGATATTTTATCTTCCCATCCAAGGAGATGGTTGATTTTCTGTTTGTCCCAGTCTTGCTTTATATCTTTTGATAATATTGTATAACTTTCTTCATGTCAGTGCTATGTGTTTCTTGATTAAATTTACACACTATAAAACTTCCACTTATAAAATAAATAAGTCATGGAGATGTGGTGTACAGCATGGTGACTATAGTTAATAATACTATGTTGTATATTTAAAAGTTGCTAAGAGAGTAGATCTTAAAAGTTCTGTCACAAGAAAAAACATTTGTAACTATATATGGTGGTGGGTGTTAACTAGATTTATTGTGATCATTTCACAATATATACAAATATTGAATCATTTATGTTGTACACCTGAAAATAATATAATGTTATATGTCAATTATATCTCAATTTAAAAAAATTTACATACCATAACATAGTGGTTACAAGGGTAGTCTCAGTGCCAAGCTGCCGGGATTCAAATCCCAACTCAAACCCATTATGAGCTAGAGATCTGGGGCAAATCCCTTACTCTCTCTGTTCCTCAGTGTTCTCTTCTGTAAGAATATATATTATAAGAATAATGATAGTCATCTATCTCAAGAGGGTGTTGTGAGGATTGATTGAGTTAATGCAAACAAAGTGCTTAGAGCAGTGGATGGCATTATGGTGGCTATAATTGTTATTATCCTAAAAGTTTTATAATTTTGTAACTATAAATTGATATTTTTCCCATTCTCAATTTGAGATGCTTATTGCTAGAGTCGGAAAAAAGCAATTTTTTTTGTTATATTTATCTTGTATCCAGTGAACTTTCCAAATTATATTGTGTTTTTACTAGAATTTTTTTTACCAGAGTCTTGAATTTTCTGATAATACAATCATATCAGCAAAAAAAAAAAAAGATAGCTTTGTAATTTTTCAGATAATCATAATAATTCATTTTCTTGTCTTACTGCATTTAGTAAAACTTCTAAGATATGTTAAATAATAGGGATAATAGCAGGCATCTCTGTCTAAATTTTTATTTTAATTGAGGTAGTTTTAGTGCTTCACCATTGAGAACAGTATTTGCTGTTAGGTTTTAGTAAAAAGTCTTCATTATATTTAAGCAGTTTTCCTCTTTTTCTTTTTTACTTAGAGTTTTTATTAGGAATGGTATTAAGTTATGCTGGCTCTATATATTAAACATGGGAGCTTTTCTTTTTTTTGTAGTCTTGACTAGTTTCAATGGCATGGAAATTATTATTTAACGTTAGATAAAACTCAGCTGTGGTGCCATTTGGTTGCAGTCTTTTCCAAAAGAAGATCTCTAATCACCTTTCTGTTCTAGTTTTTTCTAAGGTAAGTTGAGCTAGTTAAGATTCCCTCTTTCTCTTGGGTCAATTTTGATCATTTATATTTTTCCTGAAATGTATCCATTTCCCCTAAATTTTCTAATTAGTTGATGAAGAATTTTAATTTGCAGTTTTTTGTAATTCTTTAATTCTCTCTTCTATCTGTAATGATGTTTTCTTTCTCATTACCAATCTTGTCTATTTTTACTCTTTTTTCTACTTAGTTGGTCTTGTAAGAAGTTTACCTATTGTTTTAGCCCTTTTAAAGAACATTTGTTTAATTTATGCTTTTTAGTATTTTTGTTTATTTTCCATTTCATTCATGTCAGCTTTTATTATTTCCTTATTACTTTTGGTTTCTTTTCTTTTTTTTAAATTTTATTTATTTATTTTTTTCCCCCAAAGCCCCAGTAGATAGTTGTATGTCATAGCCGCACATCCTTCTAGTTGCTGTATGTGGGACGCGGCCTCGGCATGGCCAGAAAAGCGCTGCATCGGTGCGCGCCCGGGATCCGAACCCCGGGCCGCCAGCAGCGGAGCGTGTGCCCTTAACCACTAAGCCACAGGGCCAGCCCTGGTTTCTTTTCTTGTTCTTTTTATCATTTCTTCAAATAAGTACTCCCTTTATTTTTCCTTTTCTTTGGAAGCTTGCTCTCTTTATGCAGGGATATAACGTATGATACAGGGTAATTGAGAGGGTATTACACTTTTTTCATTCAGCATTTTATTTTATTTATTATTTTTTATTTTTTTAAATTTTTTGTGAGGTGAGGGAGATCAGCCCTGAGCTAACATCCGTGCCCATCTTCCTCCACTTGATGTGGGACGCCGCCACAGCATGGCCTGACAAGCAGTGCGTCGGTGCTTGCCCCGGATCCAAACCCGGTTCACCAGCAGCGGAGCGTGCGCACTTAACCACTATGCCATGGGGCCAGCCCCTCATTCAGCATTTAAGTTTTGTGAACATGGTAATTTTGTTCTTTTTTTAAAGGCAGCTTTACTATATTGTAATTTACAAACAGTAAATTTTATCAATTTTAAGTGTACAATCCTATGAGTTTTGACAAATGTATTCAGTCATGTAACTACCACCACAATCAAGATACAGAAGATTCCCATCACCCCACAACTCCCCTCCTACCCCTTTGCAAACAATCCTCACACCGCTTCCAGCCTGCCACTTAAACTTCCTTTGTTGGATATCAGTATTACCACTCTTTCTGTTTATCTGCCTGGTATCCCTTTCCCACATCTTTATTTTGAAAATTTCTTTCTTACTTTGCTTAAAGTGTGTTTCTTTTAAGTAATGTGGACCAGAAGTTGATTTATAACCAAGTCTGACAGTCTTTTAATGGAAGAATTCAGTCCACTCATATTCACTGTAATGAGTGATGTATTTGAGTTATTGTTTTTAAATTTTTTAACATTGTTGTGAACTCTTCTTTTCTTTACCTTTGCTGGATTGGATGAATGGATTCATCCCATTTTCCCCTTGTTAATTTGGAGTTTGTCTTTCTATTAATAGTTACCATCCTTGCCCTTCTCTCCTCAGTAGACACACATGACTCTTTGAGTGTTTTAAAAAAAAACAACTGTTTCCATCATACTCTGCTTATCTTCTACTTCCTCCCCACCCCAATAAGATATAGTCTTTAGATTACATTCACTACCCCTCCCCCCTTAGGTCCTGGAACACTTACCCTCCCCTTATACCCACCACCTGATTCTAGAGCTTTATTGAAATAATTCAGTCTTTATTAGAATTTCCCTTACAGTGTGTTCCATCTGTCCCAAGAGTCCTTATTTAGCATTTATATTACATGTTATAAATATAGAGAGATATAGATATAAATATATAGATCACGGTTCGTTGCTCCCCACTGCTTTCTTTCCTCTTCTCTTCATCTTCCCCTATCTTGAAGTCTCTGTTCTGATTCATTTGTTTCATTAGAGACTTTTGAAAAAAGCATTTCTCAGATGAGATACTTAGTGATTTTAGCAAATCTTCAAATATCTTTCTTTCCTCCTTGGCTGGGTCTAGGTCGCAGATCTTTTCTATCATTCTATCACATTCAGTTTTGCTGTGTTTTAACTTCCAGGGTAGCAGATAAGAAGAAAGAACTTGCTTTCTGCCTGAAAATGTCTAAGATTTCCCATATCCTTAGAGCTTAGAAATTTTAACGTGTATATGACTGTGTGTGTGTCTTTTCCTATCAGTCCAGTCTGGAACTTAAGTCTTTCTTCAGCTCAAGGAAATTTTATCTCTTATTTAATTCTGACCTCTCCTCTCCTGTTCCTTTTTCTCCAGGAACTCACAGAATTTGCAGTTGTCTCCTGGGTCTGTTCCAGTCTCCCATCTTTCACCACAAGCATCTCCATGGTTTTGTTACATGTTTTGATATATTTCATCTATTTTCTAGACCTGTTATTTTTTTTTTTAAAGATTTTATTTATTCATTTTTTTCCCCCCAAAGCCCCAGCAGATAGTTGTATGTCATAGGTTCACATCCTTCTAGTTGCTGTACATGGGACTCAGCCTCGCGCTGGACGGAGAAGTGGTGCCTTGGGGCGCGCCCGGGATCCGAACCCGGGTCGCCAGCATCAGAGCGCGCGCACTTAACCGCTAAGCTACGGAGCCGGCCCTCTAGACCTGTTATTGGGTTTTAGCGGTGACCATCCTTTCCTTTGCTTTATCTATGGAAATTTTTAGTTGTGATACCACGTTTTCTAGTTTAGGGAAATCTTTTGTGTTTGGGCTTCACATGTGTCTCCTCCAGGCTCTCATTTTGTTCAGTCAGAGACTCGTCTGTCTCCCTCACCACGTCTCTCTGCCTTCTGGTTTCAGTGTGCATTTTGGAGTGTCGGGGAGACTCAGCAAAGCCATTGATTGATTGTTCCTGGGAAGCAGACTGTTTCTGGGACTTGCTGCCTTCCTGAAGCCTTGCTCTTGGCTCTGAGGCTGTTCTCCAGAGACTTGTCTGCAGGGAATTATCTCTGCCAGGATCTCAGCAGAGCCCACTTAAAGGTCATCACCTATAGCTGGGAATTGTCAGAGGGAGTGTGGAAGGGAGAGCTTCATAGGGTTGCCATCTGCCCAGAACCCCCTCGCTCTGAGTAGTCTAAGTATTATGGACAGATACAGTGATAATCACCAAAAGACTTAAAAAACAGAAGCCATTAATAGTAGATGCCTCAGGGAACTACATCTGGGAGTAGAAATGGGATAGCCTTTTACTTTTTTCCCCCCCCGTGCTAGGATTTCTCAGCCTCGGCACTTTTAACTTTTTGGGCCAGAAATTCTTTGTTGTGAGTGGCTGACCTGTGTGTTCTAGGATGTTTAGCAGTATCCCTGGCCTGTACCCACTATATACCAATAGAACCCTCCCCAGTTGTGATGACCTAAAATGTCTCCAGACATTGTCAGATGTCCCCTCGGGGGCAAAGTCACTTCTGGTTGAGAACTACTGTTGTATACCCTGCAGTTCTATTTGATTTTTTTTTTTTTAACCATGTGCTCACACTACTCCTAAGATTAAACATTTAACTGAGGTCATGAGACAGAGGAGGAAATATGAAGCTGTTGTGAGGGAGCAGAAACGATAAGATAAAGGATGGGGAAGTTAGCAAAGTGGGCAGAAATTTGGTAATAAATAAAAGCAGGAGAGACAGAGAGTATCTGAGTCACAGGACTGGAGGAACAGGAATATGAAGACCCACACACTCCTGTCCCAAGGGTCCTGGCAATGCCGAGATCCGAGATCCAATAACATCCAACAACCGCCTGTAGAGGCCCACTCATACCACAGCCACTGTTGTGGAGTTCCATTCCATTTGGCCTCCAAATTGCCCCAGGTGTCCTTACAATAAACATTCCTTCAGTAAAGCTAGACTCAGTGAGTATATGCCTTACAAACAGAGGTCCCCGTAGACTTAGTGCCCAGTCAAAGAGATGGGCCCCCCACTGTTTGCTGCCAGCACTATATTCGCTTTTTGTGTGTGTGTGTGAGGAAGATTGGCCCTGAGCTAACATCCATGACCATCTTCCTCTACTTTTTATATATGGGATGCCCCGCAGCATGGCTTGAGGAGCGGTGCGTAGGTCCGCTCCCGGGATCCGGGCCTGCGGACTGCGGGCAGCTGAAGCTGAGGGAGGGAACTTAACCTCTACTCCACCAGAAGGCCACTTCTTAGCTCCGCACTTTAAGAGGGACTCTGATCAAGCAAGACAATGGGAATGATGAGTAGGCTGCAAATACGGTCTGTAAAAGAACTCTAAAAGGAACTTTAGAAAGCTTTTAGAAAGCTTTTAGAAAGGCTTAGGCCATCCGTCAGGGCTGGCTCCCAGTTCCTCCAGGGCTGTCAAGTACAGGAGGGAGAAGACTGATTGAATGATTGTGCTAATTGTAGCTCAGGAGGCAGAATCGGTGACAAAAGTAACAAGGAGGCAGGTCTTGGCTCCAAATAAAAAAAGTTCTATTAATAAGAAAGATTGGAAACAAGTACTTGGTAAGATAGTGAGCTCCCTGGGCCAGCCCTGTGGCTTAGCGGTTAAGTGCATGCGTTCTGCTGCTGGTGGCCCAGGTTCGGATCCCGGGCGTGCAGTGACGCACCGCTTCTCCGGCCATGCTGAGGCCACGTCCCACGTACAGCAACTAGAAGGATGTGCAGCTATGACGTACAACTATCTACTGGGGCTTTGGGGAAAAAATAAATAAATAAAATTATAAAAAAAAAAAAAAAGATAGTGAGCTCCCTGTCTCTGGAAGTGTTTAAGACGACATTTATAGGGTGGTTCCTGCAACGGGCGTATATTTGGGCCAGATCTGTCAGCCTCTTTCCAGCTATATAATTCTAGACATTTAGAAGCTTGGCAAGAGACCAGGTTAACTCACACACAGCGAAATATTTTAGGTTCAAATGGTATGAGAATACATTTAAGTACATCTTAGTAGCGTGGCTGGTGGACGAGTTAAGCAATAAGGGAAGATCTCAGAGGTTCAGCATCCTTAGCTGCCCCTGCTGGTCTTTCCCCACAGAGTTAGTCAGAACTCATGGTTGCAAAAGATAGAAAATCTAACTTAGACTGACTTAAGCAAAAAAGGGAATTTATTAGCTTACACAACCAAAAAGTTCAGGAGGCAGATCTAGTTCTGGGCATGGCTGGATCCAAGGTTTCAGATGAAGTCATTACGACTTGGGCTCTCTCCATGTCCCAGCTCTGTTTCCTTCCTTGTAGCCAAAACCAGCCTGGAAGTTTAGACTCATCTTGACAGAGTGCAGAGCAAGGCCAGTGTTGGAGGGGCCTTGGCTGGATGGCTTTCAAGATCCCTCCCCACCTATAAGTAGTTACTTAAGAACTTCCTATCGTTGAACCTTTGACCATCCCAAAGACCCTTCCTCTGCAGGTCTTGGGCTTATCCCTAACCTCCCAGCTGGGATCTCAAGAAGAGAGGAAAAGCTGGGGCCCGAGTGAGTCCTGGTGGCTTCCCCTAAGGATCCGCCCCTGGGAATTTGCCTGGGAAGGGCACTCCTTCCGGCTGGAATCACACCCCACTAAGGAAAGCACCTGGAGCTACGGAAGGAGAGAGAGCTACTAAGTATTTGGTTAGGTGAGACGAGCCAACCAGCTAGAGAGATGTGGCAAGGGGGGGCCTCAGAAGGTGTTTGAGCGGATCCGGCTGCCCCAACTTATTTCCTAGAGCAGGGATCAATTAGGAAGTTGCCACAGTCTCGGCGTTGTCATGAGGGCCTAGGCCAGGGCACGAACCTCGGTGAGAGACGAGAAGGTAAGAACAATTAAAGGGATGTAGGGGAGACGGAAGGCAGAGGATCCAGGATTCGGGACTAGAAGGAGAACAAAGTTCAAATCACAGCCAGCTCTAGAGTGAGCGAGTCCGCTGCGTTCCCGTCTAGACCCCAGCGCAGCCGCGGACCGGACAGCATTGCGCCTGCGCAGAGGTGGTGGCGAGGCGGCGGCGCGCCAGGCGGGGGCGCTCGGGGCTTGGTCCTGGGCCGGCCGCGTCCGTCGGGGAATTGCGTGCAGAGAGCCGGTCTGCGGGCGTCTGAGGCCTTGGCTGGATTGTGGGGTGGTCCCGGTGGGTTGGCGGAACCCCAACCACCGCCTCTTCCAGGGTCAATTTCTCCCGTCCCGTAGGCCGCGGACATATTGAGCATCTTCACCACAGCAGCCCTCAGAATCCCACATCTCGCTGCCGGAGGTTCCCGGCATCCGGTGCCCGCCCCCAGAACCACCGTCCCTCCCGCACAGCCCCAGCTGCTGCCGTGAACCGCGACCCGGGCCTCTTCTGGGGAGGCCCATGGTGGAGTCCTCAGGCCCAGGAACCCTGGGGCTTTGGGGTTATTGTGTGTGTAGAGACGGGTCCCCCTCTCACCGGGACCGCCAGGCCGGGCTCAGGCCACGGTTCCTTACTCTGTGGTTTTCTCTGGGACTCTAAGCGGGAAGGAGAGAAGTTTGGAAGTAAAAGCCTCAGCTTCCCTTTTCTCCTGCCCTTCAAACCTCAGAAAGGTCTGTCAAGCCGGCCCTGCCTCTACAGAGGCCCTCGGGGGAGATGGCCCATGTGGGAGGTGGCGGCGCAGTTATAGAGGCCTGGGCTCCCCAGGGGCTGGTGAACTTGCAGACCCCAGGTGATGGGAGTGGTGGCTCCGAGTGCAAATCCTGGGGATGTTCTAGCAGCAGCACGAGTAGTGAGGAGCTGGGCTCCGGCCTCCACCCCTGGCACCCACCCCTGCAGTGTCGACGTGGCAGCTAGACGCGCCCGGAGGAGCTCTGTGCAGACGCCAAAGCTCGCCCCACACCATGTGCAGCCTGTTGCCTGTAGGACCTTCTAGGTAAAAAGTAAGCGCTTTTTGAGATGTTTTATTTGAAGACTTGGGGCCATGACAGAGGCAGCAGGGTGGAGACATATTCTCCCGCCAGGGTTCTCAGATCAGAACTCAGGGGGCTGGATCCCATGACCCCTCCAGCCTGTGGGCTCCCGAGGAGTACACCCACCCATGTCCTCTCAAGCTCTTACCCCCTCACCCACTGCCCACTTCCTGTGTCTGAGGAGACACTGAGGTGTCAGGGGTAGACTATGGGGGAGCAGGAGTGGGGAGGATCTGGTTAAACTCTAGAAGGAGGAAGTGAATACCTGGGAGTTTGGGGGCTGAGACGGATATATAGAGATAAAAAGAGGCGGGGAGGGGACCACTGCTGTTGCTTCCTCCACCCTCAAGAAACTGGGGGCCTGTGGTTCCCTTGAGATGTCTCCCTCACAGCTCAGACAGCAAGTTTGGGGGAACATCACCTCCAGTGACTGGACAATGGCTGCCAGTCGTTGGGGGTTGGTTGGGAAACAGCCATGCCCCGGACAGGATAGCAGTAACCTCTGCAACAGAGGAGGCTGGGGTGCTGCATGCCGCACTGTGCCAGCCCTCCACCTCAGCTGGGTGCAGGATGGCTGTTGGCATAGGCCTGGTCTGGGAACGAAGCCCGGGCCCTGCGGGTCTGGGCACATACTGAGGCGTAGAGCTCCGGCTCGGGGCCCAAGGCCTGGGGCTCTGGCTCAGAGTCCAGCACCACCTCTGAGTACTTGATAGGGGCTCCAGGGCTGGGAGTCCGGCCCTGAAGAGGCCGCAGCTGCAGGCTGGTGTAGCACATCACCTCCTCTGCAGCCTGGAGATGCAAGGCTGTTAGAAGTTCACTGGACCCTTTCAAAAGCCCCCACTTCCTTCCCTCTCCTCTTCCTCAGCCACAATGGACTCACCCTGGCCGGGCCTCCAGGTGTTGGATCCTGCTGGTTTGGCCCTGGTTCTTGAGACAGCCGTCCTGGGACAGGAAACATGAATCTGGTCACTTCTTGTTCCTCCTCCTGCACCCCCTCATCCTGGGACCTGGCCTGTGTGCCTCTCCCCTCTGCCAGCTCCCTACCTGTCTGCAGATAATGCAGGTTCCCATACAGGGGGACTTCTTCCACAGAGCCTCCAGAGCTGCAACACGGAGTTTAGAGTTTAGAGTAAGTCCAACACAGAGTGAGGACTTCTTGGTAAGGGGGAACTCTCCATCAACCCATCTCTGTTGTCCCCCACTCACCGTCCCTGTCCTGGATGGCTCCTGCTCTGGCTACTAGTCCATCGGGACAAGTGTGCAGCCAGTGAGATGAGAAGCAGCAGCGTCACAGCCCCTAAGAGGGCCCACAGTCCCCAGGCCTGAGTCACAGAGGGGATTCCTGTGGATGTGAGAGGATGAGGGGTGTTACTGCCCAGCCCAACCCTCCAGGTCCCAGCAGGTGGGACATGGGGCCACGTGACCCGACCCCCTGCCCGTGCCCCGCCCAGCTCACCAGGCACTAGCAGATCCGTGCTGTTGTGACCTCCGTTCATGACTGCTGATGTGGGAGCCGAGTCTGCAAGCAGGCTGCCCTGAGCCGAGGGGTCAGCCTGGTTTATGGCCTGACAGCTGTCGCAGCCCCCCTTACTCCCACCCCTCCCTGGGCCTGGCCCCCGCAGCTCAGCATCCTCAATACTGGTGGTGGCAAAGTTGCTGGTTTCCGGGGAGGAAAGGGGAGGGGAGGGATGAGCGAAAGAACAAAGACACCGCCCTGTGCCTGCACCTGCGCCACCCTGCAGCTCCCAAGCTTCCGCCCCCCTCTCGTGGCCCTTTACCCTCTTTGGCCAGAGAAGAGAGAGGCAGGCCTGAGCTAACTGTGCCACAGTGCACGTGAAGCCATGGAAACTTCGAGGTGGGCAGAAGTGGCATGAGGCAAGACCAACAAACAAGGAAGCCAGGCCTTGTGACGGAGGTTCCCTTCTGCCACAGGATGCCTAGCTTTTCTCTCCAACTCTGAGTCCCATGAAGGAGAATGTATTCCTCCATGAGCATGCTATAAAGTGGAATGGGATAGGGAGGCCTCCTGGTACCTACAGTGCCACCGCACCCTAAGGCTGAGCCGAGGGGAATGTGTTGAGATGACCGTTGTCATTATTACTGGTGTAATAGTTTGCAGGATAGAGGAAGCTGGATTCCCCCCTCGCAACCCCCTTCATTCAAACTGTCCCTAAGAACTGTTGATCTCAAAAGTCAGTTGAATTAAAGAAACCTCGGTCCCAGTCCTATCCTGGGAACCTAGCCCTGTCTTTGCACTTGTTCACTTCTGGGAGTGGAGCACCTGACCCACCCAGAGACGGCCCAGCCACCTGGGAGGCTGTGGATGTGGGAAGAGGGATTTTAAGTTCCAAATATAAACCTTAGACCAGAGGGCAGAGATGTGTTTTGTCTGGCCCCTACGATGTTTTTAAAAATTTTATAATCATTGCAGTGGTGTCCCAAGGATGCGGATGGCAGGAGAGGTCCTGCCCCTCCAGTTACAGGCCATAAGGAGGTATTGTCTGTAGAGAATTTAAAAACCGACTAAAAATCAGTCTCCTTTTCATTATCACCATGCTCCAGAAATTCTAAAAAATGTCAGTGATAAAATACTCCTCTCTGAAAAATCTTTTGTAGATCTAGGTTCTAAATTGCTGTGGTTACTGATGAGTTTTGATAATATATAAGCTTCAAATTAGCACTTTGTATTACTTTTCCTTTAAAAACCATTGTAGGGGCCGGCTCCATGGCTTAGCGGTTAAGTGCTGGCACTCCGCTACTGGCGGCCCAGGGTTCGGATCCCGGGTGCACCGCCACACCGCTTGTCTGGCCGTGCTGTGGCGGCATCCCACATACAGCAACTAGAAGGATGTGCAACTGTGACATACACCTCTCTTCTGGGGCTTTGGGTAGAAAAAAGGAGGAGGATTGGCAATAGATGTTAGCTCAGGGCTGGTCTTCCTCAGCAAAAAGAGGAGGATTGGCATGGATGTTAGCTCAGGGCTGATCTTCCTTACACACACAAAAAAACCATTGTAATCTACATGGGAGTTAATCTGGAGAACTCCCAGTTACGCAGTGGGCCCCTGACACAGCAGATTCATTATGTTAAGAACTCCTTCTTAACTGTTTGGAATTGTTTGAGTTTGCTTTGGGCACAACTTCTGTCTCCAACCCCTGTGATGTTACTTGTGCCTGCACTTAACCGGTAAATTTAAACAATGATAGCACAATGATTGTAAAGTCAAAGAAATTGAACTTGAGTTACTTGAATTCTGTCACTCTTGGTGATCATTTGGAGTTTTATTTATCTTGAGAATTTCTAGAATTTATTGTGAAATGGAATTTTATGAATTTTTGCCGAACAGCCTTATGTTTAAGACTTTTCCTAACTATTTGTGTGTCTGTTGTTTCAGGCAAAAGAAACTTTTTGAAATGAAAATTAATAAAATGTATTCTTTAATTATGAGTGGAGATTGACAAATCTGGCTGTATTCCCTATTGAATATAATTATGCAAGGATTACTTTCGACAAATTTGCAGAAGTTAACTTCCAAAAGGAAATTGTAACATTATTCATCACTCAGATTAATATGTAGGAATAAGTTTTTTGCCCCTTTTCTCAAAAAATACAATAATGTAATGAAGAAGTGTTAACCCATTACCTTTTCCCTTATTCTGTTACGTTTATTTAATTTTCAATTTTTAACTATAATTTTTTATGCTGTCATGATTTTATCTACAGAGTTCAATAAAAGAAGTGATTAATTCACTGTCTTAATTTCTGGTCCTTATTATTATTACTTTCTTTTCTGGCCTTTATTATTTGTTTCATTTCCTGATTATTACTGAAAATAATTTTGTCATATAGAAGAGGAGAGTTTGTTAAAATGACCCGCTCAGGTGTCAAATGTGCTAAGTATGCCACTGATTCCTTGTTAACACTTAAAAACAGAGATTTCCAGTTTGAGAAATCCTGATTTGTTGATTTTTTGGGAAAAAATCAGATCTGGTAACAGTTGGCCCAAATTCCCTATGGGCAACAATCAGTTGGGGGCCATTTGTCATGTTATACGTGGCCCGAACCACTTAATTACATTGACTGTGCCAACTGCCTTAGACTCAAGGTTTGGACTGCACTGCTCTGCAGCAGCGCTGGGTAGTCGGCTGGACTGTGACAACGCCCCTGAGTGCTGGTCTTGCCCTGCCCTGCCCTGCCCTGCCCCTCCCTTTCTGAAAAGACAAGATATAGTTCAGTCATTTATTTAACACACGTGTACCTCATTCATTTAATACATGTGTACTGGTTGCTTGCTTATATGCCAGGTTCTGGAGATACAAATGTGAGTGGGAAATGGTTACTTTCTTCAAAGAGCTCTTGGTCTAATTAGGAAGACAACCCTATGTATCCCAGACAATGAAAAGACAGTGTGGAACAGAGAGAGGGAGACCACCCAAGTCCGCCTGGAGAAGTCGTGGAAGCCAAGAAGGGGGACGAGCTGGGGGCAGTGATGTGAGGAAGGTGACCTGGAGACAGAGAGAAAAGGGTCAGACTCCCTGCCCAGCCTCTTACCTGATCAGTAACTTACTTAACCTTCCTGAACCTTAGTTTCCTCATTCTTTAGAAGTGCTTGATTATATTGACGTGTTGGGTAGTTTTGAACACATTAATTTCATTCACCAAGGGTTCATCGAGGACGTGCTAGCGCCAGGTGCTGTGCTAGGGTATAGGAATAAAACGGTAAAGGAAAAGAGATGTGGCCCCTGCTCTAGTGGTATTTACAGTCTAGCGGTATTTTCTTTTTATAATTGAAAATTTTTCCAGCTTTATTGAGATATAATTGACATATAATTCAAACCATATAGTGGTTTGAAGAACGTACAATAGTTGCACTGAGGAATAAATTAGAAGTTGAGATAAGGGTTCCGAATGAAGGGAACACACTTGAGATCTGAAGGTTGTGTAGACGTTAACAGTGCGGAAAGGGCATGGCAGCCGAACGTCCGGGAGAGGGTTCATATAATTTCAAGTGCCTGGCTCACAGCAGCGGCTCAAGGTAAAATCACTAATAACTAGGCACAGTTCTAAGCACTTTTCTTGGTTAACCCATTTAATCATCATAACAACTCTCTGAGGTACATACCTACTATCATTATCTCCATTCCTCAGAGTGGAAACTGAGGCAGAGAGAGAGATAAAGTAACTTGCCCAAAGCCATTTAGCCCTCGAGTAGAGGAGACAGGATTCTAGCCCAGGCAATTACAATCCATATTCTGTTGTGTACCATGCTACATAATAAATGGTGGCTGTTAGAGGCATTTGCCAGACGGAGAGGGTGGGGAAGAGGAGGCCTTCGCAGGAAGAGGGAACTGCAAAAAATTGATACAGGGATGTATTAGGCCACAAGAGGAACTGGAACTAGTTTTGTAAGTGTATGGGCCCATTACGAGCCCCGGTAGTGGTAGTGGTACCATGTTTGAAGGGCTTCCTAAGCCAAAAGACATCGTAACCATTTATGACCCTCCAAAAGTCTGCCGCGCTGAGAATGAGCCCCGTGTGGTTAGCGCGCCGACGCGCGCTGCCTGCGTAACTCGGCTTGCTGACGGCGGGCCGCCTGCCGCATCATACCGCTCGGCTCCCCCGCCTGCGCAGGCTCGCTTCTCGGCGGAGTTGGTAGTGAGCAGCATGCGACGCCTACGTGCGTGCACACATAGCACTCTCTGCCAGAGGTCCGGGGACTTTCCCCTAGGCACGAATGAGGAACCAGTCCTCCGTCTGTAGCCTAGGAAACAGGCCTTCAGCACGAACTCGGCAGAAAATCTTCAGCGCTAGCGCTTTATAGGGCCAATAGGAAATTCACCTTTGGGTTAGGGTGATAAAGGTTGGCACCATGAGAAATAAAAACCACTTTCTGGCATAATCTTCTAAGACTGTAGGCTTCTGGAGGCATTTCTAGTTAATAGAATACCTAAATAGATAAGAAACCTACTCATTTAGGAACGATGGCCTACAGTCCTATGCAAATAAGGCCTAGCCCCTCCCACACACCAAGTGGGCGTGGTCTTTCCGGGAGGCCCGGAGCCGGACAAGCTCGGGGACGCGCGTACGCATGCGCACGGGGGCGCTGGGCCGCCGCAGGCGCCGTCCGGCCCCTGGTTCTGTCGGCCTGCGATGGCGAGTGCGGTGTCGCTCGCGGGTATGCTGGGGCTACTACTTGTGTCTGCGCTGCCAGGGGACCTCGGAGACTGCCCCAGCTCTGACCTCCGGGCACACCCAGGTACCCGCCAGGGCTGCTGGAGGGAGGCTGGGACTGCCCACGGATCCCAGGCCCCAGCTCTACTGACCTGCCTCTGGCCTCCTCCGCAGGGGACCCCGCCCAGGACGGCCTTGGGGCCACGGAACCCTGGCGGCGACCGCCGCCAAAGGACCAGCACGAGCGGGCCCGGGCCGGGGCGCTGCCTTTGGGGGCGCTGTACACGGCGGCCGTCATGGCTTTTGTGCTGTACAAGTGTTTGCAGGTGCGGGACGACCAGGGGTGGGGATGCCCCGGGCCTGAATCTCCCATGGGGCGCTACGGTACCAAGAACAAGACATCTTCCCGTCGGTCTGTAAAATGAGGACAGTAGTTCCTTGGCTTTCTAACATTATGGGTTATTTTGAGCATCCAGCGAAGTAATGGATATGAAGGGCGTCTGGCAAATTGTAAATAAATAGTGACCCATCACATTTAATCCTTCCAGCAATCCAATGAAGAGATTAAGTCTTTTGCTCAAGGTTACCCAGAACTAGTAACGGTGTAGCTGGGATTTGAACCTAGCAAGTGTCCATACTACAAAAGTGCAGTTCCTGGTGAGATTCCAACCTTGGCACTAGCAGTTGATTACTGTAGCCACGGTGTTTTTAGAATTCAAGGTACCAGGCAGTCTCATGTTCTCCTTGGGAAGGAAGCCCTGAAATGTGAACTGATAGTACATTTTGGTGCATTGAAACTGTTGAAATGGAAAGTAGTACCTCCAGGGCTATAGTACCTCCCACGGCTATATCTTCAGCCCTGGCTCTATCACGTACTTGCATTGGGAAATAGAGGGCCGAATCAATTTGGAGATGATACGAAACTAGAAGGGATAACTAATAGGGATAGGTAATCATAATCCCAAATAGACATGACAGACTAGGATGAGGGACTGAATTTAATGATGAAATTTAACAAGGGTAGATCATAAATTCTATTCTTGGACCCAAGTCTAGTCTGAAAGAAACAATTTAGCAGTTTATTAGTTGACTAATAAAGTTAAGTTGTGTAATGTGACAACCCACTTGCCAAATCAATGCTGGGAACAAGATATTGTGCTTTATCTTCTGATCAGAACACTCCTGGAGAATTTTATTCTCTTCGGAGCACTGCTTTAAGAGCATTACATGCTCAGTAAAGCAACCAGAGAAAACCGTGTCAAATGAGCGTTGACTGAAAAAAGATTGGCGATATTAAAGCAGAGAAGACATGAGGAAGGAGGCAGGGGATATGCCCATTGTCTTCAAATTCCTGAGGGGCTATCATGTTGAGAAGACATGATTTTGGAAGGCTCTAATCAGCACTGTGGAAAGAACATAAAGGACAATTTTTGGCTTTGTATATAAACTAACAACCAG
The DNA here is from genome assembly GCF_057802395.1 of Ceratotherium simum simum. Taxonomy (NCBI): domain Eukaryota; kingdom Metazoa; phylum Chordata; class Mammalia; order Perissodactyla; family Rhinocerotidae; genus Ceratotherium; species Ceratotherium simum. Next base: position 40,221,945 of record NC_141928.1, on the reverse strand, counting down.
AGCTTATCAAACTGGAGAGAGCTGCTCATTCCTGGAGGTGTTTCAGTAGACTAAATGACCACATGTGGGGGCGTATTGACACACTGCTTCATGTCCTGGGTGAGGAGCTAGACTAGATGTGATTGTGATTCTCTGAGGTTAAAACCCAATAGCTCTCTCTTACCTCAAATTGTTCTCCTCTTACTGGCTTTGGAGACTGAGGTGATGGAGAACCTTGTTGCTGCAGTATCGCCCTTCCCTTCTTCCACAGCAGGGGAAAGATGAAGCTGCTGGTCTCCAGGAGGAGGCAGGGAAGAAGGAATCACTGCAGTCAGGTGGGTTTGCAGAAGTCTGTGCTTGGTGGGGAGTTAGGGCACAGAAAGATGTAACCATTGCTCTCCTTTTCTCCCCAGAGCAACAGCTGACCCAGCTGACACAACAGCTGGCCCAGACAGAACAACACCTGAACAATCTGATGGCCCAGCTGGACCCCCTTTTTGAGCGGTAAGCAGAGCAATGACCCTATGGCCAGGGCAACTTGTGGAAGGTGGGAGAGGTGGGGACATAGATTGGGCAGCCTCTGAGTGGACATATCTACAGTGTGACAACCCTGGCTGGGGCCCAGCAGGAGCTTCTGAACATGAAGCTACAGACCATCCACCAGTTGCTACAAGACAGCAAGCCAAACAATGGTGTGGAGGTTCCAGAACCAGGTGAAGGGTTGGGAGGTGAGAGTCTGGAAGAGGTAGAGACAAAGTCTCTGAAACTGAACACACCTGATTTTCCCCCTCACAGAGGCCAGCATCTCCTTTCCTGATGACTCACATATAGAGGATGAGAAGGAGACTGGTGATAGTCAGGAGTGGGAGGAGCCCCTAAACTGGAGCACAGAGACAAGAAACCGAGCTACGCCCTGGGAAGTGGAGCAGGGCCTGAGGAGAAGGGCCCATCACAGCCCCCACTGGGAAGCAGCATGACAGCTGAAGGTTTAGTAAACAAAGCCTGTCCTTGTGACTGGATGCTCCTGTGTGCTTTTTCCATTCCAGCTGGTCACACACACACCCATACTAGGTGCCTAAGAACAACTGGGCCTTCTTGAAGAGCTTCCCTTATTAGGACACAAAGAGGCCGCCTTCCAGTGCAAGAGCCAGGAAGATAGAGGGAGCTCCAGTGCTCTTCCTTGTATTCCTGAGGCCAACATCATGCCAGCCTTCAGGGCACAAAAATCCCTTTTCTCATATCACATAGCTGAGACAGAAAGCCCTTTCCAAAAACAAAACTTTACTAAAATCCAGTGGGAAAATAAATTACAGAAACCACATGCAACATAAAAATAGCCACATTTACAAAGCCACAACCTTGATAAACAACTGACCATAGACATAGTGCTCAACTTATCAGTCCCAAATCCCCTCATCTGTGTTGGAGGGGCTGGTTCAGCAGTTTCACTTGGGTCTGACTTGGTTTCATCATTCTTAAGAGCTAGTCACATGACCCGCTGCGGCTTGTTCCCAGGCAAACACAAAGTGACCCCTCTCAAACCATGAAGAGTTCTGTGTTTTGTTTAGTACTGAAGGAGATTCCTTTGTACTCCTGATCCTGACCTATCCCTGAAGTATTCTGGATTCTGGAATTTCTAAGATTCTTCTAGTTCTTCTGACTGCTGTGGAGAGAAGACAATCAGTTCAGGCTCTGGCATGAGCACTCTATTCAGATAAAATCCCCCACGCATGGGGTGGGGGGGGGGTCCCAGACAGATGTAGGACATGAGACAGGATCAGAACTGCTCATCTCCAGCTCGTGGGCCTCATCACAGCAAATCTTCCTGAACTTACCTGATGGCCAAAGTCAGACTGTGGTACCAGCGCAACAGCTCCTCCTGGTCTGTGGACATAAGCAGTAGCTTCTCATGGGGAAAGGACAGCTAGGGAGAGACCACCTCTTAGTGCATGGCTCAGAAAGGTCCAGGCTAAAGCTGAAGGCCTTGCTGTTCCCATGGAGGTAATTCAGGCTGAGGTGAGAACTAGATATGAACCCCAAGCCCCAGTTATCCTCTCTGTGTAGATGGCTCAGTTCCTGTGAAAGGGGTCCAAGCCAAGGAGATAGGGGCCGGCCCCGTGGCACAGCGGTTAAGCGCACGCGCTCTGCTGCTGGTGGCCCATGTTCGGATCCTGGGTGTGCATCAACGCACTGCTTGTCAGGCCATGTTGTGGCGTCCCACATAAAATGGAGGAAGATGGGCACGGATGTTAGCTCAGGGCCAGTCTTCCTCAGCAAAAAGAGGATTGGCATGGATGTTAGCTCAGGCTGATCTTCCTCACACACACACAAAAAAAGCCAAGGAGATAAACAGATGCGTAGGCATTTGAGGCATATTTTGGGCCTCTCCTACCTTACCTAGAGCTCCCACTTATTACTTACACTGAGAAGTCCACCACAAGGGCCTCCTGAGTGGCCAAAGACCCTGTGCAGTTCACATTGGGCCATGGGGTAGAGGGCCTGGCAGGCAAAGGTGCCACTCTGCAGCAGGTGCAATGGGGGTCGAGGCTTGGCCATGAGGAGCACATCAGAGAAGAGGAAGAACATTCGGGAACGAGGTTCCCCACGGGGAGGCACCACCAATAGCCAGCCCTGGTGTAGGAACCAGCGACCTGGGGGATGGGCGGGCTGTTATTGTGGTGCAGCTCCAGAATCATGATCCGTGGCAATACAAAGAAATGGGGTATGTGCTGGCTCTATAGAGGAACAGGGGTGAGTAAGAAAAGGGCAGATGAGGATTGAGGGGGAAGTATGCAGACTACCTGAGGTAAGCCCCTTTGCCTGGCATCCACTGAGCAGAGCCTGGACACGCCGGAGGTGCTGGTCATTCTTCTGTTTCTGACCAATGGTGTGAAGTCTCTGGGCGGTCTCACTTATGAGCCAGGCAGCCCCTGGAATAACATCCCCCGCCCCACTCCCAGCACAACTGACTTTGGGTGACTGGTGGAGGTGAAGGACAGGCCACTGCGGAGGGGGCCAGGGTCAGGGTCTAACTTCTTGAAGAGAAGGCAGGCCAATAGGGACATTGTGTACATGTCAGTGGAAGATAGGGGCATACCAGACATTGCTGGAGGTCAGAACCACAAAGGGATACAGGAGAGGCAGCCTCCTGCCTAAGTTGCAGAGGAGCAAGAACATACGTGTGAGCTGTTGGTGGTCAGGGCTGTTGGGACCTGTGTTTTCAGCCAAAGCAACGGCAAGATTCTTATACCTGGAATTAGACAGTTGGAAGCATATGAGGGGAAGTAAAGCTGGGCAAAATTCCCTCTGCCTGGCACACAGATCACCCCTACACATACTTCAGTTGCAAGGCCAGGAAAGATCTGCTCCTCAAAACTGTAGCCTCCTCTTCTGGGACTCAGAACCTGGGCTCACACCACGTGGCCCTCTTCCATCCCACACTGAAGAGTCAGAGGCAGAATGACCATACTTCAGGAGACCAAATCCCAAGATGAAAGTTAAATCAACCAAAGGAGGATGGATGCTACAGACAACCTGACTGTAAGCTCATAACTCATCCCGGGGACAGAAATTCTATGCTAGGCCACCTCTCATCTCAACAAACTTCCAGATACCCTGTCACGAGCCCTATTACAGGCCCCCTCACTTTGGTGCAGAGTTCCACAATCTGCAGACCGGGAGGACTCCAGTGGGTTCACATTTACTTTTGCAAAAGGTTTTGGGAGCAATTTGTCCCAGGAGAGAGGCATTGGGACAGACCCCATGGAATCCCACAAAGCTGAGAGCAGCAGTCATAGACTCAGAAAAGAGAAGTGGGTTGGGTCCTGGTGAGTTCACTCACTGCTGGAGCCTCTGCAGAGGCAGAGGAAGCAGGTCCTGGAGCTGAAGGCCTCCAAACTCAGGGCGGCCTTCCTGAAGCTGAAGGAACGTCCGGAAACGTTTGTTTTTCTTTAGTTGCTCCTAGAGTGAGGGGGAGAGTTGGCAGCAGGGAGAAGCCACTCCTTATATTGTATTCATCTGTGTACACCTCCCCAGCGCTCAGTGAGCTGTGTGCTCCTGAGAACCTGTCTTCCTACAGGGAACTTAGCACAGAGCTGGGCACTAGAGGGCTCTATAAATGCAGGAACAGTGTGAATGAAGTTTGGGTCTCCAGATGAAGAGGAAATGTATGGGGCAAGAGAGGAGGAGGGGCCGGACTTGAGATCATCTTCGGGTTACCTGCAGGGTGGTCCGGGACCTCTCTGCGTTAGCAGCATATTGAGTGTAGAGCTCCAGGTGGGGGCAGAAGCCCTCCAGCCCCTGTCCCCAGTGCCCTCCTTCCAGGTAGGGAAGCAGCTCTCTGCATGGGTGAGGACAATAGAAGAGCAGCCCAAGAGCTACTCAAGCACCACCTCATTGAACGCTCATAACCCTGCCCCGGAGGTAGTGTTGTTACACCATTTTACAGATGGAGACCTGAAGCAAGTGAAGGCACTGGGCCAAGCCCACAGGCGAGGTAACTGGCAGACTCCGAATATGAACCTGGGTCTCTCCGACTCGGAGCACGGCCAGAAGCTAGGGCTCTCCCTCCTGCCCTCTCCCCGCGCCCCTTCCACTCACTGGCTGGCGCCGTAAATGAGCTCCCAGGGCCCAAACAGGGCCTGGTGCTCTGGTGGTCGCAGGGTGCCCTTGGCTCTCAGAATCCCCACGAAGTACTGCGGAAGGAGAGAATACCCGAACATAGTCTGCAGGGAGAGGAGGCCAACGCCAGGGCGGAGCTCCCTACATGCAGGTGGACAGGGCAAGACCCACCACACCCGGGTCACCAACCTCGCAGACACCCTCCCACACCCTGGGAGCCCTCCCCATACGGGCGGGCGTGCCGGCCCGCACCACGGCCACCAGCCCCAGCTGCTCCTGGTAGCGCCGCTCGGTCTCCAGCAGCTCCCGCGCAGTGCGGGTGCGTTTCCGCTCCCAACGGGCACGCTGCTCTTGCACCGGGCACCGAGCGCGGGGGACCGAGCTCGCCATGCCGGCTGAGAAGTCCACGCTTCCGGCCGCAACCCGCCGGAAATTCAAATCCCAACCGCTCCGGGGGCGGGGGCCGCCGGGGCGGGGAGCGCGCCCCCTGGCGCCGGGAGGCTGCACGCCGGACGGAGCATGCGCGGCGGACCCCGGAACCGAGCGGGGTGTCTTCTTGGGCAGGCGAGCGGCAGTCCTCTGAGTGGCGCTAAGTTGTGGCAGCAAGCTGAACTTTGAGTCAGGAGACTTGGGGGTGCAGACAGTGGCAGGTGCTCAGGGTCCCATCTGTAGAATTGGAAAAGGGGCAGTGGTTACAGCACATATTCTGTCCTGGGCCTGTGCCAGACCCTGGGTTCAGTCGTTCCCAAGGCTTTCACTACTAGGAACCCTCACGGGTCCTCAGGTTTGAAATATTTTGGCTCCCGGACAAAAGTCTATAGGTTTTAAGTTACTAACTCATTTTCTTATTTCGTACTGATCCAGAACTGACAGCCAATTAGCGTCTGGTCAGCAGGTGTCAGTAACTGACGTGGTGGTCTGGAATTGCTGTGCTTCTGGCCGAAGGCATAAGCTCGGAGTTGATTAGTCTGTGCTACCTAGTCGAAGATAAAATGTACCAGATAATCCTTACTTAGGTCTTTTAAAAAATTGGCAGCAGCCCTGGAGGGTAAATGAAATCTTTAAAAATACCTGCTCTTATGACCTATGATTCCGCTTTTAGGAATGCATCCTAAAGAAATAGATATATGGGCAAAAATATATGTACTGCATATGTGGCACAAGGATGTGTAGTGCAGTGTTGTTTGTAACAACAGAAAACTGGAAACTAAATGTCCAGTGGTACTGAGTTGGCTAGGAAAATTATGGTACAACTATATGAAGGAATAATATGAAAGCATTAAAAGTGGTGTAAAAAAAGCTATCAATGGAGATGTCTCAAAAAATTAAAAGTGGAAATACCATATGACCCAGCTATCCCACTCCTGGGTATTTATCCAAAGAACATGAAATCAACAATTCAAAGAGATTTATGCACCCCTATGTTCACTGCAGCACTAGTCACAATAGCCGAGATGTGGAAGCAATCTAAGTGCCCATCAACTGATGAATGGATAAAGAAGATGGGGTATAGATACACAAGGGAATACTGCTCAGCTATAAAAAAGGACAAAATTGTGCCATTTGCAACAACATGGATGGACCTTGAAGGTATTATGCTGATCAAAATAAGTCAGATAAAGAAAGACAAACACCCTATGATTTCACTCACATGTGGAAGATAAACACATGGATAAGGAGAACAGATTAGTGGTTACCAGAGGAGAAGGTGGTGGGGGGTGGGTGAAAGTTGTAAAGAGGCACATGTGTGTGGTGATGGATAAAAACTAGACTACTGGTGATGAACACAGTGCAGTCTATACAGAAACTGAAATATAATGTACACCTGAAATTTACACAATGCTATAAGCCAATATGACCTCAGTAAAATAAAAAAAATTTTTAAAAAGCTATCACTATGGAAAAATGCAAAGTATATTCCAAGAGAAAAAAAGCAGGCTGCAAAGATGTTTGTATAATATGATCCCATTTATGTATTATATATATTATTATTATATCATATCATATCATATATATATTTTATATATAATATATATGACTGGAAGGATAAACAATCAAAAGGTAATTGTGGTTTTTATCTCTGGGTGATGGGATTGAAAATAATTCAACAAATATTTATTAAGTACCTAATCTGTGCCAGGCACTGGATCACTGAGGTTAAAGGGATGAATGGGACAAATAGGGTGATTTTTCAAAGTTCCCTTATACTTTTCTGCCTTTCCCAAGTTTTCTGCCTGAGCATGGGTACATTACTTTGTAATTACGAAAAAAAAATGCTATTAAAACCCAAAATGTTAGACAGAAACTTTAGACCCCATTCCTACCACTATGGACTCCTAGGAATCTGGGCCCTGAGCCAAGAGCCAGGGTATTGTCAGGGTTCTGAAGTCCCCCCTAGCTCTCTGACATTCTAAGAATTCTGAGGACAGAGAAGTGCTGGACTTAGATTAGGAAGAAACAACTTGAAGCACTTAATGGAGGAAAGAGAGAGTTTGGGTCAGACTGTACCTTGGACTCAGGTCCCAAGGAAACTTGTGATATCATATAGGCGGAGGACTGGTTACACTGTCTCAAGTGAATGTGGGACAGTCCACACCAAGAGCTCAAGTGTGGAAGGGGACAGAGAATTCCACGGTAATGGGTATCCCCATGAGCCCAGGTGATAGGAACAGAGCACAATGCCTGGGCGCAGTTGGTAATGGGTGTGTCTGGGTGTGCTGCCAGGGTGTGAGTGTGCTTTGGGTAGATGGAAGAGGGGTAGGGAATAGAGACTACTGTGAGCTCAGGTTGGAGAATCATCCAACTTTGGAGGAAGAAGAGGGCAAAACTGAGAAGACATACTGAGTACACTTGGAGACAACTGATTCCCTGGGGACCAAGTCTCCCACAGAGCAAGTCAGGTACACCCCACGCTATACTTGGAACAGATGCCAACTCTACTCCCAAAGCCAAAGGAAGGAGGGGTCAGGGGGAGAGGATCAGAGGGCAGTCAACAACCTCTCTGTCCTTTATCCTTAACCTCTGCTTTCAAATCACTGGATGCTGGAGAAGCCCTAGGGATGCTTTCAACAACATTCATCAGTCATTCTACAAAAATCAAATGCTTCTCATGTGCCAGGTCCTGTGCTAGGCATGAAGATGAAATGGTGGACAAGAGAAATACGACCCCTGCCCTTATGGATACTTATAGTGCAGCATGGCAGACATGGTAAGGAGTCACCACAAAGTGAGGTAAACGTTACAAGGGAAGGATAGGCTCTATGCATGCAGGAGTGAAGGGACGGACCCTGTCTAGGAGTCAGGGAGGCTTCTAGGATGAAGTGACATGTGAACTGATACCTGAAGGATGAGCAAAACCTGGCGAGGCAGGGCTGGCAGTGGGGGAGAACTGAGAAAGAGAGACAAACAGCACGGACAAAGGCTTGGGGACAAAATACATGCACACGCACGCACACACACATGCAATACATTCAAGGAACTGCTAGGATTTAGGAAGACTAGAGCATAGATGGCAAAAGAGAGAGCGATGAGAAAGGAGACTGGAGAGAGAGGCAGAGGCCAAACCATGGAGGGAATTTGTATCAGTAAGACTATGTCACCAATAATAGTAAATTCAAATTGGCTAAACAATAACATAATTTATTGGCTCATGCAACTGAAAAGTCCAGATGTAGATAGGCCCTAGGGTTAGCTTAATCCAGCAGCTCAGTAATATCACCAAGGATGTGGAGATGTCCATTAGGCAGGTGGTTATGGTTCTGACATGGAGGAGAGAGTCCCACCTGGGGATACTGGGCTATCATCAACTTACAGAAGCTATGGGAGTGGATTAAACTGCCTACAAAGAGTATGAAGAGGGATGGGGGCAGAGGCATGAGGGTCTCCAACACAAATCCATTCCTTCTCATCCTGTGCATCCACTTCAGTTCCAAAATGGCTGATAGCAGAGTGGGCTAAATAGTGGCCCCATAAAGATACGTCCATGTCCTAACCCCTAGAACCTGTGAATGTGGAAATTTTGGATTTGGAAAAAGGGTCTTTGCAGATGTAATTAAGCTAAGGCTCTTGGGATAAGATCATCCTCGATTATCCAGGTGGGCCCTACATCCAATGACAAGTGTCCCTAAAAGAGACACCCAGGGGAGAGACAGGGATGAGAGGAGAAGGCCATGTGAAGTTGGAGGCAGAGGCTGGAGTTATACAGCCACAAGTCAAGGAATGCCCGGAGCCAGCAGAAGCTAGAAGAGGCCCTAGAGCCTTCAGAAGGAGCAGGGCCCTGCCAACCCCGTGATTTCAGATTTCTAGCCTCCATAACTGTGAGAGAAAAAATTTCTGTTGTATTAAACCACCCAGTTTGTGGTAATTTGTCACAGCAGTCCTAGGAAACTAACGCAGATGGGGAGGTGGTCCAGAACCATAGGTCAGCCTCATGGCCCCAGAAGGGCTTTGATCAGTCTTTGCTTCCAATCTGTGGCTGGGGAGTAGGGGGCTTTTTCTCCTCCTACCCCACCAACGAATAGCTCCCTCCTCTGCAACCCAGAGACGTGGCCCTCAGTGTCTGAAGAAACAGACCCCTAATGACCAAAGACTTGGCCTTAAACCACACAGAGAGGCTGTGTGTCAGGTGGTGGGGAGCCCCAGTCAGTCAGTTCTGAGTACGCTCTGTCCCAAGCTGGAAAGGCTCAGGAAACAAGTCTCGGAGAGCTCAAACCTGTTTTAGGGTTTGGCAGACTCCCAGCTGTGAAGGCAGGATCCAGGGTCAGAGTCCACATTCCCCACCCAGACCAGAGACACAGTCACACACAGACACACAAAGCTCAAGAAAGAGGCAGGGCCACGAGAATGGCATTTGGAAAATTAGGAGCTGTAACAGAGAGAGACCTGCACCTAGATGCAGAGGAGGACTCTGAAATACCGAGAGAAAGCAGCAGAGATGGCCCAGAGACGTGTGGGCATACAGAGGGCCGTGGGGACGCACACAGGGATCCTGACAGAGACCTCAATTGGAAAAAGATGGAAACATTCAGAACATTTGGAAAGAGGGAAAATGAGCTAAAGCTGGGATTGCTGTTGGAGAAAGCTCTTCAGATGTCTAGACTCCAGACTCCAGTCAGTGTGTGCTTCTGTCCCCCGTGCTTCCCGTGACTTCTTCCACTTCAGCTAGATTAGTTGTTACCACAGTCCGTCTTGTCCAGGTCCATCCAATTCAGACATTACCACATACATTCCATGTGTCAGGGTCCAAGCAAAGTGCTGACAACTCAGCTGACCAAGACAGTGAGCTGACCATCCAGAGTGCACACTGGATCAGGTTGCCATGGATGGCTCTTAATTTGGCTCCAGAAATGACAACCTAGATTGTTAGACTGACTACCTCCTAAGATGATGGCATGGAGGACAGCTGTTGTTCAGCCACACAGGTTTTGGTATACAGTATGACAGTCCCTCTGACAAGGCAGATAATTTGGGGTGCCGTAAAAATGTGATGGCATGCTCCTGGAAAAATTGCGGTTTGACACGCATAGGTCACTGACAATGAGCTCCCTGAGGGCAGGGAAGGCGTCTTAGTCAATTTGGTTTTTCTCAAGTCCTGGCAAGTTGATCCGCAGAGAGGAAAATGCTCAATTATGGCTGTTGAATAAAAGACTGACTCAATCAATCAAATACTGGACCCTGCCCTTATGGATCTCAAGGCTATTAGAGCAGATAAAATGTCATAAATCACCTTAATATGAATTAGATGGTGGACAATGTTATTAGTGAGGGCAGGCAAAGAACTGTGGTGGTTCAGAGGCACCAGAAATCTCCTCCTGTGGTGTAGAGTTGGTCAAGAAAGACTTCTTGGAGGAGGTGGCTTTTGAGCTGAGTCTTGAATAATAGAAGGGATTTAGACAGAGGAGATAGTAAAACTATTTAACACAGTAGTAGATGCACAAGTACTGATCCATCAGAGTGGAAGCTGGCATTCAAGAGGGGTCCTGGGACCCCTGCTGTGCCAGGCATTACCTCTTTAGATAAGAGATCAGGAGGAGGTTAGGAGAGTCTCCAGGAAGAGTGGGGTAGCAGGAGCATCCTGAAGCTAGGGGCTAGTTACCAACAGGATTAGAAGTATTTCAATATATTTAATGACAGTTGCATACCTACTGAATGTCAGCCCCCGACATGAACCTCCTGAGATGGCCTCACTCTCTCCTGCTTTGTTGAAGCCATAGAGGCCTGACTAGAATGTGAGCTACAGAACGGTAGAGGCTGTTCTCTAGTTCAATGTGGCACCCCTGGGACCTAGAACAGTACCTGGAAGATTGGAGCAGGCTCCATACACGTTTGTCAAATGAATAGGCAGTCTGGGAACCCCAAGCCCATTCTTGGGAGCCCCTCCCTCTTTGTCCCTTGCACCCACTCTCCCCCTCCAATCCATGTTCCACACCAGCCGTCAACATGACCTAATATGAGAACTGGATTCTGTCATTCTCTTGCTCCAAATATCTGATGCCTCCCCTTTGCCCAGAATACCATTCTCCCCATTGTTTTCACCACTTGAACTGCTACTTCTTCAAGGCCCTGATCAAATCTGCCTATTTCTGTATTACCTTCTGAGGCAGAATTATTCACTTTCCTCTAAATATTATGATAATATTTGCCATCACTCACTAGATAGTGAGCTCCTCAGGACAGGGACCGTGTCTTATTCATTTCTTTACCTCGAGTCCATAGCCCTGTGCCTGACACATGGTAGATGCTAAATGAATACTTGTTAATTGTAGGAGTGAATGGCATTGCAGGCAGTGAGAACTAGAGGAACAAATGTGGTCAAAGTTTTGGGGAAAAAATGAATAATTTAATTTGGCTGGACAATGAGGGAGAGTAGCAGGAGATAAGATGGAAAGGTCTCTCAGGTAAGATTTTGAAGGGACTTGGAAGTCAGCTAGAGGGGGCAGATGGACAGATGGACGATACTTTGGTAGGTAGTGGGAAGCCAATGGAGGTTCTTGAGCAGAGGTGTAATATGATGAAAAATAAATTTAGTTTAAACCCATCAGAGTCCCTCTCATACATATACTCAGTTTTCCATTCACACTCAAATTCACCTCCCACCTACTCATCCATTCCACCACCACCCCCTCCCCGACCCCGGGCTCCTCCAGATTGTCCTACCCCTTTACTGCTCCCTGGCTGGGCCAAGGATGTAGACATGGGTTGCTTCCCCTCTCAGCCAGAGGCTGTGGGGGCCCCAGCTCCCTGTCTTTCCCTTTCCCTGCCTGGGGCCGGGAAGTAGGCCAGGGTTAGCTGGAGCTGGCTGGCGAGCAGCCTGGCAGCACCAGGGAGAGCCTGTATAGTGCCAGGTGGTGCCTTGGGTTCCAGGCTGAGCCCATGACCCCGATAACCTTCTGCCTGTGCACATACGTGCCCCCAACTCCACCCCCATCCAGGCTTTGGTATCGGAGAGGGGGCACAGGGCCAGACAGACCTGTGGGACTTTGGCTCCGTCTCTACAAAAGGGCATTCTGTGAGTCAGCCTGCTCCCCTCCAGGCTTGCTCCTCCCTCACCCAGCTCCTGTCTCTGATGCACGTATAGCCCGTACACACTGTGTCCCGACACCCCGCAGTCAGCCGCATGGCTCCCCTGTGCCCTAGCCCCTGGCTCCCTCTGTTGATCCCCGCCCCTGGCCAGGACCCCGCTGTACAACTGCTGTTGTTACTGCTGCTCCTGGTGCCTGCCCATCCCCAGAGCCTGCCCCAGATGCAGGAAACTCCCCCCATGGGAGGAGATTCATCTGGGGAAGATGATCCACTGGGCGAGAATGACCTACCCAGTGAGGAGGACCCACCTGGAGAGGAGGACCCACCTGGAATGAAGACTGAAACAGAAGAAGAGGACTCTCTGAAGTTAGAGGACCTACCTACTGTTGAGGCTCCCAGAGACACTAGAGGCCCCCAGAATAATGCCCACAGGGACAATAAAGGTAAGTGGTTGTCAGTCCTCCAAACCTAGGCTCTGGCAGGTTCGTGCCTTCCCTCACCAACCTCAGCCCACGCAGTGGTTCTTCAGGGAAGGAGAGGAGCCTGCACTCTGACAGCAGCCTTTCCCAACCCCAGGGGCTCCCATGCCACTAGACCCTTCTCCCCTTTCAGAGCTAGAAGGGGACGGATGGGGAGACAAAAGTGGGACACAGATGGAGAGAGGTGAGCAGGGAGAGATGGGAAAGAAGAAAGGGGGAGGTTGGAGAGGAGCAAGTGATGAGGAATGTGGAGAGGGAGAACATAGGTGGTAAGAGGGAAGAGTATGAGAGAAGAGACGAGGGAAGATAAGGGGACCAGAGGAAGAGGAGGAAGGACTTGTAGAGATCACCCCATCTTTAGTCTGCAGATGAAGAAACTGAGACCTAGGAAGAAGGAAACAGCAGGTAGGGGAACATGGTATCATGAATCCCAAGCCAGGAACTTTTGGAAAGGAGTTGGAGAAAAGAAAGGGAAGAGGGATGAGTGGGGAGGAGAGGAGTAAGGGAGAAAGGAAAGATGGGGTACTGATGTGGGCCTGGGACTGAGGCTCCACCCACTTTGCAGACCGTAAGACAATGGCTGCAAACTGGTATCTCCAAGGCCAGTAGGGTCTTTGTGTGGCCCACAGGCTGTGGTGGTGTGTTTGGCTGCAATCTATTGTGCTTTACACGTGTCCCGCTTTAGGCATTTCTGTCACTTGTCTGCCCTGTAAGGCATCTGAGTTTGTGAACCCCTGCTAGTGAGAGGGGCCCACCGCGTTCTGGCCACGGGGAGAGACTGGGCTGAAGATCGGCCTTTTCATCTCATTTATGCAGGTGATGACCACAGACGCTGGCGCTACGGAGGTGAGACACCCACCCCCTGCACAGACCCAGTCTGGGCACCCAGATCTTCTGATCTGCCCCTCAAACATCCCCGAACTCTGGTCCTGGGTGTCCCCCCACTGCACCCACGTCTGCCAGGCCCCGACACCGCCCGCTGCCTGTCTCCGTCCACATCCCGGATTTCTATTTCCCGCCCCGATGCCTCCTGACTCCGCCCCTTACTTTTTCTACCCCGCTTTCCTAAAAGTTCCCGATCTTGTCACCAGACTTCCTGCCCATACTTTCCCACCCCAGGCGACCCGCCCTGGCCCCAGGTGTCCCCAGCCTGCGCAGGCCGCTTCCAATCCCCGGTGGATATCCCCCCCGAGCTCACCGCATTTTGCCCAGCGCTGCGCCCGCTGCAACTCTTGGGCTTTGAGCTCCCGCCGATCCCAGAATTGCGCCTGCGCAACAATGGACACACGGGTGAGGGGTTTCGGGGTGGAGCCTCGGGCGGGCGGGGGGCGGGGGGCGGAGGCTATCTGGGGGTGCGAAGGAGCCTGGCGAAGCGGGTGGTGCTCCGGACTTGGGCTGGCCCTCCGGGCGGGGCCGGCCCGGCTCACCTGCCTCTCCCGCCCGCAGTTCAGCTGACCCTGCCTCCCGGGCTGGAGATGGCCCTGGGCCCCGGGCGGGAGTACCGGGCCCTGCAGCTACATCTGCACTGGGGGGCTGCGGGCCTCCCGGGCTCGGAGCACACGGTTGGCGGCCACCGTTTCCCCGCCGAGGTGAGCGCGCAGCTGTCTGCCAAGGGGCGAAGGGGGCGCGGGCCCTGGATCTTGCCCACTCCTGCACTCATGTCCTCTCCAGATCCACGTGGTTCACATCAGCACTGCATTTGCCAAAGTGGACGAGGCCCTGGGGCGCCCGGGGGGCCTGGCCGTGTTGGCCGCCTTTCTTCAGGTACCAGCCCTGGACACTCCCGCTCCCTGCTTCCCCAGGCCCCGGGCTCCGCGTATCTTGCTTCCAGAGACCCCATCCCAGCACACTCACCCTAGCACCTGGCTGTCATCCTCATTCGCTCATTAGTTCGTGCGTTCAGTATCCACTGTGAGTTAGGCACTGGGCCAGAAACCGTGGGTCCTTGTCTCTCAGGAACCCACAGCCAGTCAGGGAGGCCGACAGGAGGGAGGCCGACAGGATACACATATATGAGAGTAGTCAGAGTAAAAGAGGTGGTCAGGAAGGCTTCACAGAGGAGGTGAAACTTGAAGCCTTCACTAGTGGGAAAACTCAGAATATAGCCCATTCAGGGAATGAATGGCAGATGCATTAGACTGGGCATCAGGAAGAGTAATTTCTCTAATACTCCTATAACCCATAATTTCCCCTTTGTGAAATGCACTAAAGTCTAGAGAAACATTTAGTGACCTCTTTGGACCTGTAGTGATCAAGGCGACATACACAATGATTAGAGGAGGCTGATAAAATAGAGGGCTGGTGAGACACCTGCCAGGCTCACTCACTCCCTGACTGGCTTCAGCCTCACAGCACAAGGTTCAGAGAAGCGCCTGGGAAATAGCATGTCCTCGCTCCAAAAGTTAAACACAAGAATTATTATGGTGAATGCAGAGGTAACATGAATACAAAGGTTATAATGGTTTTCTGTGGGGAGACCGTGGAGTCTTGAGGGGACAGCGATGAGTGAGACTGGAAAAGTAAGTAGGGCCCAGGCCATTGAGAGCCTTGTATCCTAGTAAGGTGACCTACCTTCCTCCTCCTCCTCCAATTTGCCCTTGAAAACAAGTCTGCCAAGCTTGTTAGGTTAGTTTGCAGAGTAAGAGTAAATGGACTTTGAGTAATAATACATAAGATATTATGTTCCCCTGGCATTCTCAGAGCTGAGGAATGGGGCAGGGCTATGGCAACCCCCCTCACTTCAGGCCCCAGCCGTGGCCCTAGACGCATGTATTAACCTGTCCTGCACTGTCATCTCCTAGGAAGGCCCAGAAGAAAACAGCGCCTATGAGCAGTTGCTGTCACATTTGGAAGAAATCACTGAGGAAGGTCAGTTTGTTGGTCTGGCCACTAGCCTCGATACCCTTGTTCCTAAAGAATCGCCCTTGGGGAACCTTGGGTCTGAGGATGGAGATGGGCTCCCTCCCACAGGGAGGGGATGATGAGTGAACTGGCTGACTGTGGTCTTTTTTTTTTTTTTAAGTCTTTTATTTTTTAATTTTATTTATTTTTTTCCCCCAAAGCCCCAGTAGATAGTTGTACATCATAGTTGCACATCCTTCTAGTTGCTGTATGTGGGACGCGGCCTCAGCATGGCCAGAGAAACGGCGCGTCAGTGCGCACCCGAGATCCGAACCCGGGCCGCCAGCAGCGCAACGCGCACACTTAACCGCTAAGCCATGGGGCTGGCCCATGACTATGGTCTTGATAGTAACTACGAAGCTGAACCGAGGCAGACAGGCAAAGACACACTGCTGCCCACAGGCTTTATGGTAAAAAAACAAAAACCAAACAAAACCAAAATAAGACAAAAAACAAATAAGACCAAAAGAAATAGCGTTTGGAACTTCAGGGGTTGAATCTGGAGAGTTAAAATTTTTCTTCGTAACTATCAAATATTTTAAATTTGTGAATACTTTTGTTGGAAATCGTCTTTTCTTTCTCAGTCACTCTAGGTCATTTTAAACCTCACTTACCCTACTGGACCTTCAGTTTTGCTAAACTAGAAGGCACTGTGCTTTTTGAGTTTTTGTGTCTGTTTTTTATAGTTATAAATATTTATATTGATTTATAAGTTATTCAGCTCATTTTCCCTTTTGATTCACTCTGGGCTTAAATCTGTAGTCCAGCATATTAAAATAGTATGAAAGTAAGAGTGAAGACTCAGAGAGGGGCCCTAAGGAGCAGTTCTCTGTGAGGCCCCCAAGCCCTTTACTTTCTTCTGAGTTACGTCTTTGCTGAGTCATGGGAAGGGATACGCTTGGTGACGAAGCAGTCTCAGGGAGTTGAGTGAGCTTGGCTTCTGGGAGATGCGACTGTATCCCTGTTCATCTCTGAAGCTTCAGGGGGAGGGGCCTCCAGGTGGGACTCCAGCACAGGTCCTCTCCACAGACTCAGAGACTTGGATCCCAGGACTGGACGTGTCTGCACTGCTGCCCTCTGACCTCAGCCGCTACTTCCAATATGAGGGGTCCCTGACCACACCCCCCTGTGCCCAGGGGGTCATCTGGACTGTGTTCAACCAGACAGTGAGGCTGAGTGCTAAGCAGGTGGGGCTGGGGCATGGTAGTGACATAGGGCATGTGGGGAAAGGGGTCTGGGATGAGATCAAGATGTATAAAGAGATGAAGGGGCCGTGTGGGGGATGAGGGGGACATGGAGGGTGGAGCCCTGAGGTGTGAGGAGGCCTGTGGCCCTTTTGTTTCCTTGTCATGAGCCCACCCCTACTGTCTACTGGCCTGCCCAGCTCCACACCCTCTCTGGCTCCCTGTGGGGACCTGACGACTCTCGGCTACAGCTGAACTTCCGAGCCACGCAGCCTTTGAATGGGCGAGTGATTGACGCCTCCTTCCCTGCTGGCGTGGACAGCAGCCTTAGGACTGCTGAGCCAGGTGCAGGTTTGTCTGGTGTCCCGTAGTGCCATGTCCCCAGCCACAGGCCCTTGCCCTCCCATGAGTCCTCATTTGGGCCCGTGTCTGTCCCTGGTGTCACAGCCCCGGCTCTAACTAACATCTCCTCTTTCTCTTCAGTCCACCTGAATTCCTGCCTCGCTGCGGGTGAGTCTGTGCCTCTCCTGTGGCTCCTGATGCTGGGGGCACCCCTCGGCACCGTCCAGCCCCCTCTCCTAATCAGGGTCACGTCTGCCCCCTCTCCTTTTCTGTAGAACAGACCTCCAACCCCCATAGGATAGAGTGTCAGATCAAGGTGGGGGTTCTACCGTTGTCCCCAGGCCAAGAATTAGAAGGAAGGTCTAGAAATCTCCTAGCATGCTCCTTTGCAAAAAACCTCTTTTATTTCATTTCTAGGGAGTAAAAATGTCCTTATCTTACTCCTTCTTATGTATCCACCCCCATCCCTTTGCTAGCCTCTTCTGGATTCTTTTTTTTTTTTTGTGAGGGAGATCAGCCATGAGCTAACATCCATGCCAATTCTCCACTGTTTGCTGAGGAAGACTGGCCCTGGGCTAACATCCATGCCCATCTTCCTCCACTTTATATGGGATGCCGCCACAGCATGGCTTGACAAGCGGTGCATCGGTGTGCGCCCGGGATCCGAACCGGGGCCGCCAGCAGCGGAGCGCGCACACTTAACCGCTATACCACGGGGCTGGCCCTAGCCTCTTCTGGATTCTGAGACACTGGGGGCAGCTGGAGAACTTGGGGGAAGGGTGGGGGGACACACGGGAGCAGGCTCTGAGGGAACCTACGGACTCCTCTCCACTCCCTGAGGCAGCCTCTCCTCTCCCTCCAGGCGACATACTGGCCCTGGTTTTTGGCCTCCTCTTTGCTGCCACCAGCATCGCCTTCCTTGTGCAAATGAGAAGGCAGCAAAGGTACTACACCCCCTGTCCCTCAGGCATGGCTCCCACCTCCCCACGTGGAGTCCAGAGCAGCTTCATGCAAATTGTATGCACGTGAGCTCCTCCTGGGCCAGTTTTCTTTCTTTCTTTTTTTTTTTTTTTGTGAGGAAGATCAGCCCTGGGCTAACATCCTCCTCTTTTTGCTGAGGAAGACCAGCTCTGAGCTAACATCTATTGCCAATCCTCCTCCTTTTTTTTTTTCCCCAAAGCCCCAGTAGATAGTTGTATGTCATAGCTGCACATCCTTCTAGTTGCTGTATGTGGGATGCGGCCTCAGCATGGCCGGACAAGCGGTGTGTGGGTGCGCGCCCAGGATCCGAACCCCGGCCGCCAGTAGCGGAGCGCACGCACTTAACCGCTAAGCCATGGGGCCATGGGCCAGTTTTCTGACTAGGCTTCCTGTTCTGTAGACTCAGAAGTGGGACCAAAGGGAGTGTTAGCTACCACCCAGCAGAAGTCACCGAGACCGTCACCTAGAGGCCTGGAACTTGGAGAATGTGCAGAGAGAAGCAGCCAGAGGAATCTGAGGAGCAGCTGGAGACTTTGTTCTGTCCTGCCCATCACACCACTTCCTTTTTAACCTCCAAGGTTTTTTTTAAAAATAAATGTTTCTAATGAAATATGTGGAAGGCATCTTTTTTCCCCAAATCAGAAGGATGGTGTGTTCATTTCTTATTGCTGCTGTAACAAATTACCACAAACTTAATGGTAACACAAATTTATCCTCTTAGAGTTCCGGAGCTCAGAAGTCCAAAGTGCTCTTACAGGCTCAAGTCAAGCTGTCGGTGGGGCTGGTTCCTTCTTGACACTCTGAGGGGACGACGTTTCTTTGCCTTTTTCAGCTTCTAGAAGCCAACTGTTCCTTGGCTTGTGGCCCCTTCCTCACATCACTCCAACCTCTTGTGTCCATTGTCACATCTCCTACAACTCCCTTTGACCTTGCCTCCTCTTACAAGGACCCTGGTGATTACAGTAGGCCCACCCAGACAACCTAGGATAGTCTCCCTGTCTCAGAATGCTCACCCTTTCCCACATCAGGTAACATTTCACAGGGTGAGGGTGTGGGCATCTTGCAGCCTGGGACGCTATTCTCCCTACACAGATGTTCTCAGGGAGGGGCAGACGTGACTGACATCGTTGGAATGGCCCTGAGTGTGTGTGTGTGTGTGTGAGATTGCGTGCAGCGGTGTGTCTGGGGGCAGGGCAGGCTGCAGCCTCGAGGCTTAACATCACACTGAGGCTTGGGGCTCTCATCCTGCTCAAGTACCACCTGTGTAGCTTTGCAGTGTTCAGATTGTGTTGTGTGGCCCAGCCGCCCACTGGAATGGGGCAGTGCTGCGACAGCAGCTCCTTTGCCCTGCAGGGAGTAGGGGCCAGTGATGCCCCGGCCCTGGTGGGCATCTCTGCTTCACGTGGCCTGTTCGCAAGCCCTCCTTAACCAGCCCAGGGCCCCTCCCCTTGGCTCCGGTGGCAGAGTACAGACCCTACTCACTCAGATGTCTTTCCAACTCCATTGCTCCCCTCAGGCATCCTCTCAGCCCTCTTCACTTTAGAAAACTACCACCACCATCACCAACACTAAAGAAAAGCTTAAAGGGCCCCTTGATCCTGGTAACATCAGTTTTATTGGGTTGGGGTGGCAACTGTAGTCTGACTGGGGGCAGGGCCAGCCCTCACAGGTTGTTGAGTTCCAGCAGGGTCTGGTCGAGGGTCTGGTGAATCTCCACGTTCTCCTCCTTGGCACTGGCCAAGGTCTCTGTGAGGGGAAGCAGCATATGAAGAGGGGAAGGGGAGAGATGTGGGGAGGCATGGATGGGGGACGTGACAAATAGACACGGACTGGTTGGAGGCACAGGAAGACACAAGCATTCAGGGCTCTGAGGACCCGTGGCTGGGGTGAATGGATGGACTGACCAGGACAGACACAGATGCCTCACTCAAGGCTTTGGGGTGATGGAGGTGGGATGGGAAGGTCTGAGTCATAAACTAGTTTACCCTCCTTTAGAAGGTGTGAGTTGGAAACAGAAGACAAAGACTGCGCCAGGAAAGGGAAGGCCAGACACACAGACTTGAGGCAGAAAACAGACCTGGAGTGAAAGCCCAATGTTGCTGGCATCCAACACTTTTCCAAGCTTCATCCCAGACCTTTCACAACCCTCTTGCCCCTCCCCTGCACCTCACCACCCCGTTTCCCCTCCAGTCATTCCTTCAGCTCCTGGAAGCCCGGCTGAGTGCTCGGAGGTCAGTGACAGGCCTGGGTCTGCAGAAGGGTGGGCCTCACCCTTCTCACGGTGACTCCTCGGGTCACACATGCCCACATGCAGCAGCAAGAGTCGAAGTGACAGACCGGGAGTGCCCATGCGGGGGGGTTTTGGTGTGTGCCACAGTGTTTTGTGGGTGAGCTCACTGGGTGGTCACAAGATTTGGGGTGTCTGTAAGAGCCCGGGTCTCAGCAGGGAACCAGTGCTCTGGGGGGTGATGGAAGTGCTCTCTGGAGGGCAGGAAACAGCATGGAGACCAAGTTGAGTTTATTAAGCAGCAGAGAGAGGTAGAGGCAGGTGGGTGAGGGGGGAGTGGATGGAGAGAAGGACGAAGCAGGTGCCAGGGTGGGTGGCAGGTGTGCTGGGGCTCTCCTAGGCTGGCCCCGCCTGGCTGCGCAATGTTGGCAATTTCTGCTCCTCCTGCCCCCCCCCCCATAGAAAGAATGGAAAGGAGAGGAGAGAAGGGGCCAGGGGGCCACACTGGTGAGGGGCTCAGAGGGAGGTGATGTCATTGAGTGCGTTGTCCAGCTCCTCGCTGATGGCCTTGTACTTCATCTTCTGTGCATAGACTTCGTCTGGGGAGGTCCAGGGGAGGGGGACCAGGTGGGAGTGTGAGGAGAGGGAATGGAGGGAAAGAGGAAAGGAAGGAGAGAGGGTAATGGAAAGAGAGAAGAATTGTCAGAGAAAGGTGGACAAAGATAGAGTGACAGAGAGGCCAGAGAACAGGCTGCACAGACGTCAGGGCTCCCTCTTCCCTCTCTGTACCCCCAGATTGGTTCTTCCCCCACAAGCTCCTGTCTCCCCCAGGACGTAGGGGCACAGTGCTTTGAATAAGCAGGAGTGCTTGCTTCGGCGTGGCGGGGTGCTCGAGCCAGAAAGGTCTGAAGTCATAAAGGTGGAGATAAACTTGAGGTTTGCCTGAGAAGGCTGGAGGCGAGGGAAGCGGCAGTCATGAAACTGAAAGGTTACCGCAGAATAAAGGGAGACAGTTCTAGGCACAACGGTGTTGACAACAGTGAGAAATAGCCACAGACTAGCAAATACCTGGATGTTTGTTTTCACCAAATCTAGCTTAAAATAGTATTTTCCACTAATATCATCATGAAAACCTAGTTATTAAACCAAATAGCTCTCTAATAAAGAAGTTTCTGGGATACAGCTCTATCGTGCTGCACCTGGAGACAGAACTGTCTTGGTTAGTGCTATTCAGAGTGGTCTGAGGACCAGCAGCGTCGGCACTTCCAGGGAGCTCATGAGACATCTAAATTCTCCAGCCCAAAGTCAGCAATCACTTTGGAGCAAGCCCAGGAGTCTGTGTTTTAAACTCTGTGGCGTGAGACACGCCGGTGCTGCTGTGCCAGACCCGGCACAGCCCCTTGAACGGCAAGCGCAGACACTGAAGTCTGCAGAGGCCCAGGCGGCCGCCCCAACTGATGGGTGGCAAATATAATGGGATGGGAAGATGGGGGACAGACTGGATGGGAAGATGGGGGACAGACTAACAGTCATGGGGAGTGCAGGCCTATTCAAAAAGGTTTGAGGTACAGGGGAGTAGCCCTTTTACCTTCCAGGTCATCAATGGTTTTCTCCAACTTTGCCACAGACCTTTCGGCAAACTCTGCTCGGGTCTCAGCCTGGGAGTAAAGGCAAGACGGGGGAAATGACAAAGTCTTAGGCCCTCCCAGACACTGTCACTCAAGTCCCCCTTCTTTTCCATCCCTATCCCCGACTTCCTGGCCCAGGTGGTCTCTGGCGGTGGTGGGGGGCAGGGACTGGAGTACTCACCTCCTTGAGCTTCTCCTCCAGTAGCTTGATCTCCTCTTCATATTTATCCTCCTTGGTGGAATACTTGCAGGGACAGACACACACCATCAGCAGATCGCCTCCACAGACCCTTCACTTCTCCACTGAGCCCCACAGGTTGCTCACCATCTTGTCTCCAGCGAACACCCGCCTTGCCCCGCTGGGGCCCAGCGCCTCCCTCCCCTGGAGGACCCCGGCCTCACTACCCGTGTCCCCCTCTACCTTGTCCGCCTGGGCTTCCAGGGATTTCAAGTTGTTGGTAACAATTTTCAGCTCCTCCTCTAGGTCCCCACATTTACTGCAGGGGGTGTGTGGCAGGGTGGGGTGTGAGGGCACAGTGGGGAGACAGCGGAGATGGCACAGCAGGGAGGGATGGAGGAAAGAAGAGAAGAGCAAAGTTGTGAGAGTGAGAGCAGGCAGAGCTGGGAGGCCCCGGGCCCTTCCCGACCCCAGCAGCTGAGAGCAGCCTGAGATGGAGGGGAAGGTGAGCTGAGAGAAGGTGCCACTGCCCAGAAAGGTCCAGAGAGGTTGCTACCTCCTCCTCTGAGGCCATCAGGGACTTGAGGGCCTGGTCCATGGTCCGAAGTTCCTCCTCCAGCTGCCTGGCTCGGCTGGGGGCGGCGGGTAGGGGTCAGAGGACAGGACCTGTCCCTATGGCCCCGAACCTGAGAAACTGCCTCCCTACTTCGCAGAGTGCCCCACAGCCATGGCTCGGGCCAAGTTTCACTTGCCACCCCAGGGTACCCTTACCTCTCAGCCACCTCGGCTCTCTCTTCTGAGCGCTCCAGCTCTCCTTCCAGGATCACCAGCTTCCTGGCCACCTGCAGGGCACGGGGAGAGAGGAGCAGATCCACAATGAATGACTCGGCTTGTGTCGGACTTGCGAGTGAGAAGGAAGCGGAGCAGAGCTATCACCTCCTCATATTTGCGGTCCGAATCCTCAGCGATGTGCTTGGCCTCCTTCAGCTGCATCTCCTGCAGCTCCATCTTCTCCTCATCCTTCATGGCTCGGTTTTCGATGACCTTCATTCCTCTGACAGGCAGGGAGAGGGGTGGGAGTGGGGTCAGGATGAGCAGAGACAGGCTCTGAGCCCCCTGCCCAGCCCACTCCCTGAGGGCCCCCTGCCCACCTCTCACTCTCATCAGCTGCCTTCTCAGCCTCCTCTAGCTTCTGTAGGGCTGTAGCCAGGCGCTCCTGCGCCCGGTCCAGCTCCTCCTCTACCAGCTGAATACGGCGGTTCAGAGAGGCCACATCTGCCTCGGCCTGTGGGTCAAAGGTCAGAGGTCAGAAAAGCTTTGTCTGCCTTGGATGAGGATAAGAGAGGCTCCAGAGGATATTCTTGTCAGAAAGAACCTAGGCTTCCTGGTTTCCAGACTTTCAACCTATTTTTCTCCCCCTAGCCAACCATCTTCTTGCCCAGACCGTGCTCCAGCCCAAAGTATGCATTCCTTGACAGGCTCCAATCCCCTGCCACAGGGCCTCTTCTGGCACGATGCACAGTCAGTCTACCAGTGGTTATCTGCATACAGGCCCCTCTGTGCCCCTGAGAGCACTCCAAGTGCTGGGCCCAGGTCTGAGGCAGCCCTGACTCCTCCACAGCAGAGCCTGGCGGGCCGGGGGGTGGGGAAGAATGAGGCCAACCAGACCTCACTGCTGCTAAAAATAGCCAGTCACAGAATCAAGGTCCGTGATGTCACTGGCTGCCAGGCAGACTCCCACTGAAGGGCTCAGGAGGCAAGCCAGGCCTATACAGGACATCCTTGGCTGTGCCATGGGGCTCCCTGCCAAGGCAGGGAGGCAACTGGGGGTGGTGCAAGGGCAGTGTGAGTGACGGATTGTCAGGCCCTGATCCTGCAACACAGAGGCAAAACCACGGAGGCTTGGGAGAAGGCCCATGGAAATGGATGATACCTTGAGAAAAAGAGGCAGAGCCAAAAGGGGCCAATAAAGGAAAAGGGGAGAAGCAACACAGTTTGGTGTTAAGAGCATCGGCTCTGAGGCAGGCTGCTGTCTCCGAGCCACAGCTCAGCCACTCAACACTTGTGTCACTTTAGGCAACTTATTTAGTGTCTGTAAGCCTCCAAGTTGACAACAGCAGTTCCTCCTTCGGATGCTGTTCTGAGATAATGCCCTTCTTCTACTACTCGATTAATCAACAGGACCACGTGGGAGGCTTATAAAACTAAACAGGTTCTCCAGCTCCATGCTGGATTCACTGAATTGGGATCTGCATGGCAGGGCTTGGAAATCTTTTAGTTCTTTTTTTAAAGCTCTCAAGCAATTCTGATAAGCCAAGTTTGGGAAATAGTAAAACAATACGCAGAAAGCAGTTGAGCACCTTGCCAGCAGAGTCTACACTTCATAAATGTTAGGCTGTCCCTGACTCTCCCTCAAAGATGAAGATGTAGAGACCCTGAGATTTAAGACTGGAAAGCAGAGAGGAGCAGCAGGGGAAAGAGAGAGATAGAGGGAGAGAGGGGCAGCAGCACTGGGGGCAGCAGGGGTAGAAACCAGGTCCTAAGTTGGACGGCAGGGCAGGGGAAAGAGTACCCTACGTAGAAAGTAGTTGTAGGGAGCCGGCCCCGTGGCGTACTGTTAAGTGCATGTGCTCCGCTGCTGGCGGCCCGGGTTCGGATCCTGGGGGCGCACCAAGGCACCACTTGTCAGGCCATGCTGTGGCGGCGTCCCAGATAAAGCAGAGGAAGATCGGCCAGATGTTAGCCCAGGGCCAGTCTTCCTCAGCAAAAAGAGGAGGATTGGAGACAGATGTTAGCTCAGGGCTAATCTTCCTCACAAAAAAAAAAAAAAGAAAGTAGTTGTAGCTTATCTTCCAGGTGCTGAATGCCACCTGGACAAGTGACAAGAGCCCATCATGGGCACAGGGCCAGATGACTCAGTGTGGAAGGATTCTGGGGGCAGCACTGTGGGTTAGGAAGAATGACTCCGGGGGACACTGGGGGTCTACTCTAGAGAGAAATGAAACTCGATAAAAGGAAAACTCTCTTCATGGTAGTGAGGTGACAAATGACTGGAGAATATGGGAAGTCCTGGGGTCCTCATCACAGGACTGACATTTATCATTGGCTGCTTCTCAAGCTCTTCCCAGTTATGGATGCTGCTCTCTGACCACTACTGTCCCCACTGGACAAGTGGGAAGCAAGAGAGAAGGGAGAAACTGAGGCACTGTGTAAGTCAAGTGCTGCGTTCAAGGTCACACAGTAAGTTTGGGCAGTGTTTCCCATCTGCCCCTGGCACTGCAGCCCTGCTTCCCCAGCTCTTTCCCTGGCTCCACTCCTCCCCTCCAGCCCCAACCCAGCTCCTTGGGTTTCCAGTCCTGCCTCCAGCTGTACTGGGTCTTGGTTATTTATAGAGTGTCAGATGCCCAGGGTTGTCTTCGCTAGCAGCTGCAGGTCAGTTCCCTCCCGAGTGCCAGGGCTGGTGGAGAACCAACACCAAAGGCTGGAGGTCAGAAAGACCAATCTTGGTGGTGGGGAGTTGGGGAACACAGAGAATGGTCAACACAAACAGTAACGTCATCTTTGATCTCGGATGTTCAGATCATACTTGTGCTAATCCCCTCAACCATCCAACCGGAGGTTCATCTTAAACTTAAAACAATCCTGGGTAGAAGGCAAACGGGGAAACTGAGGCAGAGAATAGTGAAAGTACCATGTCCAAAGTCATATGGCCACTCTCCGGTGTCAAGATGGGGGTTAGGCATGGCAGGAGGTGGAGAAGTCTGGTTAGGGGATGTGGGGTGGGCAGAGGAATCGCAGAGTGAGCAGGACCTGCCAAGGTGGCTGCCTTGGCATTTGTGGCCCTGTTCCTCTGCCCTGTGGCCTGGCATGGTCTCAAGGCTGACAGCTTAACGAGGGTAAATAAGGGTCCAGAAGAACCTGAGTTGGGGCCCTAGTGCACAGCAGGGCCGCTGAAGCCAGAGGTCAAGGCCAGGGAATTTCTAATGGCCCCCCAGTGGTGTAACTCAAGGCGGGGCCCATCTCTGGATTCCTCTCCCTCCTCCTGCCCAACAGCACCTACACCCACACCCCGCACCCCGAAAATGTAGCTGCAGTCTCCTCTCCATTTTCCGCTGGAGGATGAACTGAGGTGGATGATAAATTCCTGTTCCACCCACCCCCACGATGACTCATAGCTTGGTCACTGTACATTCTAAGAGCTGGCACCAAACGGAATTATAAGGCTCCGACCTCGGGGGACGTGGGAGGTGGTTCCGATTTACCCACTGTCTCGACGATTTGTGCAAGCTTGCCCGAGCCCGGTTCCTGAGAGGGAACCCTTTCTGTCCTGGTGCTGGGGATATCTGGGTCCCCTCTCCTTCATCCCCATGTCCAGGACTCCTCCCATGTGCTCTCTCTTCCACCGTCCCCCAGGTCCACACTCACATCAGTGGCCTTCTTCTCAGCCTGCTCCAGTTTCTCCTGGGCGTCCTTCACTGACTCAGAATACTTCTCCACCTCGTCCTCCGTCCCCTTCAGCTTCTTCTGGAGGGCCTGCTGCTCCTCCTCCAGCTGGGAGAGAGAGGCCTCCGTCAGCCAGGCCCAGGCCCAGGCCGGGGCAGAAGGCAGGAATGTGTGAGGGGCACTAAGAAATATTTAGAGGCTATCAGAGAGGAAGAGGGATAGCAGAGGGGGCAGTGCAGCCAGGGTGTTGGAGGCACCTGGTGAGGGTAGAGAGCAAGCTTCTAGTCCCAAGGGGCAGGGCCCATCATGGCTATACAAGGGCAGGAGTGGAAATTGCGGGTCTGGGGGTCACCAGGCTACACTGGGTGAGATGAACCGTGGCTCTGGCTAGCACTGTGGGGGGTATGTGAAGGCCCAGCCCCAACACTGGACGGGCAGGAGCCTTGGAGAGCAGGCCCGAGGCTAGGGGGCGCGGGGCAGGGCCTGCTCGCCCTCGTTGAGGGAGAGGGGTTGCACCGGGTCCTGGGCCCCCACCTGCTTGCAGCGGTCCTCAGCTTGCTTCTTGTCGGCCTCAGCCTGCTCTGCCCGGTCGATGGCATTCTCCTTGTCCAGCTTTAGCATCTGCATCTTCTTCTTGATGGCATCCATGGCTGCGGTGGGGGACGGGCCGGCCGGCGGGCGGTGCGCACGGGGCGAACTGGGCTGGCTACGCGGACTGGACGCACTGGTGGCGGGCGAGGAGGGCCAAGCGGGACTGGGATGTCCCAGCCGCGCGGGCGCCTAAAAGGCGGGGAGGGACCGGGCGGAGCCGGGGGCCGGGACCCTCCCCCACCGCGGCCCAAACCTTGTAGGGGCAGAAGCACGGCCCGGCCGAGGGGCGCGGCCACCCCCAGCGCCCACCCCCTCGGGACCGCCCCCCGTGTCCCCCGCCCCCCACCAGCCGTCGGAAGGGAAAGGGGCCGGGACAGTCCGCTAAAAACCCTAGCGCTGCGGCGGGGAGGGGATCCTCGGACGGGGGGCTCCGCGCTTGCTCTGAGTGACAGCCCGGCCCCATGGCAGCTGCGGCTGGGGCCCTTGGGGCTATTTCGGGGCGTGAGCTCACGGCAGCTGCCCGCGCGCAGGGACCGCCGTGCCCCCCCTCAACTGCAGCAGCCGCTGCCCTTAATTTAGAAGTTTCCTGTAAATCCCCACGGATTAAATGTCTCTTGGGAGGCGGGGCTCCTTCGCTGTTTGAGTGCCTCAGTTTACCCTGAGTCCCAGACTCTGGGTTTGCGTTGCCGACGTGATAGTGATAGGGCCGAGTCTCACCAGGGGCTTGGGGAAACTGAGATAGGAGGGGAGCCCAGAGCCCCGGTCGCAGTGCGGAGCGAGGCCCGGCTTGCTACCCCCAAGGGCGGGCCTGACCTTTCTTCCCCTCGCTTCCCCTTCCACCCCCTGCCCCTGGATCCGGGGCCCCTCCTCTGCGGTGGCCAGGCCACGGAACCCAGCTCCGCGCCCGCCGCCCCGCCCCACGTGCCCACATAGTTTCCACGCGGCTACGGCCGGCAGCGCCCCGCGCGCCCCGCCCCCACCCCGGGTCGCGTCCCTCCCCGCCCCGCCCGGCTCCCTCCACTACCCACCCCCGCCCGCTGTCCCCCTCCCGCGTGCCCCGCGCCCGCCCTTTTCCCCTTCTCCCGGCGGACTCTCCTCTCTTCCCTTGCGGGCCAACTTTACGCTGAAATCTCTTTTCTGCCCTTTTTTGGGATGTTTCCCCGTGGGGAGGCGGGGCCGGGCGGGAGCGGGGAAGGCAGGGGCGAGGGGAAGAGTTTCTGAGCAGCAGGGGCGGGCGCCGGGGTGCGATGCCCCCTCCCCCCGAGGCCGCCAGAAGCGGCTCCCGAGGGGGTCCTGGAGTCAGGACGTCTGAGGCGCTGGCGCGAAACTGATTTCGTTTTCCCTGGTGTGGGGTGAGGGGAGAGGAAGTGGAGAGCCGCCTCGGAGGGAGGGCCGAGGTGGAGGAAGCGGTTCGCCCGGCTCCCCAGGGGCAGAGGGGTGGGAGGCCTGGATTTGCTAGCGGGGGTGGGAACCGTGGGAACCCGTGGGCCCCGGGCAGGGCAGGGCAGGGCAGGGCAGGGGCGCGGAGATGTATTTAGATCTGCTCCGCTGCGTGCTGCCACGCGTGGAACAAACCTGACCTCGCGGTGTTCGCTCCGACCTGTTTTCCCCAAACTCATGAAAGACGCCCCCATCCCCCGGTAACCAGTGCTAGACACCTGGGGTTATCAAGCGCTCCCCTGTTCCTCACTGCCCACAACCACTGACTCCTGTAG
The DNA here is from genome assembly GCF_057802395.1 of Ceratotherium simum simum. Lineage (NCBI taxonomy): Eukaryota > Metazoa > Chordata > Mammalia > Perissodactyla > Rhinocerotidae > Ceratotherium > Ceratotherium simum. Next base: position 40,193,156 of record NC_141928.1, on the reverse strand, counting down.
ATTCTACGCCCTAAAAATGAGCTTCCTCCTCCACTGCGATTGCCTTGGCAGCTCATTATATTATCTCCTGCCTGGGTCTGTTGTGGCCTTACTCCTGGTTCCGCAACGCATTCATTCATTCAGCTATTCCTCAGACATTGTTACCAAAGACCTTTTTAAAAGTTGATGTGAATAGAATCCTAAAATCTTCCAAAACTCCTCCCTACTCCCTCCCTCCTTTGAAGATAAAAATCCACATTTCTTAATATGGTATATAAGGCCCTTTGTTTTGGCCCCTGCCTACTTCTCTAGCCTTGGCTCCTTTCATTCCCAACCTCACGCCCAACGCACGTGCTTGTACTTCATGCTGCATTCCTACTGAGCGACCTGCGCGCGCGGGAACTAGCCATACTTGTCCTAAAGCTTCCGCCTTTTATGCATTCTGTTCCCTCTCCCTAAAATGCTCTTCCCTTGGCTGAATCCTGGTTGCCTTAAAGATTCAGATCAAGCGTCAGCCCTTTTGGGAAGCCCTCCTTGGTCATTTCCCCTCCCCCCTCCACTTGGGAGGTGCCCGTTCTTGGTGCAGGCTGCTGCTACTCTCATCATCATCCCTGTTACAGCTGTTCTTGCACCTGTGTCTCCTCCACTGGTCTGCGAATCCTCCAGAGCAGGGACTCCCTTTTTCAGTTCTGAATCCCCCATGCCAGCATAGCATCAGCCACAGTTAGCACCTGATAAACATTTGCCAGGTGAATTTTTTATGCACCAGGTTCTGGGTACCCAAAGATACTAATACTATGTGGATCTAGAGGAACTCATGGTCTAGTGCGGCAGTTCTCAAACTTTTTGGCCTTAGAACCCCTTACACTCTTAAAAACGAGTGGGGTTTGAAGATCCAAAAAGCTTTTGTTGAATCAGATTAATCTACCAATACTTAGCATATTAAAATGGAAACAGAAAATTTTAAAATATTTATTAATTCATTAAAAATAACAGAAATAAGGGCCCACGCAGTAGCATAGTGGTTAAGTTCAGCACGCTCCACTTTGCTGTCCCAGGTTCCTGGGTTCAGATCCCGGGCACGGACCTATACCGTTCATCAAGCCTTGCTGTGGTGGCAACCCACAAAACAAAATAGAGGAAGATTAGCACAGATGTTAGTTCAGGGGCAATCTTCCTCAAGCAAAAAGGGGAAGATTGGCGACAGATGTTAGCTCAGGGTCAGTCTTCAACAACAACAAAAAGAGATAAACCCTTTACACATAAACCATATTAACATAAATGTTTTTAATGAAAAACAGCTATATTCACCTCCCCAAATTAGTGAGAAGATGGCAGTTATTTTACATTTTTGCAGACCTCTTAGTATCAGTCAGTAGAAGACAGCTGGATTCTCAAAATCTAGTTGTGCTTTCTATCTGTTGCTGTATGTTGGCTTGTTTGAAGTACTGTACAGTCCTCCCTCGGTATCCGCAGAGGACTGGTTCCAGGACCCCCGCGGATACCAAGATCCACGGATGCTCAAATCCCTTAGTTGGTTCTGGCCCTCCATATCTTTGGGTTCCACATCCACTGATACAGAAGGCCGATTGTATATGAGGAAAATCTAGTCTCACACAGACATGTAGTTGGAAAAGAGAGTAGTATATTTATAGCCTTTTCAGCTAATTGTGGATATTCTTTGATACTACTCCAACACTTGACAAATGGTAGCGTCTTAAGGGTTAGTTGTAATGTGGAAACTGAAACCACATCAATAACCTTTTTGTACTACGTTACCTTAAAATTCGTTGGTCTGTACTGCACTTTGGTTGGATCTTTTACCCAGAGATGATTTTGTAACATAATGCACTGGTCGTTTGGAAAATATTGATTCACTGAGCTAGGCAGATGTTCCAAATGTTGATGTATTTCATTATACATTCTAAAAAAAAAGTCACATTCCTTAATACCATGATTGGTTTCCACAGAAAAGTCTAAGTTTTAAGTTTTGGGAAGCTGTGAAGCTCATGGTGGCAGATACAAGTTTTCCAAAGTTCTAATTTTCACTTAAAAGATTGAATTGTAACAATTGGCACAAATACTGTTGGATTTTTCCCTGGAGTGACAGACTCACTTGGCTCCTTTTTGAGAATGGTCTGCCAGATACCCAAGTCTGATAACCATGGTTTGTCTGTCAGTCACTCTTTTAAGTAAGTGGTGTTCCATCAAAAAAGCATCTAGTTCAGCTCACAACTCAAAGAACTGTCCAAGCGCTTTCCTCAAGACCCCAGCATACTGCGGTGTGCAGCCCAAGTGCTCATGCATACTTCCCAGTTCACCACCCAGAATATTGAAAAGAATTGTTACTCAAGGATTAAGATTTAATAAAATTAATAATTTTTTACTGCTTCACCAAGGACATTTTTTTTTTTTTTGCAGGGAGGGATTCGCCCTGAGCTAATATCTGTTGCCAATCTTGCTCTTTTTTTTCCCTCCCCAGAGCCCCCCAGTGCATGGTTGTATACCCTAGTTGTAAGTCCTTCTAGTTCTTCTATGTGAGCTGCCACCACAGCATGGCAACTGACAGATGGGTGGTGTGGTTTCACAACAGGGAAACGAACCTGGGCTGCCGGAGCGGTGAGAGTGCCAAACTTTAACCACTAGGCCATCAGGGCTGGCTCACCAAGGACATTCTTAAGTGAAGCTAGCATTTATTTCTTAAATTGCTAGTGCATGGCAGTGAATACAATGACTGTTAGTACACTTTGGGCCACAGCCTTGATTTGTGCTAAGGCAGTTTTACTCACCAATGTGTTTGCACTGTCAGAGTAAATGTTGACACTGTGAGAAAGGAAAATAACGTCTTAGCATTATGATGAAAATAATCTTGATCTTATGGACCCCAGAAAGGGTCTTGGGAACTCCTAGGGGCCTGAGGACCACATTTGAAGAACTGCTGGTCTCATGGGTATTCGAGCCTCTCCCCAGAAGGCTCCCCGAGGCATCACTAGTGAGAGGTATGTGATTGGTCACAGTTCCTGAGGACATGGCAGGAAAGTGGTGGCGGGAATAAGCAGCTGTCCCGGGCTCATAGCTGGAGTTCAAACAGTTCAGACCACCACTAGTTGGGGAGATCGTAGAAGGAATTCGATCTCCAAGGTCCTCAACTCACGATGCTAGGACACTGAATCCAGGATTAGAGGCCACTGTGGTGTGTGCTGCAGTTGCCAGTCCTCTGCATCACAGAGCTGATAATACATCTCTATTTTCCAGTGCTTAGCACGGGCTTGGCTTAGCAAATATTGAATGAATTAATCACAGGTGACAGGAGTGATGGTGGGAAGTTGGCACCTTCCCTAATGGGCTGCCCTGGGGAGGACAAAGTAATTCTGTCTACCTTAAACTGACTTTAAGGGGGTGGAAGTAGATGTCATGGCTTCAAGGAGGTGAAAGGTGCCTGAGTAGCAGCAGGTGGGTGGTGTTTGTGTTCTACTTGGAGGGAGAAGCAAGGAAGTAACACACCGGGTAACCATCTTGGTTAAAGAATCATGCATGGAAATAGCAGCAGACCTAAGAGGCTTGTCAGATAGCCCATGCAGTGTGGGCAGGGGGGTGAATGCAGAAGGAAGTGGAGACACACAGCACCCACCTCCCTGACCGCCTCTCTCCACTGAACCTCCAACTAGCAGGGCAGCTGGAACAGGCCTACTAGCACTGGCCTGGCCACTGCGGGAGCTCTGCCCGCTAACTACACCATCTCACACCTGGGTCAAGCTTTTCCAGTTCCTTTTCTTCTAGTGCTGTTCTAGGCAGGAGTAGCAAGGCCTGGGAGGGCCTACAGGTGCCCCACCTCGGTCAACAGTGGAACTGAGCCGAGGCAGCCTCAGGGTGGATTTTTTGCTTGTTAACTGCCTCAACCAAGTGTGTGGTCACTGTCCTCTCAGGCTCAGACACTCATATCTTACAGGTTTATTATTTTTAGTAAAGCTGCTTTTGAAAATTTGAATTTGGCCAAGGACTGGATTTGTTCACATACTCTAAGCAGTTATGAACAGAGTGTCCCCAGTAGCCACAAAAAGCAGTTGGCAGCTGCTGTCCCAGCAACAGAAGGACACTTGGTGAGGTGCAGGTGCTGGCCAGTGAGAGAGGGGACACGAGGAGCACGACTTCTCAGGGGCGGCTTCCAACTAGGATGACTTGAGGGGTCCGGGTGCGTGGAGGAGGAACAGGCCCCAGGGGGCAGATTGCCAGTCTGCCCCCACTCCATTTCTGAGGCAGATCAAGCTGGTGACAGAACTTGATCCCATTCTCTCCCCCACTGCCCTGGGGGAATCTCATCTCCCCAGGAAGCCAGGCAGAGCTGCAGGCAGAATCACCTTTATTGGACCATTGACCTGTTTGGGGCTTACAACCCCATGGCCCCCACAGGCAGCTGGGGGTGGGGGGTAGACAGTATCAAAAACGGATGAGTAGAGCTGAGGCTGTGGGGACTGGCTGGAAGCTGCTGGCAGTGTGGAGCGGGCTGGAGCCCTGGCAGGTTCAGACTGAGGCACAGCAGCGTTAATAATACTTTTGGAGCGTTAATACTCTGGGGAGGGGCAGACACTTGGGGGCCCTAGGGCATGAAGGCACTTGGAGTCAGGGAGGGGCCAGGGGATGTGCAGCGGGACTGGGCAGGGCCAGGCCCGGGGTTCCAGGCCCGGGGTTCGGCAGGCACTTGGGGAGTGCTGGGGTGGGCGGGTTGCGCCCGACAGCCCAGAAGGTTTTGGTCGTGACAGGCAGTCTCTGGGCTGGGTCTGCGTTAAACAGGAGCCAGCTGCCCTAGTGCTCATCTCGAAGCTCTGAAGGCAGGAACTTGTACTGTTGCTGCCGGATCTGGGCCAGCTTCTTCCGTGCCTCTTCCAGCTCTCGTTCCTTCCGAAGCATCTCTTCCTGTGCGGCAATGATCTGAGGAACGGAGATTGGGGACTCAGTTCAGTGAGTATGTGCATTAGGGTACAGGGTAGTTGGAACCAGCACAGGCAATATGACTGCCCTGCTGACAGCGTCCCTCGGAGTGCCTGGGGCAAAACTCACCTGGGCAATGCCCCCGACCATCTTTTCCTTCACCACCACTGTCTCGTTCTCCTGGTCTTCAAAGGCTGCAGCCTTCTGTGCCGCCTTCACCAGGTTGTCTGAGGCTCGCTTCACTGCATTGCCAGCAGCCTGGGCAGAGAGCAGGCTGAGAATTGAGGTGGGGTCCCAGCTGAGACAGTCCCTCAACTCCCTCACAGAAAGCATGTCTTGGGGGTGACAGTTGAAAGCAGGACAGCCCAAGGTACAAGGGGATGGGTCAGGGTTCCTCACCTGAAGCCGCTTCATTGCCTCAGAGTCCTGGTCAGCCTTGACCTTACAGGCCACAAGGAGCTGGGCTGTGGAGGCAGCTACCTGCTTGGCTGATGAGATGAGCTTCTCCTGGCTCGCGTGGCCCTGTACAGCTGCATTGGCTGCCTCACACAGATTGTTGGTGGCTGCAGCCACCATCCGGGCCTAAAGTGGGGAGATGAGATTAAAACATGCCTCTGGCCCTGGTTCATCCCCCTCTCCAGCCTTCACAAGTCTCTCAAGCTCAGAGGGACCTAGTGGGTGTTGTACACTCACAGCAGAAATGAGTCCCTGGGACCACTGCCCATCATCCAGTGCATTGGCTGGAATGGCGCCCACCTGTGGAGGAAGGAGGAGAGCCCGCTCAGACCTGTGCTCTCATAGGTGCGGAAAAGCCTCCCTGCTACGATGCGGGTGTGGATGGCAAAGCTCCGCTGCCCCATTCTTCTGGGCCTCCAAGTGCTTACCTTCCCCTGGGCCACCAGCTCCCTCTGGGCAGCTGATGCAGCCTTTACCAGGGCACTGGTGGCTGCTGCAATGGACTTGGCAGCTTCCAGTATCTGCTCCTCAAAGTTCAAGGACTCATCCGCCTCCTGCAGTGGAGAGACAAAGGTTGCAGAGAGAGATGCACAGTAAGAGGGGGCTGAAGGTGGGGACACGTGGCCATTATGAGGGTTGGGAAGAGGGAGGGAGCAGGACTGACCTTGGGTTTGGCCCGGGGCTTCAGCTGCTCCAGCTTTTTGGCTGCAGCCTCAATGGCAGCTGCAGCTCCCAAGAGCTCATTCTCAGCAATGACTGTGGGGTCCTCTGGGTCCACCCATTCTGTTCCTGGTGGGACAAAGGGGGAAAGGAAGAGGCTAAGGTGGAGCCGGGAGGTCAGGAGCACTGGACAGCTTGGTTACTATCAGCAGGCCCCAGCACCTGTGGGGACTATGGGCACAGGCTAGCTCAGAGCAGACAACCCGGAAGTAGAGAAGATCTCCCCAGAACAAGGGTTTCCCTTCCCTCCCTGCCCCCGGTCACCCCTCACCCTTCATGGCCTCAGCAGCCTGGATGAGCTCAGTGACTGAACCAGCCACGCGCTTTGAGTGTCCTGTCAACTGCTGCTTCAGTTCTGGGCTCGGCTTCTGCAGGGTCTGGGGAGAAGGCGGGCAGGAAGCAGAGAGCATCAGATCTTAGCTTCTACCTTGACTTTTCAAACAGGGCAGACCACGGCCGCCAACCCCGTCCCTAGAGCACTCCACACCGCAGCCCTCCACAGCACACCACCTATGCAGGTGCACCCAGGCACCACATGCACACACGGTGAAGACAGTGGGGCTATATGTCACTCACCGGCTGACAAGGAGCAAGGAGAATGACGACATGAGAAGAAAGAAGAGATGACGAAGTAGAGAAGGAGAGGTCAAGTGGAAAGAGAGGAGATAAGAAAAAGAGGAAGAGGAAGGGTAAGTGGGAGAACCAAAGATGTAAGAATGATGGGGCCCCACTGGAAGGGAGGTTTGGAAACAAGAACAGATTTGGGGAATACTTGGTGGGGTGGGGAGGAGATTTGAACAAAAAATTGGAGAGCTGGGTCTGAAGCTCATGGGAAGAGGACGGTGTATTCAGAGAGTCTGGTATGAGGAGCAGACAGCTCCCGCCTTACCAGTAGCACATGGTCCAGCAGTTCCAGGTAGCCATTGGCACATTCCCGACCATAGTGCAGGGCTCGAAGCTGCACATCAGGGGCTACTTCTGGGTGGTAAGCCGCTTCCTACACCACAGAGTAATACGTCAGCTTTAGGATCCCAAAGAGCTCCAGACCCCTCAAGCCCCTACAGTTTCTCCCCTACCATGTTCTGCCCTAAAGCTGCCTCACTGTCTCAGACTGCTGCCTCACTCTCAAGATTTCTACCTTGCAAGCCCGAAGCATATCTGCGATAGCACGGCGGCTTAGATTGGCTGTAGCAATGACATCCTCCTGGCGACAGGAGTTGCCAGCAGCAACAGCCTTGGCTGTTGCCATGGTGATACCCTTGGTCATTCGGATGAAATCTTCGGGGGTAGAGGTTTTGGCAGGTGGCTCTGGGGAACAGAAGACCTGTTGGGGCAGAACAAGAAGAAAAATTTTACAGTGAGTGAGACTGCAAGACAACATAGCACTCGTGTAATTTGGTTCATTCATCCATGTGTTCACGCAACAAGCATTCACTGAGGACTTATTGTTAAGTCAGGTCCTTGGAGAAGTTCACATATTCACAGCTAATACAATAGAAGACAGCCGGTCATCATTTCTGACTGAAGTGACTGGGGAGAATTATTTGTTTAAAATGAAAGGTAGGGCATGAATAACCAGATGTCAAGTGGGAGAGTTATCAGGAATGTTCTAGAATACCGGATGGTGGAGAAAAGGTTGTTGGGGCCTTGAATATCAGACCAAGGAACTTAGAATTTTACATAGTATGTAAAAGTCATAAAAATATTTTGGGGCCGGCCCCGTGGCTTAGTGGTTAAGTGTGTGCGCTCCGCTACTGGCAGCCCGGGTTTGGAGCCCAGGCATGCACTGATGCACTGCTTCTCTGGCCATGCTGAAGCCGCATCCCACATACAGCAACTAGAAGGATGTGCAACTATGACATACAACTACCTACTGGGGCTTTGCGGACAAAAAAGGCGGATTGGAAATAGATGTTAGCTCAGAGCCGGTCTTCCTCAGCAAAAAGAGGAGGATTAGCATGGATGTTAGCTCAGGGCTGATCTTCCTCACAAAAAAAAAAAATTTTGATGTATGTGTTCATCCTAACAAATCACTGAAGATCAGCTGTGTGGTAGATCCTGTGCAAGGTGCTAGGGATGCAACGGGGAATAAGGTAGATAAGGTCCTTGTTCTCTGGAGCTTACGTTCTAGTTTTGGATACAGACAACGTATAGGTAAACCAGCAGAAAAACTAGACTGTGATCTGGACTTTAAAGGCAATAAAGAGGGTGCTGTGATGACAAATAAAAACGAGGTCCTTTTTCAGATACGTGGACAGAGAAGGCCCCTCTGAGGAGACATTTAAGCTGAAGCGTGAAGGATTGGAAAGGGCCAGATGTTCAAACAGCTGGAGAGAAGCAAGTGCAAGGCCTGCAGTGGGCAAGTACTGACAGTGCAGTGGGACGGGGCACAGAAAGGAAAAAGAGCGGGAGAAGATGAGGTCGGCAGGGGCCATGGCGCCTGGAAGGCGATGGTGAGCAAGTTAGGTTATGGCAAAGAAGTCACTAAAGGGTTTTAAGCAGTGACGTGACATAATCTGATTTATATATATATATATATATATATTTGTTTTTTTGGTGAGGAAGATTGGGCCTGAGCTAACATCTGTGCCCATCCTCCTCTACTTTATATGGGATGCCACCACAGCATGGCTTGATAAGCACTGTGTAGGTCCACGCCCGGGATCTGAACCCGTGAACCCCGGGCTGCTGAAGTGGGGCATGCGAACTTAACCACTGTGCCACCGGGCCGGCCCCTGATTTATATTTTTTAAAAGATAATTCTGGCTATTATGTAGAGAGAATGGATTGGAGGGGTGAATGTAGAAGCAGGGGGATCAGATAGAGGCTATTACATAACTACAACTAAGGATTGAGGATGGTTTGGATAAGGTGGTGGTGGTAGAGATGGGGAAGAGAAAATAAGGTCATTTGGAGGGAGTGCTAACAAGACTTCCTGGTGGGCTTAGATGTGGGAATGAGAGAAAGATATCAAAGCCGAGTTTCTGGCTTTAGGAACTGAGTTACTAAAAGGTTCCATGTACTGAGATGGGAAAGACGAGGGAATGATCAGGTTTGGGAGGCAGAGAGTTAAGAGTTACAATTTGGACATCTGCAAGTAGAGGTGAAAACAGAACATCAGAAAGATGAATTTAGAAAGATGCGTAGGAGAGATGAGAGTGATAGAGATTGAAGGCAGGGAGGCCAGGTAGAAAACTCGTACCGCAGTCAAAGTGAGGGAGAGCGAGTGCTGACAGTGGGCCTGGAGATGGGGGATGGGAGGAGAAAGAATGGAGGAGGGTAGTTGGAAGGACTTGGCAATGGCCTGGATATGATGAATAAGACAGTGAAGTCAAAGATGACCGTGGGGGACTCTTCATGACCAGGAGGTTGTCACCACCATTAACAGGAAGTAGCACGTCAGGAAGAAGGGCTGGTTGGTAGGCACTGCATCTCGGTGGTGACGTCAACCAGGCAGCTGAAAATAACTAAACTCAGAAGCGGCAGTTAACTTGTTAGAGAATGATAATGAACGTGGTTAAACTTGCCAAAGAAGAGGACAGAGAAAGCAGGCAGTGTGTACAATTCTGGGAAGGCCTCTATGCTTACTAGGGTGAAAGTGATTCAGTGATGACTACAGAGAGATGCTAGAGAGGCAAGAGAGAAGCCAGCGTCAAGAAGGCCAGAGAACGGAAGGGTTTCAAAGGGATGCACGTTAACAGAGTCAAATGCTTTGGAAATGTTTGAAGAGGATGAAGGCCAAGAAAAGGCCACTGAATGTGGCAACTAAGAGGCCACTGGTGACTGGAGAAAGTGGGAGGATGAAAGAAGGTGGTTGGCAAGTGCTATGGAGTGAAGAGGTGAGGAAGGGAAAGACAGCAGTGTGGCTCACTTAAGAAGTTTGGCAGTGAGTGAGAGGAATGTGACTTTACATTCCTGTGACTGTGTGCAGGACAGGTTCACGATCTATCACGATCCCCCTCTCTGACTCAAGTCCCCATGCTGACTCGCGCTCACCGCCAGTTCCTGCCTTATGTGTTCTGTGGTTGCCTCCAGGGCCCGGGTGCCTTTGGTGGCCTCATCTTCCACCGCTTTCACGGTCTTGAGCAATGATGTCACATTGGTCACCATCACCTAGGGGCGTCAGAGTGGGGAGGGGATCATTTTAAGGAACAGATGGAAGCGCACAGATCTGCTCCCTCAGGATCCTGATGTTGCTCTCCTCTCCAACCTTGGCAGAGTTCTTGAGCTGCCACACAGCAGGGTCATCTCCCACTTTGCCAGCTGCAGCCTTGGTTGCACTGATGAGGTCTCCCAGGGCCTTGGCCACATCTTTCACTGCATTGATCAGCACCACCTGTGTGGGGGAGCAGAGGCTTTGGTCTATGGGAGGAAAAAGGGGAACAGGAAGTGGTTCTGGCCAGAATTAGAGGTGTCAGGTGGATACCTGGGTCTCAGGGTCCTCAGCTCCCAGGCTGGCTGCACCCAGCTTGACCACATCAGCAAGGCGGGTGATGGTGGCCACGGAGGACTGGGCAGCCTGTGCCAACTTCTCCTGGCTCCCAGCTGCATTCTGCACCAGGACCTTGGTGTCCTCCACCAGCACCTTTGCAGTCTTCAGAATGCCCTCCCTGAGGGAGGGCTCAGCCTAGTCAGCTCTTCTCAGGCCTCCTCCAGCCCCTCCACCCTCTTCTGGCTCCACACCCACCCCTGCCTCCATGAGGCCCAGCTTCCTCACCGGTGGTCAGCGAAAGTTTCGGCACCCTCGCGATTGAGTGTGCCAGCAGTAGCAAACATGATGGTGGTGTCAAGGTCAGCGATGATGCCGGACACAGCACTGGCTGCTGTGATGCAGGCCTGGGTGCCACGATTCCCGGCCTGCAGTGCAGCCAGCACGTGGGAGACCTGTGGGGAGGAGAGTCACATGGTGACTGTGGTAGGTGCCACGTGAAAGGGAAAGGTCACTGGTGGCTGGGAGAAGGGACAGAGGAGAGGGCTGGGAAGGTTGCAGGAGGATGGGAAAAGCTGCAGGGTTGCGAGCCAGTCCCCCCATCCGTAGGGACGAGCACAGTCACCTTCTCGGAGACTCTCCGGGCACACTCTATGAGCTCCTTCTTGGTGTAGGCGTCACTGGGGCTGCACTGCAGGGCACCCGCCTTGGTGACCAGAGCAGCACAGCCGTGCCCCAGCTCCTGGACCCGGTGCTTGATGTGGGCACCTATCTGTAAGCAGACAGAAAAGGGAGATAGATTTTACAAGAGGCACTCAGAGTACCTCCATTGTGTTTGGAAGAGTCAGTAAGGACCTAAAAAAACATGCATTGCAGACTAAAGGGGCTGTGAGAAGCAGTGCCCAGCACGAAGACGACTCCTGTTTCCTAGCCTGCACGCAGGAGGTCACCTCCTAACATAGAGAATAGAACGTGGGCACCAGCTGGTGAGGACTGTGTTAAGCATAGTGAGGAGGAGGGGAGAAGCACTTTATGCTGGGGTATTGGAGGCAGAGGGTCACGGATTACCATTTGGCCTATGCGGTGTGGAGGGGTTTGGAGTTGGAGATTAGGTCTGTCATGCTAAGATCCAATTACTTGTTTTCTTGGAAAGCCAGGAGCTTAGGAAAGGAAGAGCTTCATAGATTTGCAAGAAATAAGAACTAGGAAGGGAATATAGACATGCAGCATAGCAGAGAAGCAGCCACAGGCCCAGAGGAAGGCTGGCAGAGGCAACAGCAGCAGACCGGGAAATCTCTAGATCCTGGGCTGTCTCCTTTATCCCTGTGACTGAAGGCTTTGATCCCGTCCTGACACAGGGCCCTGATCTCGTTTTAGTGGAGTGGCCCTGAGGATGTGTTCCCTGTTCTATGAAAGACTAGAGGGAGTGGGGGTGGGACAGCCCCAGAGGCTGACGTGATGGGGACAAGGGGCATGCCACTGGGACTTTCTGTGAGGGGCAGGGGGAAGGTCAGAGCTGCCTCCATGTTTACCTCTTCATTTTCAGCAGCCACAGCTGCAGGCTTGGCCTGCGAAGCCAGACGGCCATAGTCACTGGTCAGCTGGTTAGCGAGAGGGCCCAGCTCCTCAGGGCTGGTGTTTGACTTGGTTACCTGGTGATAATGGAAGAAGTGAAGTTATGTCAGAGCTCAGTTCTCCAAGGGCAGTCCCCTTATACTCTCCCAAACTCACCATCTCCTGAACGGTGACGGCAATGGCCTTGGCTGTCCGCACCATAGTTGTTTGGTAATCAACAAAGGAGCCTTCTGGTTCACCCATTGGTCCTTCATCTAGCTGAGAGAGAGGATGGGGAAAGGGGAAAGATTGTCAGGGTCTCTGCCACTGTGCTCAGGGACCCTGGCTCAGGGAAGCCTTTGTCCACAGGCACCCCAAGACTCTAACCTGGTTGATGGCCTGGGTGATGGAGTCCACCATGCCACCGACAACCCCAGCAGCACTGGCTGCCTCATTGAGGGTTGTTGTCAGGTCCTCTACGGCCTCTGTCATCATCTGCACAGCCTCCTCCAGGGCTTCCTGGGTGTGAGCTGCTTGCTGTGGGGCAGAGTGAGTGAGTGGAGGGGGCCCTGCTGTTCCTGCTTCTCCCACCTCGTACTAGTAGCAGCCCCTCCCTCCCAGTACCTTGGGGTTACCGCCAGCCTCTTTGGCTGTGTACAGCAACTGCAGGGCAGACTCTGCCAAAGTTTTTGTCTGGTCCAGGAGCGCCATCTGCTGCGGGTGGCTCAGGGTCTTAGAGGCAGCACCCACTGCAGCCAGGGTGAGTGGCTCAAAGTACTGGGCCATCTGGGACACCTGAGGCAAGGGAAGGGGGTCAGCTGGGCCAGGTACCCTCATTCATTCTATCCCCCCGGGACTCCCTTCTTGTCTCTCTAGGTACCTTGTGTCCCAGCTGGGAGGCTTCAGCCCGGGCAGCACTGGCCAGCGGCTCAATGAGATGGGAGATCTCCTGTACTGCCGTAAGCATCTGAGTGTGCAAGGCCTGGGGAGGAAGCAGACGTCAGTCCTGACTGTGACCTGGAATAGGACCCTCTTGATGTGTAGGACCCCACTCTTTCTACCATATCGAACTAACTAACCCCCCTTGGCATGTTCCATCCCCTTGATGTCTCTCTGGAGCCCACTCCCGGATCCCCCATCTTCCTCAAGGCTGCTATCTCTCTTCCCAGACGCAACCTTTCCTCTCACATAACCCTTTTCCCCCTTACCTCTTGAGAGATTCCCTCACGGGGAGCAAGCTGCTGGCTGACTGCAGCAAGGGAAGCCTGGTCCAGGTCCCGCAGACAGCTGTTCAGAGCTGCAATGGCTGTCTCACACTCCAGTTGCCCTGGAGCCTTGTCCCTGCAGACACATCACAGGCTCCAACACCAAGAACATCCCCTAAAACAAGGCTAGCCTATCTTTCCCATAGCCCCCAAATCTTGGACAACAGGTGTCCTCCAACACTACCCCATCTAATTGCACCTAAGGGCCCAGCCCTCCATTCTGCCACAATGTGTGCCCCCAGTCGTACCAGTTCTCCACCCCCTCAATACCTCATGCTTGTAATGAGCTTCTTGATGGAGTCTGAGACAGTACGGGAGTGGCCAGCCAGCACTGACCAGCGCGGGGGGTCCCGGGGATTGACTGCCAGAGCCCGGGCTGTCTGGATTAGCCCCCCGGCACTCTCCAACATTGTCTTGGCAGAGATCACAATGGGCTCCATGGCAGCGCGCCCCTGGGGAGAGGGGAGGCAGGGAGGTGAATCTCAAGACTCCCAAGAAGATGAGGTGGCAGCTGGCCCCTCAGTTCTCCCCTTACGTTGCCTCACCTCAGGGCTGATCTGGGCAGGAATACTGGAGAATTCGGGGTTGGATGCAAAGGCACTCAGATTGTCCACAGCCTCCAGCAGTGGGGCTGTTGCTGCTCGGCACTGGGCACGGTTCTCCTCCGTGAAGGCCCCATCTAGTGCCTGAGGTGGGAGTGACAGAGAGGCCCTCAGGACAGACTATAGGCAGGGGAGGTGAAGCCCAGGTCTCCTTCCTGGGCTTAAAGGTATGGGGAGAGGCTGGTGATGACCAGTGTGGATAGGAAGGGGCTTGGGCTCAGGCAGAACGGGTTTGGTAGAAGGCCTCAGGGAATGACGGGGGGATCAGGGGAGGGAAGAGAATTCAAACTCTGGGAACCTTGATGGTCTTGACAAGATTGGCTGTGCTGTTGGCCACCTCCTTGGCAGATTGTACAAATTGGCGTTTGGCGGTAGGATTGGCGGTACGAGCAGAAGCGAGGCGGCAGCTGTTACACAGCGCAGAGGTGTGTTTGGCCACAATGGTGGCTGCAGAGAGCACCTGAGGAGACAGACATGTGGGAGAGCCATGATGAGGGCAGGAGGGAAGTGTGCACACCCAGGGAGGAGCCCCTTTAGGTTGGAGGATGGAGAGCAATACCTTTGGAAGTCTAATCAGGAAAGACAGAGTCAACTGAAAAGTCAAGATTTGGGAGACAGAGATACCCAAAAATGAAGAGGGTGTGGGGAGGGGGAGATGAAAGCCAGACACACTAATGGAGAAATCCTAACAGGGTCAGTGCGAGAGTAAGCTCAATCATCTATAGGGAAGTTGTGAACTCAGCAATAACTGAACAAACGATGAGAAGCGTGGCAGGAAAAGGCAATTACCCAAAGAGAAGCTGTGTGTGGAGGTCAGAGATGGTCTCCACCCTCACCTTCCCGACATGTCCCACCTTGCATCTCCCTCTCTCCCCACGGGGCAGGTCCATCCTGGCTCAGCACCTTTGCCCAGACTTGCCCATGGTACTTCTGCCCTTGAGTTACCTGGGCCTGGGTGCAGCCAGGTTCCCCCAAACTCTGACAGGCCATCTGAATTGCCTGGTTTGCACGGGCAAACTGTGTGGGCTCCACCAGCCCTTGCTGTCCAGCTTGGCTGTTGGGGTCAGAGACGCCCACCAGATATGCAGCCTAGGGAGAGAGAAGGGGTGGGGTGAGGAATACAGAATATTCCTCAGGTGGGAATCAAACAGTGATAGTGAGGACAAAGGGGAGTAGGGGTAAGTTGAGCGGCCAGGATTCTACTGGGTTCTCTGAGTGGAGGTATATTAACAACTACAGTCACACTGTAAAAAAGAAAAAAACTTCTCTTGTTTTGTGAAATGAGTTCAAACATTTCTTAAGGTGAAAAGTAAATTGCTTATTGTAAGTAGCGGTTAAAAAAAAGTTTGAAAGACACACAAACACACATGCACAAAGCCTCTTTTAAAGACAGTTGTAAAACTATGGAGGTTGTTAGGCTCATTAACATTTATAATACCTCCAAGCCTCAGAGATTTGGAAAGAGGGAAGGGATGGGTATAATGGTTGCCAAAAAACTTTTTTATAATTAGAAGATTATCATAAAGTTTGATCTGTACTTCAATCGACACGTGGTAGCTTCGCGTTCTCCTCTTTATGCTTTTCCAGAAGTAAGTCAAGCCATATAGAGCAGCCCGCCCAACAGACCAGGGCAGAGGGAGGTTGAGGGAGCAGGACGGTAGGCTTTCAGGGAAGCAGTGTGAAATGATGAATTCTCAAGCCCATTTGTTTTAAGGATTCAGATACTAAAGCAAAATACTCTCTGAACTAATAGGTTGTCTTATACTTCATAATGTAGAAAAAGGCAAAGTTAAGTGGTGACTCAAGTAGCTGGAAATTTAGTCACTGGTACTAGTTTAATAAAGTAACAATTATGTGAAATGATTTGCATATACTAATTTGTATATACCAAGAAAGCCAGGGCTGGAAAAGGCCCAGTAGCTGGACAATGTAATCATAACCCAAAGCACCAGGGCTCGGGGGTAACTGTGATCAGAATTGCTGGTCTTGGGCCGGCCCCGTGGCTTAGCGGTTAAGTGTACACTCCGCTGCTGGTGGCCCAGGTTCAGATCCTGGGCGCACACCGATGCACTGCTTCTCCGGCCATGCTGAGGCCACGTCCCACATACGGCAACTAGAAGGATGTGCAACTATGACATACAACCATCTACTGGGGCTTTGGGAGAAAAATAAATAAATAAATAAAATTATAAAAAAAAGAATTGCTGGTGTTCTGTGACTGCTGGTAAATGTCTCCACTTCAGGAAGGGCAAAGAACCCCAGTTTCCATAGAGTTGGCTCTGCAAACACAACTTCTTGATTCATCTAGAATCAAGGCTGCGTGTGTCAGGCTGTGAGGAGGTGGGGTAGGGACAGCAGGGGCATTCCAGGAACCAATTCAGGAGAATAACCTGTGCAGCTGCCTCGGTGAAGCCACAGAGGGCCTTGGAGGCAGTGGCAATGGCCTCCCCAAACTCTGGCAGGTGTCCGTTCTTGGCATTTTGGGAGATGCCAGTCATGGCCTCACCCAGTACCTGAGAAACAGAGAGGATGACGAGAGTCACATCTTGTCCTCAGAGGGACAGATCAGCCCCTGCTTAGCTCCACCTTCCCACCCTCTGCCCTCTTGGTTCCTGGTTGCACTCACCTTTGAGTTCTCCATGACACTGTCCAGGCAACCAAAGTAGGACATGTCATTGATGGGCTGTACTGGGTTCTCTAAAAGTTCCCGGACCGTCTGTGTAGAGAAGGGTGAAGTGAAATGCAAGACACCCCCTCACCCCTAAACCTAGAACACTTTCCTCAACCTCAGCACCATTTAGCCTGCCAAGTGCCCACCTCCAATTCCCGCAGGGCATTGTCACACTCTTTCTGGCCTGGCGCCTGCTGGGTGCACATGGTGATGAGCTGGTTGATACTGTCTGTCACCGCCCTGGGAGGAAGAGAAAGTTGAGTGAATGGGTGCACAGGTCAGCATTCCTGGGTCCTATCTACATGGGAAGTCTCTATAGCTATTTCCCTTTTGTCTGTACCATTCCTAAGCTGGGGACTTCTCATGAAGTGTCCCCTCCCCAGTCTCTTCAACATTCTAGGGCTGGACTTCCCAGCTCCTACTTACCGGGCAGCTGCAGCCAGCTGACTCTTGAGGTTGGGGGCAGCCGGGTCTGTGGACAGGGCCTTGGCAGCCAGAAGAAGTTTGCTTGAAGACATAGAGATGCCCTTCAAGTTGGACACGACCTGGGCCTGGTCATCTTGGCTCTGTTGAAGGTGAGAAGGTCAGCATACTGTCCAGTCCTTTCTTACCTGTCTCTAAAAGGGATCTTCTGCCCTAGGCACTCTAGTACTAGTACAGACTGGGGAGGGGCGGGAGCCAGGAACAGGTCAGGACTCTGTGGTCACACAGGTGCCTCCTGTCTAACCCTTCAACCAGACTCTGTGCCTCTTTGTACCGGAGCCTGTCCTGCCATCTCCACGCCGGCTTCCAGGAAGGTGCTGAAGTCCTGCCCAAATCGACCTGAAGCTCGAGCCAAGTCCTGAGGGGTTCCCCGAGAGGCCTGCACCAGTTCTGTGGCTGCCTGATTCAGCCCAGCAGCAGCTTCATTCAACCGGCTCTGAGCTTCCTGAAACGTCCCAGTGCTGGGGGGAAGCTGCAGGGTCAGAGAGAAAGTCAGATGCAAGAATGGGGAATGACGCAAGGGAGAGTATGGTCCAGGAGTGCTGGGAGGTGGGCACAGAGCGTGGGAGTAATGAAAGGGGATAAATCTGGGAAGTCAGGGTCCAGAAGAGGGCTAAGGTGGAAGAAGCTTGGAGTTCTTTGGCTCCTATGTTCCCCCCACACCCCTATCCTCCTACCGAGTCACTCAGGAGTCGCTTGCTGGCATCTCCCACTGCTCTCAGGGCATTATCCACATCTCGCTGGCCAGGCAGGCAGCTGACACAGCGGTTCAGTGCCTGGGTCACTGCTTTAGCCACCTGAGGGGGGAAAGGAGATGGGGGTTGCCAAAATGGAAACAACTTGGGAGATCCCCTCCTCTGCCCATGGGACGTGGGAGATAATTGCTCTACTGCCTCTGAAAGTGAGAGGAAAGCGGGTATTGTAGCTGAAGAGGCTGAAGTTAGGGTATCAAGTGATGGTGCTCTAACTCCCCCAGACCTGGGGTTTAGCTACGCCCCTGCCTCAGTCTAACTGAGACACTTCCACTAAGAAGAGAGAAAGCGCGGAATCCAGGGAGGAGCTCTCGAGAGCAGACTGACATGTCTGTCAGTGTGGATGAGACTGCCCCAGTCGGGGCCCTTCTGATGGGATGTGGGGAGAGGGCGCAAGTGGCCCCTTCCCAATACCCGACCTGGGCAAGCCGCTGCTGGCTCTCAGGGTCCCCTGGATGGCCAGCTGCCTTTTTTGCCTCCTCGATGAGGCTGCTGGCCTTGTCCAGTACATCACTGGCCGTGTCAAGCACGATGGCCTGCACTGCAGGATCTGACGTCAGGGCAGCTACGCCCCGAGCAGCCTGGGCCAGTGACCGCAGCCCACCTGCCACATCCCGAGCTGCAATACCTGGGGAGACAGGGAGAGAGGCAGGAAGGGAGAAGGCAGCCTCACTGCCAGGCCTTGATCCCAGTGGTTCCGTCAGCCCCATCCCTCATCCAGCTATTTCTCAACCCCCCTGGCCACGTGTCCCACTCCTGGCCCTGCCCACATACCTGCATAATTTTCATTGCCCTGGGCAACCTCCCCCAGCAGCTGGGCCATGGCGGAGCTCACTGCTTTGGTGCTGTTGCCCAGGTCCTGGGCACATTTCTCCATCTAGAGATGAAAGGGGACACTCAGGGGCTCAGGTAAAGCAGGAACTGGGAAGGGGGAACTTGAGAAGCTACTTGGGGACAGCTGGCATTTCAAATGAAGGTCTTGGGCAGCTCCGGGGCACAGGTGGGGAAGAGGACTTCAGGGTTTGAGTAAGAATGAGGTCTTAAGAATACTTACAGTCTCCCCAGGTAAGGGTTTAAGCTTGCCATCTCGAGCTGCTGCCTTCACTTCCTGCAGGTCTCTCTCTAGATTCTGTACCACACTCAGTGCAGAATCCATCTCCAAAGGCCCACATGCTTCCTGAGCCTACAGTGACATGGGGGTTTGGGGTATAAGAGATACTATTGTGTCCCACACTGATGCCTCAGGTTACATGATATCCCGGTTTTAGGTTATTCTGTACAGATTCCCCATCATCCCAGGACCCCACTCTCATCTTCCAAAAAGATAGCCAGCTCCCATACCTTCTGGGCAGCAGTACGGAGTTCAGCCAATGCGGTGCCAAGGTTTTTAGCACATTGACTCAGTTGCATGGCCGAAGCCTGGTCCTGAATTGTTGGCACTGAGGCCTTTGCAGCTGCCACCATCTTCCCACCTGGCTGTAGGGGGAATACGCAGGCAGATGAAGTACCATCCTCCCTCTGGGCCTGGGGGCAGGGACTGATGACAGTCAGAACATGGTGAGCACTGGGTCTTAGTACTGGGAAAGAGGCTATTGGCAGAGATTTAAACTGTGGGAGATCCAGGGGACTTAGAACGGGAGAAAGGGTCTGGTGTGAGAGGTGGGGAGAGGGTGCCTTGCCTGCAGGAAGCTCTGGCTGGCAGCAATGAGGGCTAGCTGAGCACTGGGACTATCAGGCTGAGCTTGGCTCCCTCGGACGCCTTGCACCAGCAGTGGAATCTGCTCTGCCACAGCCTGTAGGTGAAAATGTCATGAAAGCCATCTCCCCCAACAGGCTGGGGGAACATCTCCCTCCTCCCACACCTCCTTCCGCCCCCACACACTTCCTGGAGTCTCACCTTGCAGGTCTGCACCAGCACAGGCTGGGGGCCAGCAGAGGCCTTGGGGGTGGAGGCTGCGTGCTGGGCAGCAGCGATGGTCTGTGTAGCTGAGGCTGCAGCCTGCTTGGCTGCGTGCTGTGAGGACAGAGCAGTCAGGACAAGCCCCAGGCATTCCCGGCCCCAGTCCCTGGCCTGCACTGTCCAAGCCATCCTCCAAGGAAATATTAATTGCCTCTCTCCACATGTCCCTCCCAGTTTCAGTCCTACAGCACCCATGCTCTCTTGCTCCTAGTTTATTTCCCAGCTTCACCTCCAGGCGCTGCACCAGCTTTTTCTTGATGGCGTTCTGTGCAGCTGCATTGGTCGCCATGCGCAGACCCTCAGCTGCCTCCCGCAGCCGCTGCTGCTGCTCCTCACTGTCAGGGTGGGCGGCTGCTCCCTGAGAGGTGAAGAGACAGTCATGACCCAGCATCCCTGTGGATCCTAAATAAGCTCTGCCCTAACCCCTCCAGATTCAGACTTATTTTCCTGAAGTGATTTCTAATATCCTTGCTAAGGTAATCACCGTGGAGACAAGCTGTCTCAGGCAGGCAAATAGGAAGCCTCAGGAGGACCCTGGCTTCCCTTTGGGATGCCGCAGTCCCTTCTTTAGGTGGAATTGTTCCTTCTTTCCCTCTTTGGGGAAGGGGCCATGTTTCTTCTCCCACTCTCCACAAAATACCACTAGCAAATGGGGGTGACCAGGGCTCTCTGGGACAAGGGGAACTCAGTTTAGGGCAGGGACCTCACGAATACCAAAGCAGGGGACCTGGTTACTCCTGCAAACTGAAGAGCCCTAGAGCCCAGGGGGCCTGAGAATCTCCTGGCTTCTTCCTGACAGTCCTCTGCACCCTTGTGTCCCACTGTCTTTCCCTAAACTGCTAGCAGCAGAGCCCTGGGGACTGAAAGCCCATGTGCACTCACAGGAGAGACAAGGAAGCAGAGGAATCTCTTTGCTGGTGGCACCAAAGTGGGGAAAAGGGGGAACAGCAGACCTTAGACTTAGCGGGAGAGACAGGGTATGGGTGCCTGTCAGTCATAGAGCACTGGGAGTCACACTGACGGGAAGCCTGGACTGTGTCCACTGGCAGCCCAGGGACGCACTGACTTCCTGAGTGTTCCTATATTGGTTCTCTCATATTTTCCGTGTTTCCTGGGTCTCTCCCATCAGATGAGGGTGACCATCTGGACCTTTCCACTTCCTTCAGGGCCCAGGCTGGAGGTCTGCACAGAAGGCTCTGTACCTTGGCAGCCTCCACCATCTTGGCTGTGGCATCAGCCAGGATCTTGGCAGCACTTAATAGCTTGCGGGAATTCTCCAGGTCACTCTCCCCCTCGGCATCAGCCTTGATGGCATTGACCAGGTCGGAGGTGGCTTGGGCCAGGATGCGGGCCTGTCGCACCATCTCACCTGAGAGGACAGGACACAAGCAGGTGAGGAAGCCAGAGACACTGAGAGGGTGCCAGGGGTGGGTCGACAAGGTAGACGGGGCTTTTCGGGACAGTAAAGAGACTGGCAAAAGTTCTCGAAGTAATTTCCCTGGAGTTACTGTTTTCTGGGTTTAGGGTCTTGGAGAGGAACAGATTTCCCAGCGGGCTTTGAGGGGAGGAAAGACAGATTCTCCAATGGGTATTTTCAGCAAATAGTCTTGAGAGGACGAGACACTCTTTGTGAAGGCTTTTGTGGGTGAGGAGGTGGAGTGGAGTGGGGAAGGCTATCTCCTAACAATGCCACTTTCCATTTATTTGTGTGCACACATTGGTATATTCTTCAAACGTGCCAAGGCAGGCCAAGTGGGGATTACCCTCCTGCTCTACAGATGGTGAACTGGAGGTCTCTGAGAGATTAAACAGCCAGTCTACTGGGTGAGTCCTTAGGGGGAGGTGGCAGGTCTGCAAGGGAATGTCCAATGGGCTCAGGGAACCTCACTGGGGTTCTCTGTCTTCACAGGGGTGGTGTCCTTACCAGCATCACCCATGGAGCTGAAGATGTTCTCAGTGACAGTGAGGATGGTGTCAGTGGCCTGGTCATAACGGCCAGCAGGCCCAGCCCCTGTGGCGTGGGCCTTCACATGCTGCAGCAGCTCATTCAGGGCCTGAGTGACAGCTGTGGCTGCTGCTCCTACCCCCCGCAACAGCTGCCCATCCTCGGTAGCTGCCTGGGAGGCGGACACACAGCCCTCCACAGCTTTGGCCACCAGTCGTCCGGCCTCCACCAGCTGTTCTTGGCAGACAGGTGAGCTGATGGTAGGTGCGACAACCTGTGGGCAAACTGAGTGTCAGAGATGTAGGCAAGGGGAAGGAGTCATGAGGTGGGGTGTTTGTGGTGTTACCCAAAGTCACCGGGTTGGGTAATGAGGCCTCAGGAGCCAAAGAGATAAAATGAGAGGCTCTTGCGTGTGTGGCAGCATCAGCCCTTGGCACAGGCTAGAGCAACTTTTGGGGCTCACCTTGGTACAGGCCACCAGCTGAGATGTGGACAGGGCACACTGTGTGGCCGCAGCAATAACTTGAGTCTGAAGCCCCGAGTCCTCTGTCCGCTGGGCCACACTCTTGGCCTTGAGGACCAGGGCAGCTGCAGCACTTGCCACTGCCTTGGCTAGTTGCATCAGCATGTCCTGCAAGGAAACAGCAGTCAGCAGGGCCTGAGATTGGGCTTGGGATCCATGGACCCTTTCCAGAGGCATAGCTGTTTCATTATTCCCACTGACTCCAATCACAGGACAGTGTCTGCAGAAGCAACCAGAACCTACCCCAAGCCCCTGCCTTGAGCACCCAGTAGGACAGAACCCCCACCAAGGAACAAACTCACACCGAGAGAAACAGAGCCTACACCAATGGGAGAAATGCGAGAGGCGGATACACTCGGATGGCGATGGGGAGGGAGGGGCAGCACTGTTACAATGGGATGGAGAGAGGAGGTACCTCTTGAGGTCCCTCCTACCCCCAGCTTCTTTTCTTCATTTCTTCTCAACCTTGGTTGGAAGCAGTCACCCTAGAGTCTTGGGAACAGGTCCCAGTACCACCCTCCCTGATCCCATCTTCCCAAGCCCGGCCTGTGCCATGCCTCCCCATCACGTTCTGCTCTCCCAGGAGGCTGGGGGAGAGGTACAGAAGCGAGTGTATGCGGCTCAGAGAGGACAAAGCTGGGAAGGCCCAGGCCAGAGGCCGTTACCGTGGGGGGATTGGGGGCAGATCGAACCCCAGCCCCTCTGGGTGCACATATCTGCGTGGGAAATCCAGGATGACAAGTCAGCTGAGGAAAGTGGCATGGGGTAGGGAAGGGGGGAGCTACAGGAACAGCCTCCTCCGGGTGGTATGGTCTAAAGGACTGGATGGGGCTTCAAGATGTCCTCAAGCTGGGTTGAGGGCTACGTATGAGGAAGATGGAAAAGATGACAGGAGGCTAAAAATATCACAATAAGGGTCAAGGGTGAACTAGTAGGTTAAGTTTGGATTCAGGGGTTCTGAATTCTCATCCCCAAAAAAGAAGTGTCATCCCCTGGAAACAGAGGTTCAGGTTAGCTCTGTGGGGTCAATTTATAGTAGCAAGACTAGGAGCTGCATTTAGGATCAGAAGTTACCTCCCAGAAGCTGGGGTTTTGGGGTTGGGTAAGTCACCAACCTGGAAGTGTGGATCAGTATCACTTTCCCCAATTTGCTGCAACAGCTCCCCACTGGCCTGGCCCACGTTCCCAGCTGCTTGCAGCAGGTTCTGACGGGGCTGTGGAGAGTGAACACCAGTCAGAAGCTGCCCAATCCCTGCCCATGTGTCCACGGGTCCTACATGCCCATTGGCCCCACACCTCCATCCTGCAACTTGGACTGCCCCTTCTCCTTGGGCTCAAACCCTCTCTCCTCCCTAGGGCCAACCCCATGGCCCCTGACCTCAGCACTGGCTGGCTGGGCACTGCGCAGCAGTTCGGACACTGCCCCCGCAAGGCCTTTTGCTGCCTGCAGCAAGGGCCGGCCACTGCCTCCTTCATCCTCCAGCAGGGCAGCCAGCAGCTTCACGCCACGGGACATCTCCGTCAGGTTGGAGGAGATTGTGGTGACTGCACAGCCCACTGCGGTATAGTCTGTCTCTGTGGGGTCCCCTGAGGAGGAGGAAGAGGAAGAGTGCGTGTGAGACACAGAGCAGGCCAGATGATAGTCTGGGGAGGAGCACCGTCACAGGCAGTTAGTCACACACGCACGTCCTGAGAGAGACACACACAGTCCCTTCCATGAGTCAAGGTGTGGTCACACCTGGAGTCAGTCACACTCATGCATGCACACGCTCACCCTCTGCCCTCCCCCCAACTCTTCCCCCCACACACAAAGAGCTTGGCATCCAGCCTACCCGCTGTCAGGTTCACCACGGAGGCGGTACCAGCTGTGATGGCATCTACTTGGGAGTGGATCTCATGCTTTGATTCATCCATCTTGTTCTTCCGCCAGGCCTTAGAGGCCTGGGAGAAAGAGAAACAAACCTCAGGATTTGCTCTGGTTTGGTGTACCCCCACCCTGTTCCTTGGAGTCCCAGCTTCAGTACCGTTGGCCTCCCTATCCCACACTCACAGCATCCTGGCCCAGAGGGGGTAGAGTGTCAAAGTCATCCAGAGTGGCCTGGGCAGCCTGCACAGCCTGCATGCTGGAGTTGATGGTTCCAGTGAGTGCCTGCTGGGCTGAAGTCTACAAGACAAGGAGAGGAGTAACAGGGAACATTTAGAAGACAGAGAAGGTAGAAGAGAACTCGAGGCTAGAGAGAGGAATACAAATAGGGACATGGGAAAAGACTGCCTAACTCCTGGCTAGGCCCAGCTGAGGGGGAAAGGCGTGGTACCACGGGGGCAATGGAGGCACGCTTACCAAAGGAGGCATGTGTCCTCGGTGCATCTGGCCACTGGTAATCTGCTGCTGGGCAGGGGGCATGCTGCCCACCTGGAAATTCTCAGGACCGGAGGCTCCAGAGCGCATGATGGCAGGCAGGGCCACGGAGCCATGCTCTACTTTCCCCACCCGGTTATACTGCTGCTGAAGGACTGTTGACCTAGGGAGGGAACATTCTGGGGAGCACTCAGAGGACTTCCTCCCCTCCTCTCCTTCCCACCCAGCTCTACTGCCTCTGTAGGTCCTGTAGCCTGGGGGTGCATGAGGTCTTATTATAGCCTGCAACTAGTTATAGAACTATCCTAAGGATTCCCCGCCGCCCAATAGTCCTTGGAGTCAAGGCTTGCCTTCCCTGCCCCTGAGGGACGGATCGGCCCAGATCCTTCGTACTTTTTGGGGGACACCGAGTCCTCTAGCATCGTAGACTCCTCGTCTCCCTCCAGCCCAAAGTGATCCTTGCTTTTTTTCTGTAGGAAGAGAAAAGGAACAAGAGTTAAAGAAGAGGGAAGGAGCGAAAAGGCAGCCTCTTCTTTCCCCAATCAGCCATCTTCCAGAAGCTGGGTCCCCATTGCTAAAGGACTGGCTTGGGGAGAAGGTAAAGGAGATAAGGAGAACGCTAGGGCAGGCAGTGCTCACTTTCTTAAGGATGATATCGATGTAGCCGGCAATGAGCTGTGCGATCTGCTCCCCCTCAGTCGTCTGTACTGAGTAGTAGCCATCTTGGTAGTCCCCAAAATCCTAGTGTGACAAGGTGGGGGCTCAGTGGGAAAGCTTGAATCTACCCAGGGTGGGAAAGGGTAGGATGGGAGCCCCAAGGTGGAGATGATGAGGGTGTCTTCTCATGCCAACAACCCTCTAGGAAGAAGCCCACCTTTCTTCAATCTCCTATTTCTTTTAGGAGAAATTAGAGATTTCTCTTTTAGGAGAAAATAGGAGATTTCTTCAATCTCCTATTTTCCTCCTTAGAGAGAAATATTTTATTTCTGAGGAGTGGCCTTTATGCTACACAGTTTCAAATACATGCCATTTAGGAAATCTCTCTTCCCTCACCCTGATAATAAAGTAGGAGGATACAAACATATTTATCATTAAATGACAATAACTGAGGGTTAGCACTAGTATCCAAAATGGAAAAATAGCCTTTAGTAATTTTTCTTTCTCAGTGGGGCACTTCATCGAGGTGGTATTAGTTTTCCAATTCATAACACCAAAATATAAAGTCAAAGGGGAAAACTACGTAGAGTTGCTGCTGAGAGAGGAGGCTTGTTTTCCTTTCTATCACCTTTTTCTTCCCTCTCTCCAAGCTTCCTGTGAACTCAGCCTACTGGTTAGTTTTGTTGTGTTGATTTTAAAGAATGTTTCATTTAAGCATCACTCACTCTCCAGGAAAGTTACTCCCCTACTCTATCCTCCATGTTCCTGCAACAGTTCCGAAGTTATCCTTTTTTCTGGAGTCACATCCAGTGCACCTGCCCCAAGGGAGGGAGAAAGACTTCGCAGCTGTCCCTTCCCTGAAAATTCCTAAGTCCTTTCTCCTCTGACCCCCCAGGCTCACCAGGGTGAAGCTCTTGGGAGAGGCAGCCCAGCGTTTGATGTTGGTGAGGTTCCACTCCTGGATCACCTCTTTGGTCTTCTCATCCACTCGCATCACACACTCCTTAGTGATGCCCAGAAGCCTAGGCACCAGCTTGTTTTTCCCTTTCATCTTTTCCTGTAAGGCAGAGGTTGTCCTTGGTGTTATAGGTCAGAGGTCAAAGAAGAAGCAAATGATCAGATCATATCTAGACCACCAGGGGGTACTGAGGTGGGCAGAGGCCCTAAACTAGGGTGTCTATTGATGGACCAGGACAAGGCTACATCAGGGAAAGGGGAAGGGAGGGAAAACGCAGGGCACGGAGGGAAGTGGTGGAGGAGGACTGTCACCGGGCAAGTTTTCACAAGGTCAAAGCAAGCAGAGAACGGGACTCCTGGGAATGATGGGAAATGTGACTGAGGGCAGAGTCAGAGACTTTCAGAGAGGAAAGGGCAAGAGCAGGAAATCAGGAGGGCAGTGAGAAGGGTCTGTAACACACCTTAACCAGGAAGAAGGAGACACCATATGTCTTGAGGGAACGGGCTAGCTTCACGTAGCGTACCTTGGCCTCGATCTCACTCATCTGCCCACAATTCTTGTGTGCCTTAGAGTATGAAATGGAGAAAGATTTAGGAAAATATGGCGATAACATCACAGACAAGGATTTAAGTTGGGATGTTAACTGTAATGAGAGCATATTATGGGGACACAGGAAAAGGTTAGGAAGTGCAGGATATGAGCAATGAGAGGGTGACGGGATGGAGGCGGATAAAGGATATGCAGAAGTGAGGATTGAAGGAATAGAGTTAAGGAACTTGCAGACATTCTGGAGACATGAACGGATAATTAGGAAGTAGAAGGTCAAATAGAAGGACTTTTGGGCTGAATGTTCAGAGCAAGGATAACAACTTACATTTGTAAAAAGATATACTTTTCACAGTACAGTCATGCGCTGCATAACGACATTTCGGTCAATGACGGACCAAACATATAAGATCCCATAAGATTAGTACCATATAACCTAGGTGGGTAGTAGGCTATACCACCTAGGTTTGTATAAGTACATTCTATGATGTTCGCACAACGATGACATCGCCTAAGGACGCATTTCTCAGAACATATCCCCATCGTTAAGCGATGCATGACCGTAATTTCAGGGTATACTATCTCACTGATTCTCCTATCAATCCTACGCAGGGATCTCTAACCTCCCATGTTAGAGGGAAAGAAAAGAAAAGAATATTGATTTGAATTCCACAGCAAATGCAGTAATGGAGCTGAGACTAAAAGCCCAGGTCTTCTGCTTTCTTGGCACAGGAGAGGTAGGAGGACAGCTTGGTGGGTGGAAGCAGGTGGGAGCAGACAGGGAAAGGGCGGGGTCCATTTAGTCAGTAGGATTAAGCAGCAAGGCTCCCGGGTCATTCCAAACACTTTCCCCTAACCCCATTCACCTGGAAGATTTTACGCTCTCCCTTCTGCTTCACATACTCCTTGGGCAGGAAGTCCTTCAGGCTACACCAGAAAAGGGAGGGTCAGCATGTAGTGGACAGCATCAGGGATATGTGGGCCATGGACTGTGGGCCCAGGGGTGTGAGGAAATGTCTAGGACAGTGTTATCTTTGGAGAGTAGGAAAACTGAGGGAATAGAGTCTGCATTGTCCCTAAAATCGAAGTGACTTAGCATTAGCTCTTGAATGCAGCCTGTGTCTCTCCCTACAGGGAAAGGGACTGAGGGAACTTGACTTGGAAGCTCAGTCCCTGAAGGAAAGAGGGTCTAGAGCACTATTTCAGGGAACCAAGAGCAGAAGGAGCTCGCTAGAAGGATGACCGTGCACGTAGGAAGCTGAGAAGGCCACAGCAAACTCTGTACATTCTGAGAAATACCAGTGGATGCGACTTGTGTGACTTTTTAAATCTAATGTTCCTTTTGAGGAAAATGTAGCGTTTCCCTCTGGCTACTACAGTAAAAATCTTCAGAGAATCTCAAAAAAGTTACATGCTTGCTTCAGAGGTAGGGGGCCGGGCAGAGATTTTGGACTACAGTTACATTCCACATGCGGCCGGGGAGAAGACAAATGGCTGATGGAAGCTAAAAAGGTACCAATGTGGGTCAAAACCCTGATACCTCGGGAGAGGAAATAGGGGGAGAAGGCCTGGATGGAGATAGGCCCGTTGGGGTTACAATGGCAGGGAGTGCTAGGCCCTGACAGGACATGGGACTGGGTGACTCACTCGAGGAAGCCGGCCTTGTGCTTCTGCTCATTGTGGGGCCCAAACTGGATCTGGCATTGGAAGCCAGCAAACTCACAGGCCTTGTCGAAGGAGACAGGGTGAGAGCCATTCAGGATGTCATCTCGTGCCTGGAGAGCAGAGGGAAAGGAGGTGAATGTTGTGTGGGTGGAGGGATCACCCTCACTGTGCTTCTGCCCCTCCCCCTACCTCTCTTGCCCCAGGCAAGTCCTCTCCAGACCTGCACATAAAGAAGGTTCAGCTGTACGGGGTCCCGGGAGTCCACGTTCTGGTCTGAGTAGAAGAACTTCCTCCGCAACAGAAGCGTCTCGTGCTCCTCCACTCCCTGTTCCCTCAGTGTCCGGCCATGGTCCAGCCAGTTCACTGGGGGACAGAGAGTTCCCTCAATGCCAAGCCCCATGGCCCCTGTGCTGTCTGGCCTCTGGCTTTTTATTTATTTCTTCATTTCCTACCCTCTCTCACTAAAATGTTAAGTTCTGTGAGTATAGGACTTTATTGCTGATGCATTTCTGTGTCTTAAACAGTGCCTTCCCACAGCAGATGCTCAATAAATGACGAATACACGGCTGCCCCTGCCACCCTGACCATTCCCAATGCCCTCTTTTTTCCATTTCTGCTTACACTCATCATCTGTGTGCAATTTCTGCTTTAGTTTCTCCATCTTCTTTTCATCTCGCAGCAGTGTCTTGTCCTTTCGTAAGGTCCCTGTCACCTCCTCCTTTTTTTCTTCCATCAGCTCTCGAACCAGTGAATATTCATCATGGTTGGTGATGCCTGGGGGAGGGGGACAGGTTGGTAGCATCCCAGGCACTGCATCCAGGTCTTTTGGCAGAGTTGGAGCCTCCCCACTGAGCCCTCAGCCCTGCCAAGACCCCTTACCAATGCGGGCACAGATGGTCATAAGCATGTCAGTGACAGTCTTAGAGTCATCCACCATGATAGTCTTCACAGTTCCATCCAGCATACGGATCTTCAGGGGTCTCTGTTTCTTCCTGTACTCCATGGTGTCCTGTGGGGCAGGAAAAGGAGGTAGAGGCCCACTTTAAGCTGACGGTTTACTTCCTTTTTACACGGCCAGAGGGGAAGAAAGTAGGTTACTAAAAGGAAGACTATGGGAGCTCACTCAAAAGCAGGGTAATATGACTGCCTGTAATAGACAGAAAGCATGGGCAGGGGTCAGAGAGGACAGATGTAGGAGGTGGAATGGGGGAAGCTGATGGAGAGGATGTTGGCAGTCCTTGATGAAGCGAGACTTACCCCATTTCGAAGCATGTAGTAATCCAAAGCTTTCCCAGCCTCCAGCCAAATACCCTTTTTAGGGTCATCATCTGACAGAAACAGCCCAAAGTCGCTGGCTAAAAGAGAGGGTGGATCGCCTCAGACTTATGAGGACCCCAATGTGGCTGAATGGCTGCACTATTGCCCCTTACTATTTCCCCAGTGACCCTGGGCTTAAAGGGGAGGGAGGGAACCAAGGAGCACAGAGCTGAGGGATCAGTAGCTCTGGGGGACAACAGGGTCATCCCTCAAGGCCAAGAGCCTGGGAACGAGAAGGGACCAAGGGACCCCAGCCACCTGGGTAGTCAGACTCACGAGGGCCAGTCAGAGCCTCTGGGATACGCTCACGAATGATGCGACAGGCGTCATACACCATGGTAGACGGCTCAAACTGCATCGTCTTCACCACATTCCCAATGCTGATCTTCAGCGAAAGTGCAACCATGGTGGCAGCTTCTCCTCTCCAGCCCGGCTATACCTGGCCCGTGGCACCAGGGCATTAGAACACACCCTCACTGGAAAAGAGGAGGTCCCCTGCACGGAGTCCCAGGGAGGGGTGTTTTTGAAAGGCTCACCAAAGCAGGTAGTAATGAGGTTGTTTTTGTTTTATTTAATAATTTTAAAGAGTGAAAGATTATTTACATGAAAAGGACCAGTCCTAACCATCTAAAACATCTGAAGGAGAGGCTGGTCTGCAAGGTGCAATAGCAGGTCTGAAATGCAGTGTTAACCGGAGGACACCGCCCTGTCCCCTCCACTGGAATCCAGGCCTCCTTTCGTTCTTCCAAGTGTCTCTCTCTTGCCCTTTGTCCCTGATCCTTTCCCAGCCCTGCCTCTGCCTTATTTTCATTTTTTACTGGCTCAGTCTTTTTCTCTCTTTGTCTCCCACTATATCCTGCTGGCTTTTCCCTGTCTGGGATTTTCAGAGCTGCCCTGACTAATCATGTGACCTTCCCTCTCACAGCTTTAGCCTCCTTCTCTGCAAAATGAAGATGTTCGGAATTAGATAATTCCGAAGGGCTCTTGAAGCCTGCAAACACTAACTCTAGCTGGTCTGGCAGGGAGACCAAGTACTGGTTGTTTAAGCCATCCAGGCCCACTCTTGTCCCAGCTTTCCTCTAACCCGAGACGTTGGGGGCCTCCCCAAGGAGCCTGGCTCTATTTGGGTTCCCTGGCAGTCAAGCTAGGATCATGACTCTAACCCAAAGCGATCTCAGAAATTATCTAGTCAACTCCTTAACTTTGCAAAAGGGTAATCAGACCCGGGGTGGGGAGGGGGAGAGTTTCAAGGCAGGTCAGGGAAAGAGCCCAGTCCTTCTAACTTAGTCCTTGCTCCTTCCAAGTCACCGAGTTAATACCCAGTCCTCACTACAACTCCTATGCTCTCTCCTCTTCAGTAAGTCCTTCGGAGACTCCGCCCTCCATCTCAGCTGCCTCCCCTGACAGTATTTTCAGTGCAGCTGGAGCCCCACCCTGCCCTCCCCCACCCTCCAGGCACCACCTCTCAGTGGGCTGGAAGGAGCCACCGGAGGCAGCAGGTGGCGCACAGTGCACAAGGGGACAAGTCTGCCTGGCAGCTGATGATGTGATCCAGCTCAATACAAGGATTGGTGCCTCTTAACAGAGAATGAGCAAATCCAGCCTGCCATTCCCCTCCTGGCAAACTGCTAGCCCCAAGGAGGGAAAGGCAGGACTAGGGGGAAGGTTGGAAACAGAGGTGGGGGGTGTTGGGATACAGAAGGCAGTTGAGAACCAGGGAAGGTGGTAAGGGGTATGTTTTTGGAAGGTGAAGAGGTTAGGAAGGATGAGGTAAGGAGGACTGAAAATCTAGGTGGAAACAGTAGATAGGAGGCAGATGTGGGAAAGGTCTGGATTAGGAGTCTGATAGACCATTTCTGATCTTATATACAGTCCAGAGTCTCAAAAGAGAAGAAACCACAGCTCGCTCTTTCTTTACTCCCAAACAAGAGAGGACCCTCCTAGTCTCCCCAGTTCCAGCTCTCTGCCCACCTCCCTATTCCTCAGGCACCTCTCCTAGCAGGTGCACAGACCTGGCTGTGGAGTTGCTGGAGGGCTGGAGGGTCAACAAAGCTGGAGGAGTCAGAGGAGCTGAGGGCAGGACTGAAAGGACCCCCCACCCTCAGCTGAAACTGCACATCTCCCCCCATTTCCTCCAGACATATGGACACCCCCTTCCTCCTCAAGCACGGAAACCTCTGGTGAGACCCCGATAAGGGAGATGAGTCATGCCTACCCTTACTCCCAGCTCGGTGGACTTCCACAGAGCTACAAGAGGGTGAGGGAGGAAAGAGAATTAAGGAGTGAATTTGAGGTGATGAAGGCATAAAACAAGGGCCCTGGAAGTATGGGAGAAGCTATTCAGTTCCTGCTCTCGCCTGAGAACTTTGCTCCCCTTTCCATCATGTTTTATGGAACAGCAACAATGCCCCCCCAGGTTCCCCTCCCAGGGAACTCCTCCTCCCTCAAGACATTCCTGAGATGCATTCCAGAGAAGTTGGGCAATTGGGGGTGGGGGGGAATGGAGGACAGCAGGTCAAATCCCAGCAAGGAATGGAATGTTAAGTGTACTGGGGGTAAGAAATTTGGGGTACACAGAGAATACAGTTAGAGCAGATACCCACAAAGGAGCTGCAGAAAGACAGGAGTTACAGAGAGGGACAAAGGGAGAGAGAAAGCTGAAGACAGAGTCAGAATGTAAGAGGGTTGGGGGAGCAACACTCAGTCTGTTACCAAATTTGGCCTCTGAGTCTGCAACCGCGGGGAGCGGGGGGAGGGTTGTGGGTGAGACTGACATATCCGGCCTCAGGCTGCTGGAGGCTCATTTAGGGCTGGACTGGGCAGCTGAAAGGCTGGACCTGACCTCCCCCAACACAGCCCCTCCCCACCTCCACCCAATCCATGCATATTTATTCTCTCCAAATGCACCCCAGCCTACGCACAGAGCTCTTTCCTACTAAGCTACTTACACTGTCTCTATATATGTTATCTCAAACATGCAGCCCCTACACAGATCCCATCACAACCACGTTATCTTCCTGTAAAGACGCCATCCCATGCCCACACCTTCCCCATAAATACACCTCTATCAGCAAGCACACAACTCGCCCCAACATCTCTCCTCCTATTATGTGGACATTCTCCCTCCATTCATCCAGCAAGCATTTCTGAGGGTCTGTTGTGGGGAAGGCCCCCAGCCAAACTCTGAGTGGCTGGGAACCAAGAAAAGTAAGCCCTACCTTTGTCCTCAAGGGGCTCCCAGTCAGCTGAGCGGATAAACTAAATACAGTCGTAAAAGAGGGCAGGATGTGGTAAGAGCCAAGAGGTGTGTGCTCAGGGGAGAGATCCCTTTAGATGAAAAGGGGACCAAAAAGTCTCCATGAAAAGTGTCATTTGAAGTTAGGATTTTAAAAAGTAAAGATAATAAGAAATACTAACAATCTTTTATTGACTATATGTCAATTGCTTTGTATACATAATTTCATTTAATCCTTACAACAACCCTGCAAGGTAGGTGTCATTATCTCCATTTTTACAGATAAGGAAACTGAGGCTCAAAGAAGTTAAACACTTGTTCAAGGTGCTTGTCCAAAGTCACACAGCTAATGAGGTGTGAAGACAGGATCCGAACCCAGGTCTCTCTGACTCCAAAGCCCAAGCTCTCTCCACTCAGCTGGAGCTGAGTCAGGGGTAGCATTCCAGGCAGAGAGAATAGCATAAGCAAAGGTGGAGAAGCAGGAAATCAATCGTGGAGGAGCATTCAGGGAAGTGAGAGGCAGGCTGGTTGAAGCGCAGCATACCTGCAAGGGAGCAGTGATGGGGAAGTTAGGATGAGGATGGAAAGGCTGGTGAGAACTAGGGAGAGTATGAGGAATGATACCTACTAGGGGGCAACAGGAGGCCAAGGGAGGCTTTCAGCAGAGAAGGGACATAACCAGAACCAGATTTTAGGAAAATAACTCTGGCAGTTACCTTGGAGATTGGTTAGAAGGATACTGCATTAGCAGAAGTGAGGGGTAATGATACCAGAGTTAGAAGGGTGGAGAGGATGTCACTCATCAGAAATTTTAAGAGGTAGAACTGATAGGAACTGATGACAGTCTGTCCTGTCAACCCTCA
Organism: Ceratotherium simum simum; assembly: GCF_057802395.1. Lineage (NCBI taxonomy): Eukaryota > Metazoa > Chordata > Mammalia > Perissodactyla > Rhinocerotidae > Ceratotherium > Ceratotherium simum. The sequence goes on along the minus strand of NC_141928.1, from coordinate 40,159,288 downwards.
GGGACCAGGGCCCAAAGTCAGGCTGGGGTCCCATAGCTTCCTGTCATCAGCAGTCACTCAGTGGCTGGGCAGCTTGAGTTTAGGTCAGGAATTGGGAAGGGGGGAAAGAAAGTATAAGGACGAGCTGGGAATGTGAAGATGAGGCTGTGGTTAGGAGATGTGGTTAGGCCGAGGGAAAAAGGGGATGGGATGTGGTTAGTACCTGGTAGAGGGGCAGAAGGGATGAGGTCAGTGACTGCACTGGGCTGGAAATGGGGAAGACGAGGGGTAGAGAAAGGCTGGGGAAGATGGTAGGAAAAATACATATATGATCAGTCACTAGATCAGGCTGGGGGAAGCGGAAGAATAATTATGTGGACAGTGGCTAAGTCAGGGAATGATGCAGTGAGGTCAGAAGCCAGGTCAGGCTACGAGACTGAGAAGAGAGGGGGCTGTGGTCAGTGGCTAAATTAGGATGGGATGGGCAAAGAGTGAAGGGACACCAGCAGTGTCTAAGTAAAGCTGGAGTTGGGGGTGGTGCATGGGGTGCAGCCAGTGGCTGGGTCAGGCTGGGTAGGGGATAGTGCTGTGGTCAGTGGCAGGGTCAGGCTGGGAGTGAAATGGGGGTGTGGTCAGTGGCCTGGCTGGGCGTGGGATCAGCAAGACCCAGTTTCCTCTTTGGGTCTCATTTCCTCTTTTCTGTCAGGGGAGTGGGGGAAGGGGATCTACAAGTGGACCAAGAAATTAAGGCTTAGAATCAGGGATGGAACACAGCAGGCATCGGAAGTACTTGGCAGTTGTGTTGGGCTGGGGCTGGAGTATTCAGCAGATGATCAGGAGGTACTCAGGTAGATGAGTGGGTGAAAATGGCGGGAGAGTGCTTTAAGATGATGGGAAAGCTCAGAGTTGGGCGACAGTAAATTAAGGTAGGATGTGTGTGGATTAAGGGGTGGGAAGAGAGGCAAAACTGAGGCTGGGAACACATGGCAAAATGAAGAACATGAGAGAGTTAAAGACAAGGGAAGCATTCTGTAAGGGGGTATGCAAGAAGGGTGTGAAATGCAGGGCCAGGGAGGAGAGCTGGAGTGGAGAGCTTAACATCTAGAGAATGAGGAGAATGGGAGGCAATGGGGCTGAACTTTCAGAGGATCAGTCATCCCCCGCTCCTGTGGCAACAGTGTTTCCTTGGTCTGCTTCCCCCTTAGTCACCAGTCCCCTTTCCTCTAGGCAGTCCCCCACTCAGGACTAGGCCTTATACATCTCCTGGGTCCCTGTCCCTTTCCCACCTCCTATCTTGTAAACAACATAGTCCACGAACCTCTGCCCCTCAACTGTTGTGGCCACAGCAAGAGCCTTGGGCTTAGAGAGTAGAATAAAGCAGCTGGAGTCCCAGATGCCTGCAATTCTAGCTGAAACCCAGAACCCTAGCCTGAAAATAGTCTGTCATTTCTCTGGGCCAAAGAAGCACCTGCGACTACACAGAAATGAAAGACCTCCTCGCAAAACAGGGCCTCTACCTACCACTAATCTTAAATTTCACATGCCCGAGATCCACTATCCTGACCTCAACCACAACCCCTAAAACTGCCCCTAATTCCTAACACTAACCCCAACCCTAATGTGTTTCCTGTTTCCCAGTACTGGCTTTGACATTCACCCCTTTCCTAGCAGACACCTGTATCCAATCCCTGATTTCTAATATTTACCTTTAAATGGTGCTAAAAAGCACCAAAGCCCCTGACCTTAACCCTAAATGTTGACCCCTAGGTCTAAAGCTCATTTGCCACTTGATTCCTGACCCACCTCTTCACTTTTTATCCCTAATACTGACTATGCCAACGTTCTCTTATCCCTAAAACTAGACTTCCAACCTAATTCCTGTTATTGACCTCTAACCTGACCCTGAACCGTAACTTTGACTTATCTTGGCCACCCTAAAACACAAAATAATGACCGTAATCCAAACTTCACCTACATAAAACGGACCTGACTCACACTAATAACACTAAATTTTAACCCCGGTTTCATACCTCCTAAAACTAACCTTGAGTCCTAAACCGAACTCCACCTAATCCCAAACTCACCCAAAGCTTTCCTATCCACATACCCGCTGATCCTCAAAGCCGATCCCCGCCCTGCGCCTCACTACCACCCCACTCCTCGCCCTCCCCAAAACCTATCCCAGGCCGAGGACTGCTCCCAGGAGGGGGCTGGCTCCCGCAAAACGGCCTACTTAACTCCGAGCCCAAACCGAGATACACTGGCCGCTGACCTCTCCAACAGGACCCGCAGGAGGAGACGCAGGAGAGTCGGGGCCCCGCCCGCCCGCCTCCCGGCCCCATCCTGAGGTTCCGGCTGGGCCCAGTCCGGCCTACCTGCGCTGCCCGGCTCTGTGCCCCGCCCGCCGGCCCGCTACCCGGCTCGCTCGTCCTCCCGGTGGCTCTCGGGCTCCGGCCTCGCCCTCCCTTCGACACTCTGGCGGCCACTTCCGTCCCCGGAGCGTCCCCCACCCGCGGGCGGCGCCCTGTGCCCGCGCTCTATGGTTTCGGGGACTGCAGGAAGCTGCTCTGGCCCCAGCTCTCGATGCTCGGGAACCCTCCGAAGACCCGCAGGCCCTCCCTGGCAGGAAGCAAGGCTGCGGCGCGATCCGGAGAAGACGCCCCAGTTCCCTTTTAGGCTCGAATCCTTCCTTTTTCTAGCTTGGGGCGAAGGCGGATCCGGATCCCAGAATGCCCGCCCTCAGGCTGTGAGGAGGCAGCAGAATGCCCGCCCCCTCGATTTGCATAGCTCCCGGGACGTGGCGCCACTTCCGCACTAGGGGAACTCCGTGTCCCAGAATGCCTTGGGGGCATGGGCGTCACTTCCGTTGTGTTGGAAGCCGGGGAGACTTGAGTTCAGGAGGCGTGTCCACTTTGAGAGCGTCGGCTAGCAGCTCCGGGGCAAGCCCGGTTGAAGACGGACTGACGTTAGGGGAGTGTCTTGCATGGGGTTCGGGGTTGGGGCCAGGTGGAGGGGCGAACCCCTGTGTTTCTACGCATCCTTTCCGTAGATGTCCCATATGGAGCTGCCGTCGGACCCGGGTGACCAAGACCTGCTGGACTTCCTGCTAGAGGAAAGCGGAGATTTGGGGGCGGCGATCCACGAGGCCGTGGAGGCTCCGCTAGACTGGGAGCTGCCGCTTTCTGAGGTGGGTACGGGCTCCGAATCGGGGAGGCGCGGGGCGGGGGGGGGGCGTCCTTGAGGCAGCGGGTGGTGATAGGTCAAGACCTGTTAATTTGAACCCTGTGCAGGTACTGAGGGATTGGGAGGCCGAGGATTTCCTGAGCTCTCTGCTGAGTCCCCCGGCGTCGTTGAACGTTCTCAACTCTTCTAACTCCTGTCCTGTCCACCATGATCACACCTACTCTGTACCACAGGAACGTATTTCCATAGATCTAGGTGAGTCTGAAGTAAGAGAAGTTTTGGGAGAGGAGAGGACTGATGGGCTTGGCTATTCATATTTTCTCTTTTGCAGATAGCGGGAGCTATGGAAAAGAGGGGGCCCAGATGACTCCACTGCATGTAGAGGAGCCAGCAGAGCAGGTACTTGATTTGATTTACGGAGGAATATTCCCACATTGCATGGGTGGAGGTAGGATTCCCCATTCCTCTCTGATATTGCCTTGCAACTTTGCTGCCATCTCCCTGGAACCCCAGGAGATTGCTAGGCTGATACTGACAGATGAGGAGAAGAGGCTGTTGGAGAAGGAGGGGCTTACTCTGCCTGGGACACTTCCTCTCACTAAGGTAAGACTCCCATTGGTGGAGCAAGGCAGCAAAGGAAGTTGAGCCCCAAGTAGGCCAATTCTGTTAATTTTATATCAGTAACTTGAAAAAGGACTGAGGTGAGAAATTTAGCAAATCCCCTGCTAATAGGAAGCTGGTGCATGTAGTTAATATGCTGGATGCAAGAGCTGCTCCTGGTTTTGTGGGGCTTATAAAAATTTTGGTGTTTTCTTTAAGAAAAAAGAATTCCACATTATCAGTGCAACATTAGTATAGGGCATTGGAAAGGACTGTGCAAGTGAGGGGCCCTGACACTTACATTTCACTGGCTTCGTGGTAATCCACCTCTTGTTGAATGGTAGAATTAAGTTTCAGAGAGTTTATCAAGGCTGGACCAAGCAATATAACAGGAATAAATGTAAAATTCTGAGCTTTAAGTTTCAAGCAACAAATGGCAACTTCACAAGCACAATATTGTGACACTGTGATGAAATCGACATTCACTGACAGAAAGGTTAAGAGAATTTTAATTTCTTAAAAGTACAAGATGAGTCAGCAATGTGATATGGCTACTAAGAAAGTGAATGGGGTTTGGAGGCTGTAATCAATAGAGGTGTTGCCTCTAGAAGGGCAGTGACTATCTCTCTTCTTTATACTGGCCAGAGCACATCTGAGTGTTGTTTTGAACCCAGATCTTTGACAGATATTAAACGGATGCAGTCCATACTGATAAGATGACGAGTTAAAAATTTTGCCCAGATTTTTTTTGACTCTGAAGAAATGTCAAGCGCCTTAAAATAGCTCAAGATAATTTGTTCTATATGGCCCCAGAGATTAGGTACTAGGTAAGTCCAAAGGATAGAAATTAGAGAGGCAGATGTTGACTCAGGATAAGGAAGGTTTTGTTTTTTTTTTTTAATTAAAATTATTAAAAGGGTCCGGCCTATGAGGGTATTAACACCTGGTCCTTGGAGGCATTCAGACAGAAGCCAAGTGCCTGTTTGTCAGAGAAGCTGTAGAAGGGATTCCTGCACTGGGAAGAAGATTGAACTCAGTTGCATTCCAACTCTTTGGGCCAGTGTTCCTCTGATGATAACTTTTCCTGCCTTCTCTCAGATGGAAGAACAAGTTCTGAAACGAGTACGGAGGAAGATTCGAAACAAAAAGTCTGCTCAGGAGAGCCGCAGGAAGAAGAAGGTGTATGTGGGGGGTTTAGAGAACAGGTATAAACGGGAGAGGGACTCGGTGGTGGGGTATTGGAATTGGAGTTCCAATACCTTCCAAAAGTATTGCAAGTGTTAGGTTTTTGAAGGGAGGATACAGGCCACATCCCCACATCCCTGTTATTCCCCTAGGGTCTTGAAATACACAGCCCAGAATCTGGAGCTACAGAACAGAGTACAGCTCCTGGAGGAACAGAATCTGTAAGCAGCTCTCCAACATCAGTCCCTTCTCATCCCTCCTATTTGGCGCTGTCTCACTTTTTCCTTTGCTCCACACTTGATTTCTAACTGGGCAGCTCCCACATGCAAGGTCTGGTGGTTGGCCCTTACTGGGTCTCTAATTCCAAGCAGCTCACAGTAATGGCGAGTAAATTCACAAGTAACTAATGATAAATACCAAGAAAGAGAGAGGAGAAAGAGTAAGAAAGACCTCATGGGGCAGATGGTATTTAATAGTAGATAGGATTCTTGTGGGGGTGTTGAGAGTATTCTAGGTAGAGACCACAGCATAGTCCAGTCTGACTGGAACTCTTAACATGAGTGAGTTGAGTCAGAAGGAAGAGAACATAGAATGCCTGGTGAGAATTATGTGCATAGCTGATGGGGCAGTGTAGGAAGTACTGAAGGTATGTGCAAAAGAGTTTAAGTCACGCCAGAGCAGAGGGATATTTTAATGAGGAACTTCAGGCATTTTGTCCACAGAGAGAAGTCATTTGCAAAAAGTAAGAGAGGATCCAGTGCACAGACAGAGGGAGTGGCCTTAACAGGAGGGTTTCACTGTATCTCAGGGTGCCAGGCCAGGGGCTGCTCACTGCCCTCTTCCCCTAGGTCTCTTCTGGATCAGCTGAGGAGACTCCAGGCCATGATGATTCAGATATCAAACAAAACCAGCAGCAGCAGCACCTGTGTTCTGGTGAGGATGCTGATGGAAGGAGAGATCCTCTTCTCAGGCAGCAGGGACAGGGATGCAATCAAGAGCCCTTCATCACCTCCTGTTTCCTGTACTCCAGGTCCTACTGTTCTCCTTCTGTCTCCTCCTCGTACCTGCTATGTACTCTTCTGACACAAGGGGGAGCCTGCCAGCTGAGCGTGGAGGTGAGAGGCTTGAGGATACCATTAAGGGCGGGCTAGGGGAGAAGCCTGGCTTGCCTCTAAAGAGTCTTTGTCTTCTCAGTGTTGTCTCGCCAGCTTCGTGCCCTCCCCAGTGAGGACCCTCACCAGCTGGAGCCGCCTGCCCTGCAGTCAGAGGCACCAAAGGACAGCTCAGACCACGTGCTCCAAGCTCCTGGCAACTTTTGCTGCCTGTTCTACCACGTGCTTCAGGCTCTTGGCGCAGAGCCTCCCCTGAAGTTGCCACTCCCTGACCCCTTCTCAAAGTCCCCCTGTCCAGGTCCTATCTTTCCTCTGCACACAAATCGCACAGGAGGGGGGATGACTTCCTACTCACAGCCCCACACCTGTCATCTTGCAGGGCCCATACTTAGGCTAGATGTGAGGATGTGGGGGACCTCAGCAAGAGCCTGGGGCCCCCAGTCTGTGTCCAAATAAAAAGGAATGGGAGAGGGCTAGCCTCAGCTCCTGTGCCCTGTCAGGAAGCCTGAGGGCTCAAACACACCACACTTACTGGCTTTCTGGGTCTTTTATTTGTACCCATGTATGTCTATCACTCCATGAATGGGCCTGGGGGAATCAACTGACCTCCTTGAACATTTCATGCAGTGAGCGAAAGGAGTGAGGAAAGAAATAAATAAGTGATTCTGATGCCTGGGTCAACCTCAACCCCTCTTTACTGGCGCAGTTGGGTGGGGAGAAGGGAAAGGGATATGATTGTCCTGGTGGCTCAGGGATGCAGGAGACTGGGGAGGGTGCGGGTGGGGGGTGGGGGGCCGGGGGCCAGAGGGAAGGCCAGGCTGGAGAATGGACTGTTAGTGCCTCCCTCCCACAGTTCAGAGAGCTCACTCTAGGCTCAGGTTTGCCATGGCTTCCTTTGGTTCAAATTTAGGCCCTGTGCTTAGTCCTGTACCCTGTTCGGCTTTTGGCTTTGAGGCTTTTTTATGCTGCTGCTGCTGCAGGGCCAGCTGCATGGCCCAGATGCTCAATGGCCGCATGTAGGCCAGCGAGCGGTACACCTGCTGCTGGCAGTATGCCTCAGGAGTTTGGAAGGCCAGGCCCAGGCGCTCCCAGACGGTACGGTAGCAGCCTTCCGCTGTCCGGAAGCCCTCCCAAGTCAGGCCCTGTAGGGAGAGATGGCAGTCATATTACTTGACAACCCCTGACCTCAGGTCAGCTGGAGAGATGGAGACAATAGGATCTCTGCCCTTGGGGAGCTCCTAGCTAGTGGGAGCTCCTAGCTAGTACAGGGAGAATCCTGAAGGCAGGAGATGGGATGCCTGCCAGGGAAAAGGCGGAGGCTTTCTAGATGGATCAGATGGGATGGGTTAGGCCGTACAGAAGTGTGACAGCTGAGGAAGTTTGCTGGGCCAAGGTATAGATGGTGGAGAGATGGGGAAGGGAGCACATTACCTCCTGGATCATGGTGGCTGCCAGTCCATAGACCACACCCACCCAGACTTCATCAGACTGGACACTGGTTCTATCAGGGACACCATGGGGCTGCATCCCATTCACAGCCCCCATGGCCCCTCCTGCAAAGGCCTGGACATTGAGCTCGAAGATAGTTTGGAGAGCACGGACTACGTGTGGGATAGGAAATACCTAGAAGGGGCAAGGACAGAAACAAGTCTCTTATACTTGGTTCCCACCTCCAAAGAAAACCCACCTTTCTCTCTGGTTCCTCCTTCTAGTCTCTCTCACCTCAGTGTCTCCTTCTCCTAGGCCACAGGCCCTCAGGAACCACTGGCCAGCACACTGGTCAGACATGATGCTACGAGACTGAGGGTGAGAGCTGCAATCATAATTGTAATAGCGGCCTGGAGTAGAGGAAGGGCAAAGTAAGGCTCCTTGCATCCCCATGGCTGCCTTAAGACTCCTTAGGACCCTCCAACTCACCGTTCCACAGCAGTCTCTCATATGCTTCTTGGCCCCGGCTGAGGATGGAAGAAAACCTATCCTGGACGTCCTGTGCCCCACACAGAGCAGCCATCCGGACCATCACAGCCACAGCTGCCAGCCACAGTCCTCCACAGTAAGCACTGATCAGGGACATGGGTTTGGGGGTCATACTGGCAGCTCCAGCCACTCCCATGCAATATAATAAGCCTTGAGCCCACAGTCCCTTGGTGCCCAATTCCCCATCTCAGGTCCCATGGAAATCCCTACCCCCCAACCTGGGGCCTGTGGTGACCCATCCATCATAGGTCTGATCTGCATAGCCTCCATTCTCAATGAGTCCATCTTGGTCCTTGTCAAACTTCATTTCAGACTCCATCACGGCCTAGAGAGGGACCAAGATACTGAAGACCTAGGTACTAAGGAAAGACAATAATAGCCAGCTGGGCTCTCCCCAAGCACCAGTCCTGCCCCTGGCACACTGGCCACTGCACATGCACCCCTTACCAGACACACAGGCCACATGTCTCTCAGGAAGCCCTGGTCACCCGTCAGGTGATAATCCCGATAAATCTGCAGCACAAACTTCAAGTTCAGGTCCTTCCAGTCAGCAGTATCATGGATCAAATATGCATTGACCCGGAGCCATGGCTCATCATCTGTGGGAGGGGAGGAGACCTGGTTCATTTGCATTGGTGGGTAGTGTAGAGGGCGCAAAGTTGAGGGAGGGAAGCTGACCCTGAGGTGGAGGGACTTTTACCTGGGTCCCCAATATCATGGGGGATGACGTTCCTCCTTTTCACAGGTGCCATTACTCCACTCATCAGGTACCGTCGCCTTGTCAGGTCCTCTCCAAGAGTGGCCAGAGCTGGGGGAGCAGACACACAAATGAGGGGTGGGCAGGCCTGGAGTGGGGCACAGAGCTGTTTGTGTGACCTCAGAGGGGAACTAGTAAGCAAGATGCAGATATGGTTGGGGGGAAGGGGAAAAGAGACAGTCTGAGGGACCACAAACATTCAGCGGTATGGGGAGCTAAGAGGACAGAAGGGCACAAAAGGGACCCTCACCCATGTCATACTGCAGGCTGAGCTCGAGTTTGGGCCAGAGCATGATGAGGGCAAAGGAAGCGTAAAAGTGGACATCATATGTGTTGTACATGCGATATTCCTGGCCTGGAGGAATGAGGGAGACACATTGTTGACAGGATTCCTGTTTCCTCTTCATACTCTCCTCCTTAGCTTGTCCTTTAGAGTTGGCGGTGCGGCACTGTCACCACTCCACCCGCCACTAACCCCCTCATCCCAACCAGCACCCGGGGGTAGGCAAAACCCATCATCCTGCCTTGTGGTAGGGCACTAACTCGCCTCATGATACGGCCTGCCAAACCTCAGCCCACCAGCAGCCTGTACCTTCAAGGTAGCCAAATCGGCCGTACTCTCGTAGGATGGGGTGGAGCTGACACATGCTCCCTGCTAGCTCCTCTGGTAGGGAGTCCTCAGGAACTTCCAGCCACACTGTGCCTCCATCGGCCAGGAAGTATAGTTCATTGAACAGTGCAGATTTGTACCAGGCAGGCAAGGATCTGGGGGATCAGGAGGAGGGAACGGTCTAGTGAGTGTGGACCTCCCAGTAAAGGAAGGATTCTGGGGTTCAGCAGACTGGGGGGACCAAGTGAATCCCAGCCCAACTCTGCTGACTTCGGTGGGTGGAGAGTGAATCAAGAAGTCCCAGTTGGAGTGTGAGTGCCTGGGAGAAAGGCAAGAGATGGGCCCCATTGGCACCTGTCGCCCAATACCGGGCTCTGCCAAGCTGAGATCCTCTCTTCCCACTCTGCGTAGTGGCGCAGCGCATAGTGGCTAAGGGCAGGTGCTGCATCACCATTGGGGCCAAAGAACCTCGTGTACCGCCTGGGGTGGGAAGAAAGGGGAGGGATGAAAACATGGGCTCCAGGTCAGAGCCCCAGCACCTTGGATCCCTGTCCTCTCTCAGTCCCCTCACCTGTAGTAGTCCTGGCCCTTAGCTCCAAACATGATTCTGGGCATGTCCCAAGCCAGTGAGAACTCCAGGCGGCACCGGCCTCGAGGTGGCAGCTTGTCCGAAACACACACAGCCCCAGCAATGCCTACTCCTTTCTGTGTAGGGGCGCTTGGGCCTGAGAGAAGCACAAGAGGAATCAGCAGAGGCACTCCCCTGAGCCCCTGGGACCCCTAACATGGGCACAAGGCCCATTCATTACCAGGCCTTCCACCCCTGCTCCCAAGACAGGGACAACCTCTCTTCCCACCACCTCCCTGTCCGACCCCTCATCACCAGCAGGTGAGTCCAGCTGTCCATCCTGAAGTAGATCCTGCCACACCTGCTGCCCAGTGCTGTCAGGGTCAAAGGCTGTGATGTGGGTTACCGTGGTATCTGCCTGTTAAGGGGCCAAAGACTCTGTGAGGGAAGCTCCACAGGTATGCTGGCTTCTGACTAACTCTCCAGCTCGGTTATACCTCCCACCCCCACAGTCCAGAGGCTTACGGGCTGTGGTGAGGGTGGGACTCAGGAGTGGAGGAAATGAAGAGACACGGGGATGGAGGTGGGCCTGGAGCCAGGCTGAAGGTGGGGTTTGGGGGCTAAGGCACAGGGCAGCTCCTCCGTACCGTAAGTCGTGCGGCCACAGCCATCGTGTAGGGATTTGGGAGGGTTGGATGATGCAGCAGCAGCCCCTGTGTGGTCTCCCCATCCCGCTCCAGACAGAAGGGCTCGTTCCACAAACCCCCTGGGGCATCATCTCCACCCCCCAGGCCGTTCCGCATGGAGAACATGATGGAAACCTCCAGGGCTTCATCTCCTTCATTCTGGACATCCCACACAAAGACTCCAACAGGCAGGCTGCTGTCCTGGGAGCAAGAAATCTGTCTCAGGTGGTCTCAGTGTAGCCTCTCCTGGCCCTGCTCCCTAGGATCAATCCTGGGCACCGAGGACCAGAGTCAAATACCCCCCAGTATACTCTCTTTTGTCTTTCACTTGCATCTCCCCATATTCCCAGGCAGGCTGTCTATCAGGAGACAGAAGACCAACTGGGTGGTGGTCCTGGGAAAGCAGTATGATGTTCAAGGTTCCAACCACTCTCTCACAGGTCATGGAAATGCAGAGACAGATCCTGGGAAAGGAGGGCAATGGAGGAAACACAGAGGGGGAGCCTCACCTGGTAGTCATGGGGCAAGATAGGTGTGATCTGGCGGCAGGTAAGGGTGACATTCTGGCCAGGAAGCTGATAGACAGTCCACGCTCGGGGGTAGAGGGCGTGGTAGAATGCAAAGTACCCACACAGGCCCCAGTTCCAGCTGCGCAGGACGCTTGGACGCTCCACGGACAGGACTTGCTGGTATACAGTCTGCCCTTCCCGACGCAAGCACACTGTGAACTAAACCAAGAAGGCAGATAGGCTGCACCGGGGTAACCCACAGGCTCCTCAGACTAGTCTCCCTCCTCTCAATGTAGCCCTTCCCTTCCAGAGCCTGCAGTGGTTACCACTGGCCCACCAGCCTCACTCACTCCCAGGCCTGTTCCCCAAGCCCAGTGAGTCACCACCACGTCCTGCCTCCTCCTCCATCTCTCTCCCAGGCTGCTTCTCCCTTCTCACTACTGTAGTCCCAGTGCCCTAACCCAGGCCCTTACCATCTCTGCTTTTACTCTCTGCCCCTTCTCATCTGGATAGCAGAGTGATCATTCTTAGAGACACATCAAGATATGTCTTGTGTCACATCAAGTGACTCCCCATGGCCCTCAGGTTCAAGTCTAAACTCTTCTACCTGGCTTTCAAGGCCCTTCTTGATCTGGCCTCTCCTTGCCCATCAGATTCATTACCTGTTCAAGCACCTACATTCTGGTCCTATCATATACTCACTGTTCCTTGAGCATACTACATTTCTTCCTCCATGCCTTTGCTCACGCTCATTCTCCACCTGGTGAAATCCCTCATCCTTCAAGGTCTCGGTCAAATGCCATCTCCTCTCCTCAGGCAGTGAGTCATTCTCCCGTGTGCCCCCCAGCCCTCTAGTCTAGCATGTTACAATATGTTTATTTACATTCTGACTCTGACTGCTCTATGGGTGCTTTGAGGGCAGGACCCTCTCTAGTTCACTGAGGTCCCCCTCTACCTATGACTCCACACCAGAGTCACGTAGAGTTGGCATGTGTGGGGAGAGAATGGGCAAACTCTGCAGCAGTGTCCCTTTTTTCTCAGTGTACTGTCCATCCCTCTCATTTTGGCACTGATGTGGTCTCACAGTCTCCATTTTCTCCAAGTCCTAGTCCCTAAATTAAAATTTAAGCTTCTGGAGGATAGGGGCTATGAGGGATTAATATCTCTTCCCTTGGCTCAAACTATGTGATATTTTTAATATACATATAAAATAATGTTTTATGTTTTTGGAATAGTAGATAATGGTTAGGACCATGGGCTCTTTTTTTTAATTTTTTGTTTATTGCAGTAACATTGGTTTATAACATTGTAAAAATTTCAGGTGTACATCATTATACTTCTATTTCTGCATAGATTACATCATGTTCACCACCAAAATACTAGGACCATGGGCTCTTAACCAAGGAGAGAACTGGTTCTGAATCCCAACACTTCCATTTACCTGCCATGTGACCTTGGGCACATTACTAAACCTCTCTGGATCTTAGTTTCCTAATCTGTAAAATGGGCATAATAATAGTGCTTACCTTGTAGAATTGTCTTTAAATATTATACAAAAAGCCCAGCACAGTGCCTAACACATGTTAAGCATGCAATAACTACTTGAACTGTAGAGTCACGATTCCTGAAGGCACTCCCCTTGGGATACCTAAGGGATGAGCCAGAGAGGAAGCTGGGAACATTGGGCAGGGCTGGTAAACCTGAACTGGGAAAGGCACTGTCATTAACTGGACTCAAGGTCTGCTAGTCATTTCTCCTTTGAAGATGAGCTGAAAGCTGGAGGCATCCCTCAGACAGGAAATAGGAACTTGGTGGACCACTCAACATGGGAGGTCAGAAGAGACAGAGATGATGAAAGGCAGACACATGCCTTTGGCAACTGAAGGCCCAGATATGATGAAGAAACAGAGGAAAAAGAAGGGAAGCTTCAGAAGAGGGAAGAAGGCTAGAGATCTACACCTGGGAGAGGAGAGGCTTCCCAGACCCTCAGCCAGAGAGGCCTCCAGAGGAGTGATCACCAGCAGAGGAGCTGACCTCTGGTTGAAAGCTGGCAAATCAGGGTGAGTAGTGGGTGCTCTATGCATCTTTTTTTCCCATGCATTTGTAGACTTTTGGTTTTGTTTTCCCTTCCAGACCTACCAAATATTCTTCCAGCCAGGTTAAGTGATCTGGGAATACTCTGCACTCTCTGTGGCTGGGTACTGGCTCAGCTAGTGGACCTGGGGCAGCGAAGTAGGCAGGAGGCATTTACTAGAGAAATGGAGGGCACAGGGGTGCCTATTTACTCTTCACGGAATGTGTGCCCTGTGTGTGTCTCCTATAGTACACATTCCTACAGTACATCCTAACACAGGGCTGGGCACACGGAAAGCATTCTGAAAGTACTTATTGGACTGAATCATAGACACATCTAACTGCCACATCCTACACTAGCCAAAAGGCCCTTCCTGGCCTGGGGAGGTACTGTCCTGGAGCTCTCTTCTACCTTCTGGCTCTTACTTGGTCAGCAATGACTGTCCGGTGCTGGTACATTCCAGGATTAAGCTGCCAACGGCAGAACTGGCCTCTCCAGCCACGGGTGATAGTGCCTCCCCCGATGCCACCCAAGGGACAACCTAGAGGGAGAATCAGGATGGTTAGTGGGGTATGGGGAGAGGAAAACAAACCCATTTCTCACTTTCTAGACTGTAAAGATGGGTTCCTCTAATAACCATGAGGATATCAAACCAACACGTTGTACAGCTTAAACTTATACAATGTTATATGTCATTTATATCTCAATAAAGCTAGGGGAAAAAAACACCTAGGGGATGGGGCAGTGCCAGTTGCATAAGCTGGAATCCTCTTTGCCTAGCTCTGCGGTAGATGTGAGCAGGGCAGTGCTGGGGTGAGGCTCACCGTAGATCTGTCTCAGGGGTACACAATTCATGAAGTCAATGAAAGGTGTCTTCTTCTCCACCTGGGTCTTCTGGTACCACCACTGCAAGTACCTGAGGAGCAAGTGGCAGTGTGAGTGGAAGGGGCGATGGGCGGTACCTCCCAGGCTGCAGTCACCTGCCTCTCTCTGGACACACAGGTGTGACTTCCCATTAAATGTCCTGAGGACCCATCATCTTTGCTTCCAAACCTCTCTTTCTCTCGACTTCTCTACAGTTCAAGGTCCCTTCATCTTCACACTTACCCCAGCTCGCAGTGTGAGACTGTCTTTGCTTCTCGTCCCCGTTTTCTCCTCAGAAGGGGCTTTCTGGATCTTTCCTCACCTCTCTGACTCCACTACCACTGCTTTAGTTTACCTCATAAGCTTCTGTCTGAGGTCTGAAAGGGCCAGTATGGTTTCCTGACCTACACCCCCCCCCCCCTTTCCCCCAACAAGCATGGGCTGCTGGGATAACTTTCTTCTTTCTCAAATGATTACTTTTCTTCCTGATTATGAAAGGTGACAATTTGGAGAGTATACCAGGTGGAAGGGGAAAAAAATCCCACCCATAGGCAACCAGTGTCTACATTTGGGGGCATTTCCTTTTAAGTCCTTTATTTATTGATTTATTTTTAGTTCAGCATTTAAACTCTAAGCTTTCTGATTTTGCTCTCTCATAATACCCCAGTAAAGCCTTCTAAAAATCCCAACATTTTCCTGGTCTTGTCACAGCTCTCTATCCAATAGGCAAATGATTCAGTTTGAGATTCAAGGCTCTAACATCTGTCCCAGCCTATCTTCTGGTCTTACTTCCTACATGCCATTCAGGGTGGGTCCTCACTGAGCAACCCCTGCCTGGCCAGACCCTCTCCCAATTTCTCTCTCCTTCCCATTTTATACCCATTGTTCAAGCACATCACTTGTACTTACCTAATTGGGTAAGTAACCCCTCTGAGCCTCAGTTTCCTCATCTACAAAATGGGGATACTTCCTGCCCTACCTACCTCATGGAATGGTTGAAAGACCAAATGACATAATAGATAGAAAAGCCATCAAGTGGAGTACATCTCTTTGTGACGTGCGATCACTACTTGTACATACATTATCTCAGCTCCTAATCAGACACTGTCTTGTTATTTCAGTGTTCCTCACATGAGTCTGACATACTTTTAAGTTCTTTGGGGAAAGAGACAGTGACAAAGACTAGCTGAATATTAGCCACAGCTTCAAGCACAGGGCAGGGCACACGATCTGCAGTCAATAAATATTTGCTGAATTTACAAATGAATGTACAAACAATGGGGCATAAGAGACATGAACAAGGACAGGAGCAAGGGGAAGAGGAATGTGATTAAGGAACAGGGAGGGCACGTTCTGGGGGTGGGGGCAGCAGGAGACACAAAGGATGAGACGATGGGAAGGCAGGAGATCCTCTCTGCCTGCTTAGAGGAAACTGGACTTTGAAACTAGAGGCCAGAAAGGATTGATGAAAGGAGGGAGGGGCAGTGGGATTAGAGCAGTGAGGGAGAAGAAGTACAAGATATGAAGATAGGTGGAACAATGGAGGATCTGGCATAGAATAAGCACTCAATAAATATTTATTGAATGGATGGACTCTGGCTGGAACAGAGTACAATCAAAATTGAGTTCTTACCACACTCTGGCCAAGAGAACTTTGTCTTGCTGGAGCTCCTAATCAGAATGCTCCCAGTTCAGCTCCCCCTTAGGGTCTACCTTTCTCTCCCTTAATTTCACAGCTGACCATTCCTGACCTATATGGCCTTCTCCATAATTTCAGCCCCAACTTAAGGATTATCTTTCAGAATTCTTCCTTGTCTCACCTCTACTTTTTCCTCAAAGCAGGAACTCATCCCATTTCGAAAGCCCTGTGTCAGTGATCCCCACCCTATCCTGGTATGGGGAGCCAAGGTCCGGGGGGCTGAGCACACTTGCAGGCCTCTATGACTCAGCTTATACCTAGGGACTGAGGGGCTAGGATGCCCACCTGTTCTTGACCTCAATGTCCCCATGACATGCACCCCAATGTGCTTCTCTCAGTACCCTAGCTCTAGATCCTATTTTGACCCAAAGGCTTTTGGGGTCAAAGTTGGGCTGGGTTAGTTTCAGAAGCAGCCTGGAGGGATGATTGTTCTCTGGTACACGCCACTCACAGGAACTAGCAAAGGAGCCAGATATCCAGGCAGGGCCAGGACCTTCTCACTGGGTAGGGCGAGGTAAAGGGCCTCCACACGCCAGCCCCAGAGCACTGACTGGGGAAGGGAAGGATCCTCTACTTTAGAGGCTGTAGGGGCTGGGTTTCCCAACCTTTATGCTTCCCTGCCCAGCTCTGTGTTTACTATATGGACTGACTCAGGATGATGCTTTCTGTCCTGACATCCACCTGTTCCTGTTAATAGGTCTTGGCTCCTCATCACTAGTCTTTGAACTGAGTGGGGATCTGGAGGGATCTAGAGAAGTTCTATAGCCCAGGATAAGCTCTTGGGGTGTCTGCAAACCTTGGGGGTGAGGATGGGAGGGTGGACCAGGGCAGGCTCTGGAAGATTATTACTAGGAGTTCTGGGGACACTTATGGCAGTGCCTCTCTGGTCAGAGGTCTTCTTTGCTTTTGATACCAGGGGCTGTCAACCCAGAATGGAGTAAACAGCACCTCTCAACACCCACTCCTTAGAGTTGAGAGCAGGCAGGCTCTCACCCATTCCATGGAGCTAAAGCTTGAGAAAAGAAACTGATGGATATTGGGTCTGTAAGGTGGTGTGCCTAAATGAGGTACAGAGAATACCCCAGCTGCTAAAGGGAATCTGGAGTTGAGAGCCTCTGCCTCCCAAATAAAACAACATTGTGTCAGTACCATAGCAGCCAGACTATCCTTTCCTACCTTGACACAAAGTATAGCTAATTCCAAAGGGCAGTCTTTGGAAAAGGGAGTGTGTGAGAGGGAGCCTAAATGGGAAAGGCTGACTGCAGGCCCAGATGTTCCTGCTCTTTCCTGACAAAAAGACAAGTTAGTGGCAGGAAGGAGGTTGCAAAGAGATGTGACCTGGTCTCATCCTCCAAAACCATGGGCTTAGAATATGCTGGGGATTAGCGGCCACTTGACTAGGACAAGGCACCCACCTGCTTTCTCACCCTTTCCTACCTCTGCTGGAACAAAGTGAAGCCTAAGGTACTCTAGGCAGTGGGATCTACTTACCTCAAGCCCATGCCCACATGCTTTATCAGGTTGCTTAGGGAGATGTTGTTGGCATGAAAGGGTTTCCTCTTCTCTGCAAACTCATGAGCCAGGCAGATGCGCCAGCCAAAGGGAGGCACTTGGTAGCCCTTAGCTTTACCCTCATAGGAAGCCATCAGCTGCCCAGAGTCCTCTGGACTGCAGTAGCCTGGCTCATTTTGGGGTCGATTGTCCTTAGGGCTCTCGCAGTCTGTAACCTGCAAAGCCTCAGTGGCTTCAGTATCCTCAGGGCGATAAACCTGTGGATGTCCTTTGGCACAGCTGGTCTGCTCCGAGTCTGCGACTCTGGTTCCCATGTTCCCTGGATCCTGGGTCCCCACGACCTCGATGGTCCCGGGCCCCGAGCCTGCTGGTACAAAGTATCTCGCCAGCCAAGTCCTGATGCTAGCGACGGTTGTTGTTAGGTGCCGTCCGGGAGGGCCGGGCGCCGGGGAAGTCTGAGGCGAGCTGGCGTCTCCGTGGAGCCGGGGAGCTGTGGCTGCAGCCGCGGTGTCGGCGACAGCAGTGAGGCCACCTCGGGCTCCCCCTCGGTCGTCTCCCTGGGTCCTGGGCGGGAAGGGTCGGGCCTCGTCGTCATTGGGCCGCGGTGATTAGCTTGCCCGGCCAAAGGGCCACTGGGCCCGCGGAAAGGGGAGGAGCCCGGGGCCAGCCCGCCAGGTCCCGCCCCCGGGCCCCACCCCCGGCCCGGCCCTAGAGCTCGCGGCGGCCCCTGCCCCGTCCCCGTGCCCCCCGCGGCACCAGGCACCCCAGGGTTGGGCGCCGCGCCCTGCCCGCCGGTGTCCGGAGCAGCGCCGGCGCGTGCGCCTGGCCCTTGGGGTGGTGACCCTCGGCGGCGGGACAACTCTACCCCTTCCGGTCCGGCCGGCCGGGCGCTTCCGGCCGGAAGGGGCGCCCGTGGGGGGAGGGGCTGAAAGGAAGTCCCGCCTTCGCCAACGCCTCCGCCTCCGCTGCCACGCACCTGGTGGGTCTCCGAGGGGCGGGCAGGTGAGCGCCTGGGGGTGCCGAGAACCTCGTTTCGACCGTGCGAGGGGCTGGGCTAGGGACGCGAGGGGCCGGGCGGCGTGGCCTTGGGCTGGGACGTGGAACCTTGAGGGAGGGGGTGGAGGCGGCCCGGGGGTTCCGGGGTTCTAGAGGTGGGGGAGTAACCCAGCGCCGGCAGGGGCGGGGGTCTGGTACCCAGACGATGGCTTCCCCCTAGGGAGATTGAGTCAGCGCCACCCGCACCTCCCCTCCGCCTGCCCGCGCCCCAAATCGCGGCTCTCCTCTGGACCGTGGCGCTGACCACCCATCCCCCGAGCGCCGCGCCCCGCCCCCCGGCTCGCCTGAGACGCCCCTCCCTGCCGTGGTACTGACCTCCGACTCCCCTGATTTCCCTCTAGATCCGAGTCCAGAGCTGCCATGATTGAAGTGGTAGCAGAGCTGAGCCGGGGTCCTGTGTTTCTGGCAGGGGAGGCGCTGGAGTGTGTGGTGACCGTTACCAACCCCCTGCCCCCTACAGCGACTTCTGCATCCAGGTGGGGATGCTGGTACTGAAGAAGGTGGTCCTTCTGGGAGGAAGCCTGGTATTGATAGTGCTAAGCCCGAGCTCAGGTTGTCCTGTAGCTACACCAGCGCCTTCATTGTGCTGTCATTGTAGGAAAGGGCTATTTAACAGAAGATGTAGTTGATATAGCCCTTCACTCTTTTTTTCTCCCTCCTCCCCCTCTCCCCTTTTAACCCAGAGTATACTTCTCTTTAATGGTTTCTCTTTGAGGTTCTGGATTCCCTGATTCCTAGAACAGCCACCTCATTGTGTTGATCTCCTTAGACGGTGTGGTAGGGAGTTTGGAAGAGCATTTGTGCCATCAGGAGCTCCCCTCTGATGCCTCCTTGTCCTCCTCCCACAGTGAGGCTCTGGCCTGGGCCAGTGCCCAAATCCACTGCCAGTTCCATGCCAGTGAAAGTCGAGTAGCACTGCCTCCCCCTGACTCCAGTCAGCCAGATGTCCAGCCTGAGAGCCAGACTGTCTTTCTACCACACCGAGGTTAGAGACAGGGTATTTGCCTTTGGAATGGGCTGGAGTCATTGTCACTCAAGGGTGAAGTTGTTAAATTGTTCTGGTGGGTCGTTATAGCCTATGCCACATTTGGAATGTGGGGAATGTAATTGTTGCTTCGGGGTTGTGAGACTGTTCCTCTCTCACAAGAAAGAAAGAGGGGTAGCTTAGTTTGGGCTGCCCTTTGTTGGCAGCACTTACTGCTCCCACTTGCTGTGCTAGCCTCATCCAGTGCTGGACAACGGGGTCATTAAATTGCAGTCTTTCTTACCTTTTTTAGGTGAGAGGGGTCAGTGTATCCTTTCCACTCCACCAAAAATCCTATTTTGTGACCTGAGGCTAGACCCTGGAGAGTCCAAATCATGTGAGTGACTGCCCTCCCACCCCTGGATTGCCTTCTAAGGCTCCTGGAGGGAGGACCTCTCTGGCTGCCTCTGGCCACCCTGACTACTGCTTCCCAACCAGACTCCTACAGTGAAGTGCTGCCCATTGAGGGACCACCCTCCTTTCGGGGTCAGTCAGTCAAGTATGTCTACAAACTGACCATTGGCTGCCAGCGTGTCAACTCACCCATCACTTTACTCAGGGTCCCTCTGAGGGTTCTTGTGCTGACTGGTAAGTAAGGGTTCCTGGAGGGAGGGGCTGGGGAAGAGCCTTACCAAAGCAGAAATCATCTTTAGAGGGCTTGTGAGAGGGGCTGGAGGGAAGCTTCCTGGTCTTAGTGAAGGTGCTAGAGAGTTGGGAGGGAGGGTTCTGGAGAATAGTTTGAGATGTGAACCTCAGCTGTGGCTCCCCTTTCTTTCAGCTCTCTCAGATTGGAGTCTGAAACCCTAATCTGCTCTCATCTCTGTTCCCTCCCAGCACCACCTCTCCACTCATTCTCTCTCTAGGTCTTCAAGATACCCGGTTTCCTCAGGATGAGGCTATAGCTCCATCCAGTCCATTCTTGGAGGAGGATGAAGGTGGGAAGAAGGATTCCTGGCTAGCTGAGCTGGCTGGGGAGCGCCTCATGGCTGCCACATCCTGCCGCAGCCTCCGTGAGAATCCTTTCAGAATTGTCCCCCTCCCATCCCCCACCAAAGCATTCCTGCCTTATACAGATTCTCCCAAGTGCCACATACTTCCAAGGATTCACTATCTTACCTCAGATTATAAAGAGAAGTCTCACCTTTGGCCCCTCTCAGTCCTAGACATTCTGCAGTGTGGACTCCAGGCTTACAGTGTTCCATTTTCCCCAGATCTATACAATATCAGTGATGGCCGAGGAAAAGTTGGGACATTTGGCATCTTCAAATCTGTATACAGACTCGGCGAGGATGTGGTGGGGACTTTAAACTTAGGGGAAGGAACTGTAGCTTGTTTGCAGGTGAGAAGGGAGAGGGGCTTTGGGGCGTTGGGCCTGAAGGGCTAGGGTGGAAGGAGGAGAGGAGTCTGCATAAAGAGTGGTGGTACATAGAAGTGGGTAGTGGGGTCACCCAGCATCCCTTGGGTAAAACAGCTTGAAGTTGGGCTGCCCTCCCACCTGGAGTCAGCACTTCTCTCCTTGCTCCCAGTTCTCGGTAAGCTTACAGACCGAGGAGCATGTGCAGCCCGAGTACCAGCGGCGTCGAGGGGCAGGGGGTGCCCCCTCTGTGTCCCATGTGACTCATGCCCGGCACCAGGAGTCCTGCCTACATACCACCAGAACCAGCTTCTCTCTCCCCATCCCTCTCAGTTCCACCCCAGGCTTCTGCACAGCCATTGGTGAGGCCCTGACCATTACTGGAAGGGGGTGGGGGGGGCTGGCCTTGGGTGAAGTGTAATGGATCCTGATTCCCAACACACACCCAGACATACCCACGTCCAGCCTCCAACCCTTAACGTGTTCTCAGACCTTCAGCCTCTGCCCCTGTTTCCTAGATGCACTGACTCCTAAACTCTTAACGGTTTTGCAGATCTCCTTCCCTCCCCTACCTGCTGGGACCCTGTGACACCCCAATCTCTGAGTCCCTGGTGCATTTATTTCAAGTTACCAGGTCTTGACTATCTCACACTTGGGTTTTTAGGCACTTGACACTGCTATCCTTCTTGTCATATTTCTGTTTAACACTAGATTTCTTCAGAGAAACCTCTGGTCCTAGCTCTCTGCCCCACGACTTCTCTTCTTCCTGAATACAAGTCTTGTCTCATTTGCTAATCACATCCCGCTATTGGCACTTACTCCTGGCTTCTAATGCCTCTGCCTTTATCTTTTTTTCCCCACAGTATCCCTGAAATGGCGATTACATTTTGAATTTGTAACATCCCGAGAACCAGGTTTGGTGCTCCTACCTCCATTGGAACAGCCTGAGCCTGTCACCTGGACAGGGCCTGAGCAAGTGCCCGTAGACACCTTCAGCTGGGACCTTCCCATCAAGGTGCTGCCTACAAGCCCTACCCTGGTCTCATATGCAGCCCCAGGCCCCAGCACCAGCACCATAACCATCTGAAACTGGCCCACCATGGCACTACTTTCTTCTGGATACTGAGAACTCAGCACCTGGACTCTAGTAGGGCCTACTTTTTCCATCTGGGGTCCAACGGCACAGACAATGAGAGGCAGGCTTTCAGCTGTAGCATTAATTTATTCAGAATAAATTGGCAGCTGCTAGTGGTTTCCCTGGAAGTGGCAGCAGCAGTGGGCAGTCAGCAGAAGGGTGATCAGTTGAGTTTAGCTGGAGTGGGGAGCAGGAGCCCCAGAAACAGGAATGTTAGCTGAGCCCCACTCTGGGTCGGGCCCTCCCCCTTTGCAGGGCAGCCGAGGGTCAGATTTTTGCACCAGGGAGAACTGGCAGGTTCCTGCCTCCTGACGTACCTCACACCCAGCAGGGAAGTCGATGGGATGCTGGGACCTGCAAAGGATGGGGAAGGAGTCAGCACAGTGAAAGGCCACCTTTTTCCCTGCCGCACATTCCCTCTCCCAGCATTCCTCCCATATCTTCCCTCAGTACCCCTTGGTCCTCCTGTCTAAGCTCTCACCTACCATATATGGATTTTTTCGTTTCATAGCAGGAATGTTTTCCCTCCAGATCCACCCATAACCTCCCTCACTTTGTAGCCTGAAGCCTTCTCTCTCACACTCTTTTTGGTACCTTCAGGTTCGGCCAGCCTCATACTGTTATTTCTGTTCATTCTCACGTCAGAGCAATCTAGTCACTCCCTGGCCATCCCTCAGTCACTCAGGTCAGAGCCATTCTCTGGCTGTCCTTGGTCACTCACGTGTCACAGCAGCCCACGCCGACGGGATGCAGACAGGTGCAGTGGAAGCAGTCCTTGCGGAGCCAAGACTCACCCAGGGTGAAATATTTCCCCTCATAGTGGCAGGGGGCTGGGGAGGAAGAGAAAATGTTAGTGTGTGGGGAGTGGTGGTGGCTGACAGAACCGCTCTGGTCTGGAGTGGGGGAGAGTAAGTGCACACTAGCCCTGTATTTAGTTAACCTCCTGTTTCCAAGCTAGAGGGAGTCTGGGTATTCTGACATAGGATCATCTCTGAGCCCCCCTCCCAACTCCCTCTGTCCTCATCCTTTCCTAAGACCTCACCCAGCTTTACCTTGAGCTTGGAAGTAGCACTTGCTGTGGACTCCTGGGTGCTGGAGGAGCAGAGATACCACCAAGCAGATGATCCCCCAGCCTCCCAGGATCCCCTTAGCCTGTCCAGCCCAGGGCATCCTTAGGGCCATTCCTACAGCACAGTCCTCAGACCCTTCTTGGCTTCTGTTCAGGCTACTCAGGTCTTGTCTCCTTGGCTTTTCTTTGTTTCTCTCCTTGAGTTTTAGTTTCTGTCTTTCTCCTCTGGGCTCCTGTCTCATACCATCTCCGTGCCCTCTGCTCTCACAGGCTTGGGGATGTTTATAAAGTGAGGACCCTGGCCCCCTGCTGAGTAGAGCTGGAAAAGCTGTAACTCTGTTTCCTGAGGTGAGGGCATGAAAACAAGAGGTCTAGCTTTAACAAGCTGTGAGAGCTGATTCATGCCCCGGCGCAGTTAGGGGGAGGGAGGTGGCCATGGAAGGGGCACTGGACTGGGCATTTCCCCAGCAAGGAGGTGGGAGGGGTGAGGGCCCCTAGATGGTCCCCAGATCTCTTCCCTGACCTGGAGGGAAGGTAGCATTCCACCATCTCCCCCCACAATGCATACACACACACACTCCAGGGATGTGTATACTGGGATCCCTGCCTGGACCGGAGGGAGGCATTTCCTGGGGATGGCTAATCTTGTGCCTCAGCCAAACCAAGGAGCTGCAGCAGGGTGCGATGGCCAGAGGCTCCAGGAGAGCAAACTGGCACCTGGATTGGAGAATGTTTCTCTCAGACCCGAGGGCAGAGTCTCCCTGAAGTCTCCTAGAGACATGGCTGCCCCTCTAGAGATGAGGTGGGTGTCTCTTTTCCTCAGGTATCCCAGAGATGAACTGTTCACTGTTCAATACCCCTAAACATAGCAGATACAGGATCTCCCCAGATCTAGGAATGGTTCTTTCAAAGAGGGGCATCTCCTCTAAATGCCCTAATGGTAAGAGTCCATCCAGTTTCACGGAGGTGCCCTCTTTCTTTCTGTACCTCATTATGGAATGAGGTTTTAGGAATGTATCCTCTGACATCCTTTTTTCGGTTTCCTACAGGTTCTAGAGAACCGCAACATGGGTGATTAAGAGCATAGGCTGTAGAGTCAGACTACTTGGATTCAGATTCTGACTCCACTTACTAGCTATGTGACCTTAGGCAAGTTACTTCACCTCTCTAAGCCTGTTTCCTTATTTATAAATTGGGATAGTAATACTAACTCATAGGGGTGTTATGAGGATTAAGTGAGATAACGCATGTAATGCTCTTAGCACTGTCCCTGCCACATAGCTCTCAGAAAAATATTAACTATTGCGATTGGTGTTAGAGTTCAGAGACAAAATGGGTAGACATTCCCTTCTTTGAATGACACTGTGCACAGCTGAGGGCTTCTTTTGGGGCTGCTATCTCCTGGCATAGTCTCCTGCCCCTTTCACACTCATGCTCCCTGTCATACCTGCAGGAGCATTTTCGTTTTAGTCCTTGTATCCTTGAAATTCTAAATGTCTGGTTTGAGAAACTGTGTTGCTGATAAACCTACTTGCCCCAGGTCAGTGCCCTTACTTCTGCCCTGGGAAGAGGTATCATTTTCTCATCATCATTCTAGCTAAGTTTTGGGCTCCTGTTTTTCTCGTTAGGATTCTGATCCGCTCTTCCCATCCCACTCATGTGAACTCTCAAGTTCTTGCTGACCACTCTCAGGCTGGCCATCTCTTTGGTACTAAAGTTCCCTGGCCAAACTGGATTTCTTTTTCTTTTCTGCACTTCAAAGACCCTTGTTCCAGCTAGTCCTCTCCTACTCCTAGGGCCAATCACTTTGGCATTTATTCTGTTTTTCCTTCTAAGTCTCCGGTCCCAATCACTCCAAGACTCCCAATCCCTGTCACCCAGTGGATCAGATATAACTACTTCTGGCTGACTTTTTTAGAGGGTCACCCTGCCTTTCACCTCTTCACCATTCAGAAGCAACCTCATCAGTCCACCGCAAACTCCTATCCTCTTCCAAGAAGATGGCTTAAGTGAATGGGGGTGCAGACTGTACCACATGTTCACCCCAGTCAGGTTTGATACTTTTCGGTTCCAGAGGAGTTGCCAAGAGGAAGAAGAGAACTCTGGGTTGAAGCAGCCTGTCCTGATGGAGGCTGGCATGTGGGAGGCAGGGCCTGGGCTACTCTCTTGGCTAGAGCAGGTGGATTAGAAGGCCTGTCTAGCAAGACTAGCAGCCCAAAGTCTTGTCAGTCGTCAGTAGCTTTGCTGCTGTCTTTCTGGAGGAGGGGCACCAGCTGTCACCCAGGAAGTCTGGACTATAGACGACCGTCTGCTCCTGCAGCTGTAGCCAACCCAGTAGGGGCGGACGGAGTGGGGAGCTCGAGATCGTGCCGACGGCGGCACCGGTGGTGGTGGTGATGCTGGAAGGCAACGGGGCCCCGTGTGGATTGGTGTGTGTGAGGCAATGGGGACAGGAAAAGTGCGAGTTAGCTGCCTGCAATGAAGATGAGGTAGGCATATAGGGGCAGGGGTAGGGGGCTTCTGGAAAGAAAGGGTGGGGCTGAGCCAGGATCCCTCTCCCAGAAGTTGGGGGGGCGGTGGGGAGATGTTGGTTAAACCCACTTGCCTGGCTGCTGGTGTGTATCTGTGTAGCTTGCGGCTGCGTGCGTGCGTGTGTAGGAGTCTCAGTGGTTAGGGCCTGACTCTGTGATGGCTGGGGCAGCGCCGTAGGGGCTGCCAGTGGCGGGGGGCGCGGCGGTTGGCAGGCGCTGCCCGCGGGCACAGGGAAAACATCCGCCGGAGGCCCGGCCGGGCGGCGCTCCAGCGCCGGGGCAGGTGCGCGGTGAGGAAGTGAGCGCATTCCGGCCTCCGCCCGCCGCCCTCCGGTGAGTCACCTCCGACCCCGGCCGCCGCCGTGCCGGATAGGAGGGAGCGGCCGTGGCGGGGCGGTTGGGGGGGAGGGGAGCGCCCGAGAGGTGGCGGGGGGCGCTGAGGGGTCCAGGGCCTGCGTTCGCCCCAGGCGCGAAGCACCGACTAGATGCCGAAGGCAGAGCTGGTGCCGGAACGAGGCCGGCGGGGCGTCCCAGGAGGACCGAGTAGGGCAGGGAGAAGGCCCTGGAGAGCTCGGGGGATGGAAAAGGCCCGGGTTAAACGGAGCTTCGAGGTAGCGAGGCCCGGAAAGGGGAGGGGCGGGGTGCGGGAGCGGCCGCCGCTGCCTGGACGGCTGGCGGGCCGCGGCCTGCAGGTGCAGCGGCTTCTGCATCAGGTAGGCAGGTGCACGTGGTCGACCCTCGAGAGGAGGTCTGTCCAGAGGCGTGTGCGCCGGGAGAGTGAGGGGAGGTTTAGGGAGTAGCGGGAGTTAGGGTTATCTGGCTACAGTTGTGGCTAGGACATCAAAGACTTTGAATGCTGGGATGTGGAATCCAGATTTGGCCTCGCAGGTAGACTCGACGGTCTCTGAGCAAGAAGAGTAGTGAGTGCCTTAAAGGCGCAGTTGTCTATATCTGGCATTACGGCCTGCCAAGGAATTAGGCATTGATCTGCTAATTTTTATAGTCATTTAAAGTTGCTTTATTGCATTTATCAAATGATTTAAGTAATATCGTTGAGTTTTTAAAAATAGAAAAGTTGAAAAATCTAGTTCAATATTTGATTAAAAACCCAAAGTGTGGCTATGAAGATTAGTTATATGGTGTTGTCTTTTCCTTTGTCTTGCTTTTGTGCCGTTTTTCCCTCACTGACTTGACTGAATTCTGTCTTAATGCCTCAGTTCTTCTATATCAGTAGCTAGCACTTAGAGTTTTTCTCTCCCTCATCTTGTGGTCTTATTTTTAACCTTAACTCTTTTCTGTGCAGACCTTTAACCTGTCCTGTGTCCCTGAACCAAGTAAAACATTTCTTGGAGTGGCGGCATTGGGCTATGGTCTACAAAGACAAGTAACTCAGTTTTACCGTGTGTTAGGCCTTCTCTGGACGTGTCTGTAACTATAAAGTTTCTGTATTTATCCTGTGGCTGATAAAAAGAGAGAAAGCTAAAGCTGTTTTATTCACGGTAGTATTTTTATAACATATCAATTTATTAGTCTGATTTGTCTTCTAAAATCAACTGTACAATGGTATTTGGTACTTGTGTTAGAAACTGACACTAATTCTGTCACGATCTTTATAATTTATGTTATCTTGGGCCACAGGCAATTGCAAGGATTAAATCCTGCAGTTGCCTTTGGCCCCAAACAAGAAAATCTGGATCAGTTAATTTTAAAAAAAGACAATAGCTTCCTACTTTGGGCCCTGTTGCTTCCCCCTGTGCTGTTTCAGCCCCATCCCACCTTGTTGCCTTCATTCCTTCTTTGCTCTGCTGGGCATCTTTAGAGGAAAACTTCACACCAACTTCCTCTACTATAAATTCTCTCCCTCCACTCGACTCCACACTTCTCTTTGCCAACATACACCACTACTTCTTCACTGATTTTTTTTTTTTTTTTAAAGCCTACATCCCTGTCTGGCTCTTTCCCATCTTTCATATTCTGGTTGAAATGTTCTATTTTTCCTCCTTTCTCTTCGGTAAGGCCTCAGATTTTTAAAAGGTTAGGCTTTATTTATCCTGCATGATCCACTTCTGTCTTCCTCTTCTATCACCTTTTTCTTATTCTGGAATGTTTGTAAACTCTTATGCTTGCTTTCACCAAGCCTTCAGTCTTCCCCTTGTGGTTAAACATTCTTCCTCTAGACACAGCAAAAGATGCTTATGTTTCCATTTTTCCTACAAGAAAAAAAGTTTTCTTTTTTTTTTTTTGTGAGGAGATCAGCCCTGTGCTAACATCTGCCAATCCTCCTCTTTTTTTCTTTTTGCTGAGGAAGACTGGCCCTGGGCTAACATCCGTGCCCATCTTCCTCCACTTTATATGGGACGCTGCTGCAATGTGGCTTGCCAAGCAGTGCGTCAGTGCGCACCCGGGATCCGAACCGGCGAACTCCAGGCCACCGCAGTGGAGCACACACACTTAACCACTTGCACCACCGGTCCGGCCCCGAAAAAAGTTTTCAAATTCACATGTACTTCAGTCTCTTCTTGGAACATTTTTCATCCAGAAGCATGACATGGCCATTACTATAAAGTCCGTTGAGTGACCACTGGTATTGTGGTAGGCACTGTATAGTGAATTTCAAAGTCCTAGTGCCACGTTCATAAGTGTTTGCCACCAATAGATGTTATCACGTGTGTGTGCATGAATGTTCTCGTACACATACATACTAAAATGCACAGATAATAGAACCATAAGTCAACATATGAATATGAATATATATTCAGTATATTCCATTATAATCAAGCCAAAGACATTTTGGGGTGGAAGATGAGGATGGGTAAATTTATAGCTAGGATAGAAGGTTGAGGGATAGCATCCTTTGGCATTCTGTATTCATGAGAAGGATGAGAGGAGAGAGTCATTCCTGTGTAGATGAAGAGACCTCAGGAAGGAGGCTGAGTTTCAGGAGTTAAGAGACATGACTTGTAAGGCTGGAGTGAATAGCAGGAGGATGGGATGGAGGAGCCCGAGTCCCAAAAGCATACAATTGCTATACGCGAACAGCCAATATTCTCTGTCAGAGAATATAAAAAATTCTCTTGTTCTAGTACTGATTTCAACTATGGTCAGGTGTTCATTAGTAACCCATATTGAAGTTTTCCTACCTTGTCTCTGCACCACTGGAACCACTTACCAAATTTTCCTTTATTATTTTTTTCTGCTTACCAATGGTTACAATCATGATAGTCTCCACCACCAATGATTAACCCCCAGGTAACCATCATTAATTTTGACTACATTCCCTATCTATTTATATGCTTTAACTTTTCCTGCCTGCTCCACAATCTACTTGTGGTAGTAGTGACTTAAAATTCCATTTATGACTCTCACTTTTATCTCATTTGTAAATTGCGCTTAAAATTATAGACTCAAAACTGGACACTTAGAAGGCATGTAGTTCTTCCTTATCTCTGAAAGGTGATCAAGTAGGTCTTTGCTTGACTGTTTCTACTGAACGGAGTGGGTTACTCCTCCTGCAGTGGAGGCTGCCCATCTCCTGTTATCCAGCTTCAGTGACTAGAGGGTTGTTAAGATGAATCTGCCTTGCTTTTGCATCTCATTTTTTCCCTAGTTTTGCTCTTTGAAACAGTATGGAAGAAATCTTCTTTTCAATGTGGCAGTTCTTTAAAGATTTGGAAAGGGTCTGTGTTTTGTTAGCTATTTGTCTAAGCTTTTTTCTTTGCTCCAACACTGCCCAAGAGAACTTTCTGCGATGATGGAAATGTTCTCTGCCTGTCCTGTCTAATCAGTAGCCACTAGCCACATGTGGTTGTTGAGCACTTGAAATGTGGCTAGTGTGACTGGAGGAACAGAATTTTAAATTTTATTTAATTTTAGTTAATTTAAATAGCCAAATGAGGTGAGCGACTCTTGTGTTAGTGCAGCTCTAAACTCTGGGAGTTAGCACGTTGTCACGTGGCTGTCTTTTGGCTGCTCCAGAAATCTGATGGTCACCTCAGACGTGGTAAAAACATGTGTAACTGTGCTCTTGATATGTCTGAAGGCCAGTCTTACACCTTGTCACAACTGAGAAAAAACACCAACCCAACCCCCAAAGCCCTGATGACTAATGTCAGTTTTTATTGAAAGTTTCTTAGAAGGAGTAGAAGTTGAAGGTTATATCTCATTTCCTGTATCTCAAAAGCAAAACTTAAAACAAAAATCCTCATTTAATCTCTCTTTTCCTAAGAGAAGAGTCCCTGAAGTCCCTCTCCCTATAGTGGCTGCCAAATTTCTCCCTTCTCTTTTCCAACAACATCTTTCCTCCTTCTCTTTGAGCCTTACTCTTCCGTTCTGAGCACTACCTCTGTCCTCTTCCCCTTGAGAAGAGTTCTTCTGTGCACTCCTCTTTCTCCAAATTGTCTTCCTTTTCATTATCTCTGCTCAGAAAAACCAAGGAACTTTTTCTGGGCCCAATCTTTCTGGGGAGTGATTAGGGCTAGAAGGTCATAAATAATTTTTTTTTTTTTCCTTTCTCACATAATTCCAGACCTCCTCCTAGGAGTCCTTTCATTTTCTTTTCTTATCATTGCTGAAGAATCTTTATTTAGCATTCTTTTACAGAAGAATCTCTAATGTCTTCATTCCCGATCTATGCTTGACAAATCATAAAGCTATTCCTTCGCAGTTTCTTCATCCATTTTTCTTTCATTTTTGTTTTTCACTTTTTTGCTTATCTGTTATTTTTAATACGTTTATCTTCTTTTTACCAGTCTTCTCCATACAGATAGGCTGCACCCACAGAGGAAGCAGCATTCATATCCCACTGTTGTCACCCAGTGCCTCATCTTCTCTTGATTCCCTTTTGGGTCACCATTGTTGTCCATACCTACCTCCCTTTATTGTCTGTTGTTCTCTTCTCCTCCTTGTTCATATCTTTAGTAATATTCACTATTTTTTAAAAAATCCTTTTTGAGGACTCAGATTTTTTCCAGAGAACCTCATATAAGTCTCTGTACTGTGACCTAAAACTGTGTATGTAGCATTGATTTCTGTGGGTTGGGGTAATGGGGTTGAGGGGCAGACTATCCTCTCAACCATGGCACTAATGTTTTGGCTGGATAATCCTTTGTGGTGGGGGGCAGTCCTGTGCACTGTAGGATGTTTGGCAGCATTCCTGGCCTCTACCCACTAGATGTTAGAGGTACCTTCTCAGTTGTGACGACCAGAAATGTCTCCAGACATTGCCTAATGTCTCCTGGAGGGCAAAATCCCCCCTCACCCCTGACCCCTGCGTTGAGAACAACTGTGCTAGAATATCGGCTTTCTGAAATTGATAGTCATACTTTTTCTCTCCAACCGCTGATTTGTTTGCTTTGCTTGAGTTTTCAAAAGTATGGTCTTTGTCTTACTTGGTGGGAGGCAGCCTCTGAAAATTGCAGGTTCCTGACTCATCCTAGACCTACTGAATCAGAAACGCTGGAAGTAGAATCTGGAAATCTGATTTTTACAAGACTCTGCCCGACCCCACCCCAACCCTAACCAGGTAATTCTTATGCCCTAGCTTTGACCCTCCCATGGCATAACTGCTGCATTACCCACATTTATTTCCTGCAAGTCTTCCTGGTGCTCTAGCTTTGCTTCCGCTCTTGGCCCCATGATGCCAACACAAATAGGGAGGCCTCAGGTTACCAGGACAACCGGAACACAGGAAATCGTAAAGGCTCAGCGCTCCCACAGGCATCACAGATTGTGGCTCTGCCGGCTTGCTTTCTCCTTAGGGACTCAGTCATATTTCCTACTCCCCACCCCCAAACCACCCAGAATGGCAGATACCCAGGCCCAAGTCACAGACCTGGTGGTGGAATGTGGAATGGGTAGAATGAGGAATGGTGAACGAAGCTTTCTTTCTAACATTGATATTCCATGACACCTTGGGGATAATTGAATTTTGTGCTGGTGAGACCCACATTCTTGTGAGAGCTGATTAGATTACAAGCTTCGGAGTCAGGATGCTCCATTTATTTATGTATATTATTTATACTTGTTTCATTGGACCTTGAGTCTTGGATTTTTATGGATCCCTAGCTAGATGTTTTTATAATTTGCTTTGGGTCAAAAGATGTAGCAATCTACTTCTGATACACTGGGAGCAGCTAATATTTAGCAAGAAAAGAATAGATACCAGATAATAAATTGGGTTCTATTTATACTTCCTTATAAAGCTAGTCATTTGTTTTAAGGAAGATCATCTAGTTTGAGTAAGTCTTTAAAGCCATGAGTAAATGAAAACCTACTTGCCTTTGGAAGCTTAGAAAATGTTGAATTGATCCCAGACTGGAGCAGGCCACCTCCATGGAACATTCATGGCAGGCCAGAGCAAGGGAGAAGGAAGGGTGATAAGTGACTTGCTGGTTCTCTCCCAACAGTTGGAGGACTATTGTGTGGAGGAGGGGTTAGATTTACTTGGTTTAGCTCCAGAAGGTGGAATAAGGACCTTTATTTTATGGGATGGGATGGGAGATGGGAGACAGATTTTGGCTTAATAAGAAAGAACATTTGAGTAGTTAGAGGACCTCAAGCTGGAATGAGCTGAATTATTAGTGAATTATTCGTGACCATATTGTTTATATAGAGTACCACTTGCATAAGGTTTGGATGAGATTTTGGACATTAAATTGGGTTTGACCTGTAAGGAGAAGTAGCCAAATTTATCGGAAGTCAGTTCACCCTTTCAATTATATGCTTCTGTGGCAACTATTAAAGTCATTACTGTTTTTCTAGGCATCTCTGCCAAGTTTACTCCCTTGATTCATCGAATATTAGAATTGGTAGTAGAGTCTTGAGAGATTTCTCAAACATCGTTCCTTAGTCCTTTGGAGATTCAAGAATGCCTCAGAGGTGGCTGAGAGGTGAAATGAAGGATAGCTGGGGCTCTGAGCCCTTAACCTAGGTTTCAACAAGAACAATCTTGCTTTTTTTTTTTTTCTTCAGGAAAAAAAAGAGTTCAGCTGAAAAAAAAATCTTAGAGGGCCTAATATTCCAAGTTCTTCATTTTGTTAACAGGGAAACAGATACGGAGTAAGAAAGTGTCTTGCCAAAGGTCACACAGCTAAAAAATTTCAGAGTTGGAATTCAAATCTCTCTCTTCTAATTCCAATCATTTGTTTCTTCCACTCTACTAGTCTACCTTCTTATAATTCAGTAAAAGTTTCTCTCCATTTCTCTGGCCACCACTGAAATCCAGAATTTTATTTATTTAGAGGTACTGTTCTCTATGAGCCACTGAACTAACCTCCCTGCTATCCAATCTCTCCTTCTGATCTATATTATGTACACTGTTGCCTTCTTATTCTTCATGAAACATTGTCTTCATTATAAGATTTCTCTGCTCAAGAACTTTCTCCATATTGCCTATAAGAACTTTTCAGCCTGACACATTGTTAGCATTCTTTAGGATCCTAATTGTTCACCTAGCTGAACTTGAGCCCAAATCCATCCTATTATGGGTAATTAATGGGCTGTATAATAGTGAGGTTAACTGAGTCCCACCCTACCTCTAGACTCCAACTTTGGCAAGATTTTTGTGTGTACAGTTTTAATCAGGGATGATGAGAAGATACAAAAGAAATAGAAGATCACAGCTCATAAAAAGCAAGTTGCATAACAATAGGTATAATATAATCAATTTATATGGCACATACATGCATTTTTTATGCATTTTAAAACAAGAATGAGATATATAGAAATAGTCTGGAAAAAAACACACCAAACTGATAACAGACATTAATTCTGATGAGGGGGAATGAGAAAGGATGGGGGACAGGAAAGGAAGGGGGTACTTAAAATATTTATTTCTCCACTGAGGAGAGCCTCACAGGATGGAAGGGAAGCCTAAGAAATCAGGCTTGGAACTGACAGAGAGACAAGGAACTGCTCAGCTGTCTTGCCTGGCTCCGTTGTGAAGCATTTCTTTGCTTCTCGCATCTCTCTGCTAAAGAAGTGAAGTCCCAGGAGATTATTTGGTCACACTTAAGTCAAGGGTCATCTATGGCTATATCAGGATAGAGAGATTAGATCTGGGGAAGGACCCCTGGGGAAACTCCTTGGTTTCTGTTGAGGAGGGGCAAACCCAGAGCAGGAGAGGTCACTTAGGAAGGGGCATAGACGCTGGGAACTAGAAGTGACAAGTGTCCGTTGAGTTCGTCACCCCTCCTCCACTCCTTATCTACACCTGGATCCTAGGCCTTTCTTTACTTTGGCTCAACCCAAGCCCTGTGCTGTGGTTTTAACATTTACTAGGGATCAAGGGGCAGTGAGTTAATGGGATGGGGGAAAAGAGGAGTGTAAGGTAGGGCAGGTAGAGAGAGCAGTTAGCAGGTTTTACTGCTTTCTCCCCTTCCTTTGCTTACACAGAAAGCCTTTAGAGTACCTGACAGTTTAAGAAGTGATCATAATAAACATTTGTAAGTCGAGTTACGAATAAAAACCTTATCCATCTGGGCGTTCTAACAACCTGCTCCTCTAATGGTGGAGCCATTCTTCTCCTATGCCATATGGAGTGTGGCCAGAGAGGCATTTCTGCCTCGTGTGTGTGTGTGTGTGTGTGTGTGTGTGTGTGTGGTCATTCCTGCCAGCACACATGCCCTCTTTGGAAGGTCCAGACCCCAATCAGAGTATGTACAAGAAGTGTTTTCTTTTCCCACTGTGGGGATTCTTCACTTTTGAAGCATTAACCTTCTGATGAAAAAGAGCTTTCTTCAACGCCTGATTTTTAAGAAATTAACTTGGGTTAATCATGAGAGGGTGGGAAAATTCACACTCTAACTTCTGTGAATTGGAAAACAAATTTCCTAACCTATTCCCTTGCCACCGGATACAGAATTCCTTCCTTTGGTGTGTTTTAGAAGGCTGATGGATCAAGGATAATCCTCTATTACCGATGGACCGATTAACCTCTGTAATGATTTGTCGGCCAGCCACTACTGATAACAAAAAAAAAGACTTTCAAATAACCCCTTAACTGTTGCAAAATAATTATTTTTTCAACTTTATTGAAATATAAGTTACCTGTAAGACAATGCACCCATTTTAAGCATACAATTCAGTGAGTTTTGACAGATATTTACACCTGTGTAATTATAGCCTCAGTCAGTATATAGAACATTTCTGTCAGCCCTCCAAATTCCCATTACCCATTGCAGTCCTTCTCCCCTGCCCTACCCCAGACACCCACTGATCAGATTTCTATCACTGTAGATTAGTTTTGCCTGTTGTAGAGCTTCATGTAAAGGGAATCATACAATGTGTATCCTGTGTTTGGCTTCTTTAATTCAGCATTATGTTTTTGATATCCATCCATGTTTTTGTGTATATCAATAGCTCATTTCTTTTTATTGCTGAGTAGTGTTTCATTGTTCTATATACCACAGTTAGTTTATCCATTCATCTGTTGATGGACATTTAGGTTCTTTTCCGCCTTTTGGAAGCTGCTTTGAACATTCACATACAAGTCTTTTTGTGGAGATATGTTTGCATTTTTCTTGGATAAATACCTAGGAGTGAAATCTTAGGTCCTGTGGTAAGTGAATGTTTAACTTGATTTAAAAAAAGAAACAACTGCCAAACTGTTTTCCAAAGTGGCTGTACAATTTTATACTTACTGGCGTTGTATGAGAGTTTCAGTTGCTCTGCAACCCTGTCAGCACTTGGTATTGTCAGTTTTTTAAAAAAATCATTCTAGTAAGTGTATAGTGGTATCTCATTGTGGTTTTTATTTGCATTTCCCCAATGATTATTGATACTGAGCATCTTTTCATGTGTTTATTTTGCCACCAATATCATATTTGGTGAAATCTATTTAAATCTTTTGCCCATTTAAAAAATTGGAATGTTTGGTTTGTTATTGCGTTGTAAGAGTTCTTTATGTATTCTGGACACAAGTCCCTTGTGAGTATATGAATTGAAAGTATTTCCCCCCAGTCAGTGGCTTGTCTTTTTATTTTCTTTACGGTGTCTTTTGAAGAGCAGACATTGTAAATCTTGGTGGTCTCAATTTCTTATTTCTTCTTGTAACAGCAGTGCTTTTTGTGCTCTGCATGAGCAGTCTTCGCTTACTCCAAGTCACAAAGATTTTCTCCTGTATTTCCTTCTGTATCTAGAAGTTTTATAGTTTTAACTGTTAACGTTTAGGTTGTTTTATGTTTATGATCCATTTTGATCACTTCCTTAACTTTTTCTTCACTGCACAACAGATGCAGTAGGAAAGGAAGAATCTGAAAGATGATTACCTCTCAAAAATGGACATGTAGCATAGAAATATTAAGCTTTTGTTCTGTGTATTGTTGTCTTCATCTAATATTTATTATTAACTACTCATTAGTAAAATATATACCTGTCGTCTACTGTGAGTCAAGCACTGGAGATACAGTAATGAATACACGAGAAACGTCCTTGCTCCATGGAATTTACATCTTAATGGAAGAGGCTGTGTTTGCATGCATGGCAAAGTAAAGAAAATGTTATTGTCTCCATCTGTGATTCCTCAGTTGAAGGAAGTATTTCAGATCCTTGGCATCTCCTTAATCTTACTGAATGATAGAGCAGGAACCTCTTTCCACAAAGGGTCACTGCTCTGTAGAGAAAAGGGAATCTTGGGCTGCATATAGCCAGCTGTAATACAATTCGGGAAGCGGTACAGTGGTGCAGGATGGAAAATCATAGTAAGTGATCTCGCTCCTGTTACTATTGAGGTATCATGACCAGACTTAATGCTCTCTTCTTTGGTTTAAGCACAACAGTTTGTTTTTGTCTCTAGTCCTATTTTTCATAATATCTTTTTGCCAAAAGAGTTCACTGATAGTATCCTTAGAGAACTCCTAGATCTCTTTCCTGATGGACACCCAAATGTCTTCTAACTATTCATATGTTCCTTAAAACCAGTCATACTTTGTGTTAGTGATACCACCATTCTTCAGGCCACTTCAGGTATCACTAATAAGTGCTAGTTACTATTAACATTTTAAACTAGTACTGATATTAAATAACCAGATAACAAGTGGTATTAATTCAGAGCAGGATGAGATCACTATGGCCTAGGTTGACCTTCATAGAAGAAATAAAGCTTGAACTAGTTCTGAAAGATGAGTAGGATTTTGGTAGGTACAAACAAAGAAGGAAGATTAATTTGGATTAATGGATTTAAAGAAGAAATTAAGGATCAGCACATACACCATTTGTGGTGTGACACCCTTATCATCTATCCATAGCAGACGTCATTAATCCATCATGGCACTCATTCTTGCTGAACCTGGACACAGCCTGGTGAGACTAGAACTAGATAATAGGAAAAGACATGTAGACACTAAATGGAGAGAGATTTTGAAAGAGGCATCAGTGAGACTTTGTGAAAATGTCTGAGCCTGGAGGTCAAGATGCGAGACATTTCCCATGTGTGACAGGCAAGCCCTTGGTGCAGATACTATGAAGAGTTTCTGTTGCATTTGTGCTGAGTATACAAGCATCTGAAGGGTATGATAGGCATCACAACCAGACTCAGAAAAATAGTGCCGGGGGAAGACAATGCAATTCATTCTGCCAGCGGG
Organism: Ceratotherium simum simum; assembly: GCF_057802395.1. Classification (NCBI taxonomy): domain Eukaryota; kingdom Metazoa; phylum Chordata; class Mammalia; order Perissodactyla; family Rhinocerotidae; genus Ceratotherium; species Ceratotherium simum. Next base: position 40,122,225 of record NC_141928.1, on the reverse strand, counting down.
CACTACTCAGGCTATTTCTAGGCTGACAGAGACCCTAGAGTTATACCAGCCACGGTGTTGGACTGTGATTGCCAGCAGAGTAAATAGCAAACAGGGGCAAAAGAACATTGCCCTGGAGATCTAGGAAGCCAGAGGACCACTTGCTCAAGGAGTCCAACTCTTTCCCACTGCGATGAAGTCCCCTTCCCCTCGTGTATCCAGATCCAGATCCATCTGAGGCAGAGAAGCAGGGGCGAGGTGGCTACCTGAGAGACTGACCAATTTTTATTCAAGAGAGTCTGAGCAGTACTTTAAAGATATGGTATCAGCAACTGTGAAGATGTACAGACCTTCATGTGAGTAGAGGGTGCCAGCCAGCTTATCCACCGCCATTGACGAGAGAAGGCAGGACTCAATGTAAAATGATGTAGGCCTCTGGACCTGCCTCCAAGAGGGGATGATTGGGCTCATCTGAGGTAGGTTAAGATAGATGCCAGAGGCATGTGACCTAGCTGAGCAGGTAGCTCAGTGCACTCAGCTGCAGAGGACTGCTTACTCATGTGTACCTGCCTCAGCACCATCAGTGTCCCAGCACTGGCTGAACCTGTTGCCAAGAAGAACCATGTTGTTGAAACACATCCACTACACTTGGCCCTGTCACCCCTGTGAGGACAGATTCTTGTGGTCTGCAATTTCCATCAGCATCCACCTTCATCCCGAGGAGCACATTTTTTGACGAGTCATCCAGATTACCTGGATTTAGCCATTGACTCATTTTTAAATTCATTCTAATATTAATTGAGAGTCTGTTATTGAGGTACACTGTCCTACGCACTGAGGATACAGCATTTTTCAGAGATAAGGGAATAAATACAAATATAATAAAGTTTGAACAGTATTAAGTTTGAAAAATATTACTGAGAAAGTACAGAGTATTATTGGAATACACATTTTTGGGGGGACCTCATCTATAAAGGAAGTAGTGTTTACCCTGTGACCTTAAGAATGGTTTTGAGGGGCTGGCCCGGTGGAGCAGCGGTTAAGTGCGCGCACTCTGCTTTGATGATCCAGGGGTCACAGGTTCGGATCCCGGATGCGCACTGACGCACCGCTTGTCAAGCCATGCTGTGGCGGCGTCCCACATAAAGTAGAGGAAGATGGGCACAGGTGTTAGCCCAGGGCCAATCGTCCTCAGCAAAAAAAAAGAGGAGGATTGGCATCGGATGTTAGCTCAGGGCTAGTCTTCCTCACACACACAAAAAAATGATTTTGAGATCATCATGTGAAAGGTGGGAAGAATGTTTCAGGCAGAAGGAACAACATGTGCAAAGGTGAGAGATATGAAAGGAATGAAAGAAGTTCAGTGTATCTGGAGCATAGAGGGGGAGGAGGGGATGTGATGTAGGATGGGGCTGAAGAGATAGGCAGCGGCCAGATCATGGAGAACCTTGAAATCCACCATAAGGTGTTTGTAGTTCTTCCTACAAAGGGGAAGCCATTCAAGGGTTTTACACGGAGGAGTGACTTTGCCAGCAGTGCATTTTGGCTGTTTTATAGACAGTAGATTGGAGAGGATCAACACTAGATGCTAGGAGACAAGTTAAGGGGCTGTTACATTGGTCCAGGTGAAAGATGATGGTGGTTTAGACTACATAGGGTAGAGGCAGTGGAGAAGTGGATGGATTTGAGGGCATATTTTGGAGGTATATCCAGCAAGACTTGGATGTGGAGAGTGAGGGAAATGGAGAATTCAAGGATGACTATGGTTTTTTGTCTTGAGCATGTGGGTGCATGGTGGTGTCATTTACTGAGTAAGAGAACATTGGGGTGGGAAGATATTTTGGCGGGGGAATCATGTCTGGTTTTGGACGTTGAGTTTTAAGTGCTTGCAAGGCCATCAAGTGAAGAGATCCAGTAGGCAATTGGATATATTAATTCAGAGCTGACAGAAATGGACTGGCAATTCATTCTTGCCGTATAGAAATGTTTATTGGAGTTATGGCTATAGATACAATTGTAGAAAGAGCGTTGAGTGGAGAAAAAGCAAGCCTAGAATAGAGCCTCAAGGAACACCAGTCAACCCATGGGACAGGTAGAGAAGACTGAGAGACTGAGAGAGGGCTGCCAGCTGATTGGGAGAAGCCTGTAGTGTGGTGTCACGGAAGGTGTCCCACTACAGTCTGCCGTAGAGAGGTGGCAGAGTGTTTGGCTGGACTCCTGGTGGTGCTGAAGTTACCTATAATATTTGATGGGGTGAATGGGCTACAGAGGACCAGAGGAGCACACCTGGGGTGCCCAGCCTACCTTAGATATCTCTCTAATAACATGGCAGCCTTCTGCCTGTCAAATCTGAAGAAACCTGGACTCTAGGAGGTAGCAGGGCTCAGAGGAAGGAGATGGTTCCCACACAGATGTGTACCTTCAAGGCTCTGCCTTTAACCTGTTGAAGTTCAGTAGGAACAGAGTGAATCCCAGTCTATGGATCTGAACCATCCCACAAACTTCGTTACATTCTCATCACTTCCTTGAAGAAGATCTTCACCTTTTTTTCTGTCTTTGCCACTCTGATTTTGATGCCCAATTGGTTCCCCCTGGTCTTGATCTCCTTTTCTGAGGAGTAACTTCCATAGGTACTTATTTCTAATAACCCCCCTGCTTGGCTGGCAAGCTCCAAGAAGCTGCCTCCTTACACACCGCCCTAATAAGCGGTCACCACAGAGCACGGTTCAGCTTTATAGGCCTAGATAGATATGTGTAGATGCTTCCTTTACCCTTTCTAGAGGTGTTAGTGGCTCTGAGCCTTGGAAGTTCTGTTCTCAACCATCTCCTCCTGTTTTGCTTGTCTGAGCATATTTATTAGCTAGATGTTAGAGTTGCTTCTATCCTTCAGTGAAGCTTGGCTTTTATATCTATTACTCTGGGCTTGTATCTGGGCCTAGTCTTGCTCATGGCCTTCAGGCTTTTTTTTTTTTTTTTTTTTTAGATTTTATTTATTTATTTTTCCCCAAAGTCCCAGTAGATAGTTGTGTGTCATAGCTGCACATCCTTCTAGCTGCTGTATGTGGGACGCGGCCTCAGCATGGCCGGAGAAGCAGTGCGTCGGTGCGAGCCCGGGATCCGAACCCGGGTCGCCAGCAGTGGAGCGCGCTCACCCAACCACCAAGCCACGGGGCCGGCCCGCCTTCAGGCTTTTGATGACCTTTCCTATGGAGTAATAGTCTGTGGAGCTTTCTACCACATGCTTTTTTTCCAGCCAGGATTAGTTAAAAATTAGCCAAAAGATCGTCTTCCTATTCCAAAAGTCTGTAACCTCTGTGTTCCATGTATTGGGCCTGAGGGATGCCTGTAGCCCTTAGCTTATTTCAGGACCTATGATTGACATACCCTGAGTCTAAATAATGAATTTGCAAGCCCAGTGGTGGCTTGCAATTTCTATATAGGAGAAACTTAAGGGCAGAAATCTGATTGCAAGGGGAGGGAGGCAGTTAGAAGATTTGTCTTGAAGCTGAGTCCACAAGAGTAATGAGATCAGCTGATTGGGACTGACCACCAGAAAAATAAAAAACAAAGTTGTGATTAATAAAAATATGTACTATACTTTGTTCATGTAAATGAGTTTTGTAAGTGTGGAATTTAAGGCCTTTAAAAATACCTTCTTTTGGCCAATTGTTTCATTTACTTAGTTTCTTCCTTCTCCAAACAAGGTGTTATACCATTAACCTGAGAATTTTAAACACAGGCTTTGCTGACTTGTTTCTATTCATGTAGTTTTATTTGGCTTACTTTATTGGGAAGGGAAAGGAGTTCACTGCCATTGACGCCGACAATTCTTCCTCAAATCCTACAAGTGATCTTTTCCTTGGTGAGTTGTCCTATAAAATTCTAATCATTGCTGTTGTGCAATATCAAAATACCTTCCTTATGTAGCAGTGACAGCACACGTGCCCACACCCAGTGAAACAAGGTCATGTTCCACCTCAAGTTACCTCCATTGGGATGGTAGGTGATGCCATGATTGCGGATGAACTCACCAAGGAAATGAATATGGGAGGAAGAACGCAGGAAGCTGAGGACCAGAGCCGGGGGGGCAAAGGAGTTCAGAGGAGGAGGAGGATCTTCATCACAGTGAGAGAGCAGTGGACATAGAGATGGAAGGATGGCTAGTAGAATGTGCTGTGGTAGAAGCCATGGTGAGAGTTGTAAGAAGAAGGTGATGGTCAAAGTCAAATGTGACTGAAGTAAAAAGGAGGAATTGACTGTCATCTCTGAACTAGGATCTTCACTATGTTCCTCCTCATCTAGATCATTTATAAAAATTTTATACTAGACTATTCAATTCTGTTCAATAAGTATTTGTTGAGCTGTATACTAACTGTGGTGGGGTTGTGTAAAGTGTTTTAAAGTAATATGTCTTTATAAACAAATATACTGGTAATTTGTATGTAAAAACTCCATCAATTTTGACTGGTACATTTGCTAAATGGAAACTACAGACCTATTTCAGTGACATTTAAAAAAAATCTTTTGGTATCCTTTCATCCCTGTGATGAAAGAAATTTTCTTTTTTTTTTTTTTCGGTGAGGAAGATTGGCCCTGAGCTAACATCTGTTGCCAGTCTTCCTCTTTTTGCTGAGAGAGATTGGCTCTGAGCTAACATCTGTGCCCATCCTCCTCTATTTTGTATGTGGGATGCTGCCACAGCATGCCTTGATGAGCAGTGCATTGGTCCACGCTCGGTATTCAAACCCGTGAACCCGGGCCACCGAAGTGGAGTGTGTGAACTTAACCACTATGCCACCAGGCCTGCCCCAATGTGATGTCTGTTTTTAAAAAAACGAAATCCTCTTATGGTTTTTTTCTTATTACAAAAGTAATACATAATCATTGAAAATACAGTTATATATAAAATTCTAACCCGTGCTATCCGCAAGAGATAGCCATTCTCAACATTTCGATTTACACCATTCCAGGTTTCTACTATATATGTGAATATGTGTGTGTATTTTAAATGAAACTGGGGTCATTCCATACATTTTTCAGCTTTCTGTTTTCACTTGATGTATGGTGGGGAACAATCTTTGATATCATACATCTCTGGAACAATGTTTAATGGGCTGATTGGATTTTAACATATGAGTGTAATATAATTTAATTGTACTATGTCTTATAGGAAATTTAGGTCTTTCCTAATTTTTCATTATTATAAACAATGCTGTATCAAGTATCTTTGATGCTAAATCTGCAATTGTTTTCTTTAGGTAGATTCTTGAGGTGGAACTGTTGGGTTTACAGGCTTTTGATGGAGATTGCCAAGTTGCTGTCTAAAGTTGTACAGATGGGACCCCCACTGGCAGTGTATGACAGTACCATTTTCCTGCGTACTTGCTAACATTAGGTGTTATTATTTCTAAAAATCTTTTTTTATAGGTGAAAAAATAGTCCTTCATTGTTATTTCAATTTTATAGCCAGTTTAAAATAAATATATATATTTACCTGTGGCAAATACTTATTCTTTGAAGATATATTTTATTAAAATAGCTAAAAATTATTCTAAATTGGTTTAACAAAGTGAATGATCAATCTGGGTAATTTTGTTTTTGGTTGAATGTAGATGTGATTCTGAAGTGGTCATATCCAAGTCCTGTCCCTTATTAACTGGGTAGTCTTGGGCAATTGGTTAATGTCTCTAGGCCTCAGTGTCTTTATCAAATGAGAACTATAATAGTACCTGTTTTAGAGGGTTGTTAGGCAGATTAAATGAGATACTATATGCAAAGCTCATGACCCAGTAGTGGGCATGTGGCACAAAATAAATATTAGCAATAGTTATTGGTGAGACTGATTTTCTTATGTGACTCTCAAACTGACTGAAGGCAGCATCAAAAGTGGAATTTCTGGAACAATTTTTTAAAGGCATCATCGTGGGAGCGATCATCTAGACTCTGAATGATAGTGTTCTTCCCATCAACAAAAGCTAAGGGGATCCCAAGATGAATAAAACATGTCTCTGTTTTCAGGTGGCTTCCTGCCTAGCAGGAGGGATGAGATGTACCCATGTTACTCTTATATGAGGCAGGAAGCGAAAGCCTTCACGGAAGAGATACAGGTAAAACACTGAGGGTTCAGGTGAAAGACAATTCTCAAGCAGAAGGCCGCATCTGAACCAGACCTTGAAGAACGGTTAGGATTTGGATATGTAAAATATGAGGTGGGAGTGGGGAGAGTGTTCTTTGCAGGAGGAATCACCTGAGCACGAAGGCGAATAAGGCTGGAGATAGAAATCTAGGCATTATCAACCACTGGCACTAGCTAGAATCATGGAAGTGGATAAATATGTGATCAGTACAAATTGCACAGTCACAGACTTGGAAATGCAGCAATTCTAACTTTTGTTTTTAGAGCTGACATTTTCCTCCCACTGATAGAGGAACACTTAATGTTGTACCATTCAGATATATTTGGTCCAATCCATTGTGTGTGTGTGTGTGTGTGTGTGTGTGTGTGAAAACTAAGATTGATAACTCCCAGTCCAATTCAAAGCTCCATCTCTGGGCTTTCCGCTTGTTCCCTACCTGTTTGGTTCTATCTTCCAGAATTTGTACACAGTCAGCTACTTGTGGGGAGGCTTATATCCTTACTGGTCTCATCTTGGTCATTTCCTGTCTCTACTAGCCAGCTTGTCGTGTTCTTCCCTTCCCTACAGTTGGTTCTAAGAGGATGATGGCCAGTGGTGGTTTTGATGGATGGTGGTGCATTAGCTTTTTCTGCACCTGGATAACCCCTTGGAGATGCATCGACTGTATGCCTCACCACCAGCAAGTGAACCCTGCACATCCTCTTGCTCTTGCAGAAAAGCCTCTCAGGGTTGGCACACCAGCTCACCTTCCCTTCTGAAGCCCACAGCTCTGTATGGGCCCATGTGAATTTAAGAATCCCTTCTCTCCACTCCTGGGTCATCAGCCTTCAGCACTTCATACCCCATAGATGCACCATCCCTGAGAGGCTAACCGCTGGAGCTATGGACAGGGCAGGCTGTACAGGCCCAACACTGGATGACCCAATGGGCAGACTCTGTGCTTAGAGCACCAGCAAAGCAGGACCACTAAGTAGGAAAAAGATTTTAATATATTTTTAAAAATGTGAAAGTAGTTACTATGGAAAAATATCAGAACTTATTGTATTTCTTTACACTTACATCATAAGTATAGAAGACTGATTTTATTTTTATTTTTGGGAGGAGTGGAGTATCCCCAAATCTTTCAGTGTCTTGGGTTTCTAAAGGCCTTAATCTGGCCCTGTGCAGGTCCGTTCTCCTCTTTGACTCATCCCAAATTTTGAGGAGGGATTCAGTCATGTCTTTGTCTTTGTCAGTGGCCCCCTTCCCATATTATCCTGAAGACAGGGAAGTAGGAAGTCCGTAATGCTCCTTTCTCTGTCTTTTCCCTAAATTCTTTTTCTCTCCTGTGTTCTTTTGGGAGAAGAGGAAAATCAATTCTGTCTCTTCACTCCTATGTGTACCTCATCTGGACTCCACACCAATAGCAGTGAACTTGGAATTTAGCAATTTTGGAATCAGGGTCTTTGCTCTCAATGGCAGTAAATTCATTTTTGGTTTAGCTGCCACATTTAGAGTCCAGCCAGGAAAACAGAAATCACTTCAAGTATTTAAACTTAGAGGGAATTTCATCCAGAGCATTAGCTATAAAAGTGAAGGGAGAGCTGGGAAGCCATTCAGGGAAGGCAAGGCATCCAGAGATGAGCAGCAGCAGGAATTTTCTACCATTCCCAGGCTGAAGGAACAAGGAGAGGAAGCCCAGGGGCCAGGATGACCTAGAAGCTGGAACTTTGGAGGGCCTACCTTAGGGCGGGAGCCACAGGGGACACAGCTTCTGTCGAAGATGCTGGCCACAGCAGAGGGAGAAGGGGAAGAGATACTTTGTCTTCTGGCTTCCTTCTCACTTCCAGACTTCTGCCAGTGCCTCTCCTTGACTGAATTCAGCAGGGACTCAGGGAGCCGAGGACTCCGTCTGTGAGAGGGAGAGGAGTGGGTCTGATAAGAAGCGGGCCAAGGACTGCCCGGGGTGGGTAGGGCTAGCCAGTGGGAGTGGGAAGGAGCACATCTATTGACTACTTCACATATTCACATAATCTCTCTGCCGCATAAACTGGCTTGTGTCTCTTCCTAGTTAGTCCCCTTCTTAAGGGTAGGCAGGGCAGGGAACTATATTCTGACTTATCTGTGTATCCTCTGAAGGCCCCTCAATAAATATTTGTTATATTGAACTGAATGTAACAGTTTCTAAACTCTCTTTTGGTCATGTGTCACTGACTGTCTCCTCTTCTCAGATTTTTCAATTAAGAGATGAAAAATTTGAAAACCTTTGCACAGTGTTATAAAAACATGCAAACTCATTCTTTTTTTTTTTTTTTTGTGAGGAAGATCAGCCCTGAGCTAACATCCATGCCAATCCTCCTCTTTTTTTGCTGAGGAAGACTGGCCGTAACATCTGTGCCCATCTTCCTCCACTTTATATGTGACGCCAACACAGCATGGCCTGACAAGTGGTACATCGGTGCGCGCCCAGGATCCGAACCCGGGGGGCCAGCAGTGGAGCGCACGCACTTAACCACTATGCCAGGGTGCCGACCCCACAAACTCATTCTTTTAAAGCTTTTCACCTTTCTAGAATATGACCTCAGACTGCTGATGATGGGGTCTAGTTCATTTTTGGGTAGGAAATATCCCTAATAATTACCACAATTATTAACATTTTATAATGCTTTACAATTTACAAAGTACTTTTACATTTATTTTTGTTGTAAGTAGGTTTTAATCTGGAGATCCTGGAATCTGTTTATTTGACTTATGTCAAGTTAGTGTAAAGCTTAGGTTTGAAAGAAAAACATTAGGGTTCTTTTTTTGTTTTCTTCTGAACTGCAGATGATGGACAACCTTCTTTGTCTTTTTTTTCTTTCTTTTTTGGGAGGAAGATTAGCCCTGAGCTAACATCTGTTGCCAATCCTCCTCTTTTTGCTGAGGAAGATCAGCCCTGGGCTAACATCCATGCCCATCTTCCTCTACTTTATATGGGACGCTGCCACAGCCTGGCTTGACAAGTGGTGTGATGGTGCGCGCCTGGGATCCAAACCTGTGAACATCGGGTCCCCGAAGTGGAGTGTGTGCACTTAACCGCTACGCCACCGGGCCAGCCCCCTCTGCTTTTTTTATTAGACAGTTTACTCTTGGTTGTTGATGGGAGGTGTTCTCAGCTGTCACGTGGTGGGAGAGGCTGGCGTCACAGTACCACTCCATTTTTCTCTCAGGGACCTAGCAGGTGTTTGAGGACAATGACTGACTCATCTACTCACATAGAGTCTTTGCAGTCGTGTATATCACACTGGTTGTTTTTAGAGCCCTATTCTCATCCAAATATTTATGTAAGTATGTATTTTAATAATCAGCCTCAGTCCTTAAGGAAGAGTCTGAATCAGCCTTACAGTTCATCTTGTCTGGTATTTGGTCAGGATTTGCTTTGTGGAAAATCAAAGTAATTGCTTCCATGACTTTATTCGTGGGCCAGAGATACCCCAACCAATCTTAGCTTTGTTTTTATGACATTATACATGAAGTTATCTAAATTGTATTTGGGGAGTTTCCTTAGCTACTGATTTCTTGTAAAATGTTCTAGTCCTAGCTCTTCTTTAGATCTACTAATCTTGGATTACACGTTCTGTAATACTTCACTATTATTTTTTTTGTCCCAAATTACTGGTTTTCATAAAAAAATTCTCTTAGCTCTTGTCTTAGTTTGTTTGGGCTGCTATAACAAAATCCCATAGACTGGGTGGTTTATGAACAACAGAAATTTATTTCTCACAGTTCTGGAGGCTAGGAAGTCCAAGATCAAGGTGCCAGCAGATTCTGTGTCTGGTGAGGATCTGCTTCTTCATAGACAGTGGTCTTTTTGTTTTATTGTCATATGGGGGAAGAGTCGAGGGAGCTCTCTGGGGTCTATTTTATAAGGCACTGGTCCTACTCCTGAGGGCTCACCCTCATGACCTAATCACCTCCCAAAGGCCCCACCTCCTAATACAATCACCCTGGAGGTTTGGATTTCAACATATGAATTTCGGGAGGATGCAAGCATTCAGTCCACAGCAGCTCTGATGTCGCCATTCCGCCCTCTGATATTTTAAATATTCCTAGTGCAGTTATGAGGGATTCATCATGTGGGTTTATCTGTTTAAGGAATCTTGTCTTTTTCTTTGATGTCCCATTGCCTTCCTTTGAAACATTCAAAATATCAAGCACCCTATATCAATATTATATATTTTTATACTTTTTGTTTATGATTAATATTCATTTTTAACTAAAAATTTTGAATTAGTAATACTTGTACACGTTATAAAATTAAAGAAATACAAAGTGGTATGTAATGAAAAAAATCTTCCTCCCATCTTGTCCCTTAGATACGTTATTCCCCTTCAGGGAGGCAATCAGTGTTAACAGTTTCTAGTCCAACATCTACATTTTAAGGCATAATCAAATTTCTGGCCGCCTTTCTGAAGTCCCTCAATTATTAGTTATATTTACTATATAGAAGGATATATCATGACATGATACTGAAAAATAAGTTGAGTAGTGTTAAGCAATCAGAATAGTTTGGATTAAACATTGCGTTTAGAAAACTGGCATCGACTGCTTCTGGGTGTACACATGTCCCTAAGTGTCCGACCTTCCAGCATTTGCTTTGCCTGCATAAATATCACTCCTTCCTCCTACACATACAATGAACTGCTTCCTGCTTGCTTTCTCTTAGCCTAAGAGTTGTTAATCTGGGGTCCTTTGGCCCCTTCAGGGGTTTCAGGAGATCCTGGATCCATGTGCCCCTTAAATGCTATACAAATGTATATTTGTATGTAATATGTATATGAGCCTTTTTTTTAGTTGGGGAGAAAGTGTCCATGGTTTTCATCTGATGTTCTATCCCCAGTCTGTCTCAGTCTTCTTTCTTTATTCTGCCTGAACTTTCAACTCCTGGTCCTTTCTCTCATGCAGCTCATTTAGGAACACAGCTGAGCTCCATATTGCATATAATGTTTCCTTCACTTCAGCACGTTGTAGAAGATATTGAGTTGAATTTTTCCTATTTCCCTGGAATTGGTGACTAAGGTTCAAAGATGGGGATTAAGAAACACTAAGCACCACACATTGTAGAGGGAATTGCTAATAATTGGGGTCAGTCACCCTCTTGAGGGCTCACAAAGAGGGAGCAGAACTGGCCTCGGAACCTCCAGCCACTCGCCCCACCAATCCCTCATCACCCCAGCCTCACTCCCAGTCTATGCAAGATATAAAATGACTCAAGGGAGGGGGTCAGGAGCCTGACAGGGAGTACTTTCCCCTCCTTTTGCCCCCAAACCAAGTACGAGGGTATCAAAGAGAGTCTACATGAAAGAGAGACTGATTTCTCATTCCCTGGCTGGAATATCTGTTTGGACAGTAGACTTGTTCAGCTCTGCATTTATTTGAGAAGAGGAAAGGCAATTAGGGAGAGGTGGAAGGATAGAGAGGGGAGTTGGCGGTTAAATAGCCTATATTCCTTCTGTTTGGCTTAGCAAGGACATGTGAGTTTCTTGTGGTCGAAGGATCACTGAGGAGGATAGCTGGGTTTGAGCCATCTTGCTGGTAGCCCATCCAAGAGGCTGCCTGCTGGACAGAAGTTAGGAAGGTAAAAGGAGATGACTTGGAGCGGGATTGTCTATATTAGGGCACAACTCAGTGGAGAGGCCTCACAGGACTTTCTAAAGAACTCACACAAGTGCCCCATAAGAGATCTGGCATTTTGATGTTTGCCATACAGGCTGGAATGGCCTGTCATCTACAGCCAGCAGTGGTTTGCAATAACTACATTGTTAAGTGAAGAAACAGTTACCTCTTTCCTCTCTACTCTCCTCCCAACCCCTGAAGAGCTAGACTCCTTCTAGAGAACTGGAAGAGGAGGAAGAGAAACCATGGAAGGGGCCGTACTCTCCTCCCCACTTCAGGTTCCTAAAACCGTGGTTCAAACTTGGGCTGGAAGAGGAGAGGAGATAAGTTCGGCATAGGACCTGAGAGTGGAGTTTTAAACCAACTGGGTTGGGCCGGCCCCGTGGCTTAGCGGTTAAGTGCACACTCTGCTGCTGGCAGCCCGGGTTCGGATCCCGGGCGCGCACCGACGCACCACTTCTCCGGCCATGCTGAGGCTGCGTCCCACATACAGCAATTAGAAGGATGTGCAGCTATGACATACAACTATCTACTGGGGCTTTGGGGGAAAAAAAAATAAATAAATAAAATTATTAAACCAACTGGGTTGGACTGAGTTTTTACATAACCGAAAGGGAAGAGAGAGTTACGGAATCTGTCCGTGATGTTGTGAAGAGTGGAAAGAGACATTTGTCATGGCACAGATGAAGACTGATAGGGTGGGGCCGGCCCCGTGGCTTAGTGGTTAAGTGCACACGCTCCCCTGCTGGCGGCCCGGGTTTGGATCCTGGGCGCGCACCAACGCGCTGCTTGTCCGGCCATGCTGAGGCTGTGTCCCACATACAGCAACTAGAAGGATGTGCAGCTGTGACAGACAACTATCTGCTGGGGCTTTGGGGGAAAAAATAAATAAATAAAATTAAAAAAAAAATAAAGTAGGTATTTTCTTTTCTATGTACCCTACTAGGTCATATATTCCATGAGAGAAGGAATTGTATCTCGTTAATCTTTGTACTTCAACACTGGCGACACATTTTGGGTGTCAAATGTCCTGAATTCTGCATGATTTAGATATCGCAAGTTCTGCATGATTTTTGAATGTTCCACCAACCATTGGTATAGGGTGCCATATATAAATGAATCTGGTCTGCTATTACTTACCCTAACACTGGTGTTTAATCTAGTATTTTTTTTTAATGGAATGGCTTCTGATCTTACTTCTCGTAAATCCTAACTTACTCATTCCTTATAATTAGGTGCAAGCATCTGAGTGCTTCCTTAAATCTTCTATCTTAGTCATGTCCAACCATTTATGTATTGAAATAACTATTATTTTATTATGTTTTTGTCTTTTATTTCTCTTTTATATTACAGTTATGACATTTTATTGGTGCTTTGAAATTATGGTTATAGATAGCTTTTATTATTTATGAGTTTCATTTTAGGTTAGTAAAGGTGCTGTTATTTAAAATATTTATTGGAAGAAGGGAGACTTAGGTCTGTTAGGATTGAGATCACTATGTAGCCATTGGCCACAGAGCTCAAACATTTTTACTTATTTATTTATTTTTATTATTATTTTTTATTGATGTTTTAATGGTTTCTAACATTGTGAAATTTTGGGTTGTACATTTTTGTTTGTCCATCACCATATATATGACTCCCTCCACCCCTTGTGCCCACCCCCACTGCCCCTGGTAACCACAGTCCAGTTTTCTCTGTCCATGTGTTGGTTTATATTCCACATATGAGTGAGATCATACAGTGTTTGTCTTTCTCTTTCTGGCTTATTTCACTTAACATAATACGCTCCAGGCCCATCCATGTTGTTGCAGATGGGACGATTTTGTCTTTTTTTATGGCTGAGTAGTATTCCATTGTATATATATACCACATTTTCTTAATCCAGTCGTCAGTCGAGGGACACTTAGGTTGCTTCCACTTCTTGGCTATGGTGAATAATGCTGCAATGAACATAGGGGTGCATAAGCCTCTTTGGATTGTTGATTTCAGGTGCATTGGATAGATTCCCAGTAGTGGGATGGCTGGATCATAGGGCATCTCTATTTTTAATTCTTTGAGGAATCTCCATACCGTTTTCCATAGAGGCTGCACCAATTTGCATTCCCACCAGCTGTGTATGAGGGTTCCTGTTTCTCCACATCCTCTCCAACATTTGTTGTTTTTTGTCTTGGTGATTATAGCCATTCTAACAGGCGTGAGGTGGTATCTTAGTGTTGTTTGGATTTGCATTTCCCTGATGATTAGTGATGTTGAGCATCTTTTCATGTGCCTATTGGCCATCTGTATATCTTCCTTGGAGAAGTGTCTGTTCATTTCCTCTGCCCATTTTTTTATCGGGTTGTTTGTTTTTTTGTTGTTCAATTGTGTGAGTTCTTTATATATTATGGAGATCAACCCCTTGTCAGATGTATGTTTTGCAAATATTCTCTCCCAGCTGGTTGGTTGTTTGTTCATCTTGATTCTGGTTTCATTTGTCTTATAAAAGCTCTTTAATCTGATAAAGTCCCACTTGTTTATTTTTTCTTTAGTTTCCCTAGTCTGGGTAGGCATGTCATCCGAAAAGATTCCTTTAAAACCAATGTCCAATAGTGTGTTGCCTATATTTTCTTCTATGAGTTTTATAGTTTCAGGTCTCACCTTCAGGTCTTTGATCCATTTTGAGTTAATTTTTGTGACTGGCGATAGCACATGGTCCACTTTCATTCTTTTGCATGTGGCTGTCCAGTTTTCCCAACACCATTTATTGAAGAGACTTTCCTTTCTCCATTGCATGTTCTTAGCACCTTTGTCGAAAATTAGCTGTCCGTATATGTGTGGTTTTATTTCTGGGCTTTCAATTCTGTTCCATTGATCTGTGTCTGTTTTTGTACCAGTACCATGCTGTTTTGATTACTATTGCTTTGTAGTATGTTTTGAAGTCAGGGATTGTGATGCCTCCTGCTTTGTTCTTTTTCTTTGGGATTTCTTTAGCTATTCGGGGTCTTTTGTTGCCCCATATAAATTTTAGTATTCTTTTTTCTATTTCTGTGAAGAATGTCATTGGGATTCTGATTGGGATTGCATTGAATCTGTAGATTGCTTTAGGTAATATAGACATTTTAACTATGTTTATTCTTCCAATCCACGTGCATGGGATATCTTTCCATTTCTTTATGTCATCATGGATTTCTTTCAATAATGTCTTGTAGTTCTCATTGTATAGGTCCTTCACCTCCTTGGTAAGATTTATTCCTAGGTATTTTATTCTTTTTGATGCAATTGTAAATGATATTATCTTTAGAGCTCAAACATTTTTGCTCATGAGCTCCCTAAAATAATAATAGCCCTGCCCCCCACAGTTTTAAGTTGAAATCTAACATTTATTATGCAAGTTCACATTTATATATTGTTAGTAGGAGATAGAAAATATTAATCATTTTATAAGTTGAAATAAACTGAGGATTGACTGTAATCATAATAAATATTTCATGATGATTTGATAAAGTAGACTTTTAACTATCTTATTGAATAAAGCACACTAGATACTAAACAACTTAAATTTTTTTTTTTTATCCATGGGTTTTATTCAGTGTATCTGAGTTTTTTAGTAGCCTGCAAAACTTTCCAGTTACATCTTTTGTTTGTTTGTTTTAAGTCAGGTTATTGAGGTATAATTTATATACAGTGAAATTCAACTATTTTAGTGTACTCTAGTTACTTTTAAAAGAAAATATGTCACTAATGTGTTCTCCTTTGGCTGTGCTGATTGTAGAGAATACCAGCATGGGCTAAACACCTCTCTCCAATGCCAACTTCCACCCTTACAGAAATATGTCTATGGTGGGGAGAGGCAGGAAGCCCCATGAGTTTAAGGCACCTTGATTAATCTTGAAACATTTTCCTAGACCAGTGTCTTCGTTTATATATCCCTTTGCTTGGTGCCCAGTAGTTTTTACACCCTAGAACAATTTGTCATAATTAGACTTGGCATGGGCGAGGGACATGCCTTTCTGTTTTAAGGTGGTAGAAGGACTGTGTGAGCACAAACCCACTGTCTGGCAGATCAGGTTTGGGAAGGAGTATGTACGGAAGACGAGGCTCTGGAAATGGATTCCCTTGAAGCCATCTGTACACACATACCCCTTGGAAAATCTCTCTGTGTTCCTCCTGTTTGAAGTGTACTGCCCAGAGGTTCAGGGGCTCAGGGGCTCTGTCTGAGAAGGTGCTAAGGGTAGGGGTGCCATTTCTGGGCCCACCACTGCTGCTTCATCTGGAGCAACTGGGCTTCTTTTCTGTTTTACATTTGAACTTTTGTTTGAAGGGAGGGTTTTGCTGCTAAAAATAGTTTGAAAAACATGGCTTTCATGGGGAACCATTTAAGGATTTTAAGCAAGAAGTGACATAATTAGGTTTTTGTTTCAAAAGGTCACTTTGGCATCTGAACACACTGTGGAGGATGGATTGCAGGGAGGTGAGACTGGAGGCCCAGAGACTTGTCACAAGGCTGTTGAAACAGTCCAAAGGAAAAACTGTAAGAATTGGCAACTCTGGGCTCCGTCCCAGAGTGGCAGCACCTGCTTGAGACGGAGCGGGGGCTTCATGGTTCGCAAGTCGCCACCCAGCTGCTCTGCTCATTCATATTGTCTGCCTGGCCTTTGCCTTTGTGACCCCTGCTTTAGGGTCACCTTGACTCCTTCCTCTTCATCCTGTAGATCTAGTCTGCCAGCAAGTCCTGTCATTTTTTCCTTCAAATTATCTCATATTTGTTTCTCTTTCTCCTAGCTTTTCTAGGAAATTTTAAGTGAAGCAGAGATTAAAATGGTGATTAATACATTTCCATTCTCTAGAAGCTGTTATGGTCATGTTTCCTTTGCTTCTTTTTATGTGAGATATTTGTAAATTGAGCAGGAGTTAAAAGGTGAGGTAACACATGCCACTTTTTCTCAGTGAAAGATTATGTGAAGAAAGTAGAATTTTAAGTGGAGTGGAGAAGGAAATATAACAGAATATTATATTTGAGACTTTATGCTATCAAATGCTCCCAAGGGGTGGTAAGTAAGTACTGGGGTTGGTAATAATGGTGAAGGGTGGTAAGAGGAGCATAGGGAAGTGGGATATGTACCTGGGAAAACAGGCCAAGTGTGCAAGAGCAGTGGAAACCACTGGGACATTCCTGAGCATCACAGAGGTGCTGGTCCAGGCTTTGAGGGAGCAGACAGGGGACAAATGGGTTCACCTGGAGCTTGAAGCATCGTGAAGACAGATGTACACAGTTCTTCTCCTGACAATTCTTAAATTCTCTCTTAGCAATCATTGGCTCTCTATGAAGCATTTTCCATGGAAAAACTACTCATCTGGACTGTCTTTTCACAAAACTGCTATTTCTGGCCCTCAGAGTATGGTACCAGTTCCACTGTTAGAATGCTTATCTAGACAGGGAAGTTAGAAGCTGGGATCCGATTTGAAAATATTTTAAGTTTAAAAACTTTTTAACTTAGAAAGCTATTTGTAAATTCAAAGTAAAAACCTTGACCTTTTAGACAATAATAGCAGCTCTTTGAGGATATTGGACATTATGAGAAGGTGAACTGGACCTCAGGTCTAGATCCATACTCTGCACTGCTGCATGGAGTGTCAGGGAAGTAGGGAGATGGAAGGGAGTGGGTCGCAGCAGCAATAATGGGGTTTGACTTGTTTTCAGAATTCTGTCTCTCCCTCATTGGGGCTAAAAGAAATAATGCAGAATTTTAATTGTCTGTGTTTGCCTTCAATACGTTGCACTATGTTCCTCTTTTTACACTGCCTCCTCCTCTCCCTTATTGATATGCTGCATTTGGAATGTCTCTTTTCTGCCTGATTTGGTCTTACTTTCCATGGCTGTTCTCTGCCCTCTGTTGGCAAGTTCCCTTGGACCTGTCTGTCTTGTGTGCAAGAGACAGTCACATATAGTCACAGCCTTTTTCTTGGTCAGGTTGGTCAAGCAGAAAGAAGACTGGAAGGTGTGTTCTTTTGCTGGAATCCTGTAGGCCTGGAGGCATGGTCTGGTATAGAGCAAACCTGAGGGTCCAGTGTTGGCTGTGAAATCAGGTAAGTTATAAAACTGTTCAGTGCTGAACTGGGAGTCAGTTTGGGGCATCAGGGCTTGCCAGGGAGAAGGGTAGTGTGAGCCCGAATCCCATGGCGGTCCCAGAATTCAGCAAGGGTCTGAGGCTTCTTTGGCCTGAGTGTGACTGGGGTTAGGATTTCTTTCCATTAGGGAACAGGGCAGCTTAGAAACTCCGGCACCTTATAGCAGCTAGCTAACTTGATGCTTGGCAGTTTAGTTCTGGATCAGAAATGAGGTGTTTGGGCTGGCCTTGTCCCAGAAGAAATTATAGGTAGTGTCTGTGAAGTAGTAGGAGGCTATCCCAACCCCACAGAGAGAAAGTTGGACGCTAGCTGGGTCCTGGTCAGGCCAGCAGGGTCTTTAGATTTCCCAGGCTGTGTATGAGTTGCAGTGGGGTCACCAAATACAGCCAAAATCTCATTGTCCACATCAATGAGAGCAATGATTGCATAATTGGAATATATAGATAACCAAAGGTCTCATTTATTTAATATTTTCAGCTTCCCCCCAAAAACGAAAAAACAAAACAAAAACATTTCACTGGATGTTAGTAAGAAATTACAGGGGCCAGCCCAGTGGCATAGTGGTTAAGTTTGCGCACTCCACTTTAGTGGCCCAGGGTTTGCAGGTTTGAATCCTGGGTGCGGACCTAGGCACCAGTCATCAAGCCATGCTGTGACGGGCATCCCACATACAAAATAGAGGAAGATGGGCATAGATGTTAGCTTAGAGCCAATCTTCCTCAGCAAAAAGAGGAAGATTGGCAACAGATGTTAGCTCAGGGGCAATCTTCCTCACCAAAAAAAAAAAAAAAAAAAAAGAAAGAAATCACATTAAGCAATTGCTTATTAACGCTTATTAAAAGTTAATAATCACTTATTAACTTTTGTTTCCCTGCCCTTTCCTGCTTTCTAGTATCAGTGGCCAGTTGGAAGGAAGAGGGAAGGGGCAAGATGCTTGAAAGTTTAATCCCTAATATAATTTAGAGTTGTCCTTAATGTTCAGAATAATGACATATCATGTGCTTGATCTTGTCTGGGAGTCATGTGCTTGATCTTGTCTGGGAGTCTGGGCATCAGTGGTGGCTGGTCCTCACTGGGGTCTATTTCAGAGAGACTCATCTGGGTCTTTGGTGGCCACTCCCCTGTAAACATGGCTTCATATGGTAAGTTCCATGAGTCAGAAGAATATCTGACAGATCCTCACCTTAGAGACCAGGAAACTTGGATTCTAGTTTCTGCTATTAAAAAGCCATGTAGGGGGGCCGGCCTGGTGGTGTAGCGGTTAAGTTCCTGTGCTCCACTTCGGCCCGGGGTTTGCGGGTTCAGATCCCGGGTGTGCACCGACATACCGCTTGGCAGGCCATGCTGTGGCTGCGTCGCATATAAAGTAGAGGAAGATGGGCATAGATGTTAGCCCAGGGCCAATCTTCCTCAGCAAAAAGAGGAGGATTGGCAACGAATGTTAGCTCAGGGCTAATCTTCCTCACACACACACACAAAAAGCCATGTAAGGTCGGGGGAGAGTGGGGGAGGAAGCTAGGTGACTTCCCTTTGTAGGACTCAGTTTTCAATTATCTTTAAACGAGGGGATTAAACAATATATTTATAAGATTCCTTCTAGCCCTGAAATTCTGTGATTCTGGCAGAGATTGTGTCATTTTGGATTTGCTTTCCGCGTTAAGCTGTGTGTAGTTGCTTAAAAAGTATTTGGTTGACTCAGTCTAAAGTTAGAGCCATGTCTTTTTCAGGTTGCCTGTCATGCTTTTGACTGTTCTATCCTTCCTTTCCTTGCTCACATAGGATGAAATTCCTTTTCACTAACAGTGTTGGGAGGTGGAACTGGAGTTACCATCCCGTGTTAAAGTAGGAGCTGCCTGCCTTAAGACTTCCATTTCTACTGGACTTGGGGCAAGAGACATTGTTGGGGGGCTTTGGCCTGTGTGCCCCAGGGATTCCAACTGTATGCTCCTCAAGGTGAGGGCTGTGTCATTCAGATTTTTTGGTTTTCACCCTACAGCTTGTGCAAGGCAGCCAGTGTTCAATAAAGAAATATTGTACCTAAGAATAAAATGGCGGGGCCAGCCCGGTGGTGCAAGCGGTTAAGTGCATGTGCTCTGCTTTGGCGGCCCAGGGTTCGCAGGTTTGGATCCCGGGTGCGCACTGATGCACCACTTGGTAAGCCATGCTGTGGCGGCATTCCATATAAAGTAGAGGAAGATGGGCACGGATGTTAGCTCAGGGCCACTCTTCCTCAAGAAAAAAGGGGAGGATTGGCATTGGATGTTAGCTCAGGGCTAGTCCTCCTCGCAAAAAAAAAAAAGAATACAATGGCCTTGTGCTTAATTTCCCCCCCTAAACCACTAGGTGCCGCCTTCACCTCAGAGAAACTATGCCCCTCCTTTCTCTGCGCTCCCCCCAACCCCACCCCACACTCAAGGAGCTCTCTCAGCTTCTTGGCACTGGGATTTCTGGAGAAGTGGCTTGAAAGGGGAGACACACTGTGGCTCTCAGCAGGGGGAGGAGAATGGGTTTATGTGCATCTCCTTTATGACAATTTGAGAAAAACTCCCCAGTGTCCCATAGCGGTCCCTCCCAGCAACCATGATATCATCCCTCACAAGCTGTTCCTCAGGAGCAGATCAGCACTCCACATAAGTGGTATCTGGCATGAGCCTTCTAGGTTGGAAGCTTGGGAATGGGGTGGAACCCAAGGGGGATACAATGGGCTTCCACTACTGGGGGAATGTTTTGCTTAGTCAGTCCATGAGCTTTTATCAGGTGTGAGCCTGGGCTGTGCAGGAAGATAGAGAGAAGAGACCGTTCTGGGCTCCTGCCCTGGAGCAGATGGTGTAGTGGAGCCAGCGGACTGTGGTGGGCCTCTGAGGACATGGGAGGGCACAGAGCGGGCATGGGGACAGGAAGAGAGAGATTGGAGGGTTGAGTCCTAAGGAGGAAGGAGACTCATGGACTTTGTAAGGACTCAGGAAAAATCGACCATGGGAGCCCCTTGGTCCTGAAGGGGCCAGTCTTCCAGCAAGCAGGCTGTCTTACTGCTGAAGGAGTGAGAGGTTCCCGGCAATGAGAAGGGTGGTATGGTTTACTAGGTGGAGGACTAGTGGGGATCCCCAATATGTGGGGACTCCTGAATGCTTCCTGGAGACTGGAGTGTTGAAGGACTCAGGGGAGTTAAGAGAGGGGACCCTGAGCAGAGCGGGATAGCGAGCGGGGCGAAGAGAGGCCCTGCGCTCGTTGGAATGTGAGATGGAGAGCGCGGCGGGGTGGCCCAGGGGCTTGGGGGAGGGGGTAGGCCCTTACAGTCAGGGGCCGCCGGGAACCTCGCCGGCCTGCGGCGCCCTGGTGTGGAGCCCCGGAGCTGTCCCCGGCGGGTCTGAGCCCCGGGAGGTCCCGGGCGGGGGGCGGGGGGCGGGGGCGGGGGCGGGAGGAGGTGGCCGGCGCCGGAGGGTGGGGCCGGAGGGGGCGGGGCCGCGGCGGGGGCGGGGCGGCCTGCCCCGGAGTCACACTCGGCGCCGCGGGCGCAGCGAGCGAGACGGCCGGTCGCGCGACCTGACCTGACGAGCAGCGCGCCGGGGGCCCAGGCGGGGGCGGGAGGAAGCGCGGGCGGCGCCGGGCGCCCGGGCCCAGCGCGAGCCGAGCGGAGAGGAGCTGGGCGCGGGCGGGGGCCGCCGCGCCTCCGGACGGGACCAGCGCCCTGGGCCCGTTAGTCCAAGCAGGAGCTTCAGGAGAAGCCTTCCCAGGAGACTCCCCCTGCCTTCCCTCCCTCCGGCCCAGGCCTCGCTTCGCTCCCCGCCCGCCCATGGTCCCCGTCCTTCCACGGCCCGGGCGCCCTCCCACCTTACCCCCTTGGACCTCCTTCCCGCAGCTCTCTGCCCTCCCAGCCCCTTCAGCCGTGAGGTCCCCCGGGCCTTTTCTTTGTACCAGCCTCCCCCCCACCCCCACCCCATCCCAGTCTAGGATCCCCTTTTCCTTCTCAGCTTTAGATTCATCAGCCTACTTCACCTCTCATTGTCCCCATCTCAGTCGCAGGCCGCCTTGGTCCCTCCCTCCTCTTGCCACCCTGCTCTTAGTCCTCAGTCCTTGCCCTAGGCTGGCAGACCCACTCCTTACCCACCCCTGCGGCTTCCTTCCATCTCCTCCTCCTCTCCCGTCCGCACCACTTGCTGTATCCCAGCCTACCTAGCTTATCCTCACTTCTCTTCCTGGCTCTCTTCCCCAGGTTCCAGGCTGGGTGCTACTTGTGCCTCCCCAGTAGGCCAGAGGGGCCCCAGGTGCTGGGGGTGGTGGGACTGCTGCTTTCTCCCTATGGCACTGCCATCACTCCTGCTGTTGGTGGCAACCCTGGCAGGTGGGGTGCGTCCTCCCGGGGCGCGGAACCTGACGCTGGCGGTGGTGCTGCCAGAACACAACCTGAGCTATGCCTGGGCCTGGCCGCGGGTGGGTCCTGCTGTGGCACTAGCTGTGGAGGCGCTGGGCCGGGCACTGCCGGTGGACCTCCGGTTTGTCAGCTCTGAGCTAGATGGCGCCTGCTCTGAGTACCTGGCACCGCTGCTTGCTGTGGACCTCAAGCTGTACCATGATCCTGACCTTCTGTTGGGCCCCGGTTGTGTGTACCCTGCTGCCTCTGTGGCCCGCTTTGCCTCACATTGGCGCCTTCCCCTGCTGACTGCCGGTGCTGTGGCCTCTGGTTTTACTGCTAAGAATGAGCATTATCGTACCCTCGTGCGCACTGGCCCCTCTGCTCCCAAACTGGGTGAGTTTGTAGTGACATTACATGGGCACTTCAACTGGACTGCGCACGCTGCCTTGCTGTATCTGGATGCTCGCACAGATGACCGGCCTCACTACTTCACCATCGAGGGTGTCTTTGAGGCCCTGCAGGGCAACAACCTCAGTGTGCAGCACCAGGTGTATGCCCGTGAGCCAGGGGGCCCTGAGCAGGCCACCCACTTCATCCGGGCCAACGGGCGCAGTGAGTGTGGCCTGGGCTGTTTTAGGGTCAGGGGAGGAGGGCTGCTGTATCCTTGGAGCTCAGCATTGGGAGACTGTAGATGGAGGTGGGCACTGAGGAGCTGGGTGTGGTGGTTGGGGTCGAGAAGGGCATGTGCACAGAGGCCCTGTGGGAGAGCTAAGGGAGTATATTGGGGGAGCTTGTGGACGTCATAGGCAGATGTAAACAAGGAATAAGCTAGCATGAGGGGCGAAGCTGGTGTCAGGGGAGAATGTGGGATTGGGGGGAAATTGGATTTGGGGAGGAATGTGAGTGCCCAAGAGTAGTCAGTGTGGTTGATGCCACTCCAAAATGTGTGCTTATCTGTGAGCAGAGACTTCTCAGACTGGGGCACCAAGACCCCTTGTTGGCATAAAAATAGTGAGGACTCTATAAAGGGGCTTTGGGGTTGAGCCGATTTGGTTGGGAAAGACAGGTAAAGCTCACACTGAGAGAAATTCTGAGCAGTCAGTCCTTTGATCCAGGAAAGGAAGGGCTGAGTGGGGGTGAGGAGGGCTGGGTGGGGAGCAGCAGGCAGGGCTCTGGAAAGAGGAGGGGCTTGAGGCTGATAGCTGCCTTCCTCTGGGGTCTGGAGTCATGCTCTGACTTCTGCCAGATGGTTCCTACAGCCCCAGGGTACTTAGGACATAAACTCCATGGGGGAGGGGTGGGGAACATCTGCTGGGTGGTTGATAGGTTAGGGCACTCTCCTTGCTAAAGATGGAAACACAGATGGTTCAGAGAGGGGGCTCTTTGGGGTCCTGGATGCTTTCTCAGGGTGCCTCTCTGTCATGTACCTGCTCCCAGTTGTGTACATCTGTGGCCCTCTGGAGATGCTGCATGAGATCCTGCTTCAGGCCCAGAGGGAGAACCTGACCAATGGGGATTATGTCTTCTTTTACCTGGATGTCTTTGGGGAGAGTCTCCGTGCAGGCCCCACGCGCTCTACAGGCCGGCCCTGGCAGGACAATCGCACCCGGGAACAGGCCCAGGCCCTCAGAGAGGCATTTCAGGTATCCTTTGAGCCAAACTTGAAGGAGGAGGGGGAAGAGGAGCTTCTTTGGAGATTCTGTGTTTCTCACAAGACCCACAGAAATCCCAGGAACAGGGCAGGATTTGTGAGCTACAGGAGTGAAATGAACAGAGGCTTTCCGAGTTTAGTGTCATTCTTCCTTACTTCCCCACTTCTGTGACTCTTTCCTCAGTGTGTCTGTCAGGTTTACCTTCCACAATCCCAGAACACTGACTTTCCTAAGTACCAGTAGTAGACTATACTGTGAGGAAGAAAAGTTCAGGAAAAAATCTGGCTCCAGCACCTGGGAGGGCTTCCACCCTTTCTGGAGAGGCGTGATTGTGGTATAGTCAGATACGAGTACAGAGCGGTATGATCATATGTCCTGGAACCGACTCTCAGAACTTCAGCTGTTCAGAGGAGGGAGAGCCAGTGTGGGCTGGGTTTAGGGAAGGCTTTTATAGAGGAGGGAGACTTTATTGTGACTTTAAAGATAGATGTCATATTCCTAGTCAGAGTGGGAGAGAGGATCCAGGCAGCCTGAGCAAAGAGAAAAAGGTAGGAATGGGCACGTTTGGGGGACCAAGAAGATACTGAGCTGACAAGGAAGAAGGGCGCACTTGAGGAAGATGTAGGACATAACATTGTAGAAGTATAATCAGATTAAAGGGAGCTCTGAACCTAAGATCAAGGCGCCTGGACTTGAATGTGTGGTCCTTCAGTTCAGGTTGGATTAGAAGAGGAGGCTAGAGAGAGTGAGACCACCTGTAATAGGTTGGAATGGAGGGAGGTGATATTGGCTTGAACTAGGGTGATGATAGCAGGAATGGAAAGAAATGGATTTAAGAAAAATTTGTAGGGAAAATTGACATGACTCGGTTCATTTCAGTCCCCTGCTCAAAACTTTCAATGACTTGTTTCCTACAGAATAAAGTCCCAACTCCTCATCACAACATTTAAGACCTTCTACAGTCTGTTCTCAGCCCACTTTTTCAGTGTTACCTCCTGGTGCCCCTCATGCTGAGTGCTCCAGTCGACAAGACTGCTCTCAGCCCCCTGGCCCCGGGGCCCCCCACCCCCCTGCTTTTGTGCTCTTTGCTCCTTTTGTCCAGAATGCTCTTCCTTCCCTCACCCCAGATCTCTGCCTCTCAAAATCACACCCATGAATTGTTCCCTGATTCTCCCACCAGTTTTTCACTAACTTATGTACATAAGTGTTTCTTATTTATTTATCCATATCCCTCGTTTTCCCAAAAAGGATTTGAGGTGGCGTATGGGATAACCTTAAGGTCATTTTAACCCTGAGATTCTTTGACTCTAAGTGGATGTGAATAAGGGCCGGACTTGGGTGGCCATCTTCTCCAATGAGTAGGGTTTTGTGTGGCTGCGATTGTGTATCTGGTTGTGTCTGACTGTGAATGACATATCTGTTTGCATGCCTGAGTATGAGTCTGTGACTGTCACACTTGAACATGGCAGTGGCAGGACAGGTTTTGTTGAGGCTATAACTTTTGTCTAAAACAACCTTCTCACCTTTGTCTGTCTGCATAATGCTTGTGTATTCTTTTTTTAAACATTATTTTATTGAGGTCACATTGGCTTATAACATTGTGTAAATTTCAGGTGTACGTGATTATGTATCAGTCTCTGTATAGAATTCATCGTGTTCGCTGCCAATAGTCTAGTTTTTGTCCGTCACCATACATATGTGCCCCTTTATCCCTTTCGCCCTTCCCCCACTCCCTATGCTTGTGTATTCTTTAAGACTCAAATCAGTTATTTTCCCTTCTAGGAAACAAATTCTGAATCCCAGGTTGGACTGAGTTTCCTACTCTTCTGCTTAACTCTGTCTCCTAGAGAACTTGCCATATTATCCAGTTGTGTTGGATTCGTTTGAAGACTGACTCATTCTATTAGTGTTTATCAGGCACCTTTTATGTCCTGGGCACTGTGCTAGGTGTTTAATGAGACAGACATTAAACAAATATACAAATAAATACAAACATAGAACAACCTGTGATAAGTGTTACTTGAAAAAAAAAAAGACTGGTGTGAGGATGGATAACGAGGGCACGTGCTTTAGCTAGGGTGCTCAGGGAAGGTCCCCGTGACCCTCCCGATGGGAGGGCTCCATGGCCGTTTTGAGGACAGAACACTTCTTTTTCTGTGTGAGAATTCTTACCAGCCAGGGGGCCTAGCACTTCAGGCAAGGAGGAGGGTCTAGTCAGCTAACAATCAGCTATATATATTAATTCTCTTTTCTTTCACTCATTCTAGGCATTATGCAGACAGAAAAAGAGGGAGGTTTTGCTGCGACACAGGAGAAGGGGAAATAGGCTCAAGAACATGCCGGAGGGAACATCAAGGCGGTGGGGTGGGGTGAGGGGACAATGAGGTGTCGTCTGGCCAAGCTACTCTCATCCTTTTCGGATGCTGAAGCGAGGTGGGGGGTGAGGAGAGTTGGGTGGTCAGCTCCAGCTAAGGATGAAAGAACAGAGAGCCCTGACCCCAGAGGTACCTTGTGGACTGGGGTCCCAGACCAGGCCAGCCTGGAAAAGGTGGCAGTAGAGGTGAGGAGTCCCTGATGCAGATGCCCAAAGCTTTTCCAGCAGGGTGTCATGCCCAAGGAAAAGATCCCAGCTCCTGCTGGATACTTGCTATGCGGGGGAGAGGGCTCTGAAATTAAGTATGTTGATATGATTTTTCTCTCTCATTAAGCCAGAGATCATGCTCATCTCTGTACTATTCCATGTGCCTAGCACATATTGTTGAATTGAATGAAGGCGTGTGTTAAGGAGAGAGGGGAGAGGGCTAGGAAATCATCTAGATGGGAGTAGAGCTGATAGGTAATGTAAACCAAGATGATCAACCAGGATAGGGAAGAATAAGTAGATACAGTGGACTCAATAAGCAAATGACCAGACTGTAAGGATCCAGAGGCCGAGGCTGGGCGTTTGAGGACTACGGGGTCAGAAACCTAGGCACGGGGGTCACACAACTTAGGTGACCAGCATGAGATTGGGTTACAGATGGGGACACCAGCAGCTAGAATGGAAGTAAGCACTAAACCAAGGGCTGTGTAGGGCAGAATCTCCTCTGGACACAGTCTTTGTCTATTTAGGCTACTGCTGACAGAGCTTCCTGCTGGGCGGAGCGGGTCTTCATGGGGTGGGCCCACAGGCAGAGGCAGGCTTCTGCTGCCCTTGCACATTTCCCACGTGCACTTCTGGCTTCCGCTCACTGCTGAACCAGATTTTGGCAACCTTTGCTTGTTTTTTTTCACCTGGGGTCAACTGTGAAATGGGAGACAATTACCAACCTTTACCTTCTGCTCTCTAGCCCCTGAGCAAGCACAGAAATCCTTTGGAGGTTCTCCTTTTTTTTCTTTTTTTAGTAGCTAGTAACCATAGCAAAAGAGTCTAGCATAGCAGTTTTCAAAGTGTGGACTTGGGATCTTGGGGGCCCCTGAAATCCTTTTAGGGGGACCATGAGGTCAAAACTATTTTAAAAATAATGCTGTTATTTGCCTCTGTCACCCTCATTCTTCCATGATTGTACAGTGGAGTTTTCCAGAGGCTACATGCTGTGTGGTGATGTCACCACTCTGGCAGCTATAGATGGTGTTCTTGTGTATTCTTGCGTTTAAAAAATTTGTCAGCTTTAATTTATAATATGGTAAATATTGATAGATATAATCCAAATAAACAAAAGCTCTTTGGGGTCCTCAATAATTTTTAGTAGCGTAAAGGGATAATGAGACCAAGAAGTTGGAGAACTGCTCGTCTGGCAAACGGACCTAGAGAATTACTGTTTAAAAAGTGTTAAAAACCTATCACCAGCCTTTATATTGAAATATAAGTTGCGTTAAGCCTGATCTTTTCGAGCTCTTTTACTGACTTTTTACATTGTTTGTCAACAATATCCTACCCCTCCAATTTCCTTTTATTCTTGGAACAGGTGTTACTGGACAAACCATTGCAACCCTCCCAGGCCCCTCTCCTTTTTAATTTTGCCTGAGAGTGGGGGAGTGTTAGAAGTGTGTGAGCAAGCATCCAGACTCTAGTCAGAGTAATTACCTCATGCAGCAAACTCCAGTCTAATATAATGAATGTAGGTTAGAAACAGGCTTCCTTATTTCCTACCTGGAGTGAATTGATACACAGTCATGCGCCGCCTAACAACATTTTGGTCAACAACAGACCGCATATACGATGGTGGTCCCATAAGATTAGTACCATCTAGCCTAGGTGTATAGTAGGCTGTACCATCTAGGTTTGTGCAAGTGCACTCTGTACCGTTCGCATGATGACGAAATGGCCTTACAACGCATTTCTCAGAACGTACCCCAGTCGTTAAGTGAAGCATGACTGTATAATAGATCATATATATCTCTATGGTCTACGTGTACTTTCTATGACAGGAATTAACAAAACTGGTAGAAATGACTAGATTTTAATCTATCGTTTCACCACGTCACATTTCACAAAATATATTGATCTGAAGTCTTTCCCTTACATTGCGATGCCCGTTTCCCATCCAAGGCAGAGGCTGGTCTCAGTGATTGTGCAGGCCTGAGGTGCAGGCGGAGGCCAGGATGTCCATCAGCTGAGAGAGGGGAAATGTGTGGGGCCAGAGGGAGTCAGGCAGGTGACTCCCTGGTGAGAGACAGACATGCTGACTTGCGGCCAGTGAGGTGTGTGCGTGGCTGAGACCATGTGTGTCATTTGCTTATCTGTGAAATGGGTGTGAGCATGAGACTGTGCGTTTTCTCTGTGACGTGTCTGTTACTTAATGATGTGTAGGACCATGCCAGTATGCGGGACACTGCTGCTTATGGTGGGAGTTCCACACATGTTAAATGAATGGGCTCACAGCTTTTCACAGTTGGAATCACTGTCTCAAAGTATTTCCCTCAGTTGTCATAGGACCTGAAATCTTTTAATTCACTGGATGGAGGCACTGTGTTCAAGTGACCCAAATGAAAAAAAAAATATCTTACTGATAACATTAACAGTAATTAACACCGCAGAGAGGAGCTGTTGATCAGTGTTGTCCTTGCTAGTGAACAGGTGCCAGAAAGTATGGGACAGAGGAGCTGAGTGCTATGGCAGCCTGGCAGGGAGGCCTGGGTGGCGGTAGGGGCGTCAGGAAGATGAGGGGCTGGGTTTTGGGGATGGAGTTGACTTCTTCCATTTCCTAGTCTCTACCTTCCCAGAACCATCTTCTCTACCTTTCATGGAGGAGTGCCACTCCCTGTCCCCAGATGCATTAAACATACACCACACACATGCACACACACACATGCGCACACACAACACACAGAGTTTAGTGTCCTCTCAGCCTTCAGACCCACCCATGTATATTTTATATCACGTGTATTTCACCTAGGTTCCCTGCCCTTCCTCTTTTCCCCTAACACCCAACTTGAATCCTGTTCACTCTCCCCCATGTGCTGTTGGTACAGACAGTATTGGTGATCACATACCGAGAACCCTCAAATCCTGAATATCAGGAATTCCAGAATCGTCTGCTGATAAGAGCTCGGGAAGATTTTGGTGTGGAGCTGGCCCCCTCCCTGGTAAGTAGATCTCTTTTCCTGAGAGTCTGGCCAGGCTTTGAGGAAAGGCTCTTCTCCCTAACTGAGCAACAAGCCTTGGCCATGGAGCCAGTGGACATGGACTGTCTGCTTCCATCTAGAATTTTGCCTTCAGCCCTAGTGTCCAGTAAGGTAGGGACGGCACCTTAGGAATGACAGGAGGGAAGAAAGCAAACCAGAAGAGAGAAGAGGTAGAGGGAGACCCCAGAGATGGGAAAGGGGCCTGGGGAAGGGGGACATTTGGGGAGCACTGCTGAAGTTACCATCTCCAGATGAACCTCATCGCTGGCTGCTTCTATGATGGGATCCTGCTGTATGCTGAAGTCCTGAACGAGACAATACAGGAAGGGGGCGCCCGGGAAGATGGACTTCGAATTGTGGAGAAGATGCAGGGACGAAGATACCATGGTAATGAAGAGGGTCAGATAGAGGCCAGAGGGCTGCCATCAGGCTCAGGAGTGGAGTGGGCAGAAGAAAACACAGACACCAGGGGCAGGAGGGAGAGTTAGTAGGAGCCAGAGAACATGGCAGAGGTGGACAAAGTATTAAGAACAGGGGCAGGGGTAGACTCTAAGGTAACTGGAGGGACTCGGGGAGAGGAGAGGGGCCTAGGGTAGAGCTCAAAGTGAGGGCTATTCTTTTCTATCTTAGGTGTAACTGGATTGGTTGTTATGGATAAGAACAATGACCGAGAGACAGATTTTGTCCTGTGGGCCATGGGAGACCTGGATTCTGGGGACTTTCAGGTGATGGGGGAGGAGGCAGGGAAGACAGTGTGGGCCCTGCAAATCCAGCTTTCAAGGGTTCAACAGGGATGGAATCAAAGGTACTGGCAGCAGGGACTTATTTTCTCTGCTGGAGCTGTGTCCTGGGTGGGTAGTAGGTTGGGGAGAAAAGCGGCCAGGTAGCTGGGTCTGGGGGAGGAAGCTGGTGGGAGCAGGCCTGTGGGCCCAGTCTTCTCCTTCCTCACAGCCTGCAGCCCACTACTCAGGAGCTGAGAAGCAGATTTGGTGGACGGGACGGCCTATCCCCTGGGTGAAGGGGGCCCCCCCCTTGGACAATCCCCCCTGTGCCTTTGACTTGGACGACCCATCCTGTGATAAAAGTGGGTGTGTGCAGGGACTGGGCACAGCCCTTCCTCCCTTGACTTCCCTCACTGACTCCCCACCCTTAGCTCTATTTGTGCCTCTTCTTCTATACCCCTCCTTACTTCTTTCCCTCAAGAAATCTGTATACCCCTGCACCCCGAGCATCACCCCTCCCCATTCTTACAACCCCACACACAGTCTTTCTCAGGGTCCCCCTGTCCCCTTCAGCTCCACTTTCAACTCTGGCAATTGTGGCGCTGGGCACAGGAATCACCTTCATCATGTTTGGTGTTTCCAGCTTCCTCATTTTCCGGTGAGTTTTGACCTTTTAACTCACCTTCCCTCTCCCTCCCCAGGACCACACAGCCTTCTGGCTAAGGCCAGGTGGTCCCCAGATGGGGTGGCAGGTCTCTTAATTAATTGGTGGTTGTCTCTCAGACTTCTCATCTTCCTCTCTAGCCTTTCTCCTTAGTTGTCTTTTAGCCGAGGAGTTGTTTTCCCTACTTTTGGTTCTAGACTGGGTATGGTTACTCGTGATTTTGAGTGGGGTCTTATAAGGGTAATGATGAATTTTCCATGGATGCTACCATTTTAAGAAAAAACTTTTACCTTCAGCCTCTGTGTTTTTAAATGAGCATAGGGCTAATGTCAGATATGTAGAATATGCAGCCTTCTCTCAGTCCTGTATCTCGGGTGTAACAGTTGCAGGAAAGCCCTTGTTGGTTTATGGGGTGGTAGGATTGGGCTTGCCGGTCAACTGAGGCGTGCAGTCCTTACAGAAAACTGATGCTGGAGAAGGAGCTGGCTAGCATGTTGTGGCGCATTCGCTGGGAAGAACTGCAGTTTGGCAATTCAGAGCGATATCATAAAGGTGCAGGCAGTCGCCTCACACTGTCGCTGGTGAGCCCTTGTCTCAGCTGTCCCTCTGCTTCCCTCTGAGTTCCTGTCCTTTCTTACCCTGGACCTTTCCCAGCACATTGGCCGGTAATGATGGCCCCTGCACTACCACCATCATCTAATGTTCCTTTCATCCTTCCGCCTCCATGTTGCCCTTGGCCCCAGCGGGGATCCAGTTACGGCTCGCTCATGACAGCCCATGGGAAATACCAGATCTTTGCCAACACCGGTCACTTCAAGGTGAACAGTCATCCGCTTGTTCTGGTGCCCACCATTTCATCCTGTCTCATCCCCATCTGCCGCCTCTGCCCATGAACCTCTGCCCCTCATAGCCTTTCTCTCTGTGACTAGCTGAGCTCCTGGATGCTCCCACAGTGCTCCGGTATTTCCTAGCACTCAGAAACTCCTTTTGATATTAATTTTCCTTTTCGCCTTTCACTCCCACCATCAGGGAAATGTTGTCGCCATCAAACACGTGAATAAGAAGCGCATTGAGCTGACCCGGCAGGTTCTGTTTGAACTCAAACATGTATGTAAGGGCATGTGGGTTGAGGGCGAGGGGTAAATAGGGATGGGGAAGAGGCTCGGAGAAGACTATAGATTAGTAAAATTGGCGGAGGGCAAGGGGTTTATTTAAAAGTGATTTTAAGTTGTAGGTACAGTCAAGAGAAAGGTCCTCTCATGTAGTGATAGATTTCTATATCTAATTTTTAGCTCTTTCAATTATCTTTTCCTTCCTATTGTTTTTTTTTTTTTGCTAGATGAGAGATGTTCAGTTCAACCATCTCACTCGCTTCATTGGTGCCTGCATAGACCCTCCCAACATTTGCATCGTCACTGAGTATTGTCCTCGCGGGAGTTTACAGGTGAGGGGTAGGTGGAGACTAGAGGGGCGGGGAGATAGGCCAAGTTACACTGATCCTATGCAGGTGATAGCTGGTGAGACTAGGAGAGTCACGTCATCTATTCCATGTCACTTACTAGGATATTCTGGAAAATGACAGCATCAACTTGGACTGGATGTTTCGTTATTCACTCATTAATGACCTTGTTAAGGTGAGTCTTCCCCATTCCTCCTTAGGAATTCATCTGTTTTAAAGCGCCTCCATCTTTCTATCTTTGCTTACGATTTCTCCTTCTAGTCCTCTGAAACTCCCATTCTTTCCATTTCCCCTTATTCCTATAGTTGGATAATAATGCATAAACAAGGGGTCTGGGGTTTTTAATTGGGGGGAATGCGTTTTTTTTTTTTTTTCGTGAGGAAGATCAGCCCTGAACTAACATCTGATGCCAATCCTCTTCTTTTGTCTGAGGAAGACTGGCTCTGAGCTAACATCCGTGCCCATCTTCCTCTACTTTATATGGGATGCCGCCACAGCATGGCTCGACAAGCAGTGCGTCGGTGCGCACCTGGGATCCGAACCGGCAAACCCCGGGCCACTGCAGCGGAGTGCGCGCACTTAACTGCTTGCGCCACTGGGCGGGCCTGGGAATGCGTTTTTATCTACCTGTACTTGTAGAGAATTTTTGTCTTCCTGCCCTAGATTTCGCAGATCTCTCTCCATCATCTTTTTTTTTTTTTTTTACCTCCAAGAGCTTATATTAAAATCCCTTAGCAGGGAAAAGATGCATGGGGTCTCCAAATGTTTATCTCCTGTTTTTTCTCATCATTTACTCTCTGACCAATATTTGGTGTATACGCTCTTTTGTTCATAAAAACTGAAATTTAAAAAAAGAACATTTACTAGTAAATCTAAGAGAAGCCAAGGAAAATTATACTAAACCTTTGGTATCTTCCAATAATACTACATTTCAGCTATATTTAAGTGACCCAGAGGCGTGTGGATTTGCAGAGGTATAAATTTGAATCTTGCATGGGTTGGACAGGTGTTTAGAAGCAAGTCCTGGGGCTGGCCTGGTGGCTCAGTGGTTAAGTGCGCGTGCTCCACTTTGGCGGCCTGAGGGTTCGCAGGTTTGGGTCCCGGGCGCGTGCTGACGCACTGCTTGTCAAGCCATGCTATGGTGGCGTCCCATATAAAGTAGAGGAAGATGGGGACGGATGTTAGCCCAGGGCTGCCAGTCTTCCTTGGCAAAAAGAGGAAGATTGGCCTCTGATGTTAGTTCAGGGCTGATCTTCCTCACAAAAAAAAAAAAAGAAGAAGAAGCAAGTCCCATAGCCAGTGAGCTAGCTCAGTGGGTCACCTCTAACACACCGAAGGCTGCCTTTGGTTTTTCTGCTTAATTCTCATGAGGTTATTTAAAAAAATTTTTTTTGTGAAAGTTTGCCATCAAATGAGAGATGAAATATTAGGTAAAGTTGATGTAGTACTCAACTAGAGGTGTGATGATAAATATAAGAAAAACATGACTCTTGAGAGAACAATGATTTGATGGAAAAGTGATTTAGATCAAAGCCAGAAGCCTAATCATTTCTGTATTCACAAATTTGGAGATTCCCAAAGGTTTTGTTGATATCAAAAGGAATAAAAAGGAAGAGTTCACAGAGACTAGAGTTATGAATTGTTTAGGTCCAGAGCTAAACATTTAGACAGAGGTGTTTGGGGTAGCGTACAGAACACTGTATCCTTTTTCTGTTCCACCTGAACTGACCTTGGTGGGCTCCCAGGGTTTCATTTTTGGAAGCACCACTCAGCCCTCTTAGGACCTGCCTTATAGTCCCTTTTAGGCAAAGGTTCTCTCCTCTCTGGCCCCATGGGGCGAGAAGTTTCAGGCTTCTGCATTGGCTTGGCAGCTGTCTCCTACTCTTGTCCCTTTTCCAGGTTAGAAAAAAATTAGAAAAACTTACTATTTTCTCCACTTTCTCTCTGGCCAGCATCCGCTCTAGCACATTGCTTTCCTCCTCCATCCTGACTTGCGTGCCTACACGTGGTTGTACGTTAAAGTTTATAACTAGTTAGTCTTCCTTGGTGCATCCAGGTACTCTTGATACCTGAGTCTCAAGCCATGTCTTTCTATTTTATTTATTTATTTTTTTTGTGTGAAGAAGATCAGTCCTGAGCTAACATCCATGCCAATCCTCCTCCTTTTGCTGAGGAAGACCGGCCCTGAGCTAACATCTATTGCCAATCCTCCTCCTTTTTTTTTCCCTTTTTCTCCCCAAAGCCCCAGTAGATAGTTGTATGTCATAGCTGCACATCCTTCTAGTTGCTGTATGTGGGATGCCGCCTCAGCGTGGCCGGACAAGCGGTGCGTCGGTGCGCGCCCGGGATCCGAACCCGGGCCGCCAGTAGCGGAGCGTGCACACTTAACCACTAAGCCATGGGGCCGGCCCCCAAGCCATGTCTTTCTAATAAGTAGTGGCCATGGATTTGAGGGCACCATGGATGTCATATCATTCTTGGAGTTTGCCCTCATAGTTCTGTTACCTTCACTACTCAGAGGACTGTCTGCCTTTTCCAGGGTAATAACTGATAGGTGCCCTTGTCCCTCCTCTTAAGTATTTCTCCTATACCTAGTGCTTGGTTGCCAAGATAGTGCTTGTGGCACCAGGAAGGGAAGACTCTCTATTCTCCCTGCTTCCTTGAGTGGAAACTGTGCAAAAAATGCCTTCCGAAATTAGCTTATTGTTTTAATGGTCCCAAGATCTTTAGACAGCTAGCTAATGTCCGTCTCATGGAGAAGGGGTATCCTAAGCCAGATATGATCCAATCCCATGACTTGATCTGTATCCTGCAGGGCATGGCCTTTCTCCATAACAGCATTATTGCATCCCATGGGAGTCTCAAGTCTTCCAACTGTGTGGTGGATAGTCGTTTTGTGCTCAAAATCACAGACTATGGCCTGGCCAGCTTCCGATCAACTGCTGAACCTGATGACAGCCACGCACTCTATGCCAGTGAGGCCTTCCCCCACAACCCACTTTTATATTGCTCCTCTGGCCCTGATCATTTCCACCTAGGGAGGGTGGGAGAGGGAGATGGAGTGACAGGAATATGGGGAACATTGTGAGAATGAGCCCAGGTGGGATTGGGGATACTCTTTTTGAGGACCTGGCCAGCATGTTCCTTCTTTTCAGAGAAGCTGTGGACTGCCCCAGAACTGCTCAGTGGGAACCCCTTGCCTACCACAGGCATGCAGAAGGCTGATGTCTATAGCTTTGGGATCATCTTACAGGAGATAGCACTTCGCAGTGGTCCTTTCTACTTGGAGGGCTTGGATCTCAGCCCCAAAGGTGAGAAACAGTCTACTACCCACAGGCCTCTCTACCTGGGGGGCCCTGTTCTTCATTCAAACCCTTTATCACCCTCAGAGATTGTCCAGAAGGTCCGAAATGGTCAGCGGCCATATTTCCGGCCAAGCATTGACCGGACCCAACTGAATGAAGAGCTAGTTTTGCTGATGGAGCGATGTTGGGCCCAGGACCCAGCTGACCGGCCAGACTTTGGACAGATTAAGGGCTTCATTCGCCGCTTTAACAAGTGAGAGGGCACTAAAGGGTGGGGCTCCCCAGGGATAGAAGCCTCATCAGTCTTAGTGGATGAGGTGGGGCTGGTGGGGCCAAGAGAGTGGGTTGGGTAGGAAGTCCTGGGAGTCTTGAGAATCTTGGAGCAGGTACCATATCCTGGCTTCCCCCCAGGGAGGGTGGCACCAGCATATTGGACAACCTCCTGTTGCGCATGGAGCAGTATGCCAATAACCTGGAGAAGCTGGTGGAGGAACGCACACAGGCCTATCTGGAGGAGAAACGCAAGGCTGAGGCTCTGCTCTACCAAATTCTACCCCAGTGAGACTTTTGTCCCCTTTCTCGAAGTTCCCTTTGGTGTTCTGCTCTGGGTTCTGCCTCGTCAAGCTCCTGAGAACTCACTTCCCAACCCTTAGAACCTTGCTTTGTTACATCTTGCCACAGTGAGCCTTTCTGGCTATAGACTATGTATTTTCATTCTGTCTCCAAATGAGCAGTGCCGCCTTCTTTCTGGATTCCCATTCCTTCTTCTTAGACACTGCTCTACTATGCCTTTGCTCCAGCAAGTGTTTGTAGAACAATCCCAACTTGAGACATTGAGCCCCCATCCCCAGGGATCCCCTTCCATCCCTCATCACTTGTACACCTTACCTTGCGCTAGACTGTAAAGTCTTCCCAGCCACCTTCCTTGTCCTTCACCAGGCTCTGCTTTCACGTTAGAACTCACCTCTGCTCCAGGCATACACTCCTTTCCTCTCTCTCCTTTCTATCTTCTTTCCCTGAGTTTGGCTCAAATTGCACCCTTGCTTCCTAGTTCAGTGGCAGAGCAGTTAAAACGGGGAGAGACTGTACAGGCTGAGGCCTTTGACAGTGTTACCATCTACTTCAGTGACATCGTTGGCTTCACAGCTTTGTCAGCAGAGAGCACCCCTATGCAGGTGAGAGCTATGGGTGAGAAATAGGGGGCAGGACAGGGACCTGGGGAAGCTTCATTGGGGCACAGGGATCCTCAATAATAGGTAAGATTAGTTTGTTCTGAAGTTCCCATATCTTGTTATGGCTTGTGGGTTAAGAATTCTTAGAAAGTTGGGCACACGTCTTAGGGCCTCTGCTCTCCCATCCCTGTTAGGTGGTGACACTTCTTAATGACCTGTATACCTGCTTTGATGCCATAATTGACAACTTTGACGTCTACAAGGTGAGAGCTGGGGCTACCCTCCTACTGAGACCCCTTTAAAACCCAGTCTCCCTGAACCCCACATACCTTACCTGCTCTATGGTCGATTTCCCTCCTGAGTCTCCAGAATCCTAGTGCTGGAGTGCCCTCTGTAGACAAATGAGGCTCTGGCACTCTAATTGTACATCCCAGTCTAATTTCTGGTGAATCCTTAGGCTTCCCTAATCGGAAACATCACAAGATTTAGCCTCTATTTGCCACTTTTTGCCTGGGGGGGTATAAATATAGCTTATCCATCTTTTCTCTTCTCTCCATCCCCTCCAGACATGGAAGAATCATACAGGATGTGGGTACAGAATGATTTATTGGAGTGAGGGACAAGCTTTGTTGTAAAAGCTTTTTGTTGAAGTCATTGAGTTGGCACAGACAGGGTGGGTTTTATTGTGCTTAGGAATAAAAATAATCTGGATTTGAATATTGGCTTTGTAGCTCACTGTGTGGCCTTGGGCAAGCAACAGAAGCTCGCTGAGCCTCAGATGTTTTTTCTGTGAGATGGGAATAATAGATTTATTGTGGAAAGTGCCTAACATTGTGCAGATAATAAATATCCATTCCTGTCCCTTCCCTTTGGGCTTACTTTACCATCTCAACTGTTACTACTATAACAAAGATCTCTCATAAACCCTTTAACCCAGATTCACCAATTGTTTATATTTCCCCCCCTTTGCTTTATTTTTTAAAAATATATCTATATATCTATATAATTATTTTCCAAACCATTTGAGAGTAAGTTTCAGACATTGTGCCCCTTTGTCCCTCAACAGTTCAGTGTCTAGTTCCTAAAAACAAGAATGTTCTCTTACACAGCTTCAGTACAGTTAACAAAGCCAGGCGCCTGCTTTCTTGCATTTGACAGCTGAGGCTGTCTGAGGCCCACTTCACTGGGCCGGCCTGACCTCTTCACCAGCCTCTGTGCTCTTCCGGTCAGCCCTGTCTTCTTGCTTCCTGTTTCCTGACAGCAGAGCCTATCTGTCCACATCCTGTTGCAGACACGGTGTCCACTCATTCAGAAACGTTTACCGAGTATTCACCAGGTGCTGGGATGGGGCAGGAGGATTTAGATTCCCTTGAGTTCCTGTTCCCCCAGATTCTCAGGACCGTGGCACTTATTTTCTAATCGATGTTCTGGCCTCCAAGGCTGTCAGGATGACTCATAGGTCATGACTCGAGGTGTCCAGCTTGTCTCCTTCTACTCTTCCCCATTCCCACTGATACAGACAGAGGTGACCTTTTAATCCCCCTCGCAATCAGGTAGAGACGATTGGAGATGCCTACATGGTGGTATCTGGTCTCCCAGGCCGAAATGGTCAACGCCATGCCCCGGAAATTGCTCGTATGGCCCTAGCGTTACTGGATGCAGTTTCTTCCTTTCGCATCCGCCACCGACCCCATGACCAGCTGAGGCTACGCATAGGGGTCCACACAGGTAAGGCTGACTCTCACTCCAGCCCAAGGATCTACTTTTCCCAGGCTCTCTCAACCTGTTTCTTCTCATAGGGCCCGTCTGTGCTGGGGTCGTTGGCCTGAAGATGCCCCGCTATTGTCTTTTTGGAGACACGGTGAACACTGCTTCCCGAATGGAGTCTAATGGTCAAGGTGAGACATTAGCCCTCAACCCCAGCTTCAGCCTCAATCTCTATTGCCCTTTTCTTCCCTTCAGAGTTCCTTCACATCTCTCAGTCTGAGAGACCACAGTTCCTGACTGCCCCAACCTTGGACATATTTTGGTTCTAGTGCATGTGCAATGGGAAGACTGAGAGCCTCCTGAGAGGTGGTGGTTGGGTAAAGCTCTCTGATACCGGCAGTTCCTCTGTTGCCTTTTCTTTGATTCTTTTTTCCACCATCCCACCCATCCCACCCCAGCCCTGAAGATCCATGTCTCCTCTACCACCAAGGATGCCCTGGATGAGCTAGGATGCTTCCAGCTAGAGCTTCGGGGGGATGTGGAGATGAAGGTGATGGCAGGCCATGGGGAGGGGGCCAGGGGCCATGGAAAGGGAGGATGAAAGTGATTATGAGGATCATGGGGGAAGAGAGGGAGATAAAGGGAACAACGTAGAAGAATCTGAATTATCTCCACTGCCCTCCAGGGAAAAGGGAAGATGCGAACTTACTGGCTTCTAGGAGAACGGAAAGGACCTGCTGGACTCCTGTAAACCCCACTTCTTCCCAAGTCAGACAATCTACTGTTGCCCATACCTGGGTGGGCAGTGGCCGCCATCTCTCCACACACCAGAAATGGACATTGTCACATGAGATGGAAACCAACGTGCATAAAACCCTACCTTTTATGGAAGTGGTTGCCCTCCGCAGCTCAGCCTTGTACATATACCTGCCCCTCTCTGTCCTGGTCCTCTTTCTCCCTACCTGATGTAAATATCTGTATCTAAACCAGAATATTTTGGCCAAATATAAAACAACAAAAAAAGTGATGGTATGATAGTCTGGGTTGGGGGCAACTCCAAGGAAAGCTTATGGGGTATGGACACAGTAACTCACAGAATCACTAAATTAGCAGTCTCAGGATGAGAGAGAACCCTTTATGTCAAGCCCCTTCACCAAACACAGACAGAATCCACTTCCTCCCCACCTCTCCAGTCCAGACAGAAATAGATTCCATATTCCACATCCCACTTCCCTCCTCTACCCTTAGACAGGAGTAGTTCTACCCCCTCCACCCTTCGGCCCTCCTCCCTGACAGGCAAGGGAAGATATTTCTCCCAACTGGTGGGAATAATTCTCAGGTTCATAGGGCAAAGGCTGCCCCAGAGACAAAGGCACTGGTGTTGAGAAGCTGCAGTTCTTCCGGAATGGCATGTCCAGTGTCTTGATGTTACTGACACCCTGGAGGAGGGCCAGAATGAGGACAGATCCCATGGCTCGCCGCCAAGCGAGAACAGAACAGCCTCTTCCTTGCCTTCTTTTCCCCCACTCCCAACACCCGATCACCCTCACACACCGGTAGCTGTGGTGCCCTCTGTATCCAGAAGGTTTCAGGCTGCTCCTGACGGTAGTCGTGAGGCTGTGAGGGAGAGATACTGAATAACTCTTGGCCTGAAGCTGCCTCTCTCAGTCTCTGGGCCTGCTGCTTTCCCACAGCCCTTCAGAGCCCAGCTGTACAAGCAGGGTGGGATGGCTTCTCACCTTTGTTGGGGCAGGAGGCCCTACTTGGATCAGCTCCTTTCGGTAGTCATGGTGTGTCACAGACTCAACCTCACAGTTCTTCCTTGTGGGTTCCTGCTCTGCCTGCACCTCTTTACTGTACAGAACTTGGGGGTATGAAGGCCAGTCTCCCCTGGTTTTTGTCTTCCTCCTCCCCTTTTCCCTTTACCCAGCCTCTCACCCGATCTGGTGCCGTAGGAGCATCTCCAGCATGGC
Organism: Ceratotherium simum simum; assembly: GCF_057802395.1. Lineage (NCBI taxonomy): Eukaryota > Metazoa > Chordata > Mammalia > Perissodactyla > Rhinocerotidae > Ceratotherium > Ceratotherium simum. The sequence continues at coordinate 40,081,749 of NC_141928.1, read as the reverse complement.
TTCACGCTTCCCTGCGGGAGGGCAGGAAATGGACAAGAGTAGGGGAGGCTGGTTAAGAAGCAGGCTCAGGGGCCGGCCCCGTGGCTTAGCGGTTAAGTGCGCGCGCTCTGCTACTGGCAGCCCGGGTTGGGATCCTGGGCGCGCACCGACGCACCGCTTCTCCGGCCGTGCTGAGGCTGCGTCCCACATACAGCAACTAGAAGGATGTGCAACTATGACATACAGCTATCTACTGGAGCTTTGGGGAAAAAAAAAGGGGGGAGGATTAGCAATAGATGTTAGCTCAGAGCCAGTCTTCCTCAGCAAAAAGAGGAGGATTAGCACGGATGTTAGCTCAGGGCTGATCTTCCTCACCAAAAAAAAAGCAGGCTCAGAAGAAAAAAATTTGAGAAAAGGAAGGAAAATCATGGGGTTTTGCCCTTATATCCATCCGACAATCCACAGCCCCACCAGAAATTCCTTCCTTTTATCTCTGACTAATAGACTCATTATGGCCCATTCTCTTATGCTTCACACCTCGAATTGGCTGATGGTGGTTTCCCAGGGACTGGTATGAGTCTTTCTGGGTGGTGGTGAAGGGCATGGGGGACTGTAGCTGCAGGGTCAGTAGTTCCTGGTGTCCACGTCGGAAGAAGAAACTCTCAGAGCCATCCTGCATGCTTGGGACTTGATCCAGGTGGTTGGTGGCTCTCTGTGGGTCCCAAGTTGAGTGACCATGAGATGCCTTCTGGCACCCACCCTCAACATAAACTCCCCCAGGAAACTGGGGGCAGCCTGCAAGCAAAGGGAGCAAATTCAAACCTTAATACCTCCTCTTCCCAGTTGTGGAGAAGGCACTGGCCCCGAGGCAACGTTTCATTGGGGACCTTATGTTTTCCTTCAATCTCAGGGGGCTTCCATAGCCCTCGGGCACCAGGTTCTGAGACTTGCAAACATTTCCAGGGTTGTTGTTTCTGAGGCTCCCAGTGGCTGTGGTGACCCCAGGGAGGGACCAGATCTGCCCTGGGGTTCCTAAAGCTTGGACGAGTGTAGGGGCTGTGCTCAGGGTCATGGCCACAGCCTAGACTATGCCTAGAGGCAGGACCAGTGCCTCGACCAGAGCCACAGCCAGGGTCAGAGCCACGGCCAGGAACAGAAGTGGAGCCAGGAACAGGGCCAGGGCTAGAGCTAAGATCATTTGTAGTACAGGGATCCTGAGCAATACAGGGAACATAGGCAGGCTCAAAGCCAAGTCTCCCATGGCCTGTCTGGTGGGTAAAGCTGGGTCCAGTGCTGGGCTCCCCAAGACGACTGTCAGAAGAGGGCTCCATGAGAAGGCTCTGCTCAGAGTAGGGCGCTGGTGTCTTTGCAGATAACACAGCTTCTTTGGCGGTGGAGGCAGCTGCTGTGGTTGTGGCTGCCAGGGCCGACTTAGGACTGCCATCAGAAGAAGGAAACGGTTCCAAAGTGGGCCCTAGTCGTTCGGAGCGGGACTGTGCGTCTACAGATCTGAAAGAAAGCCAATGTGTCCAAGTTGTCAAAAGCGCAGCAGAGGAAGTCCGCCGACCTTCCTTGTCCCCTGATGCCTGCAGCCAGAGCTGCGGCTCTCACCGCAACAGCGACCCCGCGGTACACTCGACTGTCTCCATCTTCAGACACCAGTTACCGGGTTGCCATAGAGATGGCAAACAATTCCAGAGACTGCGCAGAACGAGAGCTGGGCGGACTCGGAGGCAAATTCTCTGCGGGGCGGAAGTCGTAAACCTGGTGCGGTCTGGAAGGCCCGCTTTCCGTCCGGACTCCAATCCGCCTCAGCCCGGCTTTTAAGGTTCCGCTGGCCTATGGCCTCGCCCTCCACACCCAAGCACGGTTCTTGGCGACTTTCTAAAGTGGTTCTTTGTGTTGGAGACAGGCACAGGGCTGTGGCATCAGACAAAAGCCTACTTGGTGTTTGTGTGAGGGCAACAGTAGTTTCCCTTAGTTCATTCTCAAAAGTGGAGGGAGTCTTCTCAAAATTTTTAAGGATGAAAATGTCAGACAACAGCTTAAAAGCAAAACGGTGAGACATGGGATTAGTAAAAGGGTAGCAGCTTTTTTGGTGTGATTACTTCTCCAATAAAAGACCATCACATTGACCATCCTCCTCCAGACCCCCTTAGAATTTGTCTTGGCATCTGAATAAGGGTCAGGATTGCATAATTCTCACTCCTGGGTTTCAGACTCTTCTACACATTCAGGCTTATTCCTACTGCTACTTTTCTAAGAGCTTGTCCCAGGTGGACCACTAGTTATGAGGACTTAAGATCTATATAGGCAAACGCTCCTTCAATTACAGGGTAGGCCTCTTTAGTGTCTCACTCAGGCCATAGTCAAGGAGAATCATAGCCTCGAATCAGTTTTCTTTCCCATTTGTGGTATGTCTTCATGTATTTAAAACAGCAATCCAAAACTGAGAAAGAGCAAGTTTATTAGCATCACAGGGTCCCTTTTTCCCCACCCCAACCAAGCATCTGGGCCTGGGGTCCTTCATCAGTTGGTAGCTTCAACCTGGAGGCCACTGGAGCTGTCGGCCCCCAAGTACATGAATGTGCAGGTGATACACAGATTGTGCACCCAGCTTCCCATCGTTGATCACTGAAATGGAGCTTGGGGTTAGGGGATCATGGGATCCTGGGATCATGGGAAAGGTCAAAGAATGAAGATCACATTGAGGGGCAGGTATGAGAATTCACAGGTGAGGGGCTCAAGGGCCAAAAGTCACTCACCAAGTCGGTATCCATCTCCCAGCCCCTCAGCCTTTGCTGTCTCCTTGGCCACAAGGAGAAGGTGTCCTAGAAGCTACAGGCAAAGGGGAGAGAAACAGATGGCTTCATTCTCAAGAAGCAAAACCTCTAGCTAAGTCTAGGGCTCCCCCCAGCCAAAACTTTGCCCTGTTCTTCCCACCTGCTGGTCTCCTTCTTCAGCCAGGCTAATCCGAGGAATGGGCTTCTTAGGAATGACCAGGAAGTGCACAGGAGCCTGAGGGGCCACATCACGGAATACGAGACACTGGGAGCAGTGACAGGCCAGAGGCCACCATGTTACTTCAACAAGCTGGATGGTATCTATGAAATTCCTAAGGGGATGGGTCCTAAGGGCACCCCACCTGCTGGTCCTCATACAGAATGTCAGCTGGGAGGCTTCGATCCAAGATCTGGGAGAAGATGGTTGGGGCTGCTCCCCCAGGAGCTGCCTGCTGGGCCTTGGCCACTTCATTCCCATCAGTCACACCTGCAGCTCCTCGGACCTGAAGGTGGGTCAGACACACCCCAGGGAAGGAGTTGGCAATAGCTCTCCCATGTACTCTCAGGGATCGCAGGTAAAATAAAAATCTGTTCAGGGGAAAGGATCCAGAAAGAGAACCTGGAGACTTAGGTCCCAGTTCCTAGTTTACCATTGAAATATCTTATATAAATCCCTTTTCTCGGCTTCAACTATAAAATAAAGGGGGTGATTTGCATCACTTCTTAAGACCACTTGGAGCTCCTTCCATTTACTCTCACCTTGTTAATAAGTTTCCACTTATTTCCATTACTTGTTTTCTGATCTTTAAGCCGTGTTACTTGTTTTATTCAGGTTTTAATACAATTGCTCTGTTTGACACGAGGGCGTCTGGGTCTCACATTTGACCTCTTACAGTGAATTTTAACTCCAGTCTCTTGAATCAGTGGAGGGAAGAGTTAAGTGAACTCAGCAACTCCAGCGCCAGGGGATTGAGAGTAGGGAAGCCCCAGTTTGCCAGGGGCTCAGAGAAGGCTGGTCAGTGCTGCCACACTGAGGGAGACGAGGGTGGGAGGCCCCCTGGAGCCGCTCCGGCGAGTGGGGAAACGAGAGGTTAACACCAGCGCCCCGCGGAAGGCCCGGGCCCAAGGGGGCGGCGGCGGGCTCCGGGAGAGCAAGCGCACTCCTGCAGGGGCGCCGCGGGGGCTGGCGGGGCGGGCGCCCGGTCAGCGGGGCTGCACAGGCTGCCGCGCCGACCCCGTCCCGCTCTCGGCGCCCGTTCGCTTCCCCCGCAGCAAGGCTTTCGGAGCGGCTGCCGCGACCACCCATCCGGCCTGCCGCACAGCCCTGGAGCTTGCGCCTCGGGAAGGGCAGCGTCCCTGCTGGGCGCTCGGGCTCCGTCTCCGCGAGGCCGCAGGATGCGCCGTCTGGGCAGCCGGGGAGGAAGGCGGCCCCGGAGGCCGTCGGACCCCGCGGGACCCCTCCTCGCCCCCGCCGCCACTGCTCACCTGCGCGGCCGCCACAGCCTTGCGCGCCCCGCGCAGCCCGGCGGCCAGCACCGCCGCGGCCGCCATCTTCCGTCCACCGCGAGAGCCTCAGCGGCCGGCGGCCGGCCCGAGGCGGGGCCGCGAGAGCGGGCGAGCGCGGCCATTGGCTCCGCAGGCCGGGAGCGCGCTGCCGCCCCACCGGGGGGCGCTCTGGGGTCCGCGCGCCGGCCCTGCTCCCGGACGGTGGAACAGTCCGCTGCGCTGGCGCCCCGCCACCGCAGCGCCAGGATCTTTTCATCCCACTGGCTTCCGACGCCAACTCGAGGGCCCTTCCTCCACTCCGCTGGCTTCGTCCTCTAGTCAGCGTGCAAGTCCCTGTCCCGCGGGATGCCAGAGCTAGTTTCGCTCTGAGGTAATTTCTCACTACAGCGGCAGGACCGAAGGACCCAAAGAGGAACGCCCTCCAATTGGCTCTGACTCACAACACCCGCCGCGCCTCGGTCGCGGCTCCTGAGTGGGCGGGGCTTTCTCGTGGCTCCTCCCACTCAGGGCTGGCCCCACCGATGGGCGGGGCGAGGGCGGCTCTGAGACTGCAGACCCTTTCACCGCATTGGGCAGGAGGAGGGCGGGGTTCTGAGGGCTCTCGGCGCTGATTGGCCCAGGAACAACCGCTAACCTGGAGTCCAAGGCCTTAGGAGTACCAGAGGGCAGGGGCGGGTGGAGGACGCGAGACTGCCGCGGCTGGCGGTGAAGTGGAAGGGGGTCTTTTTTTAACTGGTGGGATAGATACCCAGCGTTTTCCCCACAAGGGCAGTTTCAGCCCCTTAAGCATTTCAAAGATTTTAACTTACTCATCTAAGGGCAATTCCTCCATGATTTATGTTCTTGTTAACACATTCACCCCAAGAGGAAAGATTCTGCAGTTTGTTTTCACGGCGTTTTTTGCGTTTTTCTTTACGAGCCGGGGCGGGAGTGTCCTATCTTTGCCGCACGACTAATAAGCAAAGGAATGTGTATCCAGCGTTCTTGCCTAATCAGAAAAGGTGTGTGATACGGTCAGGTCTGTGCCTGGCATTTTCAGTGAGTCAGGTTTGAAGGACAAGGGAAATGCGTCATGGCTCTGTCAGAAGTTTACTTAGGTCTGCTGGAATATATATTTTTGACATAAGAAACATAGGGTCATAAAATGCTAATATACTCACACCAGGTAAGTTTTAGTCTGACGTTTAACACACAGGACAAAAGTCACCACTGTATCTTTAGGGTTTTTTTAGCACATGGCCTGACACATATAGGTGCTCAATAATTATTTGTGGAATGAATAACATTTGGTGTTTCATTTCCTTTCATAATATATAATACATATGTGCTGCATATTCTTATTGCACTTACAGTTTTCCATGTTAGTGCATAATCTATGTAAATATACTTTGTAATGGCTGCATAATACTTCCTTGAATGAGTTTATCATAGTAACCATTCCTCTATTGTTGACTATTAATTGAATTAGTTTTAGTGCATGGTCATCGTGGTGCTAATTGCATGTAACCAGGAATGAAGAACTCTTTACTTCCGGAGAGAGGAATGATCCCTTTTGTATAGCCATATTATTATTAGAAAGTCCATTCTCCTCCACAGAGCAGACACTGAACCTGTAATTTCCCTCAGGAGTTCCAGCAGTCCAGGTTGCACTCCTTCCCTTCGAAGGATAGACGACCTCCCGAAACATGAGGAAATGTAGACTGGCCTTTTCTCTTTGCCCCAGAGGCTGCAGTTCTCTGCGATGCCCCTGGGACAGCAGCAGCCCCTAGAGCTGCCCCCGAGAAGGGCAAGAGATAGAGGAGCTGTGACCTAGGAAGAGGAAGGAAACCAGCCAGGAGGATTAGGTGAGGACAAGGCACTTTGATTATTTCTTTGGGTTCTCATAGAGAGCAGGTAGCACAGAGATTATTCCTATTTTACAGATCCAGAAACTAAGGCCCAGAGAGGGAAAGTGACTTCCCTAGGCTCACAGAGCCCATTAGTGTCAGGATCTCCTACTCCCCATAAGAATCATCTATGGGCTTCCTAGTCACTCACCTACATTCACTGATTTTGGCCCCTGGCCCACAGTCTTCTTTACTCCAAGCCCTTGTGATCACTCACAGCTGCTCTCATCTGAACGCTGCAGTGCTCTGCAGCTCTGGCCACTGCCTCCTGTGCTTTAGTTCCCGCCACCACATCTGCTACTAGACCTCATTAGAGACTTCTATTCCTTTGACTGCTCCTTTTTTCAACTTGTCAGTTGCTTCCTGGCTTCGCTTTCTTTCCCTATTTGTATGGTCAGCTCCCTCCACATCCTCAAGCCTTCTTTTACCTTATTTTCCTGATCATCCTCCCCAACACCCTCCCATCACCACTTAATCTAAGTATTTTGCTTCTCTGCTTCTCTGCGTTCCTGCTTCCAACTGTACCTGAATCCTCCACTACCCACTGATCAGGTTTTTCTCCAGTTCCCCACATTAGTCTTCCCAAACCTTCACCCCTCTCTTCCTGTCTCCTATTCCCCACTCTTATCCCTTTCCTCCCTCACCAGCAACTGACCTTGTCTCCTACTTCACAGGGGAACTTCCACAAGATCCCGCTCCCTGCAGCTCCATAAAGGCCCCATCCTTTCTTCCTTCCTTCCTCTTGGTCTTAGGAAATGGTGTTTCTCCTGTGCACAGCGAACCCCTTCACCTTTGCCTGGACCTCATCCTCTCCCTCCATCTCTGGGGTCTTGTCTCACCAGGCATCTCTCTTTCTCTTCTGTATCCTTCAAGGTATTTTTCTCTACTGGCCCCTTCCCCTTTTCCTTCCTAAAAAAATGCTTCCTTGACTCCACTTCGCCCTCTGGAAATTGTCTGACTTCTCTCCTGCTCTTTTTATCCAAGCTTCTTAAAGAAACTCCTTCAAGTTCACTGCTGTTTGGTTTCTGCCTCCACTGCACCACTGAAACCACACTCTCTGACGTCCCCAAAGGCCTTCTAATTGCAAAATCCAATGGACACTTTCCAGTCTTTATCTTACTGGAGCCCCCAGGTGCATCTAACATCACTGCTCACTCTATCCTTCTTGAAAACCCCTCCCTCCTTGGCTCCCTTGAAGCCACTCTCTCCTTCTGATGCCAGAGCTGGCAGGCTGAATGTGGGTGTGGTGGAGGCAGATGGCTGGATCCAGCCTCTCTCCTGCGTGGTGCTCTCCCTCGCCCCCAGTAGGTGCTGACTTGAATGTCCTGGAGTGTCTATCCCTGGGCTGGGCCCTATCTGCCCCATACAGAGCCAGGTCAGATCCCAGCGGCTTCCCTTTTATTGCTGATCTGGGCCAGGCTCACAGAGGCCTGTGCCAGGTGTTGACAGTGTCTGTTCCTGGAGGATGAAAGAGCAGAGGTGAAAGGGTCAGGTGCAGGGGTCAGATGTAGGGCCAGGCCGGAGGCTGCGTGGGCCAGGGAGCACAGGGGAACTAGGGTTGGGAGCTGAGACGGCCAGAGGGCCCCTGCTTCTGTAGGGTCTTGAAGTCAGAGTTGCTGATGATGGCTTCTTGGAGGGTAGGCATCTCTGCAAAAGGCACATAGTCTGCTCCTGGGGGCGGAAACCAGTGCAGGTATGGGATGCAGGGGGTGAGGGAGTGAGGTACTCCAGGATGGGATGGTTGAGGGTGGCAGCACCTTCCTGCCTGACCTTCTGACTACAGACCCCAGAGTGGCCCCCTGTTCCAGGTTGCCCCCTCACCGTGAGGCCTCCCTCCTTGTCGCCGGGTCTCCTTAGTCTCAAAGAAAGTCTCGTGTTCCTCCCAGCACCGGTCACAGGCCGCACAGAGGAAATTAGACTCAAAGAAGTTGCAGCAACAGCCTAGGGTAAGGGGGCCGCCAAGAAAAGTATAGGGAATTGGGGCTTCCCCATGGGCTGACTACATTCTCATCTCTTCCTCACCAACCACAAACCCATCCCTCCTCCCAGCTCCCCCATCCTTGCCCCCAAGGTATTTGCATCCTATCCCTACCCATGCCCACCCTCATACCCTCCTTGCCCTAGAAGGTACCTTTAACCCTACAGGGATGGGACCTGGTAGCTGCGTGGTCTTCGTGGCTGTGTTTACAGCGACATTGGGCTCTCCAGGCCTTGGGGTCAAAAGTGGCCCGTCTTTTGAGCCAGAACTCACCCACCTCCTCTGGGCATGATGGGATAAAACAGAACATGAGGCAGCGGCACTGGCCCACATTGCAGGGCACGGATATGTCTACATGGGGGCAATGGGGATGGTTGGTAGGATTAGACCAGCACCTGATAGGGTCTGGCCTCCCCATACTAACCTCTTCCCCCATACCCACACACACACACTTCCTCTCATCCATCCCAACACATGACAGAGTACAAGTTATCCCTCCCCACTGACAGGGGCTGGTCAGTTCTCCCTACCTGAAATGATCTGGTGCTCTCTCAACAAGTGTCCACAAAAGCACTTGGACTCATCCCCAATCCGAAAACAGTCCCATAGATAATGGGGGCAGCGCCAGCCAATGTAGAGGCCTGAGTGTGGAGGGATTGAATAATAAGGAAAAGTGAGGAGGAAAAATAGCCTAAGCTCCCCCTAAGTGTTCCCACCTATCTCCTCAGGGTGGGGGGCTCACCTCTCCCCCAGGTGTATTCCTCTCCACCCATGAGTCCCCATCCATACCCCTTTACTCTCTGTTCCTCAAGGTATTCTCATCACCCCACAAGTGTTTTCAGTCCCCTTCCCACCCTACGATCCACTACATCTCCGTCAGCCTGTCAGAGATGACTGAAGACAGTCTCCAATTTCTGAACAGGAAGATGATAAATGAAATTTTGTTTGGAGATGAACATGAATCTCGCCGAGTTCTCTGTGACTGTGGGAATTCTCATCTCCTCCCTTCCCCACATTAGAGCCCAACTTTGCTTTGTTTCCTTGAAGTGTCTAAGGTGAGGGAAAGGGAAGATGACTGGCCAGGTGTAGAGTAGATGGCGGGGATTGGCTCCTAAGGAGCATGGTTGTTGAAGAGATCTGAAGAGGAGGAGGAATTGAGCAGCCCTGGGGCCAGGAGGAGGGCCCACTTCTCCAGGCTGGCACCTTCATACTTCTCTTCTGTGTTCCTGGTGTTATTGAACTAATGCCCTCTATGAACTTGAGAGGGGCTGCCCATGGCTCTCCAAGGGTCAGGAGAAAGGAGTAGGTGTAAATGTGGGAGGAGAACCAGAGAGCACTTCCTATTCAGATTTTCTCATCCTCCATGAGAGCTGAGAGTACCCCAACTTCTAGCCAAGAATCCTGTATGAGTCCCCATGGAGTGGGACCTTCAGCTGTACGACTTTTATTCCCATTTAAAGGCTGCAATGAAGTGTTACCTTCACCAAAAAGTTGCCCCTGACTTCCCCTGTCTGTCTAGGGGCCCCTCCTCTTGCCTTCCATGGCACTGTGTGCTATTCTTACCACAGTACAATGCATTATAATGGACTGTTCACTTGTATTCCTGCCTTTTAATCTATATCTCTAGTCCCAGCACAGGGCCTGGCACAAAATAGGTGAGCAGAGAACATAGACTGCTTGACTGAATAAGTGAATGAGCAACTTCCTTCAGGAAGGAAGAGAGACCTGGTATTCCAGGCATAACCCTGAAGTTCCATAAGGAGGATGAGAAAGTTAGTGTCCTCTGGTCTTTGACACTCTCCAGGGCCACAATCCACAATTCTGTGCCTACTTGTCAGACTAGGTCGCTTAAAACTTTCTTGTCTTACCCATGGTCCCTCAGGGTCTGAACTCTGTCCAGATGTGGCTTTCGGCTTTGCTGCTTCTGTCTTGAGCCTGGCAGCCTGTAGTGCCAGTGCCTCATTACACCAGGGAGGCCTCATTACACCAGGGAGGCTTGGTGGAAAGTACAGGGTAGGCAGAGTCACAATGGGGTGGATGGGGGCCAGGATTCCACTAAAGGAATTCTGAACTCTGTGCAGAGTAGCAGGATGCACTAGATGATCAGGTGAGGTATGGAGGTGAACAAAGGTCAGTGCCCATAGATCAAGGCCCGGCCTGAGGGCCTGGGAGAGTCAAGTCCAAGCACTGATGTGGGAGTCAGTGCCCAGCTTTCAGATGAAGAAGACTGCAGTTTGAATAGGGAGACTGGCAACTACACCTCAGACTCTGGTACAGGTGTCAGTGCCCTTAAAGTGGGAAACTTGACATCTGGCTGTGTATTGCAGAGTTGGGCCCTCCACTCTTCCCTGATTCCAAATCCTCTTCCTGTTATGAATGGACAAGGATTGGCAGGGGGAGGAGACATTATCTGGGATGCCATTTTGACTCTGTACAACACACTCCATTCCATGATCACATAATCACATTTGCATGATAACATCTCTTAATGCTTAGCCAGCACCACACAATATACAGCTGTCTTCACATGAAAGATGTCTCTAGCCCAGACCTCTCTCCTGAGCTTCAGACGCATATAGCCAGCTGTCTACTAGGCTCTCTCACCAGGATGTCCCACGAGCACTTCAAATGTGTTATATCCAATTATTCCTTCCAAACCTGGCCCCCATGCTTTGTCCTCTGTTCAAGCATCTACTCTGTTTTAGGCATTCAGTTAATGGCACCATCATCTAATCAGTTACTTAAGCCAAAAACCTAGATGTCATTCCAGGCATGGCCCTCTCTCTTATCCTACACATCCAATGATCAAAAGCTCAGTTGACCTTCTTAGCATTCCTTGAATCTATCTGCTTCTGTCCACCTCCACCCATCCATTTCCTACCTGGATTATTACTGGTGCCCCACAGTATAATCTTCCTGTCTCCAGTCTATCCTACTGCCAGAGTGATCTTTCAAAAACACAAATCTGTTCATGTTATTGTCTCATTTAAAATCTTTTAGTGACTCTCAGTTGCCCTCAGGATATAATTCCAATTTTTGAGCTTGGCACAGAAATGCCTGCACAATTCTGCCCTTCCAGAGCTGGGCTGGGCTACTCTGCCTCACACTCTACAGCAGGCATACTGCATTCCTCACTGTTTCCTCCTGGTGCCTTGCCCTGTCATGTCTCACCTTACCCACTTTTTACCTGTCTGCCTCTTCTTGCTTAGCTTACAGATTTCAGCTGAGAAGTCATCCCTTCCAAGGCTTATTCCCCGAGCCCCCAAGATTGGATGCCCCTTTTCTCTGCTTGTGCAGTACTCTGGGCTGACCTCGACCATAGCAATTATTAGAATGAACTATAATTGTCCTTTATTTCTTGGTGTCTCTCATAGAGTGCAAATTATTTGAGGGATTTGTCTTTGAAGCCCCACCAGCACACAACATCACCTCCACAGCTAGCTCAATGCTTGGCACATAGTTGGTGCTCAATAAATGCTGAATGATAAAAGAAAAGCTTAGACTTGATATTTCTCTACACAGCACATATGTTGATTCTCCAGCAACTGAAGGTCCCAATATTAGAAGGGAACCCCAAATATCTTTGTTCAGGATTGAAATGACACTTAAATTTCTGTATAGAAATGCCTGTTTTTTTTTTTTCCTCTCTCTCTCTCTCTTTTTTTTGTGAGGAAGATCAGCCCTGAGCTAATATCCATGCCAATCCTCCTCTTTTTGCTGAGGAAGACTGGCCCTGGGCTAACATCTGTGTCCATCTTCCTCCACTTTATATGGGATGCCGCCACAGCATGGCCTGACAAGTGGTGCGTCGGTGTGTGCACAGGATCCGAACCCAGGCTGCCAGCAGGGGAGCACAGGCACTTAACCGATACGCCACAGGGCAGGCCCCTAGAAGTGCCTGTTTAAACAAGAAAATGGAGAAGTTCAATCTGAAGAAGTGCAGTGGCCTTGAAGAGTGGGGAGTAGACAGGAGGTTCTGAGAAGGAGAATGAGGGGACTGAACAGACCCTGCATTTGAAAGAAGAATAAGTAAGAGTGACAGAAGATGTTAAAATAAGCAAACAAAGCTGTTTCAATGCCTGAGTTGAGACTGAGAAGCAAGTGAGATCACTGTGACTTCTTGGCCAGGGGTGGAGGGGTGGGTCCCTGAGTGGGATTGAGGAAAGCAAATCACATGGAGGAGGGTAGGTCATAGAATTACCTGGCTCTCTTTATATCTTAGACCCATCTAGTTTCTACGTAACTCTACTCCCATCATAAGGGGAAAGGAAGAAGGAAAGACCAAAATAAATGCAGAGACATCTACTGAATTCAGTCTAGAAACCCCAGAATCCTCATGGCAGGTCAGGGTGGCCCTCTTACTGAAGATAATCTCTCTCTATATTTTTATTATTATTTATTTTTCCCCCAAAGCCCCAGTAGATAGCTGTATGTCATAGTTGCACATCCTTCTAGTTGCTGTATGTGGGACGCGGCCTCAGCATGGCCGGAGAAGCGGTGTGTCGGTGCGCGTCCGGGATCCGTACCCGGGCCGCCAGTATCCGAGCACGCGCACTTAACTGCTAAGCCATGGGGCCGGCCCTGAAGATAATCTCTATAGATATGAAGTTCAGTAACACAGGCACACATGCTCACACACAGGAGGGCACGTTTTCACACAGGACCTCTGCACACCGTTTATATACAGACACAGATAAGCACAGCATGCCACTAACAGGACTGTCAAGAGTACTAATTCTGGGCTAAGATTGGGAACCAACAGGGCTAGAAGATATGACCCTCCCCTTTGGTGAGGAGACTCACAGCTTTTGGGTACCCAGGTGATCATGGGTCTGGCAGCAGGAGTGACAGCCTTTTAATGGAGTTCCACCAAGGGGACTAAGGCCTTTTGCCATGTCAGAGCAACAAGTTTCCTGGAGACTGTCCAGGGTCCTGGGCCATCTCTGCCTTAGGGTCTGTTTGGTGCAGGCTATTTTAGCCCTAGATGTGGGGCTGACCTGTGGCTCTTCTATTTTTAACAATTTTAGTTCAGCCACCTGTCCCTACCTGCGCTTTATATGAATATCCCTACTTTTTGTCTTCATCCATGCCATCCACCTTGGCCCCCCTGCCTGCTCCCCTCCCAGATTCTAGGCAGATGTCATTGCCATTTCCACAAGGGTCAGCTATCCATTGAGTGGGCAGGTTCCCAGATCCTGTTGGATTGGAGGGGCCATGGGCCTGTCACAGGCCTCTGAAAGGGTACCTGGGCTCACCTGTCTGGATGGCATTCAGGGCTGCATTCTTCTCCCACTGGAAAAGATGATTCACCTGTGCACCAAACTTCTCTCTGTGCATTGCCTTAGCAACTTCTGCCAACTCTGCCTGCTTAGCAGGGACCACTGGGTGGACTGTGTACCCTGGGAAGGGAGGGCTGAGTAACCTAGGGGAAGTGAGGAGGCCCTAAAACTAAGAGAAGGGGCCAGGTCAAAGAGTAACCCAGTCCCCCTGGGGCAGGTGAGAGACAGTGATGAGAACATGGAACAGGGCAGGAGCAATTACGGCTAACTCCTTTCTTCCCCTTCTTCTTGCCCAGTAGGTGCGCAGGCTGAGCTGTGTGAGCAGTGCTGTCAGTGGCATCCACTCCCTCCTTATCCTCTCCTTCCTCTTCCCTCTTCTCTGCTCTGTCCAAGTGGACCTGGGTTGAAGGGCCTGAACGGGAGTCCTTTTGAAGGATCTCAGATTCAGAGGTCTGGATGGACCTTTTTGTCCACAAGACCTCACTGGAGGAAGACTCGGAGAAGAGGTCTTCCTTCAGAGCATCAGAGGAAGACACAGGGACATGGCCTACTGATAAGGTAAGAAAAGTAAGGTGTTTCTCTGGGACCTTAGAGAAGTGAGTCTCCAGTGGGGTCTCAGGGATAGGGGTCTCCAAGGGGATCTCAGAGACAGAGTAGGTTAAAGAGGTCTCAGAGACGGAGGGCTCCAAAAGGGTTTCAGAGGTATGGGTCTCTAAAGGAGTCTCAGAGATGGAAGGCTCCAAAGGGGTTTCAGGGATAGGGGGCTCCTGTGAATCCTTGGCAGAGGGGTTCTTTGAAGAGGGGTGCTTCTCTGCATCCATGGTGGTATGAGGCTCTTCTGTGACCTTGTCTGCTTCCATCTAGTGGTAGAATAGGGTAAGGCTTCATTAGGTTGGGGATTGGAGGGTCTACAAGTCAGGGTTCACAGGCGGTTATGGAATTAGGATAAGGTTCTCAGTGCACCTGAGATATAAGGGGAAGCAAGATGAGCTCTGAGTCAGGATATGGTGCCAGGAGGTTCACCCATGTGCCTAGACCCCACGTAGCATGTTGCTATGGGTTGTGAGGGAGCTAGACCTTAAAGATTGCAAGGCTGAAGCAGTCAGAATCCCATCAGTAGATGGTAGCAGAGGACCATGACCCAGGAGGGAGCCTGAACATAGCAACTTGGCCAGTTCTAGAGCAGGGTCCTGGACATGGCTTAGGACCATGGATGTCTCTAGAACTCCACAGCCTGAGAGTAACAAGCCAAAGTGGGAGTTTGCTCCCAAGAGTGCAGGAGGATGCCATGATGCATTAGGCAGAGCCCTGACCATAGTCTAGTTTTGTTTAGGGACCACATACACCCTCCCTTGATGATGTCATTCATGTTCAAAGCTTCAACTACTTCCAGCTATATGCTGATAACTCCTAAATCCATATTTCCAGCTCAGACTTCTTTAAATCCCTGTACTTCACACTCATACCCAACTGCTTGCTGGACATCACTAAATGGATGTCCCACAGGGCATCAAAACTGAACTCTGGGCATTCTCCTAGTCTTCTCCTTTCCCCTCAGCCCTCATCTTCAAATAGGTAGCAAGCACTGCATTTCCTATCTTCTAAATATCCCCGAAATCCATTCTCTCCTCTCCTTTCCCTCCAATTTTGTTCAAGTTCTCATCATTTTCTACCTGCATTATGTAATAACTTTGCCCATCTGCTGCCTTCCCCAGCATATTAATCCACTCACCCATTCTTTCATTGATTTATGTAACTTACACTTTTATTTATTTTTTTGTGAGGAAGATCAGCCTTGAGCTAACATCCATGCTAATCCTCTTCTTTTTGCTGAGGAAGACCGGCTCTGAGCTAACATCTACTGCCAATCTTCCTCCTTTTTTTTTTCCCCCAAAGCCCCAGTAGATAGTTGTATGTCATAGTTGCACATCCTTCTAGTTGCTGTATGTGGGACGCGGCCTCAGCATGGCCGGAGAAGCGGTGCGGAGGTGCGCGCCCGGAGATCCGAACCCCGGGCCGCCAGTAGCGGGGCGCGCGCACTTAACCGCTAAGCCACGGGCCAGCCCGACTTACACTTTTATAAAGAGCCTAATCTTCCACTTTTACTCAGGCACTTTGCTAAGCACTGGGCTCAGTTGAAAGAATCTGGGGAGGTAAGCACTGGCCCGGTGGTGTAGCGGTTAAGTGTGCGCGCTCCGCTGCTGGCGGCCCGGGTTCGGATCCCAGGCGTGCACCAATGCACCGCTTGTCAGGCCATGCTGTGGCGGTCTCCAATATACAGTAGAGGAAGATGGGCACCGATGTTAGCCCAGGACCAGTCTTCCTCAGCAAAAAGAGGAGGATTGGAATGGATGTTAGCTCAGAGCTGATCTTCCTCACACACACACACACAAAATCTGAGAAGGAGACAGGTTAACCAAAATGACAATAAAAAAGAGTTGGTATTGTGCTGGGGTAAGCCCAGGATGCTGTGGAAAGCGATGTGTGCCTAAGTTATCTTGGAAGGATGTCCAAAAGAGGTTAGTTCTCTTTAATGACCCAATCCAGATCTTTCTAAAATGCAAACCTAACATGGCATTCTCTTGCTTAAAAACACTCAGTGACTCAGCCTAAGGATTAAGTCCAAATTTCTTGGCTCTGACATTCAAGACCTGTCCTCATTTGCAACACTGCCTAAGGATTCCAGCCTTAACTCTCCCTGCTCCCGACTTTCTCCCCATGCTCCAGAGAAACTAAATACATCACTGAAGCTCATCAGAGCCTTTCCAAAGGGAAGTTTGGGACGGGAAGTAGAGGGAAAGGTAGGATGATGGGGAGGCAGATGATCAGACATTCAGCAAGAGGAAAAAGGGACCTGAGGGTGAAGAACCAGAGGATGGGAGGAGAGGAAGGGGAAGAAGAAGGGGAGGAAGGAAATGGGCGGAGAAACTGGATGGAGGGGGAGGGGAAGGATGAAAAGTAGAGAATGGGAGGGGATCAGACTGAGGTGGCGAGGGACAGAGGTGTTAGGAGGGGAATGGGATGAGGGTTTGGAAGAGGGACCGTTGGAGAAACTACATACCTCTGGGCTTTGGCTTGGCCCTTACAAGTCCTTAGGTCAGGATCTTGTCTGAAGGGGGAGTGTTAGCCCCGAGGGAGGGAAGGCTCTTGAGTGAGGTTGAGCCCCGGCTGCAGGCGCTATGTGGTGAGAGGCCTTGCCTGCAAGTCTAGGACTTAGGAAGGGGACCTGGACACCTGCAGAAATTCGCAAAGAAGCTCTGGCCAGATGTGGGGAAGGTTGCGGGGAGGAGGGACAAGGGGTTCCGGGGCCAATGAGGGAGGAGTTTGACTGAAGCCTCTAGAACCCGGGCTGGGAGAGGAGGGATCCGTCACCAGGGCAACCGGAACGCCCAGTAGTCTCCGTGCTAACTGCAGTCTGGTCACCTCCCGGGTGGGTGAGGTCTCCTGAGGGGGCTGCATCGGACCCGGAAGGGACGAATCTAGAAAGTTCACTTCTTGTAAGGGGTTTGCGGGATTTCTGTGAGAGTCTCGGGGTAGGGTCTGCGGACATCTGTGGGGACGCCCGTTGTGTCTGGGTTTGTGAGGGTCTTTATAGGGTTCCTACGAGATGTCAGTGGGGCGGTCAGTGGGGGCCGTGAGGATCTGAGGGGGCATTGGGTCTCCGCAGTTGGGGTGAGACAGGCACCGGCTCAGGTAGCTGGGCAGGGGCGGAGTCTGTCCTCGGAGCCCAGCAGGACCAATAGAATAGGGCAGGGGGCGGGCTTTCCTGACAAGGGCCAATCGAACTGGCCGTGGGGCGGAGCGTCAATGACGTCAGGCCCAGACCGCCGCCGCGGGGCCTGGTTATCGCCGGTCCAGCGCAGCCCGGAGTCGCCCAGGCCTGAACTCCTCCCCAGGTCCCCGGCCCGGCCCCAGCGGCCCGACCCCGGCCCCGCGAGACACCAGAGGCCACTCGCAGGGGTGGGGAGCGGAGCCGCGGGTCAGCTCTGGGAGCGCCCGCGCTGGCCTGTCCGGCCCCGCCCCCGCCCCGGGCCATGGCCCAGCCCTTGTCCCGGCCCCTCGTCCTATCCCGATCCAGGCCTTGGCCCCCGGCCCCGCCCTCGCCCCGCTTCCCAAATGGGTCCCGGTCCCGGCCTGCGTCCCAGCGAATGCCCAGACCCGCGTCCCAACCCAGGCCCCACCTCCACTCCCAGTCCCTGGCCTGGCCCCCATCCCCGCCTCTGTCCTTGTTCCACCTCCTGTCACAAATCCCAGCACAGCCGGTGTCCCAAACCCATTCCCAGTGTTTTCGTAAGCCCCGGGCCCAACCCCTGCCCTTGCTCCAGTTCCCATCACAGCCCCTCTTTCCATCCCGTCTCCTGCCCTTGTTCAAGCCCCAGGGTCCAGCCCAGCCCAACCCATTATCTCAGCCTTTGCCCTCATCTCTGTGTTTACCCAAGTCTCTCCCACTACCCACTCCTTTCTCTCATACCCTGCCCCTCTCCCAGCCTCGACTCAGGTCTGGGCTCCAGCTGCCGCCAGCCCTGTTGCTGCTCTTGCTGTTCTCTGTCCTTGGCCCAGGGGCTGGTGAGTGCAGAGGCAGGAAAGACTGAGGCAGAGATGGGGTTCTGGCAGGGAGGGGCGGACTGGAGGGATTCAGGAGACATAGGACCTGGGCAACTAGATCACTGAGAAGAAGTGGGGAGCAATAGGGAGGAGAAGGTCTTACACAACTGATAGGAGTTGGGAGGGTCAGAAGAAAAGTGACTGTGGGCTTGAGGCTCAGCAGGTGGCTAATAGTCCCTAGGACAGAGACTCCAAGCTTTTCTTTCCTGGTGTCCATCCTGACCCCACTTTGACTCTTGCTTTTCCAAGGAACTCTTGCTCCTGCTTGTGAAATTTGATGGGGGAGACACAGTCCCACACCAGAGAACCTCTAGTCCAGTGTGGGAAGATCTAGGAGAAACCTTTGAGATATTGGGCATGCATTAAAACAGGCTTAAGAATACAGTTTTGAAAATAACATGTAGCAGATGGACATGGGTTAGTTGCCATTGTAACATGTCCTTTTCTTGTAATGAATCTTGTGCCAAATAAGCTTGATTTGCCTGGGAATAATTCCTGACCCTTTTAGAGCAAGGTTAAAACTCAGAGGCCATTTTACAGATGGGGAAACTGAGGCTCAGTAGGGAAGCAATTTGCCCGAGGTCATACAGCTTGTAAATGGCAGTTTCCTAGTTCCTCTCCCATACTAGTGGTTTTTTTCACTGCAATATATGCCTAATATGCAAACAAACCCAAGTGGGGAAAGGCTCAAAGCACAACCTGTTCTCTCCCCTGTCTGCCCACAAGGGGGCTTCATCCACAAATGTTCCTCATATGCCACTTCTCAGCCTAGGGCCACCATCCGGTGAGGAAGTGATTAGGATAGCAGAGGGAGAGGCCCAACTTCTTAATGGGTGGAATGTGGGGTGAGGAGAGGGTTCTGGCTGTAGGAGATGTGCCATAAAGATGGCCCCATTGTAAGGAGATGACTGTGGTCTTCATGGCCCTAACCCCCAGCCACCTCTGGTGTGTGTCACTCAGAGAGGGTGGAGATGTGCCTGAGGGCATCTTTGGCAATAAGAATGAACAGAGCAGCTGGGGATGGGGGCTTGGTCTCAGTGAGCTCAGGAGGCCTGGTTCAGTGTACAAGCTTGAGGAGATCAATGCATGCCAAAGGTCACCACCCCTGCAGAGATGTCCAAGCTCGGTGTGTGTGCTCACTGGTACCTGGGCACTTACATGTCTGTGTGTGTACCTGAGAGATCTGTGGGAATGCTGGGTGTGTGCAGTGTGTGTACATACATCTGTGTTGGTGAGTGTCGGCACGTGTATGTTGTGTGGGGTGCATGTGAGCTTGTGTGTCTTCTGAGTGCCTGTGTTATCGTGTGAGGGGGAGGGTACACGTTGTGGCCCATACATGTTCCCCTTCAGCTCTTCCTGCTCCTCTTGTAGACAGATCACTGAAGTGTCACCTTCCAAGTGGATAGTTCCTTGGTTGGAGGCAGTGTTGATTGCCTCCCACAACATATATAAGTAATCCATGTGCCCCCAGCTTGACTCCTTGAAGGAAGGAGCCATAGAGGGACTCAGTGTAGATTACTGCTGCTGGCAAATTGGGTACTCAGCAGAGGTAGTAGCCAGGTCAGTTTTTCAGTTTGGGTGAGGGGGAGTCCATACTGTTGAGCCCAATTCATAGATTCCATCCCTGCCATCATGGCTTCTTTGTTCATGAGCCCACTGAACAAGTATGAGCTGGCTAGGGGAGGAGGGTTACTCACAGCCACAGAGCTGTAGAAAGCTGAAAGATGTGGTTTAAAACATGATTGTCCAGAAGTAGGTTCAGGTGCTTTGGGGAGAATTGTAATGGAGTTGGAAAAGAGCACTGAATAAGTAGGGTGGCATGCAGGCAAGGCTGCTTTAGTGCTTTTCATAGTCACTGCCTTGGCAATTGCAACCTGGCCTGCAGGGGTGCTCTGTGACCTAGTGATGGTGATAGGTTTTGCCCAAGGAGAGGCTGGCAGTGTCACAGGACCGTCATAGCACAGTCGGTCTCAATAAATGCTTATTCTTGGTTTCAATCTCATTTCAGGGATGGAAGGTACCTCCTGGGTCTCCTGGTCCTACCTGAATCCTTGGGCCTTTTCCTTGGGCTCAGCTGACTGCAGTGGCATAACCCAGGCATGCTTTGCCATTCCAGGAAATGACCTTTCATTCTACTTAATGCTATCACTAGCAGGGCCAGCATCAGCCTGTGTGTATGTGTATGTGTGGGGGTGTGTGTGTGTGTGTGAGGTAGTGGTGGAGAATCACCCTTAGCTTCATCTAGAGGTACTGGGGCATCCAGGATAGGTTCATCTGAGCTTGGCTAGGGCCTTACTGATGCTTCCTCTGGGATACAGCTCTGCAGGCCCTGGTGAAACCCCAAACCAAAGCTTGGAGTGAATGGGGCTATGGATGTGTTCTCAAGGATCTGCCCTTGGAACTTCTATGTTTCTCCCACCACATCCAGCTGCTGCGCACTCCGTTTTCCCACCAGCCTATTCTGTAACCTCTGTAGGCCCTGGCCACTTTTGGGGTGGCTTAACTAGTTCGCCAATTCTCCAGGCCATGGCATGTTCCTTTGAATCATAGGGCTCTTTGTGCTTGTCTATCCATTGTTTCCCAAAGGTGTTAGCTGCTTTTCACCACCAGCTTTCCGAGGGTCTGCCCTGGGGGCCTGGCCAACATTTCTGCCTAACAGTAGCAATGGCCCATCCAATGACTCATCCCTGGTACCTGGGGAGGAGAAGCCCTCCTTTAACCCCAGCAGAGGGTGCTCCAGAGCTCTGCTTTCTCGCAGTAATAGTATCCAGGGTATTCAGCTCTTGGCTTTCTGCCTCCCAGTTGTCACAGCCAGGGCTCCTAGGAAACCTGTCCTTCCCATCAGTTGGTTCATTTCCCTTCATCCGTCTTGGATACATTGCCACTGGTCTCTGAATGCTGTTCTGCGAGCCTCTCTGGATCCTGGGCAGTTGCCCAGCTTGCAGGGTGGCAGGTCTTCCTTGCTGACAGTTGAGACTGATCACGTGGTCTGAACTGGGCGTAGTCCTTGGGTGCAACCATGGCATTTGAAGATGAGCACAGGCCATTCTAGGGCCAGTGGCCTCCACCTATTTAGGGCAGCTCTCTGCAGGGTGACTCTTGAGGCTGCTGTAGTTCAGTGGGGCCAACATTAACCTGTGTTCCCTCTTCCAGCAGCCAGCCTCCTGTTCCTCGATGCCTCTTTCTGTTATTTCAAATACCTCATTTTTGGAGTTTAATCTCCCATTTCCAGGGAGGAGGTGGTCAGACTAGGTAAGCCCTGTGGATATTTCCTACTTGGCTGGAAACGCCCCTCCAGCCTCCCCCACCCACACTCTGTCCTGAAGTTGCTTGAGTTCCCAACCTTCTCACCTATCTTGGGGGCATCCTTCTGGGCTTCTCTGGGCTGGTCTTAAGTCTCCAGAGCAGTCAGATTCCCCAGTCAACTCTGACTGCCATTTGGGACTCTCTTCCATTGAGTTGAGTGATGGGGTTATTCTCACCGTGAGGTGCCCATGTGTTTGCCTGGCTAGCTGCTGACACCAGACTTCCTGCTCCCTGTGGCTCTGCTTCTAACAGCCATGAGCAGGTATTTTGGCACTTTGGCATTTCAGTTAGTGATCCCCCGACCCCAACTGCTCTGAATACGAATATTCCCAAGTGGTTTGAGATTCCACTGGGTCACCAATTGACTGCCTCACCGGGCCTCCCTCTGGGGAAGTGCCCTATGGCTGCTTATTCTGAATCCTAGAGGGCCTGATGACTCTGCTTTCCTCCTCTCCTGGGGGCTCTCATGGTGGCCTGCCAGCTCCTGTCCTTGCCTCTGCCACCCAAGCAGGCCCCTTACAGCATCACCATACTTTCCCTCCCCTCTTGCCCTGAGCCAGTATACAGACAGCTCTTGTGAAGCTTCTGAGGGTTTTTACTGCTCCTGACCAAGGGGAACGAAAGGGGAAGAAAGGAAACAAGGAGGTTACATAGTTCCACACTGACTCCCGAGCCCCACAGGGGAGTTCCAGCCTGCTCAGTGGCCGGAGAGCCCATGCCAACACTCACACACACACACGCAGGCATGCCATCCACACCTCTGTTTTGTTAGGCTTGGTAAGAGGAAAACAATGGCTATTAAGTGAGGGGCAGGCATGTAAAGGGTCCTGGTTTTCAATTTAGACGGATCTAGGTTTGACTTCTCAGTTTGGTCTAGGTTTGAGCCTCAGTTTCCTTATCTGTAATAACAGGTCATTTTTCTCAAGGTCATTGTAAGGATTAAAGCAGATGATGGCTAGGACAGCATGAGACCTAGTTCCTGGCTCGGAGGAGAACGTTGGTTGAGTTGATGCTACTGGTGAGGAAGTCTGGCGTGCCTGCTGCGTAATGGAAATGCCCTCTGTCCCACCCTGCTCCCCAGGAGGCCTCTTCCTGACTGACTACTCCACCTGCTCACCCCGCAAGCTGAGCCCCTTCCGCTCCTTTGCCAGCGCTGAGCTCTTCCACTTCCACGTTCCTGAGGACACATTCCTGGCTGTTTGGAACCTCATCATCTTCAAGGAGCAGGGGGGGACCTTTGGGGACCACTGCCCAGACCAAAGTGTGACTGTGTGAGTGTCTGAGTTAACCTCCTGACCCCCACTTCCAACCCAGACTGCTTTCCAAACTAAAGTGTGCCTTTCAGTATCTAAACTGACCTCCTGACTCTGACCCCTGACTCCTGTCCAGATTGAAGTGTGACTGACTGAGTGAGGGCCAAGACTTCTGTCTCCGACTCCTTCTTGACTACTGTTGGACTGTGTGAGTGCCTGAGCTGACCTTTTACTCTGCGTATCCTGACCCTAACCTGGAACTGCTTTGTTGTATGTGTCAGTGTAGGGAATTCGCTTGTTTTATTGGCGATGAGTGACAGTTCTCCTTTCTTTTCCCCATTTCCCATCTCCTACCCCATTGCCTGCCTTCCTCCTCTCCTCTTTCTGGTCCCCCAGGTATTTCCGGTCCGGGGCACCCCCTGTCATCAATCCCCTGCACACACACTTCCCAGGGGACACGGCTGTGCCTGGGGTTTTCTCACTGACCCTCAGCTGGACGCTGCCCAACCGTACCTCGGGCATCTTTAACGTCAGCAGCCCCTTACCTGGGGACTGGTTCTTGGCTGCCCACCTTCCCCAGGCCCATGGCCACATCTCTGTCAAGGTGGGTTGATGCTGCCCAGGGCAGGAGGGGCCAGAGCTGCTTCTCTATCTCTGCTTAATTCCCCCACAGGCTACCTGGCACACCAGCCTTGTGCCAGGGTGGGCAACAGCATGAGGGTGACTGGGGTGGGGCATAGCTAGAGGCCAGCAGGTCACCTGGTGGGCCAGAGGCCATGATCTGAAGGATGTAATTTGGGAGCCTTAGGAGGACGTGGTGGGTCCAGGTAAGTTGAAGGGCAAGTCCAGGGTCTGGAATCAGTCAGAGGCCCCAGCACTGTGGAGTGGTGTCCCTTCCTATTGGAAGGTGCAAGGGTTAATCAATGTGATCAGAAGCCAGCCAGGGACTGGTCAAATGCTGCTGCACAAACCCAGGACTAGTCTTGTTCTACATCTTGATTGGTGACAGCCCTGCAGACTCTCATAGGCGGCAGCCCAATCGTTAGTCCATTTGGGAGAATACATTCCTTTCTATTGTAATTTCAGCTCCCCACACCCTGTGGAAGACCATACGAGAACACTCTGGAGCAGGGAAGCCCTTTACTGTTAAAAGGAGGCTTTGGGCAGTTGGTGTCCATCCTGACCGTTGCCTCCCTTGCCTCCAGATATCAACACTGATTTCATAGAGCAGAGATTGTTCAAGTCTGAAGTGTCAGTTCAACGGTCAGGATGCTTCTCTATTCTTCTTTGGAGGGGAAGGAAATGCCACAAAGTTCTCCTGCCACTCCCAGGTGTTGGGCAGGCCAGACTTCCTCCTTGTAGTCAGAGGATCTGTAGGTTTCTTACTCTTGTCCGTTGGTGGGAAGGGAGGGTGTAACGAGCTGGCCATTGTCAGAGTGGGATGGCCATGTGTGTGGGGCCAGTGGTAAGGGTGAAGGACTGAGCATGAGCAGAGAGAATTTAAAGAACAGAATACTGAAGAACATGAGAGCTGGCGGACCACTGAGAATTGAGAGGGGCAGAAATTCCAAATCAGGTGAAGATGTGACTAGGATATATTTCTCCAGGCTGAGTTTCTTGAGGACAGGGGCTCCGTGACTCAGCTCTCTTCCTCCTGCGGTAACTCAGCATTCAGAGAAGGTGTGAGGATGCTTTTGAATGAGCTGAGAATCGCACAGGGCCAAGTGAACTGGCACCACTGTTGTCAGAGATGGGAACTAGATTTGAGATGGTGTCTCAAGTCCTCAGTGATAGGCCTGTTTTTCCTGAGAGTGATGTACAAGAGAACTTCCTGTCAAGGCCTGGAGTCCTCTGGATGGGAGCTTGCCTGGAAATGGCTCTGGGTTCTAGGTAGGTCTTGACTTACATCAGAACTAAGAGTTATTCTGTTTGGAGGAATGTCTTAGGTCATTGACCAAATCCCAAGGTGCTCGTTCCTCATCCTAACTCTGATCCTTGACTCTCTTTGTGAGAACTGATAGGGAAAATCCCTCTGAAGCCCTGCTCTAGTTATCTAAAAACCTTTCTGGGAGAGCAGGAGGAACCTGGGGCCTAGGCCTGGGCTAGGATTATGGGAGCCGAAGCGTGGTTAGGAGAGGTCAGAACCAGGCTTGACATACCCATTTGCATCTAGATATAGCAAGTGGGACCTGGTATTGCAAGCTGGAGCCCCAGCCAGCAGATCTCCTGGGGTGTGGCAAGACTAGAGAGAAGAGTGCACAGCTACACCTTGCCCATGAATGGCAGCAGACCTGGACTCTATGAGAGACGTGCTCTTCAGTCAGGCCTATTCTAGAGGCTGGGGGCGGGGCAAGGGTCATCTCTGTGTCCCTCTAAGAATTTGATTACCTTTTGGAATCTTATATGTGCCTCTAAGGATTCTTTTCTTTCTTTCTTTTTTTTGTGAGGAAGATCAGCCCTGAGCTAACATCCATGCCAATCCTCCTCTTTTTTTGCTGAGGAAGACTGGCCCTGGGCTAACATCTGTGCCCATCTTCCTCCACTTTATATGGGACGCCGCCACAGCATGGCCTGACAAGAGGAGCATTGGTGCATACCTGGGATCCGAACCTGGGCTGCCAGCAGCAGAGCGCGCGCACTTAACCGCTACACCACAGGGCTGGCCCCTCTAAGGATTCTTAAGTTCTCTAGTTAATTCCCTAGACTCAAGCCTGTGGGTGGATTGTCCAGAGCCTTCCTCCAGGGCTCCATCTTCTCGACTTGCTTTCTCCTTACACCATGGTTCTGACTTCCTATGAGGCTTGGCCAACACACTTACGTGGGTTCAGGGATATCCTTGGGTGGAGACTGAAAGAGTCCCAGGCATAAGAAGGCAGCGCTGTTTCCAGGGCCCTCCTCAGCTTTGGGAGTGAACTCAGACCTCCCTCTAAACCGTAGTCCTTGAGCACTGCTTTGTCCCAGGCCTTGGGTTGGGTGCTAGGGACACCGATAAATAAGATGTATATTAGTGAGATGCAGGAGATGTTTTGAGAGGACAAAGGAGCGATGGCTAACTCAGCTTGGTAGTATGATAGAGTTGGCTTTAGAAAACTGGTAGGAAGTGAGGCCTGATGTTGAGAAGGCAAGGAAAGGCATTCCAAGTGGTGGGAGCAGCCTGGGCTACAGCTTAGAAGGGAGAACTGAGGTTCAGTATGGGGTGGTTGGTGTGGTGGGTGAAGGAGCTGAGGGGTGAGCAGAGACCAGATCATGAAGGGCCTAGAAGTTTGAACTTTATCCTGAGAGTGGTAGCCTTAAGAGGCTGTAAAAGAGAAGTGACTTATCTGGTCCAGGCTGCTCTCCTGAGCTCTGGCCCACGCTTCTGCTGGCCCATGTCTATCTTGTTCTCTGCTGTATTCCTAGCCCCCAGCACAGAGCCTGGGCACATGTGGGCGCATGGCACATTTTTGTTGCCCTTCTGCAATCTTCTCAAACTCATATTGTCCAGAACTGATCTCACTTCTCCTTTTCTTTTCCCTTTCTTCCTGTCAACCTTTCTGGCTTGACCGATGCCTTCCATCTGCTTGCCTTTCCTGTCTTGGAGCATGTATTCATCTTGTGGTACCCACTGCCAGTCTGCCCTGAGGGGCTGGCCTTTGGGTTGTGGGTGACATCTGGCACCCAAATGGCTCATTAGGGGAAAGTTCTCCAAATGTCTGGGGACACAGTTCTCCTCGAATGTTTCCTCTTCCCAGCTCCAAGATTTGAAAGTAAATGAAAGCAGGTAAAATAATGAAAACAACATAAGGAAAGCAAAGAAGCAGATTGTACAGAAGAGAAGATTCGGTTGAATCCACCAACTAGGACTGAGCATGGCTCAGTATCTCAACTGAAGAGGTTAAAATCTGCTAACAGTGCTCCTCTGCCCTTCTTCCTCCTTCTAAATTTTATTTGTTTTGAATAGGTAATATATGCACCTGGTACTACATTCGAAAGGTGCAAAAAGCAGACAGTGACAAGTAAATCTTCCTCTTCCCTTCTTCTTGCAGTCCCCACTTCCTCCCTCCAGAGTTAACTGGTAACTAACTGTTAACTAGTTCCTTATATTACTCTTTCCTTTTGAAACACTTGCTCCTCTTGGCCTTGGTGACTTCATGGAACTGTCCCGGTTTTCCTCCTGCCCACTGCTCACTCCTTCTCTCTCTCCTTTCCTGGCTTCTCCTCTGCTTGATCCATACATGTTGCGGTGCCCCATGCTCAGTCCTGGGACAACTCCTTTTTTATTTCCCTATTCTCTTGCTAGGTGTCTCCAGCACAATAGTTTTAAATACCACCTATAAGTTAATGTCTTCCAAGTGTATTCAGCGAGTCCTAATTTCTTTGAATCTCAGACTTTATATTTATATATATATAACTGCTCACTTGACATCTCCAATTGGATGTCTAAAAAATGTCTCAAACTTAGCATGTACAAATCAAAACAAAGCCCAAAGTAAAAATCTCTTCGATTCTCATTTCACTTCTCCCAGTCCAAGCCTCTTCTTTTTCTTGTCTTCTTTTTCTTAGTAAACGGCACTGCCGTTCACCAGTTGCCCAAGCCTCATATTTAGGTGTTGTACTTGATTCTTCTTTTTCCCTTATTTCTCTATAGTCAATCCATAGAGAAAAGGTCTTGTTGACTCTACTTCTAAAGCACGCCCTGGATGCATCTCCTCTGTTTGCATTTGTAGCACGCCGTCCCTCAGCCTTCTCCTGGGCCACCACAACAACCTCCTGCGTCATCTCCCTGCTCCCACTCCTGCCCCTGCAGTCTGTGCAGCACTTCTTTACTTTGGGTTCGCTGGTGCTGACTGACTGTGGGCCAGGGGCTGTGCTGGGTACTGGGATATTCCTACAGACAAGGCCAGGTGTCTCTGAGCATCTGTAGTCTACAGGCCCCATCCAGAGCCTGGCACTGGCCACCCTGCTCAGGCCTTTCTAAAGAAACCCAGCCCACCCATACTAGGACAGTCTAGGAATCAATCTAAAGCTGTCCACTGCAGCTTCCTTCAGACTGTTTCCCTTCTGGCCCTCCTGGGTTCTCGTTTCCTTGCCGTGGCCCTGCTCCTTCCATGACTGCTGATGTTGACTCAGTTTGGACTCTCTCACTTGACTTCTGCCTTGGCAACTCTTGAGGACCTGACTTCTGGTGCCCTTTCTCTGGCCCCATTACAGGGTGAAGGTTGCTGCATCTCTGCACCTTCCCTGGTCTCCACTGACTGAATGCTCCCCTCCACAATAAGAGAGGGTATTGGATGTGCACATTATACAGTTTAAGGAGGGAGCACATCTTAACCATTGAGGTCTTGTCTGCTGATCCTTCAATTAAGTCAACAGTAAGCAAAATGTAGAGCAAAATGTTTCTTCCCCCGGGACTGTGCAGCAAGGAAATGCGCCACCTCCTGAGCGTGAGCCCCCACCCTTGGGGCTCATTTGCCACGAGATTATTATGGTGGTGATTCCTGCTGTAGGAAGTGGGGTTGATGACATGGCTTGTGATAGTATTTCTGGTCCTTAGGGTTTGACACCAAAGGTGAAGGACATCTGCTTCGGATATCAGAGATGGAGGTCTCTGAGCAACTAGGTGGGTTTAGGAGCTCTCTGAAGGGACCCTCTTTTTGACACCCATTCTTTAACTCAACAGATATTTTTTAGCACCTAGTATTTGCCAGGTGGTGTGCTAGGCATTGGGGATGCAATGATGCAAAAGGCACAGAAAAATTCCAGGCAGAGGATAATGAGGTCTTCCAGCCTAGCATCCATCAAGGCCTACTTCCAGCCTTGTGGAGCTTTGCTGGAAGTCAGTGCCTCGGCTGGCTTGTTCCATGGGATAGAACTCAGTGGGATGTCAGAGCCTGGAACTTTTGTCCCAGAACAAGGTTTAGAGGTATGTCTTGGTCAGAATAACCACATAAATGAACAGTGGCCTCTAGTTTATTGGGCCAGCATGAGGTCATTTGTCCAGAAGATCAGAGAAGCCTAATCAGGAGCCCCCTCCTCCCTGAACTGCTAGGATTGGAGGGCTTAGATGGCTGCAGATGCTGCAGAGGAGGAACCAGAACAGATAGGATTATGCTCACTGAAGGGTGATGAGGCTGTGTGCGCCGGGGCTGGCGTGAAGTGAGTAGCCAAGGGTTAGGGATCTTCCCCAGAAGAGCAGCTGAGGGAGATGTGGCTGTTCTCCTCTAGTAGCAGAAGAAACCCAGCCTGAGGTAGAGGAGCAGATGTATCTGTGGGGCCTCTGAGGACAGACCAGTGGGAGGGGAGAATGAAGACAGGCTTTGGCTTCGTAAAGATCAGAGTTGCCCCCAGCTGGATTGATTTGTTTATTCAGCAAACATTCATCTGTGAGGTGTACAGTCTAGGTTAGGGTCTGTGTCTGGGGGAACAAAAAAAAAAAAAAAAATAAGACAAGGTTCCTGTTCTCAAGTTGCTTATAGTCTGGAGGTTGCCTTGGAGGTAAAGAGGGACCTTTAAAGCAGAGGCTAGACAAGCACTTGGGAGGAGCAGGGTGGGGCCTTTTCCTTTATAGGAAACTAAAGATTCAGATTGGTGTGTTGGAGGCCGTAGGGAGCTTTCCAACCCCAGTTGAAAAGAGAGCCAGTGTTCTAAGTTCCTGAGGGCTTAGTAGGGGAATGGGGGAGTTTGAAGTTACCTTGAGGGGCTGTCTAGAAATGCTCAGGTGGAGGGGCTAGACTGGAGGAGGGGCAGGCAGGGCCTGATTGCCAGGAGGGCCCAGGTTTGAGTCTTCAAACCTCAGCCACTGCTGAGGGTCATAGTAGATCCTGCAGACCCAGGTAGGACAGAGGTGGGGCTCAGGCAGGAAGGCCCAGAGCTTAGAGAGGCCTCAGTCACAGCCCTGGGAGCGCGAGGCCGGAGGTCTGTCTCTGACCCTGCAGCAGGTTCTGTTTGCCTTGCTTTAGGAGCTTCCTTGCTCTCTCCCCTCCTGTACCCCTGCTTTTCTCTCAGGGTCTCCAGGATGAGTGTCAGTACCTCCTTCAGCCACAGCTGATCGTCCGGCGTTTGCTGGACGTTGCAGTGCTGGTGCCTGGCCGTCCCTCAGAGCAAACCCTCTCTCCCCACAATCGCTCGGCCCTGTACAAGTAAGTCGATACCCCCACAGCTGGCCCTTCACTCTTCCTTCCCTGGCCTCAAACGGGGAACAGGGTTCTCTTGGCTTTTCTGCCTGCCTGTCCATTCCTGCTGTCCGTCCAGCTAGCCTGAACTGCTGGGCCCCCCAGAGCCCCCGGGGCCGGTTGGACCCCTGCCTCCGTCTCTCCTAACCCAGAGGGGAGGACCTGAAAAGGCCTCCTGTTGTCCTGTGTCCCCTACCCCTTCATGCCACCTTCTTCCTAGTGTTTCCTTCATTCTGGTGTCCTTCTCACTTCTCTGTACCCTGTCTTTTCTTACTCCCAACTTCCCCTCTGCCCAGGGTCTTTGTGCCCAGCTTCACTTACAGGGTTTCAGCGCAGCTGGTGTGTGTGGGGGGCCATGGGGCATCCGCCTGCCCCCTGACACTGTGCCTACGCCCCAAGGCCCCACCGCTGCACAACTCAAGCACTGTGGCCTGTGGCAGTGCCTCGGTATGTCAGCTGGAGCTGGTACTGCCCCCCTGGGGGCACTGGGTCTACGTACGTGTGGAGACACCATCCCGGGTCCCTGGCAGGACCATCCACTTCCAGCTGTGTGTGCGGTTGCAAGGTCAGAAGCCCCACATCTGCCCCAGTCTCCCAGCCTGTGCTGACACGTGTGGCTGGGGAGAGGCAGGCATGGTGGCTGTTCACGAGCCCGCTGCCATGTGCCTACAATCTCCCTGACCCCACCCAAGCTCCTTCCTGTTCCCTGACGCCCCCTCCCCCCCGAACTTGGAGCTTCAAGTCATTGGAAGGCATTCACATCATTTTTTGCACCTGGTTTGGGGCTGAGGGGCCCCATTACTCTCTTTGATTGAATGTCTCTTTCAGTTTTTTAGGGTGGGCAGGCACATCTAGGATGTCTGGAATACTGTCCTTGCCAAAAAGCCCATGCAAGTCAGTGAGAGGGCCCATCATCTGTGTCAACAGTGTCTTCACTGCCCTCGGGGTGGAGGAGATGATCTTGATTCCCTCCAATGTGACATTCCATTATCTGTGACCACCAGGAAATCCCTGGACCTTATCCTGTGACCCTGGGTGCCCCATATTCCCAAGGGACATTTTATTCTATTTCTCACCCCTCCCTACCCTTTGCTAAATCCTGTCTGGCTCAGATCTGGTTTGTGGTGGGGCTGCAGGGCTTGTAAGGGTGGCAGGCCCCAGCTCTGATTTCCTCTGCCCCACAGAGTGCCCACAGCCCAGCCTGTCCCGTACCCTGGTCCCCGGAGCTGCCATGAACATGCCTCAGTCGCTGGGCAACCAGCCACTGCCCCCAGAGCCGCCATCCCCTGGGGCCCCCGTGGAGGGGCCTGGGGCCACATCCCCACCTGAGCACTGCTGGCCAGTGCGCCCGACGCTGCGCAATGAGCTGGATACCTTCTCCGTTCACTTCTACATCTTCTTTGGCCCCAGCGTGGCCCTGCCCCCCGAGCAGCCCGCCGTGTTTGCCCTGAGACTGCTGCCAGTGCTGGACAGCGGAGGCGTCCTCAGCCTGGAGCTCCAGCTCAATGCGGTACTCTGGAGAGCGGGGGTTGCCCACAGGGAACTCGAAGGAGAAGGTGTCAGGGTGTGGGGGCCCTTAGCTCTTCTCAGAAGCCTCTCCGGGTTGCTTTCGGCCAGCTTTATGATTAGGGACCATGTCTCAGCCCAGTTCTGGTCAATAAGCCTGAGCATTGACTCCATCACGAATGGGCTACGTCAGCCAGGGCAACTCAGAGTGGTCAAGGTTTTCCCAGTTTTGTAGGCTAATCTCCCACTTACTAAGGGCCTCTTTCTATGGTGGGTATTCACTTTCCTTCATATCTCCTGGGAGGGGAGTTCACCACCTCTTGAGGCCATGCAATCCATGTCTAGACAGCTCTGATTGCTAAAGGCAGTCCTGACGTTCCATCAAAATCTGCCTCCATGCAATTTTACCCACTGATCTTTGTTTTGCCCCAGAAGCTATATCCAGTAAATCTATTCCTGTCCTTTTTTTTTTTAATTAATAGACTTGATTTTTCAGGGAAGTTTTAGGCTTACAGAAAAATGGAGTAGAAAGTACAGAGAGTTCCCACATCTTCCCTCTTTCCTGTATAGTTTCCCCTATTAGTCACCATCATGTAGGCTGGTGCATTTATTACATCCCCATCCTATTTTAACAGCCCTTCAGATGCCCCTCAACCTCCCCAAAGCCGAACCACCTCAGCATCTTAGGCCTCGCCAACCCCCGCCCCCGCTACTGCCCCGTCTCCTCTGGTCATTGTGTCTCTGAAGTGATCCACGGTGGTCTGACCAGGGTGGCAGGTGGCGTTTGTGCAGCCTGAGGTCAAGTTACCTCTATCAGCTGCTGCATCACACTGTGGGGTCACTTAGGGCTTGTGGTGAACTAACATCTCCGGGTCTTTTTCTTTTCCTTCTTTTGTACTTTCTTCTTTTGAATTTTGAAAACAGTTTTATACATTTACTTTTTTGTTATAAAATAATAGGATCACATGTAAAAGTTTTGGAAAACAGAGGAAGACACAAAGCGATGTGTCCTCCCAGTCCTTTTTCACATTAACTGCTGTGTTTATCTAGTTGTAACCAAGGGGCATACACATTTCTGTGCCCTGAGCCTGGTTCATGTGAACTGCTGCCAATTCCCATCTCATATTTTTGCAGTGAACTTTTTCTCCTGAATGGAAGAATTTATGTCCATCTTTGAGGCATTGCCTAATACTGGTTTTGGTCTTAGGCCTTCTCTGCTTTGTGTAATTCACACACTTGAAAAGCCAGCCTACTGTATCTGTTAGTCCTTATTTTCAGCATTGAACTAAGAGTGGGCTGAGGGCAGAGCCCTGTGTCAGGCCATTAGTGACTATCTTAGGTTGGTACTGATCCAAGGTAAGGTATGTCTTTTTCCCTTTTAATTCTGTGATCACCCAGCTCTGAGGGCAGGGACCATTTTCCTATCAGCTGACCTGAGACCTGGTTTGTGGCTTGATGTGGTATTTTTTGGGACACGGGTCAGAACTTTCTAGGGGTCCTGCTGGTCAGGACAGAGCTGATTCTTCAGCCCGAAGACCTTCCTTATTTTCATACTCAAATTCTCTCTGACTCTGTTCTGGGTAAGGCTGTATGTATTTTGTGTTTGCTAATTGCCATGCCTTTGGGCAATGACAGTGAAGTCTTGATTTGACCTTGAAACTATAGAGCCCGTATCAGAGACCAGCCCCAACCATACTTGTTTTTTCGCAGGGTCTTGAGAGTAGAGGCCCAGCCCCCTGCAGCCCCTCACCCAGTCCCTCTTTGCATTCTTGTCTATTTACTCTCATGGGCATTTGCTTACAATCCACCCACCTGCACGCTATGACCCTTGCCACACACCTCAGACAGCCTGTTATATTTCTTCTGGAAGGTAAATTGGCACATCTACTCTGATCTTTCCCTCCCAGTATTTTGATTTTTCCCTTGGATCAAGAACTGGACATTTGGATCAGAGAACTGCATACCTAGAGGACACTTTTTTCTTTGGCTCCCCCCTAGAATGACTTTTACTGAATAACACTTGGGCATATCACCCTGGGCTTGTATTGAGGGAAGTTACAAGCAAGTGTATCAAACTCAACCCTCAAGGTTGAGGACAGGATGGCACACAGCACTTCTTTGACGAGATTTATGGGAGAACCACCCATTTGGGTCTTGTGCTGCTCCTGAGACTGATACACTCTCGTCTCGTGGACTCACAAACCTGGTAGCTCATCATCTTCCCTTCTTTGCTTTGGTTGCTTGAAGTCAGCATCAAATACATGGCCCACATCTAGGACAGACTTTATTTTCCTATCCTGATTTTTAAATCGCCATGTGTTTATTTTATCCTGTTATATGTATCTAATAAGCTGCCTCAAATCCTTCTTGAATGAGGTGAGCTTGTGGCATCCTGTTGCCTTTGTTCCTGAAGACAACCCCTTACATTTACTCCTGTGGAGATCCAGTTTCTTTTCAGCCTGGCCAGGTTGCTACATTCAGTCCCTCAGGTGTTCTGTTACCACGTTCAGTATCTGGGCTCATCTACCCTGAGGAAGAGTGCAAGTGCACATCCCGCTCGGCCTGCCGGCCAGGTGCAGATGTGGAGATGATTGGAAACCTGCAGTCACCTGTATCCAGCACCAACCCCTTCCCCTTCCCCCCAACACGCTAGACAGGCCTGAAAAAGAGGGCCATCTCTCTTACCTGGATGGAATTGAAACAGTTCTGCCCAAAGGTTTCAGGATCTGGCCTTGCCTTCTGTTCAGTCTTTGAAAGATCTCTGCTGTGGAGGTTTCCCAGCTTTGTTTTAAGAATGGAGGGGAGAGAGAGGCTGTGGTGTGGGGAGCACCTGCAGGAGTGAAGCGTCCAGGGAGGGCTGGAGAGGATTCTGGGGGAGGCGTTGACAGGTGTATGAGTGGGGGCGTGGTAGGACCCCGAGGGTGTGACAGCCTCATCTTCATACCTGCCCTCCCCAGAGCTCTCTGCGCCAGGAAAACGTGACAGTGTTTGGATGTCTGACTCACGAGGTGCCCCTGAGCCTGGGGGAGGCAGCAGTGACCTGTTCCAAAGGTGGGGGTGAGCGATGGTGGAAGGAGAGGAGGCCGGAAGGCGGGGCTGGGGGTGGCGGGGGATGGTACGGAGGAAGGGTGGGCTAGGGCGTCGGGGAAGCGGGGTGAGGGTTCTTTAGGGTTCTTTGGATTCCAGGTGGGTGAGGGTTCCTTAGGTCTGACCCCTCCTCCCTCTCACCAACTCTCTCTTCTCCCTTCTCCCCTCAGAGTCCCTGGCCGGCTTCCTCCTCTCGGTCAGTGCCACCTCCAGAGTGGCCAGGCTGCGGATGCCCTTCCCGCAGACGGGGACCTGGTTCCTGACTCTCCGCTCCCTGTGCGGGGCGGGGCCTCGGTGAGCAACTGGGGCGGGGCCGGGCTGGGGAGGGGGCGGCCCGGGCCCCAGGTGACGGTGGTGTGTGCGCAGGTTCGTGCGGTGCCTGAACGCGACGGCCGAGGTGCGGCTGCGCACCTTCCTGTCCCCGTGCGTGGACGACTGCGGGCCCTACGGCCAGTGCAAGCTGCTGCGCACGCACAACTACCTGTACGCGGCCTGCGAGTGCAAGGCCGGTGAGCGGCCGGGCTTCCTGGGTTCAAGGGCGGTCGGGAGGGGGCGGCAGCCTGAACTGAGGATGGGTTTGGAGAGAATGGGAGGGCGCAGCCAGGGTGAGGCCACCCTCCACTGGCAGTGGTGTAGGGCTTGGCAAGAGGCCGCGAGCAGAAGTGTCTGCTGAACCCATGGCTGCGTCTGTCGTCTTCCACCCTGTGCCCTCCCAACCCGCAGGGTGGCGAGGCTGGGGCTGCACCGACAGTGCCGATGCACTCACCTACGGATTCCAGCTGCTGTCCACACTACTGCTCTGCCTGAGCAACCTCATGTTTTTGCCACCTGTGGTCCTGGCCATTCGGAGCCGATACGTGCTAGAAGCTGCTGTCTACACCTTCACCATGTTCTTCTCCACGGTATGCAGTGGCATCAGTGTCTTCACTGAGTCCTTATCTGTGTTGGTGGGTGAGGGTCTACGTTTCCATCCTGTTTTACATGGGTTTGGGGATGTCCACACCTTAGTAATATGAGGATGTCTCCTTCTCACTGTGTATTCTACAGCTGTGTGTCCCAACCTTTTCATATCGTGGCATGCGTAGAAAATAGTAATTTTTATAAGGCACATTGAGATAAATGAACAAGTCTGTTTGCAACTTAAGATAACAGACAGCCACTGGAGACATCGGGGGGTCTCCAGCTGTCCCACACCCTGCATGTCCACCTAAGAGCTGAAGGGAACTTGATCTCAACACACTGGCTGAGAAACTGCCCTACAGTACGGCATTGTGTCTCCTCCTTCACCATGTTCGCCTCTGCACGGGGGCAGGAAATGCACACTTTCACCCACATCTTTACACGGAGGGTCTTCACCTTCATCACCTTCTCTCACGACGTGAGGACCATGCTATGCTTATGTTCTCCATCATACTGGGGATTTCTACATCTTTGGTATGTTCTTTCTTATGGTATGAAAAGGTTTCTCCCTCTTCAGTTGCCATGGCCTCCTTGATATCTCATGGAAATTTTTGGAATACAGAGGGGATCTCTGTAATTGGGTAATTTATAGAATAGTCTGGCTCTTAGAATCCAAAGAAGCTTTATATATTCACCTATGTCCTGAGGCATCATGGGGAATGGCAGTGTAATGTAAAATCACAGCTCAAAGGAGTATTTTTGATGAACATTATTATAGTTTTGAACCCCTCCCCTTCCATTACAGAATCTCCACAATCCCTTCCCTATGTTTTCCCACTCCTCCATAATCAGAAAAGTTCATATTACAAGCAAGCGTGACAGATATTATAAGGAAAGAGAGGACAGAGTCTGCTAATATGACTTAACTCCCATGTAGACTTTTCTTCCCCTGAGATGCTGCATCTAGGGGTCTTTTCATCTCATCTCTGGGCGCTTGGCTTCTTGTGACATACAGTGCCTGCCCATGAGCACTGGAAAACCCCAATTAGATGGAGTCAGACTTTCCTCATGTCTTGGCAACAAGGATATCATGAAAATCAATACATGCCCTTCTTTTGTCCAGCATTAATAGATCAAACATATGTCCAAATTAAAAAAATCCTACTTATCATTTAGGAGAGAGTCGGGGGCAAGTGTCCTGAAACTGAGGGTCATATCACAGGGTCCTCCTGGATGTTCATCCACAGATGAGGAAGAGTAGGCTGTAACCATGCTGCAAAGGGAGACTTGGGCCCTTTAAGCTGAGTGAGAAGAGCACACCCCAGTTTTGCTTGACTGGCCCCCCCTTTTTTAGACCTGCTTTGACAGTGCTTCGTTCTATTTTTATATTAGACACTCTTTCTCTTTTTTATTGCCAGATGCCCTCTATGCTGTTGCTCACCAAATCCTCTAGCGACAGCTGTTCCACCAGCCCACTCTTGGCTGCATGCAGATCTCATGTGATTCACAGTCAGGAAGAGTAGCTAAGTGTATCAGGAGCCTGGAGCATGTGGGAGGGCGTATCCATTCTCCCGCACCAGCATCCTGGGCATTGGCTCCAGAGGGTTCAGTCCCGGATGACTCCTCATTTTCTGGATACAATGGCATATCAGCCTGAAAACAAAAGACCTTCCCCCCAAATAGGAACACCGGAGGAGCCTAAAGTGCCTGGCACCACATTCAGAGCTTCCACTTTCTTAAATAAGGCAAAAAGCAAAAGATCAAGGAAAAGATACTGGCTCTGAGGTGTTGCCTAAAGTCCTGCTCTAACTCCTGTTCTTTTCCACATGGGCCAAGATGTAGAGCTAGTGGTCATCCAGTTTCCCCCGGCAGGTTCCCTGTTGTCCCTGCTTCCCATTCTTTACTTAGTTTAGACTTATTTCATTCTTCAGCAGTCTCCATTTAAGGACTCAGTGCTCCTGTTGCAGGTCACAGTACCATGACAGTAGATGACAGTCTTCTTCCCTGTCTTCAAATCCAGGACAGTCTACTCCTGGGAGTAGTGCATTGGTTCCGATCCAGGGCATGGGAGCAGACAGTAGCTTTGTTCTTCAGGAGTTTAAAATGTAAAATGTAAATGTATAAAATATTTAAAATGTAAAATATGTTACTTAAAATGTAAAATCTGTTAAAAAAATAGGCCACAAACCCAGCACTTGATTTTCTATGCTGGACAGTTCAGTTCAGATAATGATAACAGCAAAATAACATCTACTAAACGCGTGCTGTGTGTCAGACACTGCTAACTGAATTCTCACAATAGCTCTGTAGTAACAGATAGGTACTTTCATTATCATCATCCCTTTTTGCAGATGAGAGAAGTTTAGATACTTTGCCTGAGGGGTAAGGTGAGTGGCAGACCCCAGACTTGCTCCCCTTCACTCCAGATCCCTTACGCGTGTCCGCGGAGCTGTCTTGCTCCCCTTGCGCCAGGCAGGGAGGTGAGAACGCTGATACATTTCTCACCTGACTTCAGTTTCTCAGAAGTCCGGAGTATGTAGAGAAACTCATGACCTAAATTCTAAATTCTTTAATTCTAAATTCTAAATTCTTTTAATTCTAGTCTAAATTCTTTATCTTAAATTCCCTAATCTTTCTGTGTCATTTCTACCACTTCTTTTTATTGCTATTGACAAAAGGAATGCCAATCTAAAAATTAGCCCACAGGGGCTGGCCTGGTGGCACAAGCGGTTAAGTGCGTGTGCTCCGCTGCGGCGGCCCAGGGTTCACCGGTTCGGATCCCGGGCGCGCACCGATGCACTGCTTGGCAAGCCATGTTGTGGCGGCATCCCATATAAAGTGGAGGAAGATGGGCACGGATGTTAGCCCAGGGCCAGTCTTCCTCTGCAAAAACAGGAGGATTGGCAGATGTTAGCACAGGGCTGATCCCCTCACTAAATAAATAAATAAATAAACAAACAAACAAATAAATAAATAAATAAATAAATAAAAATTAGCCCACAGTTTTCAGTGGAGCAACAATGCTGCAATATATATTTTTTTTAATGGGGGAAGTTTATTAGTGTGGGGATAGTCTCCCATGAATATACGTGGTATAAGATGACTAAAACTTGCTGAGTACATACTGTGTGCCAAACATATAGGAGAGTATTCCAGACTTTCAGAGTAGAGTCTCCCAGGTAGCTTCATAATTCAGCCTTCAGTAGGCCATTCCAGTGTTCTGTTCAGCCAGTTACTTCTAGGTGATGCAATATGGTTGCACCAGTGAATTCTATGGTGGTGAACAATTCGCTTTACTTAAGTTACTATAAATTGTGTCTCCTAGTTAGAGATGGTGATGCAGGGGGTGCCATGGCAGTGGATAATGGATTCTTCTCCATGAATAATACAGCAGTCTGAAGCACTGCAGGTAGAAGGGACAGATATATACCCAGAATATATGATGACAAGATGCTGGCTTTTCCAGGTTGAGGAGTTGCAATGAAGTAAGCTGCCACAGGTTGTTGGCTGGTTTCCCTAGTGAGTTGTGCACCATGAGGGAGTCAGTGATAGACTTTGCTGATGGCATTTTTGGACATTCAGCAGTGACAGTAGCCTGATCAGGACTGGTGAAAGGTAGATCATGTTGTTTAACACACTCTGCAACTTTAATTTGACTCTACCCCTATGGGTTTTCTACAACCTTAAACAATCTCTTTGACCTTTTTGTGCACTTGGAGGATAATCAGTCATAGAATACTAGGGAGATGATTTCCCCCAAAACCTCTCCACTCCAGAGACAGTCTCTCCATTATTCTCCACTCTTTTTTCAGTGCAGAGAAATTCCTAGGAGAAAATCTGCCTTCAATTAATAATTCCGTTAGATGTGTATTCCATATTAGGGGGTTCAGCTTTGCTCTTCTGCTGATATATAACCTCTCTTTTCTGAGATTGAAGGATTTATTACAAGTCCCTCTTCCAGAAATGTTTGGGCATTTCCTTCTATGTACTTGAAAGCCAGGCATGTGGAGTAAGTGCTTGGTGAAGCCTGAAATGTAAAATTAATTCTTTAAAATAAAGTCCTAATCATAAAACAGTATTGGGTAATTTATTGAGCTGTAGTACTTATATCTGGTCTTGGAGGTAGAGAATAATCAATGTCCTGTAGCTAAAATAGAAAAAGACCAAAATATTCATTTGTTTAGGAACCAAATTAACTCCCAATTAATCAGCACATATAAGAGAAATTGAAAAATAAGCAAATCTTTTAGCCATATCCAAACATTAATTCTAATGCTGATGTGGACCCACATGAAAAGTCTCTCAAAGTTTCCCAGTAAGAACTAATTTTCTCAATGATATATAAGAGGGAACCGTGTTCCCAAACTTATAAGCCCTTTCAAAAGCCTGAGATGCTCACTTAAAATGTGATGATTCCAAAACAGTTTCTTCCTCAAGGGACAACATTCTTCACTTCCAAGGTGAAGGAAAAGGAAGAAGATAGGTACACAAGTTTAAGACTCGCAATTTAAAATTTGAAGGAATCAAACCCAAGGTTTCCCAATGCCAGTTAATATCCCTAAGTTTTCTTTTTCATTTTTTTTCTTTTTATAAACTCCCAGCTTCTCCCTGCCCTTGTATCGTTCACTCTATTCCCTTTGTCTGTTGAAGTTATC
This sequence comes from Ceratotherium simum simum, assembly GCF_057802395.1. Lineage (NCBI taxonomy): Eukaryota > Metazoa > Chordata > Mammalia > Perissodactyla > Rhinocerotidae > Ceratotherium > Ceratotherium simum. The sequence continues at coordinate 40,041,875 of NC_141928.1, read as the reverse complement.
AATTTTGCAATTCTAGTGACTGGATGAAATCTGCAGCCGGTTCAAAAGGAACATGAGCGATTTCTTTCTCATCCTTTGTCTCTAGAGACTGAGCTTTTGAGTCTGTTTCCCTTTCTACTGGTGGCAGCTCTGCATCTGGGCTGGATTCTGTCAGTTTTCACACCAGACCTGCTTCAGTTTCCCACCTGCTTTTTCCTAAGGAGGATGCTGTTTGGTTAAGGTTGGAGTGTCACGTGATAGGAGTTTGGGATATAATGCTCCTTTTTCCTGAACTTTTCTTCCTTACCTTGCCTCCACTTTCTTGTTCTCAGATCTAACTCATTCAAACAGTAACCCAGGTTCTCCCATTCCCATTCTTCCCAGAAGTTAGAGACCCCACTGCTGCCCGTGAGTGAATGACTTGTGACATTGCTCAGCTCTCTCTTTCCTCCACTGTGACTGGATATCCCTGCCCTCTGCCCACACCCAGGATGGGGCTCTGGAGGGCCCGGTTACCCGCCTCACCGAGGTCTGTAAGGGCGCCTCTCTTTTGGGCTCAGAGCCCTCTGACTTAGGGTTGCCTTTTAATAGAATGATGAAGAAACTGACCTGGGCTGAAAGAAGTGCCTAAAGGGTCCCTTCTGTCAATGATGAAGTCACTTCAAAGGCCGCCTTGGGATGCTGCAGCACTTAGCCTTCCTGCCCCAGGTTCAGCTCAGCATGGTGTATTTCGCTGCAACTCTGGCAACTACACCAGCTTGTTTCTCCTATCAAGAAGTGTCCTCAGTAGCCATGGCTCCCTGAGGACCTGGGGTAATGTGCAGGGGACAGAGATCAAACAAATTGATTCACAGAATCTTAAGAAATGTTTTTGATCCCCTAAAATCTGCTGGCATGTCTCAAGCTCAGCTCCAATGAGTAGATTTTGATCAAGTTTATATAGATCAGAAACCTTTTCTCTCCCATAATAGCTTTTTAATTTTCTTCTTAACTCTGCTTCCATCACCATAATAACCCGTTCTTCCTGAAGATATCAGGAGATGGGAGGAGTGAGCATGCCACTCTGATGTTTGTTCTCGGGCTGGAGCTGTTTGTCCTCAGAGGTCCTATCCGGTGTCTTTTCTTTGGGTGGGCTCATAAGGCACATGACACAGCAGACACATGTTCCTGTCATCTTTGCACCAAAGGTATTCTTAAAACCAAACGTGTTCTTAGTATTTAGCGTCAATAAAACTCAAATCACATAAATTCTACATAGAAGTTAAGAGAAAGGTGACAGCAAATGTTCTAAGACAAAGAGGGCTCAGGTTATCCCTGGGTAACCCTTTCTACAATAAGGGAATGCAGGGTGCCAGAGGCCATGGTAGCACTGTCCAGACCGACACAGAGGTTGGGACCACAGATCAAGGGAGGCTGACGACAGACCTTGGTTCCTTAATTGGAGTGCCCAGCATAGCTTGGTCCAATTCCACTTGTGTCCCCTGCACCCCATTTGAAGGTCCTAAATACCCTACTCTTGACTCTGTTCCCCACAGTGTGTAGGAGGGGTGGATGCTGTCCCTTCCCCATATTCTTCCTGTTGGTGTGAAGTGCTGTGCTCTTCTCCATGGCCTTAAGGTCTACCTTTGTCTTACTGTGCGCCCCATGGTGTTGAGTGGGAGGGGATGAAGAGGGCCATTTAGTGTACAGCCTGAGGGTGAAGCCCAACTCAGAGTCTGCACTATCTGGGGAGACTGGGGCATGAGGGGAAGCTTGAGGTCTGAGTTAGCCAAGAGGCTAGGGTCTGGCCCCAGAGCTTGGGCCAGGGATGAGGATTATAGATGGGACTCACAGCGAGCACAAGGAGACAAAGAAGGATTTAGATCTGGCCCCCTCCCCACCTCACCGCCATGCTCTCCACAGCACATTCCAGAAGCAGGAAGATTAGGAAGGTGGGGAGGAGGGTCAGGGCTGCCAGATACATAGGGCTTAAAAGGCTGACCAGGCCTCCCTACCACATTCTTTTCAGGAGTGGGGAGTCGGGTATTTCCCAATTCTGCTCAGCCTATGACCTCTGAACTCTGCTTTTCTGGCAGCAGCACACCACCCTTGTGGCCTCTTTCCCCAGTTTCGTAGACCTGGACCTCCGCCCCAAGTTCTCTCAATGCCTGTCATTTCTTCCTCCAGTTCTATCATGCCTGTGACCAGCCAGGCATTGTGGTTTTCTGCATCATGGACTACGATGTACTGCAGTTCTGTGATTTCCTGGGCTCCTTAATGTCCGTGTGGGTCACTGTCATTGCCATGGCTCGTTTACAGCCTGTGGTCAAGCAGGTCAGTCCAGAGTGGGCCCTGGGGGCAACCATAGCCAAGTCTTGAAATCCACTCCCGACCTCTCCCTGGGGGCATTGTCAAGTGTCTCTTGCCATCCTGGCCCAGCCCCTGGGGTGCTGTCCCCCGTCTCCAGCCCAGCCCCTGGAGTCCTCTTTCTCTAGGTGCTGTATTTGCTGGGGGCTATGCTGCTGTCCATGGCTCTGCAGCTTGACCGTCATGGACTCTGGAACCTGCTTGGACCCAGTCTCTTCGCCCTGGGGATCTTGGCCACAGCCTGGGTAAGGGTGGGGAGAGCTGGCGGGCCCCAGCAGGACTTGGGTGCAGGGCCCTGGGTACTTGGTCCCCAATTTAAGGTGGGCTTGGACCCTGTCATCATCACTTAGCTGCTCACGGTGTCCACTCCAGTCTCGGCAGGTGCCTTCAGGTCACGACCAAGGCTCAGGGGAAGCCTGAGCGTGACCAGCTCTGGCTTGGGCTCCAGGCCTGCCATCCCTGAGCCCCACCTCTCTGCCCCACAGACAGTGCGCAGTGTCCGCCGCCGGCACTGCTACCCGCCCACATGGCGCCGCTGGCTTTTCTACCTGTGCCCGGGCAGCCTCATTGCTGGCAGTGCCGTCCTACTCTACGCTTTCGTGGAGACGCGAGACAACTACTTCTACATTCACAGCATTTGGCATATGCTCATCGCTGGCAGTGTGGGCTTCTTGCTGCCCCCTCGTGCCAAGACCGACCACCGGGTCCCGTCAGGAGCCCGGGCCCGGGGCTGTGGTTACCAGCTGTGCATCAATGAGCAGGAGGAGCTGGGCCTTGTGGGCCCTGGAGGGGCCACTGTCAGCAGCATCTGTGCCAGCTGAGGGGGGCTTTGGGCCTGGTCCTTGGGGAACATGAACTCTTCCTGTGGGCAGAGAGCCCTTCCTGGGTTCTTCCGGGGAGCGTGGAGCCTTTCTGGGGACAGGAGACAAGTTGTATTTCTTGATGACATGGAGTCTTTCTTAAGGACATGAACTCTTCCAGGGACCTGGCACACCTCCTGTGTCCTGGGGTCCTCCTGCATCCATGGAGTCCTTCTTAAGGACTGAAGCCTGTGCAGAGCCGCAGAGCCCCCCTGTGTGGACCCCTTCCCAGGGATGTGGAGCCCTCCTGGGGACATGGATTCCTTCCCAGGGAGACAGCCCTTTCAGGAACATGGCATTATTCCTGAGGAAATGGGGTCCATCTTGAGGAAACCGAGTCTCCAATCTTCCCAGCAGCTCAGCAACTCTGGCCTCAGGCTTCCTTTCCAGACGCAGCATCTGGGCTGTTCTGTGCTGGGAGGGGGGATTGCAGGACAGATGGGGCTGGGATGGCTCGTTTCCTGAGTTGATGCAGGTGGAGTCACGTGTGTCTCCAATGAAGTATTTGCTGGTTCTGTGCTGCCTTTTTCCTGGGCCAAGGGTGTGTGTGTGGGGAGGGACCCTGAGGAAGTCAGCAGGGGTGATGGGAGTCCAGCTGGAATGAGCTACTGTCTGAGACTTTTGCCCAGCACTGCAGGCTGCAATGGCCGGGGGTGGGGAGTTGTGAGTGTGTGTGTGTGTGCACTGAGATGATTTGAATCAGTGAGAGAGACCTGGGAAGGAACAGGAAAGGAAGCTGAGGTCCCAGGAAATTGGACTGGCAGGTACAAATCTCAGATGTACAAGAAATATCACAGGAATGTAACTTCTGTTTTGAGCCCCCATTTTGCCTGAGTGCCAGGAACATGATATTTTGTCAACCCAGAATTTCTTCTCTTTCCACAAGGGTTGCAGCTGAGTTCTGAGGGTCTTACATAATGCCAAGATGTTGCGAGAGTGTTCTCTCTGGTCACCAGGGTCCATGCTGCACCCATCCCCTGAGATTTCCATCATCCCACCTGGTCCCCAGTCAGCGGTGCAGGCAGGCCATCCCAGAGCGGTTTCTTGTTTCCATCTGCTAACCTTTTGCTGTCCTAAGGCTCTCTCTACCACTTCTGTGCCACCTGCCAAGACCTGTGAGACCTGGGCCACCCAGACACACCTTGAAGCCATTTTTTCCCTGGGGTCCTGCTCTGGGTTTTACTTGACCAACAAGGCATGAGTTGCTCCACCTTTCAGGTCCAGCGGCGTGGCCTGGGGAGTGAGGCTCAGGGCCCCTCCCTCTGGGCCAGTGCTCTCACTGTGCCCTTCCTCCTCTCTCCCTCTCCCTACTCAGGGAATCTCTGTTAATCTTCTGGAAGTGGGGAAGACTTACTTTTACTTTTCATGTTTTCTCCCAGATCTTTTGTCTATGCCTTAAGTCTTTTCTGTTCCCTTTAGGGCCTAAGCATTTTACTTTTTTTTTTTGTGAGGAAGATTACCCTTGAGCTAACATCGGTTGCCAATCCTTCTCCTTTTACTGAGGAAAATTGGCCCTGGGCTAATATCCGTGCCCATCTTCCTCTACCTTATATGTGGGACGCCTGCCACAGCATGGCTTGATAAGCGGTGTTTGGGTCTGCGGCTGGGATCCGAACCTGCGAACCCTGGGCTACTGAAGCGGAGCGTGCAAACTTAACCACTATGCCACCAGGCTGAGGGCCTGAGCTTTGAAGCTCAAAAGCCAGGAAAACATCCCCTTGTTCTCTGCTTTCTGCAAGCACATCTCTTCCTTGGGGCACTGAGCAGAGAATGATGTGGCCAACGGAGTGGTGAGAAGGAGCAAGAGGTGTGGGCTAGGTGTCTGTTCCTGTATCAGAAATATTATAGCATCACATTAGGATGTATAGAGTCAGTCACTAGGACTCATGAACCCAAGTAGCTGGGATTCAGGACAGAGTCCACAGAGTACAGAAGGCCCTGAAGAGGGAAATAGAGCTGGGACAGACTCCACCCAGCTAGGAGAGGTCAGAAGGGGCTTTCCGGGAGGGGGAGGGGCTGAGAATTGAGTGAGTTTCCATAATGCCAAGATGTGGAGAGAGTGTGCTCTCTGGTCACCAGTGTCCATGTTGTATTCTCCCCTGAGATCTCCCTCATTCCATCTGGTCCCCGGGCAGTGAAGCACTTAGAACACACTACAGTGTCTAGCCTGGTAGGTGATAAGTATCCAATATATGTAGCTAAAGGTACAGCAGTGTTTGAAGAGCAAGGGGAGACACAGAGGCAGGAAAGACTGATATTTATACGGGAACTGGGCATAGTTCAGTGTGCCTGGGCTTGGAGAGCGTGTGTGGGTGGAGCGGGAGTGGAGGCAAGCAGCCAGTGATGAGGTTGGACGGATGGGCGGGATCTGGCTTTTATCCTATGGGAAATGAGGAGCCAGGGGAGGATTTAAGCAGGAGAGTAGCATGATCTGATTGGTGTCTTGATGGCTGGTGCAGAGGATGGATTTTGGAGAGTTTGGAGGATGAAAATGCAGTGACACAGCTGTTCCGATATTTGAGAGAGAGATGCAAACGCTTCTTAAAGCAGTGTCAGTGGAAAGGAGGGGACTGATTTAGGAGTTATTAGAAGGTAGATTCCATAGGACTTAGTGACTGATTGGAAGTGTGGGGTGGTGAGGGATGAAAGTCTATGATGACTGCCATGTTTCTGGCTTGGTGACTTGAGGGGTGATGGTGCCATTCCCTGAGATGGTGACACAACTTTGGGGGGCAGAATGATGAGTTCAGTTTTAGACAGCATGAGTGTGAGGTGCCTGTGGGATTCCTGGGGATTCCAGCAAGAAGACAGGGCTGGGCAGAGCAGCTGAACCAGGTCTGGAACCCTGGCCTCTTGGCTCCCTGAGTGGGGTCCATGGTTGTCTCCTGACTTGTCTTCATAGAGGGGAGCCCAGGATGCCAACAACTCCTGCCTTCCTGGAATACAGGCCTGTGGCCCCCAGATACTGCTGCTCCCTCACTTGTATCTGTCCACACAGTGCCCAGCAGCACAGGGCTCAATCCCCAGATGGTGACGTTGTGTGGGCTTTTGAGTGACAATTCAGTTCAGTAACGCTTCTATAGGGAAAGGTCTGTGATGAGCCAGAGCTGCTTGAGGCCTGCCCTCAAGGAGCTCACATTGTGGTGAAATATTGCAAATGCAAAGCAGAACGGGATGGGTCCTGGGTGAAAGACGTCAACAAAGTGACGCAGGACGTAAAGGAAAGAGAACACTTTCAAAATGTATCAGGACAGGATGTATGAAAGAGGTGGTGTCTAAGCTGGGTTTGAAAAACAGTCCCGCTTTTACCAGAGAACAGTGTGAGCAAAGACACGGAGGTGCGGGCAGCACATATAATGTGGTGGTGGGGACAGTCCGTGTGAAGGGGGTTAGTGGAACATTGGGCTGAAGAAGCAGGGGTAGGGGCGCAGATTCTGGAGGGCCTGGGGTCTCAGCTGAAGAATTTGGACTTAATGCGGTGGTAATGGAGAGCCATCAAAGGTTCTTGATCAGAATAGTAATGAATCAGTCAGGGTTTGATCAAAGTAGCAGAACCCCTCTGAGTGATATAAGGGGTTTATTACAGAGAATTGCCCTGTACACTTGCGGGAGCAGTTGGAGAAGTCTGTGCAAAGCTGTTACTCTGCACTGGGTGTGGGGCCTGAAGCCGCTGTATGTCAGCTGGGCTGGCAGGCGCGAAGTGGGGAAGGGGAAGGGGAAGGACAAACTAGCACCCAGGAGGACAATCTGGAACCAGTGTCTGGCTCTCACTGCCTTCAATCTCAGTGACACTGGTGACCTGCAGGAGAAGCTAGCACTCTTTGCCATGGAGCTGCACTTGGCACAAGATTCAGAACAGCTGAAGGAGCCAATGTGGTGGGACCTGGAGGGGCTGCACTGACACCAAGGTGAGCCAGCACATCAGCGATGGCAGGTGAGTGCTCCCGCTGTTTCACTTTGCCTTCCAGATCTCGTGCAAATTTCTCTTGTGGTCAAACCTAACCCAGAAACATATAGGGAAGGAAAGTCTGGGAGGCATGGTTCCAACCTAATTAGCTTGACCTAGTACAAAGCCACCACAAGTGAGCTAACCAGAGCTCTCCTGGGATGATTAACCTGGCAGCAGCCAGTGAAGGATGGGTGGTCAGAGAAAAGCAAGACAAATCTCTAGTAGCTCTTGGGTCGATGGAGGTGGCGTGGCAGTCATTAGGCTATTCATAAACTTCTTGATCCTCCCTCTGCTTCCAGATACGGGTAGGTGTGCTTCCCCCACACCACCCCTTGATGCTAGCTGTGGCCACGTGCCTTGCATTGGCCAAAAACTGTAAGTGGAAGTAACACGCCACTTCTGAATGGAAGCTCTAAGGGTCAGTGCAGGCTTTGTCACTTTTTCTTTTCCTTTTGTTGTGGTGACCAGCACTGTTCCACATGGTAGCTGCTTTATCCTGAGTCCCAGAGCGATGAAGATGATGATGCAGAGCAGACCCCCAGCCAACCTCGAATGGACCTGCAGCATGAGTGAGAAATAAACCTTTGTGGTTTTAAGCTTCTGAAATTTGAGGTCATTACCACAATATTGACCTAGCCTATCCTGCCTGATGGAGTTGGAGAGCAACAGGAGAAGTGCGACATTTTCCTGGAGAGCAGGTCTCCCCCCAGCAGGGCTATGGCAGCAGCTCTCACCTCTGCGTTCCTCAGGCTGTAGATGATGGGGTTCAGTGAGGGTGTCATGATCCCATAGAACAATGCAATAATCTTATCCAAGTAGGGGTTCTTAGGCTTGAAGTACGTGAAGGAGACAGTCCCCTAGAAAACCACCACCACTGTGAGGTGGGCAGAGCAGGTGGAGAAGGCTTTGTGCCAGCCCGCAGCAGAGGGTACCCTAAGGATGGCAGCAAGGATGGAAATGTAGGGTAGGCAGATGAGCAGGAGTGGGGCCAGTGTCAGGATGGCCGTGGCCACCATTAATAGCAGTGCATTGAGAGAGATGTCCCCACAGGCCAGTCTCAGCACTGCCAAGACCTCACAGAAGAAGTGATTGATGATATTGTGGCTCCAGGTTATGACAGACTGCAGCAGTGAGACAGCAAAGCCTGTCCCCCAGCTCAGCACTGCCATCCACATGCACATGTGCCCACTCATGAGCTCTGGGTACCTAAGTGGCTGGCAGATAGCCACATAACGGTCACACACCATCACAGCCAGGAGCAGGCACTCAGTGGAGCCCAGCGCCAGGGTCACGTGCATCTGCAGGGGGCGACCAGGAAAGGAGGTGGTCCTTTGGGCTTCCAGGAAGTTGACCAGCATGAGCGGCACGAAGGAGGAGGTGCCACAGATGTCAATGAGGGAGAGGTTTCTGAGAAAGAAGTACCTGGGGCTGTGCAGGTGCGGGTCCAGCAGGTTCAGCCCTATGAGGAGGGAGTTCCCCAGCACATTCACTGAGTAGAAGCCCAGGCAGAGCATGAACAGGACCTTCTCCAGGTTGTGGTGTTCATGTAGCCCCAGCAGGACATATTCTGTCACAGCCTTCTGGTTTGCCCATCCATCTCATTCTCCTTCCTTTGCCATCTGGACCACACAGGTGTTGGAAAAAGCTCTGGCTGGCCTGGGAGCCAAGCCCCCTGGTTGTGTGACCTGGGGCAGGTCAGCCTTGCCTCTGGAATTCAGTTTCACCATCTGTATAATGAGAGAGTTGGGCTTCAGGTCTGTAGGCTGGCCCTCTCAGCTCTGCAGTTCTGACCTAACTTAGGGGACATGAGGCACATTCTAGTCTCCAAGGCTCTTTGCTGTTCTCCTCAGGGTGGGCTCAGGGAGACAATAGAGTAGGATTCAGGTTTGACACGCTCTTTGGGAATCTAAAGAGTTCTTGGCTGTTAAAAGGAAGCATCTTTTCTAGGCTATGGCTTCTAATGGCTGAGTTATGCCCATAGTATTTCAGATTCATTCATTCGCTGGATGTTTTTCGAAGCCTGCTCTGTGCTAGGTATTGTTTAGGTGCTGGGGCTACGGCAGCAAGAAAAATAAGTGGACAGAAAGATGCCACACCTGTCACAAGGGCTGCCCCCTCTTCCCTGAATTGGGTGAGATGAGCTCTGGAAGGCAGGTGGGTGATGAGTGATGCTCACCTAGTGTTCCTTTGGGCCATGAAGGTCAAACACTGCCACCCCACAGGATGTGTAAGCCTGATTTCTGGTCATTTCTCCTTAAGGACCCATAGGCCATCTGTTGATTTTTAAGAGAGCATACATATCACAGTAGAGCCACTGGTCACAGTATTTAACCTGGTCATGAGAGCCAAGTGACCCACTTCTTGGCCTCTATATTGCTTTTTAGGATAAATGATCCTGGCGATGATGTCACAGAAGGGGGGAAAACCAGGTTCTAATCTGGCAGAGGTGTTGTCAGTCATTGACTGGCTTTATCAAGGGAGGGGCGGGAAGAGGCTGTAGCCTTCGCCCAGGTGGCTTTCAGTGCTCTTCCAAGCTGGTCTCACTGTCCCCTTGGGAAATGCATGTCAGGTATTCACAGGAGGGAGCCCAAATGTCCCCAAGGCACAGTAGTCTTGTGAGACAGGAAGCTGTCTCATGGCCCAGGTGACCCCTGGTCTAAAGGAGCAGTAGGACCTGAGTGTAAACTTGTGTCATTCAGAAGATATAGTCCCCCTCCTCTGGCCCCTTCTCTCCCGGACTGACTGTGAGGCCAGTGTCCCATGACAACGCTGGAGCCTTGTCTGTCCTTCAGGGCTGGATTTTGCCCTCACTCCTCCTCCTCAATTGCACCCACCATTTGTTGGGGCCGCAGGGCTCACCCTCTCCTGAATAAAGCACATCTTTTTCCAGCACTGCATCTTCACCTGAGAAGTTCCCTTTTGCAGGCAAGTCCTCCCTCCCTTCCCCAGTGGGGGCATTCCGGCTCATTCCTCAGAGCCCAGCTCCACCTCTCCTCCTCTCTTCTCCCTCCTGTGCCTTGCAGAGTCACCTGCTCCCTCCTTGTGCTCCCACAGCCTTTGGCCATCCCTCTGTGCACCTGTCTCCTCTACTACACTTGAGAGCAGGACTCTGTCCTCTTCCTTCCTGCAACTTCTACAGTGAGTGCTGTCCACAGATACTCAATGCATGATTCAAAAAACCCAGCCTTGTATTCCAGCTTCAGCACTAACTAGCTGTGTGATATTGACCAAGTCACTTGGCCTCTCCGAGACTCAGTGTCCTTCTGAAAAACTGGGGATGCTGTGTAGTTCAGGTGAGGCATACACAGGAAGGTGCCGGCGAGCCGCCTGGCAGTAACATGTTATTACTGAGGCTCCAGATCAAAGACTGTGTCTTCAGCCCCAGGCACCTGCTGGCTCTGGGCCTGCTACCCCCCAGACAAGAGCTCTAGGGTCTGTCACGACCCCCTCTCTCCCAAGATCCTGGGCCCGTTTTCCCTCCTCCAGCCTGAATCAGGGTGCTTGTTAAGGGAGTTTCTGGAACATTCAGGGGAGGTTGATTAATCTGGGTCAGCAACTGACCTTAAATCTTATCCACGTGAACATTTAAAGGTAGCGTTTCTCATGCGGAGGTTTGGCCAAAAGATAAAGAATTGCCGGAGCGTGCTGGCTCACTCATTCACTTGCTCAACAAATGGTTGTTGAGTACCGACTGTGTGCTGGCCCTGTGCTCAGCGCTGGGGACATAGCACAGGCAGATGTGGCTTCTGCCCCAACAGTTCACACTCATTCCCTTCCCCCTCGGCGACCTTGGACACAGCTTCAGAAACCTCTGAGATTCTCTTGGAGTCTGGGATGTAAAGACAAAGTAAAACCTGAAATCTGGAAAAAAGAAGTTGACAGGAAGCGTCTTCTCTAGGTAATGACTTCACGTGGCTGGATTATGCCCATACTATTTCAGATTCAGTTATAAGACCTATGTTAACTCCCAAGTCTGACACTGAACACAGGTGGGGTGTTTTCAAGCAGGCGAAAGGCAGGAAACTGCCTGACTCTGCATTGCTTTCCCTCACCCTTGTCTCTAACAGACCGAGTGGGAATGGCAGAGGCATTCGAGGGCTTTTGTGATCAGGCTCTGGCCTGCCCTCCTGCCTCACCCCCATCCCTTCACGCTTGCCTGTGCCAGCCTCAGCAGAACCACTCCCCATTGATGGACGAACCCCACATGCTCCTGTCTTGTCCCTCTTCTCACGCTCTTTCCTCAGCCTGGAGCGGCCTTTCTCTTCCACTCATCTTTTAAGGGCAGCTCACACACACCTCGTCTGTGCAGCCTTCTCAGATGCCTCCATTGAACTGACCATCCCGACAACATGATGCTTGCACAGCCATTAGCACAGGTGAATTTCATTCTGCCTTCCACTGTAGTTAGTTCGTTGTGTTTCTTTGTTTGGCTAGACTGTGAGCTCTTGAAATCAAAGGTCTGTGTCCGACTCATCACTAACCCTTCCAGTGCCTGCACCCGGGAGGTGTCGTGACTGCCACCTGAGTCCAGTACTGTTCTTCTGCCCAAAACCCTGATCCCAAATGTCTTACCTTGAGACCGCCCCCTCCCAGGGCACACACCCCAGTAGGGCAGTGCAGCCATTGTGGCTGCTGGGAGAAGAGCTTTCCGGGCACCAGTCTCCCATCTGCAGTCACAGCAGCTCTTTCTGAAGAGCTAACTCATGACTGTGCTGGGTGTCCTCACATTCATGGAAATTAGAACCAGCCCAGGAGGCCACAGGCTTATGGACCATAACAACAAGTCTGTGTCTAGAACATACTGCGCTGCTGGGTTATTGACAGCTTTGATTCTGCAACATGGGCACAGGCTGTGACATCAGGGAGTGGCTGCTGTTCCGCTGGGGCATCTGTTAAGAGGAGCCAGGTCACGCTGCAGTAACACAACCTCGTAGTTTTAGTGGTTTACCATGTCAAGGTTTCTTTCTTTCTTGTGCTGTGTGTCCATTGTAGGTTTTCAGGGGGCTCTGTTCCATGTTGTCCTCCTCAGAGACCCTGGCTGATGGAGGCTCCACCATCTGAACATCGCAGGTTATTGTGGCTGGGGAAGAACACATTGGAGATTCTCATCCCAGCAGTTAAATGCTCTGACACGGAAGTGACACGTGTCGCATCTGCCCACAGCCCACTGGCCTGGGTAATCCCACCACATACCCAGAAGGAGGAGAACCAGAAATACTGCTGAGCAGACGACTGCAAACTCTCAGAAAACTACTCTAGCATCTATCTGCCAACGTCCTACTCTGTCACGTCCTGGAAAATCAGGTTCACGGAATGATAGGGAATTGAGTGTCTCTGAGAATAACTGTCTAATTCCACTCCCCAGTTTTACACCTCCTGAGAGGCAAGGGGATGCCACGGAATGAGCCCTGGACTGGGTCTAAAGGCTTGGGTTTGACTCTTGTCTTTATTCGGATTCTGCTGTATGACCTTGGTCGAGTTTCTCCTTCTGTGAAATGGAGTCCTTCAGCGAGGTGATCTCTGGTACTCTGTAACCTCAGAAACATTGCCTCACATTTTTCTAGCAACTTCCAACCCTGAGGTCTGGTAGACCCAGGGTCACTTTGCAAGGTTTATCATATCAATTGGCTGGTAAATCTAGTTATAACCATTTAATACTTATTTTAGCCTTCTCAAATTATTGTAAAAGAAAGGCAAGGGACATAACAAGAAGAAAGCTCCTGTTACTTTACCCGAGATGCCCGGAGCTGGGATTCCTCCTCACCACCTGCTCGCTATGGAGCAGAGCGAGTGAGTGCAGCCTCAGCATCAGACCACCCAGGGCCCAGTCCCAGACCTGCCACCTGCTAATGGTTTTCTTGGCCTCAGCTTCCTTACCTGCACCATGGAGATAAGAATAGTATTTCTTCGTGGGGTTATTTTGAGGATCCAGTGAGACCATGCCTGCAAAGCTCTTAGCACAGAGCCTGGCACGTGCTAAGTAAGTATTCAATTAGTGGTAGCTGATATTATTAGTATCTTCATGTCCCCTTCACCAAGCAAATATTCTGTTTTTTATATGTTTAAAAGATTTCATGAGAATAGAACATGCTAGATGGATTCTCCTTACCTCCTACCTATTGGCCCTGTGGCATCAGTGCGTGCAGGTAGCTGGAGCAGGCCACCAGGGGAGAGCCCAGAAGGGAAGTGCTGAGTTCATTACCAGCAGACACACCGTGCTGGGATGGGCCAGGGCTGAGGCCCCGAGGACTGTCCTCCTGGTCCCCCGCCACATAGACAGCTCGCAGCTCCCTGCCCTTGGGGACCTCAAAGTCTCTGCCCAATTTAAAGTTCAAACTGCAACTACATGGTGTAAGGTTTCAGGTTTGGCAGCTGTGAGGCTTCAGGGACCCCAGGTTCCTTGCACTGCCCCAGGAGGGCCTGGCTGAGGTGCGATAGGCACAGGAGAGACACTGGATGGAGAATCTGAAGACCGGGTCTCATTGCAGGCCTGCCCCTTGGATCGGAGGCTCAGGAGCCATGACTCTGCTGCTGTGGGCCTGGGCCTCCTGGGTTGTGAAGTGGGGTGTCTCCTTCGAGGATGGTTGTGATCACCTGGATTCATGCAAGATTGAGGGAAGTGAATTGCTGTATAGGGTGGGACCCCAAGCCCTGGTGAGGGACTGTTAGTCAGGAGTTTGGTGGGATGCATGAGTTTCTACAGATTTCCTCTTCCTTTCCCCTTCCATCTCCTTCTCTTTCTTTTCCTTCACAATAAAGAATGATAACTTGACACAGTTTAGGGACTAAAAAACAGCCTTCAATAAAGCAGCAGCAGCTGCAAATTTTCCCGTTATACTATGATTTGTCTGTTGGAATTTTTGTCTAGAACACAAGTCAAAATAAAACATTGGAAGTTTGTTACCACTGATTTTCTAACTGCTCAGAGAACAGCGCCCTCTTGCCACCCGGTGGATACGGGGGACTCCACATGTCCTAACAAACTCATCACCAACCCCAGCTTCCCTATCTTGGGTCTCAGTGGGTGGTAGCACTATCCATACAAATAAGCCAGAAACCCGGTGTCAACCCGCAGTCCTCTCTCCCTCACCCACCTCTGCAATCCTCAGAGTCAACCCAGTATTTCTCAGCTCCACCCTCTCTGCTTGACCGCTACAGCTTGCTCACTTCCTGCCCTCAGGCTGGGGCCCTTCTCATCTGTGCTCTATGCTGGAGCCAGGTGATCTTCCATTTCTTGAAAATCAAAAACATTAATTTTAAGTTCAAAGTCATGTTCATTTTAGAAATATTGGATGATATTGGAATTAATTAATTAAGAAAACAATACTTGGGGCTGGCCTCATGGCATAGTGGTTAAGTTTGGCATGTTCTGCTTTGGCGGCCAAGGTTTGTGGGTTTGGATCCCTGGCACAGACCTACACCACTCGTCAGCCATGCTGTGGCAGTGACCCACATACAAAATAGAGGAGGTTTGGCACAGATGTAGCTCAGGACTACTCTTCCTCAGAAAAAAAGAAAACAATACCTATCTATAACCCCATTACCCAGAGGAAGTAACTGTTAGCTAATATTTCATCATAGTTTATCAGAATTTTCTACATACATACTTATTCATATAGCCATAAGAAAAGCACTTTAAAAAAGTAAAATTGGGATCCTACTGAATACAAAATTATGTGTTCTGCTTTTTTCTGTTAATTACATTGTGAGCATTTCCCATCATCAAATATTCAAAGATTTCTAATGGCTGCATCATATTCTTTCAATGGATTCCACCAGCATTTATTTAAACATTCCTCTGTGGTTGGACATTAAGATTCTTACAATTTCTTATTACTATAAATAATGCCGTGATTAACATCCTCATATATAAATCTTTGTGCCTCTGATTATTTTCTTAGATTGATCCCTAGAAGTAGAACTGTTGGGTCAAAGGCTCTGGATGTTTCTAAGTCTATTGGTTCATGCTTCCAACTCACCTCGCAGGAAGTTCATGTGAATTTATTCCATCCCCACCAGCAGCTGGTGATACTGTCTACTTCTCGGCACCTTAGCTAATGATAGACATTTAAAAAAATTCTTTGCCAATTTCATGGGTGAAGAATGGTATCTAATCAGTGACCTTTCTCACAGTAAATGTGACTGTAAACCCTCAGTCACCCCGGGATAAAGTCCAGACTCCGGCCCTGGCATCCAGGGCCCAGGCCGGCAGCCCGCACTCTAGCCTGGTCAGAGAGGGCTGAGTGTCTCCCCTCAGGCTGTGAGCTGCAGGCTGTGCTTCTCTGCTCTGTGCCTCTGTTCTGACCAACAGAGGAAGCAGGAAGAGGGCCTGGGAGGGGACTGAGGGCTCTTGCAAAGGCTGTGCTGACCTGCAGCCAGGGGGCGGGAGAGCTGGACTGCTGCTTGGAGGCCATGCCCAGCTTTCCATTCACACAGACGGTGCCACTGAGGCTGGAGGCGGGCAGGGAATGGAGATGTTCTGTGAATCTGGGTCCATGTTCACTGTGTGTTCACTGAGCTCTCAAAAAGGAAGGCTGGAAAGAAACACCAGGAAGGGGCAGCTATGGCAGGATCCCAGGGGATGGGGTAAATAGGGGTACAGCAAGTCTCCCCAAAGCCAAGTGAGGCCTGGAAGTGGAGCAGGGAAGCACTGGAAGCTGCTGCTGCTGCTAAAGAGAAACAGGGGAATCCAGGCCTGGGGCTGCTCGGGGTGACTGGTGTCCTGGTGGCTGGACAGGTCTGGAAATCTTGGACTCGGGGCCTCATCATTACCTCTACTGTCACCTCCCGGGGGCACTAGGCCATGCCTTTGAACACCATCTCAGCTCTGCTCAGATTTGGGAAGGACCCCAGGCTCTGCCATTATCACCCCTACATTGATGTGTTCATTTATTTATTGAAGAAACCTGCATGGGGCCTGGGGCTGGGCAGGGCTGGGCCTTGAGACAGAGTAGACTCCAACACTCCCTACTCTTACAGGGACAATGAAAATAAAGCAGGAGACACACAATGAAAGGAGCAAAGTGAGGAGGTTTCCTGGTGGAGGCAGCATTCGAGCTGGGCCTTGAGGGTCAGGCAGTCCTTTTACACGTGGAGCTGTGTGCTGGGTGGGACTGCCTTGTGGGAAGAACCAAGAAGGGCCCAGAGCTGGGCAGTGCTGGGCAATATTGAGACTCAGACTTGGCTGGTGTGTGTGGCTGTGAGGAGGGAGGCTGTGAGGCAGAGGGCTGGGGGTTAGTCAGGGCCAGCTTGTGAGGGCCTCGAAGGCCCCAGCAAAGAGCTTACTCCTAGGAACAGTGGGGAACCATTTAGGGGTTTCAATCAGGAGAGTGACGTGATCACATGTGCTTTTCAAAAAGATGCCTCTGGACGCCCCTTGGACTATAGATTGGAAGGAGGAATAAGACTGAAATCTTGAGGCCAGCCAGGAGGCTGGTGTGAAGATGCAGGGAGTGATGCTGAGAGCTGGTGCAGGGCGAGGCCGGGGGAAGGAGCAGCAGGGTGACTGTGAGGAGCTAGTCTGTGGCAGGATCGGGGATTCGGTTCTGCCTTTCTGGGATGAAGATTCCAGACCCACAGTCCTGCACTCCACCCATCCTCTCAGCGGGCACACAAAGGCTGTGCCTACTGAGCTGCAGAGCCTGGCCGCCCTCACTTGGAGGTCCGGCCCCTGCCCCACACCTTCCTGGCTGCCTCCTTCACCTCCTTGTTCCTCAGGCTGTAGATGACAGGGTTCAGCATGGGCATGACCACGGCATGGAGGACTGTGAAGACCTCACCAGAGATGCGGGCCTCCTTGCTCTTGGGTCTCATACACATGAAGATGATGGTGCCATAGAAAAGCAGCACCACAGCCAGGTGCACTGAACAGGTGGAGAACGCTTTGCAGTGCCTGGTGGCTGAGGGCACCCTCAGGATGGTGGCCTGGATAAGGGTATAGGAGAGGCAGATGAATTCCAGGGGCACAGGCAGCAAGAGGATGATGCCCACCAGCAGGAAGGCATCGTTGACCGATATGTCAGCACATGCCAGCTTCAGCACTGCCAGGATCTCGCAGGTGAAGTGACTCACCACATGGTGGCCACAGAAGGGCAGCCTCATGGCGATGACTGTCTTAGTCACTGACTTGAAGAGACAGAGGACCCAGGTGGCTCCCGCTAGCAACAAGCAGAGCCGGTGGCTCATGAGCACGGGGTAGCTGAGTGGCCGGCAAATGGCCAGGTAGTGATCACAGGCCATGATGGCGAGCAGCAGACACTCTGTGGAGCCTGCAGACAGGCTCAGACACATCTGGATTGTGCAGCCAATAAAGGAGATGGTCTTTCGGGCTGACAGGAGATGGACCAGCATCAGGGACACAAAGGTGGAGGTGTAGCAGATGTCCAGGATGGAGAGGTTGCCTAGGAGAAAGTACATGGGCGTGAGCAGGTGGGAGTCCAGCACGCTTACCGCCGCAATGGCTGTGTTCCCCAGCAGGGTCACCA
Source organism: Ceratotherium simum simum (assembly GCF_057802395.1). NCBI lineage: Eukaryota > Metazoa > Chordata > Mammalia > Perissodactyla > Rhinocerotidae > Ceratotherium > Ceratotherium simum. The sequence goes on along the minus strand of NC_141928.1, from coordinate 40,024,257 downwards.
GGTACACGGCTGAGCACAGAGGGAGGAGCAGGCGCTTCAGGGCTGGGTAGCCAGAAAATCCTTTCAGAAAGAACTCAGAGACCTCTGTCCTGTTGATTGGCTCCATCCTGCAGGGCTGTGGAGGGACACATAGCTGGGATGGAGGGAAAGGGGGTGCAGGGTGCTGGGGAGCCCACAGAGCCTCTTTTGGGATGAGGCATATTGCGAGGGTGTTTTCCAGCTCTGACACACTCTCTCTCTGTGACTTTGGGCAGTCCCTGTCCCTCTAGGCCGCAATTTATCCGCATGAAAAATGAGGATTGATTTGGATCAACATTTCCCTAAGAGAGTGTTAATGGAAATGTTAGTAGGCAATCTGCAGAATCAATCTGAGACAACACTGGATTAATCAAAAGTAAATAAATCTCTTTACTGCAGGACCTCTCAGAGCCTTTAATAGGCCAATGTGATTTGTGACTTTCCAAAAACGGTGTAGAGATGTAATTCTCAAATTTATTTGACCATGGATCCTCCTTTTACAGAGCACCCATTAACCTACTGCAGGTGAGTATTCTACCAACATAGTTTGGGAAACAGTGAGATGGATCAGAGGTGCTCAGATCTTACTATGCACCAGTGTCGCCTGGAAAGTTTGTTAAAACACAGATTGCGGGGCTCCATCCCCAGAGTTTCTGACTCAGCAGGTCTGGGTGATGCCGCCGCTGCTGGCCAAGGCACCACGCTTTGAGTACCGCTGGGCCACATGGTCTCTGAGGGGCCTCCTGGCTTTAAGGGAGCCTCTGAGCTGCTTTACATTGTTCCCACTGTTGGCAAGGCCCTTCTCTTTTATCCCTCAGCCTGCAGAAATCAGACTTGTCTCTCAGGTCAGCTCTGGTCTCTATGCAGGAAGCATGCATTTTGCCTCTCAGTGGGGGGCTGCTGGCCTCTGAGCCTATCAGTGGGCTCATTCGCCTGTCCCCCATAGGGCCTGCTCCATCAGCTACAGTGTGTGGGTTGACCTTCAGAATCTGCCTTCATTGTCAGCTTTGTGAGCTAAAATGTGATGGACTTCTTGGCCCAGCCCCAAACCTCCTGTTTTCCCTGAGCCTGAGCAGGGCTGCTTTGACTTCACGAACTCCCGGGACACCAGCATGGAAAGCGCCCTCAAGGGTCAACTCCTCAGATCTCTCATTGTGCAGGTGGGGAAACTGAGGTCACACAGCAGGTCCCTGGCAAGGTGAGTCTGGAGTCCAGCCCTCCCAACAGCGTGACACCTACACCATGCTCAGAGCAGATGTTCCCCAAGTGTCAGTTGTTCTTTTGTTGCCCTAGATGGGCGTCTTTCTCCCACGTCCTCCCCACAATCCTCTCACCAGCGAGGGAGCGTGACTCAACCCTTCCTTCCTATTTCGGGCACTTGGCACCATGTCAGTACAGCCGTGGACGCACTGCCCAAGCCTGGGTCTGGGTTGAGCACCAGCTCCTGTCAGCCCCTCCCTTGCATGAGACACTGTCGTCCTCGTAGTCTTCCCATGTTTATTCGTTCCAGAATCAAGACGTGAGTGAGTTCCTACCACACACCAGGCGTCATGCTAGGCATTAGGGGAATAAATGACGGCATATGTGCTCCCAGGCCACTGAATCCAAACCATTCCCAGGCAGAAATCCTCTCCAATTTCCATGCCCAGCCTCATCTTGCTTCTGTTTGCACGCCTCTAGTGACAGGGAGCTCATTACTCCCATCGACATACTTTTCCCCCTTTCTTTTTGCTGTCAGGCCACTTGAAGGGTCACAAAATCCTCTGATATGGAGTCTCTCTGGGTCTCACTGGGCCTCCACCACCCAGCAGCATCCAGGCTGGGTGGCCCCTGTGGACATTCTTTCCTCTCACAGAGAATAAATGCAGGGTCCAGAGCTCTGGGCCCTCCCTCAGGGAATGAAGGGCCACTTCTCCAGCAAGGAGAGCTCTGACCTAGCCCTGGGACCTCAGATAGAAGGTCTTGCTTCAGCTTGACTGTGTCTGGACACATTGTGGGGTCAGGGAAGCGTGAGCTGCAAGCTCCCTCAGATTCAACTGGGAAAACTGAGACTGGTTTCCTGGAGAGGCACCTTATTGAATGGAGGGTCAATAGCAGCAGGCCCCTTGCCAGGGCTAGGGCAAGGCACAGAGGCGGCCTTCCACATTCCTGCAGCCCCTGTGGTTGGGTCAGGCTGCAGCCTCCTCTTTGCACGGTTCCACGTACTATAGTTTATCCCCTAAAGCCACTAGCAAACACCTGCAGCCATTGGCTACCTGCCAGAATATACATACACCCACATGGGGTCACCACATATGTGCCCACCTACATGTATGCACCAATACCTGTTTGACACGTGTTCCAATGAGTGTACATGCCACACACAGGCCCATGTGTGCACATGTACAGTCACTCACGTGAGTGTATGTGCATGTGTAGCAGACACTCTCACTCTTCTCGCTTTCATACACACACACATGAGCACACACACACACACACACACACACACACACACAGACACACACCCAGAGCCGGTAGTGCAGACCCTTGGACCTGTGGCCAGAGAGTCAGAGGACCAGGCAGGACCACTTCTCCCTGGGAGGAGGTGCATGGAGACCATGGCCAGGCAGCAGCCGTGGAAGTATGACAGGGGAAGGAGCAGTCCTGAGGGCAGGGAGCACACTCTGCCCAGGAGGAACCAGGAGGACAGAGGAACCTCAGAGCAGGGACAGGGTCACCAGCCCAGCCCAGTGTCTTGTCTGCTTCCCAGCCTGAGTGCTAAGGATCTGAGTCTCCCTGCTCTGCCTTCTCTCCTTCAGCTGGCGGATGGGGCCTGTGGGAGGAGGGAAGGAGAAGGGATGTGGCTGGTTGCTGTGGAACTCTGGTTCCAAAAACATGGCCACGAAGCATTGTCTACGGAGCCCATAGTGTCTGTTATGCCTTCACTTCTCTCCTGGCCAAATGCTACCTAAAAACCAGTTCAAATGCCACGTCGCCAAGTGAGCCTTCCTTTATCCTCTCCCAGGCCACCTTGAGCCCTCTCTCCTTTGTGCCCCATGGCCCTGGGTTTGTGCCTCTAGGAGGGTGCTCGCCTCTCTTCCTCACTTCCTGCCTGTTGCCTCTCCCTGCCAGCCCATGGGGATGCCACCTCCCTTCCCCTCCCCACCCAGGTTCTGAAGGCCAAGTTGAAGTCCCCCACTTGGCCATAGCCAGCTTCTTCCTATCTTACTACAACTTCCTGGGGCTAGGACAAATCGAGAGTGAGCAGCTGGCTGCCAAATGTGAGCTGTTCCTACCTAGATGACACCCTGGTGTAGCTGGGAGGGGTCTTACAGATCAGCTAGACCACCCTCTTGTTATATATGGGGAAAGTGAAGCCCGGAGAGGGGAAGGGGCGTACCCAGCATCACACAGTGAGTTAGAGGGAGAAACCAAGGCTCCAGTGATTCCCTGGGGTGCTTGACTCTAAGCCCAGGCCCCTTCCTCTGCCCCCACATCCCCATTTTTTTACTTACCTTCAGGATTTTCCAGATCCGTGTCTCTGGCTCCCTGGAAGATGTTTCAGAAGATTTGAGACCAAGGACCTTCTCTGGCTGGAGCTGGGAGAACTCAGGTCAAAGAAGCAGGGAGCCCCAGTGGGCTGGACACGGGGTTTCACACCAACCCAACTTTCCAAACTGTGCAAACACGCTGAGACTTTTGTAGAATTCAGTGGTTTGCAGCTAGATAGAATTAAGTGGAGCTTTTAGAATTTGGTGGAATTAGACAAAGTGCTTAGAATTCAGTGGGGTTCTCTGAAATGTGTCAGGTTTGGTAGAATTAGGAAATTCTGGTGGGCTCAAGGCCGAACAGGATGCCAATAGTTTACTGTGGGCAGCCAGGACTCTCTGACCTGGGCAGCAACCAGCTCCATCCCGACTGACAGCCTCCCAGGAGCAGGCCGGCCAGATGAAGGAGACACTTTCAAGGCTCCCTGTGAGCCAAGGGACTGCACAATCCCCAATGCAATTCAGAGGGAGAAGGGGAAACGTGCCCAGCTTAGAAACTCTGGGGTGCTTCAGGGATGATGTCCCAAAGACCCAATTACACAGAGTCTACTTAGAAATCTTAATTGATGTGGGAAAGCTAGAGAAAGTGGCTCAGGGCCAGGGACCCACACTCATAGGTCAGTTCCCAGCCAGTGCTGGCCCAGGAATGTTTTCAGAATGAAGAAATGAATGGATGGATGAACCATTGAGTGAATGCTTGAGCAATTTTCAACGAATAGATTAAAAATTGGTGAGTGAGTGAACAAATGATAGGCGGAGCTGCTTTCCAAGGGGGAAAGTTCGAGGTCTTGGCTCCACTGTCACGGGGATCTTCAGAAAATGCAAAATCTGGAAAGACTGTAATAGGAGAGTGAACTGAACGAAATGGGACAATCAGAATTACAGACCGTCAGAGCAAGGCCGTCCTTCAAGGCCATCTGGACCCATGCTCACTGCACGGACAGGAAAACTGCCCTGGGGGAAGGAGGAGCCAGCTCAGCTCACTTGGGCAGAAGCACTGCCCTGGGCTCACACAGGCCACTGGTTTGTCCTCCCTTGGACCAGACCTCCCTCAGTCAATGCGCAGCAGGCCCGTCCAGGTCAGCTAGTGACTGGCTGCCTCTCATCTCCACCTGGCCCCTCTTCCCAGGGCTCAAAACAGCCATGTTGATCTTTCCACCTTGGTTCCTTCTATTTCTCAGAGTCCATGCCTCTGCGGGCTTAAGGGCTCTTTATCAAATAGGGTCTTTTTATTTTGGAACCGGGTATTGTTATTGTTGTTGGATTTTTATTTAACTATTTAAAAAATTTTTTTTGCTGAGGAAAATTTACCCTGAGCTAACATCTGTTGCAAATCCTCCTCTTTTTTTTTTGCTTGAGGAAGATTGTCCCTGAGCTAACATCTGTGCCAGTCTTCCTCTATTTTGTATGTGTGTTTCTGCCACAGCATGGCTGACGAGTGGTGTAGGTCCACACCCAGGATCTGAACCTGTGAACATGGGCCGCCGAAGCAAAGTGCCCAGAACGTGAACCACTCGGCCTCGGGGTCAGCCCCCCTTATTTAACTATTTTATTTTTTTTTATTGCGGTAACATTGGTTTATAACATTATACAAATTTCAGGTGTACATCATTATATTTCGATTTCTGTGTAGATTACATCATGTTCATCACCCAAAGCTAATTACAATCCATCACCACACATACGTGCCTAATCATCCCTTTCGCCCTCCTCCCTCCCCCCTTCCCCTCTGGTAACCACCAATCCAATCTCTGTCTCTATGTGTTTGTTTGTTGTTGTTTTTTTATTTATGTGTGAGATCATATGGTATTTGACTTTCTCCCTCTTACTTATTTCACTTAGCTTAATACCCTCAAGGTCCATCCATGTTGTCACAAATGGTGAGATTTCATCCTTTTTTATGGCTAAATAGTTTTCCATTGCGTATATATGCCACATCCGTATCCATTTGTCTCTTGATGGGCATTTGGGTTGTTTCCAAGTCTTGGCTATTGTGAATAATGCCACAATGAACATGGGGGTACATATATCTTTACGCATTCATGTTTTCGTGTTCTTTGGTTAAATACCCAGAAGTGGAATAGCTGTATCATATGGTAGTTCTCTTCTTAATGTTTTGAGGAATCTCTATACTGTTTTCCATAGTGACTGCACAAGTTTACATTTCCACCAACAGTGTACAAGGGTTGGCTTTTCTCCACATCCTCTCCAACACTTGTTGTTTCCTGTCTTGTTAACTATAGCCATTCTGATGGGCATGAGGTGATATCTCATTGTAGTTTTGATTTGCAATTCCCTGATAATTAGTGATGTTGAACATCTTTTCATGTGCCCGTTGGCCGTCTGTATATCTTCTTTGGAGAAACATCTGTTCAGATCTTTTGCCCATTTTGTAGTTGGGTTGTTAGTTTTTTTGTTGTTGAGATGTATGAGTTCTTTATATATTTTGGTTATTAACCCCTTATCAGATATATGGCTTGCAAATATCTTCTCCCAATTGTTAGGTTGTCTTTTTGTTTTGTTGATGGTTTCCTTTGCTGTGCAGAAAGTTTTTAGTTTGATGTAGTCCCATTTGTTTATTTTTTCTATTGTTTCCCTTGCCTGGGCAGACGTGGTACTTGAAAACATGCTGCTAAGACTAATGTTGAAGAGCGTACTGCCTATGTTTTCTTCTAGAAGTTTCATGGTTTCAGGTCTTATATTCAAGTCTTTAATCCATTTTGAGTTAATTTTTGTGTATGATGTAAGAAAATGGTCTACTTTCATTCTTTTGCATGTGACTGTCCAGTTTTCCCAACACCATTTATTGAAGAGACTTTCCTTTCTCCACTGTATGTTCTTGGCTCTCTTATCGAATATTTGCTGTCCATAGGTGTGTGGGCTTATTTCTGGGCTCTTGATACTGTTCCATTCATCTGTGTGCCTGTTTTTGTTCCAGTACAATGCTGTTTTGATTACTCTATCTTTGTAGTATATTTTGAAGTCAGGGAGTGTGATACCTCCAGTTTGTTCTTTTTTCTCAGGATTCCTTTGGCTATTTGGTGTCTTTTGTTGCTCCATATAAACTTTAGGATTCTTTTTTTTTTTTTTTTTGTGAGGAGATCAGCCCTGTGCTAACATCTGCCAATCTTCCTCTTTTTTTTTAATGAGGAAGACTGGCCCTGGGCTAACATCCGTACCTGTCTTCCTCCACTTTATATGGGACACTGCAACAGCATGGCTTGCCAAGCAGTGCATTGATGCGTGTCCAGGATCTGAACCGGCAAACCCCGGGCCGCCGAGTGGAGCGCATGCACTTAACTGCTTGCGCCACCGGGCCGGCCCCTAAATTTTAGGATTCTTTGTTCTATTTCTGTGAAAGATGTCATTGGAACTTTGATAGGGATTGCATTGAATCTGTAGATTGCTTTAGGAAGTATGGACATGTTAACGATGTTAATTCTTCCAATCCAAGAGCACAGGGTATCTTTCCATTTCTTTGTGTTTTCTTCTATTTCTTTCAACAATGTTTTATAGTTTTTAGTGTACAGATCTTTTACTTCTTTGGTTAAGTTTATTCCTAGGTATTTTGTTCTTTTTGTTGCAGTTGTAAATGCGATTGTATCCTTAATTTCTCTTTCTGCCACTTCCTTGTTAGTGTATAGAAACGCAACTGATTTTTGTATGTTAATTTTGTATCCTGCAACTTTACTGTATTCATCTATTATTTTTGAAAAGTTATTTTGTGGATTCTTTAAGGTTTTCTATATATAAAATCATGTTGTCTGCAAATAGTGACAGTTTCACTTCTTCCTTTCTGATTTGGATCCCTTTTATTTCTTTTTCTTGCCTGATTGCTCTGGCTAGGCCTTCCAAAACTATGTTAAATAGGAGTGGTGAGAGTGGGCATCCTTGTCAGGTTCCTGTTCTTAGAAGGATAGCTTTCAGTTTTTCACCATTGAGGATGATATTAGCTGTGGGTTTGTCATATACGGCCTTTATTATGTTGAGATGCTTTCCTTCCATACCCATTTTATTCAGAGTTTTTATCATAAATGGATGCTGTATCTTGTCAAATGCTTTCTCTGCATCTATTGAGATGATCATGTGATTTTTATTCTTCATTTTGTTAATGTGAAGTATCATGTTGATTGATTTGTGGATGTTGAACCATCCCTGCATCCCTGGAATAAATCCTACTTGGTCATAGTGTATGATCTTTTTAGTGTATTGTTATGTTCGATTTGCTAGTATTTTATTGAGGATTTTTGCATCAGTGTTCATCAGTGATATTGGCCTGTAATTTTCTTTTTTTGTATTGTCTGGTTTTGGTATCAGGGTAATGTTGGCCTTTAGAATGAGTTAGGAAACTTTATCTCCTCTTCAGTTTTTTGGAAGAGTTTGAGGAGGATAGGTATTAAGTCTTCTTTGAATGTTTGGTAGAGTTTGCCAGGGAAGCCGTCTGGTCCTGGACTTCTATTTTTGGGGAAGTTTTTGATTATAGTTTTGATCTCCTTACTGGCGATTGGTCTATTCAAATTCTCTATTTCTTCTTGATTCAGTTTTGGAAGGTTGTATGATTCTAAGAATTTATCCATTTCTTCTAGATTATCCAATTTGTTGGTGTATAGCTTTTCGTAGTATTCTCTTGTAATCTTTTGTATTTCTGAGGTGTCCGTGTAATTTCTACTCTTTCAGTTCTGATTTTATTTGAACCTTCTCTCTTTTTTTCTTGTTGAGTCTAGGTAAAGGCTGGTCAATTTTATTTATCTTTTCAAAGAATGAGCTCTTGGTTTCATTGATTTTTTCTATTTTTTTTTAGTCTCTATTTAATTTATTTCCACTCTGATTTTTATTATTTCCTTCCCTCCACTGATTTGGGCCTTTGTTTGTTCTTCTTTATCCAGTTCCTTTAGTTGTACTGTTAGATTGTTTATTTGAGATTTTTCTTGTTTGTTGAGGTAGGCCTGTATTGCTATAAACTTCCCTCTTAGAACTGCTTTTGCTGTATCCCATAAATTTTGGCATGTTGTAGCTTCACTTTCATTTATCTCCAGGTATTTTTTGATTTCTCCTTTCGTTTCTTCGTTGACCCAATGGATGTTCAGTAGCATTTTGTTTAATCTCCACATATTTGTGGCTTTTCCGATTTTCTTCCTATAGTTGATTTCTAGTTTCATACTGTTGTGGTCAGAAAAGATGCTTGGTATTATTTCAATCTTCTTAAATTTATTGAGACTTTTTTTGTGGCCTAATAAGTGATCTATCCTGGAGAATGTTCCATATGCATTTGAAAAGAATGTATATTCTGGGGTTTTGGGATAGGATGTTCTGTATGTATCTACTATATCCATCTGGTCTAATGTGTCATTTAAGGCCAATCTTTCCTTATTGATCTTCTGTTTGGATGATCTATCCATTAATGTAAGTGGAGTGTTAAAGTCCCCTACTATTATTGTGTTGCTGTCTCTTTCTCCTCTTATGTCTGTTAATAATTGCTTTATATATTTAGGTGCTCCTATGTTGGGTGCATAGATATTTACAGGTGTTATACCCTCTTTTTGGATTGTTCCCTTTATCATTATGTAGTGTCCTTCTTCGTCTCTTGTTTCAGTTTTTGTTTTAAAGTCTATTTTGTGTGATGTAAGTATTGCTACCCAGCTTTCTTTTCATTGGCATTTGCACAGAATATCTTTTTCCATCCCTTCACTTTCAGTTTGTGAGTGTCTTTAGGTCTGAAGTGTGTCTCTTGTGTGCAGCATATATATGGGTCTTGATTTTTTATCCAATTGGTCACCCTATGCCTTTTGATTGGAGCATTTAGTCCAGTGACATTTAAAGTAGCTATTGATAAAAATGTATTTATTGCCATTTTGCTACTTTTCTCTGGGTATTTTAGTAGCTCTTCTCTGTTTCTTTCTTCTTTTTCTTGCTCTCTTCCCTTGTGGTTTGATGGCTTTCTTTAGTATTATGTTTGGGTTCCTTTCTCTTAATTTTTTTTTGTGTGTATTATAAGTTTCTGGTTTATGATTACCATGAGGTTCATATATAATAACCCATATATACAGCAATCTATGTTAAGTTGATGGTCTCTTTAGTTTGACTTTTTGCTAAAAGCTCTACTATTTTATTCCCCTCCTCCCACATTTTATGTTTTTGATATCGTATTTAACCTCCTTTTTGTGTGTATCTGTTACCCTCTTATCCTGGAAATAGATAATTTTAGTACTTTTGTATTTCAACCTTCATATTAGCTTCATAGGTGGTTGGTCTGCTACATTTACTGTATATTTGCCTTTACCAGTGATTTTATTGCTTTTTATTTTTGATATTTTCTTATTCCTATTTGTGATCTTCTCTTTTCCACTTAAATAAGTCCCTTTAGTATTTCTTGTAAAGATGGTTTCTTGGTGATAAACTCCTTTAGTTTTTGCTTGTCTGAGAAACTCTTCATCTCCTCTTCCATTCTGAATGATAACCTTGCCAGGTAAAGTATTCTTGGCTGTAGGTTTTTTCCTTTCAGCACTTTAAATATATTGTGCCACTCCCTTCTAGCCTGTAGTTTCTGCTGAGAAGGCAGCTGATAGCCTTATGGGGTTTCCTTTGTATGTAACTTGTTGCCTTTCTTTTTTTTTTTTTTTTTTTTAAAGATTTTATTTATTCATTTTTCCCCCAAAGCCCCAGCACATAGCCGCCTGTCATAGCTGCACATCCCTCCAGCCGCTGCACGTGGGACGCGGCCCCAGCATGGCCGGAGGAGCGGCGCCTCGGTGCGCACCCGGGATCCGAACCCGGGCCGCCGGCAGCGGAGCGCACGCACTCAACCGCCAAGCCACGGGGCTGGCCCTGCCTTTCTTTTTTTAAATTTCTCTCTTTAGCTTTAATTCTGGACATTTTTTTTGTGTGTGAGGAAGATCGGCCCTGAGCTAACATCTGGCAACCCTCCTCTTTTTTTTTTTGCCGAGGAAGACTGGCCCTGGGCTAACATCCATGCCCATCTTCCTCCACTTTATATGGGACACTGCCACAGCATGGCTTGACAAGCGGTGCATCAGTGCACACCCGGGATCTGAAATGGCGAATCCCGGGCCACCCCAGCAGAGCGTGCACATTCTTAACCACTTGTGCCACTGGGCCGGCCCTGAATCTGGACATTTTAATTATGATGTGTCTTGGTGTGGGCCTCTTTGGGTTTATCTTGTTTGCTGCTCTCTGTGCTTCCTGTACCTGGATGTCTGTTTCCTTCCTTAGGTTAGGAAAGTTTTCAGCTATTATTTCTTCAAATAGATTATCTACCCCTTTGTGTCTCTCTTCTCCTTTTGGGACATCTATTATACAGATGTTAGTGTGCCTGATGTTGTCTCAGAGGTCCCTTAGACTGTTCTCATTCTTTTTAATTCTTTTTTTTTAAATTTTATTTATTTATTTTTCCCCCAAAGCCCCAGTGGATAGTTGTATGTCATAGCTGCACATCCTTCTAGTTGCTGTATGTAGGACGTGGCCTCGGCACGGCGGGAGAAGCGGTGCGTTGGTGCGCACCCAGGATCCGAACCCAGGCCACCAGTAGCAGAGCGCGCGCCCTTAACTGCTAAGCCACGGGGCCGGCTCCAATTCTTTTTTCTTTTATCTGTTCAACTTGGGTGATTTCCTCTAGTCTTTCATCCAGCTTGCAGATCCGTTCTTCTGTATCATGTACTCTGCTATTGAGTCCCTCTAGTGAATTTTTCGTTTCCAGTGTTGTATTCTTCATTTCTGATTGGTTCTTTTTACATTTTCCAATTCTTTGTTGAAGTCTCACTGAGTTCATCCATTCTTCTCCCAAGATCAGTGAGCATCGTTATGACTATTAGTTTGAACTCTTTGTCAGGTAGATTGTTTATTTCTGTTTCATTTAGTTCTTTTTCTGGGGTTTTGTCCTGTTCCCTTACTTGGAACGTATACCTCTGCCTCCTCGTTTTGCCTCTTTCTCTGTGCTCATATCTATGTATTAGGTAGGTTAGCTACGTCTCCTGATCTTGGAGTGGTAGCCTTATGTAAGAGATGCCTTATGAGGCCCAGCAGTGTGCTTCCCTCTCATCACCAGTTCCAGATGTGCCAGGAGTGTCCCCTGTGTGTCCTTCTGTTATGAAAGTGTTGCTCTTGCTGCAGGTTTCCAGGGAGGCTGGGCTGTCCCCCTGGCTGGCTGGTTGTAATGATCAGCTGTATGTGGCTGCTATGGTCCTTTCAGTCACTTTATTGGGCATGGGGAGCCCCAGCACAGTTAGCTGCAAGGTCTAATAGCACATTCTTGCTGCAGTTTTTCTGTTAAGTGAATAGGCCCCCAGTGTGGCTGGTTGCTAGGCTGAGGGGCTGACAATTGCAGTAGGCCTCTGGCCTGTAAGGCTGTTGTCAGCTCTCTCAGGGTTGTAGCTGAGTGGTGCCAGCCCCAGGTGTGTGAGCACCCAATTGTTTCAGGTATTGGAAGGTGGAGCTGACCTTCTATCTGGCTGTTGGAGAAGCACAAGTCTCCTGCAGCTGACAAGCCCCAACACCCACAGGGCCACACAGCCTGTCTACACAGTCCTGCCCCATATGCACACCTCAACCCACTGAAGTGGACCCAGTCGCCCCACTGCAGAGGCCCCACACTCTCCACCAACACAGGCCTGCCCCTTGCACAAGCTCTGCCCCACAAAGGCAGACCCACTCGCCTGGTGCAGTGGTCGCACACACCCTGCCTATGTGGGCCCACAGGTTACCCAAGGGCTTGCTGTTGGGTGGGGCCAGTCCCTAGGCTGGGCTGCCTGCCCTGGCTGAGCTGAATTAAATTGGTGCTCTAGTGGTTGTGGCAGACTCCTGCACTAACAGGCTCAGGGAAGAACCCCAGCGGTGTCTGCCAGCATCTGTATAGGCACGCCTGTACTAGGTCACAATAACGGCTGCTGCCGGTGTCTCAGTCCCTGGAGAGGTCTCACCTCTCAGTGAGATGCACCCAGAACCTATCAAGTGAGTCTCTTTTCACCAAAGGACTGTGCACCTTTCTTTCTGGTGACTTTAGGTTGCTTTCGAAATGGGTGAATTTGTGCATGGGCCCTTGAAGAGCAGGCTTTTTTCCCCCTTATGTCTGACAGCTTTTCTGGGGGCATTCCCCACTGTAGTTAATAGCTAGAAAAACCAGGTATTATGCCACTTGTCTTGGTTGTGCTGAGTCCAAAAGCTGCTTATTGTGGTAACGCACCTCTGCTCAGGTACCCCGCTCCTCCAGGGAACCCTTCATACCTTAAGGTTGCTCCTGGCCAGCAATGAAGCGTTGTAGCTAGAAGGTGGCTTTTTTCCTTTCCAGAAAGGACTTTCTGCCTCCTCCACCTCAGTCAGCACTGTCCCTTGTGGTAGGGATTCTTTTTATCCAGTTTTCAGTTCTCTCTCAGGGGTAATTGTTCCAAGAGTAGTTGTAAATTCATTGCGTCCATGGGAGGAGGTAGGTTCAAAGTCCATCTACACTGCCATCTTGACACCATCTCTGTCCTTTCTATTTAACTATTTTAAAATTAATTTTATTAGCTTTTTATTATTTATACGAGTAATACATATAGAACATTCTTTTAAAAAATATAAGGAACACATGGGGCAGCCTGGTGGCATAGTGGCTAAGTTCACGTGCTCCGCTTTGGTGGCCCGGGGTTCATGGGTTTGGATGCCTGGTGTGGACCTATGCACTGCTTGTCAAGCCATGCTGTGGCAGGCATCCCACATATAAAGTAGAGAAAGATGGGCACGGATGTTAGCCCAGGGCCAATCTTCCTCAGCAAAAAAAGAGGAGGATTGGCATCAGATGTTAGCTCAGGGCTGACCTTCCTCACACACAAATTATATATAAATATATATATATATATATATATATATATATAAAGACTACAGAAGTACATAGTGTAAAACAGACACTCCCTTTTCATACCCCCTACCCCAACTTCCCAAAAGTGACCAGTGTTAGTAGTTCTGTGTATGTCTATCTAGATCCTTTTCTGGCCATTCATACAGGCATATATCCTTTTATTGCACTTCACAGATATTATGTTTTATACAAGACCCTCCACCAGCAAAAAGATTATGACTCACTGAAGGCTCAGATGATGGTTAGCATTTTTTAGCAATAAGGTATTTTTTTAATTAAGGCATATATTTTTTAACGTAATGCCATTGCACACTTAATAGACTACAGTATAGTGTAAACTAACTTTTATATGCACTGGGAAACCAAAAAATTCATGTGACTCATTTTATTGTGATATTCGCTTTATTGCAGTGGTCTGGAACTGAACCCACAATATCTCCTATGTATGCCTGTATGCGTAAATATACACATAGAAATAGATTATGTGATCTTATATAAATATGGCTTTTTAGCATGCTTTTTTGTTGCAGTCTTATTGAAGATAAGTGATGTACAACTGCATATATTTTAATCACATGATTTGATGTTTTAACATATGTATACAGTCATGAAACCATCACCACAATCAAGATTATGAACTCATCATCCCCAAAAGTTTCCTCATGCCCCTTGGTAATCCATTTCTCCCTCCCTCAACTAGGCAACCACCGATCTGCTTTCTGTAACTGTAGATTACTTGCATTTTCTAGCATTTTACATAAATGAGGTTACATAGATTATACTCTTTAAATTCTAGCTTCCTTTACTAAGCATAGTTATTCTGAGGGTCATCCATGTTGTGTTTATCAATAGTTCTTTTTTTGAATAACATCTTTACTGAGATTTAATTCAAATGCCATACAATTCACTCATTTAAAGTGTACAATTCAATAGTTTTTATTATATTCACAGAGTTGTGCAGCCATCATCACAATCAATTTTAGGACATTTTCCTTACTTACAAGAGAAAATCTGTACTCATGAGCAGTTATTCTCCATTTCCCCTCAAACTGCCCCTGGCCCTAGGCAGCCACTAATCTGCTTTCTGTCTCTATAATGCCTATTCTGGTCATTTTATATAAATGGAATCATATGATATGTGTCCCTTTGTAACTGATTTCTTTCACATAGTGTAATGTTTTCAAGGTTCATCTATATTGTAGCATGTCTAGGGACTTAATTTCTTTTTATTGCTAAATAATAGCATGGGTGTCTTTGTCCATTCAAGCTGCTATAACAGAGTACCATAGACTGGGTGGCTTATAAACAACAGAAATTTATTTCTCATAGTTTTGGAGGCTGGGAAGTCTCAGAACAAGGCACTGGTTGATTTGACATCTGGTGAGAGCCCACTTCCTGGTTCTTAGACTGCCACCTTCTTGCTGTGTCCTTAAATGATGGAAAGGGCAAGGGAGCTCTCTGGGGTCTATTTCATAAGGGCACTAATCTCATTCATGAGGGTTCAGCCTCATGACCTAGTCACCCCTGCCTCCTAATACAGTCACATTAGGGGTTAGACTTTCAACATATGAATTTGAGGGGACACAAACATTCAGTTTATGGCAATGGATATATCGCATTTTATTTATCCGTTCATCAGTTGATGGACATTTGGGTTGTTTCCATTTTTTAACTATTATGAATAATACTGCTATGAACATTTATGTACAAATTTTTGTGTAGGCATATATTTTCATTACCCTTGGGTACATACCTGAGTGGAAATACCTAGGTCATATGGTAACTCTATGCTTAACTTTTTGAGGAACTGCCAGACTGTTTTCCAAAATGGCTACACCATTTTACATTCCCACCAGCAATCTATGAGGGGCCCAATTTCTCCACATCCTCAGCAACACTTGTTATTATCTGCCTTTTTTTGTGTGTGTGTGAGATCAGCCCTGTGCTAACGTCTGCCAATCCTCCTCTTTTTTTTGCTGAGGAAGACTGGCCCTGGGCTAATATCCACGCCCATCTTCCTCCACTTTATATGGGATGCCGCCACAGCATGGCTTGCCAAGCAGTGTGTCGGTGCACGCCTGGGATCTGATGCGCGCTTAACCACTTGCACCACCAGGCCGGCCCCTATTATCTGCCTTTTTTTTTTGTTTTTTTTTTAATAATTTTATTTATTTTTCCCCAAAGCCCCAGTAGATAGTTGTATGTCATAGCTGCACATCCTTCTAGCTGCTGTATGTGGGACGCGGCCTCAGCATGGCCGGAGAAGCGGTGTGTTGGTGCGCGCCCGGGATCAGAACCGGGGCCATCAGCATCAGAGCACACGCACTTAACCGCTAAGCCACAGGACCGGCCCCATCTGCCTTTTTGATTGTAGCCATCCTAGTGGGTGTGAAGTGATCTCATTGTGGTTTAGATTTGCATTTTCCTGATGACTAATGATACTTAGCATCTTTTCATATGCCTATTGGCCATTTTTACACCTTTTCAGATCCTTTGCTCATTTTTAAATCAGGACGTTTGTCTTTATATTATTGTCCATTGTTTTTAAGAGCACTTTTAGAGTTAACTTCTCCACATTGTTTCAAATAAAGTCAGTTCCTTTGAGGGAGAACATTGGAATTTTCTCTTCTTATAGACTGCCTCTTCCCTGGACAAAGTGTCTGAGCCACTGCTCTGGGCGCTAGGGGAGGGGCATTACCCTCTGGTCTTCTCAACTTGCCTCTCCCAGTTCTCTAAAAGCTGGAATGAGTGAGATCAGGGTCCAAGTATTCTTTGGCTGCTGTACCTGGGTAGAACCTCCACCCTCTGAGTAGGGACCTCAGAGAGAAAGGGAGCCCTCAATGTCTCAGCTGCACTGACCGTAAATTCAGCCTCTGCAACTCAGAGTTGGAAGGTATGAGAAATCCTGGTGGCCTGCCCTGTGCTATGATAAATGCTCTCTGTGCACTTGAAGGAATGTGTAGCCTGCTGTTATTGGGTGGAGTGTTCTATAAATGCCAATTATGTTGAGTTGCTTGAGAATGTTGTTCAAATCTCCTGTATTCTTACTTATTTTCTGGCTGCTTGTTTTTCAATTAATAAGGGAGGGGTGAAGAAATCTTTGGCTACAATTATAGATTTGTCTGTTTCTCCTTTCTGTTCTGTTAGTTTTTTTTTTTTTTTAAAGATTTTATTTATTTATTTTTTCCCCCAAAGCCCCAGTAGATAGTCGTATGTCATAGCTGCACATCCTTCTAGTTGCTGTATGTGGGACCCAGCCTCAGGATGGATGGAGAAGTGGTGCCTCGGTGCACGCCCGGGATCCGAACCCGGGCCGCCAGCATCAGAGCGCGTGCACTTAACCACCAAGCCACGGGGCCGGCCCTGTTCTGTTAGTTTTTGCTTCATGTATTTTGAAGCTCTGTTATTAGAAATATAAACTTCTAAGATTGTTATGTCCTTTCAATGAATTGACCCCTTTGGTATATTCAAATGACCCTCTTTATCCCTGTTAATATTCTTTCCTCTAAAATCTACTTTGTATGCTATTAATATAGAGTTGGGTCTTTTAAAATTCAATCTGACAATCTCTGCCTTTTAATTGGGATGTTTAGACCATTTACATTTAAAATAATTATGGATATAGTTGGGTTTAAATCTTCTATCTTGCTATTTGTTTTTTATTGTCCCATCTGTTATTTGTTCCCTTTTTAATTTTCTTGTGTATTCTTTTGGATTTATTGAGTATTTTTTATGATTTCATTTTATCTTCTTTATTGGCATACTGGTTGTCTTTTATTTTTAGTGGTTGCTTTAACTATAACCCATCTATACCTTTAATTAATATTATACCACTTCAGCTATAGCATATAAGCCTTGTAACAGCGCACTTCCATTTCCCCTCTTGTGGGCTTTGAGCTATTGTTGTCATATATTTTCATTCCAAATATGTTCTATGTCCTATAATACCTTATTACTTTTGCTTCACATGGTCGACTATTTTTAAAAGAAGTTTACAAATAGAGGAGAAACTCTTTCATATTTATTCACGTATTTAACACTTTCAGGGCTCTTAATTGCTTTGTATACGTCCCAATTTCCTTATGGTATCCTACCTGAAGGAAGTCTTTTAACATTCTTGCAGATCTCATCTCCTGGTAGTAAAGTATCTAAATTTTTTTATGTCTGAAAATATTTTTATTTTACTTTTATTTTTGAGAAGGATTTTTGCTTGGTTCATAGCTCTGACAGTAGTTTGTTTTTTTCTCTTTTTAGTATTTTAAAGATGTTGCACTACTGTCTTCTGGCTCGTGTTGTTTCTGACAAGAAGTCTGCTGCCATTCTGATGTTTGTCCCTCTGTGCATAATGTGTCTTTTTCTCTGGTTGCTTTTTTTTTTTGATTTTTTTTTAAAATTTTTATTTATTTATTTTTTCCCCCCAAAGCCCCAGTAGATAGTTGTATGTCATAGTTGCACAGCCTTCTAGTTGCTGTATGTGGGACACAGCCTCAGCATGGCCGGAGAAGCGGTGCATCAGTGCGCACCCGGGATCGAACCCAGGCTGCCAGCAGCGGAGCGCGTGCACTTAACCGCTAAGCCACAGGGCCGGCCCTCTGGTTGCTTTTAATATTTTTCTTTATCATTGGTTTTAAGCGATTTGATTCTGATGTGCCTTGGTGTAGTTGCCTTCATGTTTCTTCTGCTTGGGGCTTGTGGAGATTCTTGGATCTGTGGATTTATAGTTTTCATCAAATTTGGAAAATTTTACCATTATTTTTTCACATATTTTTTCTGTCCACGACCCTTTTTCCTGGGATTCCAATTGTACATATATTAAGCCACTTGAAGTTGTCCCAAAGCTCACTGATGCTCTGTTCTTTCTTTCTCTCCGTTTCATTTTGGGTAGTTTCTATTGCTACATCATCAAGTTTACTAATATTTTCTTCTGCAGTTTCTAATCTGCCATTAACCCTATCCAGTGCGTTTTTTTTTTAAATCATTTTAGATTGGCAGCAGAATTCTAAAGATAGTACATAGATTTCCTGTATATGCTTCACCAAGCTTTCCCTGATGTGAACACCTTATATAACCATAGTATATTTATCAAAACTAAGAAATTAGCATTGTTACAACACTATTAATTAAACTATAGGCTTTATTCAAATTTCACCAGTTTTTCCACTAATGTTCTTTTTCTGTTCCTGGATCCATGTAGCATTTAGTCATCCAATGTATTTTTAATCTCATAAATTGTATTTTTCGTTTTAAAAGTTTTATTTGGGTCCTTAAAAAAATCCTCTATGTCTTTCCTTGATATGTGAGGCTTGCTTTTAACAAATTACAATATTGTATTGTAGACATTTCCATATAATTAGTTTCTTTCAAGGTGGTACATAATATTCTATCATGTGAATATACTCTAGCTTATTTGACCATTTCCTGTTTTAGACATTTAGGTTATATCCAGTCTTTTTCTTTTGCCGTGCAAACAATGCTATAAAGAACATAATTTTATACAACTGTTTGGCACACATACAGATATTTCTCTAGGTTAGATTTCTTGATAGGGAGTTATTGGATCAAAAGTATGATTATTTAAATTTTTGAAAGATGCAACCAAGTTGCTCTCAGAAATGCTGTCTTAATTTAAGTCTCCACCAAGTATACAACAGTACCCATTTCTCCGTATACTGACAGATGCTGGGCGTTTTCAGCCTTTTAAATTTTGCATTACGATGGATGAAAAGGGATATCTTGTTTTATTTTGCATTTCTCCGATTAGTAGGAATGTTAAGCATAATTGCATAAGTCAATTTTTGCTATTTAAAATTTCCCTTTTGTTAATTGTCTTTTCATATTTTATGCCCATTTTTCTAATTTTGAAAAATATTGATTTCTAAGGAATCCTCTATGTGTTCTCTATGGTATTCCTTTGACTATTATATGTGTGGTAAGCATTTTCTGTCATTTGCCTTTTTTGTTTGTTTATGGTGTCTTTTGTTACATAGAAGTTTAATTATTTTGGGTAGTCAATTTCTTTCTTTCTCTTTCTTCCCTTCCTCTCTCCCTCTGTCTCTTTCTCCCTTTCTTTCTTTCATCTCTTGCTTCAAATCTCCAAGGTTTTAAATACATTCTCCTTTCTATATTTTCTTCTAATACTTTTAAAGTTTTCTTAAAATTTCACTCATTTTGTCTGGATTTATTTATTTATGCATTGAGTGAGGTATGGTAGGTTTTTTTACTTGCCCCCACAGAATTTATTGTGATGGTAATCCTTTTTTTTTTTTAGCATTTAAAAAAAATTATTTATTTATTTATTTATTTATTTTTGTTAGGAAGATCAGCCCTGAGCTAACATCCATTGCCAATCCTCCTCCTTTATTTTCCCCCCAAAGCCCCAGTAGATAGCTACATGTCATAGTTGCACATCCTTCTAGTTGCTGTGTGTGGGGCGCCGCCTCAGCATGGCTGGACAAGCGGTGCATCAGTGCGCACCCAGGATCCGAACCCGGGCCGCCAGTAGCAGAGCGTGCACACTTAACCACTAAGCCACAGGGCTGGCCCCATGATGGTAATCCTTTTCTCACTAATTTAAAAATGCCGTCTTTACCAATGAAAATTTCCCATATATTTATGGGTCTCTTTCTAGACCTACTGCTATGTTCTAAGAAAATTTTACTGTCTCTTACTACCCTCATACCACACTATTTTAATCACTATAGATTTATAGTGTATATTGCTATCTGCTAGAGCTAATGCCCTCTTACTAGCCTTTTTCGATAACTTCTTGGCTACCCTTGCGCATATTCTTTTCCAGATAAATTTTGCAATCTGCTTGTCAAATTTCATAAAAATTCTTCTGGGATTTTGTCTTTAATTTATCGACTAATTTGAAGGCAGAATTGACATCTTTATGAAATCCAGTTTTCTCATCCAGGAACACTATTTGTCTCTCCATTAACCCAGGTCTTTTACTATGTCCTGATTGTATAGCTCTTCTCCTTCTAATATGATAAGGAAGTGATTTCCATCAATACATATTTTTTCCTAGTGTTGAACTCTCCTTCTATTTCTGGAATACACTCTTCTTCCTCATGACATTTTATTCTTGTCATAGGAGCAGTATTGATTAGCGGGTGAGCTGATGGGCTCCAGCTCCTGGGCTCCACCTGGTGGGCATCAGGCCATTCTTCACAACCTTTGGGGATGGGGGGTTGGAACAGCTGTGAAGCCCTGAATTCCAGGGCCCAGGCCCAGGCAGGTCCCCATGGCAGTCGGATGATAGATCCAGGAATCTGGTAGACATGACATCTGTGTGCCCTGGTTATGTGGCTGTCCATCCTGTCCCCACCTCGGGCCCTGCTGGTTTCTCACTGCTAGGACACTTTGAGGGAAGAAGCCATATCTGCGTTAAAAGAATCTCTTCTCTCAGAATCCAGCAGTCTATTCACTGATATGTCCTCTTCTCTAAGTTTTATAATTATCTTTATGTCATTTTCAATGAGGGTAAATCCTCACATCCACTTTCGCTTTTATGAATCTGGATGGCTTTTCAAATTAATAAATTTACAAATCAGAAAAATATGTCCCAACTTTGGTCCAGAAAGTAAGGTCTTGAGTCCTTGGCACCAGCCCAGTTTGGAGACTCAATCATTGTTTGGAGATATTTCTGAAAAGTTGTAGAAGATATAACTTGTATATGTTTAAATGAAAATCAATTTTTAATAGCCCTGAAAAACCAGAGAGACTGTCACCAGCAGACCAGAAATGTTGAGTAATTCCTGAAAAATGGTAAGCAAATGAGATTGGATTGTTGGAGGAAACGAAAGGGAAACAAAGTAAGAAAGGGATTACTGGAGTAAGGGGAGTGGTTCTGGAGGTGTTGTCAGCTCAGAGGCAACAGTTCTGAGGAGCAGGAGGAAGGCCTGAGGCAACCATCAGGATGGCTGGGTGGGAACTCTACTTTGCAGCAAGTGGGCAGGTTCAGGTAGTGAGCATCAGAGGTATTTGCCCTCCAACTGAGTCAGTCATTGTCAGTGCTTGAAGCAGAGACTCAGAGAAGTCCCTGGAGGAATGGGGAGCCACCAAGATATCTTTCCAGTGACACCTCCAGCCCCTCCCTTATAATTCCTGGAGATAGTAAATGGAAGCCGAATCCAGAGGCAGGCCAATAGGGAATATTAAATAAGAAGATGAGCCTACCAATAAGAATAAGCACACATTTAAGGAAAACCAACACCCTAAAAGAGAGAAACCAAACCCAACAAAGAGGAACTAACATTGAAGGAAACAAAATAAAGTAAACAGAAGACTTCGAGAGAGAGGTGTGATTAATACCATCAGAGGCACAAAAATGGATTTTTCATCCTTGGAAAAATAAAAAGCTAATATGAAAATAAAAACCAATAGAGACTCTGTTGATTGTTGAAATAAAAACAAACAAAGTAAAACAAACAAACAAACCCACAAGAACCTCCTTGGATTAGCTGAATACGAATGGACACATCTGAAGAGCAGATTATCAAGACAGAGGGTCAAGTTGAGGAATACTTCCAGATGCAGTGCAAAAAGGTAAATATGTGGAAAGAAATATCAAGTGATACGAAATATAGTTCCATCATTTCCATCCCAAATAATAGGAATTCCAAGTGGATGGAATGGAAAGAATGGAGGCCAGGGGAAGAAATGATATATCTATCTGTCTATCGCTCTCTCTCTCTCTCTCTCTCTCTGTCTCTCTCTATCTATCTATCATCTCTACCTAGATTGGCAGAAGAAAATTTATCAGAGCTGAAGGAGTATGCTACAGATTAAAAGGACTCGCTAAACAGATTGAAGGAAAACAAACACAAAACCACTCATACTTAGACATATTTCAGAGCTCCATTGGTAGAAAATTCCTAAAATCCCCCCAAGAGAAAAAAACAAATTTCTTACGAAGGATCAAAAATCATATCAACTTCAGACTTCTCATCACACATCCACTTGGCTATCTGCTAGACATTGAGAGATAACTTGGCTGAAATAAACTACTGGTTCTCCCCCAATCCTTCAGCCTTCCCACATCTCAGTGTACATTTTCAGCTAAAATCCTAGTAATCACACTTATCTCTCTTTCCATTACCAACCTAGTCACTCCACTGACAAGTCTTACTGACTTCACCAGCAAATCATGGGCAGAATCTGCTTGCTTTTTTCTTTTTTCACTACTGCCACCTAGTCCCATCCAATATCCTCTACCCCAGAACCCCTGGATGGTGGTGATCTTCTCCCTCCACTCTTCTCCTGGCTTCTCATTCTCCTCTCTCTTCCACTAACCGGGAGTCCTTCTTCTCCTCCCTCAGACAAGCCAAGTTCATTCTTATTTGAGCTTTTTGTTCCTTCTACTTGGAAAACTCCTGCGACCCCCACGTCCAACTCCAGATGTTTACATGGCTGATTCTTCATTCAGACCTCAGCTCAAAAGTCACCACATCAGAAAAAACTACCCCAGTAAAACTTTTCTATATGCATAACCAATTTCCCTAGAAGATTTGTTGAAAATACCATCCCTTTGCCAACAATTTGCAATGCCAGTTCTATCCTAAATCAAATTTCCCTGTATGTTCGGGTCTTTTTTGAATTCTTTATTGTGGTCTATTTGTCTGTTATTGCAGCAATATTCCACTGTCTTAATTACGATAGCTTTAGAATAATTCTTTTTTTAAAAAATTTTTTGTTTATTGCAGTAAAGAATAATTCTTGATATCTAGTAAGACGGGCACACCTGCCTTGTTGTTCTCCCTCATGAGTGCCTTGATGATTTCATACACATTTTAGAATCAGCTCGATAAGTTCTAAAAAAAAGAAAAAAATTTCAGAGTTTCGTAGGAATTGCAGTGAATCCATAGATCAATTTAGGGATAACTGATATTGAATCTTTCAGTCTACGAACCTGGTATACTGCTCCATTTATTTTATTTTATTTTTTTTATAAACATATATTTTTATTGTGGTAAAATACACAGAACAAAATTTGCCATCTTAACCATTTTTAAGTGTAAAGTTCAGTGGTATTAAATACCTTCACTCTGTTGTGCAACCATCACCATCATGCATCTCCATAACTCTTTTCGTTGAAAATCTATACCTATTAAACAATAACTCTGCATTCTCCCCCCAGCCTCTGGCAACCACCATTACAATTTCTGTCTTTATGATTTTGACTACTCTAAACACCTCATATAAGTGGAATTATACAGCATTTGTCTTTTTGTGACTGGTTTATTTTGCTTAGCATAGTGTCCTCAAGGTTCATCCATGTTGTAGTATATTACAGAATTTCCTTCTTTTTTAAGGCTGAAGAATATTCTGTTGTATGCATGTACCACATTTTGCTTATCTATTCATCAGCTGATGGTCACTTGAGTTACTTCCACCTCTTGGCTATTGTGAATAGTGCTGCTATGAATATGCATGTACAAATATCTCTTTGAGACCCTGCTTTTTTTGGGTCTATACCCAGAAGTGGAATTGCTGGATCACATGATGATTCTATTTTTAATTTTTGGGAAACCTCCGTACTGTTTTCCACAGCAGCTGCACCATTTTACATTCCCACACAGTGCACCAGGGCTCCCATTTCTCCACAACCTTGACGACACTTGTTATTTTCTATTTTTTTTACAGTAGCCATTCAATAGTAGCCGCCAATGGGTGTGAGATGGTATCTCGTAGTTTTGATTTGCATTTTTCCAATGATTAGTGATATTGAGCATCTTTTCATGTGCTTATTCGCCATTCACATATCCTCTATTTTTAGGAGAAATGTCTATTCAAGTCCTTTGCCTCCCTTGGAGTTCTCACACTTTTACCTGTCCCTTGACCAAGGCCTTCTGGGATCTGTGAAGTTTTGGGACCTCCATGTCCTTCAGCCAGGGTTATGTGGGACACCCACCCACACCCCCATCTTCCAGAGCTCCAGCCCCTGAGATCAGACCAGGGGGCTGACTCATTTTCACTGGGCACCACCCCCAGAAGTGGCATTCTGTTCCTGTGGCCTTTTAGGGCCTGCTGCTGGAGCCTGGCACCCTGAGGTCTGGGGACAGTCTCCTAGAAGGCCAATTAGGCTGGGCTAATTGAACACTGCCATTGGCAGTCTTCATAATCAGACAGGTTTCCTGCTGGGAGCCAACCCTTTCGTGTCCCTGACTCTCCCAGGGTGTTTTTCCTACCCTTAAAGAGACATAGAATTGGATTATGTGACTCGGTACCTGAGGAAGCTCCTCCTTCTTGCTTCCACAGAAATAATGGCGCTGACCTCATGTGGGTTGGAGAACAAACCTCAGAGTCCTTATCCAGAGGGCAGGAACAGGGTGTCATCATTTTCTACTTCTGGGTTTCTCAACAGGTCCACTACTGGTGTTTCGGACAGGACAGTTCTTCCTCATGCAGGAGGGTCCCGCTCATTACGGGATGTTTACCATCCCTGGCTCCCTGTGCTCGAAATGCTGACCCCGTCTCCCCAGTCATCCCACATATTTCCAAATGTCCTCCAGGAAGGTTCTGCCCCGAGTCTAATCCAAAAGGCACCAAGTGGACACCCACAAGCAAGGAAGTGGCTGAGATTCCCAAGATGCTGAAATCATCTGATGTTTTCAGATCCGTCTTGGCTTGTCCCCAGGACCTTGACCTTCGGCTCTCTGAGGCTGTGACTGTGTTTGATTCATTTCTGCCATAAGTTTTCAACTCCTTTAGGTAAATGCCAAGGAGCGAGATTGCCGGATACTATGGTAAAGTGTGTTTAGTTTGTAAGAAACCGCCAAACTGTTTTTCACAGTGGCTGTACCATTTTCCTTTCCTTTATACATTTTTTTCATGTAACATTTTTACGGTTAAAATTTCCCCTGGACATACCTAGATGGTCTGGCCTGGCCTCTTCAAGTGGTCTGCCTAGTCCTCAGCGCACCTTTGATCTCAAGACTTAATCCCCAGGACAGGAAATTTTCTGTATGTCTTTGGTGATTGTTTCTCCATGGGCTCTGTTCTCTACTTCTGGAATGTCTGTTATATAAGTATATTGGATTTCCTGGGCATTTCCTCTCTCTCTCTCTCTCAATTTCTTCATTCTTTTTTTCAGAGTTATGGGGAAGGTTCTCAAAGCAGTCTTTCCTGATTTGGTTTTTAATCTAAAATAAATTTCTTATTTTGCATATTTTCCCAAATTCATGTGTGGATTGACCTTTTGAATATTATTTAGGAGGTAAATTTGGGGATTTTACTCTTTCTCAGTTTTTTAGATTCCAGTAACCCAGGTAACAAGGATACAATATCTTATATCTTTTCTAATGTGTCTAGTAATTTTTCTCTATTTGCTCACTTTACAGAGGGACCTAGATCATGTTTCTTTGGGATTGGGATTTGCAATGATTCTATAAAACATAATGTAGATCATTTTCAAGCATGTTGGTTCCAGGCAAAGGAGAAAGAAAAAAAACTTGATTGTTCCAGGTTTACTTTTCTAGACTAGGAGGTCTAGTTGGCTGTGATTAGGGCAAGGGGAGCTCCTGAGAAGAGGAAGAAAGGTTGCTGCTGTGCCTGGCAGCCTCTTTTCAGTATTTGCCTAGGCAGCCCAAGGTTAGCTGGGGGAGTGTCTCCCTTCTCTAGATCGCATGAGCCCCCAGATTAGGAACCTGCTGGCCAATGTCCCCGCTTTTCTGTGCAAAACAAAAGATGGGCTAAAACTTGGCCACCTGCTCTGTGAGCAGCCACTTGTGCAGTTCCCAAGGTCACTCAGCTCGACCCCTGGCTGTCCCCACCTCACTCTTGTTCCTAGTCCTGGCTGTCTGTCGTAGGGCTTTAGGGAGGCAGACCCTCCATTAGCTCTCGGAGTGCCTTTCCGTAGTCAACACGTCTATCAGTCTGGTTCCATCTGCACTGTATCTTGTAGAAATTCCTTAAAGTTTCTTGACCAGAATTTGGAACAGAGAGGAATTAAATGCATAAGTTCAAATCATGATCTATAAACAAAAATCAGGATACTGTAGTGTTCGACAGGTCAAAATATGAAACTGATTTATTTACAGTGTGACCACTAGGTGGTGCCACCAATCAGTGAAAACAATGGTTGCTATTACCGGACAACCAGCAACCGCTTGCAGCTAGTACAAGCAGTTTGTGAGTTTGTATGGAACTTGCATGCACTTGTGCATATGTGCATCAGTGTGTGCGCACAATATTCTTAGTGCATGAATTTGCCCACAGAGCAGTGTTGGTTTACAAGTGCACATACTCATGGCACTACATGCATAAGTCTGCACCCTGGAAAGTATGGGCATGAAGCTAAATGATATGAACTCCAAAAGGCTGACCTATCAGCCATGTGGTCTGGAACTCTGGTCCCTCAGCTAGGACGGTTGCTTGTGGAATGTGGAGAAGACCCAACCCTATGGGAGAAATACAACGACAACACCCCAGGTCAGCTTTTCTGAGCTGGGGGATCCCTAGATGCATCCACACGTGCCTCTAAAGTCATCAGTCCTGCAAGCCCTTGTGTCCAGTCAGGTCTCCAAGAAGGTCTCAGTCACTTCTGAAGTCCCAGAGGACTGTGGTCTCAACACCATCCCCCGAGTGCCCAAAGCATCTGATAAAATGTCCACCTTGGGATCCCACCTTCTGTGCAGTGGGGAGTGACCCTGCACCTAAGAAAATAAATGTGGTTTGTGTGTGTGTGTGTGTGTGTGTGTGTGTGAGGGGGTGGGGCTGCCCCCATCCCTTCCCCTCAGAGTGGTCCCAGGTACACATCCTCTTCCCTCTTGTGTCTGCGGAGGGCCCCAGCAGACCTCAGACTCTCACTCTGGACACCCTCTCACTCCAGGAATAGGGCCGCCTCGATTACCTGCTGTAGAGAGTACCCTATAAAGCTGAGGGACCTCAGGCAAGTCTCTTCCCTTCTCCAGCCTCAGTGAGAGCTGGGTCTGAGCAATTCCAAGAGGCCCTTTGTGCGGACTGAAGTCCTGCAAGTCTGCGGGCATCAGGGCCCTGCCCCCCTCTAGTCGCTGGGGTGGATTGGGAGTCTGCTTAGAGAAGCTCTGGAGAAGGAGAACGTTCCGTTTGCTTTCCTCATCCTCCTTCCAGCAGACTTCCCTCCTTAACAGGCCCCTGGGGAAGGCAGCTGGGTTCCATGGCCCCAGAAGCCGGCAGGAGGGACTTCTTGCTCCAATGTCATTAAAAGTTCAAGTGCCTCTCTACCCCAGGATTCATTAGACCTGCTGCCCCCTGAGCCCAGTTTGGTTGAAGGGAATGTGTGGCCTTTTCATCCAAAGAAGTTTTCACTAAGGGTTTGAGGCCTCTCTGAGAGAGCTCATCTTGGATTGAGGTCAGAGAGGGAAGGTCTTTGGAGGTCACCTCTTGCCCTGGCACTTTCCCAGGGGAGGAAATAGGCTGGTTCAGGGAAGGGGCGTGCCCAAGTTTACCCAGAGCCAGACTTGCTGGCTGCCGGAACATTCCTCCAGGTGGCAGGGAGATGAGCACACACCTAAGATTGAGTGGAGAGGAAGTGGCGGGGGCCTCAGCGTGGAGGGCCCTGGGACCAGTGGCCTTGGGGACCCAGACGCAGAACTGCAGCTTTGAGGAGGCCCCACTGCGTGTGAGGAAGAGCTTTGAGAACGGCCAGACAAATCCACAGCAGAAAGGGCTGCCCAGGAAGATAGCGGGTACAGGTCCCTGAGGCGTGCGAGTGGGAGGGGCAAGTGCTTATCTAGGACGAACAGAGTGGATCGAGACCAGGAGCGGGAGAGGTGTCTGTGACCGCTCAGGTCCTGCCCGCTCTGTAAATTCTCCACCAGGCAGGAATGGCGTCATGGCTGCTGGAGGGAGGGGGGACGGAGCAAGGAGCCTGCCGTTTATGGCCAGTTGAGACTGTCGAACTGGGAACCAGGAGGCTGGACTGGGGCCTGGCCTCTCTGAGCTCCGTGAACTCCTTCCTGCCTCCTGCAGCCGTGGGCTACCACCCAGACCTTCTTGGCTCCCAGACCTGGCAGAGCCGAGGACCCAGAGACGGTTAGTGGTTCAGCTTCCCTGGATGGTGAATATCTGCCTGTGGTGCCTCACTGGGCTCCTGAAGTGCAGGACGATCCGTTCCACAGAACCGGACTCAGTCCTGGAGGACTCTGGGCTGCGGGACAGGGGGCCACAGACCCTCAGATGGCAGCTCTCACAAGTCACCTAGTCTAAACTCCACTGCAGGAATATTGATGGCAAACACGTATCAGGAACTGGTTTAGGTGCTTAATAAGTCTTAACTCCCTGAATCCTCAGAAAACGCTATGTGAGAAGATACTCTTATTAGCTATTTTACAGATGAGGAAACTGAGGCACAGAGAGGTTAAGTAACTTGTGCACAGTCACAGAGCTAGTGTGTCATACAATTCCAGAACCCATGTTCTTAATTGATGTGCTGTATTGTCTCTAAAAGAGGAGGGAGGTGAGGCCCAGGGATGGGAAGGGGCTGGCCTGGTCACTTGGCCAGGCAGCAGGGATGGGAGAGCCCATGGCCCTGGATCCCTTATCTCCAGCCTCAGGGCTCTTCCCTCCATGGCCCCTCCTAACAGCTCCTCTGTCCCCACCCAGCCTCCCTGTGGGTCTCCCCAGAGTTAACAGTCGCCTGGCTTCACCCTTGGCCGGCAGCTCCAGCCCAAAGAGGCTGTGCCCACATTCCCTGGCTGCTCTCCAGACCACAGGCACTGAGACAACAAAGTCCAGTGACTGTGAGGGCTGAGCAGAGGCTGCAGAAGGGGAGGAAGCAGTAGGGAGCCGCCGAGCGGAGGGGACTGTCCAGGTCCCAGATGCTGGGCCTCCTGGGGAGCACGACCCTCGTGGGCTTGGTCACGAGTGCTGCTGTGGCAGTGCTGCTGCTGCTGCTGCTGCTGGCCACCTGCCTGAACCACGGACCGCGGGACCATGATATGGAGAGGAATCTGGCTGCAAGGAGAAACCGAGTCCGGTGGGCCCAGCCTTGGGTCTTCCCAGCCCGGGGCCACCCGAGACACTTTCACCATCCCCATCATCCTGGCCATGGGCCTCCCTTGCACCACGTGGGCCTCCACCATCAGGTCCACCACCACGCCCACCGGGGCCACCACTGATGCCTGTGGAGGACAGTCACGGCCTGCACTGCCATCACCAGGACAAGTGGACACAGATGTTCCTGTGGCGAACTCTGGGCACCGTCCCCCGGGTCCTGCTGGGGCTTCCTTTGTAGGCTGTGCCCCAGTGTCTGCAGAGGCAGAGGACTGAGGAGCACCGGGGTCGGGGTGGGGCGAGAGCGGGCGTCGTCCTTTGGGGATGGACACCACCTTGTGACTGTGACTCCCAGCAGGCCCCAGTATTGGTGGCCTGTTCATCACCCCCGTGTGCCGCGCACAGAAGACGTACCATGAAGTGGACTTCTGCCTTCCTCAGGCCTCTGGCCGGGGCAGCGGGGAGGGGCCCCGGCAACGCCCTTCGTTTGGAGAAGGCAGTGTGAGGCTGCACAGTCAGTTTACTGGTGCCTTAACACAAGACAATAAAAGCCACTCAGAAATTTTGCAAAGAGGCTCTTGATTGTAACTCAAGTGGGAGGGAGGAAGTGGCCAGGCTTGTGTTGCATTGGGCTGGGACCTCCCTCTCTGATGGGAAGTGAGTGCCTGCAGCAAAGCCTTCTGCCTGGGGCTCAGGGTGGCTGTGCAGTGGGAGAAATTCCGGGGACAGGAAGTGCGAAGGGCACGGGGCCTGAGCTCTGAGGGAGGATTCAGGGTTTGCATGCAGCCCTGTTCAGGGCTCTGTGTGCACCACTGGGGCTCTGGGCTTCCGTGGGACAGTCAGAAAGGGGAGGCGTGGGCTGCCCAGGTTGGCTGCCCAGGGCTCTACCTTCAGTGCTCTTTCTAGCCCTTCTCCAGGGCAGACTGAGCTCTGAGACCTGCAGAAGCCCCACTGCGTGGGCTGTGTTGAATTTACTGTTTCCTTGATAACTGGGGCAGGGTTTCTTATCTCAGCCTTGAGTCTCCAGCCAGCCTGCCTGCCTGCAGCCGTGGGGCTGGGAGGGCGGGGTGAGGTTCTTTAAACTGGAGGATGTGGTGCTGGGCGGCCTGGGGAGACTGCTTGCTTCCTTGGGTCTCAGTTTCCTCTTCCCTAAGATGGGATAGATAAGAGACTCCTTCTTGCCAGAGCCAGAGATGTGTTCCTAAACATTCCACCAATAATTGGGGGATTCCACAGCTGGGAAGGAAATCACACTCTGAGCCTTCAGCCGGTGACTGTGAGCTGGGTGGGGGGACTTGGAGGGAGGAGAGGCTTGGGGGCCAGGCGACGTGGTAGGGAGGGACTCGAGAACAGGCCAGAAAGTCAAGGGCCTGGTGACTCACTGGAACAGAACGTCCTGTTTCTTTCCTATTTCCCGGTGGATTCTCTGTGAGGGCTGGGGGTGGGGAGGGGGAGAGGGAGGCAAACTCAACCTGACAGCCACGCTAGACTCAGGGGTGGGAAATGGACCACGGGTCACCACACACTCTGCAGTGTCCTTCACATCCGCCTCCCCTCCTCCCACCCCTGGGCCTGTCCTAGCTTGCCCCCAGCCTGGGTTCCTGCCGCAGCCCCTCTGGGTCTGCTGGCCTCCAGCCCTGCCCTTTTCTGAAGCATCTCCAAGTTGTCGCCTGAGGTATCTGCCAAAACTCCTCGTTGCCCTTGATAAAGTCTCTGCCTCATGGTGGGCCATTCAAAGCCCCCGGATCAGTTCCCAACCCCCACCCACCCCGCCCCACCTTGCCCTTTTGTCCTATCCATACTGCTCCAGTCATGGCCCTAGAGAACACCCTGTGCCTTCCTCTCTCTCTGTCCTTGCCCAAAGAGGATTTGTTGCTCCCTCCAGTGGGTTTCCAATTTATTATTATTATCATTATTTTTGTATTTCTGTTGGAGCCCTGACCACACTCTCTTTCCCCAGAGATTTATGGGAGGATTCAAGGGCCCTGCTCTTGCAGATCTGAGACCTCTTTGAGGGCTCCCTGCCCCCCAGTGCAGAACCAGACCACAAGACAGATGATCAGGAAGGATTCTCAGAGCCCCATGTTCTCTGGAAAAGTAAATATGATGGGAATAATCATTGCCAGAAGTTTGGGGCCCGAGGGACGCCAAGTATGGCCGTAGGGCCCTGAGGGGGTTAGCCGAGGGCCTTTGGGCTCCTGCGGCCTCGCTGAGGGAGCTCGTGCTCCCACTCTATCCCCCAGTGCTGGGGTGTCTGAAAGGTAGGAAGCATTGAACAGATGGAGGTCTGTAGCCCACTGGCCTGGACCTCCCCTCCCCCTCGTCTCTGCAGAGCCCCCTGCTGGTCTCTGATGGCCTGCCCTTCCCAAGTGTGACCTCCGGCCTCTGGGAGAACTGGCAGGCTCTTTATTTAGGATGCCTGCCATCCCCTTGTCCCGGTCCATGCAGGTGGAACATATGGGATGTGGTCTTTTTTCCGATCAGTTGAGATGACGGATGCTGGGATCACACACACATATCTAAGTGATGGATATCTGGGAGCCCGGTTGCATCTGGGGCTCCTGGGCAGGGGCTGTAAGTTGCAGGGTTACAACACTCCCAAGAAGAAGAGAAGACACCTGGGAATAACCCTAACGACAAACATCTCTGACTTGTGGGCCAAGGTCGATGGCCATCTTGCTCTTCTCAACTCTCCTGAGAGTGCTGCTGCCACCTGTCACAGTGCAAGGCTGTTGGGGGCGGTGTGGCGGGTGCAGAGCTGGGAGGGCACTGTGGGAAAGGCTCTAACCTTTGTCCGCCTTTATCAGCAGTTACTCTTTTTGCCCTGGGCTGAAGGTGCCACACTGGTTATTCCACGTTGGTCATTTCATGTTGCAAACCGCCAATGTGAGGTCATGAAGACCCATAAGAGCCTTCAAAGCAGACTGTGCCCGTCCTCACTATGTAACCCGGGTCCCTCTCCTTGTGCCCCACAGCCTCCAGTCAAATACTGAATGTCTATTATGAGGATGGACCAGAAGGCCTATTTTACAGATGAATCAAAGACGGGTCAGCAAATCTCAGAAACAGAAAAGGAAACCAATACAAGGCAGAAGGTAAAAGAGCTGAGCAATTGTCCTTTATTCCAGTTTAAAAATGCTGAACTACACGCACCCACAAAGAACAGGCAAACAAGCAGTCAAAGGAACAAATAACCCAGCTTGAAACTCAGTCCTCCTGGGGCCCTCCATCTCCCGGATCCACTAGTTGATCTTGGTAATTCAATGTGAAACCCCAGCACCGCTGATTGCTCATCATGTTTCTTTCTCTCTGTTCCTAGTTGCTCCAGTTAATACGAAGAATTCAAGGTGTCCAGCTTCCTGTCACAGCCCCAGCTTGCTCCACGCACCTCCTCTGCCTGCGCGAGCCCAGGTTGTCTAACCATTCTAGAAAAGGGAAGAGTGAGAACTTACAGGGCGTCATTTATTCTGGACAGTCACTCTCCCAGTCTGTGTGTAGGTGGTTTCCTAAAACTGGTACTAAAGAAATTTCGCTGGAGGGCCGGCCCCATCGCGTAGCGGTTAAGTGTGCGTGCTCCACCGCCGGCGGCCCGGGTTTGGATCCTGGGCGAGCACCCAGGCACTGCTTGTCAGGCCATGCTGAGGCGGCGTCCCATATAAAGTGGAGGAAGATGGGCACAGATGTTAGCCCAGGGCCAGTCTACCTCAGCAAAAAGAGGAGGATTGGCATGGATGTTAGCTCAGGGCTAGTCTTCCTCACAAAAAAAATAAGAATAAATAAATTAATTAAAAAAATTAAAAAAAAAGAAATTTCACTAGTGCCTTGGAGTAATTGCAAAGGACTCAGGCTGTGTGATCTTGGGCTAGCCCTTGGCCCTCTTTGTCCTTCACACTCTGATTTACTAAAATTGCAGAATGAGGCAATTGCTTTGTGGTCCGTGGTACCTGGGAAGAGCATTAACCTAGGAGGGAAGGAAAGAATCCCTCCTTGGGCATTTGGTGCTCTGGTTACCACTACTCATTAGCATAGGCCACAGGCAGGCTGCTGAACCTCTGTGACCGTCAGCACCTTTATCTGAAATGAGACAACGTCACCTCACAGCGTTGCTGGAACGATTCTAGGAGCTAACACCTGGCTGTGTCTAGTACCTGGAGTTATCGTTTCTCACTACTCCATTTCTGAGTTTGGGTAAAGTGAGGCTAATAACCCAGTCTCCTTTCTGGAAGTGGTGGTGGTCTCAGGAGGCGTTGGCTGTGACAGAGCTGTGACTGACTGAGAGGACTGAGAGTCAGGGTGGAGCCCCTTCTGGCAGACTTCCTCGGTGGCCTGGGCCTGGCCGACGACATCCTCCCCACCCCACCCCCCCAGCCCCTACCCTGGAGAACCTGGCAGGGGGCAGGACTGGAATGGCATGGGGGGTGTTTGAGGGTGTGTGGGTAAGTGTGGTCACCAAGGGGAGAAGGCAGTTGTGCAGGTCCTGGGCCCTCACTCACAATTGGAGGAAGGAATTCAGGAAGTGCTCACAGCCACTCAGACCTCTCAGAGCCTAGTCCCAGGCAGGAGCAGGGCTGCAGCAGCCAGGGATGAGTGTGCCATGGCCTGGCCCCTGGGGCGGCCACCAGGTCAGGAGGCCAGGGCACTGCGTACAGCCAGAGCTGTCCTTCCGGGAGCCCCGGGTAAGTTTTCACAGCACCTGGATGTGGGTAGCGGGCGTGAGCAGGCAGCAGGGAGGGCTGGAGGAGGCTGGCACAGAAGAGGGCTTCTTCCGGAACCACAGGGCAAAGGAGCCCCACAGTGTGTCACTGAAGGGGCTCAGATATCCCGCGGAGCCTGCCCTGCCCTATCTAAACAGCACTCTCCCAACCCCGTCCAGAAAAGGAGGCCAAACAAAAGAGACCCTCCCCACAGCCCCTGCCACAGCCCCCATGCACTCGTGGAGACCCAGCAGTGCTCCCTTACCTTGTCCAGAGCTGGCATTTCCTCCCCACCTGTGTCCCTGCCCCCAGCACAGGGACAGGGGTCTTGGGAGGCAGCAGATAGGCTGATTCGAGGACTGGGCCAAGGTTCCTCTAGGGGAGGATCCCTGGCGCATCCCGCATTCACAGGATGGGGAGTGTTTTGTCTTTGGTCTGAGTGTACAAACTCCCTTGAAATTTGTAGGTGTCACCAGAGGGCTGTGTTGGCAAGGCTCCCTCTGAGCAAAGTCTTCTGCCCCCTCCTTCCAGCCCCTCCGGGTCCAGGGAGCCTTGAGTGTGTATCTTTCAGGACGGCGCTTCTTCTAGACGCCACCTGTGGAGTTGACCACAGCCCTTGGAAGCCTGGCCAGAGGCTTAGGAAACAGCACCAGAGACCAACTGAGGTCAGAGTAGGGCCATGAGAGGCGCCCAATGGCCTAGAGGGGGCACGACCCAGGACCTCCGACCAGAATCTTCTCAGAAGACTGCAGGGAGAGCGGCTGGAAGAGCCTTCTGCTCCAGACAGGGAGCTAAGGCTCCAAGACGCACCCCAGTTGGCTTAGCAGGTCAGCTGCCACACGGGGCCATGGAAACGGCAGTGGTTGCAGTGGTGGTGGTGCTGCTTGTGGTCACTGTGGTCATCACCTGTGTCCTCTGCTGCTTCAGCTGTGACTCGCGGGCCCCAGATCCTCAGGGGGGCCCTGGCCGCAGTTTCACAGTGGCCACATTTCGCCAGGAGTCTTCCCTCTTCTCGGGGCTGGGTCACCATGCCCAACCAGTGGTGGGTGCCCAGGACCTCTCGACCGTCATTGAGGCCTAATAGCCCCCAGGATTTGTTCTGCTGGTGGGTCAGACTCACCCACCCCCCAGCAAGCCTTCCCTGGAGTCCCACTCCTCTGAGTCTGTTATTCTGGTCCTTCTCGCCTATATCTAGTGAACTCCCTGTCCCATCCCATCCCAGCCTGCTGTGCCCTCCAGCCTGGGAGATCCGTGGTGGTGGAGCCAGGTGGGAGTCATCTCTGATCCCTGAGAGCACACCTGGACCCTACCCACAGATGGGGCTTAGAGTGCCAAGAGTGAGTGATGGGACATGGTGTCAGAGTGTATGGTGGGCCAGCTCTGCTGATCTACAGGCGGCACCGAAATATCACTGGAATTTATTGTGAACAGGGTGCCGGTCAACTCAGGTTACCCCAGGATGCCTGCAAAACTGGTTCTATTGACACCAGAGGAAGCAGCGCCCTCAAGTGGACATTTTCATAAACCACCTCCTCTCGGCTCCCCTCTTGAGAATTTCTGCTATTAGTATGTGCACCGGGCACAGAGGCCAGTCCTGGGGCCTGTGCCGCCAGCTGCCTGAAATCAGCCTTGAAACTCTGAAACCAAAGAGCCGCTTCCTGAGAACAAGTGATTTATCCCATAACTGAAAATGTGTATTGTTTTATGGGTCTCCCAAGAATCAGGGTTGGAAAACCACAAAGGGAAACAGAAGAGAAAATAAGAGTCAGAGAAAGTACGAGATGTTTTATTAACAGAAATCCAGAAAGAAGACTTGGAAATATGTTTTGAATGAGACTTTATTACTGTAGTCTAACAGGTCACTTCTATTCTTAGAGAATGTGAGTTATTTGCATCACTTAGGAATGATGGAAAAATCACGAACTGGAAGATAATTCCAAATAAGTTAAAATATTATGTTACATTTGAGAGCATGTAAAAAAACACGATGTTCAGTTTTTATTAACAGAAAGTCTGTTTTCTCTGTACCCATGAAATAAATGCTGTGCCATATTTAGAATATGGTTTGAAGGCTGCAAAATTCTGAGTATCCTGGCTCTATGGCTCCATCCAGCCCCGAACGGGTGGCTCTCCAAGGACCTGCCTGTTGCGGGGGGCAGGATGGACACTGAGGGGGGCTATGGCCTCTAATGGGGCCCAGACAGGCCAGCCTGGCCATGTGGCTGCCACAGGAAGGACTCTTGGAGAGGGATGCTTGAGGCTGCATAGGTGCAGAGGGGTAAGAGGCCAGGCTGACGGAAAGAGATGGAGCGGGGGGAGCAGGGGGAGGGGAGAGGCACCACCCAACGCCAGGAGCTCCTGGGGACCATGTCTTGGTTACCCTGGACCCTTGAGCCCCCACTCAGGGCCTTCATATGCATGTGGAAGGAAAGCTGGCTGCAGAGATGCCTGGAGACGGAGTAAAGGGAACTGTTGTAGGTTGTGTTCTCCGCAAGTGAACACTGAGACAAAGTTTGGGGTGCAAGATGTTTATAGAGATCAACATCTGTGAGGAGAAAGAGGAGGAAGCAGGATTGGATAGAGGAAGAACTTGTATTATGATGCAGGCCATCAGTATACCCCCCTCCTTTGCAGTCTCTGAAGGCGCCCCACCCCCGCAGAGTTTGCCCTCAGGCAATCAGCTGTGCAGCTGAGGCTGCCCCTGAAGTCCTTTTGAAGGGGTCCTGGGCAGTGCACCTCCACAGGAACTCACGAGGGGCCTGTTCTCAGAGGCGTCCAGACCAGTCAGAGGTGGGCAAGTCTGTCCTGACACAAAGAAATGCCTGGGCTTGGGAGCTGCAGGTGGGCAGAGACGGCAGTGCAAGATCTGAGAGAGGAGAAAGAGTGGGCCTCAGCCCCTCTCTGCCCTCAAGCAAAGTCAGCTCTGTTCCAGGTCAGGTACGCTTCAGCTGGACGCAAGTATCAGGACCCCAGGTCCAGGGCTTTGTCCCTGTGCTGCACAGTTGCAACCTCCCAGGGTCAGTGGAAGGAGGGTCTGTGGGCTGGAATCACATGACTCTGAAAACAAAGCATTGGGGGTGAGCATGGCCTCATTCTGCAGGCGATGGGCAGTCTGGCAAGCCCTGACGTCTCCTCATTTACTCACTTGCTCATTCACCCACTCATCCATCCATCTATCTACACCTCCCATCCATTCACCCACCCACCCATCCACCCACTCATCCATCCACCCACCCACCCACCTATCCACCCACTCATTAATCCACCCACCCACCCATCCATCCACTCATTCAACCCTCTACCCACCCACCCACCCACCTATCCACCCATTCATTCATCCTTCCATCCACCCATTCACCCACTCCATCTACTCACTGAGTCTTCTTTACTCATTTGCTCATGCATTTATTCATCTGTTCCATCACTTGTTCTCTTATTCAGTCTTTCGCTCCTTCATTCAATAAACACTGGCTGAGTACCGACTTGTACCAGGCCCTGCCTGAGGAATGTGGGAGTCAATCAGACACAGTCCTAGCACTCAGTGAACTCCCAATTTAGTGACCTGGACAAGGCCACAAATAACACACTCAGATGCTCAGGAGAGGGAGAACTGGGAGACCCAGGGCAACCTGGAGGAGGTGGCCCTTGATCTGGACTTGAAGGAAAGAGGGCACTTCAACAAGCAGAATTTGGCGGAGAGTGTTCCAGACAGAGGGAACAGCATGAACGGAGGTCCAGAGAGCATGTGGGGGCAGGGAATAAGTGGTTCAGCCTGACTGAGCAGGAGGAGACGAGGCTGGACAACAGCCAGCTCCTGGGGGAAGCACTTCATGCCACATCTGGCAAGCATGCTTCCAGGCAACAGATGAGGAAGCAACAAAGAGGCGGCCTTGCTATCGGCCTGGGCAGGCACAATCTTTCTGAGTACACACACACGCCAGCATTGAAACCTGCTCTTGCTACTGGGCAGTGGTGGCTCCTGCAGTGGAGCCGGAGGGAAGGTCCTTGGAAACTCTGGGGGAGGCCAGCTAGGTGTGGAAGTGAACCTGAGGGCGTGCGAGAAGAAGCTGTCCCAGGAGAGCAGGGAGTTTGAGAAGGGAAGGCAGTCAAGGCCAGCACCCTGGAGCAGGCTGACAAAAGGGAGGGGCTGAGGAGGAACAACCAGAGTAGGGACAGGAAGTGGGGGAGTGTTCGGGGCAGAGAAGCAGGGAGGAGGGCTGCCAGGCTTAGCAATTAAAAAATACAGGACATTTTATTCTCAATAGCCAAGACTTGGAAGCAACCTAGGTGCCCATCAAGAGATGAATGGATAAAGAAGATGTGGTATATATACACAATGGAACACTACTCAGTCATAAAGAAGATGAAATCTTGCCATTTGCGACAACATGGGTCGACCTTGAGGGTATTAAGCTAATCAAAATAAGTCAGAGGGAGAAGGTCAAATACTGTATGATCTCACTCATAAATAGAAGATAAAAACAACAACAAACAAACACATAGAAACAGAGATTGGATTGGTGGTTATCAGAGGGCAAGGAGAGAGGGAGGAGGGCAAAAGGGGTGATTACGCACATGTGTGGTGATGGATGGTAATTAGTCTTTGGGTGGTGAACACGATGTTCAGAAATAGAAGCATGATGATGTACACCTGAAATTTATATAATGTTATAAATCAATATTACCTCAACTAAAAAATAAAGAAAAAGAAAGGGGAACAATTGTTGTGGGGCTAGATGAGCTAACTTGCAAAATGCTTAGAACATTACCAGTGCATAATAAGCAATCAGTAAATGTTGTTGTTCTTGTAAAAAAAAAAAATACACAACATCCCCTTAATTTGGAATCTCAGACCACAGATAATTGTTAGTATAAATATGTCCCATGCAATATTTGGGATATACTTATACTAAAACACTATTTATGGTCTATCTGAGATTCAAATTTAGCTAGGTGTCCTATATTTTATCTTTTAACCCCACAGGGGAGAGAGTGGTTCTCAGAGAGGGTGGGTCAACTGGTTGAAAGCATCAGGAGGGCTGGTGAAGATGAGCACGGAGAAGAGACCTTGGATTTTGCAACATGACAGTTAACAATGACCTTGGTGAGAACAGTTTAGTGGAGTGAAGGGAGCAGCCCTACAGCAGTGTGCGTGTGTGTGCAGGGTGTGTGCGTGCATGTGGTGTGTGTGCATGTATGTGGGGTGCGTGTGTGCGTGTGTGGGGTGTGTGTGCAAGGGCAGTGGAGTCAGTGGGACCTGAGGAAGGGGAGATCACAGTTGAAGATAATTTGAAAGGAAGAAGAGTGATGTATTATGGCCAGAGGGGCATTGCGCTGAGGAAGAGTTTATTATTATTATTTTTAAGAAGGGGAGAGAGATTGAGTGTGTGTAAGGCCTGAAGGAGAGGATTGGAGAGGGAGACACTGACAGTACACCGGCAAGGAAGAGAGCCATGGAGGAGGTCCCTGGGGTGAGGTTGGGAGCCGGAGCCCAGAAAGGGGGTCGGGGGGTCAGGCCTGGATGGTGGGGTGGGGGAGGGGGAATGCTGCCTGGAAGGTCTGGGGATACAGATAAATGCTGCACGTATGTGTGTGTGGGGGACAAGGGGGATGAGCGCGTCATGCCAGATGGGCTGTTTTCTCAGTGAAGGAGGAACATCTTCTCAGAGATGGGTATGGGGGCTGGGGTAAGAAGAGTCTGGAGTGATGACCCAGAGAAGGGATGAGCAGCTCCTCCAGTCCTGCTTTTCTGACATGTGTGGAGTGTGTGGGTGTGAGAATGCGTGTAGGGCATGTGATGTGAGCATGGAATATGTGTGTGGTGTGTGTGTGTGATGCGTGTGGGGGGGGTGTGTGTATGTTGTGGTGTGTGTTGGCCCCAGGTGCTCCTGCCATTCTGCCCAGTGCAGCCCATTGTGTAAGAGGAGGTAGGGCTCTACCCCTCCGAGGGAGGAAGGCAGCAGTGCGAGGACAGAGACTTAGGCTGGCACCAGACGGCTGGCAAAGCCGGGAGTGCTTGTCTGAAGGTAGCAAGGGAAGGGGCTGCTCAAGGTCACCCTGGAGGTGTGGGGTGAGCCACACTTGAACACAGGCCCCCAGTTTCCAAATCCAATGCTCTCTCCATTCATTCTGCCACTAATACCAGTTCCTGTTTATTGGGCTCCTCCAGTGCACCGGCACCACACATTCCACCTGTCACCTCGTCAGTGCTCACGGCAACCCCCCATCTCCACTTTAGAGCTGAGGGACAAACGCCTCGCAGCGCTGCTGCAGCAGGAGCGTGCAGGAGCAAAGCCAGCCTGTCCTTTCCCTCTGTAAAGGGGCCTGTATCAAGCAAACTCCCAGCTGACCCACTTCACGTCTTCAGGATGAGGGCAAGGCTGGTTTGCCCTGGGTTTCCCTGGACAAAAGCCTTGCTCACACCTGCCCCACCTGGATCTCTGACTCGGAAGAAGGAAGGGGTCTTTGCCATACACAGTTCTAAAGGGCAGCCCACAAAGCCTCACCCCAGATGAATATCTGTCGAGGGCTGGACTTGTGGGTTAACAGACCTCAGTCCTGAGGCCGCCTGCCAAGGCCTCCCTCAGGCCTCGCACCTGCGGAGGTCCAACTGTGCCTCTCGTGCACGGGGCTCGCTACCGCCACCAACTATGGCTTCCCTCCCAGCTCTACCCCAGGGCAAAGGGCAGGGAGAACCCTGCTCCCTTCCACCCAGCCCCGTCCTAGCCCTGCCCCCACCACTAACTTGCTGGGCCTCAGTTTCCCTGGTTGTACAGAGGAGATGAGAATCCTGTCCTGCCCTGTCTGAGAGTGGGAAGATCCTTGAAATCTCAGCTGTCAGGAGGGGCCCACCCTGCCCTGCTCTTTCTCCACATTCCTGGCCCTGTAACCAGTGTGGTGTTTCTCTCTGGGACAGGCTGGATTCTGGAGGCAAGAGGCCCTGAAATAACATGTTGACAGGAAAAGTACTTTCCTTAAAGGAAACCACTTGTTCCAAGGAGTACAAAAGGGTCATTGTGCCTCATCAGGTCCCTACACCCCCAGGACATGACACTGGAAAAGACAGACACACACATACACACATGCATTCATCCAGCACATTTGCAATAGCAAAAAGTTAGAAGCAGCCTAAACGCCAACCAGGAGGGGCTAATCTGGCAAATCCTAGCACAGCCATAACATGGAACTCAGGCTTAAAAACATGGAGGTAAATTCAAACTCATTCCCACGAAAGGGCATTTATCAGCTATCAGTAAGTAAAAAGTAGAGTAAATTAGAGAACTATAAACGTGGTAAAATTCTATTTCTGTTAAAATGCAGTTAGAGGCTTAGACAAGGGTGTGGAGAGCTGCACGTCCAGAGGCCGGGTGTTAACTTGCGATAGTCTCTGAGTGGGAGGCTGTGTGTTGGGGGGCTTTTGTGTTTACCTGCATTTCCCACAATGAATAGGTTTGCTTTGAATGAAAAAAAGCAAGAAACTAACAAAAGAAATGGAACAAAAGTTATTTTTTAAATTATAAAATAAACCAACTCCAATCTGAGATGAAGTTACAAAAATAGTCAGATACAGACTTAGAAATGGGGACAAATACTCCAGACAGACACATGGACCCGCAAACACACAGACACACAGGTCTTCTGCCTCACTCGAGTGGTGGAGGTAAGCAAGGTTGGGGAAGGCTGCTAAATTTCCAGATAACACTGGGATCTGGGCGTGTGGGTGACTGTGTGGACTCGTGGGCCTGAGGCGTGTGTTTAGGGGGTGGAGAGAGCAGAGGGAGTGTCCTGGGCCTCAGCCTAGCCTGAAGGAGAGGCCTGGCTGTGCTAGCACCCACCCTGTGCCTCCCTGATCCCAGGTCCGTGGTCCAGGCAGGGCTGCAGAACCTGCCACGGCAGCCCTCCTCCCACCCCTCCCCCATCCCCCAGCTGTAGAGGAGACACAGGGCCCAAAGCTGGGAGGACTTCCTTGCCACCACTTACGACTTCCAGGCAGAGGCATTCCTGGCTGCCCACAGGTCCCACTTAGGAAGCCAGAGCTTGGTGCATAATATAGAGAATCCCTCTGTGCTCAGGAACTTCCCAGTTGCAGGCACAGGGGCGGCCCCTCAGCCCCTGTGTGGGGCCTGGCCCTGGGCAAGGGGCGGCTGCCTCCTATTTCTGGGTCTGTTGTTTCTGCCCATGGGACTGTCCTTGTTTCCAGGTGTCAGAGTCGACTCACCCTCCTTGTGCCCTCTCCCCATGCCCACTGTCGCTGTCCTTGCTCAGGTCTCACCACTGTAATAGCCTCTGACTGGTCTCCCTGGCTTTACCTCACCACTGCCACTGGCCCCCAGAGGGATCTCTCTCAGATGCAGATCTAAACTCCTTAAAAGGCTACTGTGTGGGCTCTGTTCCCACCTTCAGACTCTTGGTATCTGTGGTAGGCATAATAACGGTCTCCCAAAGATATCATGTCCTAATTCCCAGAACCTGTGAATATGTCATATTACATGGGCAGAGGGGAATTACAGTGGCTAATCAGTTGACCTTAAAATAAAATGATTATCCTGGATTATCTAGGTGGTCCAATGTCATCAAAAAGGTCCTTAAATGTGGAAGAGGGAGGCAGGAGAGTCAGGCCAGAGGGATGTGATGTGAGAAAGACTGGAAGGTGGGAGGGCCCCCAGCCAAGGGATGCTGGCAGCCTCTGGAAGGTGGAAAGGAAAAAGCAAGGAAATAGATTCTCCGCTAGGGCCTCCAGATGGGAACCCGGCCCTGCTGACAACTTGACTTGAGCCCAGTGAGTCCCATCTTGGACTCAGATTGCTCGAACTGTAAGACAGTACATTTATGTTGCTGAAGCCACTAAGTTTATGGTAATTTGTACAGCAGTAAAGTGTCCTTGGCTCGACCATCGTGCTCACGAAGACTTGGGCTTGAATTTGCTCCTCCAGTTAATGCCATTCCTGGCTGCCCAGGAGAAAAGCACAGTGGCATCCAAGGGGCTGCAGGGATTAGAGCCGAAGGATGCTGCTGGGCTCCGGGGACAGGTGGGCTGGACCACCTCAGAGATGAGGATGGGGAGACAGAAGCTGCACTTCTCAGCTGATGGGGTGAGTAGGCTCAGAGTGATGATGCGTGATTGTCAGGCCCCATGTGGGTGCTGTGGGTGGTGCATCTCCAGCAATCCCAATCTTATTCTAAGGAAACCCCCACACAAGTGCGCACACGTGTACATCCAAGGGTGTTCCTGCAGGGTGATTCTTAATAGCGAAACATTATAAAGATCCAAGTGTGGGAGATTAAAATTTGGCCACCCTGAAATATGTCTCTTTACCTTAATTATTTTCTCTGATGCACATTTGACCACCCCCACTAACTGCCTAAAGGAATTTAACTCTGGGTGTGGACAGACTGGCAGGGTCCTTGCTAAGCCTATCCTTTTCAAAGTTCTGTTTACCAAATATTTACATTTGTAAAGGTATCTCCCTCTGTGTAGTGGGAAAGGGGGGAGAATGACCTTATCTGTGAAAACTCTTATCAGTAGCGAAGGAGAGGACTTAAATCTACATACTCTTGATTACTGTGATTTCTGTCTCTCCAGCCACATTCTCTATAGGTGGCCCTGCAAAGAATTGTCTGACAAACATTTACATTTCCCTCTCCATGTGAATTGTCTTCTTCCCCTCTGAAATCCCAAACCACTACCACCCCCAACATCCTCCTTTGTCTTTAGCTGAAGATAGTATTTAAGATGAGAATTGTTGCTATTG
Organism: Ceratotherium simum simum; assembly: GCF_057802395.1. NCBI lineage: Eukaryota > Metazoa > Chordata > Mammalia > Perissodactyla > Rhinocerotidae > Ceratotherium > Ceratotherium simum. The sequence goes on along the minus strand of NC_141928.1, from coordinate 39,980,438 downwards.
TTTTGAGAAACTCAGTTTCCCTGGTTTCTCCCATGTATACATGTTATTAAACTTGTTATTATTTTCTCCTGCTAACCTGTCTTTTAATTATTTGGCCAGCCATAAGAACCTTGAAGGAAAGGGTGGAGGGGGATTCTCCCTCTTCCCTGACACAAGTATCCACGGATAGGGAAATATATAGACAAATTATGGTACATCCACAAAATGGAATAACAGCCATGACAACAATGTCCTGACTGGGAAACTTCCCACTAGAAATGAAGAAGAAACAGCAAGTTTCAGAATGGTCTCATATAAAAAGGGGGAACAAATAAACAAGCACAGAAGAAAACAGAAACACTCCTGAATCACACGTGTGTACACGTTTGTAGAGACATGGAGAAAAAGTCTGGAAAGATGTGATGGCCACGGGGGTCTGCTTGCAGGGAGGAGGAGACATTTTTTACAGTAACACTTCTGTGTCATTTGAGCTATTTTAACAAGCACTTGTTGCTTTTTATTACAAGTACCTGTAATAGTATTTTTTAAAAAGATGGTACAAAGGTTAAGAAAAGCACACTTTACTACTACTGTTCAGTAAATAGTTGTTTTTGCAAAAAGAGCTCTCTGGGCTGGTGCGGGCTGCAGAAGGCCAAAGCCCAGCTGGGCGAGGACACTGCGGACACTGAGGAAGGACCGGCTCCCCTCAGTGGGGGGTGGGGAGGGAGGACGACAACACTGCAGACACCGAGGAAGGAATGGCTCCCCTTGGCATGGGGGTGGGGGCACTGCGGACACCAAGGCAGCACCGGCTCCCCTGGGCGGGGGGACACCATGGACACCGAGGCAGCGCCGGCTCCCCTGGGCGAGGTGGCCCGAGTGCGGGCGGGGGTCTGGGCCTCAGCAGAGGGGCTGACGGGTTCCTCTACGTTTTATGGCAGCTCAGACCGAAGTACAACTTTCTGGCGCCCATTTCTGTGAACCTTGACCTTCCTCATATCCACACTCCCCTTTTATAGCCCGTAACTGTCATGTGAGGGACAACATTGTCTGTTTTGCTGCCCAAGCCCAGCTAGCTGTAGAATGACGCCACTTGAACCTGGGGACCCATTGACAGCGAAGCTCCAGCCCTTAGGAGGGACAGGCGCCGGCGGAGAGTCCCAGGCAAGTGGCCAGGACGGGGTGTGGAGTCCGGGGAGCCGGTGCTTGCCCGCCGACCCCACCGGCCCTCACGACAGGGTGGGGTCAAGCGGGCGGAAGTCCTCTCTGTCCGGCGCCGAATACTCCACAAGGTGCCCTGATTTGCAGGGCCCTTCTGCAGCATCGCCTCGGCTGTGGCCCACAGCCAGCCTGGGATCAACCACGGTCTGTGGACGGGAAACCGAGGCTCAGACACTAAAGCCACGGCCCGGAGTCACTCAGCAATCTGGTCCCAAAGTTCAGGACGAAATGACGTCTGCTATTTTCCCGTCTCCTTCAGCCAGAGCTTCATTTTTATCTCTTGTATATCTTCTGTTTCCAGGGTAGATTTTGTTTGATAAAAGGGTCTGCTGCTTTAAAAAGTTTGAAAGTCAAGGATACTGTTTCGTTTTTCTTTTCTTTTTTTTTTTTTGTGAGGGAGATCAGCTCTGAGCTAACATCCATTGCCAATCCTCCTCTTTTTGCTGAGGAAGACTGGCCCTGAGCTAACATCTGTGCCCATCTTCCTCCACTTTATGTGGGACACCGCCACAGCATGGATCACAACCCTGGCTGCCAGCAGCCCAGCCTGAGCACTTAACCGCTAAGCCAAAGGCCGGCCCCTGTGCAGAGGTTTTAGACCATCATCATCTTACACCATACACAAAAATGAACTCAAAATGGATTAAAGACTTGAATGTAAGACCCAAAACCATATAACTCCTAGAAGAAAACATAGACAGTACGCTCTTTGACATTGGTCTTAGCAGTATCTTTTTGAATATCATGTCTCCTCAGGTAACGGAAACAAAAGAAAAAATAAACAAGTGGGACTACATAAAAATAAACACTAAATTTTTCTTAGTGTTTGAAAACAAAACTAATTTTTAAAGTTCTATTCTTAAAATTGAAATGATCCCTTTCCTAAATACTCTCTTTAAATGTCTCCAATATTCTCAGAAGTTTAGTGTAGTTAACACTACACTGTTTCTCTTGATCAAGAACCTTCTGTGAGCATCTCAGCTGGCTGATGTCTGTGTTTGTGTGAGCAGGGACTATGCCCAGTCTGTCTTCATGGAGCACACAGCATCTAGTAGCACGATGCCACATTAACATAATGATGATAATCTCCATTTGTCTAGTGGTTTACACTTTACAAAGCCCTTGTAGTTCACTCCCTGTCCGTGGCAGCTCCAGTTGCAGAGAATGACCTTTTCTCTGTCCTTCTTTGTAATAAGCCAGAGGGAATCTGATGCACGTTCTTCATAATGAAAGCTTCCTCCCTCATTTATTCATCCATTCAACAAATATTCATTGAACACTGCTATGTGTTAAGTGCTATACTGTGCCCTGTGCTGGGTGCTATGTGTCAGCAATAAACACAACAGATGAAGGCCCGTCTCCCATGGACTGGACATTCTAATGGGGAGATAGTCAATAAACAAACAAATGAAGAGATTATTCATCAGGTGGTAATAAGCATTATGGGGAATAACAAACAGTACGGGGATGGAAAGCAATGGGAAGGTGTCCATCTTAGGTACATGAGAAGGTGCCCTTCATGCAGAGACCCAAGTGATGTGAAGGAGAGTGCAGTGTGACAATCTGGAAGAAGCACACTCCAGGACTTGTGGCAGAAAGGAGTTTGGAAGGCCATCAGTGTGGCTGGAGGGGAGGTAGTGTGGGGCGAGTGGTGGGAGATGAGGTTGAAGAGGTGTACAGGACACAGATTCTGTGGGAATTGGTATTTTGCTCCCAAGTGTGACAGGATGCCATTGGAGGGTTTTGGGCTGGGGAGAGACATGCTCATGTGGGGAGAGACACATGAAGAATGGCCTGCAGGGAAGCACGTGCACCCACTGAATGGGCTCCATTTGGATATATTGTGAAGGAGGCAGACAGGCCTCCCTGATGCACTGGGAGTACAGGGTGAGGAAAAGAGTAATCAAGGATAATCCATAGGTTTTTGGCCTGAGCAACCAGGTGGGTGGTGGTGCCCGCACTTACTTATATGGGAAAAACTGGGGAAGGAACAAGTTGGAAGAGGGGCATTGAGAAACTGAGAGTTGTATTTTGGACTTATAGAATTTGAGAATTCTATTATACATCCAAGTATAGATGTCAAATAGGCAGGTGGTTATTCAAGTCTGGACTTTGGAGGGTGAGTTGGGGCTGGCAACGTTGCTGTGAGACCCATTCTTGCTGACCTCTGCCACCTGGGCAGCTTAGATACAATAGGAGCCATTTATCTTACTTTAACGGCACCTGGAAATTCAGCATGATCCCATAACATCTTCATTGCATTTCAACTGGAATGTTTAGTAAGTTCTACATCTACCGAAGCTGTCAGGCATAAGACCAATAAGTTTCAAAACATAAAAAGCGATTTTGAAAAGGTAAAGATTATAAGTTTCTATTAAATTTACTTAACTGTTTTAGAAGTTACTTTGTTTCTTAATGACAATTTCATCAACTAGAAAGAACATTCCTTGAGCACCTGCTGGTGAGAGCATCAGGGTCTAGCAATCTCCTTCTAGAATTCAGTCCTAAGGATATAATCAGAGAGGTGGATCAAGTTTTCTCAACAAAGATGTTCATCTCGGAGAGGGGAAGTCAAGATGGCGGTGTAAGCAGACTCTGGACTCACCTCCTCCCTCAGACACAGCCAATTTACAACTATTCATGGAAAAATTACCCCTGAGACAGAACTGAAAACTGGATAAGAGGAACTCCTGCAACAACGGACAATCCTGATTGAGGTGGAAGAGGCAGAAACTCCCTTTTGGAAAGGAAGGACGCCACCTTCACAAGCCGCCTGCTTCACGGCTGCCCGGGAGCAGCTCAGAGGTACGCAGCCTCCCTGGAAGCGCGGGGCCCTGAGCCGGGGAGCGCCCCCACTGTGGGCATTTTGTGGACCCAGCACAGTCGAGACCAGCGGCATAATATCTGACTTTGCTGGCTACTAAAGCATTGGGCAGTACCCCCAGAAAACCTGGTTCACAAAGAAACTAAAACCGGCTCTTAAAGGGCCCGCGCGCAAACACACCCGTTTCAGAAAGGATCCTAAAATCACCAGAAAGGTGTACAGTGCTGTGGTGAAAAGAGACTCACCTAGTGGGCCTTGGGTGCATCTCGGCGGGAGGTGAGACCTCTCCAGGGACTGGGACATTGGTGGCGGCCATTGTTGTGGCCTGGTGTGGGCGTGCTGACACAGACGCCATTGGAGTTCTCCCTGGGGCCTGCTAGCCCAGGACTGCCCCACCCACTAGAGCACAGATTTGGTCCAGCTCAGCCAGGGCAGGCAGACCACCCTAGAGACTGGCCCCACAGACAACAAGCCCTCAGGCAATTTATGGGCCTGCATAGATTGGTGACTGGATTCTCTGCAGCCTGGTAACTGAGCTGACATCAGTGGGGCAGGGCAGGCACAAGGAGCGGGTGGAGAGTGTGGGGCGGTGGTGGAGTGTGTGGGGCTTCCGCCGGGGAGAGACTGGGTCCGCATCGGGTGGTCGGGGCACGCACACGGGGCAGGACTGTGTTGACTGTGTGTGTGGACATGTGGGTGGCAGGGCTTGTCAGCTGCAGAAGACTTCTGCTTCTCAAAGACCCACATAGGGGGTTTGCCCCACCTTCCAAAGCCTGAAACAATTGGGTGCTCCTGTGCCTGAGGCCAGCCCCACCCAGCTGCAATCCTCAGAGAGCTGACAAGAGACCTAATAGGCTGGAGGCTTATAGCAATTGTAAGGCCCTGAACCTAACAATCTGCCATGCTGGGGGCCCAATCACTTAAAAGAAATACTGCAACACAAATGTGGTATTAGAACTTGCAGCCAACTGTGCTGAGGCTCCCCACACCTGATAAAGAGACTGAAGGGCCTACAACAACTACAAGCAGCTGAGCATTACAACAGCTGGCCAGGAGCATAACTCGGACTCCCTGGGCGCCTACAAGGAGAGCAAACAGGCCACAACAGAAGAACACACATAGTCCACATAGGGGTCACCCCTGGAACATTGAGAACTGAAGGAAGCACACTGCAGACCTCCTAAGCCATCACTTACATAAGGTCACCTATCCAAGAGCAGGAGATGTAGCTGACCTACCTAATACGTAGACACAAGCACAGGGAGAGAGGCAAAATGAGGAGGCAAAGGAATACATTCCAAGTAAGGGAACAGGACAAAACCCCAGAAAAGCAACTAAGTGAAAAAGAAATGAGCAACCCACTTGACAGAGAGTTCAAACTAAGAGTGTTAAGGATGCTCACAGATCTTGGGAGAAGAATAGATGAACTCAGTGAGAATGTGAACAAAGAAATGGAAGATATAAAAAAGAACCAATCAGAAATGAAGAATACAACACTGGAAATGGAAAATTCACTAGAGGGACTCAAAAGCAGAGTAGAGGATACAGAAGAACAGATCTGTGAGCTGGACGAAAGACTAGAAGAAATTACCCAAGCTGAACAGGTAAAAGAGAAAAGAATTAAAAAGAGTGAGGACAGTCTAAGGGACCTCTGGGACAACATGAAGCACACTAACATCCATGTTATAGGGGTCCCGGAAGGAGAAGAGCAAGACAAAGGGGCAGAGAATCTATTTCAAGAAATAATAGATGAAAACTTCCCTAACCTAAGGAAGGAAACAGACATCCAGGTACAGGAAGCACAGAGAGCCCCAAACAAGATAAATCCAAAGAGGCCCACATCAAGACACATCATAATCAAAATGTCCAGAATTAAAGATAAAGAGAAAATCCTAAAAGCCGCAAGAGAAAGTCAAGTTACATACAAAGGAAACCCCATAAGGCTATCAGCTGACTTCTCAGCAGAAACCTTACAGGCTAGAAGAGAGTGGCACGATATATTTAAAGTGCTAAAAGGAAAAAGTTACAGTCAAGAATACTCTACCCAGCAAGGTTATCATTCAAAATGGAAGGAGAGATCAAAATTTTCCCAGACAAGCAAAAATTAAAGGAGTTTGTCACCAAGAAACCAGTGCTACAAGAAATGTTAAAGGGACTGATTTAAGGGGACAAGAGAAGACCACAAATAGGAAAAATTATCTATTTCCATGATAAGAACATAATGGATACAAATGCACAAAAAAGAGGTTAGATATGATATCAAAAACATAAAAGGAGGGAGGAGGGGAGTTAAAGAGTAGAGCTTTCAGACAGAAGTCAAACTAAAGAGACCATCAATTCTGCATAGAATAAGAAAGGAACAGAGAAGGACTATTAAAACACTGAGAAAAAAAATAAAGTTAAAAAATGGCAGTAAGTACATACTTATCAATAGCTACTTTAAACGTCAATGGAATAAATGCTCCAATTAAAAGGCATAGGGTGGCTGATTGCATAAAAAAACAAGACCCGTATATATGCTGCATACAAGAGACACACTTCAGACCTAAAGACACTCACAGACTGAAAGTGAAGGGATGGAAAAAGATACTCCACGCAAATGGCAATGAAAAGAAAGCTGGGGTAGCAGTACTCATATCAGACAAAATAGACTTTAAAACAAAAACTGTAAAAAGAGACAAAGAAGGGCATTACATAATGATCAAGGGAACAATCCAACAAGAGGATATAACACTTGTAAATATCTACGCACCTAATGTAGGTGCACCTAAATATGTAAAGCAATTATTAACAGACATAAAAACAGAAATAGACAGTAACACAATAATAGTAGGGGACTTTAACACTCCACTTACACCAACGGATAGATCATCCAAACAGAAGATCAATAAGGAAACATTGGCCTTAAACGACACACTAGAACAGATGGACCTAGTAGATATATACAGAGCATTCCATCCAAAAACCGAAGAATACACATTCTTTTCAAATGCACATGGAACATTCTCCAGGATTGATCACATATTAGGCCATAAAACAAGTCTCCATAAATTTAAGAAGATTGAAATAATACCAAGCATCTTTTCTGACCACCATGGTATGAAACTAGAAATCAACTATAGGAAGAAAATCAGAAAAGTCACAAATACGTGGAGATTAAACAAAATGCTACTGAACAATGACTGGGTCAACGATGAAATCAAAGAAGAAATAAAAAAATACCTGGAGACAAATGAAAATGAAAATACAACATGCCAGAATTTATGGGATACAGCAAAAGTGGTTCTAAGAGGGAAGTTTATAGCAATGCTGGCCTATGTCAACAAACAAGAACAATCTCAAATAAGCAATCTAGCAATGCACCTAAAGGAACTGGAAAAAGAAGAACAAACAAAGCCAAAAATCAGTAGAAGAAGGGAAATAATAAAAATCAGAACAGAAATAAATGAAATAGAGACCAAAAAAAAAAAAATAGAAAAAATTAAAAAAAGCAAGAGGTGGTTCTTTGAAAAGATAAACAAAATTGACAAACCTTTAGCTAGACTCACCAAGAAAAAAAGAGAGAAGGCACAAATAAGTAAAATCAGAAATGAAAGAGGAGAAATTACAACAGACACCTCAGAAATACAAAAGATTATAAGAGAATACTATGAAGAGCTATATGCCAACAATTCGACAATCTGGAAGAAATGGATAAATTCTTAGAATCATACAACCTTCCAAAACTGGATCAAGAAGAAGTAGAGAATTTGAATAGACCAATCACCACTAAGGAGATCGAAACAGTAATCAAAAACCTCCCCAAAAATAAAAGTCCAGGACCAGACGGCTTCCCTGGTGAATTCTACCAAACATTCAAAGAAGACTTAATACCTATCCTTCTCAAACTCTTCCAAAAAATTGAGGAGTGGGGGAAGCTCCCTAACTCATTCTACAAAGCCAACATTACATCTGATACCAAAACCAGACGAGGACAACACAAAAAAAAGAAAATTACAGGCAATATCACTGATGAACATCGATGCAAAAATCCTCAACAAAATACTAGCAAATCGCATACAACAATACGTTAAAAAGATTATACACCATGATCAAGTGGGATTTATTCCAGGTATGCAAGGATGGTTTAACATTTGCAAATCAATCAACGTAATACACCACATTAATAAAATGAAGAATAAAAATCACATGATCATCTCAATAGATGCAGAGAAAGCATTTGACAAGATACAGCATCCATTTATGATAAAAACTCTGAATAAAATGGGTATAGAAGGAAAGTACCTCAACATAATAAAGACCATATAAGAGAAACCCACAGCTAATATCATCCTCAATGGTGAAAAACTGAAATCTATCCCTCTAAGAACAGGAACCAGACAAGGATGCCCACTCTCACCACTCCTATTTAACATAGTACTGGAAGTCCTAGCCAGAGCAATCAGGCAAGAGAAAGAAATAAAAGGGATCCAAATTGGAAAGAAAGAAGTGAAACTGTCCCTATTTGCAGATGACATGATATTATATATAGAAAACCCTAAAGAATCCACCAGAAAACTGTTAGAAGTAATAAACGAATATGGTAATGTTGCAGGATACAAAATCAACATACAAAAATCAGTTGCATTTCTATACACTAACAACGAAGTAGCAGAAAGAGAAATTAAGAATATAATCCCATTTACAATTGTAACAAAAAGAATAAAATACCTAGGAATAAACTTAACCAAAGAGGTGAAAGATCTGTACACCAAAAAGTATAAAACATTGCTGAAAGAAATTGAAGAAGACACAAAGAAATGGAAAGATATTCTGTGCTCTTGGATTGGAAGAATTAACATAGTTAAGATGTCCATACTTCCTAAAGCCATCTATAGATTCAATGCAATCCCTATCAACGTTCCAACAACATTTTTCACAGAAATAGAACAAAGAATCCTAAAATTTATATGGAACAACAAAAGACCCCGAATAGCTAAAGGAATCCTGAGAAAAAAGAACAAAGCTAGAGGTATCACACTCCCTGATTTCAAAATATACTACAAAGCTATAGTAACCAAAACAGCATGGTACTGGCACAAAAACAGATACACAGATCAATAGAATAGCATCGAAAGCCCAGAAATAAACCCACACATCTATGGACAGCTAATCTTTGACAAAGGAGGCAAGAATATACAATGGGGAAAAGAAAGTCCCTTCAACAAATGGTGTTGGGAAAACTGGACAGCCACATGCAAAAAAATGAAAGTAGACCCTTACCTTACACCATACACAAAAATTAACTCCAAATGGATTAAAGACTTGAATGTAAGACCTGAAAATATGAAACTTCTAGAAGAAAACATAGGCAGTATGCTCTTCGACATTGATCTTAGCAACATATTTTCAAGCACCATGTCTGACCGGGCAAGAGAAACAACAGAAAAAATAAACAAATGGGACTACATCAAACTGAAAAGCTTCTGCACAGCAAAGGAAACCATCAACAAAACGAAAAGACAACCTAACAATTGGGAGAAGATATTTGCAAACCATACATCTGATAAGGGCTTAATATCTAAAACATATAAAGAACTCATGCATCTCAACAACAAAAAAACTACCAACCCAATTAAAGCATGGGCAAAAGACCTGAACAGACATTTCTCCAAAGAAGATATACAGATGGCCAAGAGACACATGAAAAGATGTTCAAAATCATTAACTATCAGGGAAATGCAAATCAAAACTACAATGAGATATCACCTCACGCCCGTCAGAATGGCTATAATTAACAAGACAGGAAACAGCATGTGTTGTAGAGGATGTGGAGAGAAGGGAACTCTCATACACTGCTGGTGGGAGTGCAAACTGGTGCAGCCACTATGGAAAACAGTATGGAGATTCCTCAAAAAATCAAGGCTAGAACTACCATATGATCCAGCTCTTCCACTGTTGGGTATTTATCCAAAGAACTTGAAAACACTAATCCGTAAAGATACATGCACCCCTGTGTTCATGCAGTGTTATTCACAATAGCCAAGACTTGGAAGCAACCTAAGTGCCCATCAAGGGACGAATGGATAAAGAAGATGTTATATATATACACAATGGAATACTACTCAGCCATAAGAAACGATGAAATCCAGCCATTTGTGACAACATGGATGGACATTGACGGTATAATGCAAAGTGAAATAAGTCAGAGGGAGAAGGTCAAATACCGTATGATTTCTTTCATTAAGTAGTAGATAATAACAACAATAAACAAACACATAGAGACAGAGATTGGATTGGTGGTTACCAGAGGGGAAGGGGGGAGGGAGGAGGGCAAAAGGGATAATTCGGCACATGTGTGTTGTGATGGGTTGTAATTAGTATTGGTGGTGAACATGATGTAATCTATGGAGAAATAGAAGTATAATGATGTACACCTGAAATTTATACAATGTTATAAACCAATGTTACTGCAATAAACAAAAATTAAAAAAAAAGATGTTCATCTCATCATTATCTATAAGAAACATTGGAAACAAAGTAATTGTCCACCAATAAATGGCATACTCAATAATTGTGGCATATTCATAAGGTGGAAAATTATTCACATATTAAAAAGATGTCAAAAACGGGTTTTTAGTCACATGGTGGGGATGGTTATGATATGATATTAAGTGAATCATAAGATATAAATGTGCACATACAATACAATCTCAATCACATAAAAATATCTATGTATAAGAATGACCAAACAGAGGGAAATTACTTCAAACTGAGCAGTTAACCACAGCGGATGGAATTCCTTCTTACACTCCCTTGGTTTTGTCTAAACTTCCTGCAAAGGGCATGTGTTATTTTGTACTCTGAAAAAATATCATTTGGATTGAAAACAGTGAAAAAGAAATGGGAAAATGGGAAGAACTAGCTTTGGCCTAAGAATCAAAAGATGAGCATTTGGGTTCAGAGTCCTGGCCCACCTTTTGAGCATGGAAAACTCCATTTTTTCTCTGAGCCTCAGATTTCTTACAATGTGGATGGGAATCCCAGTCTGTCTCCCTCTTGGAGTTGGTGTGAAGATCCAGCAATTATGCCAGGAAAGGAGCTGATCCCAGAAGCAATTCAAAGTCTGGAATGTGAGGTGTCCGCTCCAAGGCCCCAGCGACAATGTCCTGCCTTCCCCATGAGCACAGAGATAGTGGGTGCAGGTAACTGAAGGGGAACAAAGTTCACAGGCACACTAGCTTCTCTGGGCACTCTGTCCTGAGCCCCAACACAGTGGGTCTTCCAGTGTCCACTGGATGGGGGCCCAATCCTGACTCCTTCATGCCTTCGAACTTTGGTGGTTAGATGGCAGAGACCTCAGCCATTATCTGATAATAATTCTTGTTTTATAGTTGTATTTGTTGAAAATTCACAATGTGTCAGGCACTGGGATTGGTGACTTTTACTCATTTTGTTCATCAATTCCACCCAACAAATATTGTACACATTCTATGTGTCCTACCTGTGCAATTGGTGTTAACTCCATTTTTATGTGGCAGGATTTCCCCACTCCTTACCCCTTTTGTAAGGCATGTCACACACCAACTCCCCCTTTTGGCATGAGTGAGACTCACACGAAGCTAAGATAACAGGAGCTCACTGTTTTCTACACAAGTTGAAGCACAGAAAGAGACAGAGACTCTTGTGGCATAATAATGTATACATGATGTACTGAGAGGCAGTCACCCGGGCTGTGTTAAAAGTCTGAATGTGTCATAGGTGCTTGACCTTGAGGTTGTACTTCAGAGCTATTTTCCTTCATCTCCTCCTTCATGTTCACGCATTTGAAATCATCTCTGGCTCCATCCAAGAGAAAACAAAATGGCACTCAATGATTGACAACCAGGGCCAGAGGCAGGGGAGAGGGAAAGGCCCCAGTGGGAGGAAGCAGGATGGGTGGTTAAAGAGACCACAGGGCTTGCGGGTGGTGAAGGGAGAGAGAGTTGAGACAAGAGGCTCCCAGGCACACTGAGAGAGGGCCCCGGCCTGGGCAGCAGCAAGGGTTGAAAACAAGGTCACCATGACCTTTGCAGAACAGAGGAGGGGCAATCTGAACAGGGCAGAGGATCCACTCCTGATCCGTCCCGTATAGAGGACAAAGTGGATGCTGTGGATATGGCAACAGGGGACTTGAACCCAAGGGAAGGAACTGTGTAAATTCTTCCAAACTCTGAGCAAGTGACTACTCGCCTCATGCTGAGACAGTGGCTTTTTTCCAGTTATGATCTTCACTGCCTCGCCCTTCTGAGATTAAGACTGTAACAAGGGAGTGACAGTTAGATGAGGAAATTTAGGCTTAAAGAGGCAAAGCACAAACACAATGCGAGGACCTTATGTAGATCCTTATTAAAAGGCACTGTAAAAAAGTAATAAAAGCAGGGCCGGCCCCATGGCTTAGCGGTTAAGTGCGCACGCTCCGCTACTGGCGGCCCAGGTTCGGATCCCGGGCGCGCACCGACGCACCGCTTCTCCGGCCATGCTGAGGCCGCATCCCACATACAGCAACTAGAAGGATGTGCAACTATGACATACAACTATCTACTGGGGCTTTGGGGGAAAAAAAAGGAGGAGGATTGGTAGTAGATGTTAGCTCAGAGCCGGTCTTCCTCAGCAAAAAGAGGAGGATTAGCATGGATGTTAGCTCAGGGCTGATCTTCCTCACACACACACAAAAAGTAATAAAAGCAAAGAAAGAAAAGGTTAGGACATCATGAGACCACTGGAAACTTCAAATTTGGAAATGACCAGATATTTAATGATATTAAGAAATTATTGGGGAGTGACGTCAGCATCATGGCAGAGTGAGCTTCCCCCACTAAACTCTCCCTCTCTAAGACACAACAAAAAGGACATTCATATTCCAACAGAAGCTATTCACACAACACAGGGGACATCTGAGGCACCCAGGCAGCCATACACCCGAGGACAGAGGTGCTGGAATCCCCAGAGGAAGTAGAGGGAGGTAAGAGGATCTCCCTTCCTTCCCCAAGGACTGCGACCCAGAGACTGAGACCACGCGGCTCTCAGAGGAGGGGGAGGGGCGGCTCCTCACGTGAAAACCAACGCTCTCCAAGACCCCGCACAGCCTGAGGGGATCCCCCTATGGAGGGAGCGGAGCTGTTGCAAGGGTAGTTTCAACAAGCTAGCCCCTCAGGAGAGCAGAGAGCGACAGCGAGGCGAGAAACCTCTGAGATCAGGGAGGCGAAATTAAGCACCCTTCCCCCACCCAGCCTGCCCAACTGGTGCTTCAACACAGCGGCGCTTCAGCTCAGCCCCATCCCCAGAGGCAGCGGCCCCCAGGTGCCCAGGCCCGACCAGCAGTGGGGTGAGCCTGCGCCCCCAATCCAGAGGCAGTGGCAGCTCAGGCCTCACCACGCCACAGCCCCAGTTGCTCTGGCTGGACCAAGCCATGGCCCCAGCTTTCCTGGCTTCCCTATGCCACGGCCCCAGCTCCTTCAGCTTGACTCCCTCCCCGACAACCCTGGTTCCAGTGGCTTTGGCTTGGCCTGTGCTCAGCCTCCAGCTGACTTGGCACCAGCAATTTTGACCCACTGCACTCCAGTTCCAGCTTCTTTGGCCCAGTGGTGCCCCAGCTCCTCCTTCTTCAGCCCAGCACACTCCAGTCTCAGCTTCTTTGGCCCAGCAGCACTCCAGCTCCTCCTTCTTCGGCCCAGCACACTCCAGTCCCAGCTTCTTTGGCCCAGCGGTGCTCTAGCTCTTCCTTCTTTGGCTCAGTGCACTCCAGTCCAAGCTTCTTTGGCCCAGCAGTGCTCCAGCTCTTCCTTCTTTGGCTCAGTGCACTCCAGTTCTAGCTCCTTTGGCCCAGCGCACACTAGGTCCAGCTTCTTTGGCCCAGCAGTGCTCCAGCTCTTCCTTCTTGGGCCCAGTGCACTCCCGTTCCAGCTTCTTCAGGTCAGCAGTGCTCCAGCCCCTGCTTCTTTGGCCCAGAGCCACTTCAGCTGCAGCTGCTTCAACCCACCCGCACCCAAGCCCCAGCTGCTTTGGCCTAGCTGCACTGCAGTCTCAGCTGTTCCCACACTCCAGCTCCAGCTGTTCCCACGCTTCCCCCCCCAGCAGCCTCCACTCAGCCACACCTCAGATCAGCCAGGGGCTGACGAGAGTGCCAGAGGATTGAGGCAGGCCAGAATACACAGGCCTTGACCCCCACCCAGTGGCAGCAAGAGGAAACTGCGACCATATATTTTCATTATGAGGAAAAGTAAGCCAACACCAACAGGCACCATGCAAAAATATATTAAATCTCCAAACCAAAAGGAAAATGACAAGCACCCAGAAGTCAACCCAGAAAGCACAGAAATGAATAACCATAATGACAGAGAATACAAAATAGCCATCATAAAAAAGGTTAATGAAATACAAGAAAACACAGACAGACGATTCAAGGAAATCAGGAGTGTCTTCACAAAAAAGATTGAAACTATAAAAAAAAAAACCAATCAGAAATCTTAGAGATGAAAAACACAATAGAGGAGATAAAGACAAATCTGGAAGCCTTAAGCATCAGAGCTGACAATATGGAGGAAAGAATTAGCAATATTGAGGACAGCAATGCAGAAATGCTCCAGATGGAGGAGGAAAGAGAACTAAGACTAAAAGGAAATGAAGAAACTCTCCGAGAAATAACCAACTCGATTAGGAAATCCAACATAAGGATTATAGGTATTCCAGAGGGAGAAGAGAGGGAAAAAGGAGGAGAGAACTTGTTCAAAGAAATAATAACTGAGAACTTCCCAAACCTGGAGAAGGAGCTGGAAATACCAGTGAATGAAATAAATAGATCTCCTAAATATATCAACACGAAAAGACCCTCTCCAAGGCATATAGTAGTAAAACTGGCAAAAGTCAACAACAAAGAAAAAATATTAAGGGCAGCTAGACAAAAAAAAAAAATAACATACAAAGGATTTCCTATCAGGCTGTCAGCCGATTTCTTGACAGAAACTACAGGCTAGGAGAGAGTGGAACGATATATTCAAAATTCTGAAGGACAAAAACTTTCAGCCAAGAATACTCTATCCAGCAAAAATATCCTTCAGATATGATGGAGAAATAATAACTATCCCAGATAAACAAAAGCTAAGGGAGTTCATTGCCACAAGACCCCCACTACAAAAAGTGCTCAAAAAGGCCCTCATACTTGAGGAAAAAAAGAGAAAGGGATTCAAAGTTTTGAACGAGGAGGAAAATAGGTCGACAAAACCAGAAAAATTGCAGTCCTCTATCAAAATAGCTTAGCAAACACTTAAATATAAAACCAAAGATCAAGGGAAGGTAAGCACGAAGCATAAATATAACCTCATCACATTAAACATGAACTCACACCACAAGAAGGAATAATATGTGACAATAACTTAGAAGGGGAAGAGGAAAGGGATTGAATCGACTTAGTCTAAGGGAGTAAGAGGCCATAGAAAAATGGACTATCACATACATGAGATTTTTTTATACAAACCTCATGGTAACCACTAACCAAATAATCAGAACAAAATCACACATGACAAAGAAAGAGAAAACTAAGAGAACCCCCATACAGAACTACCAAACTGAATTGGTAGTCCGAAACCCACGGGACGAGAAACAAAAGAAATGCAAAAGAACTGGAAAAAGAGTGATAAAATAACAACAACAAGCCCCCATATATCAATAATTACCCTAAATGTAAATGGAATGAACTCTCCAATAAAAAGACACAGAGTGGTGGGATGGATTAAAAAACAAGACCCAACAATATGCTGCCTCCAGGAAACACATCTCAGCTCTAAAGATAAACACAGGCTGAGTGAAAGGATGGAAGACAATACTCCAAGCTAATGGCAAACAAAAGAAAGAAGGTGTTGCCATACTTATATCAGACAAAGTAAAATTCAAGATAAAACACGTAATGAGAGACAAAGAGGGGCAATATATAATGATAAAAGGGACACTCCACTAAGAAGACATATCACTTTAAGATATATATGCACCCAATACTGGAGCACCAAGGTACGTAAAGCAACTATTAACAAACTAGAAGGAGATATTAACAACAACACAATAGTTGTAGGGGATCTTAACACCCCACTCTCATCAAGGGACAGATCATACAGACAGAAAATAAATAAGGAAATAATGGACCTAAATGAAAACTAGATGAGATGGACTTAATAGACATATACAGAGCACTCCATCCAAACACAGCAGATTACACATTCTTCTCAAGTGCGCATGGAACATTCTCAAGAATAGACCATATGTTGGGAAACAAGCCATGCCTATATAAATTTAAGAAGATTGAAATCATAACAAGTATCTTTTTAGACCATAATGCCATGAAGTTAGAAATCAACTACAAGGAAAAAAGCGGGAAAGTGACAAAGCTGTGGAGACTAAACAACATGCTACTAAACAGCCAATGGATCATGGATGAAATTAAAGGAGAAATCAAAGCGTATCTGGAGACAAATGAAAATGAAAATACACCATACCAACACATATGGGATGCAGCAAAAGTGGTCGTGATAGGGAAACTCATAGCAATACAGGCCCACCTTAACAAACAAGAAAAAGCCCAAATAAGCAACCTCAAACTATGAATAACAGAATTAGAAAAAGAAGAACAAACAAAGCCTAAAGTCACAGAAGGAGGGAAATAATAAAAATCAGAGTAGAAATAAATGAAATTGAAATTAAAAAAACAGTAGAAAGGATCAATGAAACAAACAGCTGGTTCTTTGAGAACATAAACAAAATTGACAAACTCTTAGCCGGACTCATCAAGAAAAAAAGAGAGAAGGCTCAAATAAATAAAATTAGAAATGAAAAAGGAGAAATTACAACAGATACCACAGAAATACAAAAGATTATAAGAGAATACTATGAAAAACTATATGCCAACAAATTGGACAATCTAGAAGAAATGGATAAATTCCTAGACTCATACAACCTCCCAAAACTGAATCAAGAAGAAATAGAGAACATGAATAGACCAATCACAAGTAAAGAGATTGAAACAGTAATCAAAACCCTCCCCAAAAATAAAAGTCCAGGACCAGATGGCTTCTCCAGTGAATTTTACCAAACATTCAAAGACTTAATACCTATCCTTCTCAAGCTATTCCAAAAAATAGAGGAAGATGGAACACTTCCCAACACATTCTACGAGGCCAACATCACCCTACCAAAGCCAGGCAAAGACAATACTAAGAATGAAAACTACAGAACAATATCCCTGATGAACATAGATGCAAAAATCCTCAACAAAATATTGGCAAACCGAATACAGCAATACATTAAAAAGATCATACACCATGATCAAGTGGGATTTATACCAGGGACACAGAGGTGGTTCAACATCCGCTAATCAATCAATGTGATACACCACATTAACAAAACGAGGAATAAAAACCATATGATCATCTCAATAGATGGAGAGAAGGCTTTTGACAAGATCCAACATCCATTTATGATAAAAACTCTCAACAAAATGGGTATAGAAGGAAAGTACCTTAACATAATAAAGTCCATATATGACAAACTCACAGCCAACATCATACTCAATGGGGAAAAACTGAAAGCCATCCCTCTGAAAACAGGGACAAGACAAGGGTGTCAACTCTCACCACTCTTATTTAACACAGTACTGGAGGTTCTGGCCAGAGCAATTAGGCAAGAAAAAGGAATAAAAGGAATCCATATAGGCAACGAAGAAGTGAAACTCTCGCTGTTTGCAGATGACATGATCTTATACATAGAAAACCCTAAAGAATCCATTGGAAAACTATTAGAAATAATCAACAACTACAGCCAAGTGGCAGGGTACAAAATCAGCTTACAGAAATCAGTTGCATTTCTATTTTCTTTTTTTTTTTTAATTTTTTGTTTATTGCAGTAACATTGGTTTATAACATTGTAAAAATTTCAGGTGTACATCATTATACTTCTATTTCTGCATGGATTACATCACGTTCACCTCCAAAATACTAATTACAACCCATCATCACACACATGTACCAAATTATCCCTTTCACCCTCCTCCCTCCCCCCTTCCCCTCTGGTAACCACCAATCCAATCTCTGTCTCTATGTGTTTGTTTATTGTTGTTATTATCTACTACTTAATGAAGGAAATCAGACGGTATTTGACCTTCTCCTTCTGACTTATTTCACTTTGCATTATACACTCAATGTCCATTCACGTTGTCACAAATGGCTGGATTTCATCGTTTCTTATGGCTGAGTAGTATTCCATTGTGTATATATACCACAGCTTCTTTATCCATTCGTCCCTTGATGGGCACTTAGGTTGCTTTCAAGTCTTGGCTATTGTGAATAACGCTGCAATGAACACAGGGGTGCATGCACCTTTACAAATTGGTGTTTTCAAGTTCTTTGGATAAATACCCAACAGTGGAAGAGCTGGATCATATGGTAGTTCTAGCCTTGATTTTTTGAGGAATCTCCATACTGTTTTCCATAGTGGCTGCACCAGTTTGCACTCCCACCAGCAGTGTATGAGAGTTCCCTTCTCTCTACTTCCTCTCCAACACATGTTGTTTCCTGTCTTGTTAATTATAGCCATTCTGACGGACATGAGGTGATATCTCATTGTAGTTTTGATTTGCATTTCCCTGATAGTTAGTGATTTTGAACATCTTTTCATGTGCCTGTTGGCGATCTGTATATCTTCTTTGGAGAAATGTCTGTTCAGGTCTTTTGCCCATGCTTTAATTGGGTTGGTAGTTTTTTTGTTGTTGAGATGCATGTGTTCTTTATATATTTTGGAGATTAAGCCCTTATCAGATGTATGGTTTGCAAATATTTTCTCCCAATTGTTAGGTTGTCTTTTCGTTTTGCTGATGGTTTCCTTTGCTGTGCAGAAGCTTTTGAGTTTGATGTAGTCCCATTTGTTTATTTTTTCTGTTGTTTCTCTTGCCCGGTCAGACATGGTGCTTGAAAATATGTTGCTAAGATCAATGTCGAAGAGCATACTGCCTATGTTTTCTTCTAGAAGTTTCACTGTTTCAAGTCTTACATTCAAGTCTTTAATCCATTTGGAGTTAATTTTTGTGTATGGTGTAAGGTAAGGGTCTACTTTCATTTTTTTGCATGTGGCTGTCCAGTTTTCCCAACACCATTTGTTGAAGGGACTTTCTTTTCCCCATTGTATGTTCTTGCCTCCTTTGTCAAAGATTAGCTGTCCATAGATGTGTGGGTTTATTTCTGGGCTTTCGATGCTATTCTATTGATCTGTGTATCTGTTTTTGTGCCAGTACCATGCTGTTTTGGTTACTATAGCTTTGTAGTATACTTTGAAATCAGGGAATGTGATACCTCCAGCTTTGTTCTTTTTTCTCAGGATTCCTTTAGCTATTCGGGGTCTTTTGCTGTTCCATATAAATTTTAGGATTCTTTGTTCTATTTCTGTGAAAAATGTTGTTGGAACTTTGATAGGGATTGCATTGAATCTATAGATGGCTTTAGGAAGTATTAACATCTTAACTATGTTAATTCTTCCAATCCAAGAGCACGGAATATCTTTCCATTACTTTGTGTCTTCTTCAATTTCTTTCAGAAATGTTTTATAGTTTTAGGTGTACAGATCTTTCACCTCTTTGGTTAAGTTTCTTCCTAGGTATTTTATTCTTTTTGTTGCAATTGTAAATGGGATGGTATTCTTAATTTCTCTTTCTGCTACTTCGTTGTTAGTGTACAGAAATGCAACTGATTTTTGTATGTTGATTTTGTATCCTGCAACATTACCATATTCGTTTATTACTTCTAACAGTTTTCTGGTGGATTCTTTAGGGTTTTCTATATATAAAATCATGTCATCTGCAAATAATGACAGTTTCACTTCTTCCTTTCCAATTTGGATCCCTTTTATTTCTTTCTCTTGCCTGACTGCTCTGGCTAGGACTTCCAGTACTATGTTAAATAGGAGTGGTGAGAGTGGGCATCCTTGTCTGGTTCCTGTTCTTAGAGGGATAGATTTCAGTTTTTCACCATTGAGGATGATATTAGCTGTGGGTTTCTCTTATATGGTCTTTATTATGTTGAGGTACTTTCCTTCTATACCCATTTTATTCAGAGTTTTTATCATAAATAGATGCTGTATCTTGTCAAATGCTCTCTGCATCTATTGAGATGATCACGTGATTTTTATTCTTCATTTTATTAATGTGGTGTATTACGTTGATTGATTTGCAAATGTTAAACCATCCTTGCATACCTGGAATAAATCCCACTTGATCATGGTGTATAATCTTTTTAACGTATCGTTGTATGCGATTTGCTAGTATTTTGTTGAGGATTTTTGCATCAATGTTCATCAGTGATATTGGCCTGTAATTTTCTTTTTTTTGTGTTGTCCTCGTCTGGTTTTGGTATCAGGGTAATGTCGGCTTCGTAGAATGAGTTAGGGAGCTTCCCCCCCTCCTCACTTTTTTGGAAGAGTTTGAGAAGGATAGGTATTAAGTCTCCTTTGAATGTTTGGTACAATTCATCAGGGAAGCCGTCTGGTCCTGGACTTTTATTTTTGGGGAGGTTTGTGACTACTGTTTCGATCTCCTTACTGGTGATTGGTCTATTCAAATTCTCTACTTCTTCTTGATCCAGTTTTGGAAGGCTGTATGATTCTAAGAATTTATCCATTTCTTCCAGATTGTTGAATTGGTTGGCATATAGCTTTTCACAGTATTCTCTTATAATCTTTTGTATTTCTGAGGTGTCTGTTGTAATTTCTCCTCTTTCATTTCTGATTTTACTTATTTGTGCCTTCTCTCTTTTTTTCTTGGTGAGTCTAGCTAAAGGTGTGTCAATTTTGTTTATCTTTTCAAAGAACCATCTCTTAGTTTTATTAATTTTTTCTGTTGTTTTTTTGGTCTCTATTTCATTTATTTCTCCTCTGATTTTTATTATTTCCCTTCTTCTACTGATTTTTGGCTTTGTTTGTTCTTCTTTTTCCAGTTCCTTTAGGTGTATTGTTAGATTGTTTATTTGAGATTTTTCTTGTTTGTTGAGATAGGCCTGTATAGCTATAAACTTCCCTCTTAGAATCGCTTTTGCTGTATCCCATAAATTCTGGCATGTTGTATTTTCATTTTCATTTGTCTCCAGGTATTTTTTGATTTCTTCTTAGATTTCTTCGTTAACCCAGTCGTTGTTCAGTAGCATTTTGTTTAATCTCCACGTATTTGTGACTTTTCTGATTTTCTTCCTATAGTTGATTTCTAGTTTCATACCGTTGTGGTCAGAAAAGATGCTTGGTATTATTTCAATCTTCTTAAATTTATGGAGACTTGTTTTGGAGCCTAATATGTGATCAATCCTGGAGAATGTTCCATGTGCATTTGAAAAGAACGTGTAATCTTTGGTTTTTGGATGGAATGCTCTGTATATATCTACTAGGTCCATCTGTTCTAGTGTGTCATTTAAGGCCAATGTTTCCTTATTGATCTTCTGTTTGGATGATCTATCCGTTGGTGTAAGTGGAGTGTTAAAGTCCCCTACTATTATTGTGTTACTGTCTATTTCTCTTTTTATGTCTGTTAATAATTGCTTTATATATTTAGGTGCACCTACATTGGGTGCGTAGATATTTACAAGTGTTATATCCTCTTGTTGGATTGTTCCTTTGATCATTATGTAATGCCCTTCTTTGTCTTTTTTCACAGTTTTTGTTTTAAAGTCTATTTTGTCTGATATGAGTACTGCTACCCCAGCTTTCTTTTCATTGCCATTTGCGTGGAGTATCTTTTTCCATCCCTTCACTTTCAGTTTGTGAGTGTCTTTAGGTCTGAAGTGTCTCTTGTATGAAGCATATATATGGGTCTTGTTTTTTTATGCAATCAGCCACCCTATGCCTTTTAATTGGAGCATTTAGTCCATTGACTTTTAAAGTAGCTATTGATAAGTATGTACTTACTGCCATTTTTTAACTTTTTTTTTTTCTCAGTGTTTTAGTAGTCCTTCTCTGTTCCTTTCTTCTTCTATACAGAATTGATGGTCACTTTAGTTTGACCTCTGTCTGAAAGCTGTACTCTTTAACTCTCCTCCTCCCTCCTTTTATGTTTTTGATATCATATCTAACCTCTTTTTGTGCATTTGTATCCATTACGTTCTTATCATGGAAATAGATAATTTTTCCAATTTGTGGTCTTCTCTTTTCCCCTTATATCAGTCCGTTTCACATTTCATGTAGCACTGGTTTCTTGGTGATAAACTCCTTTAATTTTTGCTTGTCTGGGAAAATTTTGATCTCTCCTTCCATTTTGAATGATAACCTTGCTGGGTAGAGTATTCTTGGCTGTAAGTTTTTTCCTTTATCACTTTAAATATATCATGCCATTATCTTCTAGCCTGTAAGGTTTCTGCTGAGAAGTCAACTGATAGCCTTATGGGATTTCCTTTGTATGTAACTTGACATTCTCTTGCGGCTTTTAGGATTCTCTCTTTATCTTTAATTCTGGACATTTTGATTATGATGTGTCTTGATGTGAGCCTCTTTGGGTTTATCCTGTTTGGGGCTCTCTGTGCTTCCTTTACCTGGATCTCTGTTTCCTTCCTTAGGTTAGGGAAGTTTTCATCTATTATTTCTTGAAATAGATTCTCTGCCCCCTAGTCTCGCTCTACTCCTTCCGGGACACCTATAACATGGATGTTAGTGCGCTTGATGTTGTCCCAGAGGTCCCTTAGACTGTCCTCACTCTTTTTAATTCTTTTCTCTTTTACCTGTTCAGCTTGGGCAATTTCTTCTAGTCTTTCATCCGGCTCACAGATCCTTTCTTCTGTATCCTCTACTCTGCTTTTGAGTCCCTCTAGTCAATTTTTCATTTCCAATATTGTATTCTTCATTTCTGATTGGTTCTTTTTTATATCTCCCATTTCTTTGTTGACATTCTCACTGAGTTCATCTATTCTTCTCCCAAGATCTGTGAGCATCCTTAACACTCTTAGTTTGAACTCTCTGTTGGGTAGGTCGCTCATTTCTCTTTCACTTAGTTGCTTTTCTGGGGTTTTGTCCTGTTCCCTTACTTGGAATGTATTCTTTTGCCTCCTCATTTTGCCTCTTTCCCTGTGCTTGTGTCTACGTATTAGGTAGGTCAGCTACGTCTCCTGCTCTTGGATAGGTGACCTTATGTAAGTGATGCCTTAGGAGGCTTCCGATGGGCTTCCCTCAGTTCTCAATGTTTCAGGGGTTACCCCTATGTGGGCTACGTGTATCCTTCTGCTGTGGCCTGTTTGCTCTCCCTGTAGGCACCCAGGGAGGCGGAGTTATGCTCCTGGCCAGCTGTTGTAATGCTCAGCTGCTTGTAGTTGTTGTGGGCCCTTCAGTCTCTTTATGAGGTGTGGGGAGCCCCAGCACAGTTGGCTGCAAGTTCTAATACCACATTTGTGTTGCAGTATTTCTTTTAAGTGAGTAGGCCCCCAGCATGGCAGGTTGTTAGGCTCAGGGCCTTACAATTGCTGTAAGTCTCTAGCCTATTAGGTCTCTTGTCAGCTCTCTGAGGATTGCAGCTGGGTGGGGCTGGCCTCAGGCACAGGAGCACCCAATTGTTTCAGGCTTTGGAAGGTGGGGCAAACCCCCTATGTGGGTCCTTGAGAAGCACAAGTCTTCTGCAGCTGACAAGCCCTGTTGCCCACAGGTCCACACACACAGTCAACACAGTTCTGCCCCGTGTGCGCGCCCCTACCTCCCCAAGTGGACCCAGTCTCTCCACGGCAAGAGCCCCACACACTCTGCCACCACCCCACACTCTCCACCCGCTCCTTGTGCACACCCTGCCCCGCTAAAGTCAGCTCAGTTGCCAGGCTGCAGAGAATCCAGTCACCAATCTATGCAGGCCCACAAGTTGCCTGAGGACTTGTTGTTAGGTGGGGCCAGTCTCTAGGGTGGTCTGCCTGCCCTGGCTGAGCTGGATTAAATCGGTGCTCTAGTGGGTGGCGCAGACCCTGGGCTAGCAGGCCTCAGTGAGAACTCCAATGGCGTCTGTGTCAGCACGCCCACACCAGGCCTCAACAATGGCCGCCGCCAATGTCCCAGTCCCTGGAGTGTTCTCACCCCTCACTGAGATGCACTCAGGGCCTATTAGGTGAGTCTCTTTTCACCCTAGCACTGTGCACCTTTCTTTCTGGTGATTTTAGGATGCTTTCTGAAACGGGTGAGTTTGCACGTGGGCCCTTTAAGAGCCGGTTTTAGTTTCTTTGTGAACCGGGTTTTCTGGGGGTACTCCCCAATGTTTTAGCAGCAGGCAAAGTCAGATATTATGCCGCTGGTTTCGATTGTGCTGAGTCCACAAAATGCCCACAGTGGAGCCGCTCCCCGGCTCAGGGCTCTGCGCCTCCAGGGAGGCTGCGTACCTGTGAGCTGCTCCCGGCGGCTGTGAAGCTGGCGGCTTGTGAAGGCAGTGTTTTTCCTCTCCAAAAGGGAGTTTCTGCCTCTTCCACCTCAGTTAGGATTGTCCTTTGTTGCAGGAGTTCCTCTTATCCAGTTATCAGTTCTATCTCAGGGGTAATTTTTCCATGAGTAGTTGTAAATTGGCTGCGTCGGCGGGAGGAGGTGAGTTCAGAGTCTGCTTACGCCGCCATCTTGACTCCTCTCCCAAAATGTCTGCATTTCTATATACCAACAACAAACTAACAGAAAGAGAACTCAAGAAGATAATCCCATTTACAATTGCAACAAAAAGAATAAAATATCTAGGAGTAAATTTAACCAAGGAAGTGAAAGACCTATACAGTGAAAACTATAAGACGTAACTGAATGAAATCAATGATGACATAAAGAAATAGAAAAATATTCCATGCACTTGGATTGGAAGAATAAACATTGTTAAAATGTCCATACTACTTAAAGCAATCTACGGACTCAATGCAATCCCAATCAGAATCCCAATGACTTTCTTCACAGAAATAGAACAAAGAATATTAGCATTCATATGGGGCAACAAAAGACCCCAAATAGCTAAAGAAATCCTGAAAAAGAAGAACAAGGCTGGAGGCATCACAATCCCTGACTTCAAAACATACTACAAAGCGATAGTAATTAAAACAACATGGTACTGGTACAAAAACAGACACACAGATCAACAGGACAGAACTGAAAGTCCAGAAATAAAACCTCATATCTATGGGGAGCTAATCTTTGACAAAGGATCTAAGGACATACAGTGGAGAAAGGAAAGTCTCTTCAACAAATGGTGCTGGGAAAACTGGACAGCCACTTGCAAAAGAATGAAAGTAGACCACCTTCTTTCGCCATACACAAAAATTAACTCAAAATGGATCAAAGACCTGAAGGTGAGACCTGAAACTATAAAACTCTTGGAGGAAAATATAGGTAGTACAGTACTTGTCATCAGCCATAAAGGGATCTTTTTGAATTCCATGTCTACTCAGACAAGGGAAACTAAAGAAAAAATAAACAAGTGGGACTTCATCAGATTAAAGAGCTTCTACAAGGCAAATGAAACCAGGATCAAAATGAATAGAGAACCTACCAGCTGGGAAAAAATATTTGCAAACCATATATCTGAAAAGGGATTAATCTCCATAATATGTAAAGAACTCACACAACTGAATAACAAAAAAACAACCCGATCAAAAAATGGGCAGAGGAAAGGAACAGACACTCCTCCTAAGAAGATATACGGATGGCCAATAGACACATGAAAAGATGCTCAACATCACTAATCATCAGGGAAATGCAAATCAAAACCACACTAAGATATCTCCTTACACCTGTTAGAATGGCTATAATCACCAAGACAAAAAGCAACAAATGCTGGAGAGGCTGTGGAAAAATGGGAACCCTAATCCACTGCTGGTAGGAATGCAAACTGGTGCAGCCTCTATGGAAAACAGTATGGAGATTCCTCAAAAAAATTAAAAAAAGAAATACCTTATGATCCAGCTATCCCACTACTGGGTATCTACCCAATGAACCAGAAATCAATAATCCAAAGAGGCTTATGCACCCCTATGTTCATTGCAGCATTATTCACTATAGCCAAGACATGGAAGCAACCCAAGTGTCCCTCGACTGATGATTGGATAAAGAAGATGTGGTATATATATACACTATGGAATACTACTCAGCCATAAAAAAAGACAAAATTGTCCCATTTGCAACAACATGGATGGACCTGGAGAGTATTATGTTAAGTGAAATAAGCCAGAAAGAGAAAGTCAAACAGTGCATGATTTCACTCATATGTGGAAAATAAGCTAACACACAGACAGATAGAACTGTTTGGTGGTTACCAGGGGCTAGGGGAATGGGGGGTGGGCACAAGGGGTGGAGGCATGCACTTATATGGTGACTGATAAACAATAATGTACAACAAAAATTTCACACACAATAAAATATATTATTGGTAAAATTTTATGCAAGGCAATAGTATTTTGTGTTATATTAAAAGAAGTCATTATCTTTTAGATATATATATATATATTTTATTGATGTTTTAATGGTTTTTAACATTGTGAAATTTTGGGTTGTGCATTTTTGTTTGTTCATCGCCATATATATGACTCCCTTCACCCCTTGTGCCCACCCCCCACCCCCACTACCCCTGGTAACCACAGTACAGTTTTCTCTGTCCACGTGTTGGTTTATATTCCACATATGAGTGAGATCATACAGTGTTTGTCTTTCTCTTTCTGGCTTATTTCACTTAACATAATACCCTCCAGGCCCATCCATGTTGTTGCAAATGGGACGATTTTGTCTTTTTTTATGGCTGAGTAGTATTCCATGGTATACATATACCATATTTTCTTAATCCAAACGTCAGTCGAGGGACACTTAGGTTGCTTCCACTTCTTGGCTATGGTGAATAATGCTGCAATGAACATAGGGGTGCATAAGCCTCTTTGGGTTGTTGATTTCAGGTTCGTTGGATAGATTCCCAGTAATGGGATGGCTGGGTCATAGGGCATCTCTATTTTTAAGTCTTTGAGGAATCTCCATACCATTTTCCATAGAGGCTGCACCAGTTTGCATTCCCACCAGCTGTGTATGAGGGTTCCTGTTTCTCCACATCCTCTCCAACACTTGTTATTTTTTGTCCTGGTGATTATAGCCATTCTAACGGGTGTGAGGTGGTATCTTAGTGTTGTTTGGATTTGCATTTCCCTGATGATTAGTGATGTTGAACATCTTTTCATGTGCCTATTGGCCATCTGTATATCTTCTTTGGAGAAGTGTCTGTTCATTTCCTCTGCCCATTTTTTGATCGAGTTTTTTTGTTGTTGTTGTTCAGTTGTGTGAGTTCTTTATATATTATGGAGATCAACCCCTTGTCAGATGTATGTTTTGCAAATATTCTCTCCCAGCTGGTGGGTTGTCTGTTCATCTTGATTCTGGTGTCGTTTGTCTTATAGAAGCTCTTTAATCTGATAAAGTCCCACTTGTTTATTTTTTCTTTAGTTTCCCTAGTCTGGGTAGGCATGTCATCCGAAAAGATTCCTTTATAACCAATGTCAAATAGTGTGTTGCCTATATTTTCTTCTATGAGTTTTATAGTTTCAGGTCTCACCTTCGGGTCTTTGATCCATTTTGAGTTAATTTTTGTGAATGGCGATAGCAGATGGTCCACTTTCATTCTTTTGCATGTGGCTGTCCGGTTTTCCCAACACCATTTATTGAAGAGACTTTCCTTTCTCCATTGTATGTTCTTAGCACCTTTGTCGAAAATTAGCTGTCCGTATATGTGTGGTTTTATTTCTGGGCTTTCAATTCTGTTCCATTGATCTGTGTGTCTGTTTTTGTACCAGTACCATGCTGTTTTGATTACTGTTTCTTTGTAGTATGTTTTGAAGTCAGGGATTGTGATGCCTCCTGCTTTGTTCTTTTTTCTTAGGATTTCTTTAGCTATTCGGGGTCTTTTGTTGCCCCATATAAATTTTAGTATTCTTTTTTCTATTTCCGTGAACAATGTCATTGGGATTCTGATTGGGATTGCATTGAATCTGTAGATTGCTTTAGGTAATACAGACATTTTAACTATGTTTATTCTTCCAATCCACGTGCATGGGATATCTTTCTATTTCTTTATGTCATCATGGATTTCTTTCAATAATGTCTTGTAGTTCTCATTGTATAGGTCCTTCACCTCCTTGGTAAGATTTATTCCTAGGTATTTTATTCTTTTTGATGCAATTGTAAATGGTATTATCTTTTTGAGCTCTCTTTCTGTTAGTTCATTATTAGCATACAGAAATGCAACTGATTTTTGTAGATTGGTTTTGTACTCCACAACTTTGCTGTAGTTGTTGATTGTTTCTAATACTTTCCCAACAGATTCTTTAGGGTTTTCTATATATACAATCATGTCATCTGCAAATAGTGAGAGTTTCACTTCTTCGTTACCTATTTGGATTCCTTTTATTCCTTTTTCTTGCCTAATTGCTCTGGCCAAAACCTCCAGTACTTTGTTGAACAGGAGTGGTGAGAGTGGGCAGCCCTGCCTCATTTCTGTTCTCAGAGGAATGGCTTTCAGTCTTTCCCCGTTGACTATGATGTTGGCTGTGGGTTTGTCATAAATAGCCTTTATTATGTTGAGGTACTTTCCTTCTAGTCCCATTTTGTTGAGAGTTTTTATCATAAATGGATGTTGTATCTTGTCAAATGCCTTCTCTGTGTCTATTGAGATGATCATGTGGTTTTTATTCTTTGTTTTGTTGATGTGATGTATCATGTTGATTGATTTGCGGATGTTGAACCATCCCTGCGTCCCTGGTATAAATCCCACTTGATCATGGTGTATGATCTTTCTTTTTTTTTTTTTTTTTTAAGATTTTATTTATTTATTTATCTTCCCCCCAAAGCCCCAGTAGATAGTCGTATGTCATAGGTGCACATCCTTCTAGTTGCTGTATGTGGGACGCGGCCTCAGCATGGCCAGAGAAGCGGTGCGTCGGTGCGCGCCCGGGATCCGAACCCGGGCCACCAGCAGCAGAGCGTGCGCACTTAACCACTAAGCCACGGGGCCGGCCCTATGATCTTTTTAATGTATTGTTGTATTCGGTTTGCCAATATTTTGTTGAGGATTTTTGTATCCAATGTTCATCAGCGATATTGGCCTGTAATTTTCTTTCTTTGTATTGTCTTTGTCTGGCTTTGGCATCAGGGTGATGTTGGCCTCGTAGAATGATTTAGGAAGTGTTCCATCTTCCTCTATTTTTTTGGATAGTTTGAGAAGGATGGGTAGTAAATCTTCTTTGAATGTTTGGTAAAATTCACCGGAGAAGCCATCTGGTCTTGGACTTTTATTTTTTGGGAGGTTTTTGATTACTATTTCAATCTCTTTACTTGTGATTGGTCTATTCAGATTCTCCATTTCTTCTTCGTTCAGTTTTGGGAGGTTGTATGAGTCTAAGAATTTATCCATTTCTTCTAGATTGTCCAATTTGTTGGCATATAATTTCTCATAGTATTCTCTTATAATCCTCTGTATTTCTGTGGTATCCATTGTAATTTCTCCTCTTTCATTTCTAATTTTATTTATTTGAGCCTTTTCTCTTTTTTTCTTAGTAAGCCTGGCTAAGGGTTTGTCGATTTTGTTTATCTTCTGAAAGACCCAACTCTTTGTTTCATTAATCCTTTCTACTGTTTTTTTGGTCTCAATTTCATTTATTTCTGCTCTGATTTTTGTTATTTCTCTCCTTCTGCTGACTTTGGGCTTTGTTTGTTCTTCTTTTTCTAGTTCTGTTAGGTGTAATTTAAGGTTGCTTATTTGGGCTTTTTCTTGTTTGTTAAGGTGGGCTTGTATCGCTATGAGTTTCCCTCTCAGGACCGCTTTTGCTGCATCCCATATGGTTTGATATGGCATATTATCATTTTTGTTTTTTTCCAGATAGTTTTTGATTTCTCCTTTAATTTCATCAATGATCCATTGGTTGTTCAGTAGCATGTTGTTTAATCTCCACATTTTTGTCACTTTCCCAGTTTTTTTTTCATGGTTCATTTCCAGTTTCATAGCATTATGGTCTGAAAAGATGCTTGTTATGATTTCAATCTTCTTAAGTTTATTGAGGCTTGCTTTGTTTCCCAACATATGGTCTATCCTAGAGAATGTTCCATGCGCCCTTGAGAAGAATGTGTAGTCAGCTGTTTTTGGATGGAGTGCTCTGTATATGTCTACTAGGTCCATCTCATCCAGTTTTTCATTTAATTCTACTATTTCTTTATTGACTTTTTGTCTGGATGATCTATCCATTGCTGTAAGTGGGGTGTTAAGATCCCCTACTATTATTGTGTTGTTGTTAATGTCTCCTTTGAGGTTTGTTAATAGTTGCTTTATGTACATTGGTGCTCCTATGTTGGGTGCATATATATTTATAAGTGATATGTCTTCTTGGTGGAGTGTCCCTTTTATCATTATATATTTCCCTTCTTTGTCTCTCTTAACCTGTTTTATCTTGAAGTCTACTTTGTCTGATATGAGTATGGCAACACCTGCTTTCTTTTGTTTGCCATTAGCTTGGAGTGTTGTCTTCTATCCTTTCACTCTGAGCCTGTGCTTGTCTTTAGTGCTAAGATGTGTTTCCTGAAGGCAGCATATTGTTGGGTCTTGCTTTTTAATCCATCCTGCCACTCTGTATCTTTTGATTGGAGAGTTCAATCCATTTACATTTAGGGTAATTATTGACATATGAGGGCTTAATGTTGCTGTTTTGTCACTTATTTTCTGGTTCTTTTGCGTTTCCTTTGTTTCTTGTCCCATTTGTTTCAGACTGCCAATTCAGTTTGGTTGTTCTGTCTTATGACTCTTCTAGTTTTCTCTTTGTTTATCATATGTGGTTTTGTTTTGATTATTTGTTTAGTGGTTACCTTGAGGTTTGTGTAAAAAATCTTGTGTATGAGATAGTCCATTATCTGATGGCCTCCTATTTCCTTATACTAAGTCAATTCAATCACTTTCCTCTTCCCCTTCTAAGTCATTCTTGTTATACCTTATTCTATCTTGTGTTATGGCTGTGTGTTTACAGTGATGAGGTCAAATTTATTTTTGGTGAGTTCCTTCCTTTGATCTTTGATTTTAGTATTTAAGTGGTTGCTAACCTATTCCGGTAAAGATCTACTATTTTTCTGAGTTTATCTACCTATTTTTCTCCTTGCCCCAAGCTTTGTATTCCCTTTCTCTTCCTTTTTTCAGGCCTGAGGGCCTTCTTGAGTATTTCTTGTAGTGGAGGTCTCATGGCCATGAACTCCCTTAGCTTTTGTTCATCTGGGAGAGTTACTATTTCTCCATCACATTTGAAGGATATTTTTGCTGGATAGAGTATTCTTGGCTGAAAGTTTTTGTCTTTCAGTATTTTGAATATATCATTCCAGTCTCTCCTAGCCTGTAAAGTTTCTGTTGAGAAGTCCGCTGAGAGCCTGATATGAGTTCCCTTGTACGTTATTTTTTGTTTTTGTCTAGCTGCCCTTAATATTTTTTCTTTGTCATTGACTCTGGCTAGCCTTACCACTAGGTGTCGTGGAGAGGGCCTTTGTCTGTTAATATATTTACGTGACCTGTTGGCTTTGCTTACTGGTATTTCCTGCTCCTTCCCCAGATTTGGGAAGTTCTCAGCTATTATTTCCTTGAATAGGCTCTCTGTTCCTCTTTTCCTCTCTTCTCCCTCAGGAATACCTACAATTCTTATGTTACATTTCCTAATAGAGTCAGATATTTCTCGGAGACTTTCTTCATTTGTTTTTAGTCTTAGTTCTCTCTCCTCTTCCATCTGGAGCATATCTGTATTCCTATCCTCTAAAAAGCTAATTCTTTCCTCCATATTGTCAGCTCTGTTCTTTAAAGATTCCAGATTCTCCTTTATCTCCTCCATGTGTTCTTCATCTCCATCAGCACTGATTGGTTTTTCTTTATGATTTCAATCTCTTTTGTGAAGAAACTCCTAATCTCATTGAATTGTTTGTCTGTGTTGTCTCGTATTTCGTTGAGTGTTTTTATGATAACTATTTTGAAATCTCTGTCGTTTAGATTATGGATTTCTGTGTCTTTGGGGCTGGTTTCTGGGTGCTTGCCATTTTGCTTCTGGTCTGGTGATTTCATACATCTTTGCACTGTGGTTCCTGTGTTGGCTTTGTTTTTCCTCATCCTGGAAATCTCTGGTTGCAATTTGCACCCGCCGCTACTGTGTGGTGGTAAAGGGCTGTGTAGTTTAAGCCCCCTGCGCTCTGCCGCAGTTTTTCTGCTGCCATCCGCAGTTTTTTTGTTTTTTTTTTTTTCGCTGCAATCTGGAGGGGGGTCGGGTTGCTTGGTCTGGTCTGCCGGGGATCACTTGGTCTGGTCTGGGGGGTTGAGCTGCATGGTCCGGTTTGTGGGGAGTGGGGGGCTCTCTCTTTTGCCCTCTGGGTCCCTGACATGGGGGGCTTCTCATTTGCCCCTCGTTATCCACTCTCTGGGGTGCTCAGATGTTGATGGTAGCCCTGTGGCTCTTCTGAGTCCTCTGTGTGGGACTTTCCCACTGGCTGAGAGAGCCCGAAGAGCTATGGTTTCCCAGCCGAGGGCCGCCCCTTCCCCCTCTCTGGGAGCCGCACTGGGACAGGGATCGCTGATCTGATGGGGAGGGAGAGGAGTTCTCCTTACCTCTCCCCACTTCCTCCGGGGGGGCCCAGCATGTTCCGCTCTCAGATGTGCGGCAGTGTGGATCTTTCCGATCTAGCTTTTCACTGTCTGGGATTCCGTTGTTGGTCTGTGACTGTTCCTTTTGTTGTAGCTTATGGGGGGAAGAGTTCACAGGAAAGCTCACTCCCCCATGACGCTGATGTCACTCTATATTTATTTTTTTATAGGTGTAATGATAGTGTCTGGGATTTGCCTCAAAATGATGGAGTCAGAGAAGTTGGGAAAGGAAGGAAGATTTGCCATGAGTTTGTCATTGTTGAAACTGAGTGATGAATAGTTCATGATTGTTCACTAAATGATTCTACTTTTGTATATGTTTAAAATTGTCCATTATTTTGAGATCAAGCAACTTGCTTACATTTCTGTGGTTATTACGTGATGAAACTGGAAACGGAACCCAGGGTTGTTTGTCTCCAGAGCCTGTGCTCTTTGTGACTCTGCTACTCTACCTGTTTCCAAGCCATCCAGGCTGGGGGCTGTTCTCCCCAGCATCCTCCACTCCTGCTCCACCCACTGTTGGGGTACCTCCTGAGTCAGGGCATCCCACTGGAAGGCTCTTTTCCAGGGTGAGCCGTAATTTCAATCCCCTCATCCTGTTTCTTGCCAGAGAAGACTTCCCTGTCCACTGCCACTCCAGGCTCAGTTAGGCAGCCTATGCTGGGTTTCCCAAGTGTCCTCTGCTTCTCCTTCATGGCACTCATCACACTTGTGATTGCTCCTTCAGTGTCCACTTTCTCCTCCTGGCTCTAGCTCCATGGAGGCACGGCCTTCACTGCTGTCTCACTTGTCACTCAGGCCATTTGCCTTAGGTATATGGGTGCAGAGGGGTTGGCCCTCAGCATGGCCAGGTCATTATACGAGGATGAGGTCCCTGGAAGGTTGGCATCCTGGCAGGTCCAAGGACCCCAGGTCAGAGGACCCACAGAGGCCTCACCCCTTAGCCCATGGTGCTTGCTTTGGGTCAGAGACACACGTGATGGGGTGGTCACACAGGGAACATTGTAAGAATTAGACTATTTCTATGGGGTTTGACATTTTAGAGGTAACTGAGTATTATCAGTTATCTTTCAAGGCAACAGAAAATGAGAAACAGTGAACGCAAGCATCAGATATTTAATCTTGCAAAAAAATTGCCACCTTGAGCCTGCATTGTAGTGGGATGTTCTTAGAATTGCTAAAGAGTTGCTGCTTTATCACTTTATCTACTTTTGTTCTATGTGGAAAAGCTCCTGGGATTTGGCCAAAGGGACTGGCATTACATGTACTGTCCCCTAGGGTGCAAGACGGATGTGGAAGGGCAGCTGGGGAGTGTTGTGGAGGGCCCAGCACAGGGGTTTCTGCAGTATGTCACAGCTCTCACTGCCTTTTGTGACCTGGGTCTTAGGGAACGTGAGGACACCAGCTCACAGAAATTGTCCCACTTAACTGTTTGGGTACAAGTTGTCTGATGGCAATGCTTGCTGTGTTTTCTATGACAATTTTTATTTATTATTATTATTTTTTCTTTTTATTTTGTAAATTCAAATATAAAATATATTTAAAAGGAAACTTAAATGTGCCATCTGGGAACACTAAGAGGATACATTTTTTTTCCATCTTGAAAGGAATATGTGTTTATTCTTCAAGAATAAAAGTTAGTTTTGGGGCTGGCCTAGTGGTGTAGTGGTTAAGTTCATGTGCTCCACCTCAGTGGCCTGGGGTTTGCAGGTTTGGATCGTGGGCATGAACCTACACACCACTTATCAAGCCATGCTGTGGTGGCATCCCACATAGAAAAAAATAGAGGAAGATTGGTGCGGATGTTAGCTCAGGGCCGATCTTCCTCACCACCCCCCCAAAAAAAGTTAGTTATTTTTGAGCCAGTCCTGATGGTCTAGTTAAAGTTTGGCATGCTCTGCTTCAGTGGCCTGGGTTCAGTTCCCAGGCATGGAACCACACCTCTCGTCTGTCAGTAGCCATGCGGTGGTGGCAGCTCACATACAAGAACTAGAAGGACTTACGACTAGAATATACAACTACATACTGGGGCTTGGGGAGGGAAAAAAAAAGGAGGAAGATTGGCAACAGATGTTAGCTTGGGGAGAATCTTTCTCAGCCAAAAAAAAAAAAAAGTTAGTTTTTAATCCCCTGTATTTAGGGGATTAAAAATAAATTCAGATTTTATTGCTATTTTCCATTTTTATTTGTGCTGTTCATTATGAAAGTGGGATTTTTTATTTACAAAACGAAATTGATATCATTTTCACATGGTAAAGTATACATAACATTACATTTACCATTTTAAAGTCTATGGTTTAGTAACATTAAGTACATTCACATTGCTGTGCAACCATCATCACCATCCATCTCCAGACCTACTTTCATCTTCCCAAACTAAACTCTGTACCAATTAAACACTAACTCCTCATTCCCCTCTCCACCAGCCCTTGGCAACCACTGTTCTACTTTCTGTCTCTATGAATTTGACTACTCTGGCTACCTCATCTAAGTGGAATCATACAGTATTAGACCTTCCCAATAAGACTGGCTTATTTCACTTAGCATAATGTCTTCAAGTGTCATCCATGTTGTAGTATGTGTCAGAATTTTCTTCCTTTTTAAGGATGAATAATATTCTATTGTATGGATATGATAGTTTTTATTTTTAAAATTCGTATTATGGCAAATTTCAAACATACATAGAAGCACAGAGAATAGTGTAATGTGTTCCCAGGTACCTATTATCCAGCTTCAACAAACTCGTTTGTCTCATCTACACTTCCACCCCCTCAACCTCCTACCTTTGGAAGCTAATTCCAGAAATATCATTTAATCTGCAAATATTCCAGGGTGTATTTAAAAGATCAGGACTCTTATTAAAGATGTAACCATAATACCATTATCACACCCAAAAACATTTAACAATTCCTTAGTATCATGAAATATTAAGTCAGTGTCCAACTTTCTATATAATTTTTTATGTTTGATTTGATTATGTTTTCTCATGTACGTAACTTGCTATTTTAAGCCTCAAGGATCTGGATGGTGGTATAGGGGGTGGTTCTAAACCAGGCTAAATAGGATTTGAATTAATCAGGCTCCAGGTAAACTTCATGTACTTGACAGAATCTTTTCCTCGCCTGTCTGTTCCAGGCTGTTTGCTCACCTCTGAAAGCACCGAGATCTGTGAACCAATCATTCCCTTGCAGCTGAGCGCCCTCAAAGATTTAGCCTCTTATTTATTTGTGCTCTGTGTCCTGGATTTGGCCTCTTACACCCTTCCCCAGGGAAATTTAGTAGTTCCTAGTTTTGAGACAGGTAAGAAGATGGACTCTTGAATGTACCTGGAGCGCTTAACTGCAAGTTGAAATTGAAAAGGTTTATGAGTGAAAAAGAAAGAGAAAGTGAATGAGGGCATTGGAAGACATTGTAAGACAGACCCAACAGATAAGGGTAAGATGAAGGAATTAGCTGAGCAGTTCCTGTGACAAAAGGTTGGCAATAACCATTCCCTGGGGAGAGAGACAACAAAAAAGAGGAGACTCAGGGCAGAATTTTTAGCAACAATCCACGATAAAACTTTCTTCTCCTGTTATTATGATTGTTTTATATTAAATTATGATTGCCAGATAAAACACAGGCTGCCCAGTAAATTTTCAATTTCAGATAAACCATGAATACTTTTTATTTAAAGTGTAAGACTATCCCAAAGTATGTAGACATACTCAAAAAGTATTCACCATTTATTTGAAATTCAAATTGAATCGGGCGTTCTGTATTTTTATTTGCTAAATCTAGTGACCTGACAGTAAACCATGGGGACCCCACTTGTGAAACAGGACTTTTGACGTCTTAGTTTTCTTTCTTGGAAGATGGTTGAATTTTCTTTTCTTTATCCAGTATCCTTGTCCTGCATGTCTGTCTAATGTTATAGCGTTGTATTAAAAAACAGACCCAGTTTACATTAGCACCAAGAGAATAGAATAGTGTTTGTTTCCCTCTATCCTCATCAATGTCAGATATTATCAGTCTTCTAATTTTTGCTAATATTCAGGACAAAAAGTTTGAGAATTGCTGGTTTAGAGCACTTCTTAAACAAGACAAGCTTTTCTTTTGGGATGCCTAGTATCAAAGTTCTGTTTAAAAAGAATTTTAAATTTTATTTTATATTGCAAAAATTTGTACAATGAAATGTAATGACTTAAAACATATTAGCTGTTTTTAAATTTCAATGGTGGATTTCCCTGCTACTTCCGATAAAACTGATCTTTTTTGTGCATACTCAAGTCAAACTCAAGAATTTCAAATTAGCTTTAGCAAAAGCAAATATTTATATTTAAAAAGAAAACATCTGAACTCAGAACTCATTAAGATAAAAAAGTTAATAACTGAAGATGCCTGGTTAGTTAACGCCCCTAATGGCAACATCTAGGTCAGATAACCTATATTGACTTAAAACAGCATTCCCACTGGCTTTGTGTAACCCTATATGCAAGTATTGCAATACAGGATTAACCACCCCCCCCCCCCCCGCTAGACTCTTTAATCTACATTTCCACAAAAAACTGTCGAAAGAACAAATTTCTGCTCAGTTGTTTTTTCCTTTGCCTTAAAAAAACAAATAAGTGCCAGGAATCCCACCCCACCCTGTGACCGAGTAACAGTCAATCACTTATTATTCCTGGATCAAACACAAGCATTCATGCCTACAAAAGCATTTTGCAGTGAATGGGATCTTGGTCTCTACTAAAAACAAAAAATGGCTAAAAAGAGACATTAATTTATTTTCAAATTCTATGGCTAAATTCCTATAATTCCTAACTGGTGAAAATATTGGCAAGCTACTAGATTTTACTTAGGATCAGATTTAGTCCTTTGGTGTCTGCCCAGAGGTGCTATTGAGGCTATCTGTGGCTAGCTTTTTAAGAGACCAAATGTACCTCAAAAGGAATGAATATCGACACTGATGTATAACACACAAGGAAAGGCAGGAGAGAGAACTGAATACTTTTAGTTTTTTGAATAACTAAGTATAACCAATTTTTAGTTTAAAGTTTCAATATTTGGCAAACCAGAAAGGTTACTTCTCAAAATGACCAAACTTATAGCTGAACACTTTCTTTGTATTTTGATGTTAAACCAGGAGTTACATATCTTATCAAAATTCTTATCTAATCAACTAATTCAATCAACCTTACCAAATACAATCACTGTCTATCCAGACATACTCAATGGTCTTCCTTTCCTCAAGCCTAATCAGCCCTAAACCTAATTAACCCTCTAGAAACCAACATATCCCTCCAAAGTGATCAAACCCCTTCCCCTAAGCATTCCCAATCACCCAGTCAGCCAGGAGCCATGATCCATGAAACAAATGTCACTGGGGCAGAGACCGATAATCTTTCAATATCCATTTTTCCTTTCTCCCTTTCACTAATAGAAACCCCTAAATTTTAACCGAGCACATGGCTTCCCAGCTAGACACTATATTTCCCACCATCCTTTGCATCTGGGTGTGGCCATGTGACTAAATTCTGACCAATGGGATTGAGTGGGAATGACATTTTTCGGCTTCAAGGTCAAGTCCTTCAGAAAAAACTGTCCATGCCCTCTCTCTCCCCCTTTCTTTGGGCTGGAATGTTTGAAATAAAGTGATGAACCAGCTTTGATCATTTGAATGAGGACAACAGCATAGGGAGAGTGGAGCGAAAAGAAAGAAGTGGGTCCCTGGGCCACCCTGTAGAGCACTGCAGCCCACGTGCCCCGGACGTCTCTTCTAGCCTCAGATTCCAGTGTAGCAAGACTACCCAATTAAAACCTTTTCTCTGACTTTGAAGATTTTAGCAAGATGCAAATAGCTTTAAAATATCAAGCTTCCTCCTACGGGCTGGAAATCTCAATGTGAGAATAAACAAACAAATAAAAAAAAACAACTTGGAGACCTAATAACTGCCTCAGCCTCAGTTTCCAATGTAACTAACCCACAAAATTAAAAGTTTTCCTTTAAATTGTCTGAAAAATTTGGTCAGAAAGTAAAATGGCTTTCTCACTATATATCTGAAATCCTGATGGTCATTTTTTTTTTTTAATAAACAATCTGGAGCATGAACTCCTCTCAGTTAAACTAAAAACATCCCATAAAACTATAAAGCTACTGCCTTAAAATGATTTAAACAAGGATAATTATGGCTATTAAAAATGTAAATTCCATTTGGTTGAGAATGGTTAGAAACAAAACCCACAAGCAAGGTGCACCAATAGCTTTGATAAAAAACAGCAGCAAGGACATAAATGCTGCCGAAGGCTCGTGGTATCCAGACCAGAGGCGTGTGGGCCAAGCTGTTCCCTTACACCTACAGCTGTGACACAGTGTCTGCCTGTCCCACAGGTCAGAGCCCAAGGCGTGGCCAACCACACAGAGGTTTGGAGGGCTCAGCACTCGCCAAGCCCTTGTGACTCAGATGTTGAAGCCTGTGGTTAACCTGCAGAAACAGAAGTTGGCCCCCAAGTATCCCCGTTACGGTCCAGGAAGGTGAAGTCACCTGAGACTTCTGGTGGGAAATCTGCATTCCCTCAGAGGTGAGCATTTGTGAGAGGCCAATGAGGAACTTTAGAGTTATGAACTACTACAACTATATCTGGATTGTAAATCTGGGTAGAGCAGGAGCCTTTAGCAAGGCCTATGGGCCACAACTATGGACATTTAACACCTGTGGGATGGGTCAGAATGTTATTAATCCTCAATACTTTCAAATGGATGGTGAACTAGCTTTGAACACCTCTTGGTAGTTCCTGCAGCCCCCTTGCATGTCCTCGAGTTTGGTGAAATGGGATTAATTAAAGCATCAGGCCCAGTTGCCTCTTGAGACTTGGGATTTTCTGCCAGAAGATCCAGTTGTGCACTTGGAGGACTATTTGCAAGAAGTGGTGAAGTGGAGGATGCAAATGTTTCACTATTAGGGGAACTGATTCTGCTCCAAAGTGGTTTTTATGCTATTACACCAGGAACATTATCAGAGAGTTGGAGAATAAGTTGGAGTTAGAGACATTTAGTTAGATAGAGCACAGTATATGGAACAGACGAAGTTTGCATAGATTGTCTCCTTGGACAAAGGTGGAGGCAGGCTTTATAAAAACAAAATCTGCCAATGACCTCTCTTTGTCCTTGGGTAAGCCGTTAGGCTGCAAAGAAGGCAGTTTGTCCTTGAAAAGGGCTAACAGAGTTATGAGGAAAGGCAATTCCTAGTTGTATGTGGGTCTCTCTGAGAATCCTTGTCATTTCAGCTATAGAGTGTTCGTCATGTGTCCCTGTCTGTGTCACAGAGCCAGTGTCCTTCCATTGGTATCTGCACCATTTCCCTCATTGGAATTTCTATGGGGAATGAATAATATGTGAATTCTCTGATGACGCTTTTGGACCCAAATTGAATCATGAACGTATGTATGTATGTCACGGCTGTCGATCCCTAGCTTACAGAAAGAGGGAGGAAGCCAGGGTGCTGCCTTGGTTGTAAGACATGGATCATCTGGCTGCGTGTTTGATGTGGTACAACACATGATGAGACCTTAGGAAGCCTAGATGCCAGGATAGGGAATCGTGGTAACTATTATAAATACATCTTCTCTGAGAGACACAAAAGTGAAGCTTTACTGTCATGCTTGTTGGGAGCATGTCCCAAAAGACGAAAGACATTTCACTTATCTGGATCCAGTCAAAGAATCTGATTCCACATACGAACGTATTATTATTTTAGATGTACACAACAAACTAGCATCCATAATCCAAATTACAATTATGTGGCTCATTTCATCAGAAATGAACCTGAGTGAGAATTAAAGGTGAAGAATGTGTTGATCACTTTATCAAAAAATTCATAATTCCATATTATCTAAACTTGATGTTTATTGCCCATAGTACAAAGTCCCTTGATAGCTATTTTAACATGAGCTAGCAGTTGATTGAGAAGATTGTCCTGGCTGTTGTGAGACAGGCTGGGAAACAGATACATATGGAGATAAAAATTTTAAGAAACTATTTTGTTGACTCTTTTATTTTCTCCTAATGTAGCTAAGTTTCTACAGGCAATGGAGCTTTCTAGGAGTAAATGGCAGTTCTTATATTAAAAACAATACAATGCAGAATTAGAATTATGGAGGACTTGGTGGTAGAAACTGTTAATTCTTCGCCAATATCTGGTGGCCCTTTCTTCCACAATCAAACAATCCCCAATTTTTAACCAGGTCACATGGTTGCCCAGAATTAAGGCTGTATTTCTCAGCATCTTCTGCAGTTAACTATGGCCACATGACTAAGTTATAGCCAATGGGCTGCAAGCAGAATTGTCACATGACAGCTTCTAGAAACTTTTCTTAAAGGACAGCTGACATATGCCCTTTGTTCCCTGTATTAGTTAGAATTCTCCAGAGAAACAGAACCAACAGGATATATAGATATAAAAGGAGATTTATTATGAGGAATTGGCTCACACAATTATGGAGGCTAGGAAGTCCCACAGTCTGCTGTCTGCAGATCCTGGAGACCCAGGAAAGCCGGTGATATAATCCCGTCTGAGTCCAAAGGCCTGAGGACCAGGCGAGCTGACAGTGTAAATCTCAGTCTGAGGCAGCAGAGGTGAGATGAGTCGTCCCAGGGAATTCCTCCTTCCTCCATCTTTTACCCTATTCAGGCCCTCAACAGATCGGATGATGCCCACCCACCTTGGGGAGGGCAATTTACTGAGTTCACAGATTCAAATGCCAATCTTGTTCAGAAACACCCTTACAGACACACCTAGAAATAATGTTTAATCTGGGCACCCCATGGCCAGTCAAGTTGACACATAAAATTAACCATCACACTCCCCTTCCTCTTTGTCACTCTTTCTACCCTACTGCTTGTAATGTGGTGTGAGAGCTGGAGCTCCAGCTGCCTTCTTGGACTATGAGGATAAGGACCACACCATTGCGATGGTAAAGCAGTAAACCAGAAGGAGTTTGAGTCCCTGGAGACTTAGAGGAATATAGATCCTATAACATCCCTGGATTACTTAACTTCCAGAGCTTTACACAAGGCAGAGAAATAAACTACTGTCTTGTGTAAGCAGTGTTACCGTGAGGGTCTGCCTTTTAGTTAAACCTAATCCTTACTGATACACACCCTTTTCCTCATGTTTACTTGAGTCTTCATGGGCCTTAGTCAATGGGTCTCTAGTCATTTCCTCTTAGGGGTAAGAGGCCAAACCTTGGTCCCTAGGATCACAAACTCAACATGTCGAGAATGCTGTCTTTCTGTCTACAGCAAGGAATGGGGAAGGTCCAATGAATGCCAAACACTTAAATTTTCCAGCTGCTTCAGTTCGTTGCCAAGATAGTAGCCACGAGTTCCATGAGGCAATGTGACTTCATTTTTACTCTGTAGAGAGCATTGCTAATCCAAAAAAATACACCTAACCTTTGCTTAAAGATGTCAATTCTCTCCCCAAAACCTTGCTGCTAAGGGGAAAAAACCATTAGATGGAAAATAAGTTTTCATTGATTTTCATGGGAAAAATTATGATGCATTTCGATACCCTAAATAGTACTCACAGATAGAAAAATATATTAATTGAACAATGAAAACAAGTTTATGTAACAAACAGCAATTAGAAAGTAAATAAATAGAGTTTGTGTGTAAAATGTAATGAAGTTGACAGTGCTTCCCGAAGGAGGAAGACAGACTTGATGGTGGGTGGGGCTGTGAGAAGGGGTTCTTCGGAAGGTGCAGTATTCTTTCTGCACCATTCAACAATTTTTTAACATTTGGGGGGTTTACGGTAAACTTGCATTCAAACTGCACTATAAAGTTATATCACAGGAAATACTTTGAGGGCAAAATAAAAGTAAATACATGAGTGCTTCAAAAGTTGTAAAAACTAGTGCGTGTGCACAGCCTAGTAAAGAGTCAGGGGAGGTGCTGCCTCTTCACTCCTCTCACTTGGCAATGTGCTTTGGGTTCATCCCTAGGTGGCAAACAATTCCTCTTTGTTCCATAGGACATCCTCCGACTAGAAACTGCTGTGCCAAGTAATAAGTTGGTGAATGTGTCTTTGCCTGAAACCCTAAAGTCAAAATATTACTTCTTGTAGCATATGTCGTTGGGTGAAAACATTGTTATACTGAAAAAAAAAGAAGTCACTGTCTGAAAAGTGTATAACCTTGCAAAGCCACAATGGCAGCAAGCCATTACCGAACTGTCTTTCTGTGGGGTAAGTGTGCAGCTGAGGGCAGGGGCAGGAAGAGGCAGCAACCCAGTCTCTTCACAGGGTCTCACACTGGTAACAGTGAGCTCAACCCTTAGGAGATGTGGCGAGAGCCTGAGACTGCAGACAAGCCTTTGCCACACCGAGCCTCCCGGGTGGGGCCCTGGGCCTAAACGCTCTGCTGTGTTTTCTTTCAGCCAGACTTCAGGGACTCAGGGTGGGTATGGGCTGAAAGTTTTAGTGCTTCCACCAAGCTGCTGTAGGGTTTCCCGAATCGGCGTTTGCTTGGCGACTTCTAAAGAAACAGCACTGAGGCCTGCCCCTGAGGGCCAGAGTCCGCTTAGGAGCTTGTTTTGTTAAAGGACGAATGGAGTAGTGTTGGGCAGTGAAAGGCGTGGGAGAAAGAACAGGATGATTCACGTGTACCGGCTCGCTCTGTCCCCCCCGTTTTTTCTGAAACCCCTTGAATGCCGGGTCCATTCTTCCTCCTCCCCGGCCCCACTGGGGGCCTCGCTACGTGCAGCCAGGGCCAAAAGGGCGTGGGCTTTGGGGTGGGACAGAACTGCCCTCAAACCCCGCATTTCCCTCCCTGACCACTGGCCCGTCTGTCTTCTTCACGTCCCCGCCACCTCCCCCAACCTCCCTCCGACCTGGCGTTCTCCTCGAGTTGCGTCACATCACGTTTTTTCTTAGCTCACGTCACCACGTACGAGTGTTCAATCGGCCCTCGTATCAGAGACTCTTAGTGCTGGACCTGAATCTCCTGGAGTGCTCCTGGCATCCTTTTGTCCCTCTAGCGGTTCAGTTACGTTAGGAGACTTGCTTCTCTGGGTTCTGTTTGCTTTGCCGTCTGGCGCTGGCTCCCTGCCGCTGGCGCGCTTCGGGCAGGCGCCATCCCGGGAGGAGGGCGGGACTGTGGTCCGCCCACGTGGATCGGGTGTGAGGCACCGGCCAGCTGTGAGTCCTTTAATAGGCCCCAGGCCGCAAGGGTTAGTAAAACCCGAGGCAACCCCTGCTCAGGGGCAGAGAGGCATCCGCTCAGCCTAGAGGCCAGAGAGACCCCCAGCTCCCCCAGCGACCCTGACCTGGAGCCAGAGCCCTGCCCCTGTGGCCCGTCCAACCTGACTCTGTGGATGCCACCGTGTTCCTCTCTTTCCTGCCCCAAGACTCGTGCTTGTCTCCAGGATCTCCTCTGGCACCGAGGAGGATTCCTGCGCCAGCTTCATCTTGGGGGCACTAACTGAGCCGGGGCATCGCCCACGCCCTCGGAGCCTCAGCGGCCGCCTGTGTTAGGAGAACGGAGT
This sequence comes from Ceratotherium simum simum, assembly GCF_057802395.1. Classification (NCBI taxonomy): domain Eukaryota; kingdom Metazoa; phylum Chordata; class Mammalia; order Perissodactyla; family Rhinocerotidae; genus Ceratotherium; species Ceratotherium simum. The sequence continues at coordinate 39,936,236 of NC_141928.1, read as the reverse complement.
AGCTGGAGTGGGGCTGGGTCGTCAGGCATCGTGGATTCTGCAGAATAATCTGACATTTTTTTCAGAATCTTCCTCACCCCTTCCTCTCATCTAGAACCTTTGAGATTTTATTTTTTATATTTTCATCTTTGATTCCTCTGGGATTTATCTGGTGTTTGGGGAGGGGCCTTATGAAACTGAGACGCACAACAAACTGCTTCTCAGAGCCTGGTTCTGAGGATGTGGAAAGAAGCAGGATATTGGAACCAACTGTTGTCGGGAACAACCGCCGCTTGCTGCTGACGGGGGCAAACGGCTTGTGGAGCAACACGGACAGGCGCAGGGAGCAAACCCGAGGAGCAAGTCCCTCTTTTCTCCGCCGGCCTTCTCCCTCTAGCGCCCCCTACGGGCACCACCAACAGGGAGCCAGCAGGCAAAGCAGAAATGCGGTTTGGAGTCCCAGCCCAGCACCACCAAGCTGAGTACAGAGGATAGCTTTGAAGCTGAGAGACGACTTAACAATTAGCACATGGACTTTATCACATATTAAATGACTGTATGTATTTGGTCTACTTCTAGACTCTGTTCTGTTCCAATGATCTATTTCTCCGCCAGTACTAAGTTTATATATATTTTTTAATTACTGTACTTTTATACATTTTGACATGTGGTAGGACTAGTTCCCCCTTGGTTTTTTTCCAAAAATTTCTGGCTGTTCTGACACGTTTTTCCGTATGTATTATATTATATAAAATACATATTATTTCTATGTGAATTAGAATTAGCTTGTCAGTGATTGGAATCACATTGAATTTCTGTTAATTTAGGGGACTTGAGAAGTTTACACTAATGAGATTTCTTATCCAAGTTATATCTTTCAATTTATTCAAGTATTCCTTTGAGTTCTCTCAATAGAGTATTACGCTTTTATTCATGTAAGTGTTGTGGATTCTTAACTTTATTCTTAGATACTTCCCCCCCAGTTCATTGCTAATATAAATTCTTTTTTCTCCCATTATATTTTCTCCTGGTTACTATTTGTATGAAAAACTTGATTTTTTTTTTTTTGTGAGGAAGATTAGCCCTGAGCTAACATCCGATGCCTATTCTCTCTTTTTGCTGAGGAAGATTGGCCCTGGGCTAACATCTGAGCCCATCTTCCTCTACTTTATATGTGGGATGCCACCACAGCAAGGCTTGATAAGCGTTGCTCCTGTGCACGCCTGGGATCCGAACCTGCGAACCCCAGGCTGCTGAAGGGGAGAGCATGCACTTAAACTGCTACGCCTGATTTTTGCATGTTAACTTCATAACCAACTTCTTTGTTGAATTCTGTTTTTTTAAAAACATTGCTTTTCAATTGATTTTCCTGTTTTGTCCAGGTATAAAATTAATAGTACATAAGTTGTCAATAATAAAATTATTCCCTACTTTCTTCTATTTTCACTTCATATTTCTTTCTGTTCTCTAATTCAGTGGTTGGTATTGTAATGGGTTTGATCTACTCATTCATCATTCAGCATAGGTGCAGACTTTTTCTTTTCTGAGAAAGATTCGCCCTGAGCTAACATCTGTGCCAATCTTCCTCTATTTTGTATGTGGGTCACTGCCACAGCATGGCCGCCAATGAGTTGTGTAGGTCCATGCCCGGGAACCAAACCTGGGCCACTGGAGCAGAGTGTGCCAAAATTCACCACTAGGCCACAGGGCTGGGCCCCCCACCTTTTTTTCCCCCCACACTGAGGAAGATTCACCCTGAGCTAACATATGTGCCAATCTTCCTCAATTTTTTAGTATGTGGGCTGCCAGCACAGCATGGCTGCTAACAGAATGGTGTAGGTCCAGGCCAGGGAACCAACCCTGGCCGCCTAAGTGGAGTGCACTGAACTTAACCACTAGGCCACTGGAACTGGCCCCAGACTGCTTTATTAGAGACACAGATTTAATTTTGTTAAAGAACACACTCATTCCTATTTTATTAGAAGTTAAAACTCAGAAACTGATTTTTAACTTTTTCAAACAGCTTTGGGGAATCTATTGAAATGATCACTCTTTTCCTCCCTTGATCTATGAATGAGGTGAATTATTCCAGTGGATATTCTCAAATTGCTCCACCTTTACATTTTTGAAATAAATCCACTTGGATATGGTTTATTATTCTTGTAATGTGTTGCTGAATTATATATGTATATACACAGACACACACACATTCATACATGAGGTGGGTCTCTGGTTTTCTCCATTATACCTTCTTTGTCCTGTTTTTCCTGTTTCAGCATCAATGTGATGCTGTCTTGGTTGAAGGAATTTGGAATATATCTTTCTTGCTGTATGCTCTGAAATAATTTAAACAGTATTAAAACCTTTCATTCCCTGAATATTTAATAACATTCATTTCTCTGGGCCTGGAACATCTCAAGAGAAACTCTGGGCCTGGAACATCTTAAGGTGGTAACTGACAATTTCTCAATTTCTTCTTAGGTAATTGGTTTTTTTAGGTTGTCTATCTCTTTAATGGTTAATTGGGTAGTTTATTTTTTCTTAGAATGTAATTTTTTCCCCAGATTCTCACACTTTTTTCAGAGTAGAGAAAAAATATTCTTATAGAATTTCTTTTCTTGGCAACAGTTGTATCCTCTTTGAGTTAGGTGGTGCCTCTGGATTGGGAAACTCCTGGGATCCCCAAGGGGTTGAAGATGAAGGGCAGGCTGAGCAGGTAGAGCCCTACTCCCTCCATTGTCTCCCACCTCCACTCTGCCCCCACCCCTGCCCTGCTTCCACTAAAGCAGATCCACTTAATATTTGGAGTTTCAGCTTAAAGATTTCATTGGGGATTTGGTCACGAGAATAAAAGCCTGAAAAATCACTGACCCAGAACTGTGAGGTTGAAATAATATATTTGTTTCAATAAGTATAATGAGAGTATTCCTGGCCCCCAAAAGAGTTTATCCATTCTGATCATTTTCATTTGGGGGATTTTAGGAATGGGGACCTATATTGTATGGTACCACAGCAATAATTTTTCAGAAAGACTGATGACCTAGGTCAATGAAAACTTTCTCCAGTCTTGTTGTCTCTTCTTGGTACTGTTAATGCATCTTGTTCTTTTTGAAAGCATGGGCCAGGAGAAAGGTGACTGACTTTGAAAGGCAAGGAATGTGAAGTTGGAGGGTGGGATAGAGGTGGCCATTGTTCCTAGAGAAAACAAATCGTGATTTCTAACTTAACAGCTACATTAGGATCATGTAATTTGTAACATAGAAAGATATGGCTGCCATTACTCAGAGGAAGAGGAAGTGAGTAGGGGACAGCTAACAAGAAGGGGCTTCATTCACGTGTTTCTCTACACCAGACTGATGTTAGTCACCCCCGGGGAAACAGAGTTACCTCAGCAGCATCAGTATTATTCCCAAGGTATTTTCAGAAATATCATATTCTATTGCTGGAATAAACTAGATGATGCTCTCGACACAGTTTAGTAGCTGCTAGTTGGGTAATGTTGAGTGATTCGGGCACAGGAGGAAGGACTGGGGCTGTCTAGGCTGGAGGGGACCAGAACTATCTTCATATCTCAGAAGGAAGCAGCCTAGTGCATTTCATGTAGAGGCACAAAGCTGGATTAGGACTGGAAGGTAGTAGCCACTGGAGAGTATATTTTAGCACAAGGCAAGGAAGAATTTGCTAGTAGGGCTGAATGAAACGGCTCAAATCTAGAAGTACTGAATTCTTTGTCACTGTAGGTGTCCAAGCAGATGCTGGATGACTGGGGTCAGGGATATTGGAGAGGAACTCCATGCAGCATGTAGATACGACTGAACGAGAAGCCCTCTGAAGCCCCTTCTAACAACACTTTGCACAGTTGGGCAAGTGTCTGAAGTTTGCTTGAGTGGCCGCTAGATTCTCTACTGGTGCAAAGTAGAAATCAGGAACATGACTGACTAACCTAAGAAAATGAAATTTTATTAACAAAATGTGCATCCTTATCTAATGCAATTCATTTTTAATAAATATAAAAAAACCAAAATTTTTGCTTTCCAAAATATTCTCAAAATTGGATTCACTTTCTAAATTATCTTTTTAAATGTCTACCAATATTCTCAAAATTTAATATAACTTGCCATAAAACTGCTTCTATCCATCATCTGCCATCTCTGAATCACTCGTCTGTCTTCTGTGTCTATTGTTCTAGACAGGAACTATGTCTTCCTCTGTTCTACATGGCACATAGCACTGTGCAGCATTCATAATACTACTAATAATTACCATTTACAAAGCACTCATTTCCAGTATCTTATCTAATCCAAGTAAAATTAAGTGGTTAGGTTTTAAAATATGAAGAAATAGGCTGAGAGAAGCTAAGCAACCTGCACAAGTTCATAGGTAAGAACATGCTTCCCAATTTTTATTGTCCTGAACTATGGAGGTTCAGGAAATGCTACAGACTTTCTATCTCTTGGAAATTCACAGTGTACTTTAGCATATTAAAGTCTCTGAGAATTCCTGGAGCAAAGAAACCCGTCGAACTGTAGCCCCAAAGCCTTCAAACATACTTAACTGCTATCTCTTTCCTTCCTTCCTTCCTTTCTCCCTCCCTCCCTCCTTCCCCTCCCTCCCTCCCTCCTTCCTCCATCCCTCTGTATCTACCTACCTATCATCTACTTTTTTTTTCAGAATATGAATTATCTACCAGAATACTAGTTTTTCTATTGGGAATTGCTATAAGTGATAAATAACAAATTCAAGCTCTGTACACCGTCTTTAATTTAATTTACTAGCAGTGTTTCGTAATGTTCAATGCATCAAAAAAATAGTTTTATCACAACTAGAAAGAAATTCAGTTTATCAAAATAGGTTATTCCCACCCAAAAGCTCTCTATGTGGAGAACTCGTCTTTGTCTCTTCTTAGCACTTCAGGCAAACTGAATCTAATAAACAAAAGCCCCAAATACAAGTTCCACTTCCTCCTGTCCCCCGGACTCTCCTGGTGACGCCAGTAGGGGTGGCAAAGTTGCTGGGAGAGTCATCTCTCTTCCCTGTACTGACTCCACAGCTTAGACACAGTCAGGGCCACCGGGATTGCTCTACTGTTCCCATCTCCTTGGTTTTACCATGTGTTCAGGATGCCTTCATACAGTTAGAGTATTTTCTGTCTGGCATCTGCTGAAGCTGCCAGACATATAGCCAAAACTCAGGAGACACACTCTGAAAAGTTAAACATTCCCTGAAAATGGACTTAAGGGCGAGAGACCATTCCAGTTAACTTGACTTGGCTTTTGAATGGCAGCTGTAATGACTAGAAGTCCCTTCTTACACGGGAATGAGAATCACAGATGATCCCCTACATCACTGGCTGAAGTATTTCTGAGCCACCAGGTTCCTCACAGCAGCCTTCACGTCCTTGTTCCTCAGGCTGTAGATGATGGGGTTGAGCATGGGGGTCAGCACTCCATAGAGAAGGGGGATGAGCTGGTCTGAAAGGTCCTCTTTGTCTGTCCCTAGGAAGTCCTTAGACTTGGGCTTCCCGTACATGAAGAATAAAGTCCCATAGAATATGATCACCACAGTGAGGGGGCAGAGCTGGTGGAGAAGGCCTTTTTTCTCCCCTCAGCTGAGGGGATCCTCAGGATGGTAGCAATGATGAATACGTAGGAGACAAAAATGAATAGGACTGGGACCCCCAGGAAGATCACATTTGTTATCCCCATACTGATCCCATTAATGGAGATGTCAGGACAGGCCAACTTCAGGACAGCCAGGATCTCACAGGTGAAGCGGTCGATGACACTGTCCCCACAGAAGGGCAGCTGAATTGTCAAGGATGTGCGTACCACAGAAGCAGCACCACCAACAGCCAGGAGCTGGCAGCCATGGGCATGTAGGCAGCCTTGCTCATGACCCCGGGGTACCTAAGGGGGTTGCAGATGGCCAGGTAGTGATCAAATGCCATCATGCCCAGCAGCACACACTCTGTAGCTCCCATGGCAAAGGAAAGAAACATCTGCACGGCACAGGCTGAGAAGAAGGTGGTTTTCCTGGGGGTCAGGAAGCTGTCGAGAATGAGGGGGACTGATGAGGTTGTGTAGCAGATGTCCAGGAAGGAGAGGTTTCCCAGGAAGACGTACATGGGCGTGTGTAGGCAGGGGTCAAGGGTGGTCACCAGGATGAGGACCCCATTGCCCAGCAGGATCCCCAGGTACATCAGCAGGATGAGCACAAAGAACGTTTTCTCCAGCTTTGGGTGGGCTGAGAGGCTCAGGAGAATGAACCCCACCACAGGGGAGGTCCAACTGGCTTCTTTCATGTGACATCCCCTCTTCGTCAGCAAAGCACAAAAGCAGCACATCAGGTTTTCTCGAGAAGAGTCTCAGGCGTGCGGTATGTGGTGAAGTCCTTGCTGCATAACAGCAGAGCATGTGTGTGTAAGAGAAAAATAACTGAGAGAGACAGCAGAGGAGTCCTTAGCTCTTAGATGAGAGAAGGTCAGAGCTGGAACAGAGCTTACAGTGGGCCAGCACTGGCTGAGGACCTCAAACATTCCAGCTGTGTGTGAGGAATCCTCCAGTGTTGCTGCATCCTCTCATCCCCGTAGAGGCAACTGAGGCCTAGAGAAGGGAAGTGACCTGAGTCTTCTGAGTAAGCTGGTGACAGAGACAGGACTTGAACCCAGCAGAGCTAATCCCCAGTCAGGAAGGCCTTTCCCTCTGCATTATGATTAATGGCTGGAAAATGCTAGGAATTATTTCTCTTTAATGTAAATGTATAGAAATTTCATTTAATCTGACCTTTCTTAGATTCTCAGAGGGGAAAATCCCCAAACGGATCCAATTCTTAGAACTATCAAATTTTCAGGCCTCTTCAAACTTTGGTTACATTTGGAAGGAACTGGTATGAAAGTGTTAATCCACATCCAGACAGAAACACGCCTGGGCGAAGGCTCAGCCATAACAAGGATTGCTTCTTCAGTCTGTCCACCATCAGTGACACAGACTTGACTGTTGTCTGCGTTGGGATTTGCCTATTTTAGATACCGACTGATAGCAACACATGTGGTGGTTCCCACATGGGGAGGAACTTGATGAAGTCAACACAGGGATTGATTGGAGTGATTGCACCCCCATGATGTGATGACAACTGTGCAGCCACCGACCGTCAGCTCAGATATTAACAACCACACTGACCGCAGTCATCAGATAGGAGGGTTTATGCCATCAACTTCTAATTCCATTGCCTTAAAATATTGGAGAAATTCTTAGCCAGGGGTGACTAGGGAATGTTTTTTCTTTGTCCTTTTATGTTTATATTATATTCTTGTGTAATATTCTGGCTCTCTAACCCCACACTTGTGTTCCACACAGGCGGCTGGCTTATAGGAAGGCCCGTATGCCTTTGTGTGGAGGATTTCTAGTCCCTAAACTGCAATTACCCAGACTTTAAATTCAGAATCCTCACCGATAATATTTTGATAGCTCCTTCTTAATTGCAATGGGGTGTGTGTGTGTGTGTGTGTGTGTGTGTGTGTAGCAGTGGCTGGATGACGGAAGACGAATGGTTAGTATTAACGAGCATCTACTCTGTGCCCTATTCTTTGGAACACCCTATGGAGCAGATATTGTCACTCGAGTTTTATACATGAAGTAACCGAAGCTCAGAGGAGCTCAAGATTTTGCTCCGTGGGTTGAATGACAGCGCTGGGGCTGGGTCGCAGGGCCCAAGTCGGAGTTCCTGCCACCAAACAGCTGTCTCCCTCTCTTGGTGCACAGATTTTTGAAAGATTCTGTCTCTCCAAACCAGCTCTGTCCATCCTCTGATCTGTCTGGTCGTCCAGCGGGCCCTCCTCGGTCATGGTAAGAGAGTTAACATCAAACGTGTTGTTGGGCAGCGTGCTCCCTCCTCGGTCCTAGTCAGAGAGTTTACCGCAGACGTGTTGTCCGGCAGCGCGCACCTTTCTCGGTCCCGGTGAGAGCTGACGTCAGACGTGCCATCTGGCAGCGCGCTCCCTCCTGGGCCCTGGTCAGAGTTTACCTCAGAAGGGCTGGCGGGCAGCGCGCTCCCTCCTCAGTCCTGGTCAGACAGTTTACGACAGACGTGCTCTCCGGCAGCGCGCTCTCTCCTCGGTCCTGGTCCCAGTTTACGTCAGACGTGCTCTCCGGCAGCGCAGCTCCCGCCCTGAATTGACCCGGGGTTTCTTCACCTCTGCACTATTGACATTCTGGGCTGGAGAATTCTTTGTCGTGGGGGGCTGTCCTGTGCCTTGTAGAATGTCAACAGCGCCCCTGGCCTCTGCTCACCTGTTGCCAGTAGCACCTGCTCCCTGAGTTGTGACAACTAAAAATGTCCCGACATTGCCTAATGTTTCTGGGAGGAGAGGGAGGGGCACAACTGTGCCCAGCAGAGGGCTAATCCCGGAGAGGTCTCCCCTCATGCAGCCAGAGGTCTCCCTGTATTTCCTGGGCAAGCCTACTGCCCTTCCCCCGCCCTCAGCATGAGGGATGTGTGCTCAGCACAGGCCCACTCTGGGCGCCCACCGTGAACTTCTGCCCCAACTTATCTCACGTTCCTCCCACCGCCTCTCCCGGCCCCTCCAGAAAATCAAAAGCAAACAGTACAGTGCCACAAACAAGATTCAACAGTGACAAGGACAGGCTGTGGTTGCAGAGGCCAAGGGAAGCGGTTTCTGTTAGAGAAGCCATCCTGTCCACTCCCATCAGACAAATCTTTGCACACAGAAGCTTCTGCCCGTGGATAATGTGTGTGGGCGTGAGTGACGTACAGGATTTGACCTGTGTTAGAGCTGCATCCACGCAAGTCTTAGTGCCTGTCGTGGAAAAGCTGCTGATTGAAAGCTGGTTCAATTGGAATGAACTGAACTAGGAAGACCCTGCACACTGAGACCAGAGCTGTGGGACCTGCCCCCGCCCGTGACATGGATATTCTGGGTAGCTTGAGCAAGTCCCTTCTCCTCCCTAGGCCTCAGCTTCCCCGCATGCAGCATGAGAAGGCTGAATCAGGTGCTTCCCAGGGCATCCCAACTCTGTCGGGCACTGCGGGGTGCTGTCCTAGGCAGGCAGGGAGCAGTGCTTGGTGAAGGTGACTCCGCACTCCTTTGGGTGTGGGGAGTGTGTGTGTGTGTGTGTGTGTGTGTTAAGGGGAGATCTGAATGCTTGGTTTCCCATCAAGAAATGGTCAGCAAGAAGTAGAGCTGTGTCGGGCTTTGGAGGGGACTCAGGACGGAAGAAAACCAAGAGCTCCCACACCTACAGCGGGAGGAGGGAGGGCGGGGCAGCCAGCAGGAGAGCAAGGGGCAGGGAAGCTTCCACCTTGGCGCCTGCATCCTGCAGGTGTGGTGCCTCCGCTTGTCCCAGGGACCCGGCCTTGCTGTGGTCTCGTCCCCACCTGTCTCGGGAGCCAGCAGGCAGCTGAGAAATGGGAGGCAACCCAGTGTGGTCAAAAGAGCCGCACATCCTCTCCTACGGCCTTTCTGGAGAGCCGTGTGCCTAGAAAAAGGAAAAACCTGAAAAACCTGCACACCCATCACCCCAGCAATCCCACCTCTGGGAGATAATTCTGAAGAACCAATGAGAGCGGAGGGCCAGCATCTCGCAACAATGGCGTTCATCACAGCAGTATTTGTGAGTGAAAATCAACAAAAACAAAATAACTGTCCACCAATAAATGCCTTAGTCAATTGAGCCATTTCATATAAGGGAATATTAGGCAGACATTAAACTTCTGTTTATATTTTTTACACTATAATATTATGACATTACAATGATAAATTAAAAGAGAGAAGACAAAATTGTAGACACTGTTACTATCTCAATCAGGTAAATGACGTGTGTGGATACAAGTGACTGGAGAAAATTATAGCAAGGTCAACAGGGGCGAGGGCTTCCTCTTTGAACGACTTCAGTATCACCAAATTTTCTGTCCATACAATGGGCACAAGTTACTTTGTGTTCAGGGGAGAAAATCTCAGTGTTTCTAAAAGGAAAGGGAGAAAAAAGGAAAGAGTAGCCGCAGACTGGGACTCAGACGAAGAGGGTCTGGGTCCCGGCTCGCGGGTCTGCTCACCCTCTGACCCGAGGAAGGCCCTCTCTTCTGAGCGTCTGCAGGAGGGGGTGGGAATCCTGCCCACCTCCCTCCCCGGCTCCGGGCTTCGTGTGAGGGTGGAGCAGCAAGGGCAGGGCAGGAGTCCTGGTCAGTGGGAGCCCCGGGGAGCGTGGGGGACGGCCCCGCTCCCTCCCCGCTGCTCCCCGCGGCTCCAGCACCTCTGCGGGCAGGAGTCCCGGAGCAGGGGCAGGGCGGGGAGGAAAGTCCGTCTTTGGGAAATGCTCTGCAGAAGGCGCGGCCTCCGCCTCTGTCCTCGCCGTAGCCCAGCTCTCCCCCCGTGTCCTGCTTGTGGCCACTCCTCTGCGTCTCCTGATCCCAGACAGGATTCTCAACTCCTCACAGCGCCCCGGGCCAGACCCTGGATGCCAGGGAAAGACCCCAGACCCTCCCCTGCCCCACTTCCGTTACCTCTGAGACCCTCATTCTTCCTTCTCCTCCCAACTCCTGGGAACTTGAGCCTCTGGTGGGTGTTTCTCTCACGTCCTTCCTCCAGCTGTGCAGGCTGACTGGGTGTCTCAGCCACAGACTCCTCACGTAGAGCACATGTCATCCTGGTCTGAGGCCCGGAAATCCCAAGGGATTTCCCCAGCGGTGAAGGGAGACCTCAAGCAGCAGCCGTGGACGCCAACAGGGACCCTGCTGATCCCAGGAGCAATTTAAAGGTTGGAATGTCAAGTGTGCACAGAGTGCAGGCCCTCAGCATACCTGGGGGCTGCAGGGACCACACCCCCCTGTCCCAGTCAGAGGCAGTGACTGGGACACGGCCAACTGGAGGTGGAGAGGAGCCCACAGCAGAGGCCGGCTTCCTCGGAGCTTGTCCCAGGGTCTCAGAGAAGCCAGGGCTGGCTTCAGGGACAGAGAAAATGTCCCCAGTTTGAAGTCCTAGATGTTCAGAATGGGGAGGTAGGCCAGATGCCTAACAAAAACCAGCAGCAGAATTAGCTCCGTTCATTGAGCTGCCCCACGCGCCAGTCACCGTGACAGACACTTCACACAAACTATATAAAGTCACTAAACCCAGCAGTCCATGTGTACTGAGTATCGACTTCCAGTCTTCCCTGGGAGACTGCATTATTAGCCCCCTATTTTTTTATTTGAGGAAACAGACTTTAAATGTAAGCAGTTTACCAAAGACCACGTGTCTTGTGAACAGCAGAGCTGGGATTTCAATCTCAGTACACCTGCGTCTGTTTATCGTCATGGATAGCATCATCATCTTCACCACCACCATGATTAGTGAGTATTACTTACTTGAAACAAAATTTAAAAGGTATAGAAGAATATATAATAAAAATTAACTCTGTCTCCAGTCACCCAGTAATTCTCCCTCAAGGCACTTTTTTGTCTGTTTTTTTTCCCAGAAATATTGTAAGCATATACTAATGAGTATTTTGGAGACAAATTTAGCACAAATACACACTGTCTTAATATTTTGATTTCTCACTTAACAAGATACCTTGGAGTGTTTTCCTGGACAAAAACATATTATAGGGCTGCCTCATTCTTTTAATTGGCTGCATGTATTCATTGTAAGGATGTACCATGATTTAATTAACCAGTCTTATGTTGACAGACATTTAGATTTTCCAATCTTAGGCTATTATAATCAGTGCTGCAACAAATAAATATCCTTGCATATTTATAATTTAGCACATGTGGTAAAATATATCTGTTTTATGTACATTTGTAATTTTTAGATATTACCAAATTTACACATTCCTGTCATCGGTGTGTGAGGATGTCTGTTTCCCACGCTCTGCCAACAGTATGTTGACCTGGAGACTTTCTGCTCTTTGCCAATCTGATAGGTGAAAAGTGACATCACATTGTTGTATTTAAAACTTTTGGTTTTTAAAATAATTTAAAATGTGAAATACAGCATACACATATATAAATGCATATAAAAGGATGTAAAACATATTTTAAATGTAAAGAATAACAAAGTAAGCACCACCTAATTTAAGAAACAGAGCACTGCCAGTAAGTTTGAAGCTCCCTGGCTATTCCTTCCCACTCCTAGTCCTCTCTCTCCTCCCAGAGATAACCTCACTCCTGATTTAAGTTATAATCATTTTCTTGCTTTTCTTGAATTTTGTCACCTATGATGCATCCTTAAACAGTATAGTTTAGATTTTCCTCTTAGTAAACTCTACATAAATTGAATCATTTGTAGATGTTCTTTTTGACCTGTTTCTTCAATATCATGTTTGTGACATTCGTTCATGTTTATGAGTGTAGCTAAGTTCACTAATTTGTAGCACTAAATTCTGTTATATGAATGTAGCACAGATTATTTATGCATTCAACTTTGATGAATAATTGGGTTGCTTCCTGACTGAATGCTGTTATATTTTACACATTTCTCCTGATATACATGTGTATTCCCAATTGTCCTAGTTGTGTTTACAACTCATCCTTTCTCCACCCATCTGCAATACCATCTCTGTCATATATCAAGTTTCTAAACATGAATGGGTCTGCTTCTGGGATCTCTATTCTTTTCTGTTGGTTTATTTGTCTATTCCTGTGTCAATGCTACACTGCCTTAACTAATATTGCTTTATAGTATGTTTTGATTCCTTATAGGGTAACTCCCTTTTTCCCCACCCTGTACTTCTTCAAATGTGTCATGGCTGTTCTTGATTCTTTGTTCTTCCATATAAGTTATTGAACCAGCCTCTTAAATTCTACAATAATTCTTTCTGAGATTTAACTACCGGGATTACATAGAATCTATAGATCAATTTGGGGAAGACTAACATCTCTATAATACCGAGTTTTCCAACCCATGAATGGGAAGTATTTCTCTCTTTATTTTAATATCATTCACAATATTTTATAATTTATAATATTACACATAAACATCTTGGAGCTCTTTTGCCAGATTTACCCCTGTATGGTGGTATTTACTTATTTATTTTATTGAGGTCATATTGGCTTATAACGTTGTACAAATTTTGGGTGTGCATTATTATATTTCAGTTTCTGTATAGACTGCATCATGTTCACCACCAAGAGTCTAGTTTTTAGCCATTACCTTACACATGTGCCCTTTTATCCCTTTCGCCCTCCCCCCACCCTGTCCTCTTCTGGTAACCACTAATCTGTTCTCCTTATCTATGTGTTTGTTTATCTTCCACATATGAGTGAAATCATACCATATTTATCTTTCTCTGTCTCACTTATTTCACTTAGCATAATACCCTCAAGGTCCATCTGTGTTGTTGCAAATGGCATGATTTTTGTCTTTTTCGTGGCTGAGTGGTATTCCATTGTGTATATATATACCACATCTTCTTTATTCATTCAACTGTTGATGGGCACTTGGGTTGCTTCCATGTCTTGGCTATTGTGAATAATGCTGCGATGACCATAGGGGTGCATAAATCTCTTTGAATTGCTGATTTCATATTCTTTGGGTAAATACCCAGTAGTGGGATAGCTGAGTCATGTGGTGGTGTTTGTATTTATATTTAATATAAATATATAAAATATATTTTATATTTAAATATATATATTTATATTTCTTGGTATCTTTAAAAAATATTTCATAATCTGTTGCTGGAATATAGAAATGCAATAGACTTTTTAAAAATATTGATTTAGTTTCTAGTGACCTTGCTAAACTCTCTTTTTAATATGTTTCAAATTATTTTAGATTATTTACATAGTAGGCAATAATAACATCTGTGAATAATGACAGTTTTTTTCCTTCCTTCAAAAGTGTTAGACTTGTTGTCTCTTTTTCTTATCCCACTGCATTGGCTGGGACCTCAAGTTCAATGCTGCAAGTTTCTATCATGAATGGGTGTTGTTTTTGAAACACTTTTCCTGCTTCACTTGATATGATCATGTGATTTGTCTCTTTTGTCCTGTTAATATAGTAGCTTGCATTGACCAATCTTTGACCACTCAACCAGCCTTGCATTCAACCTCCCAGCTTGATGAAGCCATCCAGAATTGTAACTGGAGTCACATCATTGCTTTGTTGTCACTGTTTACCTCAATGTGTTGTATAATTACTATTACTATTATTAGTTACTATTCCCCCATATATTAATCTTTACAATTTGGTATCAAGAATTAAATAGAATTTGTTGGTCTTATGCATTTCATTGTTCTCCACTGTCTCTTATATGCCATATCCATCACATTCTTTCAATTATTTATTTTTAACTATTTGTTGGGAGAACTTTCTAAATAAAATTTCTTTTTCAGAAAGAGATTATAGGTGTGTGTGCTTTCTGACATGACAGCGAGTGTCTTTTTAACCTTCATATCTGTGCAATGGTCAGGGATGTGTACAATTCCAGACTCACAAACCATTTCCCTCAGAACTCTGTACACCTAGTTCCACTGACTTCTACATTTAGGCTGCAGAGCAGCAGGCCAATGGCAGTTATATTCTCATTGCTTGTTAGGAAACATGCTTTTCTTCTATGGAAAAGTCCATGGAATTGTTTTGGGATGTACGGGAATGAAAAGTTATCCTTGGATCTACAGAGTGATGTCTTTTGCCACAATTCTCACCTGGTGATTGATGAATCTTTTATGAACGAAATACCTAAAACTTGTGTTCAATGAAATTGTCTTTTTTTCTTTTTAATTATTATTTGTCTTTCATCTGCTATGTTTTCTCTTCATGAATTCCAAGATGGATCCCCTAGTTTATCTTTCATGCCTCTTATCTTTTCTCAAATAATTTAAATCTCTTTGTCTTTTTTCTCTGAAGTCTAGGAGAGCAATTTAAGTTATTTTTTTTATTTTTATTTTTTGTGAGTAAGATCAGCCCTGAGCTAACATCCATGCCAATCCTCCTCTTTTTTTGCTGAGGAAGATCAGCTCTAAGCTAACATCTATTGCCAATCCTCCTCCTTTTTTTCCCTTTTACTCCCCAAAGCCCCAGTAGATAGTTGTATGTCATAGTTGCACATCCTTCTAGTTGCTGTATGTGAGACGCCGCCTCAGCATGGCTGGAGAAGCGGTATGTTGGTGCGCACCTGGGATCTGAACCCGGGCCGCCGGTAGCGGAGCACGCGCACTTAACTGCTAAGCAACGGGGCTGGCCCTTAAGTTATTTTTAATTTAAAAATTACTTCCAAAGCATGTCCTGTCTACTTTTAAATACTTTCTACTGAATTTTATTTGATCAATAATGTGGTATTTTTTCCCCTAAGAAAATGTTCTCATCTCCCAGTCATCTTTTCTCCTAGCCTCTTTTTATAGTCTGCTCTTGTTTTATTGATGCGTTAGACTCTTGAATTCCACTAAGAATACTACTGAGAATTTTCTTTAACCTTTTCACCATCTTCCTGCAATAACTCTTTTTCAGCAAAGGCTGTTTGTTTTCGTTGTTAGTTTGTTTCCTCTCTGTTGGATTAAAAGTTCATATTAACTATGAGAGATTTTCTATTCTGCTCATTCTTTTACCTGGATTTCTAGCTTGATTACTATTGGGAGCTGGCTTGACATTCCTCACCAATCATGTGGGTGATCCTTAGATGGCTCCTGGTGAACATCACCTCTGTCTCCCTCTGATTACTGTGTAGCTTTGGGGATTCCTAGGTAGAAAAGCAAGTGATGGCCCTCACTTAGCTTCATGCTTGCTCAAGGCAGGTCAGGTGGTTAGTAGAGTTCGTGTGATCCTCCTCAACATCTCTTAGTTTCCACGTTACTCTGATGACCTGTGGGAGGCCAAGGCTATCTAGGAGCAGAACGCAGGGGTGAATAACATTTTCAAAAAGGGAAAAGAAAAAAGGCCTGAGCTTTTGGTGCTTGCATCAGTTTTGCCACATCTTCCTCCCTCCCGTCTATGCTCTAAGGGCGTGAATGATTTCCTGGTGGGGACCTTGATTAAGTACACAGGAAAGAGGTTAATTATGGCAACATAGGGAGGGAACAATCTAGGAAATAGTTTTGAGAATTAATATGACAACAACAAAAAAATTAATACGACAATAAGGAGAAATAAACAATGAGCATAAAGATAAAAATATTACTATTTAATATGGAGTAGGAAAAGTTGAAAGATAACGTAAAAGTAAGGACCCATTCAAATATGTTCAAAGAAAGACGCCACAGAGCAACTGAATTACAGACCTACAGACTAGAGCTTTTCATTAGTTAAACAATGAAACTTGAAGAGTTACTTTCCCTGACATCAATTTGTTCAGTATCCAACACAGAGAAGGAGAACTATAGGGCTAGGTGAACAAGCATATATTTGTGTAGAATTTCTTACAGAATGGGGTGAAAAAAGTCCCATTAAGCGCATTCTGTTCACAGAGAGCTCTTCTGTGTAATAAGATTCTGTATAACTAGATTTACCTATATAAACTTCGATGAAGTTGGCCCTTCATCTTATCCTCTGAGACCCTCGGGTGAGAGCAACCAGGGAGCATAGAACCTTTAGTACCTCTCCACCATCACTGGCTGAAGCATTTCTGAGCCACAAGCTTCCTTACAGCAGTCTTCATGTCCTTGTGCCTCAGGCTGTAGATGATGGGGTTGAGCATGGGGGTCACCACCCCATAGAAGAGGAAGGTGAGCTTGTCTGAAATATATTCTTTGTCTGCTCCCAGCAGATCCTTGGACTTGGGCTTCCCGTACATAAAGAGGATGGTCCCATAGAAGATAACCACGACTGTGAGGTGGGCAGAGCAGGTAGAGAAGGGCTTTTTCCTCCCCTCTGCTGAGGGGATCCTCAGGATGGTAGCAATGATGAACATGTAGGAGACAAAGATGAACAGAACTGGGACCCCCAGGAAGATCACACTGGCTACCCCCATACTGATCACATTGATGGTGATGTCAGCACAGGCCAACTTCAGGACAGCCAGGATCTCACAGGTGAAGTGGTCGATGACATTGTCCCCACAGAAGGGCAGTCGCATTGCTAAGGATGTTTGAGCCATGGCGGTAGTGCTTCCAGCTGCCCAGGAGCCAGCAGCCATGGACACGTAGGCAGCTTTGCTTATGACCTCAGGGTACCTGAGGGGGTTGCAGATGGCCACATAGCGATCAAATGCCATCACGCTCAGGAGCACACTCTGTGGCTCCCATGGCAAAGAAGAGAAACATCTGCACGGCACAGGCTGAGAAGGAAATGGTTTTCCTGGGGGTCAGGAAGCTGTCGAGAATGAGGGGGACTGAGGAGGTTGTGTAGCAGATGTCCAGGAAGGAGAGGTTCCCCAGGAAGAAGTACATGGGCGTGTGCAGGCGGGAGTCAAGGGTGGTCACCAGGATGAGGACCCCGTTGCCCAGGAGGATCCCCAGGTACATCAGCAGGATGAGCACAAAGAACGTTTTCTCCAGCTTTGGGTGTGCTGAGAGGCCCAGGAGGATGAACCTCACCACGGGAGAGGTCCAACTGGACCTGTACATTGTGCATCTGCTCTGTCACCTGCAGGAACTCAGAAAGCCAACTTCATGATTCCCTGATGCCTTAAGTGGCAAGAAAGCCAGCGAGGAAACTCACTTTGTTGAGCAACTGGAAAACAGCTCTGGCAATCTGTGGGGATCCCTGCGCTGTTCTAAGTAAAATACAGAGAATTTGATCAATATCTACTTTGTCATGTTTGGCTGCCCATAGAGATGTTTGAAATGTCACCTGACTGGATTTAATTTTTCTAATCACATTCAAGATAGCCATCACATATTTACTTCAAGTTACACCATGTGTGGCTGATTCATTTTAATCAATTTTGTGAGAAGTGTTATACTCCATGTGTATGTTTTCCCCCCTTTGGGGCATAGGACTAGTAGAAATAAGTGATTTTCTTCCTCTTCAATTCCTGACCATTCCCCGCTCCAAGCACTGATAGATACTACCTTCTTCCTGTTTTATGGTTCTCTCTCACAATCCACAGGCCCCTGGGCTGGTCCTTCATTCATCCCTTCACTCACCTGCCAATCTCCTCTAGAGCACTAACCAAAGAACTGGCCTTTGCCGGTCACTCAGTGCGTGGGAATCAAGTCCCTCTTCCTCTCTGGGCCTCCATTTGTTAATACTCACCCTGGAATGGATTGTTTTTAGAGATCTTCCATCCCGGAGACCAAATGATCTCATGAATTCCTAGTTCTTGGACTTTCTGTCATACCACTGAGACGTCCTTTTGTCTTTCCTCAAAATTCTCGTCATGCCACTTAGTTACAAGCGATGAGGCCAGGAATGGGGCTGGGCCCACAAGAATTTACATATTCTTTTAAAAGTGCTCTCTTACCTTTTTTGTAAATAAGTTGATAAAGAAAATCACTTCTCTGCTGTCTGGGAATAGTCAAGAGGCCGAAAATAGCCAATCTGGTCTAAAATTAGCAGCCAGCGCAGTTAGCACCTGAAATGGGTGAAAGCTAAGTTTTCTTGTCTTTGTTCCGTGTTTGGGTAAAATCCACAAGGGACCATCCATCGCATATATAGAGCCATTTAAATCCCACCCTGCTATTGGGATTATTCTAGTCCCTGAAGTGATTTAAAATTTAGAAATTGAAGTGACAAAGTTTAGAAACTTTTTATACATCTGAGATTATGTCCCCAGGATCCAATTATTCTGAAGTCCCTCCAGAAATACTTTCTTCCCCTCCCTTCCTTTGTACCCATCTGCTAGCTACGGGAAAGCATTAGAGAGAAAGAGTCATCCTGGCCCTGCCGGAATTAACACAAACCCCCAATCAGTGAGAACTCTCAGCAGATAGACCCTGGAGAATATGAAACCCACTGTACAGGACGAGTCCTTGCATCTCAGGATCCCTGGCCATTTCCAAATTCAGGCTCTCAGGGTTGGAAAGAAGCAAGTAACCTAGAAGGTCCCCTATTCTCTGTGTCCCATCAAATAGATTCTGAGCTAATAGCATAGGCCAGGCCTTTAAAGTGCATTGGGAGAGTCATAAATGAATCTGGTCCTGCCTTCTGAGAGTTACACCGGTATAGCAGCCATGGGCTTGAAAAAGGCCAGTTGATCACAGAAGTCCTGTTGTTTGAAGTCTTTCTTACGTGCCTGTGATGAGTATCCTGTATCTGCACTTCTGTGAGATCATGGCTGGTTTACCATTGGGATCTGGTAACACCTCCACTTCCAAGATCCAAACTGAGAGCTGTGACTGCCCAGGCAGCAGCTAGAAGCATCTTAAACCTGGACCACTGTTTTCTGACACACCATGGTTTCTTAACCACATTCTAGTTTTCCCCTTCTCATTTAATACTAATACTGGGGTTGGTGATTGGCACATGTGTCGAGCTCTTGTTCCACAGATATCTTTGGTGTACAAGAGGAGCTTGCCCAGTGTCAGGAACAAATAAAAGACTTGGATGATTCCTCCCACTTCTTCCATAAATGAAACATGCTTGCCTTGTGCATTGGCTTCTACAAATCTTAGAATCAAATATATGGCACATTTATGGTCATAAATCATTATGCCTTGCATCTATTTTTTCTTTCTGTGAAATATACATACAGAAGAGTGTAAAAAGTATATGTGCAATATTTAAGGAAAAATAATAAAATATAGATGATGTACCCTCCAAAAGGTTAAGAATTAGAATGTTCCAGTACCTTAAATGCACCTCTTATTTCTCTCCCCTGTTATAGTCCCTTCTTCCCTCTCTTCCAGAGGTGACTACTATTCTGACTTTCATGGAAATCCCTTTCATCTAGGCAGAATCTTAATGATCCCCATCTCACTCCATGATTTCCGTCCTGTGGTGATTCCGTCAAACACTAACCTAGGTGCTGCTGTGAAGGGATTTTGTCAATGTAATTAAAGTCTCCAATCAGTTAACTTTGAGATTAGAAGATTATCCAGGTGGGCCTGACCCAGTCAGATTAGCCCTTTATCAGCAGAGTTTTCTCAGGCTAGCAGCAGAAGTAGAAGTCAGATTCAAAGCATGGGAGGGATTCCATGGATGGAGGGGGCCACAAGCAAGCACCAGAGAACTGGCACAAGAAGCCTAGAACGACCCCTGCCAACAGCCAGAAGGAAACGGGGACCATGTCCAACAACCCCCAGGAACTGTATTCCTCCTGAATGAGCTTGGAAGTGGATTTTTTCTAAGAGCTCAGCCAAGCCCACCAAGACTTCTTACTTACAGAACTGTTAGGTAATAATTGGGTGTTGTTTTAAGCTGCTAGTTTTGTGGTAGTTTGTAACACAGCAATAGAAAACAAAAATACATTCTATTGATTTCCTTCATAGTTTACCACCTATAAATGTATCAGTGTCCAATGCATTGTTTCACTTTGAAAAACTGAATAACAATTGCAAACCTAGTTTTTTAAAGAAAGGGAAAAATTGCCACTATTTAGGGGAAAACTAATCTGAGAATATAAGCTGATGGTTTTAATAGCCTCTTCTGGGTCGGTCAAGCAGGGCTGTAGTGTGGCCAGATACCAGATATCTGGCAGAAATACCAGAGAGAACGGTTTGCTTTATGTTTTCTGCTTCCACGCTCTTGCTGTGGTCCACTTACCACTCTTAGGAACAGGCCAAAGCAGAATATTTATGTGGGGTGAAATGAGTGTCCTCAGCCAACCCAAGCAGCAAGGCATGGAGAGAGAAGAGGGAATTTTATCAATGCAAGGTCAAGACAAGGCAAGTACAGGAGGGACTGTCAGAAAAAACAAAAACAAACAAACAAAACAAACTATGTCCCAGCTTGGAGGCAGTCAGGCAGGAGGAGTTCTTTCTTACTCAGACTTTGTTCTTTTCAGGCCTTCAACTGATTGGATGAGGCCCACCTACATTGGGAAGGCAATCTGCTTTACTAAGTCTACAGAATCAAGTATTAATCTCATTCAGAAACACCCTCACAGACACACCCAGAATAATATTTGACTGAACATCTAGGTACCCCATGGCCCAGTCAAGTTGACACATAGCATTAACACAGTGGGGTATGAAATTTTAGGAACTTACTAGAAATCATCTTCCTTCTGAATTTGAAGGTACTGCTGGTGTGAAGGCAGAAGCCGTTCTGATTCTTGATTCCTGAGTAAAGGGAAATCTCATTTAAAGTGGAGTCAGGAGGCCGGAAGGGGAGCTCTCACGCAGTACCACTTGAAGTCAATGATAGGAAAGATTGTCAATTACAGACCTCAACAGGAAGGATGTCAACTACAGACCTCAACAGGAAAAGATGTACATTGCATCCCCAACAAGAAATCAACTACGCCAGCAACTCAGCTAATGAGAAACTGTCACCACCCTGAACCATCACATACCACCAATGGACTTTTGTTCAAAACAATGCCTTCCAACCTCTCCTTTTTCTCTGTAAAATAACGTTCCTCTCCTTTGCTTGCTGGACTTGCCTATGGCTTTTGCTATAGCCTGCTTGTCCTGAATTGCAATTCTTTGCTGTTCCTGAATAAACCCACTTTACCGGTACAATAACAGGCTGTTTTATTTTTTGAGGTTAACGATAGTTTTTTTCTTCCTGGAAGGATACAGTACCCATGCTCTCAACTGTATGGATTGTCCCTCAGTCCAGAAAGCCATTGTTTCATCCTTTCTGGAGAATAAACTTTTTGTTGAGGTAGGTTAGGGACAGTTGACCAATGTCATGGAATGAGGAAGGGGTGTAGGGACTTCTGTTTCTTATCCATTTTTACCTAATCCTAATCCTCCTTATTTTAGCAGCACCCCCTTCACCCCTGGTCCTAGAGGGACCTGGTATAGTGAGTTCCTCTGTGCTGGAAATCGGGTTGTTGCTCAGCTCTCTTAGTTTCTGGCTTAGGGTTTGGCTCTATCTGATCTGCTATGGAAATGATCCACTTTGCAGCCTTCAAAATATTGTCACTCTGATGTCTCCTTTCTTCTCCTCATTTTAAAAAACATTAAACGAAACAAAAAGACTTTACTGCAGTTTTCATGGGTTTCAGGAGGGAGCAAAATGAGATGCATATGTTCAGTCCTCATTTATGCCTCAGTCCTGATTTCATGCAGTTTCTAACATCCTCTATTATTTTCCTATTTATTTTAGTCATTGTCTCTTGTTTGTTTTCCTCCTGCTGTAAGTTTCACAGAGGCAGGAGTTTTTCCCCTCATTGTTCACAGAGGGATCCTAAGTATAAAAACTGGACCTGGCTCACAGTAGGCACTCAGTAAATAGTTGCTGAATTAAGGAATAAATGAATTTGTGACCTACCCTTGTTTTCTTCTTTCCCCTATGTTAGCTCTTCTTTTTTATATTTTATTTTATCTTTATCCCATCTTTTTGATGTCTATTTTTGTAAACATTGTATAATGTGCATGACATAATGGTACAGTAGAACATCTATATATTTTACAAGTAAATAAACATACAGTGTAAATTGTAAGGAAATGTGATTTTAAATCCTAGGAGACCATTGACCCCAGATACCTAGCTTCTGGCTGTGGCTCCACCCTTCCAAATGTTGAACAAACCTTCCTTTTCTAAGTGGCTCTTAAACACCGGAAGCATCTCTCTTGAGCAGAGCAAGGTTGACAGTTCAGGACTTCTGGCCCCGTTTGGAGGAGATCTGCCAGCTTCCTTTTTGTCTGCATCATATGTCCTTTTTTGCCAGAGGTCACCCATGGTAAACAGGGGCCGGTGACTGCCCTCATCGAGATTTTGGAAAGTCACCCCTGAGCTGCGGAACTTGAGGTTCCGGATTGGAGTCTCTCTCTCCCCACTTGGGTTTCTCCTGCAACTCTTCCCCAGCCTGTCACCCTCCCAGTGCTCCACTCATGGGATCAGATCTCCTGTGGAAAGCTCAGGAACAAGTGGAAGAAGAGAAGGGCCCACACCATTGCCTCGGCTGTTGTGACTGGCCCCAGTACTGCCAGGCACATGGGAGTCAGGACACACATCCCCGGGACAGTCTGATTCACTTCTACTCTTTACAGGAGCTGTGCCCACATTAGCTCTTGACACCTTATTATGTTGATGTAACTTTAAGGCCTCTCCAAACTTTCTGGAACGAGGAGGTAGTACGTGGAAGAAGGAGATACAGGTATGAAATCACTGAGATTAAGTAAAAATTCTGTAGATTTTACTTTGATATGTATGCATGGATGGATGATTACCATACATACTACAATTCAGGTATAGGAAATATACGTATTTCCTAGCTCTTTTGACTGAAAAGGCCTTGAAACTACAGTAAACTCAATAGCACCCCTAGCACCCAGATTGTGGTTTCTAAATACTATTCTCCACTAAAGGAAACAAAAGCTTCTTAGGAAAAAATGGTTGTTTCCAGGTCTGGAGAGGAACTGTTGAACCTGGAACATCTTGACATACCAGAAAGCGAGGGAGACGTCAAAGATACTAGGGTCGTGTCAAAAGATCTCAGGAGCCATGAGCTCAAAACTACACTAAACGGAAAACTCTCAAGTATCTAGATTTAATCACCAATTTATAGGAAAGACAAGGACAGACACCACAGGACTGTAATCAGCAAAATGCAGACTGTGGCAAACTCTACAGTTTCCCATAGTGAGAAACTATTCCTTTCTCCCAAAAAAGTAAATTAAAAGGGAGAGAGCGAGAGGGAGAGAGAAAAAGAGAGAACTATAAATTAAAAGAGACTAATCATATTGTGTAGTCTTATTTGGATTTTGGTTCAAATAAACAGATTCAAATAGTTAAAGCATTTATAAGACATTTGGGGAAATATAAATGCTGGATAATTGATGATATTAAGGAATTGCTGCTGAGTTTTAAGTATGATAATGGTAATTTATTTATATTTTACAAAAGTACTAATCATTTTTAGAGATAAATACTGAAATATTTAAGGAAGAAATGCTATGATCATCTGGTATTTATTTCAAAATAATCCAGGAGAGGGAGAAATAATCCATGAGCGTATGGATAACAAGATTGGCCATGAGCAGATTATTGTTCGATCTGGGAGATGAATACCTACAGATTCATTCACTATTATTTTCTGTACTTTTTCTATAGGTTTAAATTTTCACATGATATAAAATAAAAAGGACTTCTCCAAGTCTTAGCTCGTGTATTGCAGCCTCTATTTCTGTTTTTACATGAGTATAGTTCTCTGTGTGCATTTGACTGTCATCTTTCTCTGCAGACCAGCTTTCTCTCTCTTGCAAAGCACATGGCCACATCAATCCTGGCTTTATGTGGTCTCTCAGTTCAAGAGCACTACACCAACGAACAAAGGTCTCTATATCCAAATTCCAAATTCCTTGGAGAGAAAATATGATTAGCCCAGTTTGGGTCAAGTGTCCAATCATCTGTGGCCAGGAGAAGGGGCATGACTGCCCTCTCATCAGGTGCTAAGGGAGGAGAGGTTCTGCCTCTGGGAGGGCTTTCTAACTAGTATGCCACAGGCTCCAGACATGCCAAGCTCAGAGTCCCCCTGGGGTCACTAAGCAGGACATGTAGTGACCTAAGCCCCCGGGTGAATTGCCTTCAGCCATGAGTAGACTCATCCACTTACCACAGGGTGCCCTACAAATTCCATTATTTTCTATGAGTTCCCTGGCAAGAAAAAGACTGGGAAACACTGCACTAGGGAGGTGGGCAGGATGGGGTTGGTAGGCAGATTTCAGAGAAATTATCTACAGTAGAAAGCAAAGTTCAAGGTTACAGCCATGGTTAAGTATGGGAGCTGGAATCTAACCAAGGTCTGGTTCCAAAGCTTCTGATGCTGACACAACACTATACTGCCTCACCAACAACTCTACCTGATTTTTGCTAAGTATTGCCAGTGTCCATAGAACTTTCTCTGAAAAGAGAACACATGCGTTACTTGAGCATCGGAGTTTGCACAGTGTTACAGTTTGGGTTTGCTGGGAAGCAGACTCTGAGATGGAGATTGGGGTGCAAGAAGTTTGTTAGGAAGTGCTCTTGGGATCAACACTGGTGGAAGGGAGGATAAGGAAGCAGGATTGAACAGAGGGAGAAGTTAGGATGTGATGCAGTCTCAACAAAGGCCTCAGTCAACCCCGTGGGGAACTCTGGCACTGGGATGGCCCTTCAGAGTTGTCCTGCATTGGGGCAAGATGTTTACATCCCTTCATCAATCAGTCATTGGATATGGGCTGCCCCGAAAGAGGGGGCGTGACTTTGGGCGAGTTGGCTGTCTTCAGCTAAGAGCCCTCTTTAGCTAATTCCCAAAGACGACTGTCAGCTGGAGGCTGTCTGCCAACAGTACCTTCAGCAGCTGGAGGAACATGTCCTTCGGTCCTATAGAAGGATCTGGGCTGGGGGAACTAGGCACACTAGGCACAGGAACTAAGTCAAAACCAGTAAAATGAAGTATGTTTAAAAGAAATTTTGTTCTGCAAGTATGTTTCATTTTTAAGTCAATTCTTGACTTATAAAACGTTGGAATTTATCCAAGTTGAAGCCATCCTCTCTATAGTGAGATAAGAAGAGAGTAAATGGGCTCTGTGCTCAATAGGAAAAGGCAAATTCACGCCAGAGTGGGACAGATAATACTGAGTTTGAAAAAGCGAAACAGGAACACGCCCCTGGGCTCCTACAGCCCAAGAGACTGTTTAAGAGGCCACACAGGCAGTCACTGGTGTCCATATTTCTGCCCAATAGGGGCAACAGAGCATCTGTGGGGCCGAAGAGAGTGGCTGGCCACATCCAAGACAGGAGGATCCCGGGACACCCAAGCAAGGCAGGCAGGGAGTGTTTGTTTTCATTAGAAAGTTTTGATTTTCAGGAAAAAATGGACATCCAATTGCCTCAAGGAAAAAGTGACATTTGAAGTTCTCTCTCTCACAATATCTTTGCCCCTTTTTGTTTTTCTACTGCCTGAGATCCTTACATATTTTACTTCTGGACCTCTTGTCAGGTGCACGGCAAACTGGCTCTGCCTTTCACTTTTATCATTCTAGTTCTCCTCAGTCAGCCACTTCGCTCCATCTTCTGTTAGTCACGTCTCACCATCCTGACTCCAGCCTCCCTCAGGCTGCTGTGGTGCCCTGGCTCTGCTCTCCTCCTACAGGTCCATCCTTTAACTCTCCAGACGGTAGGGCCAGACTGTGTACGTAAATAAGACTTACTGAGGGCAGGGAAATGAAGCTTAAAACCAGACACCAGCTCTGAGTGCTCCTAGGCTAAGATCCTCTCTCTACACGCATGTTGTAGGATCTGGCCTACTTACCCTCAAAAGAAATGCCTTACATGAAATCTACATGGTCCCAACCTCTCTGAGTCTCAGGGAAAGGAAAAAGGCCAGCTTCATTCTCATCTCCAGTCTCAGCCCTGCCTCCCAGAAAAATAAAATTTGAAGGTGTGCCATTTCATCTACAACAAAGACAATTTTTTATGCTGTTATGTCATGAAGTTTTGCCCCACATTGTCTTCAGTGTTTCCTTTCCAGAGTAGGATCTTGGATCTTTACGTAACACAAAGGTACACTAAGCTATTTTTGCCAAAACAAAGGAACAACCTGCTCACAAAGGTGAATTCAGACTTACACAGTAGAGAATCAGAAAAATCACTTATTGTTTTCAGCAGGATTCCACTTCCATCCCCTGAAGTCACACTCCCATCAAGTTTTAGGTTTCATCATTTATAACAATCGGGTCCAGTAACAGCCAAAGTTCTCCATTACATGTATAATTTGATTTTCTGGTAATCATTCTTCAGGTGTATCTTCTTTGGGGGACCCATTCTTCTGAGATTTGTGGGTGAAAACAGCCAAGAGGCACAGAACTACAGGGACATGTGTCCTCCAAACATCACTGGGTGAAGCATTTCTGACTCACCAGTTTCCTCAGAGGAGCCTTCACATCCTTGTTCCTCAGGCTGTAGATGATGGGGTTGAGCATGGGGGTCACCACCCCATAGAAGAGGGAAATGAGCTTGTCTGAAAGGCCCTGTTTGTCTGCCTCCAGTGGGTCCTTGCACTTGGGTTTCCCATACATAAAGAGGATGGTCCCATAGAAGACGACCATGACTGTGACGTGGGCAGAGCAGCTGGAGAAGGCCTTTTTCCTCCCCTCAGCTGAAAGGATCTGCAAGATGGTAGCAATGATGAACACATAAGAGATAAAGATGAACAAGACTGGGATTCTAAGGAAAATTACATTTGTCACTCCCATACTGATCACATTGATGGAGATGTCAGCAAAGGCCAACTTCAGGACAGCCAGGATCTCACAGGTGAAGTGGTTGATGACATTGTTCTCACAGAAGGGCAGCTTCATCACAAGGGATGTTTGAACCATGGAGGCAGCACTTCCAGCTGCCCACAAGCTGGCAGCCACGGGCACATAGGCAGCCTTGCTCGTGACCCCGGGGTACCTAAGGGGGTTGCAGATGGCCACATAGTGATCAAATGCCATCACGCTCAGGAGCACACACTCTGTGGCTCCCATGGTAAAGGAGAGAAACATCTGCACGGCACAGGTTGAGAAGGAGATGGTTTTCCTGGGGCTCAGGAAGCTGTCAAGAATGAGGGAAATTGAGCAGGTTGTGTAGCAGATGTCCAGGAAGGAGAGGATCCCCAGGAAGAAGTACATAGGTGTGTGCAGGCGAGAGACAGACACAGTTGCCAGAATGAGGACCCTGTTGCCCAGCAGGATCACCAGCTACATTGACAGGATGAGCAAAAAGAACATTTTCTCCAGCTTTGGGTGGGCAGAGAGGCCCAGGAGAATAAACTCTGCCACAGAGGCAGTCTGGTTGGCACTTTCCATGTTGTGTCTCCTCCTTCAATGGAAGAAAATACTCCGAGATCCAAACTCAACATTCTTTGCCTCACATAAGTCCAGGGCGTCTGGTCTGGAGTTCCAGTCAGGCTGAGTGATTTGCAAACAGTTCTGCAAGTCCACAGTCTCTATTTCTTTACAGGGAAAAGGAGTAATAAGATCAAAAATTACTTTGGGGCCATCCGACTTTAAATTTACAATGTTTAAAATAATGATTCTGATAATTTAATACATTTGATCAGAGACAAGACACAAAACACATTCATTTTAGTGGTCCTATATCCTATATGGCAGTTCATCTCATTAAACTTTGATCAGAAAAGTGACTTTCAGTTTGCTCCATGTTCTCCCACTTTGTGCCAGGTACTAGTGAAATGATTAGTTGTGAATATTCACTTTATTTCTTCTCTCTAGATCATTCTCACAAAAAACATACTCCTGTTGTTTCCAAGAATCTCCTTTCTCATGGGCAACACAAATTCCAGGGCTTTCCATCCGTCTGTCCATCCATCCATCCGTCTGTCCATCCGTCCATCCATCCATCTGTTCATCCATCCATCTATCTGTGTCTGAACATCTATCCACCATACACTTGTGTATCACCCAGTATGTGGGTATGACAATTCCTCTGAGGAGCAGGGGTGACCCATAGCCCAGGTTTAAGTGGGTTCACAACCTGGCAGGGAGGGGAAGCAGAAGGGTTCGGGAGAGGCCAGAGCATCTGAAAGGGGACTCAGGGTATTGGTGGGAACAGGGGTCCCCTTTCCCCTCAAAGGGGAAGGTTCCTTTGATGATACAGAATCCAGCTGTGCATTCAAAGACAAAAGGAGACTGGACACGGAGAGAAGCAAGGGAAAGCGAGGGGGTCTCCAAGATAACTTCCTGCTCTGGAAATGCTGATATGTCCTAATAGTTTGAATCTGATGTTCCATGAAGATAGACAGAGGACGGGCTCCAAAAACCCGCAGTGGATCACAGCTTCTCGAAATCTAGTTTCCTTCAGTAACTAAAGCAGTGCTTTTTTTTTCTTATCATATTACTGGGTCACCTTTCCTCTGGGTGAGTGTCCATGCAGAAATCAGTGGACATTAACAGTCCTTGAGCCTTTTGATTCAGCTGCTACATATGTCGCCCAGACTAACATCCTGTCACTGATTGTGCTCCCCAAGTAATTTAATCCAACCCTCTCTCCCATTCTAGATCTTTTTCTATACCACACTAATGCATGGCTTTTCAGTTTCAGCTTGATCTCTTCTAATGATGAAGAGCTCACTACATTCCCAAACAGCACACTCTATATTTGCAGAGCTCTGGAGTATTAGAAAATTCTTCTACATATTGAACCAAGCAGGCACTTTCTGAGTTATTCTCATTCATATGATGGTCATTCAGCTTCCCTCTGGAATTGCATTGAATTTGTGGAAAGTCATCAGGTCTATAAGCCCAGAGACTTGGGCTGTATTCTACTTAACCTTCTAATCTGCTGTGTAGACTTCACTACTTTCTTCCCTCAGACCCACTGGTTACCCTATTCTGTGCTGGGACTGGAAGAGATGAATGATGTTCAAACTCTTTAAGAAAGAGAACTTTTGCTTTCTGGAATTCAGAACCCTCAAATATAAAGCAGAGCTGCTCTTATTGAAGTGGACAAGGAGGTCTCAGAAAGTCTGGGCTACTCAATGATGCCAGGCCACAGTGGCGCATGGCTCAAGGAGACTTCATTTACATTGTTTGCAATATAAATGGTGCCCTCTGGAATATAACTCTGGGACAACTCCAGCCATTTCCATGGCTGCAATGTGAATGATGCTCCTCAGAGTTGTATAAGAGGCTCTTAAACCCGTGACCATCTCATTTCTGGGGGTGTCTCTGAAATTAAGTGAGACCATGAAATGAGACTGAAAAGTTTCATAGGCTTCTTGCCATCTAGGTTTTTCTGACCTAGGACGAAGGGCAACTGCATGGCCCTCAATCTTTGTGATACCACTGAAATTGCTTTATTTCTTCCATTTTCAAGCCCCAACCCCTTTGAAAAATCCTCGGAAGCTGGAAATGTTACTGTACTAATAAAAGGTTGAGGATTACTCTTATAAGAACTCTCACTTACCTTATTGAGGAACTTACTGAGAATGGGTCCCTATGGCTTGGAAATAGTACATGGGCCAGAAACAGCAACACTAGTTTGAAAGGCCCAGGCTGAGATGCCCACCTCTGATTTGAAGAGGGGATGAAAGCCAGTTCTTCCCACTCTGCCTTAATTCTGTATTTTAGGCAAAATCTCCAAAGGAGCCACCAGTACACGTAGAAGGCAATTTGAAATCAGCTTTGTTATTGGGATTATTGTGTTCCCTGAAGTGATTAGAAGTTTGGAAATGGAATCATCAGGAAACTTTTTATACTTCTGAGACAATGTCCCCAAGATCCAATTATGCTGAAAGCCCTCCAGGAAGACTTCTTTTTCTCCTTCCTTTGTTCCTGCTGGAACTTTCCACTCTTAGGCCACTGAAGGACATCAGGGGAAGCATTTCCATGTCCTGCTTGAATTTCTACAAACTTCAAAATGCTTAAAATTCTTGAAAAGAGCAGCTGGGGAGATAAGAATTATTTAGGAATACCCTATGTTCATGGCATTATGGAACTAGCAGCTGTGGGCACAATGCTTCTAAACCAAGTGTTCAAGGGCATGGCTGTGGACACTTGGGAAAACTTCCACGTAGAGTCCTGGGGAGACTTCAAGGAGGAGGCAGTTTGTGGCCAGGCTTTGAACAATGGGGGAGAATTTACACATGAAGACACAGGCAAGGGATGGGAGAAAGGGGAATACCACCTGGGGGACAGAGCTTGGCACAGATCTTGGTCTTGAGTATTTCTTCGATATCTTCAACAAGTCATTTGTTGGAAAAGCATCATGGAATAAGAGGTAGAGTACAGCACAAAATCCAAGGAAGACATTGGTGGGATCTGGAATGTGGTAGCAGCCTCTAAGATGGCTCCCAGTGATTCTTGCCTACTTGTATTCACAGCCTTGTTGTAATCCCTTCTGCTTTAGTAACTTGTTTTTAACCAAAAGAATACACTCTCTTGTTAGGTTTGATGAAGCAAACTGCCAGATTGCAGAGGCCCATTTGGCAAGGAACTGGGAAGTTACTGGCCAACAGACAATGAAGAACTAAGATCCTCAGACCAACAAACCTCAAGGTGCTGAATCCTGCCAAAAACTATGTAAGTGAGCTCAGAAGTAAACTCTTTCCCAGTCGAACCTTCAGATGAGATCCCAGCCATAGCCAACCTCTTGATTGCAGTCTTGTGAAAGACCCTAAAGCAGAGGACCCAAGTAATCTGTACTCAGATTCTTGACCCACAGAAACTGTGAAAGAATACATGTGTGTTCTTCTAGGCTACTAAGTTTTGGAGTAATTTGTTTTGCAACAATAGATAACTAATACATGGAGTATGCTTATGAAGCTGTGAGGAAGAAGCTAGGGAAAGGAAGAGGTGACACATCTAGAAAAAAGTGGTCCAGTGAAGAAGAGCCCTTTACTTTCCCAAAGTCTGTCCTATTGCCAGAGGAAATTAGTGATCAGAAGATTTTTCCTCATTCTGGACCAAAGGCTGCCTATCTCCCTGCAGCTCTACCCTGGGTTTTCACTTAGCTCTTGAGGGCCACACAGGACATTGTTGCTTCCTCTTTTGTGTATCAGCCCTTCAAAGATAGGAAGACAATAAATCATTATAGATATGCTCACTAAACATGTGAGCCTGAACTAAGCACAACATTCCTTCTACAGTAACCCAACAAATAACTAACAGTAACTAAATGGTAACTCAATAAATATATGATAAATCATGACCAAAAGCTATCCTGGCAAACCAGTGTCTGCCCTCAGCCCACGAGGCACAAGGAATCTTGGGCCCTCAGATGACCTGCTTCTGAGAGGAGATTTTTCATTGTTATTTAGAGCAAAGAAACAGCAACAAATACAAGAACAAGCCCTCAATAGAATACACCTTCCTTTTGTATTGAGGCTGTTGGAACGTTTACTAGACAAATTTGTGGTGTACCAGTAGTGGTCATTATAACAAGTCCATACATTTAGACAGACAGACAGATAGATAGATAGTTGTCCACTTTTCTGGGTAAAATTTACTCAATGAAATGCATAAATCTTGTGTATCCAATGAGTTTTGACAGATGTGCACACCCATGTAACCAAAATCCTATCAAGTTATAGAATATTTCCAACACCATGAAGAGTTTTCTCTTGCCCCTTTCCAGTCAATCCCCATGCCCAGAGCAATCCTCATTGTTCTAATATTTTTCAACTTTGTTTAAGTCTTACCTTTTCAGAAACATCATATTAATAGAATCATACAGTAAGTATACTTTTGTGCAAGTCTTTATTCAGAATAATGTTTTTGAGATTCATCCATGTTGTTACATGATTTAGTTTGTCCCTTTTTATTACTGAGTAGTATTCTGTTATATATGAACATCCCAGTTTGTTTATCCATTCTCCTTGTTGATGGACACCTGGGCTGTTTCCAGTTTTGGCTTTTATGAATAAAGCCATTGTTAACATTCTCATACAAGTCTTTTTGTAGATGTATATTTCAACTTCTCTTGGCTAAATACCTGAGAATGGGATTGCTAGGTCGTAGCATATGTATGCACTTAGTTTTGTAAGAAATGAACAGATCTTTTGCTAAAGTGTTTGTACATTTTACACTCCTATCTATAATGCGTGAGAGTTCTCATTGCATCACATTCTCATCAACATTTGGTCTTGTCAGTCTTTAAAATTTTAGCTACCCTGGTTGACATGTAGTGGTGTCTCATTTGGCTTTCATTTGCATTTTCCTGATAACTAATGATATTGAGCACTTTTTCATGCGCTCATTGGTCGTTCATATATCTTCCTTTGTGAATTATCTGTTCAAATGTTTTGTTCATTATTAAACGTTTTTGTTATTTTTTTAAAATATTGGGTTGTAGGAGGTCCTTATATATTTTAAATACAAATCCTTTGTCAGGTATGGGTATTGTGAACATTCTCCCAGTCTGTGGCTTTCATATTAATTTTCTTAATAGTGTCTTCTGCTGAATTTTTATGAGCTCTATCACTTTTTTTATTTTTGGTTATTACCTTTTATATCCTCTCTAAGAAAATTTTCCTACCCCCAGTCACAAAGATTTTTTTTATGTTTTCTTACAAAAGCTTTATAGTTTTAGCTTTTATGTTTAGGTCTACAATCCATAGTAAATTAATTTTTTATTGAAGTATGATTGACATACAATATCATATTAGTTTCAGGTGTACATCATAGTGATTCAATAGTTACATACATTATGAAATGATCACCACTATAAGTCTAGTTACCATCTGTCACCATACAAACTTATTAAAATATTATTGACTATATTCCCTATGCTGTATATTACATCCCCATGGCTTATTTATTTTATAGCTAGAAATTCATACCTCTTAATCCCCTTCACCTATTTCACCCACCCCTTAACCCTGGTAACCACCAGTTTGTTTCCTGTGTTTATGTCTGTTTCTGTTTTGTTTGTTTGTTTGTTTTGTATTTTATTTTTTTTCCCCCCCAAAGCCCCAGTAGATAGTTGTATGTCACAGTTGCACATCCTTCTAGTTTCTGTATGTGGGATGCGGCCTCAGCATGGCTGGAGAAGCGGTGCATCGGTGCGAGCCCGGGATCTGAACCCGGGCCGCCAGCATCGGAGCGCACGCACTTAACCACTAAGCCATGGGGCCGGCCCCTGTTTTGTATTTTAGATTCCACATATGAGTGAAATCATATGGTATTTGTCTTTCTCTGCCTGACTTATTACACTTAAATATAATACCCTCTAGGTCCATCCGTGTTGTCACAAATGGCAAGATTTCATTCTTTTTTATGGCTAGGTAATATTCCATTGTATATGTATATATACCACATCTTCTTTATCCAGTCATCCATTGATGGATGCTTAGACTGTTTCCATATCTTATTATTGTAAATAATGCTACAATGAACACAGGAGTGCATATATCTCCTTCAATTATTGTTTTTGTTTTCTTTGAATAAATACCCAGACATGGAATTGCTGGATCATATAGTAGTTCTATTTTTAATTTTTTGAGGAAACTGCATACTGTTTTCCATAGTGGCTGCACTAATTTACATTCCCACCAACAGCGTATGAGGGTTCCCTTTTCCTCACAGTCTCGCCAACACTTTTTATTTTTTGCATTTTTGATAATAGCCATTCTGACAGGTGTGAGGTGATATCTCATTGTGGTTTTTATTTGCATTTCTCTGATGATTAGTGATGTTGGGCATCTTTTCATGTGCCTGTTGTCCATCTATACGTTTTTTTTGGAAAAATGTCTATTCAAGTCCTCTGCCCATTTTTTAATCAAGTTGTTTGTTTTTTTTGTATTAAGTTGTATAAGTTCTTTATATATTTTGTATATTAACCCCTTATCAGATATATCATTTACAAATATCTTCTCCCATTCAGTAGGTTGCCTTTTCATTTTGTTGATGGTTTCCTTTGCTCTGCAAAAGCTTTTTTAGTTTGATGTAATCACATTTATTTATTTATTTATTTTTTTGAGGAAGATCAGCCCTGAGCTAACATCCATGCTAATCCTCCTCTTTTTGCTGAGGAAAACCGTCTCTGAGCTAACATCTATTGCCAATCCTCCTCCTTTTTATTTCCCCAAAGTCCCAGTAGATGGTTGTATGTCATAGTTGCACATCCTACTAGTTGCTGTATGTGGGGCACTGCCCCAGCATGGCCGGACAAGCGGTGCATCGGTGCACCCCGGGATCCGAACCCAGGCCGCCAGTAGTGGAGCGCACACTTAACCGCTAAGCCACGGGGCCGGCCCCTGTAATCCCATTTATTTATTTTTGCTTTTGTTGCCTTTGCCTGAGGAGACTGGTCCAAAGAAATATTGCTAATACCAATGTCAAAGAGTTGACTGCTTTGTTTCTTCTAGGAGTTTTATAGCTTTAAATCTTACATTCAAGTCTTCAATCCATTTTGGGTTGATTTTTGTGTATGGTGTAAGATAGTGGTCCAGTTTCATTCTTTTGCGTGTAGCTATCCAGTTTTCCCAACACCATTTATTGAAGAGACTGTCTTTTCACCATTTATTTTCTTGCCCCTGTTGTCATAGAATAATTGACCGTATACGTGTGGGTTTATTTCTGGGTTCTCTATTCTATTCTATTGATCTATATGTCTGTCTTCATGCCAGTGCCATACAGTTATGATGCTATAGCTTTGTAGTATTGTTTGAAATTAGGGAGCATGATACCTCCGGCTTTGTTCTTCTTTCTCAAGATTGCTTTGGCTGTTTGGGGTGTTTTGTGTTTTCATACAAATTTTAGCATTCTTTGTTCTAGTTTCTGTGAAAAATGCCATTGATATTTTGATGGGGATTGCACTGAATCTGTAGATTGCTTTGGGAAACAGGGACATTTTAATAATATTAATTCTTCCAATACATGAGCATGTTATATCTTTTCATTTATTTGTATTGTCTTCAATTTCTTTCATCAATGTCTTATAGTTTTCAGAGCATAGGTATTTCACTTCCTTGGTTAAATTTATTCCTAGGTATTTTATTCTTGTTGATGCAATTGTAAATGGGATTGTTTTCTTAATTTGTATTTCTGACAGCGTGTTATTATTATATAGAAATGCAACCAATTTATGTATATTAATTTTGTATCCTGCAACTTTACTGAATTCATTTATTAGTTATAATAGTTTTTTGGTGGAGTCTTTAGGGTTTTCCATATATAGTATCATGTCATTTGCAAATAAATAAATGTGATTACATCAAACTAAAAAAGCTTTTGCAGAGCAAAGGAAACCATCAACAAAATGAAAAGGCAACCTACTGAATGGGAGAAGATATTTGTAAATGATATATCTGATAAGGGGTTAATATACAAAATATATAAAGAACTTATACAACTTAATACAAAAAAAACAAACAACTTGATTAAAAAATGGGCAGAGGACTTGAATAGACATTTTTCCAAAAAAAACGTATAGATGGACAACAGGCACATGAAAAGATGCCCAACATCACTAATCATCAGAGAAATGCAAATAAAAACCACAATGAGATATCACCTCACACCTGTCAGAATGGCTATTATCAAAAATGCAAAAAATAAAAAGTGTTGGCGAGACTGTGAGGAAAAGGGAACCCTCATACACCGTTGGTGGGAATGTAAATTAGTGCAGCCACTATGGAAAACAGTATGCAGTTTCCTCAAAAAATTAAAAATAGAACTACTATATGATCCAGCAATTCCATGTTTTACTTCTTCCTTTCCAATTTGGATGCCTTTTATTTCTTTTTCTTGCCTAATTGCTGTGGCTAGGACTTCCAATACTATGTTGAATAAAAGTGGTGAGAGTGGGCATCCTTATCTTGTTCCTGAATAGTGAATTAATTTTTGATTTTTTTTTGTCTAGTTGTTATATCAGTTACTGAGAAAAGGATATGAAAATCTTCAATTCTGACTGTGGATCTATCTCTCCCTTTAATTATGTCCATTTTTGCATCATATTATTTTGAGGCTTGGTTACTAGGTGAATACACATTTATGATTTTTATGTCTTCCTGATTAATTGATACCTGATCATTATGAAATGTTCCTCTTTATTTCTGGTAATACTCTTTGTCTTCAAGTCTACTTTATCTGATATTAACATAACCTTCCAGGTAACAATTTGCTTGACATATTTTTCCATCCTTTTACTTTCGATTTTATGTGGCTTTATATATAAAATGCTCCTTTTAGACAGAATAGAGTTGAGTTTTGCTTTTTCACCCAGTCTATTATAATTAGTATGTTTGATCCATTTCTATTTAATGTAATCATTAATTAGTTGGGTTTAGATTTTACTATTTTGTGGTTGTTTTCTATTTATCTCATCTATTTTTTTGTTCCTCTGTTCCTCATTTCCTGCAGTCTCTTAGGTTAATTGAATATTTCTTAGAACTAATTCTATTTTAATTTATCTCTTGGCTTTTTAATTTATCTGTTGGCTACATCTCTTTGCCTTATTTTTCTAGTGGTTGCTCTAGGGATTACTATATACAGCTGAATCTTTTAGCTGTCTCAAAATTCTTGCTCACACAAGGATATATAAATCAATCAGGCAGATAAATGAATGAGTTAACCCCAGTGCCATACTACTTCTGCTAGAATATCCTAGGTACTTGCTACTCAAAGTGTGGTCTAAGACCAGTAGTGATGTTACTTGAGATCTTGTTAGAATTCCAGACTCTTCAGTCCCACTCCAGATTTATCGAACCATAATCTGCATTTTAACAAAATCCCCAGGTGATTCATATGTCCATTAAAGTTTGGGAAGCGTTGCCCTCAGTAATTAACTGATATTCTGGAGTAACACAGAGCAAATGTTAGCTATATCAGAATCCCTATTTGGTGATGTCCGTTACTTCTTGTAATCCATCACACCATGATCTTCTTGGGTCAACTTGAGTAGTTTTCTTTGCTCCTCAGTTGTGACCACTACTCCCAGACTGGCCACAATTCCACAACTAGCCTTTTGTTGTACTGTCAGTTAGCTGCTTGGGTCTCGGCATTATTCTGAAACCTGATACTCATACCTAGCCCCCGCAAAATGGAAGATGCACAAGACCTTTGCTCCATGCAATGCCACATTCATTTTTCTCTGTGAAATGCGTAACATACCTCCACAGCTGTGTTATGCTTGCAATGGGATAAGTTCTGGACTCTTGAGCTTTCTCTTGAAAGCCAGACAACCTGATTCTGAATCTCTCTGATATGGTTCTGCTGTTGGAAATATAGTGGTCATAGTTTGGGTTTCTCAGGTAATAGACTCTGAGGGATTCAACATATGAATTTTGGTGGGACACAAACATTCAGTCCATAGCATCCCTCATTGTGTAAAAGCAGCCCTATCTCCTCCTGATGACTGGGATCAGTTATACACTGCTAGGATAGTAACTCCTTTCCTTGCCTGCTGGTCTCTTGTCATAAGAGGTCCAACATGACAGGTGGGTAGCCATAGCTTAAAGTTTAATAGATAGAACAGAATATAAAGTGCAGAAATTAGTCCTTATATTTTTGATCAATTGACTTTCATCAAAGATGTCAAAGCAATCCAGTGGAGGAAAAGATAGTCGTTTCAACAAATGGTGCTGAAACAATTGGATAGTAATATGTAAAAAAACAAATGAGACCTCACACCATACAAAAAATTAACACAAAATGGATCACAGACCTAAATGTAAAACATGAAACTATACAACTTCCAGAAGAAAACGTAGGAGAAAATCTTTGTGACCTTGATTTAAGTAAAGATTTCTTGAACAAGACACCAAAATTCATTTTTAAAAATTGATAAACTGTACTACAAAATTAAAAACACTTGTTTTTCAAATGACACCATAAAAAATGAAAAGACAAACAAAAAAGACTGAAAATATTTGCAAATTATATATACAGTCATGCATTGCTTAATGATAGGGATACATTCTGAGAAATGTGTCATTAGGCAATTTTGTTGTTATGTGAACATCGTAGAGTGCACTTACACAAACCTAGATGGTACAGCCTACTACACACCTAGGCTATATGGTACTAATCTTATGGGACCATCATCACATGTGCAGTCCGTCATTGACTGAAACATCGTTATGTGGCACATGACTGTATGATAAAGGACTTGTTTCCAGGTTACGCAAAGAATTTTTACATGTGACTCAACAATAAAAAGACAAACAACTCAACCAAAATATCTTCACCAAAAAAGGTATGTGAATGGCTAATAAGCACATGAAAAGATGTTTAACATTAGTAGCTATCAGGGAAATTCAAATTAAAACTACAGTGAGATGCTACTACACATCCACTAAAAGAACTACATCAAAAAGACTGATAACACCAAGTGTTGGTGACAGTGGAGAAACTGTCATACATTGCTTGTGGGAATTTAAAATGATATAGCCACTTTGGAAAACAGTTTAGCAGTTTCTTAGAGTTAAATACATTCGTACCACATGACCCACCAATTCCACACAAAGTTGTATACATAAATGTTCACAGCAGTATTATTCATAATAGCCCAAAACTGGGAACAATCCACATGTCCATCAATGGGTAAATAGATAAATCCAATGTAGTATATCCTTATAATGGAATACTACTCCATAATAAAAAGCAGTAAACTACTGATACATGTTACAACTGATTAGCCTCAAAAACACGCTAAGTGAAAGATGCCAGACACAGAAGACTACATATTGTATGGTTCCATTTATCTGAAATTTCTAAAAAAGGCAAATATTTCTAGAAATAAGTAGATTTCCTAGGGCTGGAGTTGGGAACTGACTGCAAATGGGCATGAGAGAACTTTTTGAAATGATGTAAATGTTCTAAAATTGGTTTGTAGTGATAATTGCATGACTGTATAGATTTATCAGAAATCGTTGAACTGTACCTTACGGTAGGTGAATTTTATGGTATGTAAGTTTTACCTCAATAGATTGCTAAAAATGTTTAATGAGACTCTTTCTGTGTCCCCTAAAGGAAGCAACTCTCCTCTGGGAACCAGGATCCTTAGACCTGCAAAGCCTAGTGTTGCAGTGATGGAAAGCACAAATTCCCCAATAGGTCACTGGAAGTGATGGTAACCAGGGCTACTCTTGCTACAACCCTTGATTCTGGGACTATGTTTTTTGCCTATTGGGAACACAGTACCATAAAACGTCATTGACTTACGGTACACACTGCATTCTGGAGTACAGTGCCCCATTCTTGCGTAATATTATCTCCAAGCTGGTGCCTTAGCTGTGCTTTCAAAAGACCATACATCACTCTCTTGGGTCAGCTACTTCTGGATGGTGCACTATATGGCAGGATCAATGGATCCCACAGCTACATCAACTTTGCTAAATAAGTCCCTTGGTCCAACGAGATATTATGCAGGATTCCATGTCATTAAATTGAACCCTCCAGGAGCTTTCAGATGGTGATGTTGGCTAATGCCCTGCAGAAAGGAAAGGCAACCCGTATTCAGAAAAGGTGTTGATTTTAGTCCAGGTGAATCATTGTCACTTTTAGAATGGAAATGGTCTAATGAAATCAACTTATCAACAAGTGACTGATAAGTCTCTGGAAATGAGGGTTGGTCCGTGTTGCTGGCAGTTTGAACAATCAGCTGCCGAAGTAGCTATAACAGTCATTGTAAGCGAGAACCCCTGCTGTTTAGTCCATAGATAGCTTCCTGCCATCATGGCTACTCTGTTCATTGTACCAATGATAGAGGTTGGGTGACATCAACTCCCTGAGTTATTCTATTTGGTTGTTGAGCCTAGTGGGGAAGATGGAGGCTCTGAAGCTGCTCCAGGCACATGGACAGCTAAGGAGGTGAGAGAAACCAGACTCAGCTTCAAATACTGAAATACTGCTGTAAGACAGAGCATTGCTGTGTTCTCTTCAAGGAGATCTCCCACTAGAGCAAGGAACCACAGGGAAATTCACAGGTGGGGGTCACCTGAGATATTTAGTACTCCCCCTTCATTATGGAGATGAATATACCTGAGATTCTTCAAGAGCAGAGGACACACTAGTGGTCACCCAGCACTATGTGGGAAAGCAGGGATTTGAACCTAGACCTCCTGTATCACATCAACTCCCAGACATGTTCTGAATTTGCAGGTGATAGAATCCCCAGAGGGCAAAGCCAATGTAGCAGGAAGGGAGTAATTGATTATAGGAAGCACTACATATTGAGTTCAGAACAATTGTTTCAAAACTGATTTCTGTAAGACTTCTGCGTTGCACAATACCTGGAACTCTGTTCGCACATGGCACATGAAAGAGAATATCTACTTTATACAAGTTAGTCATAATATTAGATGTGATTTTTGTTGCCCCCTTCAAAGAAAGTAACAATCTAGATTGGTTAAAAATAGAATCTAGTATAAAGATATAAGGGTGTTCTTTAGAAGCAAAAGTGCAGGATGTGACCAGGTCTAGGGAAAATGGAAACCAAGAACTGGGAACATACAAGGATGCCCTCATCATCTCTCATCTTTGCTCTTTGGCTGTTTTTTCTTTCCTCTCTGCAGACTTTTTTTCTCATTATCTCCCCAGCACACATGGTCAGACACGATTATCCCATAGCTCCCAAATTTGCATGCTATGGATCCAGTGACTCATTCCTTGGGTATTAGTGACAATCCCCGAAACCTGGAAGAAGGAATCTGATT
This sequence comes from Ceratotherium simum simum, assembly GCF_057802395.1. Lineage (NCBI taxonomy): Eukaryota > Metazoa > Chordata > Mammalia > Perissodactyla > Rhinocerotidae > Ceratotherium > Ceratotherium simum. The sequence continues at coordinate 39,895,191 of NC_141928.1, read as the reverse complement.
GGTCTAGGTAGGGTCAGTGTCACACAGCACAAACATGAGTCCTTCATTTCTGCGGATAAAGAAGAGGAATGACTGGGGGAAACGCCCAGAGAAGTGGGATTGTTGGCTCATAAGCTAGAAAGCTAACCTAAAAGTTGCTACAATAAAAAATCAGAATTGATTCAGTTAAGTGTGGTATTGAACTCTGTCTTCAAGTGTCACAAGGCTTCCTCAGAGGAGTTATTTAACATGTTTCATTAATAATTAAAATGTTCATTTATCAATTGGGAGTTTATTCTTTGCTAGCCACTGTGCATTTTTTATATATATGCATGCCTCATTTTAATTTAATCCCCACAACAACTCCATGGAGTTGGTTTAATTATCTCCGTTTTACAAATTAGGAAACCAAGAGTCTTCAAGATCAAGTAATTTTTCTACTGTGCCTGAAGTTACTCAGGCAGAGGCACCTCCATGTGAGTCTAGCTCCAAAGCCCTTGCTCTTAACCACAAGGGTAATTACAAGTAGATTTTTAGCAGCTGGTGCTAGTGTCCAATCCAAATCCTGAAGAGACAGAGGAAACTGAGTTTGACCATTGGGGTCTGGATGGTTGCAAACATTAATTCCAGGAAAAGAAAGGAACTCAGAGTATAAACTTTGCATTGTAGTATTAATTAAATAGAGACTGCTAGAATTCTTATTCTTGGCCTACAATATCTAGAGTTTGATAAGAGTTGACACAAACTCCTCCTCTGCAAATTTGGGTAGGAATAGATGTGCTCTATGTACAGTAAGGGAAGAAAGAGTTTCCCAAAATTGGCTCAAGGATATTAAGTAAACAGTAATTAAACAGGAAACACTCTGACCTCCTACAGTCAAAGAGGGGTTAAATGCTATCATTTGGGATGTCTCGGTGTCGGTAATTTTCCAAAACGGCAGACTGGTTTTCAGTTTGGACACCAATTAAGAAGTGACTTTTCCTCACTGTTATGCTCCCCCTTGCACAGTAGAGCAAAAAATAACATAAATGGCACATACAAATGGCAGCTGGTCTGCACATGAGCAAAGAATATATTTTTTTTACAAAGTTTTAATTTTTATTGTTCATTTTTTCAGAATAAAAATAAAAATAAATTTTAACAGTCACTTATCCTTGCTCCCAGGTGATTTAACACAACCCCTCTTCACTCTAAAGACTTGGTGTTCCATTGTCAAACACTCAGGAAAGCCTGATCCTGAAGTGCATTGCCTGGGCAGTTTTGTGATGAAACTAATGTGTAGGATCATCGAGTAAGTCTGTGCTTAGCAAGCAGTCATTTCCTAGGGGATCCCCTGTGTGCACAGAACCACAAGATACACCGCTTCCTCCAACTATCACCGGGTGAAGCGTTTCTGAGCCACCAGGTTCTTCACAGCGACCTTCACATCCTTGTTTCTGAGGCTGTAGATGATGGTGTTGAGCATGGGGGTCAGAAGTCCATAGAAGAGGGAGATGAGCTTGTCTGAAATACCTTGCTTGTCTGTCCGCCAGGGTCCTTTGATTTAGGCTTCCCATACATGAATAGGATTGTTCCATCGAAGATAACCACCACAGTACAGTGGGTAGAGCAGGTGGAAAAGGCCTTTCACTGACCCTCAGCTGAGGGGATCCTGACGATGGTGGTGAGGATGAAGATGTAGGAGACAAAGACGAACAGAACTGGAACACCCAGGAAGATCACATTGGCCACCCCCATGCTGACCACAATGATGGAGATGTCAGCACAGGCCAACTTCAGAACTGCCAGGATCTCACAAATGAAGTGATTGATGACATTGTCCCCTGAGAAAGGCAACTGTACTGCAGGGGAAATTTGTACCAAGGAGTTGGCTCCATCAGCCACCCAGGAGCTGGCAGCCATGGGCACGTAGACAGCCTTGCTTAAGACCACAGAGTATCTAAGGGGGTTGCAGATGGCTGCATAGCGATCAGATGCCATCATACCCAGAAGCACACACTCTGTGGCTCTGTCTTGACATGAGTACAGCCACGTTTGGCCGCTCCACTGACCTACAGCCACCAGCACAAAAAGAAATATAAAAGCTGCTTTCTGCGTGGTGGAGACTGGCCCTTCTCCCATGGAGATTGTTGCAATGTGTAAAAATTTCAAGGCCCTTTGGGCGCCGCAGCCTGGGACAGACCGGCCATCTGTGCCGGGCTGGGACAATAAGCAGGGTAAACAATGCATGTACACAACTACTGGGCTGGGATGATAGCCAGGGGGCTCAGTGCACGTATGCCACTGATAACCATTTGTGCATGGGAACACTAAATGCTTGCCCTCTAAACTCTGTAACTGCTTATATAAACTGCTGAACACCAAGGCCTGGTGAGAGTTCCACCTGTGGAAGGGACGACTTGCCCAGGATGTGTGATTCCCACCCAGCCACGTCGATTGACAAGACTCTCCCGGCAGTGGGGTGTGGATGTTGTGAGTAATTAATTTATTGTAAAGTAATTAATCTGATGTAGTCAACCTGGTGTTTCTCTTTCCGGTTATTTGTGTCATTTCCCTTCAGTCGATCTGGTGTTTCCCTTTCCGATCGATCTGATGTTTTTCCCTCTCATTATATGGCCTATTTGAATCTGCTGCTATCTCAGCCAATGTGGATGTTTTCCCTTTCCAGTCGAGCTGGTGTTTTTCCCCTCTTATTATTTGACCTATTCGGATCTGTTTGCGGACTGTTGCCTTTACTATCCTCTATATAATAAAATATACCTTCAGTCCGTTTGTTTGGAATAAAAAGTTTCTTTTACATCTCTGATCAAATCCCCAAACCTCTCATAACAGGCTCCTATGGCAAAGGAGAGAAAATTCTGCAGAGTACAGGCTGAGAAGGAGATGGTTTCCTGGGGGGTCAGGAAGCCATCCAGGACTAGAGGGATGGAAGAGGTTGTGTAGCAGGTGTCCAGGAAAGAGAGGTTCCCCAGGAAAAAGTACATGGGCGTGTGCAGGTGGGAGTCAAGTGTGGTCACCAGGATGGGGACCCCGTCGTCCAGCAGGATCACCATGTACATCAGCACGATGAGCACAGAGAACATTTTCTCCAGCTTTGGCTGATCTGACAGCCCCAGCAAGGCAAATCCTGCTACAATGGATTGGTTGGCCACTTCCATTTTAAATTCTCTCTTCTACCCTTAGGAAAACTGAGGACAGCAAACACGTTTAAAAGGATCAATATGTGGGAATTACAATGAGATGCTTCCAGAGGTTATAATTAAATTTACCCTTTGATGTGCCAACTCGTAATATCAGCGTCTAAGGGAGAAAATTCACTATCTATTGAAGATATCTTAAAAATCAAGATATATCCATTCAAAAGCAGGAAAAGCAGACCCTAGAAATTGAATCAAACCATGATATATGAAAGAATTTTAGCCAGATCAATAGTTAACACACTTGAAGGAAGAGATGTGTAAGATGCAGTGACCCAGTGCAGTGTGTAAGGATGGGTCTATGTTGGGACCATAAAAGAGAAACCCTGAGTGTGTGCTGCATGGGTCCAGCACTAGCCAGGGAAGTGGGCTCCTCTGGCTAGCCCTACTTGTCCCCAGATTGTCCCTGCAGTGTCCTTGGGGGCTTCAGGCTGTCAGATCAGTGACTCTGACCACAGACATCACCTCACTCTAATTCTGTGCTTGTATAATAATTTTCTGATGAAAATTAGGCTCTGCATGGAGTCCTCTACAGAGAGAAAGTGATGAGCAGAGGCCAGGGAGATTAGGGTCTGCCTAGCATTTACGTTTGTTACCTGATGCCTGGTTTATATTTTGTTTCTTGTGAGTTTGGTTGGTGATCCCCCTTCGCTGCACTGTCAATAAGGAATTTCCGGCCAGTAGACCCTGGAGACCCTGACAGAAGCACTTCCACAGCCCCTCTCTCTACCCGTGGCCTTTGTCTACAGCACTGCAGTTCCCTCAGGCTGCTCCAGTCCCCCGGGCCCAGGAGCAGGAATAGAATCCAAGGACAAGTGTCCCTCATGCCTCCCAATGTGAGCATCTGCGAATTTGTGACCAGGTTCTATGCTTTTAGAGCTCCTTTGTAAGTCATAGCTCCTAATGCTGACCCTTCAATATCTGAGCTGATCATTAAAGCTACTGCAATGCCACAGTAGTGCTTTCTCCCCCACAGAACAGCTGACAATTCCACCCAGGCTTGCAGAGGCCTCGCTCATAGGAGGCACTGCAAGCAGGATGTACTTCAGTCACTGTAGAACTGCAGGGCCAGTACATTAGAGAAGACCTCAAGCCTTGACTTCTCATGTTAAAGATGAGGAACCTGAAGCTCAGAGAGGTCCACAGGTGGGGAGGACAGGGCCAGAACTGGAGCCTTGTTCCTCACCTTCCCCCCCGGGCTCCTACCCTCACCACTCGGATTGTATTCTTGCTCCTTCATTTGTGCCAGAGCAGGTCTACTGAGGAGCAAAGGATGGATTATGAAGTCTTGGTCATCCTTGCTTTCCTCAGGACACTCATGAAAAATGGAGGTGTCATGACTTTCTCCAAGATAACTGCCTCGTAGTGGGGCATGGGTGGGTGGGAGTGTCCCTGGGCTTCACACATTGCATCTGTGACTCTTATACTGTTGCTGGTTGGGGAAAATTGGGAGGGAGAAACCGGGCAGAGTCTGAACCTATCCTCATGCAATTATCAGAGGAGATTAACCATGAACATTAGGAGTATTTGGGGAAAAGATGTCTGTTTTTAGAGATATTAGTACTATTGACTGGAGAATCTTAGACTTGGCAGAAATGTTGTAAAATAACTGGTCTTGCCTCTTTCCCCTCCTTTGTATGACTACCTTCTATGAAACAATTTTCCCATTTCTGCTTTGAACACCTTGAGTTACGCGAACACACGACTCTAATTCCTTTGTCAGATAGCCTTGATTGTTGGGAAGTTTTCCCTTACATTGAGCAGAATCCTCCTTCTTCTAATGTCGTCCTCACTCCTCACCCCCTGCCCTGTCCCCACACAGGTCTAGACTCCCAGGACATGCCTGCTCCCTTTCCCTATAAAAGCCTTTCATAGACGTGGAAGCTGTGACCAGGTCCTCACTCACAACCACCTTTCTTCTTCTCCCCACCTACCCGAAGAAGGTTTGGCCACAGAGAGAACTCAGTCTATGTCCAGTGTGGGGATGAGGCCATGATGGGGACAGGAGCTCACCTGGACAGAAGGTCTCATGGCAGGGAGGATGCTGGAAGGCCTCCAGGCCTGGGAGGTGGGCAGGCTTCAACTGCCCACCTTGGCCATCCCCCGTTTAGCCCTATCTATGGAGGCTGTGCCTGGAAGCCTGTGGCAATTCTGTTTAACTGTCTTGGAGCTAAGCAGTCTCTTCAAATTTCACAGCAAGGTGAAGAAAATTTAGGGTTGGCGATAGCTAACTCTAGCTGCTACCCTTCCCAGCCTTCTCCACGCCAGTGAGATAACAAGAGGAAGGACAACTCGAGGAGCTGCATCCCTGTGGTCCTGGTGGTCATGCCCAGCCTGTGTGCTCGGGGTAGACACTGTCTACTTTCTGCCTCTCGCCCTCCTCCCAGAGGTTCTGTCAAGGAGCCAGGGAGCAATTTAGAGCTCTGGTTGTTTGGGGCCGGTTTTAATCCCAGAAGCAATTTAAAGTTTGGCGGAGACCTCACAGGAGTTTAGGGCCTATGTCCCGTAAACCCAGTCACGTAAGTGGTAGACAGCTCTGTGTAAATCTTAACTCTTGCTACAAAGAAATGCTCCTTCGAGTAGAAAGTTCCCATCCTGTCCTTGCTGACCTTCCTGGAATGAGAGGAGATAACTAAGGTCTGACTGTGCTTTGACCACAGTGGTGTCTGTTAGAGGGGGTTCTGTACTTGTCTTTCCAAGACTAAGTGTCGAAACAAGAAGTGGATGGTTTGCCTTGGCCCCAACAGACACTCTGGTGGTCCACATGCTCCAGAGTGGCTGGCCCTCACTGCAGTCCCTCTGCATCGTCCAGGGCTGACCAGGTCTGGCCCTTGCCCTTAAAAACAGGAAGCAAGAGACATGTACCATGGGCCAGTACCAGGCACTAGAAAAAAAGCAGAAATGACAAAGGTGGGGTCTCTGATCTCCAGAAAGGTTCTGGTGACAGCTACAGTCTGTAGATGATTGCCAAGTGCCCCTAAGTTGTATGGGAACCCAGAAACAGGGAAGAGTCGGAGGAGGGAGGGCAGAGCAGCTTGGACCAACTAGGAAGTGATGCTATCTGCCAGAGATGTTGGATACTGCCCTCCCCCTTGTTTTAGTACAGTATGGGACAAGGATTACAGATTGAAGTAGAGGACACAAGGGCAGGAGAGAGCTCTGGGGTTGGTGAGAGAGCAAGGTCAAGCCTTAGAAAAAGCAGCTCTATAGTTACAGGCCAGGCAGGCAACTAGCATTTTGCTGGGAGCTTCTGTTTCGTTAGAGATCTTTGGTGGCAAGGAACAGGGAGTCTTTCAGATCACCTCAGCTGGGGTCAGGGAGGGGAGAGTCAGTAAGGAACATGGCCATGTGTGTTCAGCAGGCCTGAGGATGGTAAATTTCCCTTGGAAGTGGATGAGGGGGAGACAGGGAGGAATGAGGAGCCTTGGATTGAAGCCTAATTTCTGTCAAAAGCAGCTGATAAAGACTGGTCTTAAAGAGAAGTAGGGTGATTTGCTAATAAGAAGACCCTGGGTATTAATTCCTCCTTGGTGAGAAGAAGATGGAAGTTGGTGCCAGAGTTCTGTGTATGCCCTTGTCATCGTGGAGGAATCATGGTTCATGTGACCACAGGGGAAATGCACAGAGTTCTTGTTGAAGAGTGTGGGTTAAGCCCCTCTCCACTGTTGCTTTCGACATTTTCATAAAGACTGAGGAAAAGAAGCCCTGTAGCCCCTTGGTTGGGGACCTCTATAGCCCACAGACTACCTCAGGCTTCAGGCTAAACCGGCATATTTTAGATTTTCTCTTAGGGAAGTTTCGCCCATCTGAGCCCTCACTTAGACCCTCTGTAGAAGTCTACCAGCCACACACAGCACATCTTTCTGAACACAAGGGATGTGAGGGCATGGGAAAGTTGAAAGGTAGTTGGGGAGAGACACTCGTGTGTCTTATTGAGCACCTGTGTGCTAATTCCTTTTCTAGGTGCTGCAGACAAATATATCTGGAACTATCAGTCCATCTCTAGGCTGTGCCAGGCCTGGGCACGCTTATTTTTCAAGGTCCCACCCCACATCATGTCAAAATGCACCTACATCCCACTTTACGTACAATTTCGTGGTAAATTTGAAATAATTTTTCTTCTTCTGTTATGAAAATTATTTGGCTTACAGGTGACTTGATTCATATTTCTATGATTTCTCAACAACAAGCAAGAAAACTCGAGTTCTCACAAAGTGAAAGTACCTAACTACAGATTGTTTTAAAATATGATGCATGAATACAAAAATTTATCCATCACTGAGATTGACATAAATTTCCTTTTTGTAGGCATGTAAATAAACAATTACAGGTTCGTTCCCCTCGCTATCTGAAAGTTCGCTTTATACCACTTCGCTTTTATGAAAGATCTACATTAGTACCTGTTTTCGCTAACTGAAAGAAATCCAAAGAGGATTTTCACTTTTACAAAAAAAGGGTGAAAAGCAAAAATAGCGCTCAGTATTTGTTTTGCAGGGAGCCATTGTAGAGGCTAAGCAGTCAAGCATGCTGTTGTATTTCAAGCCTTCCACAGCAGCCACATCAGACGAGGAACCTTGACCTTCAACCTCAAGGCAGGCAGACTTAGAAGAAGGTGTAGACGTTAGTGACCGGCCCGCCCTGAAGGATTCAGACGAGAATGCGATGTCCATAGCTGATCCTCTTCCTGTCTCTCCTCCACCCCAGTCTCCTGCACCTCCCACCGTCCCAACCTCCCACAACTCAGCCTAATACTCCATCACCACCACCACCTCTCAGCCGCCCCGTGTGCTTGCCGTCTTCCGGATTCTGGTAAGTGCGATTGCACTGTGCAGATGTTATCTCTACTCTATATAGGCTGTGTATTGATCATGTCATTCCTGCTTTTACTATATGTTAGAGTTATTTTAGGTTTTGTGTTATTTGGTGTGATTTGTTAGATTATTTTTTGGGTCTAGGAACGCTCAAAATTTTCTCTCATATAGGCCCGGCCCCGTGGCTTAGCGGTTAAGTGTGCGCGCTCTGCTGCTGGCGGCCCGTGTTCGGATCCCGGGGGTGCACCGACACACCGCTTGTCCAGCCATGCTGAGGCTGCATCCCACATACAGCAACTAGAAGGATGTGCAGCTATGACATACAACTATCTACTGGGGCTTTGGGGGAGAAAAAAAAAACTTTCTCTCAATTGCTTCTTCGCTTTACGCCATTTCAAAAGGTTTCATAGGAACGCTGTACTTTTGGATAGAGGGGAAACCTGTATTAAGATTTTTTTTAAGGATTTTTTGTTTTGTTTTGTACTTAAGAGCCAACAGGTTTTCCAGACCTGAAACATCTTTGTCCTTGGAGAAAACCTCATAGACCTGACTATGGCACCCTCATGCCCAGGGGTAAAACAGCCCTGCTGACTCTCCGCTTAGGAGTAAAGACACTTGTAGAGGAAATGTAAATTAAGATCCACTTATAGAAATGAAAAGCAAAGAATTTACTTTAGCAAATTGTTTTAGGGCATAATTTTTCTTTGTCTGAACAAAAGGAATTAGCTGAGTTCCTTTCCTCGAGAGTCAGGGTGCAGCAAATACCTGAGAAAGACACCCCAGTAACACGCCCAGGTCACCCATCCATGCCGAGATGGATAGTTGGTCTCTGTCGCAGGGTGGGTTTCCCAGGAAGTCGACTCTGATGGGGAGATTTTCACACAGGACGTTTACTGGGGAGTGCTCTGAAGATGGGGTGGAGGTAAAGGAAGCAGGACTGGGCATGGGAGAACTTGACCTACCATGAGGAAGCTCTCAAGCTGGGATGGCCCTTTAGAGATGTCCCCATTTGAAGCAAGGATGACCAGGCCTTTATATTGACACTGACTAATCACTGGAAGTGGGCTGCCTCTGAGAAGGGAGTATGACTTGGGTGACATAACTCTCTTGGGCCAAGGGCAAGCCAGAGAGGGACTCAGCCAATGCTGTCAGCAACCAACACTCGCAGCAGCTAGGGTAACAAGAACTTCAGCCCTAGGTGAGGTAGGGTGGGGTCTGGGCAGCACACTCACCATGGCATCCACTACACACTCTTAACCAATACTTCTCGAAGTTTAACATGCATATGAATCATCTGAGGGATCTTGTTAAAATGCAGATTCCAATTCAGTAGGTCTGGAATGGGCCCCAAGAGTCTGCCTATCTAATAAGCTCCTAGGTGATGCTGACACTGCTGTTCCATGGACCACTCTGTGAGTAGCATGGCTCTAACTTTAATTTGCCCCTCACCTGGTATTACTTTGCATTGAGATTCTCAAGTGAATCAGAGTGTGTGGGTCATGGGACATATCCTACCATCACTGGGAGAAGCATTTCTGAGCTACCAGGTTCCTCACAGCAGTCTTAACATCCTTGTTCCTCAGACTATAGATGATGGGGTTGCGCATGGGGGTCAGAAGTCCATAGAAGAGGGAGATGAGCTTGTCTGAAAGGTCCTGTTTGTCTGCCCCCAGGGGGTCCTTAGATTTAGGCTTCCCATACATGAATAGGATGGTTCCATCGAAGACGACCACCACAGTGAAGTGGGAAGAGCAGTGGAAGAGGCCTTTTGCCGACCCTCCACTGAGGAGATCCTAACGATGGTGGTGAGGATGAACATGTAGGAGACAAAGATGAACAGAACTGGGACCCCCAGGAAGATCACATTGGCTACCCCCATGCTGACCACATTGATGGAGATGTCAGCATAGGCCAACTTTAGAACTGCAAGGATCCCACAGATGAAGTGGTTGATGACGTTGTCCCCGCTGAAGGGCAATTGTACTGCAAGAGAGATCTGCACCAAAGAGTTGGCTCCACCAGCCACCCAGGAGCTGGCAGCCGTGGGCACGTAGGCAGACTTGCCCATGACCACAGGGTATCTAAGGGGGTTGCAGATGGCCACATAGCAATCAAATGCCATCATACCGAGAAGCACACACTCTGTGGCTCCCATGGCAAAGGAGAGAAACATCTGCAGAGCACAGGCTGAGAAGGAGATGGTTTCCTGGGGGGTCAGGACTAGAGGGATGGAAGATGCTGTATAGCAGGTGTCCAAGAAGGAGAGGTTCCCCAGGAAGAAGTACATGGGCATGTGCAGGCGGGAGTCAAGGGTGGTCACCAGGATGGGGACCCTGTTGCCCAGCAGGACCCCCAGGTACACTGACAGGATGAGCACAAAGAATGTTTTCTCTAGTTTTGGATGGGCAGAAAGGCCCAGCAAGACAAATCCTGCCACAGTAGATTGGTTGGATGCTTCCATTTCAAACTTTCTCTTTCATCGCTGGAAATACTGAAGGCAGAAAATGCATGTTTGTTTTTTGATGGCTTGCTTGGGTCAATATATGGGGATCACAGTATGATGTCCCTAAAATTGCAAATAAACTTACCCTATGGAATTCAACTATAAAACCAAGTTACCTAAAGCCAGGCTGCGTATCAGTCAAAAGGATGAAGAGCAGACACTGGAAATCTAATGAAACTTAATAAAATGAGGGACATTTCTCTCTAATCGATGATATTAATATGCCTAAAGCAAAATCATATGTCTCCATAAGCTGTGTGTCTCCAACACTTTCCAGGGAAGCAGGGGCCTCTGAGTAACTCTGTCTTTGTCATATAATTAGGGACCTCAGGCTATCACAGCTCTGTGACCCTGACCATTGAGGTCACATGGCCCATTCCTCTGGATCAGGTTCTTCCTTGCGCAGCAAGTTTCTATTATAATTTGACTTCTCATGCAGTCAGTCTTATAGGGAAAGAATGTGCTGGCTTGAAAACATCAAGTTCTCTCTTGAACAGTTTTATTTCGTATACAGTATGTAGTTTACACTTCCATGTTTTGTAAGTTTAGTTAGTATGAATAGTTGGTCTGATCTGGACCTTCTTTTCTGAATAATCTGACCAAGTTGAATTTCTGGGGCCTGTAACATGGAGTGTCCCCCAAAGTCCCCAGAAACCTGACCTGCAGAGCAGGCGGTGTCGCCTCCTGTAACCACTCCTGACCTGCCTGCACCTCCGCTGCTCTGGGACTTGGCCCACGCAGTAAAGTCTGCCCTGATGGTCAGAGCCCACTCATTGACATGCCCGGCCTGGGCTGAGTGGGGCCTTGAGTCACCCTCCATCCAGTGCCCTTTAGATGCTTCACAGACATCATCACATGTAAACCCACTCAGCCTCCCAGAACACCCACAGCTACACTGTAGCTCAGCACAGTTTTCCTGCCAAAGACACTAGGACCACCAGATGTCAGGTGTGCCACAGGGTACCCACAACAGCGTGGAGCTGGCTGTCTAATAGCCACCCGGGTGCTTGTTTAAAATGCAGATTTCTGGGGCGGCACCATGGCATAGTGGTTAAGTTCGGCACGCTCCGCTTTGGTGGTCTGGGTTCGTGGGTTCGGATCCCAGGCGCCAAACTACACCACTCATCAAACATGCTGTGTTGGCATCAAGCATATTAGAGTAAGATTGGCACAGATGTTAGCTCAGGGCTAACCTTCCTCAAGCCAAAAAAAAAAAAAAAAAAAGAGCAAGATTGGCAACAGATATGAGTTCAGGGCTAATCTTCCTCAGCAAGGAAAAAAACCGAGATTTCTGGGCCCTACCTTTGCAGATGGTCTTTGAGATCAGTTTTTTGTTTTGTTTTGTTTTGTTTTTTACGTAAATGCTCTCCAGGTACTTCTGATGCACACCAGTCTGGGAATCACTGACTTTTCAGTTTAAAGGCAGAGAAACTGAGCTCAAAAAAGAGGTTTGTGAATTGCACATGACCCTGAGGAAGCGGTGCTTTTTTCCTATTGGTAATGATACAATGTCCAAGAGAGGTTATCTCGGGACACCAGGAATTAAGGGATGGGGAGTCGTTTTCAGAGAAAGGCTCCTTTAGCATCAGAGAGTGCAGAATTTGAGGTTTGGCAGAATCTTCAGATATAATCCAACCCAGTCCCCTCCTCTAACCCACCTGTTACGGGATCTTCTCTTCAGGCAGTAATGTCTCTGCCTCTGCTTGAACATTTTCAATAATGTGGGGCTCACGGCCTCCAGTGCTGTTATCAGGAGGCCTGGGCTCTTCGAGTTCTTCAGGGACCCGGTATCTGCCTTTTTCTAACTTTTCCCTTCCTCCACTGGTCCTAAGTGCCTCCGGGGCTCAAAATAGACTTGCTCCCTTGCCACAGCAGCAGCCTTCAGAGCTTTGGAAATAGTTGCCTTGTCCCTCAGACCAGTCTCCCCTGCAGCCTCCCTCCCTGCACAGCCCTCTTTGCATCAGCCTCTTTCCTTCCCTCCCAGCTGGTGAAGAGCTGACAATAGAGGTCACCCTCCCCTTACCCAGTGTGGGGGCCCATCTCAGCTGGGTCTCTTTCTCGTAGGAAGGCAGCCCAGTGGAGTGGGGAGGCTGTTAGTTTATAGGGGCCAGATGAAGTGACGGTCTCTGGTGTCACCTGCCAACCGAGGTGCTACCAAGCCATAACAAGCAGGCCATAAACACCACACCTCTCAGAGCTGCTCCGGCAACACGTGCGTACACACTCTTAACACAGGCACACACTCTTTAACTGTTGCCTGACCTCCTGATATCTCTAAGTGATCCCAGGTGTAGAGGGGTCCAAAGTGCAGCCACAGCTCACAGCTCACAGAAGCTATAGCTGCTCACGATGCCCTTGCCTCACCTTGGGGCTCAGTGAGATGAGGAGACAAAGGCTGACTCGCAAGGCTGAGGCTCAGTCAGGAGCCCAGCCCAGAGGAGGCTGCACTCCACGGCAGGCTGGCAAGCCATGCCCAGCTACTGGGCCCAGCACCGCCTTCTCTGTGCTCTGCACTGCTCTCCAGAGGGTCCCATGATGACTCTCTCAGGAGTTTAGGGCTGGGTTGCTTTGGGGCCTGGCCCTATCCCAGAAGCAATTTAAAGTTTGTTGAGAGTTTCAGAGTTTCGACTCCACCCCATAGACCCAATTAGGCAATCTTGTGAGGTCTACCCAAAGCTCCCCTCTCACTACAAGGAAATCTCATCTTAGAACGTTCTCTGGCCAGGTAATCAGAGTTCTCATGGGCTTTGATCACAACAGTTGGTCCAAAGTGGCTCTGCCATCGACCTGCAAAGAGCCTAGAAGGGAAGGAAGCTGGGCCTTGGTGATTTAAATATTCCTGGGAACTTTGGGCAGACAGATTCCCGGCCACCCAGGCATCTCCTCCCTCCACTCGGTGACCCAGCACTCGCTTGCTCTCTTTCTCTCTGCTGTCACTCTGAGCAATCTCCATGCTACAAACATGTCACATGTGCCAGGTCTTGTGCCAAGTACCAAAGAGGAGTGGTGGGTGGGGGACATGATGGATTTTTGTCTTCAGAGAATGCCCAGCAGAGTGAGACTTTCTGGAGACTGAGGCATGACTGAGAGTGGCATAAAGCTATCTAGGAGGCTGGGCATAGGAGAAGACTGCAGAACCAGCCCAGGAGGAAAATAACAGGGGTGGAGCAGAGGGTGGCGCTGGGAGACATTTAGGAGGAAGAAATGATAGGATGTAGAGATAGATCTGGGGTAGGAGATGCAGAAGAGAGAAAGATCAACAATGGCTAAAATACCAGACCTTGAGGACTGGAAGAAAGACATGGAGGAAGGAAAGAGGAGAGCCTGTCTGGACTGGTGGGCACTGGGTGGCTGCAGAGTTGTTTCTGTACATCTTTTGGGACCAGCTCCAGGATGGTTACTGAAAATAAGGATATGACTAAGAAATAGTTTCTGTGGTTGAGGAGTTTATGGCCATTTGGATTTGTTGTATTTGAGATAATGGTGAGACATTAATATTAATAAGAGTTGCCATGAATTTACAACTGTTTTCAAAATCTTGTCTTATCTAGTGTACTCAAAAAGCCCATGAGGTAGAAGGGCTGACCCGGTGGTGTAGTGGTTAAGTTCACACGGGTCCAGGTTTGCGGGTTCGGATCCCATGCACGGACCTACACCACGCATCAAGCCATGCTGTGGCAGCATCCCATATATGAAATAGAAGACTGGCACAGATGTTAGCTCAGGGACAATCTACTTCAAGTAAAAGAAGAGGAAGATTGGCAAGAGATGTTAGCTCAGGGCCAATCTTCCTCACAAAAACAAATCAACAAAAAAACCCCATGAGGTAGGTATGAGGGATACTTGGACATGAGCAGGCAAAGGGACCCTTTGCCTTACTGGGTATACCCAGTAAGTGAGGCTTCCTGGAATGAAGCAGCGAATCAGGCAAATATCGTTTTCTTGATCCAGCATTCACACATCAGAAATTACAAACTCACTTCTCCACTTAGTGTTGCTGCAAGAACACTTCCCTTCCATGAAGAGGCAAAGCTTTGGCCCCCTCACCTTCCCTGGAGACAACTTCCCCCTCCTGCCACTTCCATTTTCCCTCTTCAGGAAACTTCTGTTTCTCTGACCTTATACACCTGATTCCAGTCCTGGTTTTAGTTCACAATGGTGGTGGCTCTTTTCTGCCTTCAAAGAGAATGTGCTGTCACTCACAGTTCCTGATGAATCTCAGTGCTCTGAGCAGGATCAGAATCTTTAGACCAGGGATCTGGTCACAGACCTGTGAATTCCATGGGGTATCCTGCCCACATTTGTCCTCAGGATGCCACAGTAAACAGATGCCTGCCGGGAGATGCTGGGGTCATTGGGGTCCAGACTACCCCTTTGGTCACTCCACTCGTCTTTGGCAAACTCTCATTTACACACACACAAACACTCTCACACATGGAGTAAGGAGATTTCTGACACGCAAAGCTTTGTCTTGGCCAATTAAAACCCAACTATCCCCTGGCTGGTCTGTCTGAGACTTCTCTAGGCAGTGAGGAGAAATGAGGAGAAACACTTTCAGCAAAACCTCAACTCTCAACGCCCTGAGACCCCCACACTGCGTTAGTGAGAAGTCTAGCCCAGTGCTCCTCGTGTGTGACTGACAGATGAGCAGCATCAGCATCCCTTGGGAACTAGTTAATGATGCAGATTCCTGGGCCCCTCCCTGGACCTGCAGAATCGGAGTCTCGGGAGGTGGGTCCTAGCCATCCACGGGCACGCATGTGTGTGCACGCGTGCGTGTGTTTTCAATCTGCGTTTTAATAAGTCCTCCAGATGATTCTGATGTATGCTGATGTCTGAGAAGCATTGGTCTATCCAGATTTTTCCTAGGATTAGGATCTCAGTTATTCCTTTTAAGGAATCTGAGTGGAGGGAGAGTACGTTTTATGAATGATCCGAGCAGCTGCCTGTAATCCCTCTGCTCTGGAGTCGGCTGCTCTTTCAGTCCCTGCTTGCCCCTAACCCCTGATCTTTGACCCTTGCCCACACCCCTGCTGACCTCTAGGTCACTGGTCTCTGGGGCCTTTCCTTCCTGCCAGCAGAAACCTCCTTCCCATCCTCAGGATCCACTTTATTAGGGGGTTCTCACAACAGAGCGGACGGGCCCTAAAGGCCAGAGATCAAGGAAACCATGTCGATTTTATGAATTTGCATTTCATGGGGCCTCCAACAGTCTCCCGCGGTCGTGCAGTTAGAGCTGTGTCTAGAGACAGCAGAGAAGTGCCAGCATCTCCAGGGGTCCAGCCACTCTCTCGAAGTGATGAGTCTCCTGCTCAGACATCCCCCCATCTCTACCTGGATGTTCTTCAAACATGCTATGTCCCAAACAGAATTCATCTTCTCCCCTAAAACCAGCAACCTGGTCAATATTCTCTACTTTGGTGGTGTCACCATTATCCACTCATCATCTGAGCAAGAAATATTGACTCTACCCTCTTTCCTGCCTGCTGTATCCAACCAAACTCTAATATTGTGTTTTGTATCTACCAAATGTTTCTTGAATCCCCCCATCTTCACCAGCCCTCAATCACTTCCCCAGTTGTTAGAAGTATCTTCACTTGCCAGAAGTGTTTCCCTATCTCTTCAGTTCTTGTCCTCCTGCCCCCAATCTTCCTTCTACTTTGTGCCCAGAACGATCAACCTAAGATGCAAATTTGATCATGTCAGACTGTTACTTAAAACCCCTGAGTGCTCCCCATCCCCTACAGGAGAAAGTCCTAACTCTTAGGATGCCCAAAAAGACAGCCCAGCTCTGGCCCCTGCCTTCCTCCCTATCAGCAGCACCTGCCCCTTTGTGTTCCAGCAACACTGCTCTGCTGGTCACTCCCCACCCTTTGTTTATGCCGCCCCTCTGCCTGTGATGATTCCACACTTCCCTTCGTCAGGCAGATTGCCATTCATCCCTTCCAGTGGTGTGCTGGTAAATGTTTAACAACCGGATCTCCAGGTCAAAAAAAGCCCTGATCTGGCCGGCCCAGTGGCACAAGCGGTTAAGTGTGCGTGCTCTGCTGCAGCGGCCCGGGGTTCACCGGTTCGGATCCCGGGCACTCACCGATGCACCGCTTGGCAAGCCATGCTGTGGCGGCGTCCCATATAAAGTGGAGGAAGATGGGCACGGATGTTAGCCCAGGGCCAATCTTCCTCAGCAAAAAAAAGAGGAGGATTGGCAGATGTTAGCACAGAGCTAATCTTCCTCACACACACACACACAAAAAGCCCTGATCTGGAGCATTTGCTGATTCCTGTGGTGTAAACACTCCCATGATGGCCAATGTCAAGCTACCAATGAAGTCACTGAGTGGGAGTTGGGAGGAGATGTGCACAATTGTAAGCCAGCTCCAGCACACCACAGACCTCAGTCACCCCCTCCAGGAAGTCTGCCCCTGCCTCCCTCTGGGCTTTCACAACAGTGGGGGCATTCCCCTTATCCCGCGCTTCCTACCTCCTTTGGTAATTAACTTTTCATGTGCCTCTTTCTTGCCACTGGAGGGTGCACTCTGGAAGGCGGAAACCATAATTACTCTGCACATTTCTGCCTTCTCTGCAGTACACACTCAATAGTTGTTTTCTGAATAAAGGAATGTACCCATTCTCTGGACCCATCCCTGTTCTGGGTCACGTTCTGTCAGCGACTCCCGTGAGGTCTGGGAACATATGCACAGATGATACGAAGCTGAAAGGACATGACTTAGATGAACGCCAAGTGAGGGCTGAGGAAAAACACAGCAGGTGGCCCCAAGGCGCCTAAACCAACAAGTTGAAAATTTAGAGGGAGAGTATGTCTTTCATTCAGAGCACCCCCAAAGAACCAAGCACAGACTTGGGGTGATGGGGCTTGGCACAGCACAGGAGAAAAGACTTGGGTGTCTGAATGAGTCATGTAATCACGGGCCAGCAGGCTGTTGGGCTGTTAATGGGATTATGATGTTCAGACGGAAGGAAGGAAGGAAGGAAGGGAGAGAGGGAGGGAGGGAAGGAGGGAGGAGGGAGGAAGGGAGGAAGGAAGGAAGAGAGAAAAAGAGGGAGGGAGGCAGCAGGCAGCAAACCCCCTCCAGTGCCTTCAGCATAATTGGATCTTGGGGACGTTATCCCAGGAGAATACAAAGTGTCTAAACTGAGTACAACTTACTTTCCAAAATTTAAATGACTTCAGAGACTAAAATGGTCCTGAAGAACAAACTGGAATTTAAATTATCTTCCAAGAGCAACAGCCAGCCCCTTGGAGATTGTGCCCTGCGCGCACAGGCAGGTGGAGGGAGAGGACTGCTGGACCCCTCACCTGTCACACGTCCTGAGCCCTCACCTGGCGCTTCAGACCCAGGGTCACTATTTCTCACATGTGTCCTCTTCCCAACCCTTAGGAAACGGATCATTCTTGCTCACCATGTTTCTGGTAAAGGTAAGTCCGGGTTTTGATACCTATCAAAATTTTCGTTAGCACAGCTGCATTTCTGCCGTCAGGCTTGATTGTAATGGGATGGGGGCTTGGGAAGAGGAGACAGGAAGCCCTTCCATTGGCACAACGTTGTCCTCATGGAATCAAATAGACCCGTCAAACTGCAGGAGTCTCTAAGCTATCTGGCCTCACCCGCTTTGTGCAGAGGGGAAAGGGCTTGCCCAGGACCACACAGCTTCAGTCTTCCCCCGCAGTTTTCCCTCCTCTATTAAACTGGGGATCTTTCTCCTTCCATAGTTAAAAATCCAAAGTCCAGCAATAATAACGAGCCATGTTTCTGGCTCTGGTGGTGATGACATGGAGGGAATATTTTCTTCACACGACCCAGGTTCTTGGGAGAGGCTGGAGGGCTGGCCGACATGGAATGAAAACCCCGCCTGGGCTGCTTTACTCCTCCAGCACGTGCACCACAGGTGCCCGTGTGTCCTGGGCATCTTGGCCGTCCTTAAGCTCGGGGCTGTTCTCAGTACTGACCAGCCTTTGTAGTCAATTCATGGATGGTACATTTGCCTCTAAGAGATGGATCAATTTTGTAAGGCCCTGGGAGAAAAGGGGAGACTGATGCTTGTTTATGTCTGTGCTGAAGCCAAGCTATTTCCGGATATTTGGAGGGCTGTCTGGGGAAGAGGGATTAAAGTTGCAAAGGAGCAGATTTCAGCTCAGTATCAAAGGACAACTACCTTAAAGTGAAATGAGCCTCGTTAGGAGGTTCATCACAGCACCCCATGTCACTCAGGGCATCAGGTTCAGGCTGGGGCACCCTGAGGAATGCAGGAAGGGGCTTTCTACATTGGAAAGGGAGCAGATTGCCAAATAGACCCTAAATCCTGTTGTCAGTAGCATTAGAGTGATTATTAGGGATGACAATGTAACTACTTGTTTGTATGACTATTCTTCTCACTCTGTCACCCCCCCCATTCCCCTCTCCTCCCCAACCCCTGTTAGATTTTGTGTCAGGGGCTCTGCCTGTCATTGCTGTGTTCCTGGCATCTAGAATTATGCCCGTCCCAGAGCAGACACTCAATAAATGTCTGTCGACCTGACCTGAATTATGATGGCACTGCCTTTGTAACAGCTATGACGCTGAGCAACAGAGGAGTGGCTCAGAGCTCCCCAGGCAGGAAGTGCCCCTGCACCACCAAGAAGGGGGCTGGATTATGGAAAGATGGACATCTGGGAAGTTCATGAGAATTTCAGATACAGAGCAAATAAAACAGAATGCCCAACACCCTCAGTGTTGCCAACAAGTTTTTTTACTGGTCCAGAATAAATCCCAGTTTGGGGACCACTTAGAAGTCTGAGGAGAGATTTCAGCTTCCTATAAGGAAGAGCTGACGGAGCAGGACTCCAGGATCTGTGAAGAGTCTCAGGGGGAAGCCAGTGCCTCTGGTGCAGGCAGGTGGAGAATGAAGAGAGGGGATATTCAGTCAGAACTCTCCTTCTACTTGGCCACAGCACACAAGTGGCCCTCTAGCTGCTCCAGATGTACAAAAGGATCAACAGGATGCTAAGACCTTGGCACTGCGGTCTGGGCTAATTCTCTCAGACGGTGACACCAGGGCAGAGGAGCCCTCAGCTCCCACCTTCGCCAAGGAAAGGGACGCTTGAGTTTCTGTTTCTCCTATTGGTTTTCATTTATGTTGTCTTGTCTCCTATGTGCCATATTCTTTTTTAACGTGTTCCAGATGTTGTATTTGTGAAATGATTTGTAGAAATGATTTAAAGACTGGGGTGATGTTACCTTCCTTCAGAGTGGATTTATGTTTGCTTCTGTTGGGTGTTTGGGAGCACTGAAAACCTGGGGCCACTTCAGTCCAATCTCAGGGCTTGAGAAGGCATGAAGCTGAGCTCCAGCATCTGGAAATGCATGTTTCCTCCTGATTCACTCTTATTCCCATGGTGCTGCCCTTTGGGAGCCCCTTCCAAAGGGAGGAGGTTTAGTAAGGGGCAACTTCATGGTGGGCCTTGCTCCCCACCTCCAGGAGGCTTCTCAGACTCTCAGTGCCACCTCCAGAAGCTGCAAATGCCCTAGTTGAAACATAGCTTCAAATGCTGGTCTTACTTCTCCGAGTTCTTGTTTTTTCCCAGAATCATGACCCATGATTTCTTGTTGTCTTCTTACCCTGCTAATGCTTTACACAGATGTTTTATATAGTTTGTCCAGTTTTTCTAACTGTCATCTGCAGGAGAGTTAGTCCAAATTAACTCGTTTATTCTTCCTGGAAGCAGAAGTTAAATATTGATCTTTACTACATTTTCTCCAGAATTCTGTAGAGATGACTGAATTGTTGGAGCTATTCTTCACTTGCTCAGCAGGGTGGGGATTTTCGCTTGGCTGCCCAGGTACTTTTGGTGTCAGAGAGTGTTGAGGTTGACCTCAGAGAGTTCCTGCAGGTGACAGAGCAGATGCACAATGGACAAGTCCAATTGGACCTCCCCCGTGTGGGGTTCATTCTCCTGGGCCTCTCAGCCCACCCAAAGCTGGAGAAAATGTTCTTTGTGCTCATCCTGCTGAGGTACATGGGGATCCTGCTGGGCAACAGGGTCCTCATCCTGGTGACCACCCTTGACTTCCGCCTGCACACACCCATGTACTTCTTCCTGGGAAACCTCTCCTTCCTGGACATCTGCTACACAACCTCCTCAGTCCCCCTCATTCTCAACAGCTTCCTGACCCCCAGGAAAACCACCTTCTTCTCAGCCTGTGCTGTGCAGATGTTTCTTTCCTTTGCCATGGGAGCCACAGAGTGTGTGCTCCTGAGCGTGATGGCGTTTGATCACTATGTGGCCATTTGCAACCCCCTTAGGTACCCCGGGGTCATGAGCAAGGCTGCCTACGTGTCCATGGCTGCTCGCTCCTGGGCAGCTGGTATCACAAACTCTGTAGTTCAGACATCCCAGGCCATGAGGCTGCCCTTTTGTGGGGACAATGTCATCAACCACTTCACCTGTGAGATCCTGGCTGTCCTGAAGTTGGCTGACATCTCCATCAATGTGATCAGCATGGTTGTGGCCAACATGATCTTTCTTGCAATCCCAGTCCTATTCATTTTTGTCTCCTACGTGTTCATCATTGCTACCATCCTGCAGATCCCCTCAGCTGAGGGGAGGAAAAAGCGCTTCTCCACCTGCTCTGCCCACCTCACAGTCGTGGTCGTCTTCTATGGGATCATCCTCTTTGTGTACAGGAAGCCCAAGTCCAAGGATCTGCTGGAGGTAGACAAACAGGACTTTTCAGACAAGCTCATTTCCCTCTTCTATGGGGTGGTGACCCCCATGCTCAACCCCATCATCTACAGCTTGAGGAACAAGGACGTAAAGCCTGCTGTGAAGAACCTGGTGAGTCAGAAACGCCTGACTGAGTGACTGTCACAGATTCCCAGACCGCCAGAATGCAAGACCTCTGAATTCCTCATTGTACTCATGGGAAAATGGTAGCCCAGAGAAGTCCTTGGACTGTCAGTGGAAAGAGCCTCTTCGTTTCTGGTGCTGCTGATTAGTTAGTTGGCTTCACACAGAACCACACTGTATCATATCATAGCTATCTTTTGCTGCCCAAATCTCAAATCCTCTGATACCAGAATTGGATGGCTATCCATAAAGAGTTATAGATGTGGTCAAAAGAGAGAAACAAAAATGTTAATGGTACTGGGACCTTAGAGTATATTATTTTTTCCCATGCAGAACTGCTCTTGTTCTGTTTTGCATTGGTCTCATCCCAGAGACTTTTGCTCTACCTGACGTAGGGATAAATTCGAAAATGTCATCTGCCTCAACACACAATAGTGGTCATTAGCACTATGGCAGAAATTCCGCTCAAATCTTAGTACTAGAAATAGTGAGACTTATCGTGAGCAGCTGCTCTGTTTTGATCTAATGGACACCAAGAATCTTGTCATTTACTGCATTCTCCTCTTTTTCTTTTTTTTTTTTTTTTTTGCATGGGATTGTCTTTATTGTCTTTATTGTCACTGCAGGGATGCTTGGAGGCAAACATGCCGGCCCGCTGCAGCAGTCGTAGAGTGCTGCACGACTGGGTGCCCACAGCTCCCAAACTGTTGTCCATGCAACCGACATGGCACATGGGTAGCAGTTACCCCCAGCACACACTCCAGGAATATGCTGCATTGTGACGAAACCCCAAAAGGATTGTGAGGAAGCAAATGCAAAAGTTATTCTCAAGCCCAGAACTAATAAGAGGCAGCACTAACAGGTACTCCCTACCATCTGTGGCTCAGGTAAGATCGGCCATGCGGCCAGGATAGCTCCCAGAGCTCTAAGTCCATGACTTTCTCCTGCGCTTAAGGGACGTAGTGAAATAGGAGTGAGACTTTCTGTATTACAGCAATTATTTTTAATCCACTTTATGTTTGTAAAAGTCAGTTATTACCAAACTTTGGTCCTTTAACATGATTAGTCTGTAGCAGATTGTTTTCTCTTTTTCTTGCCTGTCCCTTCCTTCCTCATTCCTATGTTAAATCAGCTCCCTCCCCCTCCTGGTTGATAGTTCCCTCCACAGTTGTTGTATTCATTTTCTATTGCTGCCTAACAAATCACCACAACTCAGCAGCTTAAAGCAACCCCCATTTATTAGTTCACAATTCTGGAGGTCAGAAATCCAGCATGGCGTGCCTTGGTTCTTTCCTCAGGGTATCCATCAGCTGAAATCAAGGTGGCAGCTGGAGTGAGTTCTCGTCTGGAGGCTCTGAGGAAAAACCCCCTTTCAAGCTCATTCATGTTGGCAAAATTCAGCACCTTACAGCTATGGGACTGAGGTCCCCATTTCCTTGCTACATGGCCCCCACCATCTCCAAGTCAGCAATGGTGCATCAAATCCTTTTAGTGCTTTGAATCTCTGATGTCCCCTTCTGTCACTAGCTAGAGAAAAACTCTCTGCTTTTAAAGGGTTTGTGATTAGGTCAGACCCACCTGGATCATCTCCCCGTGTTGAGGCCAACTATGTCCTATAACATAACCCAATTGTGGGAGTAAAGTCCTCATTTTCACAAGCCTGGGGATTACTTAAGGTGTGTACACCAGGGGAGAGAAACCTTGGGGGCATCTTAGAGTCCTTCCTACCACAGCTGTAACCCCTGCGCTTCTGGGCTATCCTTGTGAGTGGGCTTCCACGGCATTAAAGAAAGCCTGGGGCAGAGAAGCAGAAAGATAGATGGCACAATTTTGAGGTGGGACACTGTTAGCTCAAGGTGAGTCTAACTTGCATAAACTGTCCCCATAGCTGTGGCTGAAATCAGAGGTGGACTGAGAGATTATGAAGTGAGATACCATAGCATTTGCTACTTATGGATAGATCCATAGAGCCAAGCTCATGTCACATCCTAAAGATGTCATAGAGCTTGCCCTATCCACATTCCCTTCTAAAGGGAACTGTCCCACCTTCAGTCCAGTGACACTTTCAGTAATCCTACAGGCCAAGTTCACTGGACCAGAGCAACTGACCCATGAGGAGTTAATCCGGAGATTTGAAGGTAATATATCTGACTGAAGTGAAAGAATGAAGTAGGCTAATTAGATTTATCTTTGGGGAATTTGGAACTGGGAAACAGGGAGACTAAATCAGTTTAGTGAGACCCAAATCTGAAAGGATCCATCAAAGAATCCATGAGGTAGTGGTGAAGTTATGGGCGTGGAGTGGGAAGCAAAGCAGATGAAGCCTATTAGAAGAGAGAAAAGAAAGAAACAGATATAGAAAGCGTCTGTCTCATTAATTGAGGAGATTTGGAAGGTGAACCCACAAACTCTGCTTCTGAGATTCCTGGAGCTTCCTGCTGTCAAGAACTCTCTCCATCTCTACAATCCTTTAGCTTTGCTCTGCTAAGAATCCTGTTTTTTGATTTATATGATTCCACCAATTGCTCCAAATGCATCTTTATTTAGAACCATGACAACAATAAAACTTTCCTTGAGCTAGCTTAGGTGGGTCTTGATTTCTTATAACCAAAAGCACAAAACTAAACTAAGTCAGGTTGAGAGTTCATTGAGAGGCAGTTGCACATGACCAGTCTTGGCCCTAGGTTCAGAAACTAGCAGGCTTCTTGGCAGACCCCAATGGGGAGACCAGAGCTGAACCTGTTTGGTCCCAATTAAGGCTGGTGCAGTATTCCCTTGAGGGTTAACTCAGGGGACCCCGAGTATTATAAGGAGGAGGAAATAGAATGGGGGTCCATTAACCATCCCAAACTAAATTACTGCAACAGCTGTTTCTATCTCTCTCCCGACATGGCAGGGTAGCTGTTGAAAGAAGGTAGACGTGAGATAGATTTGGCCTCTATCAGACCACAAAGGCCACCATAGGCTAGGCTGACTCATTTGCCTCTCTTTGTTCCGGTAGAGGAAGTCTCAACCCAGACACCTGCCTTTCAGTTCTGCGTCTAGCGTTATATACCAGTGCTATGACCTTGGTCAAGCTCCTTCTCCTATCGGGGCCTCAGTTGCTTCATCCATAAACTGGGAGTAAATGTCCTTGTCCTTCTAGCAAGAAGATGTGTTTGGATGCGTCTTGAGAAATTGTTACACTGTGCAAATGAAAAGAATTTAAGACCCCCTACCCTTCAAACTGTCATTCCCTCATCCTCTGATGTGATGTGGCTCAGATACATTAGTCAGAGTAATCATATTGTCTCTGAGGAATCTGAAGCAAGAAGCATGGAAAAAATTGACCATGTAGGAATATGAGCTGAAACTGAGATTATCATACATAGATAATGTTAATATCTATGGCTAAAAGCAGGCAGTTGGTCAGTAAGTGCCTTGTTCTATGTCCATTTGCGTAAGCCTGGAATGGTGAGAGCCCCAAGGTGACCCATCAGGTCAAAGGATGAGCCGCCCCATACACAATCTGTGTCTGTGTGGTGCCTGTTTCAGGACAGTTGTTCTCTCTTCTCTCAATCCCCTATGGAGGGACGACGGAGCAAATGGGTTAGGGGGAAGCAACTCTAGACTTAGAATTTGGAGACATAGTTTCTTCATTCACTTCTGCTTTATGGTGTTTGTGACAGTTTTGGAGCTTTTAGGAAAGGAAGTGGTGAGTACTAGGAGCCAGAACAAGTCACCAAGATCAAGTCGTGTCATCCTCGTTGTCTTCTGGCACAGCATATCAATGCTAAAAATGCTAAAAACATCGTACATCTGCCTTCAGGAGGCATCTGACAGTCTTCCATGGTTGTCCTTGTGGACCAGATGGAGAACCAGGTCTGCGTGGTCATACAGTCAGAGTTGTACTCAGAGGACACAGAGCAAATGACCACATCCAACAGGGCTCCATCCACTCTCCCTGCATGACCTCGTCCACTCTCAGGGTTTCAACCACTGGGTAGAAGCTGGTGAGCCCCAAATCTTTATCTCCAGCTCTGACCTTCTTTCAGTCTTTCAAGGTTCCATGGGCATCTCAAACTCACCATGCCCCATACAGAACTCACCTTCTCCCCTAAAACCACTTCCTCAGCGGATATTCTTTCCTTGGTGATAGCACTGCCATTATCCACCCATCACCTGAGCTAGAAATTTTGATTCCTCCAGGCTCTCTGGCCACCTCTTTCAGTCAATCTCTAATCTTGTGTTTTTTATCTACCAAATATTTCTTGAATCTTCCTGTCTTCCCCATCCTTCCATCACTTCCCCAGTTAATGTCCCATCTTCACTCACCTGAATGACTGTAACAGCCTCCCAGCTGGTCAGTCTCCCTGATGCTTTCAGTTCTTGTCCTCCTCCCCCCTCCATCTACCCACTACACTGTGCCCAGAAGGATCAACCTAGGATGAAAATATGATCAAGTCAGTTCTTTACTTAAACCCCTAAGTTACTCCTTGTCCCTTACAGGAGGAAGTCCTGACTCCTCGGGATACCCTAAAGACCAACCCGGTCTAGCCCTGCTTTCCTCTCCAGCAACAAGACCTGCCCTTTTATGCTCCAGTAACACTGCTTGGCTGGTCACTCCCCACCCGCTGGGGGCTCTTTCTCAATTCTGTGTCTTTGTTTACGCAGCCCCTTCTGCCCAGGATGATTCCCCGCTCCCCTTCATCTGGCAAATCCCCACTCATCCGTTAAGACCCAACTTGGGAGTCGCCTCCTCTGGGAATTCTGTCCCCCGTAGAGAACCACTGCTTACCTCTAGGCAGCACCTTTTAGACTACAGTCTGCTTGGCCACACAACAGCCTTACATGTTCCCCAGGCTGGGGTAGGTCATCTCTCTGTGCTTTCATAAGAACACGTATTTAAATTAATCTCCGTTCCTGCACTTACCACATTGTTGGGTAAATTAACTTTTTGTTTAGACTCTAAACTGCACCTTGTTCTATGTCCACTTGCATAGGTCTGGAATGGTGAGAAGCCCAAGCCTGATCCATCAGGTCACAGGATGTGCCGCTCCCATGCACCATCCGTGTCAGTCTGGCACCTATTTTATTTCATTGCCCTCTGTATCACTCATAATATCCGGACACTCAAAACACAATATCTTAACTGATTATAGAACAGTAAATCACATGGATTGTATTACATAATGTTAATAAAAAGCAAGAAAATAGAAAAACTCGGTTTTGGTTTTCTGAATAATACACAAGTGTTTTTTTTTTAAGTACACCAAATAAAATGGAGCCTAACAAAAATATCATATTTTATTATTCTTAATGCTAATATGAGTTATTTCAATACAAATAAAAAAGGGGCCAGCCCGGTGGTGCAAGCGGTTAAGTGCGTGTGCTCTGCTGCGGCGGCCCAGGGTTCGCTGGTTTGGATCTCAGGCGTGCACTGATGCACCACTTGGCAAGCCGTGCTGTGGTGGCATCCTATATAAAGTGGAAGAAGATGGGCACGGATGTTAGCCCAGGGCCAGTCTTCCTCAGCAAAAAGAGGAGGATTGGCAGATGTTAGCTCAGGGCCAATCTTCCTCACACACACACGCACACAAATATATATATATACTACAATCACAAACTAAATAGATGTAGTTAGCATTCTTTTTATGTCCTAAGAGAAATAAGTATATGACTGTAAGATGAAATAAAGAAGAAAAGCCATAGAAGTTGACAGAAAATGTTTGCATATATATTTTAAATCTTTTATTGTCAACACTTTGGAATCCAGCTTTTCCTAAATTCTGTGAAAAATCGACTTTGCTTTTCCCTATAAACTAATTTTCAAAAGAGGGATCATAGATGTGAAAACTAGGTAAAGTCTGTATCCTTAGAACCTATTCAAATTGAAAAAAAATAGAAGTTTGGAATCCATGTTACCTACTAAAGTATTATCTACAACATCAGAAAAAATCTCCCTATTGAAAATGGCATCTCTTTTAAAAATGGTGTATATATGTGTGTGCACATACGTGTGTCTGTGCATGGTTTTATAATTGGAATGGGAAAAGATTAATAACAATGCATTGATTTATGACTGCCTAATTTAAGCTGTCTCCTGAAATTTACTAACATAACTCAATTATTTGCTACACACAGACCTTTATTCTAATCACTCATTTCCCACGTGTTTTGATTTCCTGCTGTGAAGAGACTACATGAGCAAAGCAGAATCTCTAGCAACGATGTCTGATAAAACAGTGTCCGAAATGCTTTCAATATTTTCTCTCTACAAAAACAGCCCATTGGCGTCACACTGCATATTAACCACTATTATAACTGAGAAAAAGATTTTAAATTGACCATTTTTTTACCCCAGTACCTTTGTGTAACCCTTGGCTAAGTAATCCGAGGAAGTTTTAATCTAGCTCTGATTAGTCAAAGTTAGAACAAGACCATATCATCAGCCTGTCAGTTTTTGGTGTCAGAATAAGATGTCTCTGATGAGAAGCCATTGTCTTGTCTTCATCCCTTTTTCTTCAGTCAGCCAACTCCAACCTCCATCTTCCATTTGCATAAACATTGTTATAGACCTGCAACCACACTCCATCCTTCATTCTGGATTTGTTACCGGTCTTGTTTGTTACTCACCATCCCAGATGCCCCTTTTCTTTGGCGCTACCTCACAGTCGGTGTGTGAGTCCCCGTTCCTGTCTTCCACATTTAGTGCAGAATCCACATAGTTCACATCACAGTCATAGCTTCTCCCATCTTCCCTTTGGTCTTTCACACTCAGAAAGTTCTCCTCTTATTGTTTGTCTGAATTTATCACTTACACCGTGATGTTTTAGAAACACACACTTGAAAGAGCATCCAAGTTCCTTATACTTTTCTTTAGTTAACTAAAACGCTCAGTTTCTAGTATCATTGGAGATCAGTCACTGCCCAAGACAATCGCTATCCTCCCACACATCTCTCAGGGCTGCTTTTGCTGCATCCCGTCAGTTTGGGTATACTGTGTTTTGTTTTTATTTGTCTCAAGTATTTCCTAATTTTATTTTTGATTTCTCCTTTGACCCAATGGTTGTTCACAAGTGTTGTTTAATTTCCACATATCTGTGAATTTTCCAGTTTTCTTTCTGCTATTGATTTCTAGTTTCATTCTTGGTGGTCAGAAAAGATACTTGGTATCGTTTCATTCATATTTAAATTTGTTAAGGCTTGTTTTGTGACCTAACATGTGATCTATCCTAGAGAAAGTTCCAGGTGCGCTTGAAAAGAATGTCTGTTCTGCTGCACTTGGGTGAAATGTTCTGTATTGGATAAAATTTATGGGGGCTGAGAAGTCCACAGTCTGCTGTCTGCATGCTAGAGAATGAGGAAAGACCATGGTGAAATTCAGTTTGAGTCTGAAGGCCGAAGAACCAGGAACTCCAATGTCTGAGGGCAGGAGAAGATGGATATGCCAGCTCAAGAAGAGCAGTAATTAACTTTTAACTCACCTGTCTCAATACAGAGGGTCAGTGCCCTGAAGAGCAAGCCAGTGTGTTACTCCTCTCTACTTATGTCTGCCTCCCACTCCACCCTGAATAAAGTAATGTTCACAAAACATGGTCTCTCATGGAGTGCCTCAGGGCTCTGTATGCATTCCTGTCCTGTGTTACACTCCAGTCGTGACTCAGATGAGGAGTTGAGCATGCACAGGGGACAGGAAGCTAAAAGGACAGTGACTTACTGGAGGCAGAGTGAGGATCCAGAAAGAACACGGTACATTGCCTCAAGGAACCTAACCACTAAGGGGATGATACATCCTAAAATCAAACTCTTCCCCAAAACCACTGCAAAGTAGAGGCTGGGATGGAGCTCATCAGCAGCTGATAGAAAAGGACTGAGTGAGCTGAGGATGGCTGACCAGCAGGCTTATGGGTTCTGAGTAACGTGTTCATAGACATATGTTGACCAAAGAGAGGGAAGGAGGACACAAAAAGGAGGGAGGGAGGCAGCAGGCAGCAAACCTCCTCCAGTGCCTTCAGCATAATCGGATCTTGGGGATGTTATCTCAGAAGAATACAAAGTGTCTAAACTGAGTACAACTCACTTTCCAAACTAAACTTCAGGGACTAAAACGGTCCCAAAAAGGAAACTGAGACTTAAATTACCTTCTATAGGCAACGGCCAGTTCTTCGGAGATTGTTCCTGGAGCACCAAGGCAAGTGCGGGTGGGGAGGCCTGGAACTTCAGCAGTCGCAGGGAATGACAAGCCCCGCTCCCTAGCCTGGGGGGTCTAGACCCAGCTATTTCCCATTCTTTAGGTGAGTGATCACTCTTTCACATCATGTTTCTGATAAAGGTAAGTGAAGATTTTGGTAAAAGGACTCCAAGATTCTCATTAGTACAAGCTCATTCATAAGAACAGATTTGATCGTTCAGGGGGAATAGGGCTCAAAAGGGAGAGAAAGAGATGACTTCAGTGGCATAGTAAGTACTGAATGCATCATAGTCCCCCTTGGTGGGTCATAATATCCTTACATCTCAAGACTATTCAGGAATTGTGGACAATTCCTCTCACTATATGACGTTTTATTGGATGCTATAAGAGTAACAAGGTTGATTCTCTATCACCTTAATGCCAAAACCAAGCTATTTCTGAATATTTGGAGGGCTGAATATTTGGAGGACTTGGGGAAGAGGGATTAGCTTCATCTGGGGGCTACAGAAGGCAGAGCCTGGTGGAAGGTTCAAGGAGGTAGAATTTCCTAACAATAGCAACTACTTTAAAATGAAACAAACCTCTTCAGCAAGTAGAGAGCCTGCTTCACTCAAGTATTCCAGCTGAGGCTGGAGGTCTACCATCCATGAAGCAGTGGGCCTGCATGCTTTGCAGGGGGGCTGGCCTGGTTGGACCCTAAGGCCCCTCCCAAGCCTGGGTCTACAGTCGTCTGTCAGCATAATGAAAGCCAGAACTGAAGAATGGCCAATATTGTATGTTTTAGGAAACCCTGAATAAGCAGGTGGCGTACACTCTGTGACTCTTTCCATGACTATTTTGCACAGCCACTTAAACAAAAACATTTCCAAACATGAATTACTTCTAAATAAAATTAATTGGGCTTAAGTGATCCCAAAGGGAAGCTTTCCTAATCTTTACTCTTACAAGAGGAGGAAGGTTGGAACCATGATTCCATTCATGCAGTACACTAGCGGCTTCCTTCCTAGGATAGAAGAGGAGCTGCTCAAGGGGGTTCATGACACCCAGACCCTGAGTCAGAGAGTGACTCTGACCTTGGAGGCATGGGGCCCCAGACAGCCTCCCTGCAGATTCCCTCTGTATATGGGAGAGGTCAGGGATAGATGGGCATTCAGTCATCTAGCCCGACATTTGCATTTAGGGCGTGAGAGGATGACAGTTGGTAATATGGCTGAGCCTCAGACAACTTGAAGATTTACTAGGGGATTAAGGATATCCGCCTCAGCTCCTTAAACATGTGTATTTTATTGCACTAATTCTCTTCATCTGAGAATATGAATAATAGCTCTTTCCTCCTGAGGATGTTGTGAGAATGATAGTAGATAAGATTAATATTATTATTACAGTGCCTGATATATAATTTGTACTCAATAAATAATAGCTACTACTGCTGCTTCTATAAGTGCTGTTGCTGTCGTAGTTCTTGCAGTGATTTATTACCATGTCTATTTTCCCATAAGTGTTGAGCTCTCAGAAGTAGAAACTCTGATTTTCATCTCTGAGTCCCCAGCAGCTACAATCATGCCTGGCACAGAAGAGGTGCTCATTAATCATCTGTTGACTTGAGCTGATGGCACAGGCATCATGTGCTGGCACAAAGGCAGAAGAGTCTCAGAACTCCTCGCAGGAAGTGCTCCCAGAGCAACCTGGGAAGGGGCCAGATCACAAAGCAGAGCTTGGAGGAGATGGATTTCTAGGCAGTTTATAAGGTTTTTAGGCACAGAGCAAAACAAAGGCAACAGCCAAAACCCTCTGTGTTGTCAACAGGTTTATGCTGATCCAGGATAAATCCCATGGAGCACCTAGAAGTACAAAGAGAGATTTAAGTTCCCCAGAAAAGAGCCAGGGAAATCTCAGGAGCAATCTCAGCAGCAAGTCAGTGCCATTTGTGAGGACTGATGGAGAGTGGGGAACAAGGAGATTCAGGCAGACCTGCCATTCAACTTGGCCAAAACATGTATGAGGCCCCTTGTTCTCTAGTCACAGAGGCTTGCTAGTGAAGTAAAATTTACTTAAAGGTAAGATTTTTCAGTCTTGGCACTAGGGTTACATGGGATCTGGGGCTGACTCATGGCAAGTGCCACCAGAGCTGAGGGGTTCTTAGTCCCACCTGCCCCAAGGGGAGGGAAGAGACTAACATGATTAGAATCCCTGGAGTGTCAGAAACAAGTTCCTAGCAGAAAGCCATGGCCAAGGTAAAGCTTCAGCTCCAGAGCACCGGTTGTTGAAGGTTCCTCTATGCAATGGAGCTGACTAGGTCCCTCTGCTAAGTGTTCACCCTAAGACCGACTTTCCCCAGCATAGCAAAAATAAATGTACCCAGCACAGACCCAGTCACCAGTGCATCATCCAGGGCATCGAGGGGCTGTGACAGAGGTGCCCATCCTCCAAAGACCTTGGGGACATTGAAGAAAAGAGCAGAGAGCCCCCCTACTCCATGCCAACTCACAGAAATGCATGAGAGGGCAAAAGGAAGAGAAGTGGGAGGATGGAAAGAGAGACAGAAGAGAACTGGAGCAGTTCCCAGGGAAGAGGGAGGCTCCAGAGGGGAGCAACAAGATGGAGATTTGTTTCAGAAGTGATCACCCCAGCATGTCAACTCTTCCTGGGATGGGCAGAAGAGAGGTAGACTACTTAGGTCCTGAGAAAAGCACAAAGAAGGTGAGGATGGCTTGTCCTCGAAACCTGTCAGTGGGCATCACTTATTCTGGCAAATTCTTTTGATTAAGCAAATGTCCAGGAAGAGATCATGCAAGTCTCTAAAGATAGTGCTTTTCATTTGTTTCTCTGTTGGTTTCTTCCTTTGTTTGTTTTAAAAAGGTGGTGACAGCAGAATGGAATACCTGGGAATATATAGTTAGCATAGTGTTCTCAACCTTGATGGGACATTGAAACCATCTGGGGAGCTTTAAAAAGTCCTGATGCCTGGATTCCATCACAAATATTTGGATTTATTCAGGGTGTGACCCTATTCTAGGATGTGACCCAAGAGAAGAGGAGAATTTAGGGAAGAATTATCTTTAGATCTCTGATGAGCTATTACGGGGCAGAAAGGGGTGACATACTCTATGTGCCCCCAGAGAGCAGAAGTAGAACTAATGGGTGAAGATATAAAGAGATTTGGCCCAAGAGACAGAATTTCCAGGTGGTAAAATATGTATAAAGCTAGAATAGGCTTCCTAAGGAGGTAATGAGACCTTCATTGGTGGAAGGGATCAAGCAAACACTGGTTAGTCACAGCTTGGGTGTACAAAGAAAAATCCAGGTGGACTAGATGTTTGGAGGTCCCTTTTCCAAGGCTGAGGTCTTCAAAGTCAGGGATAAGGCATCAGTCAGACTTCAGTGGCAGCAGCATGAGAAGCCACCCAGGAGATTGAGACAGAGATGCCCATGGGGCTTTCTGGAGGCCAAGATGGTGGCTGTTAACCCAGCCTGGCTTCCCAGAGCATCAGGCCAAACTGACCAGGATTAACACAGCAGCTGGGGGGATGACAAGTGCCTTAGACTATAACCATCCTCCACAACACATCTGCTGAAGTGCAGTCCACAGCCTCCTTCTAGAACCTGATTGGATGTCACCTTCCGCAAGAGGACTTCCCTATCTACTTTGCCCTTCCAAAGTGACCCATCTGTGTCCCCTTCCTGGAACTGTAGCCTACACTGGAGCCAATGTATCCTTCCCTGAAAGGCTATGGATTTTCAGAGCCATGTGTGAGTGAGCCATGATGGCTGATGAATGGAGAGAGGAAGACAGGATGAGATAAAGGCATGGATGAGAGGATGGCCTTTGGGCCTGGATTATCTATTGCAGGAGGATAAGGCGAAGGTTAGAAGATGTTTCTATGAGAGCAACATGAAGAGAGGAAAGTCAGCTAAGACCTAAAGATTCAGGGCTGATCATTGCACTAAGAGAGGAGAACATGAAGTGAACCTAGTCTCACTCTTGCAACCAAGGTTTAACAAGATGAGAAGATGAGTCCACCATCCAGGGCACATATCAGTAGAAATGAGGGTGTCTGATCAGATAAATTAAATCACCACAAGAATATTTTAAATGTCGCACATACACAAAGTGGCTTAATTTCACAATGTAGATTCTTTTCTAGTCCCCTGCATTTTACTTAGAACCACGGAGACACCATCCATTATTAAAGCTGTTTTCATCTCAGCAGAAAGTGCATTTCTCACTGGCAAGCCAGCACTTCAGAATCAGAGAATGTTGAGATTGACCTTCTGAGTTCCTGCAGGTGACAGCAGATGCACCATGGACAGGTCCAAGTGGACATCCCCTGTGGTGGGGTTCATCTTCCTGGGCCTCTCAGCCCACCCAAAACTGGAGGGAACGTTCTTTGTGCTCATCCTGTTCATGTACCTGGTAATCCTGCTGGGCAATGGGGTCCTCGCCCTGGTGACCACTCTTGACTCCCTCCTGCACACGCCCATGTACTTCTTCCTGGGGAACCTCTCCTTCCTGGACACCTGCTACACAACCTCTTTGGTTTCCTTCATTTTCAACAGTTCCTGACCCCCAGGAAAACCATTTCCTTCTCAGCCTGCTTTGGACAGATCTTTTCTTCGCCATGGGAGCCACAGAGTGTGTGCTCTGAGCATGATGGCGTTTGATCACTACATGGCCATCTGCAACCCCCTTAGATACCCCAGTGTCATGAGCAAAGATGCTGGCTCTTGGGTAGCTGGTATCATCAACACTGTGGTGCAGACATCCCAGGCAATGCAGCTGCCCTGCTGTGGGGACAATGTCATCAACCACTTCACCTGTGAGATCCTGGCTGTCCTGAAGTTGGTCTGGGCTGAGATCTCCATCAATGTGATTAGCAAGGGGGTGGCCAATGTGATCTTCTTGGGGGTCCCAGTTCTGTTCATCTTTGTCTCCTACATGTCATTGCTACTATCCTGAGGATTCCCTCAGCAGAGGGAAGGGAAGAGGCTGTCTCCACCTGCTCTGTCCACCTCATAGTTGTGGTCATCTTCTATGGGACCATCCTCTTCATGTACAGGAAGCCCAAGCCTAAGGACCCATGCGAGGCAGACAAACAGCTGTTCGGAAACAGCTTTCCGAAAAGCTCATTTCTCTCTTCCATGGAGTGTTGACCTCCATGCTCAGCCACATCATCTACAGCCTCAGGAACAAAGATGTGAAGGCTGCTGTGAAGAACCCACAGTATGTCAGAAACACCTAACTGAGTGGCTGTCACAGAATCCCAGATTGTCAAAACACGTGATTTCTAAACTCCTCATTGTACTCATGGGAAAATGGTAACCTAGAGTAGAGAAGGGACTTTCCCAAGGTCCATGTTGTGGACCATGTGACTAGGACCAAAAAGTAACCTGGTTTTCAGGGGCTGGCCCAATGGTGGTTAAGTTTGCACGCTCTGCTTCGGCAGCCCAGGGTTCGCAGGTTTGGATCCCAGGCACAGACCTATACACTGCTCATCAAGCCATCCTGTGGTGGCGTCCCACATACAAAATAGAGGAAGATTGGCACAGATGTTAGCTCAGGGACAATCTTCCTCAAGCAAAAAGAGGAAGATTGGCAACGGATGTTAGCTCAGGGACAATCTTCCTCATCAAAAAAAAAAAAAAAAAAAAAGTAACCTAGTTTTCCCACACCACCACCCAGCTGTCCCATAGGCAATGGAAGCTTCTACCTAAGAACCTAGAAGGAAAGAGCCTTCACATTTCCAGAGATGCTGGCTAATTGTTAGCTTTGTGCACAACCACAGTGACATCACATCATAGCTATTTTATTCTAGCAAAATCTTAGATCCTCACCAGAAGCTTGTGTGTATCTGTGAAGAGTCACTGATGTGTGCAAAATTAAGAGACCAACACAGAACCTGGTTTTAGTAGAAATTGCTTCTTGGAGTGTAGTGTTCGGCCCTATGTAGAACTGCTGATTACTGTACATGCTTTGGTATTATCCTAGGGGCCTGTGTTCAGCAAGAAGAATGTGAAAAATATCATCCATGCGATCACAATGTGTTGCCCAATAACACCATGACAAGAATTCTCCTCAAGTCGTAGCACCAGGAAAAGAGGGCTCTTGCCTTGAACAGTGGGACTCACCTGTGAGGAAGCAGAGATGTTTGCACTGTCCTCCCTGTATCCCAGCTCCGGTCACAGTACTGCACACAGCTGGGAGGCAGCAGGTCTCCATCTCTTCTTCCCCACAGGAACTACATGTCTCGCAGCATTAACACCCTCCAAACACTCCCACAGGGCTGCCCAAACTACAAGGAAATCCAAAAAAGTTTTGGGGAAAGCAAAGGCTTATAATAATCCTCAATTCCACAGCTACCATTGGCCATTAATAAGAGTTGCTCCCCACTGGTTCCGGAACAGATGTGACAGGCTCTGAGTCGCAGGTTTGGATTCTCAGGTGGTCAGTAGCAGCCATAACAGCATGGAGGTTGGAGGCTGTATCAGGCAGGAGACCTTCAATTGCACAGAAGAGAAAATTCTATTCCACCTGGTTCAAGAATAACCAGGAGTTATTCAAAATAGGGCCAGCCTCAGGTGTGGTTAATCAGGCTCTGTTCCTTTGCTCTGAGAGTCTCTTTACTCTTCGCTTTTCTACATGTCAGCTTTGTTCTCAGGCTGATTCTTCTGATGGTCACAAGATGGCTGCTGCAAGCCCTGGGCCTGCAGCTTCCCCATTCACTTATGGGATAGAAACCCCTGGTTCCCACAGCCAGAGAACAAGCGTCCTGAAGTTTGTTCTGACTGGATGGATGCAAACTGCAAACCAGTTCCAGTGGCAGGTGGGATAAGATTCTGCAGACTGACTTAGACCAGCAGGGCCCTCCTCTGAAACAGAAGATGGGGTCAGTCTCGCCCAAGTGTATGGCTGCTACACAAAGGAAAATCTGGAGCTGTTCAGAAAGGAGTAGAGAGGCAGTGGATCCTGGGAGGGCAACCAATAAACGTCCGCCATTTTCTGGGCCCTGGGTAAGGCTTCTCGACTGAGGGAAATCCCTGGGAGGGTAGAATGCCTCTTATTGACTGAGACAGAATGTTCTCATCAGTCTGGCCACATGGGGGCTTGATGTCAGACAGTTTGATAGGAGAAAAGAAATAGAAGAATATTTCTTGTACATCTGAGTTTCTGTCCTAGATTCAAATCTGCTTTGGGTGTGTTGCATCATGTCAACTTTGCAACTGAGAAGGCCTCTCGATGGTCTGCATTTTGAGGTGAATCTTACTCCTCTCTGGCTTTGTAATTTTATAATTTTTCTACTTTTAATTTCCCTTTGCCCCATTTCCTCACCTGTTTATTTTTAGTTTTCTGGCCTTGGATGTATTTTCGGATTACTTCAAATCCTTTGTGGGATGATTCCAGGTGTAAATTGAAAGACCAAACAAGCAAACAAAGCAACAAGTAAGCAAACAAACACAAACCAAATAAACTAATGACAAAACTAATGACTAGACTGTGGGAGGGGCCAGGGGATGGCTGTTGGAGGCTGGCAGCCCCTCCCAGCTCCTTTCCCTGGGCCTTGCTGTCTCTCTCCTACTGTAAATTAGTTTGTAAGTTAATTTATCCATTTCTTCTGGATTAGCCAATTTGTTGGCGTATACCTTTTCAAAGTATTCTCATAATCCTTTGTATTTCTGAGGTGTCATTTCTCCTCTTTCATTTTTTATTTTATTTATTTGAGCCTTCTCTTTTTTTTTCTTGGTGAGTCTGGCTAAAGGTTTGTCAATTTTGTTTCTCTTTTCAAAGAACCAGCTCTTAGTTTCATTTGTTTTTTCTTTCCTTTTTTTTTTTTTAACTCTCTATTTCACTTATTTCTGCTCTGATTTTTATTATTTCCTTCCTTCTACTGATTTTGGGCTTTGTTTGTTCTTCTTTTTCTAGTTCCTTTAGGTGTACTTTTAGATTATTTGAGATTTTTCTTGTTTCTTGAGATAGGCCTGTATTGCTATAAACTTCCCTTTTAGTACTGCGTTTGCTGTATCCCACAAATTTTGGCATGTTGTATTTTCATTTTCATTTGTGTCCAGGTATTTTTTGATTTCTCCATTGACTCAATAGTTGTTCAGTAGCATTTTGTTTAATTTCCACGTATTTGTGACTTTTCCAGTTTTCTTCTTGTAGTTGCTTTCTAGTTTCATACTGTTGCGGTCAGAAAAGGTGTTTGGTATTATTTCAGTCGTCTTAAGTTTATTGAGACTTGTTTTGTGGCCTAATATATGATCTATCTTGGAGAATGTTCCATGTGCATTTGAAAAGAATGTGTATTCTGCAGTTTTGGGATGGAATGTTCTGTATGTATCTACTAAGTCCATCTGGTCTAATGTGTCACTGTGTTTAAGGCCAGTGTTTCCTTATTGATCTTCGGTTTGGATGATCTATCCGTTGATGTAAATGGAGTGTTAAAGTCCCCTACTATTATTGTGTCTACTTCTCCTTTTATGTCTGTTAATAATTACTTTACATATTTAGGTGCTCCTACATTGAGTGCCTAGATATTTACAAGTATTATATCCTCTTGTTGGATTGTTCCCTTTATAATTATATAGTGTCCTTCTTTGTCTCTTGTTACAGTTTTTGTTTTAAAGTCTGTTTTGTCTGATATCAGTGTTGCTACCTCAGCTTTCTTTTCATTGAGATTTGCATCAAGTATCTTTTTCCATTCCTTCACTTTCAGTTTGTGAGTGTCTTTAGGTCTGAAGTGTGTCTCTTGTGTGCAGCATATATATGGGTCTTATTTTTTTATCCATTTAGCCACCCTATGTATTTTGACTGGAGCATTTAGTCCATTGACGTTTAAGGTAGCTATTGATAAGTATGTACTTATTGGCATTTTGTTACTCTTTTTCTGGGTGTTTTAGTAGTTCTTCTCTGTTCCTTTCTTCTTCTCTTACTCTCTTTCCTTGTGATTTGATGGCTTTCTTTAGTATTATGTTTTGGTTCCTTTCTCTTAATTTTTTGTGTGTTTATTGTAGGTTTCTGGTTTGTGACTACCATGAGGTTCATGTGTAATAACCTTAAGATTGCTGCCAGCCGTGAAGTGGCACAGCTAGAATGTGGTTTTCTCCTCAGCAGAAAGGTATTTCTGCCTCTGCCACCTCAGTCAGTGTTGTCCCTTGTTGTGGGGGTTCTTTTTATCCATTTCCCAGAGCTCTCTCAGAGGTAATTGTTCCATAGGTAGTTGTAAATTTGTTGTGTCTGTGGGAGGAGGTAAGTTCAGAATCCTCCTATGCCGCCATCTTCCTAGCAATCCACTGGTGTCTCTGCTTCTCTCTCATTCTCTGTGCTGTCTCTGCATTTATCTCTGTTTTGTGGTCTCCACCCCATCTGGAACACTGTGTTAACTACACGGTTAGAGCAAGTCTTATTAATGCTTATTAAGAGGGATGAGATTGAGGATTATTATAACCCCTTGCATCCCCCAAAATATCTTTTGAATTTCCTCATAGCCTGGGCACACATAGTTCAGGCTCAATCAGCCTCAACTTTATTAAGATTCTGTTCTTGAATTCTATGTAATTTCCCTAATCATTCCGAATGAATTCTTACTTAGGAAAAAAAAAGAAAAAAAATTTACTTGAGCTTGCACAAGTGAATCTTTGTTCTTATAAATAAAAGAGTGAAACTAAACAGGTTGGGGTGAAAGTTCATCGAAGAGTCAATGCTGCTGGTACTGGCCATAGATTCAGGGACCATCAAGATTCCCAGGGGACCAGGGCCAGCCTTGTTTGTTTGCATTTAAACTTTATGCTTTGTTCCCTTGGGGATTAAGTCCAGGACCCTGAGTATTGTGGAAAGCCCATAACATTCCAAACTGAATTATTACAACCGCTGCTTCTAGCACTCCCAAAGAAAACAGGTAGCTGTTCAAAGAGCTTCTGGATGGAGGAGGAGGGAGAGGTGAGTAAGCAGGCACTCAGTTCAGCAGAGACTGGGGCTGAGCCACCCTGCCCTGCCCCTCTAGAAGTGCTCTCAGCCCAGGCTAGGTAGCCAGAGACCTGCCTTCCCATTCTGCCTCCAACACCATTTGCCACTGTTGAGTGCTTGGCTAAGTTTCTTTCCCTCTCTGGGCCTCAATTTCTTTGTCTGTAAAATGAGAGCGTATCACCCCATCCCTCCCAGCAGACAGAGTGTGTGAAAACACCTGGGGAAAGCCCAGAGAGGAAAATTCATGGCTCACACCCCACAACATGCCACTCATTGATGAGGGGTGTCCTCTGGGCTCTCTCCCCCATTCGTGCTCTTCACGGTTCATGAGCAATGGCTCCAAACTTCTAACGCCACTTAGGGCACTATTTGAAGGAGACTTGGGTGGCTGATTGTGGCTCTGGCTATACCTGTGCCTGCTGCAAACCCGCCATCTGGTGGACATTTCTGCAAGCTCCTGAGATCAGTATTTCTGGAACTTACCTGCTCAGGAGTCACCTGGGGATGTTGTGAAAAGGCAGATTCAGATTCAGAGAGTCTGGGGTGAATCCGAGATTCTACCTCTCTGACAAGTTCCCAAGCGATGCCTATGCTGCTGCTCTGCAGGCCACACTTTGAGTAGCATGACTGAGAAGACTTGGGACCAGGGCGAGGGACTGCAGGAAGAGGCAGGGAAGCAGTTCCCCTATGGAAGTCTCCTGCTGCGTGCCAAGTCCTATGGCATCAGCAACCCAGTCTGGTCTCTCCAATGTGGGGGCAGCAGTTTGCCCTGTGACCTCACTTCTCTTGCGGATCTAAGCAGAATTGTTGTCTTATCATTTCCTTCAGCTTTTTACTGTTAGTACAGAGTGACAACTTCCCAGCTTCTGACATGCCAGACAAGAAACCAACCATTCCCATTTCAAATAGCTCTAAAGTGCAGTCAAGTGCAAATAGATATAAAAAGGTGGTCAAGTGCAGAATAAGAGGCATAAATATAGCAGAGGAAGAAACACACGTCAAACGTTACAGAAAACACAATTATTGTATTTCTAAAAATTAACCAGAAAACTATTAGCAGTAATACGAGTTCAGAAAAGGCCAACATTGGGAGAACACTCATTGGGAACAAACATAATTCCATAAAGGAGTCAAGAAAAAAAAATTATAAGAGTACTATGGGCGTATAAAGGGAGGTAGAGTGATTGACCAGGGGCGTGGGAGAAAAAAATACAATAAAAATGACCTTAATTTCTAAGGTAGAAGTTCTCAAATTATAACAAACAGGAGAACTTCTTTGTATACATATTTGCGAGCTCTACCCCCAAATTTTAAATTTCACTACGTCTGAGATAAGGCCAATAGAATCCTAGATTTAGAAACATAGTTATTTAGTGGTTTTTATATCTCCCCAAAGACTCCTAATGAACTCCATAAATTGCTAGTGAAGAATAACTGAACAATACAATGATTTTTTGAAGTAACAATGTTAGATTCTTCCTATCAGATTTGAATGTATTACAAAGTAACAATTACTGAACTATACAGCATTGGTTTTTTAAAGTTTTGTAAAATCACTGGTGTCAGAGATACCAGAAAATTAATTGCAGCTATAAGAATTTAATACACCTATGTCAGATCAAAATTAATAGTATGAAGAAGGAATGACTTCTTAATAAACAGTGGTTCAACAACAGTATTCAAGTGAATGAAGGTTGGCCTTTGATCTATATATTCACACTGTACGCTGCCATAAACTTCAGACGGATTAGAACTAAATATAAAACACCATCATGGTTGCAAA
The DNA here is from genome assembly GCF_057802395.1 of Ceratotherium simum simum. Classification (NCBI taxonomy): domain Eukaryota; kingdom Metazoa; phylum Chordata; class Mammalia; order Perissodactyla; family Rhinocerotidae; genus Ceratotherium; species Ceratotherium simum. Next base: position 39,853,938 of record NC_141928.1, on the reverse strand, counting down.
AAGCTAAAAACGAACAGAATGACATATTTATTCCAGCTGTGGAAGAGAGCGTGATTCGTGATTCGTTATTCTGGAAGAGAAAGAGGGTAACAGAATTAAAATAGACGTGTTCAAACATACATTGTATCAAACTCTTGAAAACATAGTCTGATCAAACAAGAATCAAATGGAGGTTTGTCAGGTTCCAAAAGTATTTGATTTATTTCTTTAAAATATATATAGATATATATTCTAAACAACTTTTAATATGTAGTAAGACAACAGACAGACACAAACTTGGTATGTTTTGGTTTTTGACGCACTAGAGGCTACCACCACATTACCATACGTGCTTTGAATTGACTCCCTTTGGTATAGACCTTGGAATAAATCTTTTCCTGCCATCTCTGTGCATTTATTTTACCTTCTTTAAATGTGTCCTTGATTAGAAAAAGTGTAGTTCTGCACTGATCTTTTCTTTAATCCAAGCCTATGCACATCTGCTCATGTAAAATTGTACCAGGGAGCCCACGTGTGCACTGTTCTCAATTAGTGCTGGGCGAGGCTCAGAATCATCTGCTTGGTGCATGTTCTCATCATGGTGTCAGAGCCAATTGCACAATAACAAGTGAACATGTAACTGGTCACACAGTAATACTGTCACATTATAAGCAGTATTAGGATTAACCATACATTTGGGGTGCTACTTCTCTCACTTTACATTTATGATAAAGAATTTGAGCAGCTATCCAATCTTATTAGTGAATCAATATTTTTTCTGATTTTTAATGTCTAACTGGCATTTTTTTAAATGAATAAACTGTTTTTTAGAGCAGTTTTAAGTTCACAGCAAAATTGAACAGAAAGTACAGAGAGTTCCTCTATACCCCATCCCCACACATGCACAACCTCCCCCACTATTAACATCCAGCACCAGAATGTACCTTTGTTACAGTCAATAACCCTACATTGACACATCTTCACTAGGGCTCGCTGTTGGTGCTGTACATTCTGTGGGTTTGGACAAATGTATAACAACACGTATCCACTATTATAGTACTTTACAGAATAGTTTCACTGCACTAAAAATCCTCTGTGCTCTGCCTCTTCAACCCTCCCTCCCCCCAACCCCTGGCAACTGCTGATCTTTTTACTGTTTCCATAATTTTGTCTTTTCCAGAATGTCATACAGTTGGAATCATATAGTATGTAACCTTCTCAGATTGATTTCTTTCACTTAGTAATATGCTTTTAAGTTTCCTCCATGTCTCTTCATGGCTTGATAGCTCATTTATCTTTAGCACTGAATAATATTCCATAGTCTGGATGTACCATAGTTTATTTATCCACTTACCTACTGAAGGACATCTTGGTTACTTCCAAGTTTTGGCAATTATGAGTAAAGCTGCTGTAAACATCCATGTGCAGTTTTTGGTATGGATATAAGTTTTCATGAATCAATATTGAAACAAAAATTTTTCAGTACTTCTTTTTCAAGGTACCATCTTAATTTAAATGAAGAGTAGTCTGACATTGGAAGGTGAGCTATTTTGAAAAACATGACCCTTTGCAAACTACTCTGTATATATCAGGATTTTCTCTACAGCAGGCAGCCAAAACCAAATACAGAAATAAATTGGACACTGAAACTCATGTGACTGCAATTTCTGTGATCATTCCAGATTTCAAGGTTTTGTGTTCATCAGAATCTCATTTATTACCTTTGAATTCTGGTTCATTATCTTTGAACCAAGTAATTCTTATAAAATTGAACTTATAAAATAAATATAGCAATAAAATACCATTTTTTTCTGTTTTATATAGCAGGACTCTATAAGATTTTGTTGAAAAACAGGATTATGCTGCTAAAAAATAAAAATAATCTTTTTAAAGTTTGAAAATTACTGAAATAAACAATCAAAAAGAGTAGAAAATGGAGACAATTTCATACTCACAGGCTCACAGGCTCTAAGGAGAGGCTCATTGGAGGCTGGGAGGATATTACACCAGCATCACAGGTTGAGTGGCACAATGCTACGTTTTATAACATGTTGGTGTTGGATGTCTTGGGGTAGGGCTTCTCTCCCTCCTCTGAGATCTCACTGTAGAGGTCAATGGGGATGTCAGATATACAGATTCTGCTCAAAGGCACATGGGTCCTTTGTTCTCCAAGGCCATGCTGCCGATTATTAAATTAACAGTGAACATAACAGCAGTTAGAAAATTTTTTCTCTGGCTGGGCAGTTGATTCCAAGCAACAACTTCTAGGAGGGCTGCCCAAATCTCTGATGGACAGCTAGTTGTCTTTGTAAGTCCCCTTCCTACTGAATGGCTAAAACTTAATCTCAGTCAGTTCAGTGGGATCTCAGTTTGGTCAAGACCTCTCCCCAACCCCCCTACCTAGTTTTGAGAGGAATACATAGAGCCAAAGCCATCCTCTGGGACTGGGGAAGAAGGCAGGACATCTGGGCCTTGGCTGTCATCATCAATGCCTGCTGACACCTGCATTCCCATCTGGTATCCAGTTGTATAGACCATGCAAATAACAGCTATAGCCCCTGCATTCTGATCTTGAGGCCTCTTCAGGCTCTTGGCTCTCTCTCAACTCCTGCCTTGCCCCTCTTGAAGGGCATAGAAAACATCCAGCTACAATTCTGTTGCACTCTAGGTGGGAGTAAGGAACAGGACACACTTGCAGCCATTTCTATTCTACACTTACACCATGCTGAGTGCAGGGGAATTTTATGAGGTGTGTCACTTCCCTGAGCTCCATGAAAAGTGAGGCTCAGATCCCCTCTTATCTCATATTCTCAAGCCTCTCTGAGGTTCTGTGTCCCACCCCAATGCCAATCCCACAACAGACCCCTTCCCCTCCTCCCCTATCAGAGTGAGTCAAATTTTGGGGGACTGATGGGGATAGGAGGGACTATATCTGATTGATCACAGTATTCTTCCATGCCTATTGTTCATACAAATATTTTATGCCCTTAGCCTTTCAGTCTAGGTGCTGATATCTGAAAAGCTTTTTCTCTTAAACCTACTGTCTCTGCTTGGAATTTCAAATGTCTAATTTTAACACCTGTTGACACGAAGAATCCATAATCAATCTATAAATCAAAATTTAGGGTGAGTTTATTATGAGCCAGATCTGAGGACTATAGCCTGGGGCCTGCCTTCCCTAAGGAACGAAGGGCACCAAAGGAGTGGGGTGTACAGAATGGTTATATACTGTCCTGGAACAAAGAGCATACATCACATATGATAGGAATGTCCCTTTTACAATAGTCACGAGATGGCTTTGCTGGCACAGCAGGTCAGTGGTAACAAGGTGAGCACAGTAGGTTGGTAATTACTCCTTAGTTTCTAGGAAGAGATGCTTATCCTTAAGGAAATGCTGTTATGGGGGGAGATACATCCCTATCTTTAAGCCCATCGTTCTTGTCTTTGGGCCATTGTAAATGTTTAAGGCAGATATACAATGCATGCTCAATAGGCCAAGTCAGGCCCTTTTGGAAAAACAAGGTCAGGCCGAATTTGTTTTAAACTAAATGGCTTCCTCATATACTCAAATATATCCTATTGCTTTTCATTTATTCATCAAACCAAAAAGCTAGGAATTGTTCTCTTTGTCTGCTTTTCTACTCTAACGATCTTCCCTGAAGAAATGAATGCTCTACCCTCATGTGTTAGTTCTAGTGAAGGAATTACTGGGAATAAAAAATACATAAATTAATATTTCAAAAAATTGGCCCATTATATACATATGAAACTAGATACCATAAAGTCCTAATTAAAGAACGCAAAATGAGGGGGCCAGCCCGGTGGCATAGTGGTTAAGTCCACATACTCCACTTCAGTGGCCCAGGGTTTGCAGGTTTGGATCCCAGGCGCCTACGCACTGCTCATCAAGCCATGCTGTGGCAGAGTCCCATATACAAAGTAGAGGAAGATGGGCACAGATGTTAGCTCAGGGACCATCTTCCTCACCAAAATTAAAAAAGAATTAAAAATGAATCTCTTCCTTATCAAGATAGGTCAATTCATCATAATAAAACGTGTTCAGGCTAAACAAAGCCAGAACAATTATTTCCATTAAAGATTAACTTCAGAAATTTACTATGCATAAATTCCCAGAAATAATGTATGGGGTCCCAGTTAATTAAAATCAACAAAACCTGCAGTGTCCTTAATCAAAAAGGTTCTCTTCCTCAGAGAGATTCAGATTCTTTGCAGGAAGCAATTAAGAAATGAAGATAGTCAGAGAAAAGTCCCTGCCCTCACGGAGCATGAAGACAGATAATGAACAACATCAGGAAAGTAAACTATGTATACAATAGGTTAGAAGGTGACAATGGCTCTTGAAAAGTAAAGTGTGAAAGAGGGAGTGCAGGTGTTGTGTTGGGTTGGGTTGGGTTGCAATTTTAAGTAGGGCAATGGGGGAAAGCCATTTGAGTTAAGAGCTGAAAAAGAAGAGAGAGAGTTGTACAACTGTCTGGCAGAAGAGAATTCCAGGCAGAAAGGATGACAAGTGCAATGGTCCTGAGGCAGGAGGTACATGGAGCAATTAAGGAAAGACACAGAGCAAGAGTGGCTGGAGCCACTGAATGAGACAGAGATAGTAGGAAATGAGATCAGAGAGATAAGAGGAGGAGGCAAGGATAACGACCTTGAGAACCATTGTAATACACTTAACTTTTTCTCTGAGTGAGATGGGAAGACTTTGGAGAGTTCTGAGAAGAATAACATAAAATGAGTTATCTTTTAAAAGGATCACAGTAATTGCATGGTTGAAAATAGATTGTAGGGAGTAAAGGATGAAAGAAGGGAGTCTAGTTTGGAAGCTATTGCAATATTCCAGGCAAGAGATGCGGGTGGTTTGGACTAGGGTGTGTTATGAGAGGTTCCGGGATTCAATTGGAGACGTAAAAGAAACTTTCCACTCCAAACAAATGGACTGAAGGTATATTCTATTATATAGAGGATAGTAAAGGCAATAGTCTGCAAACAGATCTGAATAGGTCAAATAATAAGAGGGAAAAACATCAGCTCCATCGGAAGGGGAAACACCAGATCAGCTGAGATAGCGGCAGATTCAAATTGGTCATATAATAAGAGGGAAAAACATCAGATTGATCGGAAAGGGAAACACCAGATCAACTGAAGGGAAATGACACAAATCAACTGGAAAGAGAAATACCAAGTTGACTGAAAAGAGAACACATCAGATCAGTTACTTCACAATAAATCAATTACTCACAACATCCACGCCCCACTGCCGGGAGAGTCCTGTCAATCGACACAGCTGGGTGGGAATCACATGTCCTGGGCAAGGCGTCCCTTCCACAGGTGGAACTCTCACCAGGCCTCGGGGTTCAGCAGTTTATATAAGCAGTTACAGACTTTACAGAGCAAGCATTCAGTGTTTTCATTCACAAATGGTTATCAGTGACGCACGTGCACTGAGCCCCCTGGCTATCATCCCAGCCTGGCAGTTGTGTACATGCATTGTTTACCCTGGTTATCGTCCCAGCCCGGCACAGATGGCCAGTCTGTCCCAGGCTGCGGCGCCCAAAGGGCCTTGAAATTTTTACACATTGCAACTATCTCCATGGGAGAAGGGCCAGTTCCCACCACGCAGAAAGCAGCTTTTATATTTCTTTGTGTGCTCGTGGCTGCAGGTTAATGGAGCGGCCAAACATAGCTGCACTCATGTCAAGACAGGGTGGTAGCAGCAGGGGTGGGTAAAAGTGGCCTCCATTGTGTCTGATGAATTTTAGCCCTAATCTGTATCATCATTTTCTTGTATTTAATCTGTCGTTTTTCCTCTGGTTTATTTCAAGATTTTCTCATTGTCTTTAATTTCCAGCAGTTTGACTTGTATGTGTCTAGATTGAATTTTTCTTTGTATTTATCCTGCTTGGGGTACACTAAGCTTTTTGGATCTGAAAGTTGATGTTTTTCACCAAATTTGGGGAATTTCAGCTATATTCTTTCAATTTTTTCTGTTCCATTCTTTCTCCTCTCCTTCTTGGACTCCAATTACACATACATGAGACCTCTTGATATAGTCCCACAAGTCACTGAAGATCTGTTCATTTTCTTTCAATATTTTTTTCCATGTTCTTTAGATTGGACAATTTTTGTTGATCTAGCAAGTTCAGCAATTCTTTCTTCTGCCATTTCCAGTGTGTTGAATTTTTAATCCACATATTGTACTTTACTTATAGGTCTAGAATTTCCATTTGGTTCCTTTTTTTTTTTTTGTGAGGAAGATTAGCCTTGAGCTAACATCCAATGCCAATTTTCCTCTTTTTTCTGAGGAAGATTGGCCCTGGGCTAACATCCGTGCCCATCTTCCTCTACTTTATATGGGACTATGCACACTGCCACCACATGGCTTGACAAGCAGTGTGTCAGTGGGCACCCACGATCCGAACATGCAAACCCCAGGCCACCAAAGCAGAGCCCGCGCACTTAACCACTATGCTACCCAGGCAGCCCCCGGTTCTATTTTTATAGTTTCCATTTTTCTGCTGAAGTGACAGCCATACCTTAGGAGTGGAGACTGTGCCCTTATGTAAAGAGCATGTTCTAGGTCCAGCAAAAAGTGGAACTTTACTAGACAGGTGAAAAAATGGGAAAATGTAACCAATTATGTAAATTAAAAACAGTCAATAGAAATCATTGCCAAGATTACCCAGACGTTGGCATTAGCAGACAAGGACTTTAAAGCACTTTTTATACATATACTAAAGTACTTAAAGGAAAATATGGTCATATTGAATAAAGAAATGGGTAACCTCAGCAGATCCACAAGTAACTTAACTGCATGCAAGAACAAAGTCTAACATTCTTTAAAGGAATACACACCCACAAAAAATTTCAGCACTCCAAATATAAAATTCACAAGTATGGCACACAATCAAAACTTGCCCAGCATGGAAAGAAGCAGGAAAATACGACTCATAATCAAGAGAAAAATCAATCAATAGAAACATACAGAGATGACAGAACTAGACATGGACATTAAATTAGTTTTTACAAATATGTGCAAGGATATAAATGAAAACATTAATATAATGAGGAGGGAAATTAAGATATAAAAAGACACAAAGGGAATTTCTGTAGACCAAAAATATATCAAAATGAAAATACACTGGAAAGAATTAAGAGGAGACAATATACTGCAGAGGAAAGAAGAGTGAACCTGAATATGTAGCAATAGAAACTATCCAAAATGAAGCACAGACAAGAAAAAAGCCTGAAAAAAAGAAAAAAAGAACAGAGACTTGGTGACTGATCTAAATACATTTAATTAGAATCTCAAAGGTAGAGGTCAGAGGTGGCAGAAAAAGCTTTCAGGAATTAGTGGCCAAAATTTTCCAAATCTGATGGAAAGGAAACACAATCTGCAGGTCCCAGAAGCTCGACATACCCCAAACAGGAGGAACGCAAAAAGAACCACACCAAAGCACATTACAATCAAATTGCTGAAAACAGTGGTTAAAAAACAAAACCCAAAAAACTTTAAAGCAGACAGAGGGGAAAAGACACATTACCCAGAGAAATGCAGATGAGAATTACAGAAGACTTTTTATCATAAATTATGCAAGCCAGAAGACAATTGAATGACATCTTTCAAGTGTTGAAAAGGAAAAAATATGTCAACCTAGAACTCTATATCCAGGGAAAATATCTTTCAAAAGTGAAGGCAAAATAAAACTGTTTTTCAGACAAACAAAAGTTGAGAGCATTTATTGCCAGTAGACTGGCATTATAAGAAACGTTAAATAAAAGAAGGACTTTTTTTTTTTTTGGTGAGGAAGATCAGCCCTGAGCTAACATCTGATGCCAATCTTCCTCTTTTTGCCAAGGAAGACTGGACCTGGGAAAAGAAGGACTTCAGGCAGTAAGAAAATGATGCCAGAGAGAAATCTGGATCTACATAAAGGAATGAGGAGCATCAGAAATGCTTAATGTGTAGGTAAATATAAAAGACATTTTATAATCTCTTATAATTTTTTAAAAAATAATTGACTATTTGAAGCAAAATACTAACAGTGTGTAGAAGCAAATGTATGACAACATTAGCACAAAAGACGAGAAGTGGAGAGTGGAAGTACACTGTTGTCATGTTCTTATGTTTTACAGGAAGTGATAACTATTATTTGAAGTTAGACTACAATAAGTTAAACTGTATGCTACGAACCCTAGAGTATCTACTGAAAAATAAAACAAAGAGGTAGAGCTAAAAGCCAACAGAGGTGAGAAAATGAAATCGTAAAAATAGTACTATATTACTTCAAAAGAAGGTAGGAAAAAAGGAAAAGTAGAAAATGGAAAAAAGAAAATGGAGCAAATAGAAAACAAATAGCAAGATAGTAGCTCAACCATGTAGCAAATAGAAAACAAATAGCAAGATAGTAGCTCAAGATAGTAAACTCAACCATGTCCATAATTATATTAAATCTAAGTGGTCTAAACACTTAAAAGACAGATATTAAAAGACAGATATTCTCAGATTAGATTAAAAAGAAACAAAGCAACCAACTATATGATTTCTACAAGAAACCTACTTTACATGGCAAAAGAAACCATCAACAAAATAAAAAGACAACCTACCAATTGGGAGAAGATATTTGCAAATCATATATCCAATAAAGGGTTAATATCCAAAATAGATAAAGAACTCATACAACTCAACAACAAAAAAACAAACAACCCAATTAAAAAATGGGCAGAGGATCTGAGCAGACATTTTTCCAAAGAAGATATACAGATGGACAACAAGCACATGAAAAGACGTTCAACATCACTAATTATTAGGGAAATGCAAATCAAAACTATAATGAGATATCACTTCATGTCCATCAGAATGGCTCTTATTAAAAAGACAAGACATAACAAGTGTTGGAGAGGATGTGGAGAAAAGGCAACCCTCAAACAGTGCTCGTGGGAATGTAAACTGGTGCAGCCACTATGGAAAACAGTATGGAAATTTCTTGAAAAATTAAGACTAGAACTACCATATGATCCAGATATTCCACTTCTGGGTATTTATCCAAAGAACATGAAACACTAATTCAAAAAGATATATGCACCCCTATGTTCAATGCAGCATTATTCACAATAGCCAAGATGTGGAAACAACCTAAGTGCCCATGAATGGATGAATGGATAAAGAAGATGTGGTATATACACAATGGAATACTACTCAGCCATAAAAAAAGACAAAATCGTGCCATTTGTGACAATGTGGATGGATCTTGAGGGTATTATGCTAAGCAAAGTAAGTCAGGTGGAGAAAGCCAAATACCATATAATTTCACTCACGTGGAAGAGAAAACACCGATGACAAACACATAGATACAGAGAACAGATTGGTGCTCACCAGAGGGGAAGGGGTGGAGAGGGTGAAAGAGGTAAAAGCACACGTCTACGGTGACAGATGGCGACTAGACTTTTGGTGGTGAACACGACGTAGTCTATACAGAAGTTGAAATATAATGATGTATACCTGAATTTATATAATGTTATAAACCAATGTGACCTAAATTTAAAAAAAGAAAATAGAGGCACCGGCCCTGTGGCGGAAGCAGTTAAGTGCACGCACTCCACTTCGCGGCCCAGGGTTCGCAGGTTCGGATCCCAGGCGCGCACTGATGCACTGCTTGGTAAGCCATGCTGTGGTGGTGTCCCATATAAAGTAGAGGAAGATGGGCACGGATGTTAGCTCAGGGCCACTCTTCCTCAAGAAAAAAGGGGAGGATTGGCATCGGATGTTAGCTCAGGGCTAGTCCTCCTCAAAGAAAAGGAAGGAAGGAAGGAAAGCAGGAAGGAAGGAAGGAAGGAAAATGGAAAAAAAAGAAATCTACTTTAAATATAAAGAAACAAGTTAAAAGTAAAATGATGGAGAAATGATACCACATAAACACAAATCAAAAGATTTGGTGGGTTTTATTTATCTAAAATACAGAAAGATTCTTTTGCACTCAGGACACAATCATTGGTGAGTAACATTTTAAAAGTGCCATACTGATCCCTAAGCACTAACCTTTGTCTAGAATAAAAAATAATCACACAGTACTGTAGAACAGAAATATAGTGGGAGCCCCGAAGTGAACCACATATGTAATTTTAACTTTTCTAATAGCCACATTTAAAAAAGTAAAAACAATACTGGTGGATACATGCCATTACACATTTGTCAAAACCCATAGAATGTATGAAACCAAGATTGCAATCAGTTCACCTAACCCATTACCTTCAGAGTGGTATCTATTGCCTGTCTGACCCCATTTTTCCATATGGTAGCCCCCTTACAGGCTTCCCTTATGACATTTTCTGAGGTGCAGAGAGCTAAGGAGACCACTGTTCCATTTTGCCTGGTACTAATAAAGTTCCTGGGACATGGGACTTTCAGTTTTAAAACTAGGACAGTGTCAGGCAAAGCAAGATGTGTTGATCACCTTATGCAGAGGTCATTTCCTGCTCAGGTACTTCCAGTGCCCAGCTGGGCTCAGAGCAACCATCAGTTCCCTCAGCTGAGCCGAGTTACCACAAGAATTGGGGAATTCTGGGCAGAGGAGACACATGTTGTGAGAGGGGGCTGAAAGCAACGAAGAGGTCTGGAAGAAGGTAAGAGGATCTGAAAGGATGGTGGCAGGGGTGCAGGGAGGGTGTGGAGAGGACGCTGGAGAAAGTGGTTGGGTCCACTTGCTAAGAACCTCTGACACCGTGTTAAATAACTGTACATCATTCCATCCTGTAAGAAAAGAGGTGGCCTCTCAGAGCGTTTGAAGCAAGAGAGCATCTTCAGAGCAGATGTTTTAGGATTTTTAGGATTATCATAATTTATTCATGTTTTCCTCTCGTAAACTTAAAAGACAGAGAATAGAGATGTAAAAGACATACAAACCGGGCCGGCCCCGTGGCTTAGCAGTTAGGTGCGCGCGCTCCACTGCTGGTGGCTGGGGTTCGGATCCCAGGCGTGCACTGACGCACCGCTTCTCTGGCAATGCTGAGGCCGCGTCCCACATACAGCGACTAGAAGGATGTGCAGCTATGACATACAACTATCTACTGGGGCTTTGGGGGAAAAAAATAAATAAATAAAATTAAAAAAAAAAAGATATACCAACCAACTTCAGTATATGGACTTTGGTAGGAACTTGAAAAACTGTAAAAGGAAATTATGAGATAACGAGGAAAAGCAAACACTTACTGGATATTTAATGATCTTAAGGAATTTAAAAATTTTAACTATGGTTATGCTGTTTTAAAAAGGGAGGGGAGAGAAAAACTGTATTAATTCAAGAACAGAGAGAGAGAAGGGGGGGGGAGAGAGAGACAGCGAGCTTTGACAGCCAGCGGACCCTCTCAAACCTTCCCCACAGTAGCTTCGGGGCTCAGGGGTGGAGTGCGGCCCCACCTCCAAATTGTCTCAACCTAAGTCTAAACTCAACCTGACATTCAAGGCTCTCCATGTCAAGATACACAAGCATTCCTCCCCCCAGCTTTTCCTGATAAGAATAGGGACTTAATAGGACAGCAAAGACACATTGAGACTACAGGTGCCAAAGAGCCTCGGCGGCGAATCCCTGCCTCGGGCCCTTGTGAGGGGACCGCGTCTGCGGCAGAGCCCCAGATTTTAGGGGAGGCCCAGTTGTCCCAGGAGACACGCCTCCTTTGAGTGTGAGGCAGCGTCTGGGCAGAAACGATATTAAGAGGATCACTGCGGGTATGTGAAAGGGAGAAGGCCCTTTGGTTCAGCCTTGGACTACGCCCTAGCTCTCAGGCGAACTTGCAGTGAGACCCTGGCCAGGTCAGTCCCCTCTGTGAGCCCCAGTGACCGCATCTGCAAACCTCGGGAGGTGGCAGAGACACTCTAAAGGCCCTTGCAGCTCTGCCATCCTGTTCTCCTCTTGGAGAACGCTGGCTGCTGGAATGGGCTGTAGAAACCCCCACACAGCCGATCCCTAACAAAGAGCCGGAGTCCGAGCACGGTCCCGCCCCCCGCAGGTTTTGGAAGCTCCGGGAGGCTGAGGGGCGGGGCCCGGGCGCGCGGCAGCCAATCACCGAAGGCCTCGGGCGCAGGGGCGGGGCCTCGCGGGCAGCAGCGGTGGCCGGTCGGGGGATAGCGTCCCGCGGCTCCGGACCCGGGCCGGACATGGGCGCGGTCCGGGGTTCCTTGCGAGGCGCGCTGCTGCTTCTCCTGGGCGTAGCGGGGGTCGCGGAGGGGGCAGGGGGCCTGGTCCCGGGCAGTGCGGGTGAGTGACTGCCGGAGCGGTGGTTCGGAGCGTCCGGCGCGTCCGCCTCAGCGCTCCAAGATGGCGCGGGCAGGGGGCGGGGTGCGCGCGACCGCCAGGGCGGACACGTCGGGTGACCCTGGGTCACGAGGTCCCGGCCGGCAGGGGCGGGGTGCGCGCGATCCCCGGGGCGCCACGTCGGGTGACCCCGGGTCCCGAGGTCCCGGCGGGCAGGGGCGGGGTGCGCGCGACCCCCGGGCCGCCGCGTCGGGTGACCCCGGGTCCCGACGTCCCACCGGGCAGGGGCGGGGTGCGCGCGACCCTCGGGGCGCCGCGTCGGGTGACCCCGGGTCCCGAGGTCCCACCGGGCAGGGGCGGGGTGCGCGCGACCCCCAGGGCGGCCACATCGGGTGACTCTGGGTCCCGAGGTCCCGGCGGGCAGGGGCGGGTTGCACGCGACCCCCGGGGCGCCGCGTCGGGTGACTCTGGGTCACGAGGTCCCGGCCGCCAGGGGCGGGTTGCGCGCGACCCCCGGGGCGCCACTTCGGGTGACCCCGGGTCCCGAGGTCCCGGCGGGCAGGGGGCGGTGCTGAGGCGGGACGGGCGAGGAACCCCCACCCTCGCGCTCCCTGCCCCGCAGATCTGCTGAGCTGGGAGCGGCGCCCCGGGTGCGAGGCCTCGCTCTGTCACCCTCCGGACAGGGCCCCTCGGGTCTCTGTCAGAGGGTGACGTGCCTCCGCCCGGGATCGCCGCGGCGGGGTGGGATTCCCGACGCGCGGCCGCCCCCGCCGCCCTGGCGGTTGCTGTGACTTGACCGTCCCTGGGTGGGGAGAGGCCGCGGCGGGCGCTGGGCGCTGCGCCGGCCTGCTGGGTGCGTCTGGGGGGAACGGGCTGCCCCCCGAGTCCGGTTCTGCTGCCGCCGGGGTGCGCTCGTCCCAGACGGCGCTGGGCTGCGGCGGGAGACCTGACACGGGAGGCCCGCCGGGCTGGAGGAGGGTTCTGTTCTTGCTCCTGAGGCTTGAACCGGGGGTGGATGGGAAACGGTGCGGTGCTCGTGGAGGGTCTCCCGCGTGCTGGGCTTTAGGAGGGGCTCTCGGCCCAGGGGGTGGGTACAGCAGGACACAAGCAGCTCGAATTCAAGGCAGAAGCTACCAGAAGAGATGAACGGCTGTGTGTGCACGGAGTGAGAGAGACGACGTCCCCCTGGGGTGGGAGGAAAAGCCCAAAACACTTCTAGTGTTCCCTCAGGAGGGTGGGATGGGACCTTATGCTGCAGTCCCAGGATCTGTGTGGCCTGGCCCCTGATAGTAGCTCTGTTTCTATTTAAGATGTTTTGTAATGGTACGAAAGAGGGAAAGATGTAACATTAGGGGCTGGGTTTCACTAAGTTGACATTTGAGGAATTATGTAATAGTCAGCCTAGAATCCTGAAAAAGAATGTAATGAATTTTAAGTTAGAAAAAGCAGCGCCTATCTGGAGGAAAGTAATAAGCAGATTCTCTTCCCAAAGAAGGGTCTTGGCCCACACTGTAGAAAGAGCTGGGATTGGTGATAGACCAGATATAACAGTTTATTCTGGTATGCTGCTAAAAGTTCCTGTCTTATATCCGTACACTGAAGCAATCTTTCATTAATCATACTTTTCACCATGTGCCACTTATAGAAGAAGTGAGACAATGTCAAGGAGGTGGTTTTTATATGTTTGTAAATGTGGTTTTTGAAAGAGCAAAACAGATACCACAGGGTTTGTTTATTAAAAAAAGTATTTATTGAGGGGCCGGCCTGGTGGTGCAAGCGGTTAAGTGCGTGCACTCCGCTCTGGCGGCCCGGGGTTCGCCGGTTCGGATCCCGAGCGTGCACGATGCACTGCTTGGCAAGCCATGCTGTGGCGGTGTCCCATATAAAGTGGAGGAAGATGGGCACGGATGTTAGCCCAGGACCAGTCTTGCTCAGAAAAAAAAAAAGAGGAGGATTGACAGATGTTAGCACAGGGCTGATCTCACACACACACAAAAATATTTATTGAGTGCTTATTATATGTTAGACGCTGTTCTAGGTGCAGGGTTGCTGCTCTCAAGGAGCTTACATTCTAGTGGAGGAGAGATAGACAATCAGCAGATAAATAAAATGATTTCTGGTAGGAATAAATATGCCTTGACGGAAACCAGATGACAACATGGAGAATTGTGTGAGTGGAGGGGGAGTGGTTTTTTGCATAGTGATGACAAGAGAGGCCTCTTTGAGAAGGTAAAGTTCAGAACCAAGATCTGAAGGCTTGTGATGGTGCTGTCCTTAGGAAAGACAGGGCTGGGGACCAGGCAGTGCACAGGCACTGAGGCAAGAAGGAGCAGGTGGTCGGTGTGGTTGCCACATAGTGCACAGGAGAGCAGGCTAGGGCTGGGGGTGCTGAGCCTTGCAAAAAGCCACATGAGGATTGTAGATTTCATTTTGTGTACAGATAAAAACCAATAGACTTTTAGGTAAGAGATGTGTGCTTTGATTTATATTTTAGATGACCCTGCTGCTGAGTGAAAAAAAGTGATTGTAGTGGGGTGGGAGTAAAAGCAGGGTGACCAGAAGTTCTTTGCAGCAGTTGAAGCAGGAGATAATGGTGACTCAGAGTAGAGTGGTGGTAGAGATAGAAGAGGAGAGATTCAAGATGCATTGCTGATGGATTGATGTAGGAAGTGAGGGAAGGAGAAATTAAAGATCACTCATAGATTTTTACTTTGAGTAACTTAGTAAAAAATGATGCCATTTACTGAGTTCAGGAAGATGGGGACGAGCAGGTTGGGGTGGGGAGTGGGGGGAAGTTTGGCAAGTGAAAAGAAGCAGAAGTTCCTTTTTTTTTTTTTGGTTAGGAAGATTAGCTCTGAGCTAATATCTGTTGCCAATCCTCCTCTCTTTGCTGAGGAAGATTGGCCCTGGGCTAACATCCATGCCCATCTTCCTCTACTTTATATGTGGGACGCCTGCCACAGCATGGCTTGATAAGTAGTGCGTAGGTCCCTACCTGGGATTTGAACCTGTGAACCCCAGGCCGCTGAAGCGGAGTGTGCGAACTTAACCACTACGCCACCAGGCCGGCCCCAGAAGTTCCATTTTTGTGTATGTTTAAGATGGATTTTAGGAATAACTGCCCCACGTCCGCTGCTTAAGCAACTGGATTTTATACCTGTCAGTAATCCATTCAGCAAATATTTGTTAAGCTGTTAATAGTGCCAGACACCATGATAGGCACTAGATATAAAGTGGTAAGCAAAAACAGATATGGTCCCTGCTTTCATGGAGTTTATGGTTTAGTGGGAAATTCAGACGTTAACTGTCACCAAAAAATGTATAATATCTACATTGCTAATATTATGTAGTTATGTTAGTACATATCCATTTATATTGTAAATCTGAAGAATGTATTTGAGGAAAAATCATATGGTTTAGTCAAGTATATAGCACATAATATGGGGGACTCTTGTATTACAAGAGTTAGTGTAGTATTAAGAGAAACATTCTGACCATGGAATTTACCATTGGGAGCCGGAAGTTCGTACTTTTAGATATCTTGTTTCATAGATGGGAGGTCTCCAGCATAGAGTGGGGAAGGGAATTACCCCAGAGTAGTGGTTATTAGCATCTGAGAGGAGGGCCTGGAGAGTCATTTGCTTCAGTTGTTTCATAATGATGACTGTCGCATTCAGGGTCTTTTGACTCCCAAGGGAACGGAAACCAAGGTAGCTCGGGGATTAGGGGGCTGTTACGTAGCATCTAACAGGGAAGCGCATGGAAATCCAAGGGTAGGAAATTCAGCACAGCACAAGCCCAGGGACTGCTGTGGGAACTGGAAAGCTGCCAGGACTCAAGACAACTTTTAGAGACAGTCTCTCTCTACCTATAACTTCTCTCTGTGCATCTCTCTCCACCAGCCGACTTCCTCTTAACTCATGGTTTCTGCCCCACCATAAACTTCAGCTTCCCCAGCCCCAGCTCGTCTTGACCTTATAGCTGCAGGGCCCAGCACCAGCTGGCTGCATAGCTCTGTGCCTGAGCGTGTGATTGAGTCCTATTTGTCTTCTGGCCTAGGCCCAAAACTCATGATGTTTGCTGAATTGTGGGTTGGTCACCATATGAAATGTGGCACTGAAGTGGCACAGTGAGAGCAATAAAACGTCTTGTCCTTTTTTTCATATGATAAGGCTTTGTATAACTAGGAAATTATTATGTGCTAACCAATAAATAAAATTTTTTGAGCTGAGCACTGTGCTAAATGGGCACAAGAAGTTTATAGTCAATCCGGGGAAACCACAAGTACACACATGACATGATTAGGGAAGAGTTAGGTGTTAGTTTCCAGTTCTGACCAGAATAGTATGGCCTTAAAGAGCAAAAACAACATGGCTCGGGGTTGTTGGCGAAGAAAGGCTTCCTAAGAGTTGAGATGGGATTTAAGCTTTGAAAGCTGTTTGGGATTTAGGTCAGCAGGAAGAGGGCACTAAGCCTCCAGGCAGAAGGCTGTGTTCAAGGTGAATGTAGGCTTTCCTTGTTAGAAAATAATGGATCATATGGTAGTTCTATCTTTGATTTTTTTTGAGGATTGGTGGTTACCAGAGGGGAAGGGGGGAGGGAGGAGGGTGAAAGGGATAATTGGGTACATGTGTGTGGTGATGGGTTGTAATTAGTATTTTGGTGGTGAACATGATGTAATCTATGCAGAAATAGAAGTACAATGATGTACACCTGAAATTTTTACAATGTTATAAACCAATGTTACTGCAATAAACAAAAAATTTAAAAAAAATAAAATAAAAAATAAAATAAAATTTGAAAAAAAAAAAAAAAGAAAATAATGGAAGGTCAGGGAAGGGAAGGTGAGAAGAAGACTTGGAGAATTTAGAATTGGAATAGCAGGAAGCCATTGTAGGCCCTTGACTAGAAGAATGACTTCATGAAAGGTCTATTAAAAAAATTAATCTGGCAGTCATTTTGGTAATAGAATCAAATGAATATAATTGGCTGTTGCAGCAGTGCAGTATGGGACAAGCAATGGAGAAGGATATCTGTAATTTGCAAATGGTTCAGAAAAAAACCAAAGTATATATCTATCTAGATAGATAGTTAAAGCAGTTTGACAGGATGTTAGCAATGTTGAATCCAGGTGGTGAGTATATAAATAATCATTTTACTGTTTGGCTCTTCCTTGGCTGATGATATATTTTATGTGTATACATACAAACACGTGTATATTTTTAAAGGGCTATATGTGACAGTTGCAAGAATGCATTTATAAGTTAATGCAGTTGTCATTTAAATGTTTTTAAAGTGAATGTCAATTTCCAGGCTGTTTTGAAAATAAAAATTTGATTAAAAGTAAGATCAGATTTTTTATTAACATCTTTTTTTATTTAGAATGACCTTTTTCCAGTATCAGCTCAGATTAGTTTTTTCCTTCTCAATAGTGTAGGATATATTATATATATGTTTCATATATGTATTCTGTTTTAGTAATTCTTTACAAAGACGTTAATTAGAGGAAATCTTTATTTTCTTTAGAAAAGAAAACAAGAGTGGCTCTTCATTAACCAAATTGAATTATAGCTTTTGGGAGGCTTCTGTGGCAAAATCCCTTTTAACTTCAAAAATCCTGTAATTATATGAATATTTTAGTTTTGATTAGGGTGTGTATTGGTTTTGGTGTGTATTGGTTTTTTTAAATGCTGATTGGTCTTAGAAGTTGCACTTTTCCCTTATGGCTGGAGCATGTGCTGCCTGCTTACTTGCCTGTCCTTACTGCTTTCATGTGGCCCAAACCAGCAGCCAAACCTTCAGGGTTCTAATTATTGGATAATTTTGCTTGCATAGTTCTAGGTTACGCTGATACCTTCTTAAACCCGACATACATGGCCTTTAGTAATCAGTTTTTGGTTTTTATTAATTTTATAATTACAGACTCTTGGAATAAGAATGCAAAACATGACACTGTGTCTTTAATGAGGATAACACCTGTGCTTTTTATGTCCATTATGTCAATATCAAGTTTTATTTTGAAGTAATTTATCTTTATCTGTTCAATTCCATTTTAGGAGAAATAAGCAGTTTTAAACTGTTTTTCTTGAAGAACAAGAAATTAGAATCAAATTATAAAAAAAAAACATTTCTAGAATTCTAGAATTCGTTATCTTCTCTTGTATAAAACATTAGGCCTCAGAGAATTTTTTTGCACTCAAATAGTTGAATGACCCAATTAATCCATTTTAATAGCACTAAAAAAGACAAAGACCTTTAATTGCCACAGTAATTGCATTTGAATCCCTTCCCCCCCATTCTTAATGAAGGCGTATGAATTGATGTCTATTTGTAGACATTTATTTCTTGAAAAATGTGCAGTGTTAAAGATTCTAATGAGTGTTTGTTTCAAAGGAAGAAAAATATGCACTAATATAATAATGGCTAAGGATAAGAGTAGAGTGTGGAAGATGTGATGGAGCGTAGGACCCCAGCCTGTTCATGGAGGGTGGCAGTCCTCTCAAGGGAGGACGTGCTGTTGCAGAGGAGTGCTTGGTTGAGACGGGGAAGGGAGTTATTACCAGAAGACTTCAGGCTCCCCTCTTTAATCCCATTTTGTCAGAAATATCAGAAGGCTTTTGGAAAGACTAGAAGGAAATATGTCAAAATGTCAACACAGGTTCTGGCAGAACAGTGGGAGTCTAGATCATTTTTCTTCTTATATTCCAAATTTTGGGGTTTCTTAATGAAAAAAATAATTATTTAAAAAATTTAACTTTGGGAGTCACTCCACTATAAATTTTACCTTCATCATTAAATAGGAAAAAAAATAGACTTTTATATTTTTATGAAACCTCCCATTGTTATTGGATTTTTAATTATAACTTGTTTTATGTTTCTTTTCTAAATAGACCTTAGCTCCAAGAAACTGTGTTTCAAAAATCCAGAGGCCCAAATCAGACTTTTGTCTGCCTGATTGTTTACTCTTTGCTAAACCTGTGTTTGTTGGGCCCATATGTTATCTTTGCTCATGATCAGCTGGATTTTCTGTGCATATGACCTTTGTGTAGAGAATAGTAGACGGTGGCAGCTTCTAGAGCATTTCAAAAAAGCACATCAATATCACACAGGAATGCCTCCCCCCCCCCCCCGACTGCTCTCCTTATTCTAGTGAGGCTGGGGACAGAACAGAATCTTAGAAATGGGGGTAACGTGGTGTGGCATTGCAGGGGATAAGGAGTGTCGTGAGAAAGCCTCATGAGTGATTGGGCCCTCCCTCGGATTAGAGCTTCTAAGAAAGTAACTACAGGCTTACAAGCAAGGAACTTTTTTTTTTCTTCTGAAACTTAGCAAAATTTTTATATGTTCTTCAGAATTTTTAAGTCAAATGTTTAGGACTTCAAGACACCTTTTCCCATAGAAATAGTATTAGAAAGCCAGCTCCACAGTAGTCTTTTATGAAACCAAACTGTAGTAATATGCCAATAATGTCATAAGCCCTGTCATTGTTTTATGGAGAAACAAATTCCAGTTTCAAACTTAGAAGGCTTGTTGGTAAGATCTAAAGAGGATTTCTTTTATTCATTTATTTATTTATTCATTTTTCCCCAGTGCCAATCCTACCTTCAATCAAAAAAGTTCTGTTTTCATCTAATTTGTATGCTAAAATTGTATAGATTTTATTTGAAGAGAAGATTATGTTGCAAATATATATTTTAAACTATTGTATCAGTCTAGCTGCCCGAAATGTAATATTTTCATCTCCTTGTCTCTTTTGACTTGCCAGTCTAGACAGCCCCTGATAAATCCAGCTATATCTCTTTTCTAGTCACCTACACTCTGGAATAGTAATATGCCCCTGCTGATTATCTCTATAGCCAAGTGATGAATTTCTCTGGGCCCATAATGCTACTTGACAACATTTTTCCTTTTCTCTAATTTGATATTTCTCAATCTGGCATTCTGAGATATTAATAAGTGGCATGAAGAAAGTGTTCTGTGCTCTGAGAAATTTGTCTACTTAGATCCTTTTTTAGGAGATAATAATACATATTAACATATTAAAGCCTTCATGAAATTCTCCAGTAAAGAATTCTGTTTAACTTTTTTTTTTTTTTGCTGAGGAAGACTGGCCCTGAGCTAACATCTGTTGCCAATCGTCCTCTTTTTTTTTTTTTTTTTGCCTGAGGAAGATTAGCCCTGAGCTAACATCTGTGCCAGTCTTCTATGTTGTATGTGGGTCGCTGCCACAGCATAACTGATGAGTGGTGTAGGTCTGCACCCAGGATCGGAACCCGTGAACCCAGGCTGCCGAAGTGGAGTGCACCAAACTTTAACCAGTATGCCATGGGGCCAGCCCCTCTCTTTAACTTTTTTTAATTCTTCGTTTCCCAATTTATTTGAACATGAAAGATTTTATCTTGAGGGATGGATATTAACAACTCATGGAACAGTGTTTCATAGAGCACAAGTTTGAGAAACATATCTATAGTTGGCCTATTTCTCTTCTCAAAAGTGGCTGTTCCAGACCTATACAGTTTCAGCTCAGGCCCCCAACCCTATCTCAATGCTTTATATTTTCAGACCCAATCTCTATTTCACTGAGAAAATGGAGATTGTCAACTTCCCTCTAAATTTATCAGTGTCCATATATCCTTTCCTCTTGTCTAGACTTTGTTCTATCATCAGACTGTAGCCTGGCTGAAGTCAGAGAGCATAACATTTATTCACTATTATATCCCTAGCCCCAAACACAATGCTTTTTCTTGAACCCACATCCCTTTCCAGCAATCACCTCATTTCTCTGTATTTTGTTTCAGCCACACCTGGGTGTATGGCAATTCAGTTCTGGCACTAACCACCCAGAGTTAGAACAGACCCCACAAGTTAAAGAGCATGGTCCCCAACAAGACTGCTCTTAACTCCAAACATCAGCCACAGCCTGAGAATCCCCAGGCCACCCACACTTCTAACCAACTGGCCATAAACCCAGGCTTCCCGTGACCCTCTCGGAATTGGTAATTCACTAGAATGACTCAGAACTCAGGGTGTGATTACAGTTTTATTATAAAGGATATAAATCAGGAGGACCAGCCAAATGAAGAGACACACGGGGCAAGGTCTGGGAGGAAATGCAGAGCTTTTGTGCCCTTGTTACTACACAAAATTGGAGTTCTCTTGCCCAATGCACGTAAACAAGCCACTTAATTACAGCATCAGCCTTTGGGAAAAGAGATCAGCTTTATTCTGTGAGATCCATCTGCAGGGAGACGGGGGGCGTGTGCCCTCAGATCTGCCTCCCTGATTCAGGATTTGAAATTTAAGGGGTTAGGGAGAACAGGCTGGCATGTGGAAATGCTGGCAGGACAGGTTTTGATTGGTGGGCTTCAAGCATTTATGGCAAGGTTCTAAACGTTCATGATAAGGCTCTAAACATTTATGATGAGGTTCTAAGGTGGGGAAGGAATTTTAACACTGGATCTTCTGGAATGATGGACTCCTTCTTCTGATAAGAATCTGATTTTTAAGTTCTGGTCATGTGCCGGTCCTTTGGTTTGTAGGGAGGAAAATCTTTGGTTTTGAGGTCATTTCAGGTCAAGATTTCTTCTGTGCATGCTCAGGCTATGTGACTTTGCAAATTTTCTGAAAGGCAATTCTTAATCACTCTGTTGATAAGATGGGGTCAGTGGAACTGGTCCTGGAGGGCCCACAGTTACATCCTCTCCTCGTGGAATCAGTGTGCATCCCCCTCCTGGCACATCAGTGTCTTCACCAACTAGGAAAGGTCCATTGAGCTTCAGTATCTAGAGTTTTTATTGGGATTTATCACATAGGCATGATTGATTGAATTATTGGCCATGTGGTTGAACTCAATCTCCAGTCCCCCGGTCTTGCTGGAGGTTGGGGGTCAGGCTGATATCATGTGGCTCAAAGCCCCAACTCTAATCACGTGGCTGGTCTTTCTGGCATGGCCAGTCCCCATCCTAAAACTATCTGAGTGAGACAATGGATCTCCTCATTAGCATAACAAAGACACTCCTGTTACTCAGGAAATTCCAAGGATTTAGAGTCTCCCTCCCAGGAATCAGGGACAAAGGCCACTTTAATAAAAGGGGGAAAAATCTTCCCTTGATCCTGCATCTTGCTGTACCTACCACTCTCTTTTTCCCTCCCATCACTGCCAGACTTTGAGAACCTATATTTGCTGTTTATATTTCCTTGCCTCTGGTTTACTCCTTAATGTCATTCACTTCTACCAGCTCCACAGAAAGTAACTTGTGAAGGTCACTGAGTCACTAATTAGGCTTCCTAATTAGTAAATCCATTTCCTTTTTTAAGTCTTCAATCTAACCTGACTGTTCTGGTGTGTGATACTAACTACTCCCTCTTCCATGATGCCACTCTTTTGTGGTTGACCTACTGCTCTGACTGTTCCATCCCAGTCTCTTTCCTTGTTTCTTGCCATGTCTCAGATGTTGCTGTTCTTTAGAATTTGGTGCTGCATTCACTTCTCACTAGAAACTCTCCCTAAGCCATGTCATTCATTTCCATATATCTCCTTTATGCTGATGACTTCCAAATTTGGGTCTTTAGGCTTGGCTTTACCTGCAATCCAGGCTTGGGTTTCTGACTTTACTGGAATTTCCATCAGGATGTCCTATAGGAACCTTAAATATAACATGTCCAAAACAAAATTCACTATCTTTTTATCATTTAACCTTATGTTATATGTATAATAATAGAATATACTCCATAGTGTAATTGTAAGGATGGAATGAGATAATGCATAAAGCAAACTTAATAAAATTATGGCACATAGAAAGTACACAGTACACAGTAGCTATTATTATTACATGACAGTCTTCCCTATTAGACTGCAAGCTTCTTGAGGGCAGGAACATGTCCTCAAACCTAACACTGTCCTTGGCTTGTAATAGATGCGCAGTAAAGGTTTGCCGAGTTAAAATATGTAACTATCTGATTTATTAATCATCATGTCTGTTTAACAGTGGGCAACATCAGGTGTGTATTTTTTCTCTGTAGGTGCATTGTGCTGTAATCATTCAAAGGATAACCAAATGTGCCGTGATGTGTGTGAACAGGTAAGCTGATGTAATAATTGTAGAGGCTGTTCGTTATATAACTGTTTATTAAGTGTAATTGCTTTGGAGAAATCTGTTGGACAGCACCTTAACCAAGTGATGAGTTCACATCACCAGTAATGGAACAGAAAGGAAACTAGAGAGTCATGACAACTAAATGTACTGCGTGATCCTGGAATAAAAAAAAAGATTTCTATAAAGGGCATTATTGGGATAAATTGGTGAAATTTGAGTATGGACTGTAATAATATTGTATCAATGCTGTGATCCTGTGTTTGGTGATTGTATTGTGGTTAGGTAGGATGGTGTCCTTGTTCTTAGGAGATACCTGCTGGAACTTAGGAGTGAATGATCATGTCTGTAATGAATTCTAAAATGTTTCATCAAAATAGTAGTAATAATAATATATGTATATGTAGATAGAGTTAAACCAAATGTTGCAAAATGTTAATAGTGGGTGAATCCAGATAAAGACTATGTGGGTATTCATTGTACTACTTTTGAAACTTTTCCCTAAGTTTGAGTTTTTCTCATTGAGCCTTATTAGACAAATTCCACTGAGACAATACCTGTTCATAAAGTCTTACTTTTCTTTCATCATCTTGGTGGTATTGTTCGAGCTTTAGCACTTGAGAATGAATGGCTTCAATCAACTTTTAGAGGAGTTTTCAAATAATAATGTGGATTTTGTCACTTCCTTAAGGGAAGAGAGCTGCCTAACTGGGATTAAAACTCTCAAACAATATTATGAATTTAGCAGGGTTTTGCAAGAGACTCTCTAATTATAAACAAGACAGTGACTCAGGTCGTATAAAGAGCTGTTGGAGAATTTGTGTTGAAACACTATAGCAAATTGTTTTGCACAGATTTATTGCCAGAACAATAGCTTTTAAAAGCAAAACTAGCCCCTTGATGGTGTCACCTAGGAAGCTTTTAAAGTAGCTCTGCTCCTTTTGGAAGCACTGCTTTCCTGACTTTTTGCTTTGTTTCCTCATGTTTTTCCCACTGGTGTTCCACAGGGTGAATGATTTTTATGAGGTACCTGCGGCAGGCAAGGTCTAATTGCTTAACATCTGAAATGTTAGAAATTCTGTAACTTAGCAAATTAAGTGAATACTATAGTTACCCTAATAAAGAACATTCTTCTATGACCAAGTTCTTAACTAACTGAGAAATAAAGCAAAGAAATAAGGCAGATAGGGCCCCAAATACTACTTTTATTACTAGTTACATGAACGTTGAATGTAACTTTTATCTCCAGGTACATACTACAGTGCAGAATTAGACTTAGTCCCAGAGGAGGAGAGGTAATGGCTGGGTTACATTTGTTCACTTTCTCCTACCAAACTCACGACTCAGGTAAGTCAATCATTCCAGTCACAGGGAGTGCGAGTGAGTGATGTGGAGAAAGCCCGGGCTGCTCACACCTGGAGAGCTCACTCAATGAAAGGAAATACCTGGAGCAAGGAATCCTTATTTTTTCAGCCACTAGCAAATGAAGAAAGGGTGGAGTCCTGAAGACATTTAAGTTTTGAGTTGGAGTGAGTGGTAGTACCCCTGATGGCTGTGGGAGGTTGGGAAAAAGATTTGGTTTGGGAGGAAGGCAAGTTGCTGAATCATCAGTGAAAACCACCATGTGAAGACAATTGGAGATTTGGAATTAAAGCTTTTAGAATTTGAATTTAGAAATGCAGGTGACGTCAGCATCATGGCGGAGTGAGCTGTTCCCTTAGTCTCTCTCCTCACTAAGTTACAACCGAACTGGCCATTCATTAACCAACAGAGGATTCCCTACAAAACACAAGAGGATGTCTGAGAGATGCACGCATCCCTATGTCTGAAGGTGGGGATACTGGATCCTTGGGAAGCAGTGGAAGGAAGTGAGCGCATCCCCTCCCCATCCCCAGCAGGAGCGATCTAGGTCACAGGTCCTCATGCAGCAGCTGGTGCACAACTCTGAGAGGGAGCAGGCAGGCCTGTGCAAGAATGCTTTTGGAGTTGCACCTGTGCCCACAGGAATGCTCCATACCAAGTGGTGCAGCTCAGCTACCATGTAGGTGCCCCCACCAAGTGCAGCAGCCCAGGTGAACTGCCTTTGAGTGCAGGGTGGGCCTGCACGTGAGAAAGAAAGTGCCCCTCCCCTCCCCTCCTGCATAGCACACCAGCTCAGCCAATCCCCAGGCAAGGCAGGGGATCCGTACCAGAGTGCCTGCGTGTGCATGTGTGACCCACCAAGTGGCTGTGGGCAACGGGCAAAAGCAGACGAGCCCTATGAGCACAACTTCCAGCAGACGTGGCAGGTTCAGAAAACACAGCTGCTGCCCCCGCCACAGAGGTGGCTGATGGAATCTGTTACCTGATACTACCACTATACACTGGCAAAGGATCACTTCATCAAACACTGTGAAGAACTACATTAACACCTAAGAGCAGAAGGAAAATGAGAAGTCTTCTGAAACCAATCCTGAAGTCACAGAAATTTACAATTTAAATGACAGAGAATTCAAAGTAGTCGTCATAAAGAAACTCAACGCGTTATAAGAAAACTCAGAAAGACAGTTCACTGAACTCGGGAATAAAATTAATGAGCAGAAGGAATGCTTCACCAAAGAGATTGAAACTCTTAAAAAATAAAAACCAAATGGAAATTCTGGAGGTGAAGGACACAATGAATGAGATAAAAAACAATATAGAAACCTTAAAAGCAGAGCTGACATGGAGGACAGAATTAGTAATTTAGAGAACGGAAATATAGAAATTCTTCAGGTGGAGGAGGAAAGAGAGCTAAGACTTAAAAAAAAAATGAAGAAACTCTTCGAGAAATATCTGACTCAATTAGGGAATGCAACTTAAAGATTATAGGTATTCCAGAGGGAGAAAAGTGGGGGAAAGGAGCAGAGAGCTTGTTCAAAGAAATAATAGCTGAGAACTTCCCAAACCTTGGGAAGAAAGTGAACTTACAAGTATATGAAGCCCATAAAACTCCTAATTACATCAATGCAAAAAGACGTTCTCCAAGGCATATATTAGTAAAACTGGCAAAAGTCAATGACAAAGAAAAAATATTAAGGGCAGCAAGGCAGAAGAGAATAATCTACAAATGAACCCCTATCAGGCTTTCAGCGGATTTCTCAGCAGAAACCTTATAGGCTAGGAGAGATTGGAATGATGTATTCAAAATACTGAAAGACAAAAACTTTCAGCCAAGAATACTCTATTCAGTGAAACTATCCTTCAGATCCGATGGGGAAATAAAAACTTGCCCAGATAAACAGAAGCTGAGGGAGTTCATCACCACTAGACCTCACTTAGGAGAAATGATCAAGGATGCCCTCGTACCTGAAGCAAAAAGGCAAAGGTTTGCAAAGCCTTGAGCAAGGAGATAAACAGAAAGACAAAATCAGAAAATTGCAGCTCTCTATCAGAACAGGATAGCAAACACTTAATTATAACATAAAATATAAAGAGAAGGAAAGCATCAAAAATAACTATAAACACTTCATTTTAATCACAAACTCACAACACAAAACAGAATAGTTTGTGACAACAATAACTTAGAAGGGAAAAAGGAAAGGAATGGAACCTGCTTAGGCTAAAGGAGATAAGAGGCTATCAGAAAATGGACTATCTCATCTATGAGATCTTTTATACAAACCTCATGGTAACCGCTAAACAAAAAATCAGGCAGAGACACAAATCGTAAATAAAGAGAAAATTGAGAAAAGCATCACAGAAAACCATCAAACTGAAATGGCAGTCAGAAATACAAGGGAAGAGAAACTAGGGAAATATAGAACAACTCGAAAACAAGAGATAAAATGGCAGAATTAAGCCCACATATATCATTAATCACACTAAATGTAAGTGGATTGAATTCTCCAATGAAAAGACACAGAGTGGCTGGATGGATTAAAAAACAAGACCCAACAATATACGGCTTTCAGGAAACACATCTCAGCTCTAAAGACAAACACAGGCTCAGAGTGAAGGGATGGAAGATGATACTCCAAGCAAACGGCAGGCAAAAGAAAGCAGATGTTGCCATACTTATATCAGATAAAGGAGACTTCAAGATAAAAAAGGCAATGAGAGACAAAGAGGGGCAATATATAATGAGAAAAGGGACATTCCACCAAGAGGATATAACACTTATAAATATATATGCACCTAACACAGGAGCACCAAAGTATATAAAGCAACTATTAACAGACCTAAAGGGAGAAATTAACAGCAACACAATAATAGTAGGGAACCTCAACACACCACTTACATCAATGGATAGATCATCCAGACAGAGAGTCAACAAGGAAACAGTGTCCTTAACTGAAATACTAGACCACATGGACTTAATAGATATATATAGAATACTCCATCCCAAAACCACAGGATACACATTCTTCTCAAGTGCACTTGGAACATTCTGAAAGATAGACCAATGTTGGGAAACAAGGCAAGCCTCAGTAAATTTAAGAAGATTGAAATCACATCAAGCATCTTTTCTGATCACACTGCTATGAAACTAGAAATCAACTACAAGAAAAAAGCTGGGAAAGTCACAAATATGTGGAGACTAAACAACATGCTACTGAACAACCATTGGATCAATGAGGAAATCAAAGGAGAAATCAAAAAATACCTGGAGACAAATGAAAATACATCATACCAACTCTTATGGGATGGAGCAAAAGCGATTCTAAGAGGGAAATTCATAGCAATACAGGCCCACTTCAACAAAGAAGAAAAATCTCAAATAAGTAATCTTAAACTACACCTAACAGAACTAGAAAAAATAAGAACAAACAAAACCCAAAGTCAGTAGAAGGAGGGAAGTAGTAAAAATTAGAGCAGAAATAAGTGAAATAGAGACACACACTCACACACACAAACAGTAGAAAGGATCAAGGAAACTAAGAGCTGGTTATTGGGAAGATAAACAAAATTGACAAACCCTTTGCCAGACTCACTAAGAAAAAAAGAGAGAAGGCTCAAAAAAATTAGAAATGAAAGAGGAGAAATTACAATGGATACCACAGAAATGCAAAGGATTTTAAGAGAATACTATGAAAAACTCTATGCCAGCAAATTACACAATATAGAAGAAATGGATAAATTCTAAGACTCATACAACCTCCCAAAACTGAATCAAGAAGAAATAGAGAATCTGGATAGACCAATTACAAGTAAAGAGATGGAAAAGTAATCAAAAACCTCCCAAAAAACAAAAGTCCAGGACCAGATGGCTTCTCTGGGGAATTCTACAAGACGTTCAAAGAACATTTAATACCTGTCCTTCTCAAACTATTCCAAAAAATTGGAGATGACGGAAGCCTTCCTAACTCATTCTACAAGGCCAACATCACCCAAAACCAGACAAGGGCAACACAAAGAAGGAAAATTACAGGCCAATATCACTGATGAAGATAAATCCAAAAATCCTCAACACAACATTGTCAAACCGAATACAGCAATACAGTAAAAGGATCATACACCATGATCAAGTGGGACTTATACCAGGGACACCGGGATAGTTCAGCATCCGCAAATCAATCAGTGTGATATACCCACATTAACAAAATGAGGAGTAAAAATCACATGATCATCTCAGTAGACACAGAGAAAGCATTTGACAAGGTCCAACATCCATTTATGATAAAAACTCTCAATAAAATAGGTATAGAAGGAAAGTACCTCAACATAATAAATGCCATATATGACAAGCCCACAGCCAACATCATACACAATGACGAAAAACCAAAAGCCATCCCTCTAAGAACAGGAACAAGACAAGGGTACCCACTCTCACCACTCCTATTCAACGTAGTACTGGAGGTTTTGACCAGAGCAGTTAGGCAAGAAAAAGAAATAAAAGGTATCCAAATTGGAAAGGAAGGAGTGAAACTCTCGCTATTTGCAGAGGACATGATCCTATATATTGAAACCCCTAAAGAATCTACCAGAAAGCTATTAGAAATAATCAACAACTACAGCAAAGTTGTAGGGTACAAAATCAACGTACAAAAATCAGTTGGATTTCTATACACTGGTAATGAACTAGCGGAAAGAGAAGTCAAGAATACAATCCCATTTACAATCACAGCAAAAGAATAAAATAACTAGGAATAAATTTAACCAAGGAGGTGAAAGATCTGTACACTGAAAACTATAAGACATAATTGAAAGAAACCGAAGATGACATAAAGAAGTGGAAACATATTCCATGCACATGAATTGGAAGAATAAACATAGTTAAAATGTCCATATTGCCTAAAGTCATCTACAGATTCAGTGTAATCCCAATCAGAATTGCAATGACATTCTTCACAGAAATAAAACGAAGCATCCTAAAATTTATGTGGAACAACAGAAGACCCCGAATAGCTAAAACAATCCTGAGAAAAAAGAACAAAGCTGGAGGCGTCACAATCCCTGACTTCAAAATATACTACAAAGCTATAGTAATCAAAACAATGTGGTACTGGTACAAAAATACACACACAGATCAATAGAACAGAATGGAAAGCCCAGAGATAAAACCACACATCTGCGGACAGCTACTCTTCGATAAAGGAGCCGAGCACATACAATGGAGTAAGGAAAGTCTCTCCAATAAATGGTGTTGGGAAAACTGGACAGCCACATGCCAAAGAATGAAAGTAGACCATTGTCTTACACCATACACAAAAATTAATTCAAAATGGATTAAAGACTTGAATGTAAGACCTGAAACCATCAAACTCCTAGAAGAAAATATAGGCAGTACACTCTTTGACATCAGTCTTAGCAGCATCTTTTTTTTTTTTTTTTTTCGTGAGGAGATCAGCCCTGTGCTAACATCTGCCAGTCCTCCTTTTTTTTTGCTGAGGAAGACCGGCCCTGGGCTAACATGTGTGCCCACCTGCCTGCACTTTATATGGGACGCTGCCACAGCATGGCTTGCCAAGCAGTGCGTCGGTGCATGCCCAGGATGCGAACCAGCGAACCCCAGGCCACCACAGCAGAGCGCACACACTTAATTGCTTTCGCCACTGGGCCAGCCCCCAGTAGCATCTTTTTGAATACCGTGTATACTCGGGCATGGGAGACAAAAGAAAAAATAAACAAATGGGACTACATCAGATTAAAGAGGTTCTGCAAGGCAAAGGAAGCCAGGAACAAGACAATAAGCCTACCAAGTGGAGAAAATTTTGCAAATCATATATCTGACAAGGGGTTAATTTCCAAAATATGTAAAGAACTCATACAACTCAACAACAAAAATAAAAACAACCTGGTCAAAAAATGGGCAGAGGATATGAATAGACATTTTTCCAAAGAAGATATATAGATGGCCAACAGGCACACGAAAAGATGTTCAACATCACTAATGCTTATCAAAACTACAATAAGATATCATCTTACACCTGTTAGAATGGCTATAATTACTAAGAAAAAAATTCGATGTGGAGAAAAGGAAACCCTCATACACTGCTGGCGGGAATGCAAACTGGTACAGCCACTATGGAAAACAGTATGGAGATTTCTCAAAAAATTAAAAATAGAAATACTATATGATCCAGCTATCCTACTACTTGGTATTTATCCAAAGAACTTGAAATCTACAATTCAAAGAGACTTATGCACCCCTATGTGCATTGCAGCACTACTCACAATAGTCAAGATGTGGAAGCAACCCAAGTGTCCATCAACTGGTGAATGGATAAAGAAGATGTGGTATATATATATACTATGGAATACTATTCAGCTGTAAAAAAAAGACAAAATCGTCCTATTTGCAACAACATGTATGGACCTTGAGGATATTAAGTGAAATCAGGCAGAGAAAGACAAACACCGCATGATTTCACTCATATATGGAAGATAAACAAACATTGATAACGAGAAAATATAGTGGTTACCAGAGGGGAGGGAGGTTGGGGGTCAGCAAAAGGGGTAAAGGGGCACATATATATGGTGACAGGTAAAAATTAGACTATTAGTGGTGAGGGCGATGCAGTCTATACCGAAATGGATAAATAATAATATACACCTGAAATTATGCGATGTTATAAAGCATTATGCACTCAATAAAAAAGTTAAAAAAAAAAAGTACTAAATGCTACTGAATTTGTACACTTAAAAAAAAATGAATTTGAATTTAGATAAGAAGTCAGGGCCAGCATTTTATTATCCTCAACAAAATAAGGTGTCAGATGCGAGATAAAGTCAAGGAATTTGAGAATTGAGAAAAGGCCCTGAGTTTTAAAAAAAAGGCTGTTAGGGAAGATGTTCTAGAGCAGGGACTTTTGTTTGTTTTGTTTATGCTGACTCCCCCAGGGCTTAGAATAGTGCCTAACACTCAAAACTCTCAATCAATATTTCTAGGTTGACTGGAGTGGTGGGACTAAAAGGCATTCTGCAGGGATTTAAAACATTTTTTTTTAATTTAAATTTATTATGTAACATTTCAGACTTACAAAAATGTACTCAGTTTTTATATATCTTTCTTCCAAACTATAATATGGATTCTTTGAATGTAGAGACTGTGTCTTATTCCTCTTTGTCGTACCCTTGCCCTTGCTTGTGGAAGGTGGTCAGTGAATATTTGTAAGTTCTTTGGTGAAGAAATGGATGCAATGAAAGGAAAAAGTAGGATATTAGTTGAAGTCAGTAAGTCAGGGCAGGAAATGAAGATTTGTTTCAAGATGAGAGGCCTTTGCTTGTTTGAAGACAAAGGGAAATGAATTCTGACAGAGGCAGGAGGTAGGTATGGGTTACAATATCTCCCAAGATCCGGATTGTCAGCCCTGTGATCTGATTATTTCTGCCTTTAATGGGGTACAGGTTTGGTTACTAAATTTTTTGCTCTGAGATGGTTTGTATAATCATAGTGTATATTCTGGGGAAGCATTCATCTTTCTTTTAGGTGTGATTACCCATTGTTTAGTGAGAAAAGTAACTGCTTATGTTGAAGTCTTCCTTATTATCTGAAAGTATATACATGCTGCCTTCTTTAAGCTAAATGTATTCCTAATAACTCTATGTTTCTCAGTTTAATTCATTCTACTTTCTGGAATCATCATTTTAGACACAAAAGAGACCTGATAGATGTCTAACTTCTTAGTTTTGCTTGTTAGCTATTCAAGACATGGAACCTGGGCAGCAAATTTTTATTTTATTTTTTCCCTATGTACCAGCTCCTTTACATACATTATTTAATTTAATTCTCACACCAGGTCCTTGAGGGAGATAATGTTATTATTTGCATTTTATAGGTGAGGAAATTGAGGTATAGAAAAGTTAAATAACTTGCCAAGGTCACCACGGCAGTAACTTGAGGAGCAGGGGCTCAAACCCAAATGTGTTTTATTACCAAGTTCATGCTTTTAACCGCCAGGCTAAGGCCAAGTAGGTTGCTCAGTTCATTGTTCTCTCCACTGTTCTAAACTGTTGCAAGTACTTGTGGGTTTTTTGCTTTTGTTTGTTTGTTTCTGTTTTGTGAAGAGACGGAGTTGAGGGAAGAGGGGACTGGTGAAAGCATAGCCCTCGCTATGCTTCTTCCCATTCCACTAACGATGTCGTGTGCTTTCTGTCTGTCTGTCTGTCTCTTTTTCATTCTTTCTTGCCTTTCGTCGTTCTTTTTCCATTTATTTTTTTTTTCTTTCTTCTTTTTATCTTTTTATAATGTGAATTTTCAAATATATACAAAGGTAAAGAAAAGTATAATAAACCCCCATATTCAGCTTAAACATGATTAAGTCGAGGCCACTTGTGTTTCATTTATACTCCCATCCATTCCTCCCCCCCATTATGTTGAGGCAAATTTATATTGAAGCAAATCCCAATTGTCATATCATTTGATCCATAAATTTTCAGTTTGTATCTGTAAATGATAAGTACTTGTTCAAAAAAAATAGCCACAATACTATTACCAATTCTTTAAAAATGTAATATTCAAATACCTAGTTATTTTTTAAATTTCTTAATTGTTTCATGTTTTGGTTTTTTTTTTTTAGTTTAAATCAAGATCCAGGTGAAGTATATGCATTGGAATTGGTTATATGTCTTTTAACTATCTTTTGACCTATGGGTTTCTCCTTGAGATTTATTTGATGAATAAATCTGGTTATTTATCCTGTAGAGTTTCTCATAGTCTGAATCATACTGTTTGCATCCCCGTGGTATCATTTAATGTGTTCCTCTTTCCTCCATATTTCTTAGTGATTGATAGGTAGATTTAGAGCTGAGCTGTCCGATAGACAGTGATGAAAATATTCTATATCTGTGTGATCTGTGATCCAATATGGTAGCCACTAGCCACGTGTGCCAAGTGAACACTTGAAATGTGATTAAAAAGATTGAGGAACTGATTTTTAAGTTTTATTTAATTTTAATTGATTTAAGTTTAAATCTAAATAGTTTCACATGGCTAGCAGCTATCTTATGAGACAAATTCAGAGGCTTGATCAGATTCAGGTTAGGTTTGTTTTTGTTTTGTTTGTTTGTTTGGCAAGTCTTGCTCATAAATGGTATTGTGTCTGGATATCTCTTTTGGTGATGTTAGCAGTCATTGTTGATAATTGCCTAAATGCATTAATTCACTAGGGGTTGCAAAATGGTGATATTCTAGCTGTCTTCACTTATTATAGTTGGTAGTTCTGGAGAAAAATGGCTGCTTCAACTAACTGGAGATAAATGCTTTTTCATTATTCTTAGCATTCATGTATTTTATAGTCTTGACTATTTGCAGGTAACCATGAAGCTCTGATATATGTAATGATTTCTAATTTGTAAATTACCAATTAATTTCTAATTTACTGAGACATCAAAGTGTAATTGCATTAATTTTTAAAAAGTCCTATTTGGAAATGAGCCAGTTAGTCTAGTGAGTGAACTTGTTAGCTCCTTGGCATCTTTATTAAAAAATGGCTTTGTCTCTATTTTATGTCATTTTATGGAGAAGTTTATGCCATAAGGCTAGTCACAAATTTGTTCTTCACCAATATCAAGGATATGACATAGTCTGTTTTTGATTGTGGTTAGTTGACTAAAAGCAGTTTGTAGAACAGTTTAGAATAAATTTATCGTTTTTTCTTCATTTTCTGTTTTCTTCTTTTCTTTTTCTCCCCTGTTCTCTAACAGGTTGGGAGCCTGGTTTTCTCTGTTTTTGGTCGTTGGGAAAGGGTCTAGACTTGCTATATTTGGGCTTTCTTGACTATTTGCCAAACTAACGAACCTTTTAAGAAATGTTACCCCTCGGGCCGGCCCTGTGGCTTGGTGGTTAAGTGCGCGCGCTGCGATGCTGGTGGCCCGGGTTCGGATCCCGGGTGCGCATCGAGGCACCACTTCTCCGTCCATCCTGAGGCCGAGTCCCACATACAGCAACTAGAAGGATGTGCAGCTATGATATACAACTATCTACTGGGGCTTTGGGGGGAAAAAATAAAAAAAAAATAAAAAAAAAAATAAAAAAAAAAAAAGAAATGTTACCTCAGCTTAATTTAGATCTTTCCAAAGGCTTTCCATTTATAAAAGGAAGTTGGAAAATATTCTAGACAACTGATAAATCTAGAGGATAATAAATTTTACCTCTTCTTATTTCTTATGAAAAAATGCCACAAAAGCTTTTTTTTTTTGTCAAATAGATATTCTCCTCAAAAAGTGAATCCCGACTAAAACATCTGTTACAGCGAGCCCCAGATTATTGCCCTGAGACAATGGTAGGTCTTGTTTAACTTAACTATGGAAGGTTTTGTCTAAATGAAGCCATCAGATCAGTTACTTTTAGATTTAGCAAATTTTTCAATGTGAATGGAGTTTGTGGTCAAAGTAAAATGTTAGATTTAAGTAGGTACCTTACAAAGATCCTCACACAAATTGCTAGATGGAATATTGTATTTCATCTTTTATTGTTTATTCTCTGATGTAGTATAAAAACAATATTAAATACAAATGTATTCCAGTCTTTAAATTTCATTATGGTAGCTTATCTGGAATTTGGAATTTTACTTATTATTTTATTTTGACAATTTTATGAAAACCATAATAACTAAATCTTATATTTATTTTGATTTTGAAAAGTTCAATTTGGGACAAGGGAAAATGTGTGCTTCTCATTATTCTTATCTTCCCATTTGCTGGTATACTGTAGATATATTGCTTGCCTGTCTGAATCATGTAACGTGAAATGTCTCTTATGCTTGGGCTGTCCTCAGTGTTTGGGATGCTCATGGTCCAGTCTAAGAAAGTCTGAGCTTGCATGAGAGAGCCTCTTTACATATGGCAGCTTGCACTATGAGAGGGGGGAAAAATTGATGATCAAACAGTTCTGACTGACACGTGTTCCTTTAGTCACTCTACAGACACTTTTGTCTTTGCGCTTGGAAACAGTGATTCCAGTAAGCATCCTGAGTAACCAGACTTATCCCTAGTGCTCTTAGATGGGAAGATGGGAAAAGAGCAAGCAATATTTTTGCATCTCAGTTTTATTTTTTTTTCTCTGAATAGCTGATTGATACTCATATAGTCCTAGAACATTGACTGTATAGAGACAAACATAATGAAATTAGCTGTATGTAATTTCTGTAGAATTTAATTGTTGTATTTAGGAACTGGTTACCTACATAAAAGCCTTTTGGTGATTACAATTTTAGGTTGAAATTTGGAGTTGTATGAATTCATCTTTGCCAGGTAAGCAATAGAAGTATAACATATAGCACTTTATTTTTAAAAACTTATTTTGTGATTGTACAATCTGTGTCATAGTCTTATAACTTAAAGAATACCCTTAAGTTTCTTTCCTCTCCTTCCTGTAGACACCCAAATTTTCAAATGTGTAATTTATTCTCCTTCACTCAATTCGTCACTGTACTCTTGTCTCCACTTGTACTCTTCTGTTGAAACTGGTCTTTGAAAGATCACAGGATCTCTTGATTCCTGGATCTTATGACTATTTCTCAGTATTTAATCTGTTTAACTTCCCTGCAACACTTGATATTATTGACCACTACCTACCTCCTTGGCCTCCTGACCTTGTCCTCTCTTACCTTTTTCCTCTCCCCTGCCCCCATAAGGACCATGTTATTTCTATGTGCGTCCTCTTTCCTTCTCTGTCCACTCTCACTCTGGTAATGGCATTCCTTCCCAGAGCTGATAACTAATCAGCTCTGGGAAGATAACTTTCAAATCCAAGTCATTGTTCCTGACTTCTAGATGTCTCCACCTGGATCTCTGCATCCAGGTGGTGTCTGAAGTGCAAATCTAAAACCAAACTCCTCTTATAACTGTCTTTCTTGTGGAAACCCTCAAGTTACCTTGATTGCCTTTTCTTTTTAGCTCCATTGACTCTCCCCTTGTAAAGTCTTGCATATGTCTTCTCTACTCCTAGTTCAAGCCTTTATTATTACACTTGTGGAGTAGAATATTGTAATAACTTTGTAACTGGTATTTCAACACATTGTAGCTGTCCTCCCCACCTCCTTTAAAAAAAATCCCGCAGGGGATAGCCACTTCCATCAGAATAAGGCCCCAGTTCCCTAGCCTAGCATTCATGGTCTCCTAGGATTAAAACTCATTTTCCAGGCCTTGTTACAGCCAGTGCCTTGGAATAAGGGAGTATATCTTATGTATCTCTGAACTCTACAGGCTGTCACACTGTTTGAAGTTTGCATTTCAAACAAATTGGACTATTTGTCTTTTTGGAATGGCTTGTTCTCCTAATTATCCCTCTACCTAGTGTCCTGGAGTTACACGCATGCACGCACGCACATATACATGTTCCCACCAAACTGTAATCTCCATAATGGGATTAATCATGTATTTTATCTATTTCATCACCCACATGATACCTAATAGAGTGCCTTGTACAGAAGAGGGGCTCAGTGAATATTAATGCTTGTTGAACAATTTGATATTTTGTAAGAGGCCACTGGATATGTGGAAACAGCAATATACTGCATTGTGGTATGAAAGTTCACAGAGTTTATGACCTACATTGATTCCGTTCAAATTCTTTCTGAAATGTGAGTGATTCTGAATAGCGAGCAGCAAAGATTTAGAGAAGCTCTTCTAGGCAACGGGGTTAGATGGGAGCCTGTTGCCCTCTGTACCCTTAAAGCATGTTGGGATACAGATGCTTATGATATTTTATTTTAGCCACTTAATAATTGGAGTGGTCTGTAATTATATTTTGCGAGCTTAGCTATCTGTGGGCCATTCGTTTGCTTTTGTTTGTTTGTTTTGTTTTTTTTAACAGAATGCTTCTATTTGTTGTTTTAAGTCCTAGATTCATTTGGAGAACTATGTTACCTATTGCCTGGAATCCCTGACATGTTTTTCAAATGTAAATAATAATCTGATTTAATATAGGTGTGGATTTGCAGATCTGTCTATTACATGGAAGCAGCATAAAGCATTTTCTAAGAGAGATAAGGAAGAATTTGCATAAATCTTTTCTCTTTTCATAATCGTTACTTGTATCTCCTAATTTTATCCTAGGAGTCATTCATTGACATTTATGATTGCAAAAAGGGACCTAAAAAATGCATTAGAACACTTTTTATAATTTTATCACCTTTTGGTATCACAATAATTTGGTTGGAGAAATAGCTGCTGTGCATAAATTGAACCGGCATGATGATTTTGCCCCATAATTAAGCGTACCCATCAAAGTCAGTCCTGGCTCGCGGAGATGTCCCTGTCAGTTTACTAAATATCAGCTTTTAAACAGCATCATAGGTTTTATACTCTTCTAGGTATCTAATGCTTTGAATACAATAATACTTATGCCCTTTTTTGTTTGCTTGCTTGTTAAGTTAATTGGAATCTTTGCCTCTGATTCACAGTCTAGAGGTGAGGAAGGCCTCTCCTTGCTTTCCTTAACCTGCACATCCTCCAGAGATGCTGTCTACCCAAGAGTGAGAATGACCTAAAGAAAGATCAGGGTGGGCAGGGAGAAGAGAGAGAAAACAAAAGACCTGATAATTATGCCGTGGGGGACTTAAGAAGACTGGTAGCGTTGGGAGTAAGCGTGAGAGGAAGGGCTTACAATTTTGAGGTCCTGCTGTCTGAGCTGGTTTTCCTGTGGACACCTGCTTGGATTTTTAGTGGCATCCATGAGCCAGTTTGGCATGCTATTTGTGTTTGTCACTGCTTATGACCCAAACGTTTGAACGTTTTGTTTTTAAGGTGTGTTTAAGAAGTCTGATGGCTGGGTTGGCCTAGGCTGCTGTGAACTGGCTATCACCTTGGAGTGTCGGCAGGCCTGCAAGCAGGTAACACTGGGCAGTCGGGCTCTTAGTCAGCATGGAGTACAGTCTGAGTTTTGGCTGTGCGTGTCTTGGACCTTGCCTACGTTGTTCGTACCTTTGAAGAGGTGACCAATAAAAGCTGCAAATTTAGCATTTCTTGCATAGACCACTTCCTTTTAGACTTGCCGCTTTTTCAGTTATGGCTGCTGCATGTGAGACCCTCAGCCTTCTCTTATTCTTTCTTAACTTCTCTCTGCCACACAAAGAAAGAATATTAAAGGAATCAGGGTCTTTTGTACTTTGCCTGTGATCATGCTTAATCAATGCTGAATGACTCCAGATGCTCATGTAAG
This sequence comes from Ceratotherium simum simum, assembly GCF_057802395.1. NCBI lineage: Eukaryota > Metazoa > Chordata > Mammalia > Perissodactyla > Rhinocerotidae > Ceratotherium > Ceratotherium simum. The sequence goes on along the minus strand of NC_141928.1, from coordinate 39,815,035 downwards.
TTTAGGGTATGCTTGGATGAGAGCATTTGACACAGTTGGCTTATTTTGCTTTCATCTTCCTTTCTGTCTTTCATCATGGTTTTACCCTGAGCATATTCTTATATGCCTTCTCTGTTCCTAAAGTGAGCATGACTCCTACAGTGAATTATGACTTCTCTGGTGCAGTTCAGGTTAGGCCCCTGAGTTTTTCCTCACTGTGTATATTTTCATGGTGGTTCCTCAGAGTGCTGTGGGAAAGCTGGTCTCCTGGCTCCTCATACTCCTAGTGGTAGAAATAGACTTAACTGGGAAATATAGATGGACCAGAAACCATACTGGAAATCCTTCTTTTATTTTCTTTGTCTAGTGACTGGTCTCTGGACGGGAGCATATGAGACATGGTGTCACCTTCACTTTCATACAGACCACTGGACCGAGTAGCCTGAGCAACACTCTTGGGGCAGCACACAGTCCAGCATCTGCTCTTCTCCTCCAGGCATTGAGCTGTAGCTGAGTTGCAGAGGATTTGAACTATAATGGATCTGGTGGGACATAAAATAGTTGCCAGTCCATTCTGCTTCTCGCTCTCCCCATCCTCATCAGCTGGCCTGTTCAGAATTGCATGAGCCCAGATGATAGAACAGGAGGGAATAGAACAAGGGACCAGAGCCCATGGCTCCGGAACTGTGTCTCTGAATGGAAACTGATATCATCTGGGAGAATAACCAGCCCTCAGCGTGTTTGTTTTGGCTTGTTTATAGAAAGTACACACTTAAATGAGGTAAACAAGTTCTGTTCCTCTGAGCGTCAGTTTCTTCACCTGTAGAAGGGATAATACTTCTTCATAAACTTGTTAAGAGAATTACGTAAAAATAACTTTTGTTAATCACTTGGCATAGCCTTTTCCTCTTTAGTTGTTCCCTCCATTATGTATGGATTTTTTCTGAGGAAATTGGCTCAAAAGTAGGTATGGGAGGGCCGGCCCTGTGGCTTAGCGGTTAAGTGCCCATGCTCCGCTGCTGGCGGCCCGGGGTTCAGATCCCTGGCGCACACCGACGCACCGCTTCTCCGGCCATGCTGAGGCCGCGTCCCACATACAGCAACTAGAAGGATGTGCAACTATGACATACAACTATCTACTGGGGCTTTGGGGGGAAAAAATAAAAATAAATAAAATCTTAAAAAAAAAGTAGGTATGGGAATTTAGAATATGGAGGGTTAAAGAAAAACCAAAATATAAATGCCGTGGCAGAGCTTCACAAGAAAATTTGCTACAGAGTGGAATTCAGCTAAAAGAAAAACATCCTCTGATTTACATTTCCTTCAGAGTCATCTAGTTTCTGAAATAACAAAAGGACTGTGTTATTTTGTGAGATTAAAGCCGTTAAAGTTAGAGTGAAGTTCTAGCAAATCAGGTAGGTTCTGGGGCTGTTTGTTTTAAAGAAATTGCGTGAAATTTGTTTGTTGTAATTTAGGAACTCTTAAATATTTGAGCATAAGGTTTTCCTTGGTGAAATAAAGAATACTGTAGGGCCAGCACCAGTGGCCTAGTGGTTAAGTTCGGCGCACTCCGCTTCAGTGGCCCAGGTTCCATTCCTGGGTGCGGATCTACACCACTCCTCAGTGGCCATGTGGCGGCGACCCACATACAAAATAGAGGAAGACTAGCCATGGATATTAGCTCAGGGCTAATCTTCCTCAGCAAAAAAGAGGAAGATTGGCAAATCTTCCTCAGCAAAAAGAAAAGAATACTATACCAGGAATTAACATATACTTATATTAATTTTTGTTCTTTTTTGTCCTGTACTGAATAGTATGTGTAATAAATTAATGGAGAAATTTGTTGTCTTTTAGGCATCTTCAAAAAATGATATTTCTAAAGTTTGCAGAAAAGAATATGAGGTATGTGTTTTATTTAATAAATTTGGATAGACTCTTCAGATGTTATCAGAATTGATAAAATCACTTAAATTTTTAAAATGAATTCATTCTTACATAAATTGCCTTTTACTTTACAGAAAATATAGCCATGGCAAAAATATCATTTATGTTTTTTAGAAATGCTATGACTTTAATTGACTTGTTGAAATTAAGCATTAATATTAAAGAAATGCCTAAATCACGTATACAAAGGATTTAACCTATAATGTTTTCATAACAAAGGAAGGTTGTACCCAAGGTTGTAAAATAGTTTGTCTTAGGTTCCATATTCTCTTTTGCCTCTTTTCCTATCCCTTGACCCATCCAGGTATCCATCTTTATAAACTACCTCTAATTGAAAGAAACGAGACTTTCCTAGTGTCTTGCATTTGGGGGAACAAGGTACTAAATTACAAAGGCTGTATTAAATCTGAAGGACTCTGGTTTTCCAGTGGTCATATTTCAAGCACTGTGGCTCTAGATGGGGGAGTTACTAGGTCAGGGGTAGAGGAGGGATTTCACATCATGCAAATATGTACAGAGGATTGTCCCTGATGTGAAAAAGCTCCTCAGTGGGGCTCCTTTGTTTAGTTTCTGGAACTCCCTTGTTAAATGTGATGCTATTGTTTTTCATAGTGTAAGACCATGTAATTAAGGACACTTAAGTGCATATGCCTCATTCATCATTTTTATATATAAACATTGGGATTCCTATTGCTTTTAACAGTCTGTATTCTCTTGGAGAAGAAAGCCAGAACAACTCTTAACTGCTTCTAGATTGTGGTTCTGAATTTTTTTCTTTTCTCAAAGCCTATAATTATAGGGTTTGTCTCTCTTGATTAATATTTTTTAATTAGAGAAATCTTATCTTTTATCTCTTTACTATTTGCTAAGTTTTATCTGTTTCTCTGAAGACAAATTTCCAAATTAACTACAACTCTCTTCTGTTCTTATTGGAAGGAGCCTTGCTACAATGAAGTAAAAGATCTTTCTTTTTTTTCTTATCTCTCTACCTTTGAAATAACTAGTTTTAGTTTCTCTTGAACAAAGTGGCTAACTGTGATAATTCCTTCTTTTCTCCCACATGATGTCTGACACTGTCTACCTCCTGTAGCCTGTCCTCCATTATTTTAGTGTGCTTCCTTCTCTTGTCTGGATTTCTGCATTGCCCTAGGAAGTCTGCCAGTATGTGTTGATGAAGGCCGGGACGGGAAAGGTAAGAGAGATAAACACTGTTCTATGAGAGAAATACTAAGAGTAGTTTGCTTTTCCTGGACTATCCTCCCTTGTTTGGCCTAGAATTAAGCAACTGTTTTCCAAAAATCTATACGCCAAGAGGGTTCTTTTACATATATATGTAAAATACATACTTGTAATATACTATATATGTATATTAAAAACTGACTCTAGGGGCTGGCCCGGTAGCTTGGGGGTTAAGTTCCCGTGCTCCGCTTCAGCCGCCTGGGGTTTGCAGGTTCGGACCCCGGGCGCACACTGACGCACCGTTTGTCAAGCCATGCTGTGGCGGCGTCCCATATAAAGTAGAGGAAGATGGGCACGGATATTAGCCCAGGGCCAATCTTCCTCAGCAAAAAGAGGAGGATTGGCATCGGATGTTAGCTCAGGGCTAATCTTCCTCACAAGAAAAAACAAAACAAAACTGACCCTACAAATTATTCAAGATAATTCAAGACTCAGTTTGATTGTTTATATGTTATTTAGAAATAGAAAGAGAGATGAGAACACTTTAATGCAGAAAGAGGGTTCTGCGTTATAAACCCCAAATAATAGTCACTTTTATGATTGTTGAAGTCTAATCTAGAGATAATGGCTATTTGTTATAAAGTGAGTTGGGTAAGTTTGGTGTAGTCTAACCCATTTTAACTAGATTGGTTGTTTATGAACATCAGAATAATTTATAAAACTAGGCTTTTAGTGTCTTTTCCTTAACACTGGAGTGGTCCCTGGAGTGAACTTCTAGACCTTTTCCTTTAGGCTTAGAGTTTTAGGGCTTAGCATTTACACTGAACGATGTTTTTGTGTCATTTGATTAGAGATTCAGAGAGTGAGTAATTATATTTGGAGGAGCTAATGTTTGTCTTTACTGGTAAGCTACGTAAAATCCCTTTTGAGGGGATTCCCTAAGAAATTTACTTACCTGAATAAAGTTAAAAAATTTTAATGCCATTTAAGATTCTGTTTTGTTCCAACCAAGCTAGGATAAACCAGTTAAATATAAAACATTGTTATGTCTGATTTTATAGCATCTGGTTTCTTTCTTATGCAAATCAACAAGTATTTTTTGACTACTGAGAGGCCATTTTATATATTAGAAAGAGCACAAACCTTGGATTCAGACCTAGGTTAGAATTCTGGATAAGCCACTTATAACTTAACTTCAAATACTGAAGAATTGTATCTAATTGAGTGAAGATAATTAAAATATATACTGCACACACAAGGGCTCAGGGAAATCAGAAAGCAGAGTAAGCGTGTTGGGAATTATCAGGGAAGACTTCAAAAGAGAGAGGCCTGAAAGGATTGGTATAATTTGGGTAAGAAGACTGTGGATCAAAAGCATGTTAGCAAAAATGCACGTGGCTTGTGCAGGGGACTAAAAGAAGCTAGGCCTATTTTGGCCTCAGAATCTGTGCTTGGATAGGCAAAGTGGGACCAGATCCTGGAAAGGGGATATTTTGAGGCTCAACTCGCTATTAAGTAGAGGGAGATGATGAATCTGTAATAGAAGACCAACATAACAAATAACAAGTCTAATATTTTAGAAAGCTTGAAGTCTTAGTTGTGTGCAGGCTAAGTTTTAGATCCCCTGAAACCCCCCCCCCCCAATTTAACTAAAAGCAGACAGTGCCCAGAACTGGAATGATAGCAATAGAGTCGAGTATTCAGAAATAAATCAGAGATTTGAAGGCAGAATCCACCCACAGGATTTGTTATGATGGATTGATGATAGGAGGTGATGTTCAGGGAAATATAAAAAACAATTATTAGTGAATTGGGAGATAGAACTGAAGAAATTATATGGAAAAGCAGCACAGAGGGACAGGCTGAAAGAGAGTTTAAGGGATGTGGAGGATAGATAAAGTGTTCCAATTGGAATACTAGAAGAAGAAGAAAGAATATGACGCAGAGGCAATGTTTAAAGAAGCCCAACAAATCCCCAGCAGGATTAAAACAAAAAAAATCCATACGTCACAGATATAATTCATAGCCAAAGATCTTGAAAACAGAAAAAAAGACCTTGCCTTCAAAGGAGACCAAAAGCTGATATCTGAATAGCAACAGAGTAAGCCAGAGATAGTGGAATGATACCTAAACTGTTCTGAAAGAAAATAACTAGAATTCCATATCCAGCAAAAATAGTTTTCAAGAAAGAGGGAAAAATGAAGATATTTCCAGACAACAAAAACAGAGAATTGCCATTACTGGACCCCCTCTAAAAGTCCTTCTCTGAAGGAAGTTCTAAAATATCTGCAGTTATTTGAGATGCAAAAGAAAATGAGAACGATGAAAATACAAAGTAACTAAATTAAAACACACCGATTGTATAAAACAATAATGTATTATTGAGTTTAAAAAAGAGAGCCAACACACAGCAACAATAGCATATACATTGGGAAGGGAGTTTAAAGTAATTGAAGTATATTGAGTGTTAGGTCTTTTTAAATGTAAAAATCCGTATCTCAGAGGTAGTTAGGAATACAGGACTAAAGATGAGGAGGATACAATGCCCAAGGTCAACCGTGAAGTAACCCTTGGACGTTGAGAGTGAAAGAGAGCTCTAGGAAAGAGAAAGTATAGAAAAAAGTAGAGAGCTGAGTTTTGAAAATTCCTTCTTTAGGGAACTAGAAGAGAAGGAGCCAGATACTGATCTGACATTTCAGTAGGAAGACCCATTCAGTAGTGAGAATGTTGGGATGAGATATTCCAAGAAAAAGAGCGCTTCCTGTCACTGGAAACGTTCAAGCAAAGGCGTACTGGATTCACATATTGTGGAAGGGATTTCTGCAATGCACAGGAGATTTGACTAATGATTTCCCAACTCTGCAGTTCTCTTATCCTGACCAATACCCAAGAAAGATTACTTCCTTCAGTACTTAAGAGTACTGCTTTCATAATCACACTTGTTTAATTAGAGCTACCAGAATCAACCAGTGGCTTGATGACTCCAATAGGGACATGTTCAAGTATCACAGGCGTGCTCAGTTCTAGGCTCTCTGTGCATTTTCACAGGCTTGGTCCTTGACCCCCCTAGAAGTATTGGTCAGGCCACATGGGTTCGTGGATGTGTGACGCTAGAACCAGGGGTGATATTCAAAATATCCAACAACTGGAATGACATAGGCACCAACGATCAGAACAGGTGCTGGCTAAACCGTCAGTATAGCCATAGTGGTGCACACTGGTTGATTAGAACTAAAGTAAAAACTAATTCGTGTTTTCTGTGAGGTGTGAGACATACAGTGTAATTCTTTTTGCATATAGTCTTTGTCTACAAATTGGTGAAAACATTTTCTTCTAAGCCACCAAAATGGTGATTTAAAAAAAAAAGTTATTTTTTTTCTTAGATTTTTTTTTTCCTTGAATGTTAGAATAAACATCAAGATGATGTGAGGCTGGTGAATTTCCAGAGACTGACAATGGCTGTAAAGTGATGAGACACATTTTAGTTTCCAGTTCATAAATACATTTCCTACCTTTATATCAGGCCTTACCTGCCATTCTCTTAACGTAATGGTCATAAATATAAATCTTTCCATTTGCTGTGTGAGCCACTGAAGAACAGTGCTACGAATTTGTCATCAGGCTTTTACATTTTTACTTGTTTCTTCCTTCTTTCACAGATCCTTCCCTATGCTTTCTTTATACTCTTTTCAGAAATATCATTTCCAGTTCTCTCCTTTCTTTCCTAGCTTTCTTCAGTCCAGTTATTTGATGTTATTTCATTAAGGGAGGTGAGCAACTATGAAGGAAAGTCAGTAAGAGATATTTTTGTGAGGACTCACTTTTTTTTTAATCTTAAGGTATTTATAAGTTTTAAACTAAACAGTTGCCAGACAAAACTAACATAATGTTCTGTCCTGGGGCTCTGGTTCTGTGAGAATGCTAAGATAAAATTAAGACTCTGAGGATATTAAAAAAGAGGCTCTAAGAACCACAAAAACAAGGATGGTCGGCTTTGTGAGTTCCAGGATCGGTTCTGTCAGCACCAGCCTATCAACACACAGCTAAGTGCATAAGAGAAGGTGCAGGTATGTGTTAAATTTTAGTTTTTGAATATTCACATGTTCAAAATTAAAGGTGGTATACGATAAAAAGTCTCTTTCCCACCTCTGTACTACAGCCACCCAGTTTTTAAAGTCACCAGAGATATTTTATGCATATAAAAGTAAATATGTGTCAATATGTATGTATAGCCTCCTCCACCCCCTGTAACACAGATGGTGGCTTTTCCTGCGCTTGGTCCTCGCCCTGGATGCCGTGTTTGGTGCATGTTTATGTGTGCCTACACGGGCTGTACAGTGTATCCTCAGGAAATGTCACGATAAAATGTTCTGCTTTAAAGATTTCCATGTATTAATTTTATTTTGTTCCTTTTTTCTCAAATTAACCTTGATTCTAGATTTACTACCAGAAGCATAGAGGAAAAAGGATGAAAAAATAGCCCTAAAAACAAAGAGAGGAGGGCAGAGGTGTCAGGACCAGCAGGATTCTCTGGACAGCTAGAGGCCTCCTATGCCCCAGTGTGATGGGGTCTGTGCTGCACTGGTTCCAAGAATAGAGTAGACCCTCTTTTAGGCTGTGGACAGTCAGCTTTGGGGGATTTTAGCAAAAAGAATCGTGTGGTACTTTGCCCTAGCAAAGCCTTCAGGACCTAAATGTAAAGCTTCTTTTAGTTAATGCTAAGGAAACTCTGAAAATTGTCAGGATATAGTAAATAGAAGACTGTGAATGGGAGGCTTTGCAAATGGTAAAATGCTACAGAGTTATGCTGCATCAGAGTGGACTTGAGCCGTTACCTGCAGCTGATGAGCTCCAAAAAGAGCGAAACCTATTAGGTCCTGCAGTACTGACTTAAGGGAGTATAAAACCTTGATTCTGTTCCATTTGTATGTTGTTTTCTTTTGTCATATTTTGTATTTGGGAAAGGAATAACTCCTATTTAATCTCTTTGTGCTGGTGTATTTCCTCTCTAGTCCATTCTTCTTAGAAGTCATCTGAATGAGATGATCCCAAAAGGGAAATCTGATCAAGTGTGATTGGACTGTGACCCTGTCTAATCTAAATGGCCAGGTTTTCCCCCTAGGCAATCTCATCTATTCCCATAGCTTTAATTGCCTCTATGTGATGACAACTCCAGAATCTTCTTTGCTACCGTCTTTTTCTGAGCCCCTGAATCACTACTGGATTCATGTACTTTGGATGTTCAACGGGCATTTCAAATCAGCCAAGCTGATTGTTCCCTCCCTACCTCTTCTTCCTTCCACCTTACTGCTACATACCACCACACACGTACACATCCCCAAACAAAAACTTATTTCTTTTACATTTCTTGGTTAGTTGTTCCAGTACAGTTCTCCCAGGCACATAAATTAAAAGCCTAAGAGGTATTGTCTACTCTTTCCTCTTCTCACCATCTCCCACAAATAACTGGCTATCAAGTCCTAAAAATTTGCCTCCAAAATATGTCTTAAGTCAGTCTCCATTCCAGATCCTCACTTACTGCCTTAGCTCAGGCCTTTATACCACTTTTCTGGACTGCTGTGATAGCTGCCCGACTAGCTTTCCTGTCTCTAATTTCTCTTCTTATTTACTGTCTCCACTTCTCCTGGGATGATCTCTTTGGAGACCAGATGTGGTCATGTCACTCCCTTCCTTAAACTCTTCAGTGGCTTACCTGCAGGATACATTCACGTTCCTCAGCCTGCTGTACCAAGCTTGTCTCGATCTAGCCCGACTCCTTTACCTTTCGCAGCTTGCTACTCGTAACTTCCCGGATGGGCCATGTGTTTTATTTGTTAGTTGTGGTTGTACGACCTGTTTGCTCTCCCTGGAATTCCCTCTCCCTGGATCCAGCCAGTCATTCCGTCTGGTCGTGTGCTGCAGCCAGTTCCCACCAGCTAGGGAGAGCCGATCTGTTACATATTCAGGGATTGTGCAAACCAGCTTTTAACTTGGAAGCCGACATGATGGGGGTATTTACACCACAAACATCAGCAAGTTTTACAAATCAGGGCTACCCCCATCACCACCCCTGCGAAAGCTGGGCACATGAGTACCCCTATCCGACTGGCAGCCTTGGCCCCAATTCTGGCTTAGATGGTTCCTCTTTAAAACCTTTCCTTCCCAGCCCTCTTCCCTCCACACACATAAAATTGATTGCTACTTCTAAATATTTCACATGATTATTATAGCATTTGTCCCCTTATAGAGTAACTCTTTGTTTACATGTCACTTTTTAATAATAAACTCAGTTCCTGGGGGCAGAGTCTGTGTCTCAATTGTCTTGGCATCTGTCATTCATTCATTTACTCATCATTCATTGAACTGATACACACAGAGCTAATACATTTAGTGTGAATCAGGCACTGTTTTCAGGGTGCAAAGATGAAAGGATTTAGCCACCGTCTGCAGCAAGTTCATAGTCTAGTCTATGGGAAGAGAGAAATTCAAATAGTCCATTACAATGCAGTGAGACAAGTACTTTGCTAGAAGTCTGTACAAGACACATTGAAGCCTGGAGGAAAAAACCCTGCCCAGGGTAATGGGAAGTCTTCACAGAGCAGGTAAGACTTAAAGAATAAACAAAACCTTGTTGCCTGTAAATAGGTGCTACAGTTAGTATTTTTATAAATAGAATTTTTTAATAGAAATTTTTTCCTCTCTGGACATCTGAATTACACAAGGTTCTTTGTTGCGCAGTAAATAGCAGTTTTATGTGGAAACCCTGTGTAAGTGTCTGAATTAGGCATTCTTTGAATAAGTGGAGAAAGCACTGAATACTGTTTCTATTACGCTATAATGTTGTGTAGCAAACCATCCCAAAGCTCCATAGCCTAAAACAATAACAATTTGTTATTTCTCATGAATCTAAGGGCCAGCTAGGTGGTTCTGATCTGGCCAGGCTTAGCTGATTCTGGCTGGGCTCACTCATGCATCTGCCATTTGGCAGGTCAGCCTGGGCCTGGCTGCTTAGGGTGCCCTTGGCTAGGTCGGCTCAGCTCTCCGCCATGTGTCTCTCCTAGCCCTCTAGCAGGCTAGCTCACGCATGTCCCATGGTGGTAGCAGAGGCTCAAGAGAGGAAGTGGAAACGTGCAAGTGTGTGTGCAGGTTTCTGCTTGCTTCAAGCCTGCCGCTGTCCACTTGACCAAAGCAAATCGCATGGCGGAGTCCAGAGTTAGTGTGAGAGAAATAGATGCAGGGAAGTGTAAACAGTTGGGGCTGTTACTGCAGTCACTCCACCACAAACACATCCTCCATGCTAAGCTCTGTTCTAGACTTTGTGTTACTCTGCAGATGTTACTTGCCAGGGAATTTGCTTCCAGCTGGTTGGATGCTCTGTGGTGATAATGAGCAAACTTCTTTGAGCAGTCTAGACCTATTAATCTTATTTCAATTTTGGGTGTTCATTTTTATCCAACTATTGAAATAACATTTATTATTTGGGAGGCTGAAGAAATTGAAGAATCACTTGTTTAGTGATATCCATGTCATGATTTTAAACTCCTTTACATATTCTAGTCGCTTAGACTTTTTGACTTAAAAGCCGTGGTGTCCACAACAGGACAAAACATCTTGGAGAGGTTTAAAAACGTGTCTGCTTTAAAGGTCAATTATTTAATCTCTCCGACTTAGCATTTGATGAACTAGATTTCTCATGTGAATGCAAGACTTCAAACTGGGAGAAATTTCAGTCCATCTGTGAAAAGCAAACAGATTTTATTTAGTGAGGCCTTAGAAACAGGGCAACTCCTTTACTTTTAACTAGTGGCCTTGGGAAAAGGAAACATTAGATAACAGTTTATAAAATGTACTCCTGTGGGTCTTTTTCCAGAAGTGACTAAATATCCAAAATTCAAACCTGTTGTTGTGGTTTTTACAAGATTCATGTGATCAGTGTTTGCTTAGTTTTCATCGTCCTCATCATTGGTGAGAAAGGGAAAGGGAGCCGGAGTAGCCAGTAGTAGAAGAGCCACTTCCCTGAAGTGGAAAAGTGTGTGGCCGGGACAGAAAGTACATCTGCGGAGCCAACTTCTGAGCAAGAAGTTGGACCAGATGGCAGGGTCAAGATGGCGGCGTAAGCAGACTCTGAACTCAGCTCCTCCCGGGGACACAGCCAATTTACAGCTACTCGTGGAAAAATTACCCCTGAGACAGAACTGAAAACTGGATAAGAGGAACTCCTGCAACAAAGGACAATCCTAATTGAGGTGGAAGAGGCAGAAAGTCCCTTCTGGAGAGGAAAAACGCCGCCTTCACAAGCCGCAGCGCCTCACGGCCGACCGGGAACAGCCCAAAGGTACGCAGCCCTCCATGGAGGCACGGGGCACTGAGCCGGGGGGAGCAACCCTGCTGTGGGCATTTTGTGGTCCCAGCACAATCGAGACGAGTGGCGTAATATGTGACTTTGCCTGCTACTAAAACATTGGAGAGTACCCCCAGAAAAGCTGGTTCACAAAGAAATTAAAACTGGCTCTTAAAGGGCCCACACGCAAACTCACCCGTTTCAGAGAGCAACCGAAAATCACCAGAAAGAAAGGTGCACAGTGCTTTGGTGAAAAGAGACTCACCTAATAGGCCCTGGGTGCATCTCGGTGAGAGGTGAGACCTCTCCAGGGACTGGGACATTGGCAGCGACCATTGTTGTGACCTGGTGTGGGCGTGCTGACATAGACACCATTGGAGTTCTCCCTGGGGCCTGCTAGCCCAGGGTCTGCCCCACCCACTAGAGCACTGATTTAATCCAGCTCAGCCAGGGCAGGGAGCCCACCCTAGAGACTGGCCCCACCCAACAACAAGCCCTCAGGCAACTTGTGGGCCTGCATAGATTGGTGACTGGATTCTCTGCTGCCTGGCAACTGAGCCCACTTCAGTGGGGCAGGGCGTGCACAAGGAGCGGGTGGAGACTGTGGGGCAGTGGTGGAGTGTGTGGGGCTCCCGCCGTGGAGAGACTAGGTCCACTTCAGGAGGTCGGGGTGAGCACACGGGGCAGGACTGTGTTGACTGTGTGTGTGGACCTGTGGGCAGCAGGGCTTGTCAGCTGCAGAAGACTTGTGCTTCTCAAAGACCCACATAGGGGGTTTGCCCCACCTTCCAAAGCCGAAACAATTGGGTGCTCCCATGCCTGAGGCCAGCCCCACCCAGCTGCAATCCTCAGAGAGCTGACAAGAGACCTAAAGGCTGGAGGCTTATAGCAATTGTAAGCCCCTGGTCCTAACAGCATGCCACACTGGGGGCCTACTCACTTAAAAGAAATACTGCAACACAAATGTGGTATTAGAACGTGCAGCCAACAATGTGGGGGGCTCCCCACACCTGATAAAGAGACTGAAGGGCCCACAACAACTAAGAGCAGCTGAGCATTACAACAGCGGGCCAGGAGCATAACTTGGCCTCCCTGGGCACCTACAGGGAGAGCAAACAGGCCACAACAGAAGGACAGACATAGCCCACATAGGGGTCACCCCTGGAACATTGAGAACTGAGGGAAGCACACTGCAGGCCTCTTAAGGCGTCACTTATATAAGGTCACCTATCCAAGAGCAGGATATGTAGCTGACCTACCTAATACGTAGACACAAGCACAGGGAAGGAGGCAAAATGAGGAGGCAGAGGAATACATTCCAAGTAAGGGAACAAGACAAAACCCCAGAAAAGGAACTACGTGAAACAGAAATGAGCAACCTACCTGACAGAGAGTTCAAACAAAGAGTGTTAAGGATTCTCCCTGATCTGGGGAGAAGAATAGATGAACTCAGTGAGAATGTCAACAAAGAAATGGAAGATATAAAAAAGAACCAATCAGAAATGAAGAATACAATACTGGAAATGAAAAATTCACTAGAGGGACTCAAAAGCAGAGTAGAGGATACAGAAGAACGGATCTGCGAGCTGGATGAAAGACTAGAAAAAACTACCCAAGCTGAACAGGTAAAAGAGAAAAGAATTAAAAAGAGTGAGGACAGTCTAAGGGACCTCTGGGACAACATCAAGCGCACTAATGTCCGTGTTATAGGTGTCCCAGAAGGAGAAGAGCGAGACAAAGGGGCAGAGAATCTATTTCAAGATATAATAGATGAAAACTTCCCTAACCTAAGGAAGGAAACAGATATCCAGGTACAGGAATCACAGAGAGCCCCAAACAAGATAAACCCAAAGAGGCCCAAACCAAGACACATCATAATCAAAATGTCCAGAATTAAAGATAAAGACAGAATCCTAAAAGCCACAAGAGAAAGACAAGTTACATACAAAGGGAACCCCATAAGGCTATCAGCTGACTTCTCAGCAGAAACCTTACAGGCTAGAAGAGAGTGGCACGATATATTTAAAGTGCTAAAAGGAAAAAACTTACAGCCAAGAATACTCTACCTGGCAAGCCTATCATTCAAAATCGAAGGAGAGATAAAAATTTCCCAGAGAAGCAAAAATTAAAGGAGTTTGTCACCAAGAAACCGGTGCTACAAGAAATGTTAAAGGGACTAATTTAAGGGGAAAAGAGAAGACCACAAATTGGAAAAATTATCTATTTCCATGATAAGAGGGTAATGGATACAAATGCACAAAGGGGTTAGATATGATATCAAAAACATAAAATGAGGGAGGAAGGGAGTTAAAGAGTAGAGCTTTGAGACAGAGGTCAAACTAAAGAGACCATCAATTCTGTATAGAAGGAGAAAGGAACAGAGAAGGACTACTAAAACACTGAGGAAAAATAAGTTAAAAAATGTGAGTAAGTACATACTTATCAATAGCTACTTTAAACGTCAATGGACTAAATGCTCCAATTAAAAGGCATAGGGTGGCTGATTGGATAAAACAACAAGACCCATATATATGCTTCGTACAAGAGACACTTCAGACCTAAAGACACTCAGAAACAGAACGTGAAGGGATGGAAAAAGATACTCCATGCAAATGGCAATGAAAAGAAAGCTGGGGTAGCAGTACTCATATCAGACAAAATAGACTTTAAAACAAAAACTGTAAAAAGAGACAAGGGCATTACGTGACGATCAAGGGAACAATCCAACAAGAGGATGTAACACTTGTAAATATCTACACACCCAATGTAGGTGCACCTAAATATATAAAGCAGTTATTAACAGACATAAAAAGAGAAATAGACAGTAACACAATAATAGTAGGGGACTTGAACACTCCACTTACACCAACGGATAGATCATCCAAACAGAAGATCAATAAGGAAACATTGGCCTTAAACAACACACTAGAACAGATGGACCTAGTAGATGTATACAGAGCATTCCATCCAAAAACCGAAGAATACACGTTCTTTTCAAATGCGCATGGAACATTCTCCAGGATTGATCACATATTAGGCCACAAAACAAGTCTCCATAAATTTAAGAAGATTGAAATAATACCAAGCATCTTTTCTGACCACAATGGTATGAAACTAGAAATCAACTATAGGAAGAAAATCAGAAAAGCCACAAATACGTGGAGATTAAACATAATGTTACTGAACAACCACTGGGTCAACGAAGAAATCAAAGAAGAAATAAAAAAAATACCTAGAGAGAAATGAAAATGAAAATACGACATGCCAGAATTTATGGGATACAGCAAAAGCGGTTCTAAGAGGGAAGTTTAGGGGGGAGTCAAGATGGCGGCGTAGGCAGACTCTGAACTCACCTCCTCCCGTGGACACAGCCAATTTACAACTACTCGTGGAAAAATTACCCCTGAGACAGAACTGAAAACTGGATAAGAGGAACTCCTGCAACAACGGACAATCCTAACTGGAGTAGAAGAGGCAGAGACTCCCTTCTGGAGAGGAAAAACGCCGCCTTCACAAGCCGCCAGCTTCACGGCCGCCGGGAGCAGCTCACAGGTACGCAGCCTCCCTGGAGGCGCGGGGCCCTGAGCCGGGGAGCGCCCCCGCTGTGGGCATTTTGTGGACCCAGCACAATTGAGACCAGCAGCATAATATCTGACTTTGCCTGCTGCTAAAGCATTGGGTAGCACCCCCAGAAAACCCGGTTCACAAAGAAACTAAAACTGGCTCTTAAAGGGCCCGCGCACAAACTCACCCGTTCCAGAAAGCATCCTAAAATCACCAGAAAGAAAGGTGCACGGTGCTTCGGTGACAAGAGACTCACCTAATAGGCCCTGAGTGCATCTCGGTGAGGGGTGAGACCTCTCCAGGGACTGGGACATTGGCGGCGGCCATTGTTGTGGCCTGGTGTGAGCGTGCTGACACAGACGCCATTGGAGTTCTCCCTGAGACCTGCTAGCCCAGGGTCTGCCCCACCCGCTAGAGCACCGATTTAATCCAGCTCAGCCAGGGCAGGCAGCCCACCCTAGAGACTAGCCCCACCCAACAACAAGCCCTCAGGCAACGTGTGGGCCTGCATAGATTGGTGACTGGATTCTCTGCAGCCTGGCAACTGAGCTGACTTGAGCGGGGCAGGGTGTGCACAAGGAGCGGGTGGAGAGTGTGGGGCGGTGGCAGAGTGTGTGGGGCTCCCGCCGTGGAGAGACTGGGTCCACTTGGGAGGTCGGGCGCTCACACGGGCAGGACTGTGTTGACTGTGTGTGTGGACCTGTGGGCGGCAGGGCTTCTCAGCCACAGAAGACTTGTACTTCTCAAAGACCCACATAGGAGGTTTGCTCCACCTTCCAAAACCTGAAACAATTGGGTGCTCCTGTGCCTGAGGCCAGCCCCACCCAGCTGCAATCCTCAGAGAGCTGACAAGAGACCTAATAGGCTAGAGGCTTACAGGAATTGTAAGGCCCTGAGCCTAACAACCTGCCACGGTGGGGGCCTACTCACTTAAAAGAAATACTGCAACACAAATGTGGTATTAGAACTTGCAGCCAACTGTGCTGGGGCTCCCCACAGCTGATAAAGAGACTGAAGGGCCCACAACAACTACAAGCAGCTGAGCATTACAACAGCTGGCCAGGAGCATAACTCAGCCTCCTGGGCGCCTACAGGGAGAGCAAACAGGCCACAGCAGAAGGATACACGTAGCCCACTTAGGGGTCACCCTGGAACATTGAGAACTGAGGGAAGCACACTGGAAGCCTCCTAAGCCATCACTTACATAAGGTCACCTATCCAAGAGCAGGAGACGAGCTGACCTACCTAATACGTGAGACACAAGCACAGGGAAAGAGGCAAAATGAAGAGGCAAAAGAATACATTCCAAGTAAGGGAACAGGACAAAACCCCAGAAAAGGAACTTAGTGAAACAGAAATGAGCAACCTACCCGACAGAGAGTTCAAACTAAGAGTGTTAAGGATGCTCACTGATCTGGGGAGAAGAATAGATGGACTCAGTGAGAATGTCAACAAAGAAATGGAAGATATAAAAAGAACCAATCAGAAATGAAGAATACAATACTGGAAATGAAAAACTCATTAGAGGGACTCAAAAGCAGAGTAGAGGATACAGAAGAACGGATCTGTGAGCTGGAAGAAAGACTAGAAGAAACTACCCAAGGTGAACAGGTAAAAGAGAAAAGAATTAAAAAGAGTGAGGACAGTCTAAGGGACCTCTGGGACAACATCAAGCGCACTAACATCCGTGTTATAGGTGTCCCGGAAGGAGAAGAGCGAGACAAGGGGTCAGAGAATCTATTTCAAGAAATAATAGATGAAAACTTCCCTAACCTAAGGAAGGAAACAGACATCCAGGTACAGGAGGCACAGAGAGCCCCAAACAAGATAAACCCAAAGAGGCCCACATCAAGACACATCATAATCAGAATGTCCAGAATTAAAGATAAAGAGAGAATCCTAAAAGCCGCAAGAGAATGTCAAGTTACATACAAAGGAAACCCCATAAGGCTATCAGCTGACTTCTCAGCAGAAACCTTACAGGCTAGAAGAGAATGGCATGATATATTTAAAGTGCTAAAAGGAAAAAACTTACAGCCAAGAATACTCTACCCAGCAAGGTTACCGATCAAAATGGAAGGAGAGATCAAAATTTTCCCAGATAAGCAAAAATTAAAGGAGTTTGTCACCAAGAAACCAGTGTTACAAGAAATGTTAAAGGGACTGATTTAAGGGGAAAAGAGAAGACCACAAATAGGAAAAATTATCTATTTCCACGATTAGAACGTAATGGATACAAATGCACAAAAAGAGGTTGGATATGATATCAAAAACATAAAAGGAGGGAGGAGGGTAGTTAAAGAGTACAGCTTTCAGACAGAGGTCAAACTAAAGTGACCATCAATCCTGTATAGAAGAAGAAAGAAACAGAGAAGGACTACTAAAACACTGAGGAAAAAAAAAAGTTAAAAAATGGCAGTAAGTACAAACTTATCAATAGCTACTTTAAACGCCAATGAACTAAATACTCCAATTAAAAGGCATAGGGTGGCTGACTGGATAAAAACAAGACCCATATATATGCTGCATACAAGAGACACACTTCAGACCTAAAGACACTCACAAACTGAAAGTGAAGGGATGGAAAAAGATACTCCACGCAAATGGCAATGAAAAGAAAGCTGGGGTAGCAGTACTCATATCAGACAAAATAGACTTTAAAACAAAAACTGTAAAACGAGACAAAGAAGGGCATTACATAATGATCAAGGGAACAATCCAACAAGAGGATATAACACCTGTAAATATCTACGCACCCAATGTAGGTGCACCTAAATATATAAAGCAATTATTAACAGACATAAAAACAGAAATAGACAGTAACACAATAATAGTAGGGGACTTTAACACTCCACTTACACCAACGGATAGATCATCCAAACAGAAGATCAATAAGGAAACATTGGCCTTAAACGACACACTAGAACAGATGGACCTAGTAGATATATACAGAGCATTCCATCCAAAAACCGAAGAATACACGTTCTTTTCAAATGCACATGGAACGTTCTCCAGGATTGATCACATATTAGGCCACAAAACAAGTCTCCATAAATTTAAGAAGATTGAAATAATACCAAGGATCTTTTCTGACCACAAAGGCATGAAACTAGAAATCAACTATAGGAAGAAAATCAGAAAAGCCACAAATACATGGAGATTAAACAAAATGCTACTGAACAACGACTGGGTTAATGAAGAAATCAAAGAAGAAATCAAAAATCCCTGAAGACAAATGAAAATGAAAATACGACATACCAGAATTTATGGGATACAGCAAAAGCGGTTCTAAGAGGGAAGTTTATAGCAATACAGGCCTATCTCAACAAACAAGAAAAATCTCAAATAAACAATCTAACAATGCACCTAAAGGAACTGGAAAAAGAAGAACAAACAAAGCCCAAAATCAGTAGAAGAAGGGAAATAATAAAAATCAGAGCAGAAATAAATGAAAAAGAGACCAAAAAAATAGAAAAAATTAATAAAACCAAGAGCTGGTTCTTTGAAAAGATCAACAAAATAGACAAACCTTTAGCTAGACTCACCAAGAAAAAAAGAGAGAAGGCACAAATAAGTAAAATCAGAAATGAAAGAGGAGAGGTTACAACAGACACCTCAGAAATACAAAAGATTATAAGAGAATACTATGAAAAACTATATGCCAACCAATTCGACAATCTGGAAGAAATGGATAAATTCTTAGAATCATACAATCTTCCAAAACTGGATCAAGAAGAAGTAGAGAATTTGAATAGACCAATCACCAGTAAGGAGATCGAAACAGTAATCAAAAACCTCCCCAAAAATAAAAGTCCAGGACCAGACGGCTTCCCTGGTGAATTCTACCAAACATTCAAAGAAGACTTAATACCTATCCTTCTCAAACTCTTCCAAAAATTGAGGAGGGGAAGCTCCTAACTCATTCTCTGAAGCCGACATTACCCTGATACCAAAACCAGACAAGGACAACACAAAAAGAAAATTACAGGCCAATATCACTGATGAACATCGATGCGAAAATCCTCAACAAAATACTAGCAAATCGCATACAACAATACGTTAAAAGATTATACACCATGATCAAGTGGGATTTATTCCAGGTATGCAGGGATGGTTTAATATTCGCAAATCAATCAACGTAATACACCACATTAATAAAATGAAGAACAAAAATCACATGATCATCTCAATAGATGCAGAGAAAGCATTTGACAAGATCCAGCATCCATTTATGATAAAAACTCTGAATAAAATGGGTATAGAAGGAAAGTACCTCAACATAATAAAGACCATATATGAGAAACCCACAGCTAATATCATCCTCAATGGTGAAAAACTGAAAGCTATCCCTCTAAGAACAGGAACCAGACAAGGATGCCCACTGTCACCACTCCTATTTAACATAGTATTGGAAGTCCTAGCCAGAGCAATCAGGCAAGAAAAAGAAATAAAAGGGATCCAAATTGGAAAGGAAGAAGTGAAACTGTCACTATTTGCAGATGACATGATTTTATATATAGAAAACCCTAGAGAATCCACCAGAAAACTTTTAGAAGTAATAAACGAATATGGGAAAGTTGCAGGATACAAAATCAACATACAAAAATCAGTTGCATTTCTGTACACTAACAACGAAGTAGCAGAAAGAGAAATTAAGAATACCATCCCATTTACAATTGCAACAAAAAGAATAAAATACCTAGGAATAAACTTAACCAAAGAGGTGAAAGATCTGTACACCGAAAACTATAAAACATTTCTGAAAGAAATTGAAGAAGACACAAAGAAATGGAAAGATATTCCGTGCTCTTGGATTGGAAGAATTAACATAGTTAAGATGTCCATACTTCCTAAAGCCATCTATAGATTCAATGCAATCCCTATCAAAGTTCCAACAACATTTTTCACAGAAATAGAACAAAGAATCCTAAAATTTATATGGAACAACAAAAGACCCCGAATAGCTAAAGGAATCCTGAGAAAAAAGAACAAAGCTGGAGGTATCACACTCCTGATTTCAAAATATACTACAAAGCTATAGTAACCAAAACAGCATGGTACTGGCACAAAAACAGACACACAGATCAATGGAATAGAATCGAAAGCCCAGAAATAAACCCACACATCTATGGACAGCTAATCTTTGACAAAGGAGCCAAGAACATACAATGGGGAAAAGAAAGTCTCTTCAACAAATGGTGTTGGGAAAACTGGATAGCCATATGCAAAAATGAAAGTAGACTCTTACCTTACACCATACACAAAAATTAACTCCAAATGGATTAAAGACTTGAATGTAAGACCTGAAACTGTGAAAGTTCTAGAAGAAAACATAGGCAGTACGCTCTTCGACATCAGTCTTAGCAACATCTTTTCAAACACCACATCTGACCGGCAAGAGAAACAATAGAAAAAATAAACAAATGGGACTACATCAAACTAAAAAGCTTCTGCACAGCAAAGGAAACCATCAACAAAACGAAAAGACAACCTAACAATTCGGAGAAGATATTTGCAAACCATACATCTGATAAGGGCTTAATCTCCAAAATATATAAAGAACTCATGCATCTCAACAACAAAAACTACCAACCCAATTAAAAATGGGCACAAGACCTGAACAGACATTTCTCCAAAGAAGATATACAGATGGCCAACAGACACATGAAAAGATGTTCAAAATCACTAACTATCAGGGAAATGCAAATCAAAACTACAATGAGATATCACCTCACGCCCGTCAGAATGGCTATAATTAACAAGACAGGAAACAACATGTGTTGGAGAGGTTGTGGAGAGAAGGGAACTCTCATACACTGCTGGTGGGAGTGCAAACTGGTGCAGCCACTATGGAAAACAGTATGGAGATTCCTCAAAAATCAACGATAGAACTACCATATGATCCAGCTATTCCACTGTTGGGTATTTATCCAAAGAACTTGAAAACACCAATTTGCAAAGGTACATGCACCCCTGTGTTCATTGCAGCCTTATTCACAATAGCCAAGACTTGGAAGCAACCTAAGTGCCCATCAAGGGACGAATGGATAAAAAAGCTGTGGTATATATACACAATGGAATACTACTCAGCCATAAGAAACGATGAAATCCAGCCATTTGTGACAACATGGATGGACATTGAGGGCATGATGCAAAGTGAAATAAGTCAGAGGGAGAAGGTCAAATATCGTATGATTTCCTTCAGTAAGTAGTAGATAATAACAACAATAAACAAACACATAGGGACAGAGATTGGATTGGTGGTTACCAGAGGGGAAGGGGGGAGGGAGGAGGGTGAAAGGGATAATTGGGTACATGTGTGTGGTGATGGGTTGTAATTAGTATTTTGGTGGTGAACATGATGTAATCTATGCAGAAATAGAGGTACAATGATGTACACCTGAAATTTTTACAATGTTATAAACCAATGTTACTGCAATAAACAAAAGAGGGAAGTTTATAGCAATACAGGGCTATCTCAACAAACAAGAAAAATCTCAAATAAACAATCTAACAATGCATCTAAAGGAACTGGGAAAAGAAGAACAAACAAAGCCCAAAATCAGTAGAAGAAGGGAAATAATAAAAATCAGAGCAGAAATAAATGAAATAGAGACCAAAAACACAGTAGAAAAAATTAATAAAACCAAGAGCTGGTTCTTTGAAAACATAAAATTGACAAACCTTTAGCTAGACTCACCAAGAAAAAAAGAGAGAAGGCTCAAATAAGGAAAATGAGAAATGAAAGAGGAGAAATTACAACAGACACATCAGAAATACAAAAGATTATAAGAGAATACTATGAAAAGCTATATGCCAACAAATTAGACAATCTGGGAGAAATGGATAAATTCTTAGAATCATACAACCTTCCAAAACTGAATCAAGAAGAAGTAGAGAATTTGAATAGACTAATCACCAGTAAGGAGATCGAAACAGTAATCAAAAACCTCTCCAAGAATAAAAGTCCAGGACCAGGCGGCTTCCCTGGTGAATTCTACCAAACATTCAAAGAAGACTTAATACCTATCCTTCTCAAACTCTTCCAAAAAATTGAGGAGAGGGGGAAGCTCCCTAACTCATTCTACGAAGCTGACATTACCCTGATACCAAAACCAGACAAGGACAACACAAAAAAAGAAAATTACAGGCCAATATCACTGATGAACATCGATGCAAAAATCCTCAACAAAATACTAGCAAATCGCATACAGCAATACATTAAAAAGATTATACACCATGATCAAGTGGGATTTATTCCAGGTATTCAGGGATGGTTCAACATTCGCAAATCAATCAACGTAATACACCACATTAATAAAATGAAGAATAAAAATCACATGATCATCTCAGTAGATGCAGAGAAAGCATTTGACAAGATACAGCATCCATTTATGATAAAAACTCGGAATAAAATGGGTATAGAAGGAATGTACCTGAACATAATGAAGGCCTTATATGACAAACTCACAGCTAATATCATCCTCAATGGTGAAAAACTGAAAGCTATCCCTCTAAGAACAGGAACCAGGCAAGGATGCCAACTGTCACCACTCCTATTTAACATAGTACTGGAAGTCGTAGCCAGAGCAATCGGGCAAGAAAAAGAAATAAAAGGGATCCAAATTGGAAAGGAAGAAGTGAAACTGTCACTATTTGCAGACGGCATGAGTTTATATATAGAAAACCCTAAAGAATCCACCAGAAAACTTTTACAAGTAATAAATGAATACGGTAAAGTTGCAGGATACAAAATCAACATACAAAAATCAGTTGCATTTCTATACACTAACAACGAAGTAGCAGAAAGAGAAATTAAGAATACTATCCCATTTATAATTGCAACAAAAAGAATAAAATACCTAGGAATAAACTTAACCAAAGAGGTGAAAGATCTGTACACTGAAAACTATAAAACATTGCTGAAAGAAATTGAAGAAGACACAAAGAAATGGAAAGGTATTCCGTGCTCTTGGATTAGAAGAATTAACATAGTTAAGATGTCCATACTTCCTAAAGCCATCTATAGATTCAATGCAATCCCTATCAAAGTTCCAACAACATTTTTCACAGAAATAGAACAAAGAGTCCTAAAATTTGTATGGAACAACAAAAGACCCCAAATAGCTAAAGGAATCCTGAGAAAAAAAGAACAAAGCTGGAGGTATCACACTCCCTGATTTCAAAATATACTACAAAGCTATAGTAACCAAAACAGCATTTTACTCGCACAAAAACAGACACACAATTAAATGGAATAGAATCAAAAGCCCAGAAATAAACCCACACATCTATGGACAGCTAATCTTCGACAAAGGAGCCAAGAACATACAATGGAGAAAAGAAAGTCTCTTCAACAAATGGTGCTGGGAAAACTGGACAGCCACATGCAAATAAATGAAAATAGACCCTTACCTTACACCATACACCATAATTAACTCAAAATGGCTTAAAGACTTGAATGTAAGACTTGCAACTGTGAAACTTCTAGAAGAAAACATAGGCAGTACGCTCTTCGACATCGGTCTTAGCAACATATTTTCAAGCACCATGTCTGACTGGGCAAGAGAAACAATAGAAAAAATAAACAAATGGGACTACATCAAACTAAAAAGCTTCTGCACAGCAAAGGAAACCATCAACAAAACAAAAAGACAACCTAACAATTGGGAGAAGATATTTGCAAACTATACATCTCATAAGGGGTTAATCTCTAAAATATATAAAGAACTCATGCATCTCAACAACAAAAAAACTAACAACCCAATTAAAAAATGGGCAAAAGACCTGAACAGACATTTCTCCAAAGAAGATATACAGATGGCCTACAGGCACATGAAAAGATGTTCAACATCATTAACTATCAGGGAAATGCAAATCAAAACTACAATGAGATATCACCTCACGCCCGTCAGAATGGCTATAATTAACAAGACAGGAAACAACATGTGTTGGAGAGGATGTGGAGAGAAGGGAACTCTCATACACTGCTGATGGGAGTGCAAACTGGTGCAGCCACTATGGAAAACAGTATGGAGATTCCTCAAAAAATCAAGGATAGAAGTACCATATGATCCAGCTATTCCACTGCTGGGTATTTATCCAAAGAACTTGAAAACACCAATTGGTAAAGATACATGCACCCCTGTGTTCATTGCAGCGCTATTCTTGGGCACTTGGAAGCAACCTAAGTGCCCATCAAGGGAGAGTGGATAAAGATGTGGTATATATACACAATGGAATACTACTCAGCAATAAGAAACGATGAAATCCAGCCGTTTGTGACAACATGGATGTACATTGAGGGTATCATGCAAAGTGAAATAAGTCAGAGGGAGAAGGTCAAATACCGTATGATCTCACTCATTAAGCAGTAGATAATAACAACAACAAACAAACACATAGAGACAGAGATTGGATTGGTGGTGACCAGAGGGGAAGGGGTGAGGGATGAGGGCGAAAGGGATAATTCAGCACATGTGTGTGGTGATGGGTTGTAAGTAGTATTTGGGTGGTGAACATGATGTAATCTATGCAGAAATAGAAGTATAATGATGTACACCTGAAATTTATACAATGTTATAAACCAATTTACTGCAATAAACAAAAAATTAAAAAAAAAAAGGTTGGACCCGCAGAGTCCACTGCCCAGATGCACCCCAATGGCTCTTCCCCCCAAAAGGAAGGTCAGTGTGGCATGGAAGGATCACATAGGTACCCTTGACCTCCATGTCACTCTGTACTTTGGTGTTCTGCCAGGTTTGCCCACAGGTACCTGCTTCCAGCATGAGGTGGAAGGGCTTGTTGCAGTTCTGTAAAACCAGTGGGAGTAGGCGGAGGGCAGGGAACTGGTTAATGAAAGCAGTTGCCCGAGGAAAGACTTCATAATCAAATTTTTTAAGGGGAAATAAGATTAATCTCAAGAAAATGTTTTTTTTTTTTTTCACAATTTACAGTGCTGATTTTAAAAATAGGAGACTGTTCAAATAGTTACTCTGTGGACATAATTTCATCCTTGCCTTGGCTGCTTTCAGAAAAATAATGCAAAGTCTTCTTATAGTGTATCGTCTTGGGAGAGCAGTGGCCGAGCAGTCTGGGTTCTAGCCCCGCTCTGCCCTCCGCTTCCTGTGTACGTCTGTCTTTCCAGCTGTGTAGTGAAGGCTTTTGGATTGGAAGATCTCTTGGGACCCTCTCAACTCCAGTACCCTGACATGTTCTTTGGGTCTCTGAGGTTGTGGTAGATCCTGACCTCAGTAACACCATAATTTTGATCTTTCTAGAGTAAGATGAGTGGAGTGAGGGAACTGGTATATGGAGGCACAGGGGGGTGGTATTGGTGGCAGAAGGTCCAAAGAGGCTCCATACAAGTGAGTATAAACCCTCAGTTCCATCCTGCTTTTGCCACCAGAAGGTGATCAGACATTTGAAAGACGAAAATTGACTTTACTAAGACCCCAAGATTGGCTGTCTTAAGAAATGAAGAAACTTTAAGTTAATGCTGTAACTCATTACATGCATGTCTTAAGCCTTGTCAAATGAATCAGCAATAATTTAAGCAGTGAAAAGGTAGAAAAGTGAAAAGGTTGTACCTTAGATATCACTATGTAAGGTATAGTTTATACCTAGGTATAGTTACTTAAGGTTAGGAATCTTTTATCAAATAGGGGGCTATGATTAGAGTCTATGAAATAATGATGAGTATAAAGTAAGCAACAGAGAATGGGTGAATTCATCAAATACCAGTATACTTGAATGAAGAACCATTCTTTTAAACCTTAAAATTGGTTAAGATGAAGATAGAGATGTAAAAACAGTGTTTATTAACACTAGAGGTGCTGCCATGTGGAAATATAAAAGTTTTTATTCAACGAATGAGGGTAAACCTGTGCATGAAAGGTCTATCAATGAACATTAAGAGAAATGAGAAATGCTTAGGGAACATCTCTGAGCTCTGGATGTGACATCAAGGGAGACAGCTGTGCCCTTCTTCTACATCAGGGGTTGGCAAACTTTTTCTGTAAAGGGTTGGATAGCAAATATTTTAGGCTTGCAGGCCATATGGTCTCTGTCTGCTCAACCTACCATCATAGTGTGAAGTAGCCATATACACTATGTAAATGAATGGGTGTGACTGTGTTCCAATAAAACTTTATTTACCAGTCACAGGCAGTGGGCAAGATTTGGCCTGTGTGCCATAGTTTGCCTACCTGTTTGTGGGTGAAAGCTAGGGTCCCTAAGTATTTCTCCTTTCTAGGCCTCAGTCTGTGGCTCCTGTCAAATAAGGAGTTGGTTTAGATGATCTCTGACATTTTTCAGGTTTTGTGTCTTTTTAGTACTTCTCTCTGAAGCTACGTGATCCACAAGGCTGACCCAGAGTGATACTTCTTTTATTTGTAAGGTCAAATTTTTAAAAAGCCAGCTTGGACAAATTTGTAAGTCTCTAGAGCAGAGTTTCTCAGCCTTGGCACTGTTGACGTTTGGGGCTGAATAATCCTTTATTGTGGGGAGGTGTCCTGTGCGTTGTAGTCTGTTGAGCAGGATCTCTGAACTCCTCTTACACACTAGATGCCAGTAGCACTTACGCTTCTGCCAACCCCCCCCCCCACCAGTTATGACAACCAAAAATGTCTCCAGACATTGCCAGATGTCCCCCGGGAAGCAAAATCACCCCTGTTGAGAACCACTGCTCTAGAGACTTTAAGCGTAAATTGAAGAATACCAAAAATGGAAGTCAGACCAGGAATGCAACCCAGGACAGCCACCAAGATAAGCACATTTCTTCAGGTACAAGTGAAAAAGCCAAAACCCAAAGGAACAAATGAGCTTATGAGAACGAGAAGGGCTTGGGGCGGCCTTGTGGTGTAGTGGTTAAAGTTTGGCATGCTCTGATTTGGTGGCCCAGGTTTGTGGGTTCAGATCCCAGGCACAGACCTACACCACTCATCAGCCATACTGTGGCAGCGAGCCACGTATAAAATAGAGGAAGATTGGCAACAGATGTCAGCTCAAGGCGAATCCTTCTCAGCAAAAAAAAAAAAAAAAAAAAAAAAGAAAGAGAAGGGCAATGAGAATTGTATTCACCCAATCGAAGGAGGCTGGAAAGTTGGTAGCAGATTGCTTTTTAATGTTGATTTAGATCATTTTATGGAAACTGTTCCTGAAACTATTGAATCAAAATAGAGGACTATCTATAACCAGTAGCTGAAAAGTCACAAACAAACATGGATGAAGAGAGATCACTATTAGAGAAACACCAAGAATATTTAATTTTCACTAGTTTTATATTGTTTGGTGAGATCTCTAGCAGAAAGAATTCATACTGGGTGAATACATTTATATTGTTTGATGAGATCTCTAGCAGAAAGAATTCATACTGGGTGAACACCTTATCTATGAAGCCTGGGGTTTTTGTTTTGTTTTGCTTTAAATGGATAAATCAAGTGTGGTTTATTCCTACAATGAAATATTATTTAGTGGAGAAAATGAATGCAGTACAGCTTCATACAACTACATAGAGGGATACTTGAAGGTAGGTTTTAAATGTCAGTGAAGCTGGTCCTTTAACAAATCCAGATCACATAGCTGGCTTGTGGGTTAGCTACAATTAAAAGCCACAATCATCTGTATTCAACAATAAGGTTGCGCTTGATTTCCATCTACCTTTTATTTATGCCCATAATATTTCTTTGAAGAATTCATTCTCTTCCACTTGTGAGTAATATTAATCATAGTCGACATGCCCTGAATGTCCAAATGGCTTTGTACAAGGAATTTTTTTTGTCTTGGTTTGCGTCTTATTTTCCTACAGTGACTTAAATTAGTGTGATGTTTTCTAAACATCTGATCTAAGTGATCTAAGAGCTCTAGAAACACTAATTCTAGTCTCAGTCTCTGCTTTTGACTTGCTCTGTGACCTGGGTCAGTCTCTCCCCTGCTGAGGAAATGGTTTCTTCGTCTGTAAAATGGAAGTGAGATTCCCCATCTCTGGCCCCAGGGTGGCTACGTAAGAAGTATCTTTGAAGCCTTGTTTAAAATTTAGATTTCTGTGCTTCCCTCCCAGGTTCTGATTGTGTAGTCTAGGGTAAGGCCTAGGAAGCCCAACTGATTGTAGTGCATGGCCATGTTTGAGAACAGTTAGAGATGATCTCTAAGGTCCTTTCAGCTCTAAAATGCAGTGGTTATGTGAAATATATATTTCCCTAAATGTCCTTTATTATATACTACAAGGAATCATTGAGGTTAATACATTGTAAATTCCCCCAGATATACACATTGGTACAGGTTTACATAAACTTGATTGCTCTAATGTAGTCAGCTTATGGCTCGAGAGATAATCTTGATCCCCACTGTGTGTTGGAAGATGATTTCCCTTTTCACCAGGATGCCATCTCATAACGTCTGTTTTCAGTCTTGGATTTAGAGAAGAATTAAATAGTTTGACATCTTGATTTCCATATAACAATAAAGTGGAATAAAATTAGAAATTCCATGTGTTGTTAATGTCTGTTTGTTTGTTTTTCTTTAATTTACAGAATGCTCTTTTCAGTTGCATTAGCAGAAATGAAAGTAAGTATATTGTTGATGATTATATTAGCAGTCCAAAGAGCAAAACACAGTTTAAAGAATGTGATTTAGCTGTTATACATATTGCCAAGACCCTGGTGTTATAACTTAGGCTGTCAGTAAGCCATCGGAAGTAATGTACACAGCAGGATTCTGATAGGCTCTTTCCTCTGGAGTGTTCAGGCCATTCTTGAATTATAGCAATTCCCCTGTCCTAACTGCAGATTTACAAAGCAGCTACTAGTGCTAGATGTGCTAGAGGAGAGCATGCCCCACTTGAATAAATAGGATCACTTTCAGAAGGTACTCGCTCCCACGTGACACAGTGTAGCACTTGGTGAGGGCTACCTCTCAGTTCATTCAGCAGACGTTCATTGACTACGTGCTCTGTGTGGGGCAGACGCACATCTGTGGGGGACACAACCTGTGCACAAAGAACGCTGGGACACGGTGGATGTGGGATAGCGTGACTGATAAAGGGCTGTGGAAGTTCAGAGGAAGTAGGGATCACACCCTGCAGGGGTGCTAAAGGTGACTTGGTAGCTGAGCTGGGCCTGGAAGGATGGACAAGATATGAACAGCGGAGACTGGAGGAAGGACGTTCCAGGTGAAGGGAATAATGAGAATGGTTAGCGATGGGGAAACACATCTGAGGAACAAGGAACAAGGAGTTGTTTAGATTAGCTTGGCAGTGGGGTGTATCAAAGTGATGAGAAATATTGGCTGTCTGTACTTTGTCTTCTACCCTTTCTAACTGGGGCTTAGTTCAGGATTTCCCAGATAGTCTCCGGCATGTAATCTTATGTCCCCCGACACTGGTGAAGAAGCCAGCATAATGGGGGAATCAGAAGATAGGCATCCTTCCTGTTCTCACTTGTATCTCTTCTGTCCTCAGCATCCCCTCCCCAACCCCCAGTTTATCCTCAGTGAGGTTGACAGTGATAAATGTAACCATTAATTGTTCTTTGTGCTGAAAATGAAGAATTCAGCAATGCTCACAGTAAGTTTGGTAGTAATTACAAGTCAAAAACTTAGGTGGTGCAGTAGGTATGAAACAGTTTCCTGGTCCGGGAAACTGAGGCTTGTCCTACATCAGTTCAGTCCTAGTTTCGTTAATTTGTATATGATTTTATCATTATCATTATTTCTGGAAGTTGCCTGCATTCCCTGCTCATTCCTGGTCTGTGGAATTCACCAGAAACCTGATTCTGGTTCCTCCACAACCATCTCTAATAATTTTCAGAGATTTCCTACCTGCCTTTCTCTTAACCTTTTCCTGCCATACCTCTGCCTTGGCTCCCTTCAGCCTCCTGCAGACCCCTTAGCCTCTCCTGTGGGAGTCTCTTGCTCTTCTCCATTATAAATCCCCCATCTGCACCCCTAGCCACTTATCTAGCTCTGCCCAGATACCTTAAACGGTCCCCTTTGATTTATAAAAATATGTAAGTCCAGAATCATATTTATTTCAAATGTGGGTTTTACTCTTCAGGTCAAGCAGGTCATATCAGTTGTGAGGTGAAGACTGTTTCAGTTTAGGTGTATTCTTGGAGATGTTTAAACAGTATAGCACTTTTGGGGTTTTGTTTCAAGATATACGGTTGTATAATTGTCAAATTCATGAGATGATCCTGATATCTCTTAGTTTGTATAAATGTGAGGCATTTTGGGTTTTGTTTTATTTTGGTTTTGTTTGTTTTGCTTTGCTTTGTTTGTTTGTAAATCTCCACAAATCTAACATGGAAAGAAGCTGTTCTAGTGGTTCTCAACATGGGCACTATTGGCATTTGGGGAGACAGTTTTGGTAGTGTGAGACTGTCCTGCGCTTTGCAGAGCATTCAGTAGCCATCACCCCCACGCATTAAAAGCCAACAGTGGCCCCCCAAGTCACCATGAACACCAGAGACACTTCCACATGCATTCAAATTCTCCCAGGGAGGTGGTACTGCTCCTGCTGAGACCCACTGGACTATAGACTGTAAGTTGATGGATAGTGACTTTCTTATACCAGTGAGCACCTGAATGTCGCCATGGCTGTGCCTCCAGTAGTGTTGATTTTAAGTTTTAAGATGGTAAAAAATCTTAAGTTTTAAGAGTGATTTTAAGACAGTACTTGTCTTCTATGGTATGGTTTTATTTCTCAAATTCAAAAAGACACACATTGTTCCAGCATTATGGGGATGATTTAATGTTAGCAAATAGCTGGTTCCATTTCAATGTCATCTCCTTTTCTTCCTCCAGTGGGATCAGTTTGTTGCAGTTATGCAGGCCATCACACAAACTGCCGAGAATACTGTCAAGCCATTTTTCGAACAGACTCTTCCCCTGGCCCATCTCAGATCAAAGCAGTGGAAAACTATTGTGCCTCTATTAGTCCACAATTAATACACTGTGTGAACAATTACACCCAATCTTATCCAATGAGGAACCCAACAGATAGTAAGTAAAAAGTTACACTTTCCTCTCATTTTGGTCTTTGGTAAAATAATTTGTAAAAAGGAAGTAAATTCTTGAAGATATCTGTAGTCCAGATCATTTGGGAAACACCAGACTTCCTTTGGTGTTTAGATTTAGCTGTTTGGACTTTACTGTCACAGCTAAAAGATGCCAAGAAAGACGGAACTGTCAAAGGTATGAAGAAACAGGCACTGGGAAAATTCAGTGGTATGGATATTTTGGGGGGAAGTTGAATTTTGACTGTGAGAATTTCAAATTAATCATATCTTTTAATCTAGCAATTCCATTTCTCAGAATTTGTCCTTCAAGAAAACTCACGAATTTGCGAAAATGTATCTATGAATATAAAGGATGTTCCCTACAACATTGGCGGTAATAGACAAAAATTAGAGATAACCCAAAGATCCATCAGTGGAGTATTGATTAAAATTGATTCAATAAATCATATATGTATATAATAACAACACTATACAACCAACATAAACAAGTGTGTTTACATTGAATTCCAAGATACACTAAGCAAATAAAGCAAGTTGCAGAACTAAATGTATAGTATGACATATTTATTTTTAGTTCTATACCTATTTGTTCCACATTTTATGTATCTGTAATGTTTCAGTTTTTACCAATGAACAGTTATTACTTTACAGTAAAAACATCATCGAGCTAGCCCTGATGACCTAGTGGTTAATGTTTGACATTCACCACTTTGGCGGCCTGAGTTTGCTTCCTGGTCATGGAACCACACCACCTATCTGTCAGTTGCCATGCTGTGGTGGTGGCTCACATAGAAGAACTAGAATGACTTACAACTAGGATATACCACCATGTACTGGGGCTCTGGGGAGGAAAAAAAAAAAGGAAGATTGGCAACAGGTGTTAGCTCAGCGTGACTCTCTCCCTGCAAAAAAAAAAA
The DNA here is from genome assembly GCF_057802395.1 of Ceratotherium simum simum. Classification (NCBI taxonomy): domain Eukaryota; kingdom Metazoa; phylum Chordata; class Mammalia; order Perissodactyla; family Rhinocerotidae; genus Ceratotherium; species Ceratotherium simum. The sequence continues at coordinate 39,783,095 of NC_141928.1, read as the reverse complement.
AAATATCATAAAAACAGAAGAGATCCTGATAACTTTTTTTAATCAAGGCCTCCTAATGAAGCTGCACCTTATGGAGTCTTCAGTGTTGCAGCTTTGTACGTCTTATAATTGATGTTCTTCATTTAGAGATGATTAAACTTTTAAAAACTCACTAATTAACCAAACTGACAAAAGACTTATAAGATTTATAAGCCAGATGCCAATGTTTTGATTTATGCTGGGCTGTGAATACTGTTTTTGTAAACTCAAAAGCAGTGCTGTGTGCCTTGTTTGGCCGGCATGTAAAGCAGAACTCTCAGACTTACGACCTTCTGTGGTGTGGCTGTGTGATGAAGATCAGAGGACAGAGCATTTGCCGCAAACAGCCTTCATTCATTGTAAAGGCAGATCTGTCTTCACTGACATTAGGCTGCCCAGAGCTGCTGCTGGAGCCTAGGTGATAGCGGCTCCCAAAACAGCAGAACGATGTTTTAAGGGTAGAAGAACAACCATCTCAGATGTCTGTGCTAATACAGAGGAAATCTGGAAAAGAAAGCTACAAACAGATATGTCTGAATAGGTTTCTTAAAAAGTCAAGACGCCTGAGAATAGTACCTCAAAGAAACCCTTCTGAATTCTGTAGTCTGGTTGAAAGTGTTCTTTTACTTTCTGATTCTTTGTAGAAAATTAAAGGCTGAAGCAAACTGATATTTTGTCAGAGTTTGCTGTTGTATTATTTCAATTACAACTTAAATTAATTAATATGCACAGATTTCTAAAAGCTTTATATCCCATGATGTGATGAAATATGGTGTTTGTGGTTATTGCTATTAAAATGTCATCTCTCTCATTATGTCAAGAACAAAATCCCTTTTAGGCAGTCGTTTCTAGCATGAAATAGTTCCAGTTTGATCTACAATACCTTTTCCAGGAACATAAAATACCTTGCATGTGAGGGCTTGTTAGGTGTAGGATGACCTTTCACTTATGTAGGAATGGTGCTAGAGGTCTCATGACTGGGGACAGTGGTGAATTCTGGTAACAGATACCTAGTCCACCTTTAGCTCCTTGCTAATTTGCTACACTGCAAAGTAATGGAGAGAGAATTTGGTAGGCCCTGTATCCTGCAGATACTGACATTTGACTCAGAGTAGTAATGGTTTCCAGTACACCACCGTGTTCTGTTCTGAGCAGGGCATGACGTAAAACCAGCTAATTAAGCCACTTATGTTCTGAAACGTAGGTTTATATTGCTGTGACAGAGCTGAAGACCATGCTTGCCAAAATGCCTGCAAGAGAATTCTGATGTCTAAGAAAACAGAAATGGAGATTGTGGATGGCCTCATCGAGGGTTGTAAGACCCAGCCCTTGCCTCAGGATCCTCTTTGGCAGTGTTTTCTCGAAAGCTCACAATCTGTTCACCCTGGAGTCACTCTACACCCTCCTCCCTCTACAGGCCTCGATGGGGCTAAATTGCATTGTTGTTCTAAAGCAAATACTTCAACATGTAGGTCAGTATCTCAATTTCCTTGATTAAAACCAGTAGAAAATAGCATTTTAATTGATGATTTTAAGTCTGGCAAATATGTGTTATTTTCTTGCACTGTATACACTTAAGAGTTTAGAAGATATAAAATCTTTCATTCTTTCATCCAGCAAGTATTTACTGAGCTTCATGTGTCCGTAAATCATTGTTTTTGTACATTGAGTGCTAAAAGCACTGTGTTTTGGAGTATGGAGGATTAGCATTGGCAGGGCAATAAATATTTAAAGATGATGCGATATGGGTTCTATCCTCAAGGTTATCATTAAGTAAGCTTACAATTTAGAAGATATTTTTATCTGACATTTAAGGGATATTTTCTTTGTTAAATTATGAAACTTTGACCTTAAGCAACCTTTTGTATAGATTGGTGAGTAACCTGGGTTGACACTTAGACCCAAAGTTAGATAGCAGTGTATTGGCATTCATTTGGGTGATACACTTAGGGATAAAAAATTAACAATACAAATATAGGATGGAGGAAACACAATCTAGAGACAAGAATAAATGGAGAGAAGGTCATACTAGAACACAGGTGAAAGAGAAGTTTGCTTTATTAGGGATATTTTGAGTGAAAAGGGACTGCATATTACTAGAATATCCTGAAATGAATATGATATACCAGGAGTGAAACAGTCTTTCCTGTGGCTTCTAAATTGGATGGACCTTTACCAAAAAATTGTGCCTAGAATAGCTCATCAAACTTTACCAAAAATATGAAAAATCTGGAAAATATCCAAAGAAAATTAACAGAAAGGCTTAAAGAGAAGTTAAGTTGGTCCTATAATTAAGGAAATTGGGTTGCTGATAGTAATTAATAAATGTATTTATGGAAAGGAAACTGAGTAATTCTTTGAATGTCCACAAAAAACTGTGTGCCCTGTAGTCCCTAGAGATTGGAATGGCTGTGTCATCCCAGAAGAACTTCAGTAAGAAACACTGTTTGCCCTCTTGATGTAAGGTTTTATGGTTTACTGAATACTTTCACTTCCATCTTATTTTGTCCTCGTGAAACCTTATAAAATGATTGGTATCATCTTATGATTAGTCTCAATTTGTATAATTTCTGTTTATATATAAAAAACTAACTCTGAGATGTTAAACAGTCTTTCCAAGGTCATACAGAAAGTTAAGGCCTAGAGAAAGGACTGGTTTCCAGATCAAGGTATCTAATGTAACTTGATCTCAGCTTCCTCGTCCCCATGATGTGTGAGCTCCATTGAGAGCCAGGAATATTGTTTCTTTCATTCACCACTGCATGTCCAGTGCCTCCAAGAGGGCCCCATGCAAAATAGGCACTCAGTAAACCCTGGTAGAGTGAATGAACAAACAGAAGTAAAGATACTCTCCTCATAGGGATACTTGGGGGAGTCAAATAAAATGTGACAGGCATGGAGAATTTTTACTCGTGACTTTGTATATTTTGGTAGTATTAAAATTTTGTATTACTTTTTTTTTACATTTTTATGGCATTTATAAATTTAAAAAATGAACCTGATGAATATGATGTGTGAAAGCACTTTAGAAATGGTGCTTTTACCGTTTTAGCTATATACATGCTCTTGAGTTGCTTTGTAATCATCAAGTACTGAAAATAAGCATACATACATACAACAATAGTATATAGAAGCTTTGGAATTCATAAGCCTTTTTATGTAGGCTATCTTTGTATATCTTAAGGAATATGAGTGGCTTTAGGATAGTTTTTCAGGGAGAAACTAGTGAACCCTAAGTCTATAATGCTTCTTAAAAGAAGTCTGAGGACCATGTCATAGTTTTGCCTACTGTGATTAGAACATAAATATAGTGGAATATATCTTTGTGGAGGCAAAACTGTATGCTTTACCTTACTTTAAGTAAAGGTAGAAGAGAGATGAAATATATAGAGGGAAATAATTGTGCTTAGAATAAGGATGTACAAATACTATAATTAAACATTAAATTTAGCACTGAGCTTTCTAGCAACCATGGCAAAAGGGAAAGAGATGGATGATAAGGGAAGGCTAACTTTTTCATGGAAAAATCACTTTTTCTGGCCCTAAATTCTAGGAGATAGATCTTAGTCTTTTGGTTTTTGTACTTTTTTTCTCATTTATATTCTAAACTAGAGTTCATAGAGTTTGCGTTTTATGCGAGTCAAATATTTATTCATTTGGCTCATCCGTATGTTTCTGCATTTGTGCTTTTGTTTATATGTTTCTGCATTTGTGCTTTTGTTTCAGGGAACTGTGCACTAAACTTTATAGCATGAGCTGGGGCAATACACAGAGTTGGCAAGAGTTTGATCGCTTTTGTGAATATAATCCAGTGGAAGTGTCCATGTTGACCTGTTTAGCAGATGTTCGGGAACCTTGTCAGTTGGGCTGTAGAAACCTTACTTACTGTACTAATTTTAACAACAGGTAGGAGCAAATTATTGTACATGGAATGGAAATATTTTTTATCATTAATTATCTTGTTTTTAAATAAGTGAAAAGACCACTTTACTCTGATTTTCTTCCTGCCAAGTTAAAAGGAAGTAGTATTTATTTCTTTATGATTTCATCTTTAAATGGTATATTCCATCTGGTAAATCACCCCTGGGAAAGGAAGCACTATAACCAAATCCTTTCTAATCTAGAAATACTTCAAGCTTCTAGAATTCGAAGAATCTCTTCTGCCTTTAGTCTACCATTCTTCCTGTCTCCCTTCTACTACACCACCAGTGGAAACAATTCATTGTAGAATAAATCACTGAACAATTTGGTCATCCAGGTGCCCTCTTGTGGACAGTTTACTGTGAAAGACCTACAGACTAGTTGAGGTTCCCACTCAGTGAGTCCCCTATTTCATACAAAAATATTTTCTTTACAGAAGCAATTTGAATAGGTATGTTCCTAAGGTCTTCAGTAGGGTAAGAAAAATAAGGGCCAAGACCTGAATTAATGGCTAAAGAAGCAGTAAATAAAAGAAAAAGGGCATCCAGAAGCATAGAAAATGCCATATCAGAGAAGCCAGAGAAGGAGAATTACTGAAGAAGAGGAGGCTGGTTTTGTGAGCTGCAGCCTGGAGATCAAGAGGGCAAAAAGGAAGAGAATCATTCATTTGGGCCAGAAGGAAGTTCAGAGGATGTTTACCTCAAGCTAACACACGTCCTATCCTCTTAAAAGTATTCAGATTATTATTTTGAGTAAAAGTTGAGATATCTTTACAAGTGATGATAGAGTGTTAGCCTTACTGGCATGGTGGAGTAGTTTGTGTCAGACCAACACCCCTGCCAATACCAATTATGAACTCGGCACAAAATATTTAAAAAGATTGTTTTGAAGGCATTGGAAAGTGACCAAAAGCTACATCTCATGAAACTACACTGAGTGACAGCCACGTTTATTCAGTATTTCCTTCCTGGGCACTCTCGGTCCCCTTGCTTGGCTTATAGAATTCAAGCAAAAAGCAGCAGTCTTGGGCCGAGGAGTTAGAGATCAGAGTTGGGGCTGCCAAAGTGGCTGGATATGGAAGCAGCAAATCCCAGAAAGGAGGGAACCACAAAAGGAGATGCTCCAAAATCTGCATACAAACTCCCCTTAAATCGTTGAGTTTAACAAAGTCACAAGATACAAGGTTAATATACAAAAGACAGTAGTATTTCTGTATATTAGCAACAAAATTGGAAGATGAAATTTATAAAAAGTAATTTACACCATTGCATCAAAAAACATGAAATACTTAGGGGTAAATTTAACAAAAGATGTGCAAGAACTCTACACTAAAAACCAGAAAACTTTGCAGAGAGAAATTAAAGACAACAAATAAATGGAGAGAGGTACCATGTTCATGGATTAGAAGACTCAATATTGTTGTTAATTCTCCCAAAACTGATCTCCAGATTCAGTGAGACGTTAATTCTGCCAAAAGTGATCTCCAGATTCAGTGCAGTCCCAATCAGTATCCCAACAGGCTTTTTAAAATAGACATAGCCAGGTTAATTCCAAAATTTCTATGAAAATACAAAGGACCTAGAATAGCTAAAACAATTTTTAAAAAAGAACAAATTTAGAGAACTTACAGTACCTGATTTCAAGACTTATTATAAAGCAACAGAAATTAAAACAATGTAATATTAGCATAAGTTCAGAGAAATAGATTAATAGGACAAAATAGAGGCAAGAATGATTTTCAACAAAGGTAGCAAGGCAGTTCAATGCAAAAAGAAACATCTGTTCAACAAATGATGCTGCAATGACTGAATATCTGTGTGAAGAAAAAGAACCTCAACCTCTATCTCACACCATACACAAAAATTCGTTCAAGATGGGTCATAGAACTAAAGATAAAAGCTACAATATAAAGCTTCTGGAAGAAAACATAGGAGTATCTTGACAACCTTGGTGTAGGGAAGACTTTGTGGAGAGGACACAAAATGCACTAATTAATAAAGAAAAAAATTAATGAATTATAGTTCAACAGTAAATACTTTTGTTCACCAAAAGACACTTTAAAATTTGAAAAGGCAAGCCACAATCAGAGAGAAAATGTTCAGTGTATCACATGTGCACACACACGCACATTTGACAAAGGACTTGTATCTAGAATATATAAATAATTCCTACAACACTCATGATAAAAAGTCGAACAAAGATTGGCAACAGGTGTTAGTTAGCTCAGGGCAAATCTTTCCCTGCAAAAAAAAAAAAAAAAAAAAATCAATAAATACTTAAAAAAAAAAAAAATCAAAGAACCCAAGTGAAAAAGTGGGCAAAAGACTTTCAAGGACCCTTCACCAAAGAAGACCTCAAAAATAGCCATTTAAATATATGAAAAAGTTCATTTTCATTAGCCATGCAGAATGCAAATAATAAAACCTCAATGAGATACCTGGTCATACCCACTAGAATGGCTAAAATTAAAAGACTGACAAGCATATGAAGCAAGTAGAACTCTCATACTTTGCTGCTGGGAGTATAAGAGGGTTGAAGCACTGTGGAGAGTTTTCTTGCAGTCTCTTAAAAAGTTAAATCTATGACTCAGCAATTCTATTCCGAAGCATTTACCCAAGAAACATATGCCCAAAAAAAGACTTATTCATATGGACATAGGTCCAAAAAAGCCTTATTCATAAGAATGCAAAGTTGGGAGAAAAAGAAATAAAACATCCACCAAGAAGGGAATGGAAGAACATATTGTGGTGTGCCCAAACAATGGAATAGTGCACACCAAGAAAAAAAAGTCAAACTGCTGTTAAAGCCAAAAACATGAATGACTCTTATGTTGAGTGAAAGAAGCCTGACACAAAATACATTCTTTATAATTCCATATATATAAGGTCCAAGAATAGGCAAAAGTAACCTTTGAGGGTAAAGATCAGAAAGTCATTGCCTTTGGTAGAAGGGGATAGGAGGGCATAAGGAAACTTTATGAGGTGATAGAAATATTCTTTGTCTTGTCTGGAGTTTTGATTACATGGATGAATACAATTTTCAAGACTTGCTGAACTGAACTGTCAAGATCTGTGGGTTATATTGTATGTAAATTATACCCCAATAAAATACTTCAAATAAATAAATTTTACAAATTAAAAAATTTTGTTCATCAAAAGAGGCTATTAAAAAAAACGAAAAGGCAAACCACAAACTGGCAGAAAATATTTGTAATACATATAAAGACATATTCAGAATATATAAAGAGTTCTTACAACTCAATAGCAAAAAGACAACTTTTTAAAAAAAGTCAAAACACTGGAAAGACACTTCATAAAAGAAGATATTCGAATGGCCAGTTAAGTGCATGGAAAAGTGCTCAACATAAGTAGTTATTAGCAAAATGCAAATTAAAACCAAAAGGATACCACCCACACTAATAGAATGGCTACAACTAAAAGACTGACCAGCACGTAAAGCAACCGGAACTTTCATACATTGCTGGTGAGAGCCTAAAATGGTATAACCACTTTGGAGAACAGTTTGGCAGTTTCTTAGAAAGTTATGACCCAGCAATGCCCATTTGTAGCCATGAAAAGAGACATGAAAACTGGAAACAACCTTAATGTCTACAAACAGGTGAGTGAATAAACCGGCCTTCTCAAAGTGTGGTCCATGGTCCCCAAAACCCCGTGAGATCAAAATTATTTTTATAATAACACTAAAATGTTATTTGCCTTTTTCACTCTCATTCTCACAAGAGTGAACAGTGGAGTTTTCCAGATGTGATATAGCAACAGACTGAATGCAGCAGGAGCAGGTATGAAAATCAAGCTGTCTTCTATGAAGACAGATGTGAAAGAGATTTTCAAAACTATAAAACAGTCCTACCCTTCTCACTGATTTTTGTTTTGTTTTGGAAAATATAGTTATTTTTCATAAAAATATTATTTATATAACATGTAATGGGCATATTATTTTAAATGAATTATGATTATCAATAGTTAAATGATTTAACTACTTTAAAAATCTCTCAGTTTTGAGTTATATATGATAGATATTGATGGATTTAACCCACATAAACAGAAGTTTTTTGAGAACCCAATAATTTTAAGAGTGTAAATGGGTCCTGAGATCAATAAGGTTGAGAACTGCTAGGATAAACAAATTGTGGTGCTTTTATTAATGGAATACTACTCTACAATAAAAATGAACAAACAATTTATATACATAACATGGGTGAATCTCAAAAAGATTGTTTAGCTGAAGACACCAGACCCCAAGGGTACATACAATAGGATTCCATTTATATGAAGTTCTAGAACAGGTAAGATTAATCTAGGGTAATATGAGTACGAATGGTGGTGGCCTCTGGGGTGCAGTCAGCAGGGAGGGCATTGACTGGATGGGGACACAAGAGAACTTTCTGAGGTGATGGAAATGCTCCTTAATTGATTTGGGTGTGCTTATACAGATGTACACATTTGTCAAATCACATCAAACTGTACCCAAAAAATCTGTGCATTTTATTTTTATAAATTGTACCTCAATTTTAAAAACTTGGGCTTATTTACTTTGTGAAATGAAAACAATGGTACGGGTGGAGATGATAGTCCTGTCCACAGCATTTTGAAGTTTTTAACTGCCTCACAAAAATCTGTGTTAAAAAGAAAACATGAGGGCCCAGCCTGGTGGCGTAATGGTTGAGTTCGTGGGCTCTGCTTCCCCGGCCTGGGGTTCACAGGTTCAGATCCCAGGCGTTGACCTACATACCACTTATCAAGCCATGCTGTGGTGGCGTCCCATATAAAGTAGAGGATGATGGGCATGGATGTTAGCCCAGGGCCAATCTTCCTCAGCAAAAAGAGGAGGACTGGCAACAGATGTTAGTTCAGGGCTAATATTCCTCACCCCCCCCCCCAAAAGAGAAAACATGCTATCAGAATCTTATTGGTAGCATCTACATTGAATCTTCATACGTTCAAAGCCGATATCCTTTGATGGGTTGTATGCACTTTCTTCTTTAAGAAAATCAGATTTTCCTGATGCATTAGTATGTCAGGATTTTATGCATTGCTTCTCTCTAGAAAATAATTGCCTCTTGATTCCTTCTGGCCTCTTTTCTCTTTAGGCCAACAGAACTTTTCCGGAGTTGTAATGCTCAGTCAGATCAAGGAGCCATGAACGACATGAAGCTGTGGGAAAAAGGAAGCATAAAGATGCCATTTATCAACATACCTGTTCTTGACATTAAAAAGTGCCAGCCAGAAATGTGGAAAGCAATAGCTTGTTCACTGCAGATTAAACCTTGTCATAGTAAATCCCGGGGAAGTGTTATTTGCAAGTAAGTTTCTTTCGTGACAGTGACTCTCCAGTTTTGGGTCAGACCCTCTGTGATCTCCACTCACAGCCTATCTTTAGAGTTTTCCCTCCCACCACTTCCCTTTGCTCATCATCCCCACATGTCAAATGCTTTCCCACTTTTTCCTCCTCTGCTTGAAATACTCTTCCCCCCACCTCCACTTGCCCACTGCCTGTCCTTCTTAGCCCTCTCAGATAGCAGTCATTCCTATGGAATCTTCCCAGACTGCTCGAGCTGATAGTAATTATCCATACTATGAATTTCTATAGACCTTTATTTATACTTCTCTTATGGAACTTAGTCCAAGAAACATTTATTGAGCACCCTCAATGCGCAATTCTATTTTTATATTTTAATTTGTGTATTTGTCTTATATTCTGTTAGACTTTGCTCTCCTCGAGGAGCTCATTCTTCTTTGTGCCTTTTTTCCTTGTATCCTCCTTTTTCTCCTCTGCAGGGATTGGCGTAATCGTGACACACAAGAGGGATTCTATAAATGTTTGATGAGTGAAGGAGGTAGTGACTATAGTCCTTAGGGCCTGTTCCTAGCACACATTTTGTGAGTGGTTTGCTCAGGAGACCTAGGATAAAGGAAAGCTGAAAGCTGCTATGGTGGTGAAACCAAGAGTGTTGACTCCATAGTAATCTACGTCAACTGCTCTTTAAGCATCTTTTTTCCCACAAAGCTTTTCTAAAACCAAGCCAACATCTAGCCCTTAAGTTGTTGGTGTATGGCTCGGTGCTGCTGGGCACTCCATGACTGATTGCAGATTAGTTCCACCTTAAACAGGGTCCCCATCTATTCTCTGACATGACTTGGAGATGACCTGAGTAGGGGACAGATGAGGGGTAACTACTGGGTGACAAGCAAGAGGCAACGAGTGGGAAATTTATAGACTCTTAGCTCAGAAGACTTACAGAAGAGGAGTCAAATCCCTACTGAAGACTGGCAAAATTTTAAAGTAGTGGACTTTCCGATTGTTGTAGACCAAACACTTTAGTGCTGATAACTAAAAAGATACTTAAAAAGAGAAAGGAAGGGAGTGAGGAAGGGAGGGAGGGAAGAAGGAGAAGCAAGTATGCATAAGGTCCTGAAAGGATGTATGATTTTGCAAAGAGTAAATCAGACTAGCCTGGTTTAATTTCCTTTCAAAGACAGTGAAAAGCCACCTTGATGGTAGTATCAGTAAGTATGAGCATAAAATTTGAGCAAGGCCTTCGGATCTCAGGTAAGAGAAGGTTAGGGATGTTTTGATAGCGTAATACGTTACTTACTGTTCAGCCTGAGGTCCACTATAACTCGTTCTCTTGTGCCGTCCTTGCGCCTAACCAATTGTGAAACATTGTTAAGTTCTGAGAACTCACTTTCTGGAAAGCTTCAGAAACAGAATGGATATTGACTAGACAACATGAGGAGGTTTCTCGAACACTGAATTTGTATTTTTCTTTTCAAGATCAGATTGTGTGGAGATTCTTAAGAAATGTGGGGACCAGAACAAATTCCCTGAAGACCACACAGCTGAAAGTATTTGTGAGCTTCTGTCACCTACAGATGACCTGGAGAGTTGTATACCTTTGGATACATACCTCAGTAAGTTCTTTGTTTGTTTAGATTTTAAATACGTCTCCCTTCCATCTCTGCCATTCTTGTTTGCTTTGGTTGACCATCTCTTTGAGAACATGTGGTTTAAGGATACTGTCTCAATTGCAGGCTCTTATTTGCTTGGCCTTTTCTGCCCAGGAAAGAATTGTTGTCCTAAGGTATGTAAGTGGGAGTGATTATTGTATCAGTCTGAGGAGGCAGTGAACTCTTGTCAGTCAGGAATTCTAAGCAGTGAACCAGGGGCCAGGCTTCTCATGACCAGCTCCATATCGTTGCCGTCTCCTCGCCATGATTTGACCAGAAGGTAGAATTTCCCCAGGGAGTCTTCAGCTGTTTGTCATCAGAACATCAGTGGACCTGAGCGAGGCACTGGCTTGGACTCACCCACCAAATAGGGAGTAAGGAATGATGGTCTGGGTTAGTACATGAAATTGAACTTTTCTGTCTGTGAAATACTCCTGCCAAGAGCTAGAAGAATAAGTTGGGATCTCACTGAGGGATCCTGAAGCTGAGCTTTCTGGCAGCGGGGTGACTGTGTGGTGGAAACCAGGGGATAACAAGTAGAACCCCTGCACATGCAGCAGTTAGGCTAAGGGAAGAATTTAGGCTGCCACCAGGGGGTGTTAGTGCCCTGAGCTGGCTGGAAAGGCAGACAGTGAATTCAGCTCCTACTTGCTTTGTCTTCCTGTGTCAGACAGGGTTAAGTCTGACTGCAAATAACAGGACAACAGATAGAAGTAAAAGAAAGCCCCGAAATAAACAGTCCAGGGCTGTTATGGTGGCTCCATCATCAGGAATCCAGGCTCCTTTTTCTTTCTCCACCATCCTTAGTGCTTGGCTTCCTCATCATCAGGGTGACTGTGTGTACTTGATCATCACAGCGTGGCCGCTGGAATTCTAGCCACCACATCCTAGTGTAAGGGAAAACCCCCCTAGCTGTAAGGGAAACTGGGAAAGATTATCTTGTTAGCTGTGGGCCCATTGCCACCCTAAGTAAAATTGGAGTTCTAGTAGTAAGCAGGAAGAGAAGAGCAGATGCTAGATTTGCAGCTAGTTACATCTGCCGCATTGTATCAAGACCAACAGACTATGTCCCTTAGCCTTTGTGACCAGCATAGAGAAAAAGAGAGCGTGAGACTAGAATATAGAGCTCTGTGACTCTGAGCAGATCACTTCTTTGAGCCTGAGGTTCTCTATTTGTAAAATGACTGGGCTGGTTGAGATGAACTCCAAGAACCCTCCTACTTCTATTAGCCTTAAGTCTGAGTCTGGCCTAAAATCAAGTAAGCAAAACTAATATATTCACAATCCTAGACTCTATCAGAGCTGTCAAATATATATGTAGAAGGAAATTATTTCAATGGGAGAAAAATTAAAGAAATGCTTTTGTTTGAATTTCAATACTCTGTTTAAATATCACATATGCTTTATATTAAGTGAGACTCTTCCTTGGTCATTATTTCACAAGTTAACAAATATAATCATGGGACAGGATCCTTCTTACTATAATAAGTTATGATCACTTATGGTAAAATGTGCTAAATTATCCCTCTTAGACATAAGCACCTCTTTGATCACCCTATCCAAAATATACCTGTCACTTTCTATCCCTTTATACTACTTACTACTTTTCATTGTCTGACTTTTATTTACACACACACTATTTATTGTCCATTTCCTGACAAGAATGTAAACTCTGTGTTAGAGATTTGTCTGTTTTGTTCATTACTGTATCTCCAGTACCTGGAACCTTGCCCAGTATATTGTAGGTACCCAGTAAATAAACAAGTGAATGAATGTCTGTATGTTTATGCTAAATTCGCAAGTGATCAGAGAATCTGAGTGTTTTAATGGCTCACTAGAATCAAGCCTCGCTTTATGCTCATAAGCTCTCCATTTATTCCAGACATGATTAATTCAGATCACTTACAGGCCTCTGTTACTCTTTTGGGTTGGTTAAACTGATTTGGTTTTGGTTTTGCAGGGCCAAGTACTTTAGGTAACATTGTGGAAGAAGTGACTCATCCCTGTAACCCAAGTCCTTGCCCCACTAGTGAGCTCTGTGAGGTAAACCGGAGAGGGTGTCCATCTGGAGATCCCTGCCTGCCATACTCTTGTGTTCAAGGTAAGAGGGGGATGAGTGTGGCTGTGGGATGAGTGTGGATACGTGCTGCTCGTGTTTCTTTACAGGGGTTATCTTTGGAATGAGATTGCAAGGGAATTTATTTTCTAAATTATGTTTTTCTGTAATGTTTGAGGTTTTCCCGTAAACATGTATTATTTATATAAGCAGAGAAAGACAAAGGCAGATGTAATTTTCAATAGTCATTTAGATTATAAACTAATATCAATCCAAACCCAGAATCTCATAATGAGTTGCAGGGCTCTTGACAACAAAAGAAAAGAAAACCTTGGGCCAGCTTTTTGTACTTTGTCTTCCGGGGTGTAATGTTTGAGAAAACGTACTGCATATTGTTGATGTTTTTTCTTTTCTTTCCTTTAGTATATGGAGAAATGGCATACTCAGTGGGATGTGTAATTATCTCCATAGAGATTAGTGTTGTGCCGAAATGCATATGATTTTAAGGCTGAAAAGTTTTTATCCCATAGAATTTTGATAGTCTTGGTCTCTTTGTGGATCCCTATAGAATATAGTCATGGCAACATTTTGCTTCCTTTTATCTATTTCCCAATTGAAAATGTTTGTTTATCATGTTAGAATCAACATTTTAAATATGTGTGAAGTAAAAAGGAACAAAATATTAAATTAAATAAGCATGATGTCTCAAAGGATCATCTATAATATTTGTGTAATACTGTAACATATCAGCTATAGAGTCATAAAAAATCTTGTTAAAATCAGAAATGAATGGGTTTTGCTTAAGCCCAATTAAGTATTCAACTTGTCTTTGAATTTAAGGTATGTTTATATCCTATCACTAAAAATTTTACTGACCAAGATTATTCTAAAAATACAGTCAGTTTCAAAACACCATTTTAAAAATATCTGTGATTTTTAAATATCTTCGATAATCCCAAAGAAATAAAAAACTACGTATCTTATAGCATTTTTATACTGAACTAGAGCTAACTTTGGAGTATAGGTCCATAATCACCAGCATCTCATAGAGCATGGAATTTTCATTTGAGAGGGTATGCTTTTGACCAGTGACCAAAGCAACTCCTTAGTTAGGTGAAATTCTGTTCCATAATCTTTAGTAGCCACACAGAACCTGTAAGACCTTCTGTGAGGGATATCTAATGTCATAAAACAATATAATCTCTCTTAGGTAATTTTTGTTTTACAGGTTGCAAATTGGGAGAAGCCTCTGATTTTATCGTCCGTCAAGGGACACTAATTCAGGTGCCATCATCTGCAGGGGAAGTTGGTTGTTATAAAATTTGCTCATGTGGACAAAGTGGACTCTTAGAAAACTGCATGGATATGCACTGTATAGACCTTCAGAAGTCTTGTATTGTTGGAGGAAAAAGAAAAAGTGAGTCTTGAACTATGTTTATTTGTTTTTTGCTTTTAATATGAGATTAGTTTTCTTACCTTTGTAGTAAGAACATTGGATGGATTCTCACCAGAGAGTAAAGTCTACAACTCAGACACTCAGGGCAGTATTTTTCAAACTATACTTTATAGGACGCAGCCAGCCCTGGGGGTCTAGTGGTTAAGATTCAGCACTTTCACCATCAGCCTGGGTTCTTTTCCCACTCAGGGAACCACACCACCCATCTGTCGGTTGTCATGCTGTGGCAGCTGCATGTTGCTGTGATGCTGAAAGCCATCAAGATTTCAAATACCAGCAGGGTCACCATGGTGCACAGGTTTCAGCAGAACGTCCAGACTAAGACAGATTAGGAAGAAGGACCTGACTACCCAATTCCGAATAAATTGGCCATGAAAACCCTGTGAATAGCAGCGGAGCATTGTCTGATATAGCACTGGAAGGTGAGAGGACCATGCAAAAAAGACTGGGCAGGGTTCCACTCCGCTGTACACACGGTCGCTAGGAATCCGAATCCATTCGACGGCATGAACAACAACATGGCACCTAGCGTTTATTGAACATTTGCTACGAGCCAAACTGTGCTAACACTCTCTAGTCATTTTCTCATCTAAACTCTTAACAACCTTTGAAGCAGGTACTGTTATTCCCATCTCGCACATGAGGAAACTGAGGTGTAGAGAGTCTGAGCAACCTGTCCAAGTCCACAGTTGATGGAGAGAGCTGATCCCCACAGCCCCCAGCTTCTTACAGCTAGAGACTTGGAAATGTGCAGAGGATGTCCCAGTTTGCCGTGGAATTGAAATGATCAGGACTTTAGAGGCCCTCCCATCCCCACTCACTGGATGCTAACCCTAGCATCCCTGCTCCAGAGAGTGGCCTCCACCTCTCCCTCTATGTTAAAGAAGAGTGGTGTCTGTGGCCACAAAGGTCAGAAGCCAAAGGACAGAGCCTTTCTTCTCTGATGGCCAGAACCTTGGCAGAGAAAGGCACTTCCAGGACTGAGAATCAGAGGCTGGGGAAAGCTGAGTAGTGAGGAGCTTCCTGGAAGGGTAGACAGAGTACTAAGTTACAGAAGGCTTGGGTTCCAGGTCCTGCTCTACTTCTAACTGGCTGTGTGATCTTGGGCAAGTCCCTTCTCTTGTCTGGGCCTCAGTTTCCCTCCGGTACAATGGGAGGATTCTTCTGGATGATCTAATAATCTCTTTCCTTCCCCCAGCCTGCCCTTATCCCTCCTTACACCACCCCCTGTCCAACAGGCTGTGACATTCCGGAAGCAGCCTTGAACTGAGCTTTGAAGTTCCTGGGTGGAGGTCACAACCCATCTCTGAGTTTCCTCCTGAGCTTTGGGCCCTGGGCACTAGGTCCTGATAGGGTACCTGGCCTTGTCAGGTTGGAGCCATCAGAAGGGAGAAAGGCCCTGAGCCTCTGAGAAAGCCCTCAGGGGAACCTGCATTGTGATGACCTCATTGCCTCTGTGACATCATCCTCTCTCCCACCCTTCACTCCTCCCCAATCAACTGCTCTGCAAACAACCATCAGTCTGAATCCCTGAGAAAGTCTTTTCTCTAGTACCTACTGCTGATCTTCTGCCTCAGCCAGCAAGAAGCACCATGAAATTGATATTCATCAAGAAAAACTATGACAACTTCCTGCTGCAGAAACTGAATGAACAGAGGACATGCAAAGAGTAGTGGGACATGGCCCTGACTGTGGACCACCATGTCTTCTTTGCACATCGCAGTGTGCTGGCTGCTGTCTCTCCAGCCGTGAAGAGCCTCATCTCCAGAGATGATGTGAAGACCACAATGAGCTGTTTATCACCCTTGACCCCAACTACATGAGTCCAGCCACCGTGGACCAGCTCCTGGACTGCTTCTCCAGCGGCAAGGTGGTGATCTCGGAGCAGAACGTGGAGGAGCTCCTTTGTGGGGCCCAGTATTTCAACACACCACACGTTCAAATCCACTGCAGTAACGCCCTGATTAAGTCCATTCGCCATGCCAACTGCTTGTGCTACCTCATCTTGGCTGAGATGTTTGGGCTCAAAGAGGTATCAGACTTGGCCTACTCTGGCATTCGCGACAACTTCCACTACTGGGCCAGTCCTGAGGGCTCCATGCCTGAGGGCTTCCTGTGCTGTCCACCTGTCATCTTTGGCCGCCTGCTTCAAGATGAAAGCTTGCATTTGCTCAACGAGGACCAGGCTCTCAGTGCACTCCTAAATTGAGTGTATTTCTGAAAGGATGAGTGGGGGAAGTGTTTCAAGAAGTTCTTTTATTACATCAATCTTAATGCCGTCTCCAATAAGATATTGATGTTTGTGAGCAACAAGTTGAGGAACGTGGAGAACAGCTCAGCCCATACAACCCTGATTGAGAGTGTGCTTGATGAACGAAAGCAGAGGAGGCCATCCAGCCTGCTGAGCCACCAGCGGAAAGGAGCCCTGCTTGACTTGGTGGTCATCCTAGGTGGCCAGAAGGCCCAGGGCAAGTTCAGTGATGGAGTGTTTGCCTATATCATCCAGGAGAACCTGTGGTTGAAGCTCTCAGAGATGCCCTATCAGGCAGCAGCACTTAGTGCCACCTTTGCTGGTTGATACATCTATGTCTCTGGTGCCACCAATAAGCAGATTATAGGGCTGAAGACAGCTTGGCGGTATGACATGGATGACAACTCGTGGGCCAAGTTGCCTGACCTGCCAGTTGGACTTGTCTTCCACACCGTGGTGACTTGTGGGGGGATAGTGTACTCAGTGGGTGGGAGCATTGCCCCAAGACAGTATGTCTCTGACATCTGTCGTTATGATGAGTGCAAAGAGGCCTGGTGCCTGGCAGGGAAGATGAGCATCCCTATGTATGCCACAGCCATGATCACCAAGGGTGACCGGAACCTTAACATCATCACTGGTCGGTACTTGGTGAAGGGCTACATCTCCTGGGTCAGGGTAGTGGACTGCTTTGACACCAACACTGGGGAGGTGGTCCAGAGTATCACCCTCCCCACTGAGTTCAACCATCAGCCCCTGCTCTCTTTCAATCAGGACAACATCCTCTGCATGCACAGCCACCGACACAGGGTGGTTATCAACTTGCAGAAGATCAAAGCCAAGAAGATGACCACGTCAGTGCCTCTCTTGCCCAACAGCTGCCCCCTGGATGAGTCCCATGCTATATGCTCCATCGGAGATGGCAGGGTGTTTGTATTTGGGGGTGTCACCACAGCCAGCGATGTTCAGAAAAGGGACTACACCATCAATCCAAACGCCTACCTGCTGGACAAAAAGACAAGCCGGTGGAAGACCCTGCCCCCGCCACCAGAAGCACTGGACTGTTCCGCCTGCTGTTTAGCCAAGCTACCTTGCAAGGTTCTTCAAAGAAATTAAAACAGTTTTTAAGTGGGAGAATAATTGAGTGCGTTATTTTTCACAATTTAATGAGAGAGAGAAAGATAAGAAGATGGCCTGTGGGTTCTTTCTTAGTGCTTCAGTCTGTGTTTAGCCCTGAAGGGGAGATTGTGGGCTAGGGCTGCTCCCAGTGGGTGGAAACTCAGGACTACTCTGTCACTAGAGGGATCCAAACTGAGGTTGGAATGGAGTCCCTGGTGGGTGGGACTGAGGCATCTCCCAGGCACTGGCCAAGGTCGTGTCTGGAAACCCCCTGTTCTGTCCCCTGTAGTCACCTTGCAGGCATCTGCTAGACTGATACGTAAAGCAGTTGCTTAGATCTGTGAAGCCTCAGGATCCTCCAACACACACTTCCCTCGAGTCTGCCCAGGAAGGCGGGGAGGGGCAATCCCAGGTCTGGGAGAGGAGCCTCCTGGGCTGGGAAGGGAGAAGGTGGTGTGGGCCAGGCTCAGGGGTGGGGGCAGAGGGAATGGGGGAGGCAGAGTTACTTGGCTGTTGTATTCGACCATGCAGCTGTGTGTGTTTGTGACTCATTTCTGGGGAACTTGGGGGGTTACTCACAATTGTTTCCAGAGAGCAAGGTTCATTGAGAACTTTCTCCCGGAATATG
Source organism: Ceratotherium simum simum (assembly GCF_057802395.1). NCBI lineage: Eukaryota > Metazoa > Chordata > Mammalia > Perissodactyla > Rhinocerotidae > Ceratotherium > Ceratotherium simum. Next base: position 39,764,681 of record NC_141928.1, on the reverse strand, counting down.
AGGTCTGAGGGACTGGAGGTGGAAGAGAGGTCAGTCAAGGGAGAAAAAAGAAACCTATTTCTCTATTGGAGAGAAGCTTGGGGATGAGGCGAGATGACAGGATAAGAGAGACGGGAGGTGTAGTAGTTGGGGGTGTGGACACTGGGGACAGATGGCCTGGTTCAAATACCAGTTCCATCACTTCCTGGGTCATCCTGGGCGAGTTACTCACCATCTCTGTGCCTTAGTTTCCTTATCTGTAAAAGAGGGACAATAAGAGTGCCTACCTCATAGAGTGATGGGAAGTTTAAATGAGTCAGTACATGCAAAATGCTGAGGAGAGCCCCTGGCAAATATTAAAGTGCTACAGGAGTACTTTTTTAGAAGGAAAGAAAGAGGGGTGAGGCAAGGGTCCGGGCTCTTGGGCCCTTATATTAGGTGAGGTCCCATCAAATGCTCTTTGAGACTCCCGCCTTCAAAGCCTTGGTGAGCCTGCCTCAATTCCAACTCTCTGTTTCCCTTTCAGTCATGTGTGTACTCACACTTAGTCCTCAGCAATTTAGAAGAAACTGACCACGTCCTGGAACAGCATATAGAATCCTCATTCATCCGTTCTCTCATTCATCATGAATTCACTGTCTCCTCCACTTCACACACACACACCATCACTGAGGCCTCTGTGTGCAGGTCCCTGTTCCAGGTGCTGGGGCCACAGGCGTGACACAGACAATCCATGTCCCTGGGAGGGAGTATCTGTGCCAGTGCCCTGCAACAGGAATATTATGCAAGCCACATGTGTAATTTAAATTTTCCTAGTAGTCATGTTAAAAAGGTGTAAAGAAACAGGTGAAATTAATTTTAGTAATATATTTTATTTAACCCAAGATTTTCAAAATATCATCACTGAAACAAATAATCAATGTAGACATTTATTAATGCGATACTTAACATTCTTTTTCTCATGCTAAGTCTTTGGAATCCAGTGTGTACTTTACACTTACAGCACAGCTCAGTTTGGGCTAACCACATATGCGAGGCCCCAGGAGGCTAACGGCTCTTATTAGACAAGGCAGGACACTTTACAGGTCCTCCTGGTTCAAATCTGCTTCATCCCCTTCCTTTTCCCCCTCAGTCCTGCTCACCTGCTCAGCCTTGTCTTCCTGACCTCTGTTGGCTGGCCTCTCTCTTCAAAGCCTGCCCCTCTGCCCAGGTCTTACTTTCATCCTTCTGGGCGAGGACTTTGGACTTCACAGCAGACCCTCTCTCCCCTGGAACTTCTCCCACATTTCTCACTGCTCCAACCCTGGGCAGCCCTCTCCTCTGCTCACCTCACTGCCATCTGCCGGCTGGAAGAGCAGGGTCTTACAGATTCATGCAAATAAGCCCAGCTGCCCCATCCCCACCCCACCATGCTCAGCTGACCTCTAAGTCACCTCTTACTGACTCCAGAGGCCATTCCCTACAGCTGGTTCTCCACCCTCTCAGGTGTCCCAGGGTCCCACTCTTCCCCTGTCTTCTTTCTCAGCCCCTTACCTCTCGTTCTGGCACCAGGACTCCAGAGAAATAGAGTCAGTTCATCTGAGCTCCATAAATAATCCCACGTCCACCAAAAATCTCTCTGGAGAGTGACGTCAGCATCATGGCGGAGTGAGCTTTCCCGTAAACTCTTCCCCCGATAAGATACGACAAAAGGAACAGTCATAGACCAACAACGGACTCCTAGACAGCAAAAAGGAAGATCAGAAAGATTCACACTGCTGCACATCTGAGAGTGGACGTTCTGGGGCCCCCCGAGGAAGTGGGGAGAGAGGACTCAGAACTGCTGCAGGGGTGTCATCAACATCTGAGCACCCCAGGAGAGCAGATAACAGGTGAGCGAGAAGCCCCCCACGCCAGGAAACCAGTGGGCAAAAGAGAGAGCCCCTCCCCCTCCCAGCATGCCCGATACTGAAGCTCAGCCGACCAGGCAAGACCAAGCATCTGGCCGATAGCAGCGAGCAGATGGGGGAGAGCACGGGGGCCTCAGATTACACAGCCCTTAATCCCCACATGGTGGTGGCGGGTGGAAATTGCAACCAGATATTTCCAGGATGTGGAAAAACAAAGCGAATATAGGAACCACAATGCAAAGGTACATAAAATCACCAGACCAGAAGGAAAATGACAAGCACCCAGAAACCAACCCTGAAGGCACAGAAATCCATAACCTAAATGACAGATTTCAAAATAGCTGTCATAAAAAAACTCAAATACAAGATAACACAGACAAACAATTCAATGAGATAAGGAATTTCTTCACAAAAGAGATTGAAATCATAAAGGAAAACCAATCAGTGCTGATGGAGATGAAGAACACAATGGAGGAGATAAAGGGGAGTCTGAAATCTTTAAAGAACAGAGCTGACAATATGGAGGAAAGAATTAGCATTATGGAGGATAGGAATACAGATATGCTCCAGATGGAAGAGGAGAGAGAACTAAGACTCAAAAGAAATGAAGAAAGTCTCCAAGAATTATCTGACTCTATTAGGAAATGTAACATAAGAATTATAGGTATTCCTGAGGGAGAAGAGAGGGAAAGAGGAACAGAGAGCCTATTCAAGGAAATAATAGCTGAGAACTTCCCAAATCTGGGAAAGGAGCAGGAAATACCAGTAAGTGAAGACAATAGGTCGCCTAAATACGTCAACAGACAAAGGCCCACCCCACGACATATAGTGGTAAGACTGGCTAAAGTCAATGACAAAGAAACAATATTAAGGGCAGCTAGACAAAAACAAAAAATAACGTACAAAGGAACTCCCATCAGGCTCTCGGCATATTTCTCAACAGAAACGTTACACAGGCTAGGAGAGACTGGAGTGATATATTCAAAATACTGAAAGACAAAAACTTTCAGCCAAGAATACTCTATCCAGCAAAAATAGCCTTCAAATATGATGAAGAAATAGTAACTTTCCCAGATAAACAAAAGCTAAGGCAGTTCATGGCCACAAGACCCCCACTACAAGAAATACTGAAGAAGCCCCTCAGGCCTGAAAAAAGAAGAGAAAGGAAATACAAAGCTTGGAGCAAGGAGAAAAATAGGTAGACAAAATCAGAAAAATAGTAGATCTTTACTGGAATAGGTTAGTAAACACTTAAATACCAAAATCAAAGATCAAAGGAAGGAAATCACCAAAAATAAATTTAACCTCATCACTGTAAACAAATACCCACAACACAAGATAGAATAAGGTATAACAAGAACAAACTTAGAAGGGGAAGAGGAAAGAGATTGAATTCACTTAGTATAAGGAAATAAGAGGCCATCAGATAATGGACTATCTCACACACAAGATGTTTTATACAAACCTCAAGGTAACCACTAAACAAATAATCAAAACAAAATCACATATGATAAACAAAGAGAAAACTAGAAGAGTCATAAGACAGAACAACCAAACTGAATTGGCAGTCCGAAACAAATGGGACAAGAAACAAAGCAAATGCAAAAGAACTGGAAAATAAGTGACAAAACAGCAACATTAAGCCCTCATATATCAATAATTACCCTAAATGTAAATGGATTGAACTCTCCAATCAAAAGATACAGAGTGGCAGGATGGATTAAAAAGCAAGACCCAACAATATGCTGCCTCCACGAAACACATCTCAGCTCTAAAGACGAGCACAGGCTCAGTGAAAGGATGGAAGACAATACTCCAAGCTAATGGCAAACAAAAGAAAGCCGGTGTTGCCATACTCATATCAGACAAAGTAGACTTCAAGATGAAACAGGTTAAGAGAGACAAAGAAGGGCAATATATGATAAAAGGGACACTCAACCAAGAAGACATATCAATTATAAATATATATGCACCCAACATAGGAGCACCAAAGCACATAAAGCAACTATTAACAAACCTAAAAGGAGACATTAACAAAACACAGTAAGAGTAGGGGATCTTAGTACCCCACTTACACCAATGGATAGATCATCCAGACAAAAAGTCAACAAAGAAACAGTGGACTTAAATGAAAAACTGGACGAGATGGACCTAGTAGACGTACACAGAGCACTCCATCCAAAAACAGCTGACTACACATTCTTCTCAAGCGCACATGGAACATTCTCAAGGATAGACCACATGTTGGGAAAGAAAGCAAGCCTCAATAAATTTAAGAAGATTGAAATCATAACAAGCATCTTTTCAGACCATAATGCTATGAAACTGGAAATGAACTACAAGAAAAAAACTGGGAAAGTGACAAAAATGTGGAGACTAAACAACATGCTACTGAACAACCAATGGATCATTGATGAAATTAAAGGAGAAATCAAAAAATATCTGGAAACCAACGAAAAAATATGCCGTACCAAATCATATGGGATGCAGCAAAAGCGGTCCTGAGAGGGAAACTCATAGCGATACAAGCCCACCTTAACAAACAAGAAAAAGCCCAAATAAGCAACCTTAAATTACACCTAACAGACCTGGAAAAAGAAGAACAAACAAAGCCCAAAGTCAGCAGAAGGAGAGAAATAATAAAAATCAGAGCAGAAATAAATGAAATTGAGACCAAAATAACAGTAGAAAGGATCAATGAAACAAAGAGTTGGTTCTTCGAGAAGATAAACAAAATTGACAAACCCTTAGCCAGGCTTACTAAGAGAAAAAGAGAAAAGGCTCAAATAAATAAAATTAGAAATGAAATAGGAGAAATTACAACGCATACCACAGAAATACAAAGGATTATAAGAGAATACTATGAGAAATTATATGCCAACACATTGGACAATCTAGAAGAAATGGATAAATTCTTAGACTCATACAACCTCCCAAAACTGAACCAAGAAGAAATGGAGAATCTGAATAGACCAATCACAAGTAAAGAGATTGAAACAGTAAACAAAAACCTCTCAAAAAATAGAAGTACAGGAACAGATGGCTTCTGCAGTGAATTTTACCAAACATTCAAAGAAGATTTGATACCCCATCCTTCTCAAATAGTCCAAGAAATATAGGAAGGTGGAACACTTTCTAATTCATTCTAGGAGGCCAACTTCACCCTGATACCAAAGCCAGACAAAGACAATACAAAGAAGGAATATTACAGACCAATATTGCTGATGAACATATATGCAAAAATCCTCAACAAAATATTGGCAAACCAAATACAGCAATACATTAAAAAGATGATACACCATGATCAAGTTGGATTTTTACCAGGGACGCCAGGATGGTTCAACATCTGCAAATCAATCAACGTGATACACCACATCAACAAAACAAAGAATAAAAACCACATGGTCATCTCAATAGATGCAGAGAAGGCATTTGACAAGATCCAACATCTATTTATGATAAAAACTCTCAACAAAATGGGTATAGAAGGAAAGTACCTCAACATAATAAAGGTTGTTTATGACAAACCCACAGCCAACATCATACTTAATGGGGAAAGGCTGAAAGCCATCCCTCTGAGAACAGGAATGAAACAAGGCTCCCCACTCTCACCACTCCTATTCAACATAGTACTGGAGGTTTTGGCCAGAGCAATTAGGCAAGAAAAAGGAATAACAGGAATCCAAATAGGCAAGAAAGAAGTGAAACTCTCACTATTTGCAGACGACATGATTTTATATATAGAAAACCCTAAAGAATCCATTGGAAAACTATTAGAAATAATCAACAACTACAGCAAAGTGGCAGGGTACAAAGTCAACATCCAAAAATCAGTTGCATTTCTGTATGCTAATAACGAACTAACAGAAAGAGAGCTCAAAAAGATAATACCATTTACAATTGCATCAGAAAGAATAAAATATCTAGGAATAAATCTTACCAAGGAGGTGAAAGACCTATGCAATGAAAACTACAAGACATTATTGAAAGAAATCGATGATGATGTAAAGAAACGGAAAGACATCCCATGCACGTGGATTGGAAGAATAAACATAGTTGAAATGTCTATATTACCTAAAGCAACATACAGATTCAATGCAATCCCAATCAGCATCCCAATGACATTCTTCACGGAAATAGAAAAAAGAATACTAAAATTCCATATGGGGCAACAAAAGACCCTGAATAGCTAAAGCAATCCTAAGAAAAAAGAACAAAGCAGGAGGCATCACAATCCCTGACTTCAAAACATACTACAAAGCAATAGTAATCAAAACAGCATGGTACTAGTACAAAAACAGATACACAGATCAATAGAACAGAATTGAAAGCCCAGAAATAAAACCACACATATACGGACAGCTAATTTTCGACAAAGGAGCTAAAAACATACAATGGAGAAAGAAAGTCTCTTCAATAAACGGTGTTGGGAAAACTGGACAGCCACATGCAAAAGAATGAAAGTAGACCATCTGCTATCGCCATTCACAAAAATTAACTCAAAATGGATCAAAGACCTGAAGGTGAGACCTGAAACTATAAAATTCGTAGAAGAAAATATAGGGAACCCACTATTTGACATTGGTCATAAAGGAATCTTTTCGGATGACATGCCTACCCAGACTAGGGAAACTAAAGAAAAAATAAGCAAGTAGGACTTTATCAGATTAAGGAGCTTCTACAAGACAAAGGAAACCAGAATCAAGATGAACAGACAACCCACCAGCTGGGAGAAAATATTTGCAAAACATATATCTGACAAGGGGTTAATCTCCATAATATATGAAGAACTCACACAACTGAACAACACAAAAAACAACCTGGTCAAAAAATGGGCAGAGGAAATGAACAGACACTTCTCCAAAGAAGATATACAGATGGCCAATAGGCACATGAAAAGATGTTCAACATCACTAATCATCAGGGAAATGCAAATCAAAACAACACTAAGATATCACCTCATGCCCGCTAGAATGGCTACAATCACCAAGACAAAAAACAGCAGATGTTGGAGAGGATGTGGAGAAACAGGAACCCTCATACACACCTGGTGGGAATGCAGACTGGTGCAGCCTATATGGCAAACGCTATGGAGATTCCTCAAAGAATTAAAAATAGAAATACTCTATAATCCAGCTATGCCACTACTGGGTACTGGGAATCTATCCAACGAACCTGAAATCAACAATCCAAAGAGACTTATGCAAACCTATGTTCATTGCAGCATTATTCACTATAGCCAAGAAGTGAAAGCAACCCAAGTGTCCCTCGACTGATGATTGGATGAAGAAGATGTGGTATGTATATACAATGGAATACTACTCAGCCATATAAAAAGACAAAATTGTCCCATTTGCAACAACATGGATTGGCCTGGAGGGTATTATGTTAAGTGAAATAAGCCAGAAAGAGAAAGACAAACACTGTATGATCTCACTCATATGTGGAATATAAACCAACACATGGACAGAGAAAACTGTACTGTGGTTACCAGGGGCAGTGGGGGTAGAGGGTGGGCACAAGGGGTGAAGGGGGACACATATATGTTGATGGACAAACAAAAATGTACGACCAAAAATTTCACAATGTTATAAACTATTAAAACATCAATAAAAAAATTTTTAAAAAATCTCTGCAGAGCTTCTGCTCTTGAGCACCTCAGAGGAAGAGCAGTCTGTCCACGATTCAAAGCTGATGCCTCCCTGTGTCTTCAGCCTGTCCCCTCACAACTTCTCAGACTCCACAGTTCCCTCTCTCTCCACATCCCCTTGCTCAGTTCTTCTCTTCATCCCACAAATATTCTCAAGTTTCTCCGATCCTGAAAGTAAATGCTCCTCTGCCCTGAGGTCTGCCTCTTGCTGTCTGCACATCTCTTTCCTCAGTGGAGCTTCCTACAAGTTGTCTCTGCTCTCTGGCTCCAGATCAACCTCTGTTCCCACCAGGCCACCAGAGTGTCTCCTGACAACTCTGTCCTCTCTGTCCTTTTCTCAGCATACTGGGATCATAATTTGATATATTAGCTGATGTGATCCTCCTTCCTTCTTCCTTCGTAAGCTCTTCCCATGTGAAAATTAGACCATGAGGCTGAAGCATTCAGGGCTTGTCACCTCGAGGAGGCTGGCTCACTGAATGGAGGAGTCAGAGTCAAATTCTTGGCATTGCTGCTAGGGAAGCTTGGTCAATTCATAGCAGAGATTATGGTCTTGAAATACAAAGTTTTGAACTACAGCTCAGATCTTCACACTGGGTACCTGAAGGCCTTCCAAGGAAAGTTCAGACTTGCATGGTTTTAAGGGAATCAGTTTCCAGATACTCAACTTTTTCCCTAAAATTGATCTACCTGAGAGTATACCTAGAGATTTCATTGTAGTTCTCTTTTCCCACTTTCCCTTTCAAAGTTATCTTTCAAACACTTCACACACAGACACAGAGCAAACTTTACCCATCCACAATCTTCCTAGGATGCATTGCCCCAGGATGCCACGTAAGAGTATAAATGTGTCAGTGAGGCTCCAGTGAAGCCTCCTTTCATGAAGACATCAGTATCCAAAGAAGAGTTTGTTGTGTTTTTCTGTCTTATCTATGCAGTGTTTCTGTTAAAGTATGGAGTCTGGTGTTAAAAACGGGGGTATTTTGGTCCAAGTTGGGTTGTTCAGAAATGTTAAATACCATGATGAATGATGGTATATTTTTAAAAGCCTTATTGAGATAATTCACATACCATATAATTCAGCCATTGAACGTGTACAATTCAGTGTCTTTTAGTATATTCTTAGAGTTGTACAATCATTACCACAATAAATTTTAGAACATTCTCTTTACCCCGAAAAGAAACCTTGTACCCCTTAGCTGTCACCCTCTAACCCCCTCATCTTCCCAGCCCTACACAGCAACTAATCTACTCTCCATCTCTCTGGATCAGCCTATTCTAGACATTTCGTATAAATGCAATCATATAATATGTGTGCTTTTATGTGGCTTCCTTCACTTAGCATAATACTTTCAAGGTTCATCCGTGTCGTAGCATGTGCCGGTACTTCATTCCTTTTTATGCGTAAATAATATCCCATAGTGTGGATGTACTACCTTTTATTTATCAGTTTGTCAGTTGATGGACATTTGGGTTGTTTCCACTTCTCAGCTATTATGAATAATGATCTATGAACATTCGTGTACAAGTTTTTGTGTTCGCATATGTTTTCATTTCTCTTGGGTATATACCTAGGAGTAGAATTGTTGGCTCAAATGGTAACTCTATGTTTAGCCATTTGAGGAACTGCCAGACTGTTTCCCAAAGCAGCTGCATCATTTTACATTCCCACCTGCAATGTAGGAGAGTTCCAATTTCTCTACATCCTCACCAACACTTCTTACTGTCTTTCCAAATACAGTCATCCCAGTGGGAGGAAGTGGCATCTCATTGTGGTTTGATTTGCATTTCCCCGCTGGCTAATGATGTTGAGCACCTTTTCATGAGCTTATTTTTTATGCCAGTTGTTTAATAACCTAGCCTCTTCCCTGCCCAACTGTTACCAGCGAAAGTATTCCTTCTGAGGAAGAGCTCTGTGAGGACAAAACCAAGAGAGCCTGGCTCAGAAATATTGACGGTCATAGTGCATTATTTCATTCAGGCCATGGAATCATGACAAGCCTCTCTGCCTTCCTACCTCTCCATCTATCTTAGAATTAGAATATTCAAGTTTTGTTGCAAGTATGTTAGAAATATCCCCTACCAAGCATGTCCTCTCTGCATTTTCACCTCTCTCATAATGAGAAAGAGCTCCCCTTCTCCTGTGTCCAGGTGCCTATTTTGTACCATTTAAAGGATGACATAAAAAGTTCCACATTTACTTCCAAAAGGGCAGTGTTACATCTTTGAACAAAAGTAAATATATCACATGTAGGTTACAACACTTATTCAGCCTTGTAAGGAAATATTTTAAACCTTTTTTATTATGAATATAACACACATAAAAAATGACCATACAGGGGCTGGCCCTGTGGCATAGTGGTTAAGTTTGGTGCATCCACTTAGGGGGCCCAGGTTCGCAGGTTCGGATCCAAAGTGTGGGCCTTCACCACTTGTTAGCCACACTGGGCTGGCGACCCACATATAAAGTAGGGGAAGATTGGCACAGATGTTAACTAAGGGGCTAATCTTCCTCAGCAAAAAAAGAAAAAGAGACCATACATAATTGTGTAGCTTAAGGAATTATTGTAAATATTGTAAATATCCACATAAGCACTATTGAGTTCAAGAAATAGAACATTGCCAACACTTCTAAAATCTCCTGTGCGGTCCCTTCCTGGGTATAATCCCTTCTCTACCCTCTGACCTTTACAATAATATGTTCCTGGCACTTTTTGTGTAGTTTTACCATTTAAGTAGGCATTTTGAATATAGAGATTAGTTCGTCCTGTTTTTGAAGTTTACATAAGAGAATTTGGTATGAATTGTGTCTGGCTTCTTTCACTCAAAATTTTGTTTTCACAATTTTTCCATGTTGTTGTATGTAGGTGTAGTTGTTTCCATTCCTCTTCTGTATAGTGTTCTGTCATAGGAATGTGTCATTTTATTTATCCCGTATCCTGTTGAAGGACACCTGGGTTGTTTCCAATTTGGGCAAGGACAAATAATGCTATTCTTGTGAATATCTTGGTGCACCGTGCACTCAAGTTTATCTAGGGCATATACTTGGGAGTGGAATTGCTGTCTTCATTGCTAGATAATGCCAGACTAATTTGCAAAGTGATAATGCCAATTCCCATTGCCATCAGCAATATACGAGAAGTCCTGTTGCTCTACATGCTTGCCAATACTTGGTATTGTCTGACTTCTTCTGTGTGGTTTTAATTTGTATTCTCTTGATTGATAGTTAGGTTAAGCATCTTTTCATGTTTATTGGCCATTTGGATTTCCTTTTGTGAAATCTTTTCTTTTTTTTTCTATTTGATTGACTGTCCTCTCTTATTGACTTGTTGGAATTCTTAATATATTCTGGATGTGAGCCTGTTATCAGTTACACATGTGGAAAATACCTTCTCCCACTCTGTGGCTTGCCTTTTTGTAACCAAACTCAGTGGGTTCGTCTCTTGGTGAGTGCAGAGCTGAAAAGCAACCAAGGCGAAGTAGGTGAAGAAAAGGTTTATTGCTGGCACAAGCAATGGAGAACACTGGGAGCTCTCCCAAACGCAGGGTCTCCCACAGCTCAGTGCTGGTGGAGACTTTATACACAAGAGAACAGAGGATAACAGGATTATTTTTAACGACTGTGTAACAACTGTGCTCATTCAGGGGGTATGCACAGCAGGTAAACATGCTATTACATACATCTCATGATCTGAAAATGGCTGCTTGGACCCTCCCAGAGAGAAGAATTTAAGATGCTAATAAGTTTAAGGTAACTTTCGGATGCTTGGAGCTGGAACATTTTGCAGGGGTCTTGCTGCAAACGTGTAAGTTTCTCTTCAAGACAGCAACATCTGCAAAGGGGGGACATGAATTTCTGCAAAACAGAACACATAGTTTCTTCTGTCTGAGAAAGTTTGACAGGCCATGTTAGTTACTGATCAGATACTCAGTAACACTTTCTTTGCCTGGTTCCTTGGTCACATTTTCACTCTTAATGGTATATTTTAATTTTAATTAGTCCAATTTGTCTTTTCCTTTTTGGTTAATGCTCTTTGATACTTGAAGAAATCTTCTCTACTCAGAGGTCAGGAATTTCCCTTATGCATATATAATTGTCCCAGCACCAATTTTCCCACTTCTCGGCAGTGCCATCTTTGATGTAAATCACATGTCCGTACACAGGTGGATGTGTTCGTGAGCTCTCTTATTCCATTGGTCTGTCTGAGCTATGCCAACACCACAGGCTCCGTTACTATAGCTTTAGCATCGCCTGTACAGTTTAGAATTAGTTTGTCAAGATCTACAAAAAACCTGTTGGGATTTTGGTTGTGATTGCACTGAATTTATAGACCAATTTAGGGAAATTTCATTGATTTACAATATCAATTTTTAAAACTTCATGGACATGGTATATCTTTCCATTTTGGGGAGTCTTCTTTAATTTCTCTTAAAGTTTTATACTTTACTCTGTAGTTTTATGCTTGACTCACACAACTTTTGTTAGATTTATTCCTAGGTACTTGACATTTTAGAATTTTATATATATATATTGAATTTGATTTTAGCAAATTGTAGCAGATCTTTAGATATTCTGGATGTGAACCCATTATCGGTTGTACATGTGGTAAATATCTTTACTCCACTCAAAGGAATCATTGCTGTAAATGTAAAATGTGAAACTATAAAACTTCTAGAGGAAAACATAGAGAAAATCTTTGCAATCTGGGGCTAAGCAAAGATTTCTTAGCTATGACACCAAAAGCATGATCCATTAAAAAATTGATAAATTGGATCTCATCAAAATGAAAAACTTTGCTATGGGAAAGGCACTGTTAAGAGGATGAAAGGACAAGCCACAGATTTAAGAAAATATTTGCAAATCACCTATCTGGCAAAGGACTTGTATCCAGAATATGTAAAGAACTTTCTAATAATTTATTGTAGATATTTCCATACTTTCCATATACACAATTATATCATGAATACACAATGACTTCTTTTTTTCTTTATGGAGGTTTCCTCTTTTCCAAATTTACTGAGTTTTTATCATGATAGATATTGAATGTTATGCATCTATTGAAATGAGCATGTTTTCTCCTTTAATCTATTAATAGGACAAGTCACTTTTATTAATTTGTCAATGTAAAACCCTCCATCCATTCTTGGGATAAACCTGACTTTGCTATGGCGTATTAATATTTTATGTAAATGTATAATATATATTTTTTATATATATAATTATTAGACTCAGTAATTATATAATTCCTTTAAAATATTAGTGGATTCCATTTGCTATATATTGTTATGGGTTTTTTTTAGAATTTTTTTTTTTTTTTTTTTGGAGGGAAGGATTTGCCCTGAGTTAACGTCTGTTGCCAATCTTCCTCTTTTTTTTTTTTTTTCATCCTCCCCAAAGCCCCAGTACATGGTTGTATACCCTAGTTGTAAGTTGTTCTAATTCTTCTATGTGAGTGGCCGCTGCAGCATGGCAACTGGCAGACGGGTGGTGTGGTTCCGCGACCAGGAAGTAAACCTGGGCTGCCAAAGCCATGAGCGTCAAACTTTAACCACTAGGCCATCAGGGCTGGCTCTCAGTTAGGTTTTTGTTTGTAAAATTATTAGATGGAGGTATTATGAATGGTATTTTTTAAATATTAGTTTCTAAATGCATTCCTAGTACTGTAGGAATTTCTGTATAGTACATAGAAATATGATTGTTTTTTGTGTGTTTATCATGTACCTTGCAACTTTGCTAAACTCACTTATTAATTTTAGGAGTTTTTTGGGTAGATTTCTTGAACTTTTCTGTGTAGACAATCCTGTCATCTGCAAATAGGGACAGTTTCATTTCTTCCTCTATTGCTCTTCTTTTCCAGTTTCTTAAGGTGGAAACTTATTTACTTGAGACCTTTCTTCTTTTATAATATAAGCATTTAATACTATAAATTTTACTCTGAAAATGACTTAAACTACATCTCACAAAATTTATATTTGTGTTTTCATTCATTCAGTTCAAAATATTTTCTAATTTCCCTCGAGACTTCCTCTTTGACTCGTGGATCATTTAGAAGTGTTTCGTATAATTTCCAAAGGTTTGGAATTTTCCTCATATCTTTCTATTGGTGATATCTACTTTAATTCTGTTGTGGACAGAGAGCATACCTTGTACTTTTTTCCAATTCTTTTAAATTTGTTAAGGTTTGTTTTATGACCCAGGACATGGTCTATCTTGGTGAATGTCCCTCTGTGCACTGGAAAAAACTGTACATTTGGCAATTGTTGGATAGAGTGTCCTGTAAATGCCATTTAGGTCCAGTTGGTTGATGGTGCTCTTCATTTCTTCTATATCCTTATTGATTTTCTTTCTACAAATTCTATAGAATTCTGTGAGAGGAGTGTTGAAGTCCCCAAATATAATTGTGGATTTGTGTGTTTCTCCTTTCTGTTCTGTCAGTTTTTCCTTCATGTATGTTGAGGTCATTCTTGTTACTTACACACTTATTTAGGATTGTAATTTTCTTGGTAAATTGACCCTTTTTTCATTGTGTAATACACATCTTAATCCCTTGTAATTTTCCTTGCTTTGAGTCTACTCTGAGTGCACGGTGTGTCTTTTTTCATCCTTTTACTTTGAACCTATCTGTATCATTATATTTGAAGTGAGTTTCTTGTAGACAGAATATAATTGGTTCATGTCTTGTTATTCATTCTGACAACATCTGATCTTTTTATTGGTGTGTTTTAAACAGTTACATTTAATGCAATTACTGTTAATGTTTGGACTTAGGTCTACCATTTTATTATTTGTTTTCCATTTTTCCCCTCTTTTTCATTCCTCTGCCCTCTTTTCTGCCTTCTTTCGGGTTATTTGTATATTTTTTAGTGTTCCATTATAATTTATTGTATTTTGACTATATCTCTTTGTATAAAGTCTTTAGTGGTTGTTCTTGGGATTACAATATACATACTGAACTTTGTAGTCTGTTTAAAATTAATAGTTGACTACTTTGAGTGGAATATAAAATCCTTACTGCCATCTCAGTCCCTTTACCCTCCCCTTCATATGATAGTTGGCTTATATATTACATCTACACACGAAAATCCCAGCAGACACTGTTACATTTTTTTGCCTTCAAACATCAAGCATATTTTAAAGAACTCAAGAGAAAAAGAATAGTCCATTATATGTGCCCAGATATTTGTCATTTCTGTTGCTCCTCTTTCTTTCCTGATGTTCCAGGTGTCCATTTTCTGTCATTTCCCTTCTCTGAAAAACTTCCTTTAGCAACTGTCTTAGAGCATGTCGGCTGGCCCTGAGTTCTCTTAGTTTTCCTTCTTCTGAGAGTGTCTTTATTTCATCTTCATTACTGGAGGTTATTTTCGTGGGATATAAAATTATGGCTCCATAGTTCTTTTTTTCAGCACCTTAAAAATGTTGTGCCACCTCCGTCTGACCTTCATGGTTTCTGATGAGAATTCAGCATTCATTCAAATCATTGTTTCTTTGTCAGTAACAAGTTATTTTTGTCTGGCCACTGAAGAATTTTTTATTTTCTGTACTTTTCAGCAGTATTATTATGTGTTTGGGTATAAATTCCATTACCTTCACCTTGTTTGGGGTTCACTGAGCTTTTTGAATCTGTAGATTTCTCTCTTTCGGCAAATTTGGGAAGTTTTCAGCTGTTATTCCTTCAGATGTTTTTCTGACTCTGCAGTCTTTCTCCTCTCTTTCTGGAAGAGCAATGGAACAAATGTTGGACTTTTTTTTTTATTGTTCCACAGGTCCCTGGGGCTCTTTTCATTATATTTTCCTCACTGTTGTTCAGACTAATTTCTACGAATCAATCTTTTTGTTCACTGACTCTTACCTCTGTCATCTCCATTCTCCTTTGAGGTCTATCCAGTGAGTTTTTAATTTCTAGTTTATTTTATTTTCAAGTTCTAATGTTTCCATTTTGTTATTCTTTATTTTTCCCATTTCCTTACTGAAACTTTCTAGTTTTCCATTTGTTCCAAGGGTGTTTACAATGATTTGTTAGAGCATTTTTATAATAGCTGCTTACAGTCTTTGTCAGATAATCCCAAAATCTGAGTCATCTCGGTACTGACGTGTGTTAATTATCTTTTTGTTTGTGAGTTGAGATTTTTATAGTTCTTCATATGCGAAGTAATTCTAGATTAAATCTTACACATTTTGAATATTATGCTATGAGATTCTGGACTGTGGCTCTTGATGAAATCCTATAAAGAATGTTGATATTTTTGTATTAGTATGCAATTGACCAGATTAGGTTCAGTCTGTAAGTTCCAACTGACCTTTTGTGGGCTGTGGTTAGAATTTCATTTCAATTTTCAGACTTTGCAACGGTATTCAGATCTGTCCCATGTGTGCGCCAGCCAGTGGCCATTCTGGGACATGGATGATGGTAAATCCAGTTCTTCAAGTCTTGTGTATGTGGATTAAGACCAGATCAACCTAAGTACTGCTCAGGGCTGATACCAGGAGAGTGTGAACAATTTTATGGGGTCCCTTTCCCAAGCTTCTCCCTCTCTGTGATTTCCTTTGTCCTATTCAGTTCCCTGGGGCTCCTCTTTTTGGTTCTCCAGCCGGAAAGCTAGAAGTTTACTTAGCCCACTCTGCCATGCATTTCATAGCCATGCCATGTCTGAGGCCAAGTGGCAGGAGGACCAGAAGATAAAAAATGGTGAACTCATTGCCAGTTCAGCACTTCATAGTTTGGTCGTCTTCCTCAATTCTGCTGCCACTGTCTACTATTCAGAGTCCTCATATAGCTTTTGCTCGATGCATTCTGGCTAAGTTTAGTAGCTGCATTCAGTGGGAAAGACCAGGAGGAATGTGCTTACTCCATCTTACTCCCATTCGCGGTTTTTTAAACTATATTCATCAATGTCTTTGCCTGTTATTTTCCTTTCTTTCACTGTCTTTATTGGGTTTTGTATTAAGGTTATGCTTCCCATAAAATGAGTTGAGGAGTGTATCCTTTTTTAAAATTCTCTGGAAGAATTTATGAAGACTAGAATTTTCACTAATGATGCCAATGGAGTTTTATTTGTGGGATAGTTTTTAATTTATTAAATTGTTTTTACTAGTTATAGGAATATTCAATGCTATTTCTCTTTATGTTATTTTTAAGTTGTACTTTGCTAGGAATTTCTCTATTTCATTTAAATTTTGAAAGTTATTAATATACAATTGTGTATCCTCTTGTGATCTGTTTTTTAAAAATTTTTTGTTTATTGCAGTAACATTGGTTTATAACATTGTATAAATTTCAGGTGTACGACATTATACTTCTATTTCTGCATAGATTACATCATGTTCACCACCCAAATACTAATTACAACCCATCACCACACACATGTGCTGAATTATCCCTTTCACCCTCCTCCCTCACCCCTTCCCCTCTGGTCACCACCAATCCAATCTCTGTCTCTATGTGTTTGTTTGTTGTTGTTATTATCTACTGCTTAATGAGTGAGATCATACGGTATTTGACCTTCTCTCTCTGACTTATTTCACTTTGCATGATACCCTCAATGTCCATCCATGTTGTCACAAATGGCTGGATTTCATCGTTTCTTATTGCTGAGTAGTATTCCATTGTGTATATATATAACATCTTCTTTATCCACTCTCCCATGATGGGCACTTAGGTTGCTTCCAAGTGCCCAAGAAGAGCACTGCAAGGAACACAGGGGTGCATGTATCTTTATGCATTGGTGTTTTCAAGTTCTTTGGATAAATACCCAGCAGTGGAATAGCTGGATCATATGGTAGTTCTATCCTTGATTTTTTGACGAATCTCCATACTGCTTTCCATAGTGGTTGCACCAGTTTGCACTCCCATCAGCAGTGTATGAGAGTTCCCTTCTCTCCACATCCTCTCCAACACATGTTGTTTCCTGTCTTGTTAATTATAGCCATTTTGACGGGCGTGAGGTGATATCTCATTGTAGTTTTGATTTGCATTTCCCTGCTAGTTAATGATGTTGAACATCTTTTCATGTGCCTGTTGGCGATCTGTATATCTTCTTTGGAGAAATATCTGTTCAGGTCTTTTGCCCATTTTTTAATTGGGTTGTTAGCTTTTTTGTTGTTGAGATGCACGAGTTCTTTATGTATTTTGGAGATTAAGCCCTTATCAGATGTATGGTTTGCAAATATCTTCTCCCAATTGGTAAGTTGTCTTTTCATTTTGTTGATGGTTTCCTTTGCTGTGCAGAAGCTTTTTAGTTTGATGTAGTCCCATTTGTTTATTTTTTCTATTGTTTCTCTTGCCCGGTCAGACATGGTGCTTGAAAATATGTTGCTAAGACCGATGTCGAAGACTGTACTGCCTATGTTTTCTTCTAGAAGTTTCATAGTTTCAGGTCTTACATTCAAGTCTTTAATCCATTTTGAGTTAATTATGGTATATGGTGTATGGTGTAAGGTAAGGGTCTATTTTCATTTATTTGCATGTGGCTGTCCAGTTTTCCCAGCACCATTTGTTGAAGAGACTTTCTTTTCTCCATTGTATGTTCTTGGCTCCTCTGTCAAAGATTAGCTCTCCATAGATGTGTGGGTTGATTTCTGGGCTTTTGATTCTATTCCATTGATCTGTGTGTCTGTTTTTGTGCCAGTAAAATGCTGTTTTGATTACTATAGCTTTGCAGTATATTTTGAAATCAGGGAGTGTGATACCTCCAGCTTTGTTCCTTTTTTATCAGGATTCCTTTACCTATTCGGGGTCTTTTGTTGTTCCGTATAAATTTTAGGATTCTTTGTTCTATTTCTGTGAAAAATGTTGTTGGAACTTTGATAGGGATTGCACTGAAAATATAGATTGCCTTAGGAAGTATGGACATCTTAACTATGTTAATTCTTCCAATCCAAGAGCACGGAATATCTTTCCATTTCTTTGTGTCTTCTTCAATTTCTTTCAGCAATGTTTTATAGTTTTCAGCGTACAGATCTTTCACCTCTTTGGTTAAGTTTCTTCCTAGGTATTTTATTCTTTTTGTTACAATTGTAAATGGCATTGTATTCTTAATTTCTCTTTCTGCTACTTCGTTGTTAGTGTATAGAAATGCAACTGATTTTTGTATGTTGATTTTGTATCCTGCAACTTTACCGTATTCGTTTATTACTTGTAAAAGTTTTCTGGTGGATTCTTTAGGGTTTTCTATATATAAAATCATGTCATCTGCAAATAATGAGAGTTTCCCTTCTTCTTTTCCAATTTAGATCCCTTTTATTTCTTTTTCTTGCCTGATTGCTCTGGCTAGGACTTCCAGTACTATGTTAAATAGGAGTGGTGAGAGTGGGCATCCTTGTCAGGGTTCCTGTTCCTAGACGGATAGCTTTCAGGTTTTCACCATTGAGGGTGATATTAGCTGTGAGTTTGTCATATATGGCCTTTATTATGTTGAGGTACTTTCCTTCTATACCCATTTTATTCCGAGTTTTTATCATAAATGAATGCTGTATCTTGTCAAATGCTTTCTCTGCATCTATTGAGATGATCATGTGATTTTTATTCTTCTTTTTATTAATGTGGTGTATTACGTTGATTGATTTGCAAATGTTGAACCATCCCTGAATACCTGGAATAAATCCCACTTGATCATGGTGTATAATCTTTTTAATGTATTGTTGTATGCAATTTGCTAGTATTTTGTTGAGGGTTTTTGCATCAATGTTCATCAGTGATATTGGCCTGTAATTTTCTTTTTTTGTGTTGTCCTTGTCTGGTTTTGGTATCAGGGTAATGTCAGCTTCGTAGAATGAGTTAGGGAGCTTCCCCGCTCCTCAACTTTTTGGGAAAGTTTGAGAAGGATAGGTATTAAGTCTTCTTTGAATGTTTGGTAGAAGTCACCAATGAAGCCGTCTGGTCCTGGACTCTTATTTTGGGGGAGGTTTTTGATTGCTGTTTCAATCTCCTTACTGGTGATTAGTCTATTCAAATTCTCTACTTCTTCTTGATCCAGTTTTGGAAGGATGTATGATTCTAAGATTTTATCCATTTATTCCAGATTGTCAAATTTGTTGGCATATAGCTTTTCATAGTATTCTCTTATAATCTTTTGTATTTCTGAAGTGTCTGTTGTAATTTCTCTTCTTTCATTTCTCATTTTACTTATTTGAGCCTTCTCTCTTTTTTTCTTGGTGAGTCCTAGCTAAAGGTTTGTCAATTTTGGTTATCTTTTCAAAGAACCACCTCTTGGTTTTATTAATTTTTTCTATTGTTTTTTTAGTCTCTATTTCATTTATTTCTGCTCTGATTTTTATTTCCATTCTTCTACTGATTTGGGGCTTTGTTTGTTCTTCTTTTTCCAGTTCCTTTAGGTGCATTGTTAGATTGTTTATTTGAGATTTTTCTTGTTTGTTGAGATAGCCCTGTATTGCTATAATGTTCCCTCTTACAACTGCTTTTGCTGTATCCCATAAATTCTGGTATGTCGTATTTTCATTTTCATTTGTTCCCAGGTATTTTTTGATTTCTCCTTTGATTTCTTCATTGACCCAATTGTTGTTCAGTAGCATTTTGTTTAATCACCACGTGTTTGTGGCTTTTCTGATTTTCTTCCTATAGTTGATTTCTAGTTTCATACCATTGTGGTCAGAAAAGATGCTTGGTATTATTTCAATCTTCTTAAATTTATGGGGACTTGTTTTGTGGCCTAATGTGTGATCAATCCTGGAGAATGTTCCACGTGCATTTGAAAAGAACGTGTATTCTTCGGTTTTTGGTTGGAATGCTCTGTATATATCTACTAGGTCCATGTGTTCAAGTGTGTCATTTAAGGCCAGTGTTTCCTGATTGATCTTCTGTTTGGATGATCTATCCGTTGGTGTAAGTGGAGTGTTAAAGTCCCCTACTATTATTGTGTTACTGTCTATTTCTCTTTTTATGTCTGTTAATAATTGCTTTATATATTTAGGTGCTCCTACGTTGGGTGCGTAGATATTTACAAGTGTTACATCCTCTTGTTGGATTGTTCCCTTGATCGTCACGTAATGCCCTTCTTTGTCTCTTTTTACAGTTTTTGTTTAAAGTCTATTTTGTCTGATATTAGTATTGCTACCCCAGCTTTCTTCTCATTGCCATTTGCGTGGAGTATCTTTTTCCATCCCTTCACTTTCAGTTTGTGAGTGTCTTTAGGTCTGAAGTGTGTCTCTTGTATGCAGCATATATATGGGTCTTGTTGTTTTATCCAATCAGCCACCCTATGCCTTTTAATTGGAGCTTTTAGTCCATTGACATTTAAAGTAGCTATTGATAAGTATGTACTTACTGGCATTTTTTAACTTTTTTTTTCTCAGTGTTTTAGTAGTCCTCTATACAGAATTGATGGTCTCTTTAGTTTGACCTCTGTCTGAAAGCTCTACTCTTTAACTCCCTTCCTCCCTCATTTTATGTTTTTGATATCATATCTAACCTCGTTTTTTGTGCATTTGTATCCATTACCCTCTTATCATGGAAATAGATAATTTTTCCAATTTGTGGTCTTCTCTTTTCCCCTTAAATCAGTCCCTTTAACATTTCTTGTAGCACTGGTTTCTTGGTGACAAACTCCTTTAATTTTTGCTTGTCTGGGAAACTTTTTATCTCTCCTTCCATTTTGAATGATAACCTTGCTGGTTAGAGTATTCTTGGCTGTAAGTATTTTCCTTTTAGCACTTTAAATATATTGTGCCACTCTCTTCTAGCCTGTAAGGTTTCTGCTGAGAAGTCAGCTGATAGCCTTATGGGGTTTCCTTTATATGTAACTTGTCTTTCTCTTGCGGCTTTTAGGATTCTGTCTTTATCTTTAATTCTGGCCACTTGATTATGATGTGTCTTGGTGTGGGCCTCTTTGGGTTTATCTTGTTTGGGGCTCTCTGTGCTTCCTGTACCTGGATGTCTGTTTCCTTCCTTAGGTTAGGGAAGTTTTCATCTGTTATTTCATCAAATAGATTCTCTGCCCCTTTGTCTCACTCTTCTCCTTCTGGGACACCTATAACACAGACGTTAGTGAGCTTGATGTTGTCCCAGAGGTCCCTTAGACTGTCCTCACTCTTTTTAACTCTTTTTTCTTTCACCTGTTCAGCTTGGGTAGTTTCTTCTAGTCTTTCATCCAGCTCGCCGATCCGTTCTTCTGTATCCTCTACTCTGCTTTTGAGTCCCTCTAGTGTATTTTTCATTTCCAGTCTTGTATTATTCATTTCTGATTGGTTCTTTTTTATATCTTACAGTTGTTTGTAGACATTTTCACTGAGTTCATCTATTCTTCTCCCCAGATCAGTGAGCATCCTTAACACTCTTTGTTTGAACTCTCTGTCAGGTAGGTTGCTCATTTCTGTTTCACCTAGTTCCTTTTCTGGGGTTTTGTCCTGTTCCCTTACTTGGAATGTATTCCTTTGCCTCATGATTTTGCCTCTTTCCCTGTGCTTGTGTCTGTGTATTAGGGAGGTCAGCTACATCTCCTGATCTTGGATAGGTGACCTTATATAAGTGATGCCTTAGGAGTCCTGCAGTGTGCTTCCCTCAGTTCTCAATGTTCCAGGAGTGACCCCTATGTGGGCTACGTGTGTCCTTCTGTTGTGGCATGTTTGCTCTCCCTTTAGGCGCCCAGGGAGGCTGAGTTATGCTCCTGGCCAGCTGTTGTAGTGCTCAGCTGCTTGTAGTTGTTGTGGGCCCTTCAGTCTCTTTATTGGGTGTGGGAAGCCCCAGCACAGTTGGCTGCAAGTTCTAATACCACATTTGTGTTGCAGTATTTCTTTTAAGTGAGTAGGCCCCCAGTGTGGCATGCTGTTAGGACCAGGGGCTTACAATTTCTATAAGCCTCCAGCCTTTAGGTCTCTTGTCAGCTCTCTGAGGATTGCAGCTGGGTGGGGCTGGCCTCAGGCACGGGAGCACCCAATTGTTTCAGGCTTTGGAAGGTGGGGCAAACCCCCTATGTGGGTCTTTGAGAAGCACAAGTCTTCTGCAGCTGACAAGCCCCGCCGCCCACAGGTCCACACACACAGTCAACACACTCTTGCCCCATGTGCGCGCCCCGACCTCCTGAAGTAGACCCAGTCTCTCCACGGCGGGAGCCCCACACACTCCACCACCGCCTCACACTCTCTGCCTGCTCCTTGTGCACGCCCTGCCCCACTGAAGTGGGCTCAGTGGCCAGGCAGCAGAGAATCCAGTCACCAATCTATGCAGGCCCACAAGTTGCCTGAGGGCTTGTTGTTGGGTGGGGCCAGTCTCTAGGGTGGGCTGCCTGCCCTGGCTGAGCTGGATTAAATCAGTGCTCTAGGGGGTGGGGCCGACCCTGGGCTAGCAGGCCCCAGGGAGAACTCCAATGGCGTCTGTGTCAGCACGCCCACACCAGGCCACAACAATGGCCTCTGCCAATGTCCCAGTCCCTGGAGAGGTCTCACCTCTCATTGCAGTGCACTCAGAGCCTATCAGGTGAGTCTCTTTTCACCAAAACACTGTGCACCTTTCTGGTGATTTTAGGTTGCTTTCTGAAACGGGTGAGTTTGCACATGGGCCCTTTAACAGCCGGTTTTAATTTCTTTGTGAACCAGCTTTTCTGGGGGTACTCTCCAATGTTTTAGTAGCAGGCAAAGTCAGATATTATGCCACTCGTCTCAATTGTGCTGGGTCCACAAAATGCCCACAGCGGGGTCGCTCCCCAGCTCAGGGCCCCGCGCCTCCAGGGAGGGCTGCATACCTTTGGGCTGCTCCCAGGTGGCTGTGAAGCGCTGCGTCTTGTGAATGTGGGTCTGGTGAAGGTGGCGTTTTTTCTCTCCAGAAGAGTTTTTCTGCCTCTTCCACCTCTGTTAGGATTGTCCTTTGTTGCAAGAGTTCCTCTTATCCAGTTTTCAGTTCTGTCGCGGGTAATTTTTCCACGAGTAGTTTTAAATTGGCTGCGTCCTAAATTGGCTGCGTCCTAAATTGGCTGCGTCCACAGGAGGAGGTGAGTTCAGAGTCTGCCTACGCCGCCATCTTGACTTCTCTCCTCCCTCTTGTGATCTTTAAAATGTCTTTAGAGTTTTCAGTGATCCCTTTTTTATTCCTGAATTTGAATTTTTAAAAAAACTTTTATCAGTCTCACGTAAGTGTTAAGTCTTTATGACTTTGGTTAGGGAATGATTTCTTAGATATTACTCCAAAAACAGAAATAACCATCATCAAAATTAAATGCTTTTGGGCCTCAAAGAACATCATGAAGAAAGTGAAAAGACAAATTGAGAAAATATTTGCAAAGCACATATTTGACAAGGAACTCGTATTAGAATGTAAAAGAAGTCTTACAACTCAACAATGAAAGGTAAAAAGCCCAATTAAAAGATGGATAAAGGATCTGAATAGACGTTTCTTCAGAGAAGATATACACGGGGCCAAAAAGGTGCTCGATATCATTAGCCATCAGTGAAATGAAAATCTGAACTACAATGAGATGCCACTTCACACACAGTAGGATGCCTACAGTAAAAAGATGGATGAGAAATGTTAGTGAGGATGTGGGAAAATTGGAACCTTTCACAATTTGGTGAGGATGTAAAATGGTGCAACCATTTTGGAAAACAGTCTGGCAGTTTCTCAGATGATTACACATGGAGTTGCTGTATGACCCAGTAATATATATATTGGGAATATATACCCATTAATTTCATTCATAGGTATATATACTCAAGAAATGAAAACATATGTGCACAAACTCATACATGAATTTTCATAGCAGTTATACATAATAGTGGAGAAGTGGAAATAGCTCAAATGTCCATCAACTGATAAATGGATGAATAAAAGTGGTATATCCATACAATGGAATATTATTCAGCCATAAAAAAGAATGAAGTACTGATACATGCTACATCATGGATGAACCTTGAAAATATTATGATAAGTGAAAGAAGCTAGTTACAAAGGACCACATATTGTATAATTCCATTTTTATGAACTGTTCATAACAGGGAAATGTATAGAGCTAGAAAGTAGAAAATTAGTGGTTGCCTGGAGCTGGGGGAGTTGAGAGGAGTGAGGGGTGGTTAAGCAAAGGTGCAAAGTTTCTTTTGGGGTCAAGATGAAAATGTCCTAAAACTGATAGTGGAGATGGATGCACAACTATGTGAATATACTAAAAGCCATTGAACTGTACACATTCAATGGGTGAATTGTATGGTATCTGAATTGTATCTCAATATAGTTACTAGAAAGATATGATGCCTGTGTCTTGGTCATTCTTTCTTTCTTGGATTACTCACTCTGGAGGATGCCAACATCTATGTCTTGAACAACCTTTTGGAGAGGCGCATGTGGCAAGGAACTGAGGCCTCCTGCCAGCAGCGATGTGAATGACCTTGAAAGTGGATAACCCTGCCCCTGTCAACCTTTCAGTGGCTGTAGCCCCTGCCAGTAGCTTGACTGCAGCCTCATGAGAGCTCCTGGGTCACAACCACCCAGTGAAGCCCTCCCAGATTCCTGACCTTCAGAAACTGTGTGAAATAATAAATGTTTGGTATTTTGATGCGCTATGTTCTATGATGATTTATTACATGGTAATAGATAATACAAGCCCATCTATGTCTTTACAACAGGAATTCTCTTTATGACAACCCTCCTCAAGAAGGGACTAATAGATAATAATAATTAATTAATACTTATTGAACTCTTAACTGTGGGCCAAGTGCTATGCTAAATCTTGGCCTGCATTACCTCATTTAATCCTCCAGTTGCTCTTTGATGTAGGTGTTGTTATGAGGAAGCTGATGCTCAGAGAGATCACTTAGCCAGTAAGTGACCAAAGCAGGCAGTCCCAGGCCTCCTTGACTCCAAATCCCTGGCCCTCTGCAGGCAAGAACATAGGTATACTCCTCCCTACCCGCTCCTCAACTGTTCTCTCTCCCTTGCAACCCTTTACCAGATGTAAAACTCAGGTATTGACATCATGGAGAGCAGACTGGGGGATGGGAACGACACTGTTCATTAGGGGCTGGAAGAGAGCACTTCCAGCCCCTTTTAAAAGGTGCCACCCTTTGATCACCTTCTCAAAACGTCTAGCGTCTTGCTTTCTCACTGCTTCCTTAGCCATCTTTTACTTATAGCCCTAACAACTGTTCATGTCAATATATGACCTCAAAAACTGAAAAAATACCACTCTTGAAATGTACTCCCCACACCTATTCACTCTGCTACCCTTACCCCTACCTCCATCCCCCACCCCATTAACCAGAGTAGTTCAGCTTCTTATGGCTCTTGGTGTACTCTTCTGTATGAGATCTTATTTGAAAGAAGGTTGCTATTGGCTAAAAACATCTTGCAAATTTCTACCCTAGAGCAAGTCAGATATTGATTTCTTAGTCAACATGCTACTTAGTTAAAACGTAAGGGAGAAATAAATAAAATTATTGAAAAAAAAAGGGCCGGCCTGGTGGCTTAGTGGTTAAGTGTGCACGCTCTGATGCTGGCGGCCCGGGGTTCGGATCCCGGGCGCGCACCGACGTACCGCTTCTCTGGCCATGCTGAGGCCGCGTCCCACATACAGCAACTAGAAGGATGTGTGACTATGACATACAACTATCTACTGGGGCTTTGGGGGAAAAAATAAATAAATAAATAAAATTATTAAAACGTAAGGGAGGTACGTTGTATCACAGAAGATATCTGAGGGTAAACAAATCCATTCCTTCCATAAACTTTCACTGATTAAATGCCTGTTCTCTACAAAAGAACATACTAGTGCCTTCGGGAGCTGAAACTGGGACGAGGGATTGAGGTCATGCTTTACATGCTAGGATGAGAGAGAATTTAAGCCACAAAAAGGAGCAGACCAAATGCTCTTCAAGGAGCTAGTCATTCCTGCAAGGGCATTGGGAGAGTCTGGGATCCAAAGATGGCATCCGGGCTGGGCCTGGAGAAATGAGTGAAGTTCCAGAAGGAAGAGAAGAGCATTCGAGGCAGAAGGGGCAGCCAGAAACATTCTCAGAGAATAGGGAGCAGTGTGGCGAGACCAGCAAATTAGGGGTCTGGAAGGATATGGTGGGAGGTAAATATGAAAATATAAATATTACAGATTGAACTCCCTAATTTGTATATTCAAAAGCCATCTTTCGAAAATTTGTTTTAAAACTTTTTAAAGTATTAAATTTTTAGTTTATGCTCTATTTATAAATATGTGATATGGATCAACATTTTATTTCTCTTTCTCTCAGGTCATGGAACATCCTTTAATATCGACTGCAATGTCTGTTCTTGCTTTGCTGGCAATTTGGTGTGTTCTACCCGCCTGTGCATCAGTGAGCACAGTTCAGAAGATGACCATCGCACCTTCACAGGTAACTGGTCACCCAGAAGCTGTCCTCAATGGGCCATCATCCCTTTGTATTTATTTTGCCCTTCAAGGCGGCTTCTCCAGTCTTGCCTTAACTGCAAATGTACAGGGTAAAATATACACGTAATCGGAGAGCGTGATATTTCCCCTCTCTGGATCTGTTTCCTCCTCTATGAATTGAAGGCATTCAACTAAATGGTTTCTTAGGGCCCTTCCAGCACTAATATACTGGAATTCTTTTTTTTTTTTTTGTGAGGAAGATCAGCCCTGCGCTAACGTCCATGCCAGTCCTCCTCATTTTGCTGAGGAAGACTGGCCCTGGGCTAACATCTGTGCCATCTTCCTCCACTTTATATGGGACGCCACCACAGCATGGCCTGACAAGCAGTGCATCGGTGCACACCGGGGATCCGAACCCAGGCCACCAGCAGCGGAGCGCATGCGCTTATCCACTACGCCACGGGGCTGGCCCCAATGTTCTGGAATTCTATGAGCCAAAAAGAACAGGTCCAGTGATTGGGATGGTTTTAGTTAAATGGAACTTTTCTACCTGCTAAAATACTCTATTTACCCTAGCTACTAAATGTGGTCTAAAATGTCCGTGTATTTTCTAAGTTTGTATCTGTTCTAGTGTTTTTCTCACTACCTTCCTTGACCTACCTTAGCTTACTGGTTCATTAGGTACCCATAATCAATCAAGTATGCTACTTTCTCGACTTTCCTATGCTTTGTGCTGCTGGTATTATGCTGGTACCAGCTACAGTAAGTGAAAAGCTGGTGAGATGGGATGCTCTTCCCTTGAGAGGAAGCTACAGTTGCCAACAGCAACAGCACAGTCTACTGGCATCAATTGGTATCTACTTTTTCCCAGAAATACCTTTGGTTCTGGGTCAAGAGGAGCCAGGTAGCTGCCCTTGCCCCTTCATGCTGCTGCAGCAGCAACCTGATTCCTTTTTCCCTGGAGTTAGTATTACACATGGAGTGGGGTGGGAGGAGAACAGAAGAGGGATTTACCAACCTTGTATCTCCAGCCCACTGGAAATAAAAAGGAGATCAGAAATAAGTGAGTGGCAGACTTATGGGGAAGTAGAGGCAGGACTAACTCCATCCCATCCCCATCACCCTCATGAGCACCGGCCTCTGCTGCTTTGTTGTTGTCATTGTCCTTGTCTTTGATCTGCTCTGCTCTGATATGGACAATTCATTCTGCTTAGAGAAACCATAGAATGATGTGGGGCTGAGGAGTGAGCTAAAGATGTATATGGAAGACTTTATTTATTTCTTTATTTACTTATATCTAAATGTGTGGGAAGGTGAACTTTACAACTAGCAGGACCCTTTTTCCCTGTAGTGTATAGCCCCTCATGTCTTGGGATAAATTAAGTTAATGACTGTTTAGCTAGCAGACTCTAAGGAGATTTTACTGGCCACAAAGTCTTCCACATTTCTTGGAACTCAGATAGTGCCCCCATCCAAACATGACTCAGAGAGACATGTTTATAAAAATTCTTAAGTCTCAAAATTACAATAATTTTCTAAGTTACCTTCTTGTTCTTCCCCCTCCCTAAGGAGATGGAAGGAACTAAAGGGGAGAAAGAGTATCTTCTGCCACTCTGGGTCCTTTCTGGCTGGGCTACAAATTAAATTGACATGAGACTGAATAGGAGGAGAAAATCAAACAAAGCTTTATAACATGTATACATGAGAGAGACCAGGGAAACTGAATTTCTAGACAAATGATGGAGGTTTTCACCTTAAATAGCATATTCAGGTAGACAAAGGAGGATGTTGGGGGTGGGGGGCAGTCACTATGGGAGATTACCAGAAATCACAGTAAACAAGAGTACGCAGATTTAAGTCTTTGCCTTCCTCACTGATAAGAGTTTCTAGAGATAAAGTCATCCCCCCTTCTTCCTGGTACAGAGAGAGATACCTTTACAAATGGAGATTTCCCTTAAACAGAACTTTGATAAGAATGGGCTTAGCAAGGACCCTCCCAGTATATCTCTTTTAGGCAGTTTGGGGGGAAGGTCAAGTGTCCTTCATAGAAAATAATCAAGGTAAAGAGACGTATTTTTGTATGTGTGTGTGTGAGGAAGATTAGCCCTGAGCTAACATCTGTTGCCAATGCTCCTCTATTTTGCTGAGGAAGATTGGCCCTGGGCTAACATCCATGCCCATCTTCCTCTACCTTATATGGGACGCCGCCACAGCATGGCTTGACAAGCGGTGCGTCGGTCCACACCTGGGATCCGAACCTGCGAACCCCAGCCACCGAAGCGGGGTGCATGAACTTAGCCGCTGCACCACCAGGCTGGCCCCAAGAGACATATTTTGAGGTGGCCAATTCTGATCTCCCACAGAACCTATGTGAGGACTCTACAACCTTTGTTCTTTGTCTTGTTTTTGGTCTTACTCTTTAATATTCCAGAAATCCCCCAGGCCGGATTTCAAACATCTAAATTTAGATTTGATATACTAGATTGGGAATCACACTCTTTACTTTTCTCACCTATACCTTTGTTTATAGGGGTCTCTACCCCTGGGATCAAGGTCTGGAGACCATCAATTAGCTGGAAATAAGTGGAACAAAGGAAATCCATTGTTGAATAACCATTGCAAATAACCAGTAACCATTCTATAGAGAGAGAGAGAGAAGGAGAATTTTACTTGAACCAAGCTGAGGACTATAGCCCAGGAAGGCAGCCTGCACAAAAGAAGAAAGCATTCAGAAAAGCGTGGGTTTCAGGACAGTTTTATACCTTTTTAGAACAAAGAACATACGTCAAACAGGCCCAGGATACATACTTATCAAAGTTTCAAAGAGATATTTAGTTCCAGATTAGCAGGTCAACATGACCTTGATGTCCAGGAAAGGAAGCTTTATCATCAGGAGTACTGATACTGGCCTCATAAGAGGGGAAGTATGCATTCTTATCTTCAGAGAGTGCATTCTTTTACTTTGAGATAATGTTTAATGCATCCTTATCTTAATGGTTAAAGCAGATGTACAATGTATGTTTGATAGCCACACGTCAGGCTTCTTTAGTTCAGGCTGAATCTGGTATAAATCAGAATAGTGACCCCATATACCTCTATATGTGAACGTTTCTTGTCACCATTGTGCAGACAAATGGCTTTTCAGAGGCTTGCCATCCTTAAAAACACTGTCCGAGAGTGGAGGGATGTTTTCCTGACTTAATTTACAATTTTCTTTTGACATGAGACCTCCATGTGATCGTTAGTGGTTTGCCTGACTTAGAACATGTGAGGGAAGGGGAATGCACAAGCACACGTCGTTGAGGCTGTCTCCTCTCTTCAGGTCTGCCCTGTAACTGTGCAGAGCAGTTTGTCCCCGTGTGTGGGCAGAACGGACGCACTTACCCCAGTGCCTGCATTGCTCGCTGTGTGGGCCTCCAAGACCATCAATTTGAGTTTGGATCATGCATCTCAAAGGATCCTTGTAATCCTAACCCCTGCCCCAAAAACCAAAGGTAAGTCAAATGGCTCCTTATCTTTTTCAACTGAAGACCAGCACCTACTGAGCATCTAGTGTGGACCAGACAGTGAAAATACAAAGATGAATCAAGAAGGTCTCTGCCCTGAAGAGTTTGGTCTCTGCCCTGAAGAGTTTGGAGTCTAGAGGGAAAGAGCCATGTAAAGCTGCTTGGTAACGTGCTGTGACTGAGGGCCCAGAAATGGAGCAGTGGAGGCAGCCCGGACGAGGCCTGGGAAAGCCTCTAGAGGATGTGACACTCGGCCGGAAAGACGAGGAGGAGACTGCAGGCAAAGTTTACAGTGGAGGAATGGTGGTGTTGGTGAAGGCAGAGAGTAACAGGAGCAAAGATCTCGGCTGCTGGAAACGAGGAGATGGCGTGGTGCAGGCTAGAAGCTTACAGCAGGTCAGTAAGACTGAAACAGAAAGCGTGAGGAAGGGAGAGGGAGCAGAGGAGGCGAGAGAAAAGGATGTGTTCCTACCTTGTTAGCTATTTATGCCTGATAGTAATGGGAGATTTCCTTCTACTGACCTACCTCCATTTTAGGGATTGGACAGGAGAAATCTCTGGAAATGCAACTTCAGTGTTATATGAAGTTATTGGTTTAGGGGCCCTTTCTCTGCAGTTTCCTCATGGGCTCAGAGCACAGCTGACCTAGCCTTAATGATAGATTTCTGTATGTGTGGCTGCAGGGCAAGGGTCCTGCTGACTCGCTCAGATTTCAGGCTTGTAGAACTGGAGTTTTCACTGGCTGCCTCAGAGACCTGAGCAGGACACATCCAAGGGCCAGAGTCCTTTCCTTCTGAAGGATTTTGTGGGGAATAAGCTATTGCTTCTCCATCCTGAAAACTCTGGCGCAGTATGGGGTGGTGGGGGTGGGGGGATTTCTCGTGTGCTGAAAGAAATGGCAGAGAGTTGGTCGCCCATCTGGCAAAGTTTATACCGTGAAAACTAAGCCCAGAAAGTTCCTATGGAAAGAAGATGGGTGCTGTCCATTAGAAAAAAGGATAAAGAAATAAGCCAAAAGGATAATATAGTTGTGTTGGGAGGTAGAATTGAGGGTTGTTTTGGTATTTGTTTATTTGTTCATTTGTTTGTTTTCTTCTATTTGCTAACCTTTCTGGATAAGGTTGTCTTGCTTTTATAATAAAACAATAAAATCTCAAAGTGGGAAGGACTTGCTGGGTATAATACAAAACCAATATAAAAGAAAAGATGGAAAAATGCAGTTACATTGGACATGAACATTTTCTGCATGGTAACAAACAAATGACAAACTGGAAAGAATATCACAGAGAAAGGGCTGATGTCCTTGCAATCTAAAGAGCCCCTACAAATCCATATGAAAAAGGTTGACAACCTAATAGAAAAAGGGTCAAAGATCTACATCCTAATAGAAAAATCGATCAAGGACATAAACGTAGAAAAAGAAATACAAATGATTCTTAAACACTTGAAAAGATGCTTTTATTAGTCAGGGTGAGTAACTCTAGCTATGTATGTGTGGTATACAAACTCTATGTATACAACTCCCAAATATCAGTATTGTAACATAATAGAAGTTTAAATGCAGTCCGTTTGGGTGTTCAGCAGATGGCTCTCCACATGGTGATTCAGAGACTTAGGATCCTTCCATCTAGTGACTCTGCCAGCTCCTACAGCCTCATAGTCCTCTGTATCTTCTGCATCTGGCCAGCAGATTAGACAAGGGAGGTGATGGAGGTTGCTCTTGAGAACCTTTGTAGGCCAGGTTTAAAAGTGACCTTCGTCTCTACTTCCAGCCACACTCCATTGTCACGTGACCACAAGTGACTGCTTGACTACTGCCAGGGAGACTCGGAAATGTAACCTAAATGTGTGCCCAGGAAGAAAATTAAATGAATTTGCTGAACATCTGGCCAATCCACCACAATGCTTAACCTTCCTCATATTAAGAGAAATGTAAATTAAATTAAAACTACAGTTGTGGAGCCGGCCCCGTGGCTTAGCGGTTGAGTGCATGCAGTCTGCTACTGGAGGCCTGGGGTTCGGATCCCAGGCGCGCACCATCGCACCGCTTGTCCGGCCATGCTGTGGCGGCGTCCCACATACAGCAACTAGAAGGATGTGCAACTATGACAAACAACTATCTACTGGGGCTTTGGGGAGAAAAAGGGAAAAAAAAAAGCAGGAGGATTGGGCAATAGATATTAGCTCAGCAAAAAGAGGAGGATCTGCATGGATGTTAGCTCAGGGCTGATCTTCCTCACAAAAAAAAATACAATTGTGTACCATTTTCCATCTACCAGATTGGCAAAGATAAAAAATTTGATAGCATATTATATGGAAACAGGCACTCCCATATGAAAGGGCTGAGGGGAGGATTGGTACATCCTCTATGGAGGGCAATTTGGCCATGCCCACCAAAATTTTAAATGCACATACTCTTTGAATCAGCTTATATAAATGCTTATACTTACAGAAAATATCTCTGGGAGAATAAACAAGAAGTTGGTAATACTGGTTGCCTCTGGGGAAGGGAACTAGGTAGCTGGGACATAGAGTAGGAGGGAGACTTATTTTTCACCATATGTGATTTTATGTCTTTTCAGTTTCACCATGGGCTTGTATTATCTGTTCAAAAAATAATTGTTTAAAGAATAAAATTGTATTCATCATCAAATATCTATTGATGTGTCAGGCATCTTTCTGAACACTAGGACACAACAGTAAACAAGACAAGGTCCCTGCCCTGATCGTGTTTACTTTAATTTACCCCCCAATTCTCAACCTTTCCTCTTGATCCTCTTATTTTTACATATTCATATTGATAAAGTTTTTCCTGCCAAAATTACCAAATTTCTCCTGATGTTCTTGGTTCTCATCCCTTTCATGTTAATAGATAATGAAGTTCTAAATATTCTTTTCCATTATTTCTCTTCAAATGTTTTGAATTTCCATAAAACCATAACTAAGTGCATTCTAATTTTAAATCCCATCAGAAAAGGCGACCACAGATGGTGGTAATGATGGTGGTGGGCATTTCGGGGCAGGAGGCTTATCTCTAAAAAAGAGTAAAGGTAATTTCCTTTGAAATTAAACTAATGCTGGCTACTATATTGTTCTCCTTTTATTTGACAAAGATTTGTATATCCTATTATTTCAAATACCCAGTGAAAGCTGAACATTTGAATAGGTCTTATCTTCTTATAGAAAGTTATAAATACCCTTTATAGAAATGAGGGAGACAGAAAAGTCTAAAGAAGAAGGGCATCTATCCCACTACTGGGTATTTATCCAAAGAACATGAAATCAACAATACGAAAAGATCTCTGCACCCCTATGTTCATTGCAGCATTATTCACAACAGCCAAGATGTGGAAGCAACCCAAGTGCCCATCAACTGATGAGTGAATAGAGAAGATGTGGTGTATATATACAATGGAATACTACTCGGCTATAAAAAGAGACAAAATCATCTCATCTGCAACAACATGGATGGACCTTGAGGGTATTCTGTTAAGCAAAATAAGCCCGACACAGAAAGACAAAACACCGTATGATTTCACTCATATGTGGAAGACAAACAAACACATGGATAAAGAGAACAGATGAGTCGTTACCAGAGGGGAAAGGGGTGGGGAGGTGGGCCAAAGGGGTAAAGGGGCACATATGTATGGTGATGGAGAAAAACTAGACTATTGGTGGTTGAGCACAATGTTGTCTATACAGAAACTGATATGTAATAACATACACCTGAAATTACACAATGTTGTAAACCAATATGACCTTAATAAAATAGAGAAAGAAGAAAAGAAGGGCATCATCCCTAACCCTTCTGAAGGAGTTCAGGAATTGGGAGTGAAGCAAGGTTCAGATATCACCAGGAAACCCAGCTTCATGGGGTGGCATTCTCTCGGCGATTCACCACCAGCCAGCATCCGGTCCTTAGCCTGTGAGCACAGACACCTGAACTTTTCAGCACACACTGTGAAGCCTTCTCTTAAGATAGACTCATATTGGCCAAGTTGAAAATTAAGCCCCTGAAAATGCTTCATTTATTATTGACTACCAGGCCTCCAGCGTCAGACCCCCACCCCCCGATGGCCTCATTTCGTGACACTTTTACCCTGTGCATTCTTTGCTCCCGCCCTTTGGTCCCCTGCCCCTTCCCCCAGCACCACAGGGTCTTGAGCATCACACCTTTGCACATGCAGCTCCCTCAGCCGGGCAGGCCTGTGCGGCCCTCCCCACCTCTAGGGTCCAGCCAGGACACGACCCCCTCCCGGGGCTTTCTCCAGGCTCCTGGACAGAAGGACTCACTCTCACGAGCATCGATGTTGTTTTCTACCTGGTAGCCTACTTTATGTGCACGCTTGGCTCTCCACTCTCCAGAAGCTCTTGGGGACAGGGACTGCTTCCAGTTTCTCTCTTGCTTTCTCCTCAGCCTCCTGTGCCTTGTCGGTGCCCTGCCGGCCCCCCACACTCCCTCCCGACGTTGGTTGATGGGCTGTGTTCGTGTTTTTCAGATGCATACCCAAACCACAAGTCTGCCTGACGACTGTTGATAAATTTGGATGTAGCCAACATGAGTGTTTGCCCAGACAGCTCACCTGTGACCAGGCCCGCGATCCTGTGTGTGACACAAACCACCTGGAGCACAGCAACCTCTGCACTTTGTACCAGAGAGGGAAAAGCCTCTTGTACAAAGGCCCGTGCCAGGTACAGTTGTTTGGCTGACAGACCCACGTCCTCTGAGCATGAAATCGGTTTGTGGGCTTTTACACATGTCCCAGCAGTCAGACCGCTTATGGGCTTGTGAATCCTGTCCTGTCTAGAAAACTCCGTCCCCACTCCCAGGGAGCCATCCCAAGACTGGCTTTTCCTCCACTCTGGAGGACTCCCTGGTTTCACACCCCTGGCACGAGTCAGCACCGTTTTCTCTTCCCATAGTTCTGTGGGCCCTCATTGCAAAAGAAATCGGGAAGAATGCGAGTTGAAACAACCAGGAGAAGAGTTTTTTCCCACGATTCCCACCGAAGTCCCTCCCTCAGTACTGAAAAGTGGTCAAAAATTTCTCCAAGACTTAATGTCTTTTTACGTGAGTTTATCCTTCAGTCTTTTAAGGTTGCAAAATCCGTATTCGTGTTAAAAATACCCGCAAGGACAGCACCCCTGAGGCTTCCCGCGCACCACTGATCCGTGTGCGGGCCCCGCCCCTTTCTGGGATCCCGTCTTTGGGCCCAGCGTCCCCGCCACAACCGGCTGACACCTGACACGACTGCTTCTCCGTCCCTGGTCTTTGTGGCCAGAAAACCCCTTCGGCTTGTCTCCCTAGGCTGTTTCCTCTCAGGACTTGTGTTCCGGTTGCTTCCATACCTGCTACTCTGAATCCCAGTCTCCTCTTCCCACTTGTTCCGTCTTCCTGGCTACAGTTTTTCTCTTACATATTCTTACCCTGCCCGACGGATCCAGAGTCTGTCTGCCCCACTGACCCTGTCCTTATCCCCTACCCAGCGAGAAACGATAAAGCCTCCGTATTTGCAGGAAGGTGGATCTTGTTTTCTTCAAACAGGCGTTTCCAGAACAATGGAAGTCTGGAGGGAGGCATTGTATCTCGTATCAGTTCACGTGGAATGAGCACCCGAGACCCAAAGAGGCTGAGAAAAGTAATCTCTTCAGTTCATCTTGGGACGGTCCTATTGCGCCCCCGCCATGTTCAGCCCACCTCAGGAGCTGCATTAAGAGGGGCCCCAGAATTTATGTCTGTGTCCTTTTTCCTCCCTGGAAATAGGGAGAGCTCTACCGTGTGCTGTTGGTTAGGAAAAGTGCGTCCTGGAGGTTTCCAGGCTGAATGTGATTTGTTTGCCCTCAGCCCTTCTGCAGAGCCGCAGAGCCCGTCTGCGGGCACAATGGGGAGACCTACAGCAGCGTGTGTGCCGCCTACTCGGACCGGGTGGCGGTCGATTACCTCGGGCCCTGCCAGGCCGTCGGGGTCCTCTCAGTGTCCAGTTCTGTCTCCGAATGTGCTGCGGTGAAGTGTCCCTCTCTCTCAGCGACTGAGTGCAAACCCGTCATCCCACCCGGTAAGCTGGCAGTCTTGTGGGGGGGGTGGCTTGGGAAGACTTGCTTCTCCGCCTCCAGAGCGTGAGTCTCTGCGGGGAAGAGAGTTGACTAGTTTATGTACATTTCTCAAGAAGTCTTAACTCGACCTGACGCTGATTAGATGTGTTATTCCGGGTCAACCTTACAAAGCTGTGCATGACCTTGGCCATCATCTGGTCCCGCCGTTTTAAAACAATATAGCGAATTTTTTTCAGGCAAAATCTTACACCAAACACCAATATATAAACAAATAAAGCAGTATTTAATTACTAAAATTATGATTATTAGCTCAAATGCATGATGTTTACTTATTGTAAAGTTAATGAGGGGCTGCCCGGTGGCGCAAGCGGTTAGGTGCGCTGACATCCACTGCGGTGGCCCCATCTGTGAATCCATCAAACGTTCACTGAGTTTCCACTATGTGCCAGACACTCTTGCGGGCACTGGGGACACAGCAGTGAGCAAAACAAAGCCTCCTTCCCCTGGAGACTATGTTCTGCTACTTGCTTATCATTTTTTAACAGTGTAAAATAATTCTTAAAATTAAGTTAGAATCAAACGCTCATGGAATCCCTGCTTTTGCAGACAGGAAATCTAGGGGCCAGGAAAGCACCTGCCCAGCATGGAACAGCAAGTTTTGAGGGAGGGCAGGGTCTCAGCCTCACATCTCCTGAAAGGCCAGCTCTCTCTGTGCTGCCTTCCAGCACAGCTGCCTCACCCTGAGAAGTGGTGAAGGGGGAGAGCAGGGCTGGAGGAAGGGTTCTGGTACACGAGTCGATTCTGAAACCCGCTGGCCGGGAACACGTCTAAAAGCGCATCATCAGGAAGGGCAGCTGTAACTCTCCGAGCACAAAAGGAAGGGCTGGGAGTTTCACCAACTCGGCTGAATTCTCCGTGTTTCTAGTTCTGAACACACATAAAATGGTTTCTGTTATACAGGTGCTTGTTGCCCATTATGTGCCGGGATGCTAAGAGTTTTATTTGACAAAGAAAAGCTGGATACTATTGCTAAGGTAAATTGCTTTCTATGCCAGGTCCTCTTGAAACCGTATTGATAAACCTCTCAGTAATCCTACAGAGTAGAAGATGTTTTCTCATTTTTAGAGGAAGAAACCTGTTTGCAGAGAAGCAACATGCCCAAGGCTGTCGGCTCAGAACCAGTACTGCTAGGGTTTGACCCCAGGCTGTCTGCTCCCCATCCCGTGCTCCTCTCCTCTGCAGCCTGGCTGTGTGGTGACCTTGCTCTGCACATCCCACCCTGAGCCTTTCTTAGGAAAGGTCCCCTCCTGGCCCAGTCAGCAGAGTCGGAGCTGGAGGCAGAACCAGGCAGCCAGAGACTGGGAGATGCCCGCTGGTTTCCAGGTGGCCTGCCCACCCAAGCCCCACTCCGCCCAGTGCATCCAGAGCCGGCCGCCTCCCCACCAGGCTCTGCCCCCTTTCCCTTTGCCGCTGCTTGTGCTGCTCGCTGTTGTGGAGACAGGGCTCCAGACAACAGCTGCCACAACCTAGAGAACTGTCCCCTTTTGGATTTAAACACCTGTGTTTTTACAGGAGGACTTTATTTCCCCGGCCTCCATCTCAGAACAGTCACGTTATTTAAAAAAAAAAAAAGAAACACTTCTGGTGAGAGCATTTATCCAGGCTACAAAGCCTCACAGTCAGGCCAAAGCCCATTGGAACAGACTCTGGCATTCAGCTGGCTGGGCCCTATGGGGCCTGCACTTAGGAGTTCCTTGGTTAAAAGAGCCTCCTTGGGGGGCTGGCCCCATGGCGTAGTGGTTAAGTCTGGCGCACTGCACTTTGGCAGCCCAGGTTCACCGGTTCAGATCCCGGGCATGGAGTTAGACCACTCGTCAGCCATGCTGTGCAAATAGAGGAAGATAGGCACAGATGTTAGCTCAGGGCTAATCTTCCTCGAGCAAAAATAGAGGAAGATTGGCAACAGATGTCAGCTCAGGGCGAATCTTCCTCAAGCAAAAATAGAGGAAGATTGGCAACAGATGTCAGCTCAGGGCGACTCTTCCTCACCAAAAATAGCCTCCTTGCCTTAGGCAAGGGAGCAGGGCAGCTTTGGCAGTAATAAGGAATTCTTCTTTTTCTCAGGTAATAGAACCTTTTTCTCTTTCTAGGTAACAAACAAAAAGCCGATAACAGTTCTGGAAATACTTCAGAAAATCCGCATGCATGTGTCTGTCCCACAGTGTGACGTATTTGGATACTTCAGCATTGAGTCAGAAATTGTGATCCTGATTATTCCCGTTGATCATTATCCAAAAGCTTTGCAGGTGGGGTTCAGCACGTGTTGTGCAGCCATCTTGTCATTGTCAAGTTTGGTGGACTTGGGAGGGGGTGGGCACAGACCAGGACTGGGGGAGGACCAGGTGGTGAGGACATGGAGGCCCTTTGGCGGGAGAGATGCAAGGCAGGCTCTGAAGGACAGACCTACACCAGGGGAGCATTTTCCAGGTGGCTGAGGGCTGGTACCCTTTTGACAGCAGGATTCAAAGGAGCAGGAGAGGGAGAGGTTGAGATACTGTGACTTAGAATGTGCAGAGACAGAAGGACCTGCTCATCGGACAGACGAGGGGTCTGAGCCCAGGGAGGGGAGGCACTGGCACAGGTCATGCAGTGACAGAGCCAGAATAGACTCCAGTCTCCAGAGAGCTGTGCTCCCACTGGGAGGGGAGCCCGCCAGAGCTGGTCTGGTGGGCCCCGAGTTTTCTTCCTCACAACCTGGAGGCGCATGGAGCCTCACACATATAGGCCCAAGTTTCAGCATCGAAATGGTGAGGGCTGAGAGGAGGGGGTAGAGATAAGCCGGGTGTAAACTGCACAATGAGAAGGCTCATTAAGTCTGAGTGCTTTCACCCTCAGGTTTAAATAGGCATTGAAGTCCATTCCCATGACTGTTTAACCATGGAAAGACAACGTCTCAATGTGGACGAGTGGAGAACAGGATGGTGGAACCAGGAAAGGGCAGTGGCACTGTGGATCATTTCTTTTCTGATTTGATTTTCATTGATGCTGTTATTATTTGTGTAATAAATGAAGACTATAGTAAAATGTGACTTTAGCCAAGAAAAGGACAGAGAGAGCATACTCCCTATGTCGGGATCTATGTGGAATTTGTCTGACTTGACCTTTTCACGGGTTCCGTGGTTTTATATTAAAAGAATCGGATTTTCCTCTTCCAGATTGAGGCCTGCAATAGAGAAGCAGAGAAGATCGAGTCCCTTATCAACTCCGACAGCCCTGCTCTGGCATCCCACGCCCTCTCTCAGCACTCATCATTTCCCAGGTACAGGTCTCCAGCAGCGTGCCGTCGGCTGGCATCGGGGCCAGACCCCCCTGCCACTTCTGCCTCTTCCTCCTCAGCCTGGGCCTCGCCTTGCGCTTGCTCTGGACACATAACTGACTGCCCATGAAAAGCGCAGAGTGTTCCTCCATCTAATTCTTCTGCCTTGTGAAAACCATACAGGACTGCTGGTCTGTAGTTGAATAGTGGCCAGGTAAACGCACTTGTCACCTCTCTTCACCACACAGTATTTTTTTAATCTGCCAATATTAGTAGGGTTTTTGTTTTGTTTTTACAAATGTTAAAATACATTCTTCCAAATACTAATGAAAAGAGGATGTCTCCTTCTGCTGGATCACTGCCTTACAATTTACATTTTGCTTGTTTGGTGGGACCCCTACTCTAAACCAAATTCAAAATCACTGATAAATGAGATGATCCCTTTTTAGAAAGATAACTCACTTTACTATGGGCTTCGTATCACAGAAACTTCATTTCAGAATTCCTGTAAGTATTGAGGTGCCCCAGTGTATACATTTTTCTTTACAGATAATTACATACTCTGTCTCGAAGCTAGGGGCCACAGGGAAGAGCCACTGCTGTTAGAGTATGAAGTAAAGATAAAGCATCTTTGAAATTATCATGTAAATCACCAGGCAAATTTAATTTACAGAAACTTAATTCAGGAACCCATCTGTTGTGTTAAGCAAAAGCAAGCTGATTAAATGACACATAATGATAGATGGTGACAGTCTCAGTGGTTACTAATGTGGCTACTGTGACTTTCGTGAAAGTTACATCACATCAAAGTGTCTTGCATTATGCATTTTTATATTAACTAGATGTATATTCTTTGGTATTCATCCAAGCTAAATTTAGAGTTTTTAAACATCAATCTTTAAACCAATTGCTGCTACTTATATAATTGCCAAAAAGTGAAATAATGAGTAGTTCATGTACATAATACATGATTTATCTATTTTATTATGAAGAAGGTGAATAGCCATATTTGTAAAATGACAATCGTGTGTGTTAACTCCAGTACTTTATGCTCATGAAGACACATTTGCTTTTTGTGATATGCACAGTATAGATGAGTCTTCTCTCTCTTTTTTGATATAGAATTATAAAGAATTGTGGTTTATATATTTACAAATGTCAATCTAAGTATGAACATGTTTGCATGTTGTCTAAGAAATTGAATTCTTCGAATGTGTTTCACAGTTTGAAATAAGCTATTCAATGTAATACTTCTTGTTTGTATGCACCTAAACTTAGATTTTACATGAAGTATTTTTTCCAGTATTGTATGTAGCCTCTGGAATATATAGGGATATGCTTATTTTACCAAAATGTTGTGTAAAAGTGGGCACTTAAAG
The DNA here is from genome assembly GCF_057802395.1 of Ceratotherium simum simum. Classification (NCBI taxonomy): domain Eukaryota; kingdom Metazoa; phylum Chordata; class Mammalia; order Perissodactyla; family Rhinocerotidae; genus Ceratotherium; species Ceratotherium simum. The sequence goes on along the minus strand of NC_141928.1, from coordinate 39,723,612 downwards.
TTTTCAGAATATCTCAGTGCTGACGGAGCGTTGTTTGCTGCAGTGGCTTTTTCTATATAAATGTCTTCACTGCAAGATACTGGAAAGCTTTTCCATTTTAATAAAGATAACTTTTATATGATTATGTGTACTTCCAACAATGTGGACATTTAAAATGAAACCACTGGTCACTCCTGGGTGAGCTGTGTCCTCTGATCTGGATTAGGAAGTTATGGGAATGTTATTATTGTCAGCCCAGGGCCCTGGGAAAGCAGGGAAGCTGGGAGAGAGCTGGTCAGACCAGACCTAGGCATGACCAGAGGGCAGGCTGTGGCAGAAAGTGTACAAAGACCCCAGCTTTAGGCCTTCAGGCCCAAGAGAGCTTCAGGCCCTCCGAGACCCAAGAACAGACTAGGCAGTTCTGTTCCCCACTGCCTTGGGCCCGATGTTCCAGCTTCAGGGTACATCCTGGGGCAGAGAGGACTTTGGACTGTGGAGACAGAGGGCCTGTTGATCTGGGCCTGGGAGGTTCTATCAATCAGCTGAGGCTAAGGCTCCAAAACCTCCATGGCTGACAACAAGAGAGGCTCACACCTTGCTCCTGTCACACGTCCACTGTGGGCCAGCTGCACTTCTTCTCTACACCATCTTCACTCCAGGACCCACTGCAGTGTCCTCACAAAGGGGTGGAAAGAGGCAGAGAACCACACTGGCCCTTAGGTCTCTGCTCAGAAGTGACATTGTCATTTCTGCCTACATCTTACTGGCCACTCCTGAGTTCAAAACGTAGGGATGTTGAATCTTCTGGTGTGTGTGTGTGTGTGTTAGGGGAGGTGGCAGGGAAGGAGCTGGAGGAGGGACTGTGAGTATTTGGACAATAATACAGTCTACCACAGAGGTCCTTTCTCATCAGGATAGGACAACAGCCAGGACTGACTACATTTTTTATTAGAAAAGCAATGGAAGTTTCATGGCCCGGGAAAGAAGTCAGAGAAACAAGAGAGGTGCTTGGGTTTGGGGGCAGGGGTATATCAAGGAGAGAAAGATCTAAAGGTTGTACTGCTCTGAGGTCACACTCATGAGAACTCCGAAGATGGTTATGGGCCCAGCAAGCCCAGGTCAGGGAGGTCAAGCTCCTCACTTGCCAGTTGCTGTGCTGAGCACACCCAGGCTGCCTCCTGGACGGGTTGTCAGTGGCTTCCCGGCATCAGCGCAGGCTGGCTCCTGCTGGATGGCTCTTCAGCATTCCTCCTGAGGCCAAGTGTGTCAAGCTGGTAGAGGCCTTGAACGGAGAGCCTGTGGGAGACAACTGGGGCTCGGCGCGGGGGAGAGAGATTCAGAGGCTCCTATGGCCATGGGTAATGAAACCAAGATACTAGAAAACAGATGAAACAGCTCCCTGTCCAGACTACAGAAAGTAATTGGGCAGGAATGGACCCCAAGAGGGTCAGGGGCCTGGCCTGGGTCACATGCTCACCTCTGCAGCAGAGAAGGAAAGTTAGGGGAGCTTCAGCCACCCCTAAACCAGGTGGGCTGGATTTCTCACAGGAAATGACTGTTCGGAGGAGAAGCCTTCTGCTGGACGCGTTCTCTGAGGAGTGTGCATCCCAACAGGCGGCCATCAGTCCTCAAACCAATTCAACCTGTGAGCACACAACACTGCCTTGCCCTCGGGCCGGGCACACCCAGAGATGTATCCACCAGAGCCCAGTAACAACCACTGGGTGCTTTGTACAACTGACCTATTGAAAAGGGATCATCCAAAGTGACTAACAGTAAAGTAATTGTTACACCCAGAGCAAACATGGCAACAAAGAGGAGAGACTGATGAGTGCGGGAAATTTAAATCAGCATGAGAAGCAGCAGCCAACTTGGGGAAGATTCCGCCTGCCTCCTGGAGGCCTCGCTCCAGAGCCAGCTCTGTCAGGAAGCTTCCCCGGGGCTCCAGGACAGGACCCGGGCTTGACGCTTGACTGTCACTGGATGACACTACACAGTTGGTCTCTCCTAAGTAATCATTTGTCTGTAGGCCAAGGACGGCAAATGCATGTCCTTCACGCCACTGAGCGTTCCTTTTACGTGCATGGTAAAGAGAGCACAGCTCTGTCCTTGTGGTCTCGTGGGGCTGCCTCAGCTCCACATGAGGGTCCAGCACAGTGTTCTCAGCAAGAAGAAAGGGGACGGGAGCCACAGTGGCTTCTCCGTTTGCTGCCAGGGCCTCTTCTGAGTAAGGAAAATATTCCCTAGCAGTCGCCCCTGCGTCTCCTTGGTCAGATCCCGCGGCCAGACCAGTCACTGGCCCCGGGGAGCAGGGTGGCCGTAGCCGGCTAGTTGGGGACTGCACATGCTGCTGCACAAACCTCGCCAGGTGCGGGAGGCAAGTGAGAAGGCCAAGGCCCCCAGCAGCATCGGCCCCGAGAGAAAACCAGGTTTTCTGCTGTCTCAACTCATTAGAGTCTAATATGAGCAGTTTTCTTTTTCCAGTAACTGCCCCCAGCTGTGCTACATGGACCCCTGTCTCCCAGTAGGTGGTGGAACCCACAACAGCATCTCTGCCAGATTCCATACCTTTACTACTTACCTCCAGTTCTTTGAACAGCCTCGCTCCGTTTCTCAGGTCTCTCTCCTGGTTATTTTGAAACTTCAGTCCCATATCCAACGCAAAGGCCTCTTCTGCCTCCTCAGCCCAGGCTAGACGAGTGGCTCTAATTGCCTAGAGTAGGGGGTGGGAGGTATGGTCTCTGCCCCATACACGGGCAAGGCTCACTTCTCCAGGACAGTGAGCTTGGCCTGCTGTCACTGTTGGCGTCAGTCACTAACAGTCATTAGGATGTCTTCAATACAAGCTGTGGACGCTCGTTTCTAGTAAGAAGGTCTGTCAACTAGGAGCTCCTGAGTGGCGTTGCCCTTGGCTCCGGTTTGCCTGCGCAAGCCGGGAGTAGGTAATCTAATTGCACCGACGACGTGCCCCGGGAGGCGCGAGGAGGAGGAGAGAAAGTCTAACAAGAAGACAGAAGGCTTCTTGGACAGGGTTTGACTTGAGCTGGGCCTGGTAGAAACAGGGAGGCTCTTCCAGATAGCTTTGAGGAGAGGCGTTCTAGGTAGAGGGTACGGCTTGAGTTAAGGCACAGAAGTAGGCAAGTCTGGGGCTGTCCCCAGTGGTAGAAGAGTGGAGCTGACAAATTGGGAAGGGGTGGCGAGGGGAGGTGTAAGGCAGATTAGACGTGCTGGCCTTGAATGCCAGCCCAGAGTGGCGTCCAGAGCACCTGCCCTTCCCTCCCAGTTCTACTGACTGACATGGGTGGCTCTGGCGTGCAGAGAACCCGGTGTGTCCAACTTCAGCGTCAGGAGAGACCTTTGAGATCATCCACCGATCTTGTGCTCAGGCTGTGCTTCCTTTCCCGGTCCTGTGAACATCCTCGACTCTGCTGAGGAAACAAGAACTGACCCAGGCTGGGGGCCAGGCCCAGGGGAAGCCCGGCCCCTCCCTCAGGGTTCAGCCTGGGTCTGCCTCAGCTCCACTGCGGAAGAAAGTTAAACTCACCAGCAACACTGCAGGTCTTGACACAAAATCCGGAGAGGACATTTTATTTTCCTTCATTGGATTTAACTGTTTTCCTTCAGCCCTGGGCTAGTGGGAGCCAAACCCACATGCTCCCCCAGAAGGCGCTCCACTTCTCCAAGGGCCCTGCTCCCAGAGCCTTCTCCTCCCTCCCTCTCTCCCAGCTGCAGAAGGGCCTGCGTTGGGCGCTTTGCCGGCTGAGGGGAAGGGAGAGCAGAGGGCTCATTCCTGGGGAAATTCCTTTCCCCAGTCCAGCAATCTCAGGGCTGGGGGTGGATTTCCACTTTGTACAGAGGGAAACAGGCCCAGAGAGCAGAAGTACTAGCCCAAGGTCACACAGCGAGTCAGGGCAAAGCCAAGGCCTGAGGCCAGGTCTGGGCTTTCCCCGGCACAAGGCAGCTGGGCGGGATTAGTGCTTCTCAGGGATGGAGCCAGCCACGCAGGAGAGCTCCCCAAAGGTGGACACCAGGGGTGGGCAGAGTGGAATAGGTTCAAGGTCAGGTCAGGCTGACAAGGCAGGCATGCTGGGTGAGGTCTGACAGACAGGTCCAAGGAGAAACAGGAATCATAAAAGTAACTGACACAGCTCTCTGGCACTTTCTGTGAGTTTGCACTGTGCTTTTCGCCTTGTTCTCTCACTGGCCCACACAAAATGGTGCACAGAGAGCACATGCAAAGTCTAGGGTGGAGTCAGGTTCTCGGGAAGTTAGGCTGGTGGGGGGTAAGAGGAAGGGGGGTAAGAGGAAGGCAGGAAGCCTTCACATGGGGAAGCATGCTAACGCTCCTGCCTCCAACTCCACCCACTCTTTCATTTTCCCAAAATGAAGTTCGCTGTATTGTTTTCTTATTATAAAAATAACACGTGCATTCCCCAAAGTACTGGAAACATAAACAAAGGAAAAACTCGCCCACAATGCACCTTCCTCTCCCTGTTTCTACCAATGAGTGCAGAACAGAATCCTTCCAGAACCTTCTCTGTACTTATATCTCTCTGATCTAATTGGGGCAGGGTCCCTCCTCTGTCCACATGAGGGCGGAGGTGGGTGCCTCACTACCCTGTGAGGGGAAGTTCAAGAACTTGGTTTCATATTTGGGAAGCTGCCTGCTGGTTGGCACTTCCCTGCCTAACGGTTCACAGGTTGAAGCCCCATGTTGGCCAGAGCCCTACCAAGCAATCAGGCGACGTGCTGTCCTCTTCCTGAGGGCCAGCTCACCTGTCTTCACCTGACCGATCTCCCACCGAACTCTGCTGGAGATGTGAGCACTTGCTTTACTGAGCAGTCAGGTAAGGTTTATATTGGTCAGGACTCAGCAGGTAAACAAGTGGCCCACCCAAATTAGGATAATTTGAGGAAGGCTTACTAAAGGTGCTATTTACAAAGGTGTGAGCAGGATGTGAAAAACCACAGGAAGAGAGCAGGGCGTGAGATGTAAGGTGGGGCTGTTAGCACCCCTAAGCCCCGAGTGGTGAGGTAGTTACCAGAACCCAAGGAGAGCACTGCACGGAGCAGGCATTTCCTCCCCTCCTCCAGGTCTCCCCCCATTGCTGAACCCGGTAGGAAACCAGAGGACAAGGGAGCCTGTCGTGGTAACTATACAGGTCAGCCTTCCGGGCAGAGAGCAGGGTGGAGAGGCAATTTAGGGAAGGAAGTGCAGCAAAAAGAAGATACCAACACAGCAGGCCAGGGCAACGCCGAGTAAGGACCAGGAGATGTGACGGTCTCTGCCCACTCATGCCGGCACCCGCCCAAGATGGGGAAGACCTCTTGGTTTGAACCTTTGGAGGTGTTCCGCTGAACACTCCTTCCTTCTTGACCTCAGTTCCTCTCCGTCTTCCTCTCCTAGCCCTTCTTCACACCCATGTTTTCCAGAGTCTCTCCCTAGCTCCCTGAGAATCCCCACTCCTCCACGACCCAGAGAGAAGTTCAGGCCTTCTGCCCCTTCTTGGGTTACACAAACACAGCCCTCAGGCTACAGCGCTTCCGTTAGAGCAGAGCTATAGGCTGCGCTAGTTCAGGCTTTACCAGTTCAAAGCCAGGCTTTGCCGGCTCTCAAGTGGAGGACCAGGCTCTGGCCCATGAGTGGGGAAGGTGGCGCTCTGGATCCAGTTACCTTCCCTATCAGCAAGGAGCCATCCAAGAGCAAGCACCTCTCCTCATAGCGAGTATTTATTTTCTTCCTAAACAGCCCAGGCTGTCACATGTGAGGAAGGTATATAATCCTCACAATAAAATGAATTTATTATAGCAAAATAAGTCTATACCTGGGTGCTTTTAAAATGGGTTGTTGTTGTTACTATTGTCAGTGTTTCTCGCATGATATTTTCTAACTGCTTATTGATGCTATGTAGAAAAGCTGACTTTCAAAAATATTTTTCTGGGACCTGGCTATCATTTAAATTTTTTATATTAATTTAATGGGTTTTCTTAGGTTTTTCCAGGGAGATGCTATAATGAAAACTTGGCTCCTCCTTTTCCAACATCTATACCTCTTATCTCTTTTTGTTGTCCTAGTACTGGCTGGAACTCAGAACAACGTTGAAACAGTGGAGACAGCAAGAAACTCGATGATGTTCTTGACTTCAATGGGAGTGTGCCACGGTTTACTGTTAAGCGGGACATGTTGAACTATGACATGTTTCACTGTCTGTTTCAGGAGGCTTCCCTTTATTCTGCTAAGGGAAAAAAAGGAGATTTTTTAAGAACTCAGTAATGGATACTGAATTGTATCAAAGATATTTTCAGCATTTGTTTACATTATATTTTTCCTTTGACTTATTAATATTATAAATTGTGAATATATTTCTTAACATTGAACCATCCTTATGCCCTTGAAATAAATTTTATTTGGTATTATTCTAACAATACACTGCTAGATACAATTTGGTGATGTTTTATTTTGGATTTGGGTATTTATATCCATAAATGATGTTGCACTCTGGTTTTTCGTATTTGCCATATTTTTCAGGTTTTGGAATCAGGATCATTCTAGCTTCATTAAATGAATGGAGGAGGTTTTCTATGCTTTAGAACATGTAAATAGTACCAGAATCATCTGTCTCTCAAAGGTTTGATAGAACTTGCCTGCAAACCTATCTGGGTCCAGCTCTATTTGGGTAAGCAGTGATATTTCCTTTTTCTTTTTCTTTTATTTATGGCTATATTGGTTCATTTAGGGGTTTTTTTCTCTTCTTAAATAAATATCAGTAATTTGTATTTTCCTAGAAAATTGACCAATTCAGGAAAATACTAGTGGAGACATCGATATTAGTTTTCTGAACACTTCTAAAGAGAGATTACATCCCCCTTTTCCATTACTAATGTGGTACATTTGAGTTTTCTCTCCTTTCAAACTTTTTTATTGATTTGATTTTGTAGAGATTTACCTATCTGATATGTCTTGCAGCTTTAGGATATATTTTTAAATTCTGTTCTTTTCTGGTTCCTAATGCATAATTTGTTTTTATCTATATTAATTTCTTTATTCAATTAACTTTTAAACACTTTATTATGGAAAATTTCAAACCTACAGACAATTTTAAAGTGAAAATGCATATACTCACCATCTAGATTCTACAATGAACATTCTGCTGTATTTACTTGATCACTGTTTATCCATCTCTCCTTCTATCCATCAATCTTATTTTATGTGTTTCAAAGTAAGTTGAGTCCGTTTTATTTTTTGTATGCAATTCAAAGTAAGTTGCAAACATCAATACATTTCACCCCTAAACACCTCAGCATTCATTCATTCATTAACCAGAGTTCAATATCTGTTTATGGTTCTTTTTTTTTTTTTTTCCTGGTGAGAAAGATTGCCCCTGAGCTAACATCTATTGCCAATCTTCCTCTATTTTTTGTACGTGGGTCGCTGCCACAGCATGGCTTGATGAGTGGTGTAGGTCTGTGCCCAAGATCTGAAGCTGTGAACCCCGGGCCACTGAAGTGGAGTGTGCCTAACTTAACCACTACGTCCTGGGGCCTGCCCCAAGAATTTTCTTTTTTTGTCAAAGATCAGGGGAGAGCCTTCTCCCTCCAGGCTCCAAATTAGGTAATAGATTATTTTTATAAGTCAGTAAACATAAGGTTCAGAATTCTAAGAAACACGTCTTAGCTTGGGCTGCTATAAGAAAATATCGTAGACTGGGTGGCTGATAAACAATAGAAATTTATTTCTCACTGTTCGAGAGGTTGGAAGTCCGAGATCAGGATGTAGCATGGTTGGGTTCTGGTGAGCACTTTCTTCCAAGTTGCAGACTGCCAGCTTCTAGCTGTGTCCTCCCAAGGAGGAAAGAGGCCCGAAAGCTCTCTGGGGTCCCTCTTACAGAGGCACTAATCCCGTTCATGAGCACTCCCTCCTCATGACCTATCACTTCTCAAAGCCCCTGTCCCAATACCATCACATGGGGATTAGGGTTCAACATATGAATTTTAGAGGGACACAAATATTCAGTCTACAGCAAAGGGATATCAACAGGAAGGGATTTCATTCAAGTCCCTTTATTTTCAATCAAGGAAGTATTAAGTAACAATAAGTCACTATCTACACATTTTTCTCCACCCTTTGATGGTGAAGCGTCTCTCCTTACTGGTTTCCAAGCTCTGGGCAGAGAGTCAGAGGAGCCCCCTCTCTTAGGAAGGGGGGTCAATAAGAGGCTCATCGACGGTTTAGCTCCATGGACACGACCTGGTGACTACTTCTCTCCCTTCTACCTTCCTACCTTCTTCTTGCTTATCCAAGATTGACAGTGATGTCATCTAACTACAGACTTTCTTTCTCATTTGGAGCACTGAGAGATGAACTTGGTCTATGTGTTAACAGGAATATTATACTACAAATCAGCAAAATGTAAACTCTAGAAAACACTCCACGCTTGGTTATATCTTACATCTATTATCTCATGGGACTAAAACGGCTTGAGCCTTGTGTATCATGCCCTTCTACTGACAGTTCCCACTCGAAGAACTGTCATGTCACAAATGGCCAAGAATGACCAAGAACGTTCCTGGACCACTTTCTCAAGGTTGTCCAAGGATTCCTTTCACACAAGCATAGTCGAAAGTGTTTTGAATGAATTATCCCCTGCAATTCTCACAACCTCTCTATCAGGCAAATAGTATTATTAACACCTTTTACAGCTAATGCATCTAAGGCTTGAGGAGATTAAATAATTTCTCCAAGGTCACATGGCTGGTAAGTAGCAGAGCAGGGATATCTTGAACCTAGGTCTAACTCAAAGCTTATGCTCATATTTATTATGCTGTGTATTTTCCTCTAAGTACAGCTTTGGCTGCATCACATACATTTCCTAACAACAATAATAAAGAGAGTATAAGAGGATAAAAGGAGATTTCCTGCCAGGTTTTTTCTTTCCCCAACTTTTCTAGTTGCCATGGCCTTCCACACATGCAGCTATTACAATGAATTTTTATTCAAAACCACTGCTGATCAACAGCCAAAGCCTGAAGGGCTTAAAGCATAGTTGTATCTTAAGCCGTAGTTTGGGGAAGAATTCATAATGATGTAAGAGCTTAGACACTGAAAACTGCTGAGTCATGGAGTGTAGAACTCTCTGGGGAAACAGACATAGGAGAAAAACAAAATTCCCCCTTCTGAAAAGGGCGATAGGGTAGACATTTGCTGGGTTTTGGCTGCTCAGCATGTGGAGAAGTCTCTATTTGAGTGTAAAAGATCCTGTACCTCTCACGGAAGCTGAAGGGGTGCAGACATCCCACTGTTCTCTTTCTGAAAAATTGTGTGAAGGCATGTGACCCTGGCTCAGCCCAACAGATGCTCCTGCCCAAGAATCTGAGTCTGGAGGAGCTGACCCAGAGGTGTGGAGAGGGGCTGGGAAAGATTCTGGATTGCTTGAATATTTATCCCTGAGAGACTAAAGTAAATGTGACTTAGTAGGGTTTCCTTCAATGCGCAAGTTTTCCGCCATCAGCAGAATTGGGGTTTGATCTATACAAAGAAACAGTTACCTTTTTACATATCTAAATTGTGACTGCAAAATATTATACACACAAAAATAAGTGATGTTTAAACAATGCTTTTAAAGTATCATCTCATTTAATCTAAAAAAAGATCCTCTAAGGTAGGTATTACTATCTTCGTTTCCAGCACGTGACCAGAATCACAGTGAGTGGGCAGCAGAGCCAGAACGTGGACTTGGGCCACGTGACTGCAAGTCCCTGCCCCACGCTCTTGACCCAGTATTCTGATTGTCACTCATCTCTAAATATCCACTTTGATTTCACCTTTCAGTGCTCTAAGAGGGATTTGTAAAATTTTTCTAAATGGTTCAAAATTTTTCAGTTAACTTTTTGTTACTAAGTTTTAGTTTTATTACATTGTGTTCAGAAAATTTGACTGAATAGTTTCTACTTTTAAGAATTTATCTCAGTTTACTTTAAGGCCTACTATTTTGTCAATTTTTATATTTATTCCATAGAAATTTGAAAATAATGTTATCAATATAAAGGTCTTAACACAAATTAAAAGACAGATATTGTCAGACTGGATAAAAGGAAAGACCCAGCTACATCCTGTCAACTACAAGCTGCCCACTTGTAATGTAAAGACACAGCTAGGTTAAAAGTCAAGGATGGAGTGGTGGCAAACATGTCTGTAGTGCTTATTATGTGCCAAGAACTGTTCTAGGTACTATTAGCTCGTTTCTCTTCACAACCATCCTGCAGGGAGACACTCTTACCATCCCCATTTTACAGAGGAGAAAGCTGAGTCAAGTAACTTGTCCAAGGTCACACATTGGTCACTTCAAGTTTGTATTTTTATATTTACAGAGCATTCAGTTACAAGGGATTTAGTGTGAACAATGTTGCAATAAAGCAAAAAGCATCCATTTATTGCATGTATGCACCAATTCTATACTACTCAATATACATAAAATACATCAAAATACAAGTTTTAAGCCAATAAAGCTATAATACTATGAAACATAAAGCCAAAATGGTATTTTGCTATGTAAAACAGTAGTCTTCTGAGTTGCTGAAAGAAGGAAAGAAAGTTAAAGGATGGAAATTAGATGAACATACTAATACTGATTAAAAGAAAGCCAGAATGACTATATTAATATTTGACAAAGTAGATTTCACAGGAAAGGATATTAGCAGAGATAGAATCCTTTCATAATGATAAAAGAGTCAGTTCATCAAAATGATATAAGAATTGTCAATGTTTATGCTCCAAATAAGAAGGTTCAAAGTACATGAAGCAAAACTGATTAGAATATAAAGAAGAAATAGACAAATTTACATTTATAGTTGAAGATTTCAACATCCCTCTCTCAATATTTCATAGAACAAGTAGACAGAAAAATCAGTAAGGATACAAAAGACTTGAACAACACTATCAACCAACTTTATCTAATCGGCATTTATGGAACATTCTACCCAATAACAACGGAACACACAACCTTTCCAAGTGCACACAGAATATTTACCAAGATAAGCCATATTCTGGGCCATAAAACAATTCTTAGTACAGTAAATGTAAGAAAGGATTTGAAATCATACAAAGTATATTCTCTGTCCACACGGAATTAAAGTGGGAATCAGTAACAGAAAGATATTTCCCAAATATCTGGAAACTAAACAACATTCTTACAGAACCCATAAGTCACAAGAGAATAAATCATGAGGGAAATTAGAAATCCTTTTGAACTGAGTGAAAATGAAAACATAACATACCACATTTGGTGACACACAGTCTTACTGAAGAGACAGTCCTGGAGGCAAATTGGTAGCACTAAATGCTCGTATCAGAAAAGAAGAAAGGCTGGAAATCAACGAGCTCAGCTTCCACCTGAAGAAACTGGAGAAAGAAGAGCAAACTGAACCCAAAGGAAGCAGAAGAGAAAATAATAAATATAAAAAGAGAAATCAATGAAAAGTAAATGGGAAAACAATAGAGAAAATTAATGAAACCAAAAGCTAGTTTTTTGAGATCAGTAGTAGCACAGCTGATTCTCATTATTTGTGGTGGTTCTGTTCTATCAACCATCAGGAACACTGCCAGGAACACTGACCTAGCGAATCCTGGACCATTGCTCCTAGGGGAAATGCAGGGCTAGGTTCCTTCAAGCCTCTAGTCACAACCTTTTGGTTGACTGATCAATAATAACCTTGTTCTATGTGTGCTTCTATTTTTTTTTTATAATTTTATTTATTTATTTTTCACCCCAAAGCCCCAGTAGATAGTTGTATGTCATAGCTACACATCCTTCCAGTTGCTGTATGTGGGATGCGGCCTCAGCATGGCCGGAGAAGCGGTGCGTCGGTGCACACCCGGGATCCGAACCCGGGCCGCCAGCAGCGGAGCGCACGCATTTAACCACTAAGCCACGGGGCCGGACCACTACGTGTGCTTCTATTTAAAGACACTTTAACATATATTGTTGATTCATTAACATCAGACTCACGGCCATACGTTACCTTCTTAGATTAGAAGATAATCTAATTCATACGTTTTCCCCATAAGGCCCATCGCAGCCTTCTTGCACTTAGGAACACTAGACAGCACTTCAGCACTACACTTGGGGACCATTTTAAACATCAAAATCACCACCACGAACAAAAACCCCACAAACATGGGACTAAATAGACTACTTGTTTACAGTATGAGAACTAAAACAAGAAGAGCATCTCCTCGTTCAACCTCAGCTGGGAACTTGTGTGTTGGGCAACTCAAATTTTTCACCGCTCTGCGCATGTCCTCGAATGATGAAAACATCACAAGTATTGATTTCAGGGTTACATATAAATCTTAGCAAGTAGGCGAATTCATAGATATAGAATCCACAAATAATGGAGATTGACTGCATTGATAAACCTCTAGATGCTGGAGCAATTGATATTCATATGCCAAAGAAGAAAAGAGAGGGAGAGGACCACAACCCTGACCTCACACCATACACCATAATTAATGTAAGAGTAATGTGAAACTTCTGGAAGAAAACATAGAAAATGTTCAGTCTCAGAGTAGGTAAGGAGTTCTTAAATAGGACATAAAGAAATGATGACTTGGGTCAAACATTCTTCGCGGCTGACCTCTGTGGCCATTTCTCTTGTCTCTGTCTGCAGCCTGGGCACCAGCTGGGCAGTGACCCCCCTCCAACCAGCCCACGGCCCTTGATAGGGGTCGCCTTTGGCATTGCCCTAACTCCATTCAGCACGCTGTCCCTTCCACGTGCCTGCTGCTAATGCCAGCTCTAAGGTCCACAGCATCCCACCCGACACAGACTCCAAAGATGCCTCTAAGTTAGGATTTTGTCCCCACCCACTCTAGGGCCCCTCTCTCACCTCCAGCCCTCACCTCTGTACAAGGAGTGTGAGTGAAACTTGGTCGTCCCCAGATGGGCTTCCCTCTGCATGCAGAGAGTGGCTCCACTGTGCTCAAGCCCTGAAGTTTGGGTTACATGGAAATAGCCTTCTAGAGATTCTAGAGGCAGTGTGGAATTCTTCCTCCTGGGTTCATTTGGTCACTTCAATGGGATTTGTTGGCGAAGTGGGAGAGAGAATTGAACAGAACGGGTAAGAACCCCACCTAGCACCAGAAGTCCCTTTTGATTCAGAGTGGCCCAAGGCCCACTCTAACACTGTCTGAAAGTACTTGCCTGGCATAGGGGGAGGGAGTAGAAAGGGCAGTGCCCAGCCCTGCTGTTGCCCCACTGGACTTCTGAAACCATTGGTATTGCAGATTCTACCCTTATAATCAGCAAGTCAGCTCCCTTCAAGGCGCAGTTATTGAAATTAGCTTCCTTCCATCGGAGTTTCCTGCGCCCTTGGGCAGTAAGCAGTTACCCTGGGCAGTCTCACGCAGGCGTCCCAGGCTACACCTTCGTGCAAGGGCTCTTCTCACGCGGGCGCAGCCACGACTGAGACCAAGTCTCGCAGCGCCAGGTGCATAGTGACCGCTGCCCCCAAGGTCAGGAAAGGTCGGGCCTCCGCAAGTTGAAGGGACCCACAGACCCCGAGGGATGGGTAGGACTTGAAAGGACAGAGATGGGCCCGCACCCCAGGCTGAGAGAACAGCCTGAGCAAAGGCAAGGAGGTGGGACATCTCAGAACGCGTTTGGGAAACATCAAGTCTCGTTTGACTGGAGCGTGGGATGAAGTCAGGGAGTTGAGGAGACAGGTCGGGGGCTAGACTTCAGAGGTGGGGGATTCAGCGTGGTGTGACAGGCAGTGAGGGACAAGCGGACAGGTCAGGGCGGCCGCGCAGGAGGGTTAGCCAGTGCCCAGCTCCAACCCGGACTGCACCAGACGGGGTGTCCCGGGGGGAGGACGCAGATGCCCTTCAGAGCCCGGCGTCACTGCGGAGAGGAAGACGGCACACTCGGGGCCTGAGGTGTTCCGGGGTCAGGCCGAGGCCAGGAGAACCCCGACCACCGGCAGCACAGGCCGGAACGGTCGCTCGCGCGGCGACAGTGAGTACCGCGTCCTCGCAGCGCGTCAGCCGCTGAGGAGTTACCGGGAACCGAGTGGGAGGCGCGGGCTTTCCTAAGCGCACCCCCGCCCCGTCCCGAGAGGGGACAGCTCGGGGCAGAGGTCCGGGGGTCCCGGGCTCCCCGCCCGCACCTGGAGAGCCCTGGGCAGTCGCTGGGGTCACTTCGCGGGGCAAGGCCTCCGGAGTCCGGCGGGGCGGCGCGCGGGGCGCCTCCTCCAGGCAGCCGGCGGCGTGGCCCCCGGCGCCTCCGCCCGCAGCGGCGGCTGCCTTATAAGGCGGGGGCTGGGCCGCGCCGGGGGAGGGGCCGCGCCGCCGGCTCCTCCTCGGCTCTCCCGGGGCGCTGGGCGACGAGGGAGCGCAGGGCAGCGCAGCGCGGCGGGAGCAGGAGCGCCGAGCCGGCCATGGGCAAGTCAGGTGAGCCCCGGGCCGGCCGGGCGCGGGCGGGATGGCTCGGGAGCCCCGGGCTCCGGGCTCTGCGCCGTCGCCCTCCGCGCGGCGGGTTGGTCCCCTGGGGACGGGGCGGCCGCCTCCGCGCGGGGACGCGGCTCCGGCTGCGCTGCGGGACCCCCGGGTGCGGGATGGAGGGGCGCGCGGGCGAGGGGAGGCGCAGCGCGGGCAGTTTCCGGGGCAGCCGGGAAGCCGGGTGGCCGCCAGGCCGCCGGGAGAGAGGGAGGGAGGGAAGGCGAGACCGAGGGAGGGTCCCCCTGTCTGCGATCCAGAGATTGCGTCAGGGAGGGCTTCCAGGCGCTGATGGGATTAGCGCTCAGCGTCCGGCCGAGGCGTGGCTTTTGCTTTGTTTCAGGAGCGCAGAGTTAGAGTTGGAAAAAGCTACCCAACTGTGACAGCATCTCTGGCTGCAAAGCAGCTTGCTCCAACTAACCCTCCTACGGACAGCTCTGAGTGTCCTTTTCTTCTGTCGTTGTCCCTCCTCCCCTGAGCGCCCCCTCTGGGCCAGGCTGTGTGCCAGGCTCAGTCAGCTCCACCCGGGTACAGACTGCGGGTCCCCTTGATCTCTGACCTGTCCCGGCCCATCCTCACCACTGTGGCTGTCAGGGTGAACTTTCTAAAATGCAGATCTCCTCCTGTCGCTCTCTAGCACCTTCCGTCCTACTGTCTGCGGGTGAAAGAGTGTGCGCTCTTCAGCCCGCCTTGGGGCCCCCCGAGAGGTGGTCATCAGCTCTCGCCTCCTCCTCCTCAGCTAACCTGGGGCCGGCATACTGGTCCAGTCCCCGTGTTCCCTCTCCCAGCACTCACCACCACCCCCCACTTCTCTGAGATTGAGAACCCTCCCCACCCTTCTAGGCTCCACTCCTGAGCTGGGAGTCCATCCCTGATTTCCCCTCCCCCAGAGGGACCGACCCCCCCCGTGTGTTCTTTGTTGCAGCCGGGCCAACAGTCAGCTTGGCACACTACCCAGCCGTAGACCTGTGTCCCATAGACTTCTCGCTTCTGGCGTCCAGAGGCTATGTCTCTCAGCAGAATTCCTGCCTCGCAGGAGGCTCTTAAAGAACAGCTGTTGAACAGAGTTCAGAAGTCCTGCTTCAGGGGAAGTTGAGGTTGTCAGCCTCAGATGGGTGAGGCTGGGTCCCATCTTGAATCCATCCTCCAAGATCTGGTCTCATGAGGTACCAGCGTTGGGAGTAAGTGGCTTTCCTGGCGTTGGTCCTAACCTCCCTTACCTGTGGTGACAGGTCTGAGTTTCAGTCCTGGCTTTCCTGATCACTTGCTGTGTGATCTTGAGCAAGGCTCTTTCCTCTCTGTGCCTCAGTGTCCTCACATGTTCAATGAGGGAGGCCCGTATGATGCCCAGGGCCCTTCGCAGTGTGGAAAGGTGACGTAAAGAGTGGTCGTGTAGTTAAAGAACAGGCTGAAAGCTGGTGATGGGGCGAGAGCACGGCAGCTGTGAGAGAGCATTTCGAGAAACCAACTCCTTTCTCTGTAGGTTAGAGAAAACCCACAAGTTCTCTCAAGTTAGCATTTAATCAGTTGTTTCTGGCTTCTTCCCTAAGAAACAGTTTTCCAGAACTGCTGATCTTCAGCTGTGTGCCCATTCTTCTCTCTGCTCATCCGTCTATCCGTCTGTCCCTTCCTCCCTTCTTCCTTCTCTCTCCCCTTCTTCCCTCCATTCCTCGTCTCTCAGCTCTGTACAAACTGTGGACCAGTGCTGTGGAGGCGTGGCCACTGTCTTCAGGGTGTGCGTTTGGACTGTGAAATAAATCGTGAAGCTGACTGGGGGGACAGACAGGCGCCACATGGCTCCCGTGAGAGGTGGAAAGTGATCCAGGCCACAAGCCGTGCAGGCGGAGAGCGGGGGGAGCTCAAGGGAGGGGCGATCCCTGCAGAGGAGCCCATGGAAGGCTCCCAGAGGAAGGGTCAAATCCCAGAGGGCCTTGGGAATTTGGGCTTTATCCATGGTACCTGGGATGCCAGGACAAGAGCTGCGCCCAGGAGGGCGGGTCAGATGGGGAGAGGGGAGAGGTGGGGGGCTGTAGGCAGGCTGCTGCAGTTACTCAGGCAGGAGATGACTGAGGCATCTAAGGGACTGCAGAGGAGGAGGGGATGGATTTCCAGATGGTAGCCTCCAGCAGACTTGGTGACCAACTTATTGTGAAGGAGAGGGAAGGGTCAGTGGTGTGAGTCTGGGTGCAGGATGGTGGTGACGCCTTCTAGGACTGAAGATGTGGGGTCGGGCAAGTTTCAGAGCAGGGGCACGGCGGCAGAAGGCAGGTTAGAGCTGGTTCAGGCAGGTGCCCCTCCGCGGCCCCCCATACCCAGGGAGTTCCCAGTTGCTGGCCCAGGCCTATCTGCCTCATAGCCACATGCATTTTATTTGTCTCCCCCAAAGACTGTGAGCCCGCAGGACAGTGTCTGGCTCCCCTAAGGGTCCCCAAGAGAAAGTGACTCTTCTGGGTGAAGAGGCCCCACCTGGAAGTTCCCAGCCGACAGCCTGCGGTTGTCTGTGCTGCGGGGCCGGGGGCGCCTTTGCGTGGGTAGCCGCATGGGGGCTTTATGTGGCTCCATAAAGACCATCAGCAGGCGCCAGTCCCTGCCTCCTCTGGGCCTCGGTTTCCTCGTCACTGCCTGGGAGACAGTCTCTTTTAGCCTTTAACCTCAGATACATCCCAGAGCCGCCTGGGATCTTGGGCGTTGTTGAGAAAGTATCACCACGACCGACACAGCTTGAATTCCAGAAGACGCTGGGCCCAGTGTTCAGAGACTCCCTGGTCCTGTCCTGGCCCTGGGCTCCCTGAGGGCTTCAGTTGGCAGCAGGTGTGATGGGGCAGAGAAAGGCAATGGCCTGGGGCTCAGTGGCAGCCTCTAGTCCTTAGTAATAGTCATTACCAATTCCTCAGCTCCTCCTGCGTGCCCGACTTGGAGCTAGGCATCTGATGCGTGTTCCAACCTCCCTAACAGCCCCGCTGTTAGGTATTGTCCACTTGATAGGTTTGTGGAGGTGAGCACCTTGCGCAGGTGCACACCGTGACCAGTAAGTGGACAAGCTGGGATTGGAACCCAGCGCTCTGACTGCCCAGCTGCGTGCTCTCCCCTCTACCACACTGGCCAGCTGTCCCCGCTCCCCACCTGCTTCTCAGCCTGGACGCCCCTAAGAATCTTAGAGCCCCTTGACCCGCACCTCCCAGCACTAGCAGATGTCGGAGCAGAAGAGCCTTTGGGACCAGCGAGCCCAGCGACTCTCTGCTGAGTGGAGCCCTCACACCTCTGCAGGGGGGCCGTGTGGCCGTCAGGTCAGCAGTTCCATTGTCATCAGTTGATTTTATTGAGAAAGAAAAGTTCAAAGAAAGGGTTTCCCTGCTGTGAACATATTTTGAAAACTGCAGGTGCCATTCCTCCTTCTCAGGCTTCCAGGCAGAAGGGGAAGCGGGCCCAGAGGGGGGACTGGCCCCGTGCTCCCGCTGGCCTGAGTGGCGGCAGGTGGGGCTGGAGAATGGACAGCCTCTCTGCTGGCCGGAGCAAGTGCCTCCTTGCCCTGGCTCCTTCAGGCCTTCAGCAACTCCCGTCTGTCCCCAAAGGGGCAGCCTGGGGCGAGTCCCCCGGACACCCTTGTTCCTGTGAGCAGTTGAGCAACCCTTCATTGACCATGCTCTTGCTTAGGGAGAGGAGGATGTCTGTAAAGTGGAGGGTGTGTGAGATTTGGGGAGCGGAGGGCGGGAAGGGAGGGACAGTCTTAGATCTGGCCCTAATGTGTGACCCTGGGCAATTCACAGGTCCTCCCAAAGACCCAGGTTTCCTGTCTGTAATGAGAAGATGCCTGTCCCAGTGCCTTCCCAGTGCTGGTGTGAGAATCTCATTCATTTGTTCACGCACTCATTCACTCAGCAAACATGCGAGCTCAGAGGTGCTAAAAGATGTCATCAAAGACCAATTTAAATACCAGCAGCCCTGCTCCCATTAAAATCAGGGAAGGGATCTGACAGGGCAGTTTCTCCCAAGGCCAGAGGCTGAAGGATCTCCACCAGTAGTAATGATAATAATTATAGTTGACATTTCATAACTGTTCACTGTGTTCCAGAACTGTTCTAAAGCATTCACACAGATTAATTCATTTAATTCTTACAACAACTCTGTGACGTAGATACTGTTATCCTCATTTTTTATGTGGGGGAAACGAGGCACAGAGTGACTAAGCAACTTGTCCAAGATCACACAGCTAGGAAAAGACAGCTGGGCTTTACCTCTTGAATTTCCTGGAACCCAGGCTAAAAGCAGGAGCTACCCATCTGGAACTCATTCTTTTTTTTTTTTTTTCTTCAAATCAACTTTTCATTCTCTCTTCCTGAAAAACTAGCAAAACCAGCTTTTCCCCAAGGCGGGACCAGGTCGCTTTCCAGCCTCTTGCCAAGGGGACAGAAGGGGCCTGTCCACAGTTCCTGCTCTGGCCTCTGATGTCCTGGGCTTCTTAGTGGGGAGTCTGGAGAGGCAGAGAAATGAGTCAGGCTGGGCCCTAGGGGCCTCAGAGGAGGATGGATGCTGAGGGTGGAGCCTGTCCCAGCCAAAGCCAAGAGGGAAGAGGGGACCCACCCTCTCAGCAGTTAAAAGCTCCGCCCCAAAGGACCATTAAATTCAGCCCCATCTAAGCTGCCCAGGGCCTCCACCCCACAGAGCCCGCCCTGCTGCCTTCTCCCACCGCAGGGAGCCAGGCCCAGGAGCTCTTGCTACCTTTCAGCAGCTCTGACCTTAAGCCCCAGTTCTGCCCCCTGTAACTTCTACTCCACAGCCCCTGATTTTCCTCTGGGGGCCCATAAAGGGTTTGGCTCAGAGGAGGCTCTTGAGGAATCTTGGTTCTTTTCTCCTCTTCCTTCCTCCTCTTCTCTCCCCTCAGAGCTTTGAAGGCAGCTGCCAACCTCACTGGGCCTGATCCTCCTCCCAGGTCTGGTGACCCCCTCTGTCTCTTCTCAGTAGTTTCCTTTGTCTCATGACCATGGGGGGTAGTGTGGGGTTAAGGACAGGGTTTCCCTCCTGATGGGTCTACCGCTGGACCAGTTGTGGGAACATGGGCAGGTTACTTCCCTTCTTGAGCCTCAGTTTCCTTATCAAAAAAATGGGTATAGTAGTTGAAGCTCCCACAAAAGGTGGTGAGAAGTAATTAAGATCATGCACAGGCCCAGCACCCAGAAATGGTTGGCCAGCAAGCAGAAGAAAGGATCTCCCTCATTCTGGGCTGACACCGTGAAGCAGTACAACCTCTATGAGCCTCAGTTTACCCTCCTACAAAATGAGGACATAATCCCTACCTTCCCCCATCATGGGGTGGCTGTGAGGCCTCTCCCTGCCTAATGCAGGGATGGGTGGATTTTCTTTAACTTTTTTCCTTATGTTTATCTGTGTTCGGTGTTTCTACAGGAGGGGGTGTGCCTCTTGTTGGGTGTGGTCACCAGCGATATCTTGCCTCCCTGAGGCTGAGGCCCTGCTCAGAGGTGCCACCTGGGCTGGGAGTGGCTGCCCTGGTGGGAGGGGACTCCTGGGGCCAGCCGGAGTGTGGTCGGGTTGGGGCCCCCATGCCTCCCAGCGGAGGTGGGGAGAGGGAGCTCCCCTCCTGATTACCAAAAAGTCCTCCTGGCCGCGTCCTGAAAACCCTGGCCCAGGGAACTGGCCCTGGTGGGGAAAATGACGTCGGCTTCTGAGCTTAGGTTGGGCACAGGAACTTTCACTTTTGTTTCTCTTTACTTCCCACATTCTGGGAGTGCAGTGACCTAGTTTCTAGCAGCCTTATATGTCCCTCTCTGCCAAGGAGACTGCAGGGCCCACAGCACTGCGGGGTCCAGTGCAACATAACCCCAACACTCAGGGCTGCCTTTCAACTGGCTTCACCTTAGCCACCCACTCCCTCCCCTTATCTCCACCTCCTCCCCACAGCCCTGGGATACCCAGATCCCATCCACCCTGGCCCTTTCTGTGCCCTTTGCCTCCTCACTTCATGCCTCCTGATCCAGGAACACCTCCTTCAGGGTTAAGGCTGTGGTTACCATTGCCCATGCCACTCAGTCCCTGCATCTCCCGTGGTGTCCCACTGTGGCCTGCCTGGGACACAGGAGCTGGGAGAGACATTCAGATGGGCCTGGCCAAGCCTGTCACTCATGGGGACCCTCCATCACCTTGACTGTGTGCAGTCACACCTGCCCCTGCACATACACATACACTTGTCTTGATCACTCCGTCTCCTTAGAGAAGTTGTGAGCTCCTAGAAGTCCCGGATCTGTTGTTCATCTTGTCTCTGCCCACCCCCACCCTGATGGGACCTTACGGGATCTCAGGATTGGAAGGACTTGAAGGTCATCTGACTGGGCTTCCAGTGCCTAAATCCTTCTGAGAGAAGTCACCTGCTTGTATTCCCCCAGTGCTGGAGAGCTCACTACCGCGAGGTAGCCCTTTCAGTCTTTAGAAATCTTTGATGGAGAGAAAGCTGAGCTGAAATCTGTCATCCTGCCTTTCCCACCCACTAGCCCCAGCATTGCCCTATGGGGCCCCAGAATTCATCAGGGGCCTCCCCTATGTCTCCCAAAGTCTGATCTTCTCCAGGAAGAACATACCCAGTACTTGCAACCATTCCTTATAAGACCCCATTTCCAGCCCCTTCTCCACATCACCACCACCTCTGAACACACTTCAGGTCGTCGCTGCCTCTCACAGGAGGTGGGAGCGGGCTGAGTGAAGCATTCCAGCCAGACACTGGCTCCTGCAGGGCAAGCATGCATCGCATCACCCAGAAGCCACCAGGCCACCCTGCTGACTGCTTAGCATATCGTCAGTGAGACCCCCATCTGGATCCCATGAGTTGCTATGGCTCCCGCCACTTCCGCCTGAGAGATTCTTTAGAAGCCTCTGTGACTTTGTTATCCCAAAAACCACATGAACATGTGAAACCCAAAATCTTTTTTTATTATTGTGGTAAAAAACACATGACATAAAATTTACCATCCTAACCATTTTTAAGCATATACTTCAGTAATGTTAAGTATATTCACATTGTTGTGAAACAAATCTCCAGAACTTTTCCATCTTGTAAATTTGAAACTGTATAGCCATTAAACAGTACCTTCCCTTTCCCCCTGCCCTCTAGAGAACCTGAAATCTTTGTCTTTGTACCAACAAGGGTTTGGCCTGTCTCTTGGCTACAAAGAGCTGAAGACCTCAGGTTGTGGTTCCGCCCTCCGCCTTGTACCCAGTTACCATCACCAGGGTTTTCACGCCTGTGTTCACAGCATCTGCCTGTCAGCCAAAACCTCCCAGATCCTGGCAGTCAGCCCCGCACCCACCCCCATGTCCCTGTCCCCCCACATCACTGTGACTGGACCTCATTGGACTGCCCTGCCGGGCCCCAGAGTCCTCGAGGTCAGTACCACTCACTCTTGAATTTATCGGAATCCCCCTGGACAGCTTGGCCACTGCTGGCATGAGCTGCGGGTGCCCTCACCTCTCCTGGGCGTGCATCTAGCCCAAAGCCCCTTGAGGGCAAGCCCTGGTCTTCCTCTCATGCTCCCTCAAGGGCCCAGGGATTTGATTTGAAGGCTCAGGAGACCCGGGGGTCTGGCTGAGTGAGGGGAAGGAGGCTCCCTGCTGGATCACTTAAGCCTCTGGGGTGACAGGGCAGCAGAGGGGAAGGACCACTGGTGAAGGAGACCTGGGGCAGTGGCAGGAGTGGCGCTTCTGTCACCCTCCGGTTTACACCTTCCTGCCCTCACCTACAGCCAGGCCTCGGGGACAGGCTCCTGGCAGACGGGACTAGCTCAGTTTAAGGGCCCTCTGTGGCCCTCACTCATAACTCATCCTCATTTCCACAGGGGGGCGGGGGAACACAGGCACTCCCAGATTCCTAAGGCCAGCACTTGGTGCCTTCACAATCTTAGCCTGGCTAGCTCCTGTCCAGACATCTTTGGGGCCTCAAATCTGGGGTCACCATCCTGATCCCCCAGACCGTGGTAGGTTGCTCTTCAGGTTCCTCTTGCACCTGTGCTCATCTGCACGTTGGCGCTTATCACACTGTTTGCTAGTGTCTGTTTACAAGGCTGTCTCCCTCTGTGTCTGAGCTCTTTGAGGGCAGGACACAGCTGATCTGTCTCTGGGCACCTGGCACACAATACAGAACCTGGCTCAGACAAGGTGCTCAGAGAGCAGATAAACAGATAGATGGACTGGGATTGGATGGATGCTGCTGCTGGATAGGTGACAAATCAACAGATGGATGGATGAGTGGTGGAGAGATGGATGGAGGATGTTGGGTGGGTGGGGTTCCATTTCAGATCCAAATTGACGTGACTTCTGTCCACTATTGACCTTTCCTGCCCTTGGTTTCACCCACTTATTCTCTCCCTAACTCCAGCCCCCTTGACCTTGTCCTTTCTGAGGTCATGACCCAGGTGGGCAGAGGCTCCACCTCTTCCCTCACTGCAACCCTGGGCTCAGCTGATCACACCCTGAGCGCCACCACCACCACACTCTCCCCTCGTTCTACTTCCTCAGTTCTGCCCGGCCCTGGTCCTCTTTTCTTCATCTGTCCCCCTGTCTTCTTGGTTTCTCCAGACCAGTGTGGGCACCTCTCCACCCCAGCCAGGCTTGTTGTCTCTGGGCTCCCACCTCCAGCCCTTTGCAGTCCCTCCCAGACACCATAGGTCCAGTCTAGGAGGTCCAACCCCCAGCATCTGCTCTGCACCTCCAGCCCGTCCTCCACGCAGCAGTCAGAGCATCTTTCCGAAACACAGACCCCATCAGCTCACTCCCCTGCTTCCATTGCCTTGGATAAAGACCCAAATCCCTAAGGTGGCCCATGCAACCCTGCATCATCCATGGGGTGTAGCTGTGTAGAGATGCGGAGGGTGCCATCAGGGATGGGGACAGGATGAGCAAAGGTGGGGAGCAGGGTGTCATGGTTACCCCTCTGGCTGGGCTGCTGAAGGCGAGCAGCAGCCTGTCCGTGTGGCCTGAGGTTTGAGCCGGGCGTCCTCTGAAGCCTGCTGTCATACTTTTGGCGAGTCTTTTCTCTGCACTGAGACGTTCTCCGTTTTGAAATCACTGCAGCTTCCAAGCAGTTTAATAACGAGGTCCTGAAGGCCCACAACGAGTACCGGCAGCAGCATGGTGTCCCCCCGCTGAAGCTCTGCAAGAAGCTCAACCAGGAGGCTCAGCAGTGAGTCCCCCAAGAGCCCCAGGGTGACTTGGGCCCTCACGGCACTGCTGCCGCAGTCACAGAGGGGCTCTGGGAGGCTGGAGGGACGTGGCTTTTGGGGACAGATAAGCCAGGCTTAAATAATACTCTGCCACTTACTGAGCCAGGCCCCTTTGTTCGTCTGAGCCTCAGTTTGCTCCTCCGTAAAACGGGGCTGTTGGGGGCTCAGAAGAGATGCTGGTGTGATGCTCCTGCTTGCCTCGGTGAGCCCGGGGTGGGGACAGAAGCTCAGCCACACGGTTGAGGGTTCATACTTCAGGGCTTCCCTGGGCTGAGCCCGCTCTGAGGACTCCCGGTGAACTCTGGCAGGTATTCAGAGGCTCTAGCCAGCACGAGGATCCTCAAGCACAGCCCGGAGTCCAGTCGTGGCCAATGCGGAGAGAACCTGGCGTGGGCATCCTACGATCAGACAGGTGGGTCGCTTTCTCAGCTCCTGGCCTGTCTGCCTGAGCTGGGTCTAGGATCTCGGACATCAGGCCCCTTCTGGCCCCAGTGCCCTCCGTGGTGTAGCGGTGCCGCTGTGGAGGTGCAGCCACAGGCCCAGAAAGGGAAAGGCACCCCAGTGCTCTCTGTGCTCCCAGGGCCTGACTGCAGTTCACCACAAGGTCTCTGGTGACCAGCTCAGGGCCAGGCAAGTGCTGGGTGCCAGGGACACAGATGAGTCAGACTGCCCGGAAGAGCTCCCCGCTGAGGAGTGGGGGTGGGGGAGACACGGTTTCTGTGCAGAGTCTCAGCCTGACCCTGTGGGCACCGAAGTAGCCCCAGCTACAGAAGAATTTTATTTTATTCACATTTTTCGTTTCTTTTCTTTTTTTTTTTTTTTCACAGCGCTGGTGTATTAACTTTTATCATCAGAAAAACACAATAGAGCTTTGTTCATGTTAGAAAAAAAAATGCTGGGGAAGATACTTCCTCCATCCAGGGTCGCAGCCTGGAATGGTGATCCCACCATCCTGACCAGGCGTTCTGGAGCTTCCGGGCTCTAACAAGGCTGCTGGGGCTTTTTAGGAAAAATGCTGGAGAGAGCCACCTCGCTCTCTGAAGCTATCTCCAAACCCCGGCGGGAGAATGACTCCTCCCTCCCGGCCCACATTCCTGGGAGTTTCCTGGGCGAGAGTCCTCTCGGTTTCCCCGGCGCAGCGGCCCTCGGCCCTCGGGAGAGGTGTGCGCATGCTCCTGAAGCAGGCCAGAGCCCGCAGCCCGCAGCCCGCAGCCCCCTCCCCAGGCCCAGGCTGGGGGCCTTAGTGGGCCCGAGGAGCAGGGAGAGGGATGGGAAAGAGCCTGCAGGAGACGTGGTTCCACCCCAGTCTTGCGCTGGCTCCCTGTGGAACTTTGAGCAAGCCGCTCCCCTCTCTGGCCCCAGGTTCGCTGTCTCTACAGAGAGGGAGTTGGGTATGCCGTTTCTAAGGCAGCGGTTCCCCACCCTTGCTGCACGCTGGGGGATCTTTTGCGGAGCTGTTAGAACATACGGATGCCTGGGTCTCTCCTCCAGAGACACCGATACGACTAGTCTATGGCAGGCCCCAGGCATCAGTAATCTGTAAATGCTCCCGAGCCCAGGCCAGTGTGTAGCCACTGTTCTCTAAGGCCTTGTGGACTAGGAACAGCATCTGGGAACTTGTTAGAAATGCAGACTCCTAGGCCCCACCCTAGACCTGCTGAAGGCAGAATCTGCATTTTAACAAGAGCCCAGGTGATTTGTGCACACACTAAAGTTCAAGACTTTTGCTCTGAGATCAGAGGCTCCTAGTTCTGCCCTGAGATCAGCATCTCCCAGGGAAATGCTGTCGGTTTTCTCCTGTCAACACCTCCTGGGCCAGTGGACGCTCCAAGTGAGGAGGCTTCTGCCTGCAATGGAGACCTTGGCCCACCAGCCCAATTGCTGTTCCTCCTGGGGATGTTTCAGGAGCTGGACTTGGGGTGGGATAGAGCAGAGTCTCCCAGAAACTCTGAGCATCATCAGAAGCCCTTGGGGTACATTGCATTCAACCCTTTTGTGCAGAGACCCAGAGAGAGGAAGGCCCTGCCCAGAAGTACACAGTGAATTAGTGGCAGGGTGGGGACACAGATGCAGTTCCCCTGACCCCAGACCAGGGCTCTTCGCAGCCTCCAACAAGGCCTCCCCTTCAGCCTCCACTTCAGCTCGTGGGCAGGAGTCCCTGTTGCAGCTGGTTGGGGCTTTATCAGATGTCCAGTTGTGTGATGGGTGGTTCCGGTTCCTGGGAGAAGATGGAAGGAATCGGGGGTGGGTGGACTTTGCTACTGAGTTTTAAACAGTGTCTCTTCCATACAGGAAAGGAGGTGGCCGACAGATGGTACAGTGAAATCAAGAACTACAACTTTCAGCAGCCTGGCTTCACCTCCGGGACTGGTGAGTGACAGGGTCACACCAGTGGCCTGGCCCTGGGCAGGGTTGCAGTTTGGGTGTCTGACTTTGGAGGGGAACTAACCCTCTGAAAATCAATCATTTCCTTCCTATTTTACCTCTTCCATATTTTTCTGGTTTGACTTTGCCCAAAAGGAAAAACTCTCTTTCCCCAACACCTCTCCTAACACACGCACACACACACACACACACACACACACACACACACACACCCATCTAAGAGCACCCAAGCTGCTGATTCCTGCCCCAGCAGCTCAGAGTTCTTCAGATGACTGGAGTGTGTCGTAAGGAGGCTGTGGATTTTAAAAGCTGCTGTGGTGCTTTTCTCCAGAACTGGTGACTCAGCACTTTTAACTGGTCACCTACTTCTAGTCTTGCTCCCATCCAATCCAGCCTGCTCCCCAGCAGCCAGAATATTCTAAAACCCTCTCTGCCTATTTTGCTGTCCTGAGTAAACTGCCAGTGGCTCCCTGGGGCCATCAGGAAAAGGGCCAAGCTGCTCGCTCGCTTGTCTCCTGGTCTTAACTCCCTCTTCCCTTCACACCCCCACCTCCTTCCTGCTGTCCGCCACATGTCTTAGGGGCTCCCAGGCAATCTCGCTTCACCTTTATGCTCTAGTTTGTGGTTCAGGGGAGCTTGGAATGCAGAAAGCCTGGATCTAGTCTCAGCTCTGGCACTATTAATTGTGTGAACTCCCTGTCCTTCCCTGTCCCTGAGGGAGAGGGACAAGGTGATGTCCTCTACAGGACATTCTGAGAACTGGTGTTTAGATGCTGGGAGGAGCCGGCCATGGGACCCTCCGTCCTTTGTCACAGGCCTCTGCGGTGACCAGTAAACATTTAGCCCAGGCCGCCGCTCTGAGCTCAGGGCTCCCTCTTGCCTGCTGCTTCCCAGGCCTCCCCAGGCTCCTGTCTTTCCTCAGAACCAACTCAGACTTGCCTGGGGCCCAGGATGGGTTGGAAGGGGCTGTGAGTTTCTGACCAGAAGGCACCAGGGAAACTGAAAAGGGGATTGTCTGCCCCACCCATGGGTGGGGCCACTTATGGCCTGTCACCTCACCCCTGGAGGATTCTTCAGAAGTAGGAAGTGACATGTCCTCAGAGCCAGTCGCCAGTTTCCTGTGGTTTACTGCTCAGCGTTTTGGGCAAGGGTTCTTGCAACCGTGTGAGCAGGACGATGCGGCAGGAGCAGAGCATCTGCCGAGGTGTCCGCCTCTCAGCACAGCAGGCCTGGGACGAGGAGGCTGCTGTCAGGGCCCTGAGTGAGAACTGGTGCTCCTGTGGCACTTCAATCTGAGGAGTGAGGGAGGAACAGTAACAACCTCCACTCAGGGATTAAGGATGTGTCGGCAGAACCTTGTCTTCTTTCCATAAAGATCAGTGTCCAGAAGATGTTTTATTTCATAGTATCTGGATTTGCTTTTCCCATAAGCAAGATTCATGAGCAATTAGACATGTGTCAGAGCAAGTTCCTAGTGTTGCTCAGGTGTGCATGGCACTTGACAGTTATAAAGCGCCTCCACGTCCATGGCCACGTAAGCCTCGCAGCACCATTTGAAGGCAGGGCTTTATTCCACCCGTTTTGCAGAGGAGGAAACTGAGGCCCAGAAAGGAGAAGAGACTTCTTTTATACCTTCTATCCTCAATCTGATGCTTTTTCCATGGCCCCTGCTCCAAGGCAGGAGTCTCACAAGTGTCACAACTAGGAATGGGACTCGGCTTTCCGTGGTCACTGACCTCCTGTCCCACCCATTGCCCCGCATCTCCCACCCTACAGAGGAAACCTTCACAGCAACCAGGCCCTCTGGCATCCCAGGTGCCACTGAGCAATGCCTGGGGACAGACATGAGCGCGGTTTTGGGTGGTGGGATACTCGGGGCTTGCGAGACCCTTAAAGAGCCTCAGGCCCATCCCCCATGCCTCAGCCTTCCCCAGAGCTCTTCTTGCTGCACTACTGTTCAGGGATTCCCCGTGTCCATGTTGTAGGTGAACAGGCCTTTGAAATATCCTATAATCTATCCCCACCCCACCCTGAGTCAGCGTCTCGTGATGAAGGACACAGTTCTATGCTCTGTGCTGAGTGGAGGGACACAGTTTCTTGCAATTCCTTTGTTATATTCTATTTTAATGAGTAGGTTTGTTTATCTATTCTGGATAAGTAATGCTTTTACAGGACATGAAATTTGCAAGCTGTATATAGTGTATACAGGCCTTCCCTGGCCTCCAGCACTTTCCCTCCCAACCAGTGATACCAGTTTCCTGTGCTTCATTCTATGCTCATTCTGATCTTACACCAGCATTTGTGTATATATGTTCTCTTTTTCCATTTTTTATGCTCTGGTGTCAGATGTATGATCTGTTTTGCACTTGTGTTCTTCACACAACAGACTGGCAGAGATTTTTCTATATCAATACAAAAAGAGCTTTCTCATTCTTTCTGACTGTTGCACATTATTCTCTGGCAAGGATATACTGTAACTTATTTAATGTGTTTTTCAAAGATATATTCTAGGAAGTATGGGTCCATAGCAGGAAAGAGGATGGATCCCGTTAGGAAAGGAAGAAAAAGAAAAGGGAAGGTTGGTAGTAGTTTAGAGTTAGAAACCAGTGTGTATATGATGGTTGCTAAGGAAGTTGTGTCCTTTAATTCATTTCTGAAGACTCATTCTTAATTAACTCTGTGCAGACAGAAACCTCCCCAGCCAGAAGAAAGATGACTAGCCCCCTCTGTTTGGAAAAGGCTTCCCCAGGCATTCATGTCGCTGATATGCATGTTGTGTGTGTAATCATTGTCTTGGCCACCAGGATAAATGGCAGCTCTTCCCTGTCTAGGCAACAGAGAGTGGGTGGGTCACTGGCCAAAGTATGTAGTCTCTTGAGAGGAAAGGCTTGTATGCAAAAGGACTCGAGCCTATAGAAGCAGGGCACCTGGCAGAGCTGCCGGAAGCCTGGAGCTGTGACTCAAAAGCAGTAAGGACCAAGACTGAATTAGCAAGAAGTGCTCCTCCTTTATTCTGAGGTAAGAATCAGAGTTTATTGGGCAATGGTTAATACAAGTTGAAGGGTAAATGGTAAAGATGCACAATTGTGCTTCGGGTTTGTTTTCTTTTCCTTCTTGCTTTGATTGTATCACTCAGCTCTACTGATTTATTAGGGTTCATGTTTGACTATTTTCGTAAAGAATTTAGTAACCTCAAATCTTTTGTAGATGTAGACAAAGAAATAAACTCTACCTAAATTTAAAAATTATAAAAATGGAGTTCAACTGTAGGGGAAAAAATACAGTTTAATCAGTGAACATTTATTCTGTCCTTACCATATATGAGACACAGTGGGAGGTGTCAGCTTTATCTCTTCTCTGAAGGATTGGCAGAGTGTGGATACCAGCCTCTCTCTCTTTTTCTCTTTCTTTCTTTTGTGGTAAAATATGCTTAACATAAAATTTACCATTTTAACCATTTTTAAGCATACAGTTCAGGTAAGATTAGTCACGTTCATATTGTTGTGCAACTATTATCACCATCCATCTCTGAACTTCTTTGTCATTATCCCAAATTGAAACTCTGAACCCGTTGAACAATAACTCCCTACCGCCCCCCAAGCCCTGGTAACTACTATTCTACTTTCTGTCTCTATGAATTTGACTATTCTAAGTACCTTATATAAGTGGAATCATACAATATGTGTCCTTTTATGTCTGGCTTATTTCACTTAGCATAATGTCCTCAAGGTTCATCCATGTTGTAGCATGTATCAGAATTTCCTTCCTTTTTTTTTTTTTTTTGTGAAGAAGATTAGCCCTGAGCTAACATCCATTGCCAATCCTCCTCTTTTTGCTGAGGAAGATTGGCCTTGGGCTAACATCTATGCCCATCTTCCTCTACTTTATATGGGACGCCACCACAGCATGGCTTGACAAGCAGTGCACCGGTCCGTGCCTGGGATCCGCACCTGCGAACCCTGGGCCGCCAAAGCGGGGCATGTGAACTTAACCACTACACCACCGGGCTGGCCCAGAATTTCTTTCTTTTTTAAGGCTGAATAATATTCCATTGTATGTATATACAACATTTTGTTTACTCATTTGTTTTTGTTTACTCATTCATTTTGTTCACTCACTCATTTTGTTTACTCATTCATCTATTGATGGACATTTGGTCCCTTTTGGCTGTTGTGTATAATGCTACTGTGAACATGAGTCTACAAACATCTGAGACCCTGCTTTCAATTCTTTTGGTTGTATACCTAGAAGTGGAATTACTGGATCATATGGTAATTTTATGTTTAATTTTTTGAGGAACCACCATACTGTATTCCACAGCGGCTGCACCATTTTATATTCCCATCAGCAATGCACGAGGGTTTCTTGTGCATTTCTCCATATCCTCACATTTGTTATTTTCTGTTTTTGTTTAAATAATATCCATCCTAATGGGATGGATACCGTCTCTTTCTTAACCACCCCGTGGGAAGCTTAGCTACTCTGATCACAATTTTTCTCCTTCCTCCTTCCATCTGTCCCTTCCTTTCTTCATCAGATATTTATTGAGCATCTACCATGTGCCAAGCCCAGTGCTAAACACTGGGGATCTGGTGGTCAATAAGACAGACATGGTGCCTGCCCTCGTGGAGGAAACATAATCTCTTTCCTCCTCCTTTTAGCAAATGAATACCATCCTGTGACATGAAAGTAAATACCGCATTGACCTGTCAAAGGATCTCTGTGAGTTCTCAACAGTAAAGAGGGAGATGGGATATCCCCAGTGAGAGGGATAAACTCTTGACATCTACCCCCAAGAGATGAAAATTTATGGTCATTGAGCAAAGAGTACATTATGGCATCAACTCTTTGACCCCAAGTGAGAGGAGTATTGGAAGCTAAGGTATGTTAGCAGCTTGAAAGGACCAGTGAGTAAGGGGCAGGTAGCCTGAGCAATGGTAGATTGATGCTGAGAAGTTTCAGCAAGCTGCAGAAGTGTCTAGAGGGTCAGGGAGGACCTTGAGAAGGCACTGGGCTATTTGGCTCAGAGCAGAGGGAATTAAAGGAGGCTCTAACTTGTCAAGGTCTCAAAGAGCTTAAAACATAGAAAGCCTGCACTTCCAGTGAGGGCAGAACCCAAGTCCAAGATGGTTGTTCCATCTGCCTTTCATTTATTTGCTCTTTCATTCCATCCATTCATTCAGCAAAGGTTTATTTTACACTTTTCATGTGCCAGGCTGTGCCCAGGTACTGGGTATACTTTAGTGAATAAAACAATTTGGTCTCTGCCCATGTGGGGCTCATAGTCTAGTGAAGGAGCCAAGCAAAATCAAGTAATCAAACAAATATATCATTGCAAATGGTAAGAATGTTATGAGGGGAAAAACAGGGTGCAATAAGACTATCTTGGGAGGGAAGTGTCCAGGAATTTAAAAAGTGATTATGAAAGGCTTCTCTGGACAAGTGACATTTAGGCTGAGACCTAAGGGACAAGAAGATGTTGATCATCAGAAGAGCATTCCACACAGTAGCCAGTGTGTGCAAGGGCTCCATGGTGGGAAATAACCAGATGTGTTCAAGGAATGGAAAGGAGGCCATTGGGCCAAAGCATTCACTTTCATTCTAGGTGCAATTGGAAGTAATCGAAGGATTTTTAAGCAGAAGAGTAAAAAGATATGACTTGTGTCTCAAAATGATCATTCTGGCTACTTAAGTGGAAAGTGAATTGGAGGAGGCAAAGGTGAACACTAGAGAACCAATTGGGGGCTATTGCAGTGATCCAAGTGAAAAAAATTTGTGGTTGGGACCAAGGTTTGGGGAGTGGATGGACTTGAGATGTATTTTGGAGTTAGATTCTTCAGGATTGAATGATGGGTTGTTGTGGGGAAAATGAGAGAGAGGGAAGAATGCAGACCAACTCCTAGGATTGTGTGCCTAGAGGTACCGTTAATGGAAATGGGAGGGAAGAGAGAGGAGTGACTCTGGGGGGACCAAAATCAAGAGTGAGGTTTGGAGAGGTTAGATTGGAGATGCCTGTGAGTCATCCAAGTGGAAATGTTGAGTAAGTCATTGTGTCTGGAACACAGGAGAGATTCGGGCAGGAGAAATAAATTTGGAAGCCAGGGAAAGATGAAATTTCTTACTGCCCAAAGAGTTCAGTAAGAAAAGAAAAGAGAGCCCAGATTGAGCCTTGGGAAATGCAGGTCCTCCAACATTTACAAGGAAGATAGAAGCGGAGGAGGAAGAGGCAGTGAGATGGGAGGAATGCCAAGAGAGGGTGGCATCATGGAAACCAAAAGAGGAGAGTGCTTTGAAAAGGGGAGGAGTCGACCCTATTAAATGTTCCTGAGC
This sequence comes from Ceratotherium simum simum, assembly GCF_057802395.1. Lineage (NCBI taxonomy): Eukaryota > Metazoa > Chordata > Mammalia > Perissodactyla > Rhinocerotidae > Ceratotherium > Ceratotherium simum. The sequence continues at coordinate 39,691,203 of NC_141928.1, read as the reverse complement.
TGTCAAGTAAGATGAAGACAAAAAGTGACCACTGGGGAGGAACATGGAGATCGTTGGTGATCTTGAAGCAGACAGTTTGTGGGGTGTACAGAGTAGAGTACAGGTAGGGTGGCGTCCTAATTGTTGGGGTCACGGGGCTTTGTCATGATCTCTGGGAGACCACAAAACCTTTGGGCATCAGAAAGTGGTGAGGTGAGTAGGGTCTGTGTGGCTGATGGAGAGGACCTGAGGCTTCAGAAAGTCAGTCAGTCAGTGTGTTTTGTGTCTCCTTCTTCTGACTGGTGTCTGTGAAGATCAAGCTTCCCTGAGCGTGGCAAGATGGTGCGGGGGTTCAAGAATCCCTTAAACCATCCTTCTCCAGGCTCTGCTGACTAGCTTGTTTCCCTCTCCCCCACCTATTCCCCTACAGGACACTTCACAGCCATGGTATGGAAGAATACAAAGAAGATGGGCGTGGGGAAGGCATCTGCAAGTGATGGATCCTCCTTCGTGGTTGCCAGATACTTCCCAGCGGGGAATGTTGTTAACCAGGGCTTCTTCGAAGAAAATGTCCTGCCTCCAAAGAAGTAATTTGTCAAATGTAATGGGAAGGTGGCAGACTTAAGAACATAGATATGAAGTGCCTAGAACAACAAAAAGCCAGCTGCGTGCCTGTCCCTGTGAGTGTATGTGCTTGTGTGTGTGATGCATGTGAGTGTCTCTTGCACACACACTTGGATATACAGCTCTGCATGAACTCATTCTTGTCAAAAGAATGAGCATGTGAAGGCTTTACCCTGATGGTTACCTAGACCACAGTTATTTGGACTTTGGGGGTGGGGAATCAATTTTTAAACTTTTTTTGTTATTTTTTAAGCAAACTTCTTTTGTATCTTTGTTACTTATAATATCCATCCTTGGACTTTTTGTATTCCACATGTTTGTGATGCTAAGAAGTGAAGTTCATTTTATGTGATCTTCATGCATTGTAATCTACTTTTGGTAGATATTTAAGAAAATTAAACCCTCATTTAAATGTGACACAAAATACAGTTTTAAACACATAAATATACAGCAGCTTCCATTGGAAAGGTGGGGCAGGCAGAGGCTCTGTTTCACAGATTGGGATTTCTCAGTCGTGAGACCTGATGTCATCCACATGCCTCCTGGAATCCTCTAAGGGGATCGCCAAAGAACAGATGGAGAAACAAACTTTACTTCCTTGCATTTTTCTACCTTTAAATAGCAAAGTACCACCCCTACCCCTTGCCCCCCTCCTTTTTTCTTAAACTCCTCTTGGCGTTTCAGAGCTCAGTATGCCTCCTGGTTTCTGGGGAGCTGGGCCAGGCCTGAAGCTCGCCCCTCCCCCACCTCTGCTAGGTGGCCCAGGGCCTGTTCTGGGAAGGAGCCCCTCACACGCCTGGGCTCTTGGCCAACTGGCCTTGGATGGATGAAGTCAGTGAGCGTGGGGGTGAGGTTGAGCTCACTCCGGGACCCAGAGGAAGCCCTCCAGCCTCTGCCCTCCCCCCGCACACAGGGCGGGAGCCCAGGCCTGGTTCTGGCAGCTGTGGCCTCAGCTGCTTCCCCCAGAGTGTGTGACAGGCCCAAATGTTCCAGAGAGATAGCCCATGTGGGGGCTTAGAGTCACTAGTTTGGTTCTGTGTTTTGCCTCAAACTACACAGAGTTCCCCTGAATAACAGTATCACATGGTCCATGTGGAAGGGACCGACCCGGATACCAAGCTGAGTGTCCCTGAAACCATGGTATGTCCAGGAGGTAAGATAGCAGGAGCGAGAGTTGGGGGTTGCCGGCTTACAGACAGGAATCTCAGCAGACCAGTCTCTGAAACATGCTTCCTGAAGGTCTGTGTTGCCCTGTGAACACAGTTGCATGCTGTGCCCTTCATTTCACCAGGGATAGTGACTAAGGTAATCCATAACTCTGAGTTCCTGTGTTAGGTAACTCAAGCTTCTGAATACCTCCAACCTCTCCACTGTAGACTGTGCTCCATGTTTTAAACCATGTGACCTACCATCACAGCTGATTGGACTAGAGTGACACATGATCCAAGGGCAGCCAATTCCTGGGCTGGCCATGGACCAGGAATTTGAGCTAAGGATTATGGAGAATTGACCAGTGGAACTGAAAAAATGATGCCATGAGTTTGAATTCGGGCCATAGCAAGCCAAAGCTATATGTAAGCCAAGTTATAAGCGGGAAATATATAGAAGTGAGAAACCCAGTTAGAGGTACAAAAGAGGTACAGATTCTGAAAGACCCATCCTGAGATTTCTAGTTCCAGGCCTAATCTGTATATCTTTAAAACATGCCCCTCATTTTCTTCAGGCTTCCCAACAAATTGATATATCAACTGATGGTCCCCAGAAGGTTAGAATATTAGGGTCCCCTCCCCTAGGGGGAACAGAAATGAACAGAAAATGCTGAGCTGGGCAGGAAGCTGAGGATGGATGGGATAAGGAGACCTAGCTGAGGGCCTTGGGCTTAGGTCCTTTTCTGGCCACACCCGAGCAGCCACCAGGAGCAACAGGAACTCTGACCAGTCAACTTCCTGGTGGCTCCTAGAGACACTCTCCACCCAACACACACACTCACACACACACACACAACCAGGTGGTGGACACTGACATGCAGCCAGCCTCTTTAGGCTGCAGTAAGGAAAAAGCTGACGAGGGGAACTTTCCAGGCCAAGGAAATGCCAGACAACAAAGCTGGCTGAGCAGGTGAGCACTAATCTCACTTCTTTAATGGATTTCTTAAAGACAGCAACTCCCACAAGTGCAAGAAGAGCAGAGGACAAGCCAGATTGGCAGCTCTCCTTTGCAGCCAGAGGGCAGAGAAAGGAGTTAGGACCCCTGGCTGCAAACCCTAGTTCTGTGCGCTCTGAACTGAGCAAGCCCCTTCCCCTCTCTGGGCCCCAATTTGTCCAGCTGTACAAGGTGTGGCACATGGAGTTAGGTCTATTGGATCCTCTCAGGTCTCCATGACACCCTCTAGGCCCAAATTTCTTAACTAGATGGAAGCATTTGATGAGAGACCTTCCTGCTCTGGTGTTTTGGGGTCTGAAACAAACACAAAGAAGCACAGCCACCTCCACCAAAATGCCCCCAAGGCTGGAGGGTGTGGAGGCCAAGGAGCAGGGAAGCAGCAGGGCCTGGTCCGTGCATCCCCTGCTCCTGGGTAGAGATGCTCCAGGAGGTGGCAGCTGCCAGCCTCTCTTAAGGGCAAGCCTGGAGGCCAAGGAGAGTGAGAAGGTGTCTCATCAGCACCAAGAGGCCTCATCCTCTGCCCAAGTCGCTGCGGCCTCTCACGAGATCAGGGCTGGAGAAGCAATTAGAGCTCAGTTATTCCCACAGGGAGAGAACAAACCCAGAGGAACTCACCTAAGCCACACAGCTGGTCTGTGGCAGAGGAGCTGAATTTAAGCCTTCCTCCTATGGGGAAGACAAGTTCTTAGCGTTCTGCAGAGAGATATCTCAAGAGACTGAGATGCCCTTCAGGCATCAAGGTGAACGAATTCAGCATTAAAAGGTAGGTGCTTTGCAATAATTTTCGAATTACCAGATCCCCAAATAAAGAAAAGGTGAGGTCTGGAATCAAAAGATGAGGGAGAGAGACAGTGAATAATGAGAACTTGACTAACCCAGGAAGGAAAGGAGTTGGCAGGCTCACATCCCCCAGCCTCCTAGTGACACTGAACTTTCCTGGTACGGGCACTGAGGACGTCCTGAGGGTTGAGAGTGGGGTTTAGGGCCCGGGCTAGAGCATCAGGGGCGGGGCCCGAGCCCCAGGCCTCTGGCCCCCGTCTGGCTAATGCCGCCAGGGCCTGCGTATTGAGCCCCCTCCTGGGAGCCCCCAAAGGCGGAGCTGGGTGGGGACCCCTCTGTGGGGGCTCTGGCTGGCCCTTTTCCTCTCCTTGGCACAGGCGCACCCTGGGAACTCTTGAGGCCCCGCGCCCGCCCGAGGCGGGCATCCGAGTTGACCTAGCCTGCGAGGACCCCACCCGGCGGGGCACGATGGGTGACTCCTCCAGTCTCAGGCTGCTGCTTTCTGGCTGCCCGACCCTGCGCACGCCCTCTCGGGCTCAGTACTCCCCTCTGTAAAGTGGGCACAGGCGTGTCTTGTGGTGATCGTGAGACGCCTTGCCATTTGAATTCCCGGGTCGTGGCTGGCGGACCTGAGCTGACCTCTGCCCCGGGGCCGCAGGCGCCTGGAAGCCCCGCGGAAAAGGGGAGACTGCGCTGCTCTCCCCGCTCGGAGAGACTGCGGCGGGGCCGGGGCGCAGGCGGCGCGCGGGCTGCAGGCAGGAAGTGACTCTCCAGCCCCACCGCGTGGCAGGAGCTGGCTCAGGGAGTCCGCCCAGAGGGGCCGGAGGATTCCAGACTCCCCACGACCGCGAAACGAGAAGCACCAACCACAACGACAAGTATTTGTGAAGGGAGCAGCCAGGAATGACAGCTCTGGACGAACTGATACAATATTAATCAAAGTAATGGCAGCAGGCAGCCAGCCCTCCTGGTCTGGTGGTGAAGTCTCAGCGCTCTCGCCACCCGTCACTCTGGGTTCGTTTCCCACTCACGGAACCACACCACCCATCCAGTCAGTTGTCATACTGTGGCGGCTGTGTGTTGCTGTGATGAAAGCTATGCCACCGGGATTTCAAATACCAGCAGGGCCACCATGGTGGACAGGTTTCAGCAGAGCTTCCAGACTAAGACAGACTAGGAAGAAGGACCTGGCCACCCACTGCCAAAAAAACTGGCCACCAAAACACTGCGAATAGCAACAGAGTATTGTCTGATGTAGCACGGGTGAGAGGATGGTGCAAAAAGACCGGGCAGGGTTCCGCTCTGCTGTACACGCGGTGGCTAGGAGTCCGAATCCACTCCACGGCAGGAACAACAGTATGGCACCTAGTGTTTACTGAACATCTGCTGTGAGCCAAATGGTGCTAACGCTCTGGAGCCATTTTCTCATTTAAACTTTTGACAACCTTTGAAGCGGTACTGTTATTCCCATCTCGCACATGAGGAAACTGAGGTTTAGAGAGGCTGAGCAACCTGTCCAAGTCCACACTTGATGGAGAGAGCTGACCCCCAGAGCCCCCGCGTTTTACAGCTAGAGACTTGGGAATACACAGAGGATGTCCTGGTTTGCCGTGGAATTGAAATGATCAGGGCTTTAGAGGCCCTCCCATCCCCACTCACTGGATGCTAACCCTAGCATCCCTGCTCCAGAGAGTGGCCTCCACCTCTCCCTCTATGTTAAAGAAGAGTGGTGTCTGTGGCCACAAAGGTCAGAAGCCAAAGGACAGAGCCTTTCTTCTCTGACGGCCAGAACCTTGGGGCAGAAAGGTACTTCCAGGCCTGAGAATCAGAGGCTGGGGAAAGCTGAGTGGTGAGGAGCTTCCTGGAAGGGTAGACAGAGTACTAAGTTACAGAAGGCTTGGCTTCCAGGTCCTGCTCTACTTCCAACTGGCTGTGTGATCGTGGGCAAGTCCCTTCTCTTGTCTGGGCCTCAGTTTCCTTCCTGTACAATGGGAGGATTCTTCTGGATGATCTAATAATCTCTTTCCTTCCCCCAGTCTGCCCTTATCCCTCCTTACACCACCCTCTGTCCAACAGGCTCTGACATTCCAGAAGGGGCTTTGAAGGTCCTGGGTGGGAGTCACAACCCATCTCTGAGTTTCCGCCTCAGCTCTGGGCCCTGGGCACTAGGTCCTGACAGGGTATCTGGCCCTGGCAGGTTGGAACCATCAGAGGGGAGAAAGGCCCTAAGCCTCTGAGAAAGGCCTGAGGGGGACCTGCATTGTGATGACCTCATCGACTCTGTGACATCATCCTCTCTCCCACCCTTCACTCCTCTCCAGTCAATTGCTCTGCAAACAACCATCATTCTCAATCCCAACAGCCTGAGAAAGTCTTTTCTCCAGTACCTGCTGCTCATCTGCCTCAGCTAGCAAGACGCACCATGGAATTGGAATTCACTGAGAAAAACTAAGACACCTTCCTGCTGCAGAAACTGAACGAACAGAGGAAACGCAATGAGTACTGGGACATGGCCTTGACTGTGGACCACCATGTCTTTTATGCACATCACAACATCTCTCCAGTGAAGAACCTCATCTCTAGCCATGATGTGAAGACCACTGATGAGCTCTTTATCATCCTTGACCCCAACTACCTGAGTCCAGCCACGGTGGACCAGCTCCTGGACTACTTCTACTGTGGCAAGGTGGTGATCTCGGAGCAGAACGTGGAGGAGCTCCTTCGTGGGGCCCAGTATTTCAACACACCGCGCCTTCAAATCCACTGCAATGACGTCCTGATTAAGTCCACCTGCCGTGCCAACTGCTTGCGCTACCCCATCTTGGCTGAGATGTTTGGGCTCAAAGAGGTATCAGACTTGGCCTACTCTGGCATTCGTGACAACTTCCACTACTGGGCCAGTCCTGAGGGCTCCATGCCTGAGGGCTTCATGTGCTGTCCACCTGTCATCTTTGGCCGCCTGCTTCAAGATGAAAACTTGCATGTGCTCAACGAGGACCAGGCTCTCAGTGCACTCCTAAATTGGGTGTATTTCCAGAAGGAGGAGCAGGAGAAGTATTTCCAGAAGTTCTTTTATTACATCAATCTTAATGCTGTCTCCAATAAGACACTGATGTTTGCCCTCAACAAGTTGAGGTGCACGGAGAACAGCTCAGCCCACACAACCCTGATTGAGAGTGTCCTTGTGGAACGGAAGCAGGAGAGGCCATCCAGCCTGCTGAGCCACCAGCGGAAAGGGGCCCTGCTTGACTCGGTGGTCATCTTAGGTGGCCAAAAGGCCCAGGGCAAGTTCAACAATGGAGTGTTTGCATATATCATCCAGGAGAACCTGTGGTTGAAGCTCTCAGTGATGCCCTATCAGGCAGCAGCACTTAGTGCAACCTCTACTGGTTGCTACATCTATGTCTCTGGCAGGACCATGGACCGGATTTCATGGCTGAAGATGGCTTGGCGGTGTGACATGGATGACAACTCCTGGACCAAGTTCCCTGACCTGCCAGTCGGGCTTGTCTTCCACACCATGATGACCTGTGGGGGGACAGTGTACTCAGTGGGTGGGAGCATTGCCCCAAGACAGTATGTCTCTGACATCTGTCGTTATGATGAGTGCAAGGATGCCTGATGCCTGGCAGGGAAGATGAGCATTCCTATGGATGCCACAGCCATGATCACCAGGGGTGACCAGAACTTGTACATTGTCACTGGGCAGTGCTTGGCGAAGGGCTACATCTCCAGGGTCGGGGTGGTGGACTACTTTGACACCAATACTGGAGAGGTGGTCCAGAGTATCACCTTCCCTACTGAGTTCAACCACAGGCCCCTGCTCTCTTTCAATCAGAACAGCATCCTCTGCGTGCACAGCCACCAGCACAGTGTGGAAATCAGCCTGCAGAAGATAAAGGCCAACAAGTTGACCACATCAGTGCCTCTCTTGCCCAATAACTGCCCCGTGGATGAGTCCATGCTATATGCTCCATGGAAGACGGTAGGGTGTTTGTATGTGGGGGTGTCACCAGAGCTAGTGATGTTCAGAAAAGAGACTACACCATCAATCCAAACGCCTACTTGCTGGACCAAAAGAGAAGCGAGTGGAAGACCCTGCCCCCCCACACACACACCAGAGACACTGGACTGTCCCGCCTGCTGTCTAGCCAAGCTGCCTTGCAAAGTTCTTCAAAGGAATTAAACCATTTTTTAGTTTGGAGAATAAGTGAATGCATTATTATTCACAATTTAGTGAGAGGGAGAAAGAGAAGAGGATGGCCTGTGGGTTTCTTATTAGTGCTTCAGACTGTGTTTGGCCCTGAAGGGGAGATCCTGAGCTATGGCTGCTCCCAGGGGTGGAAACTCAGGGCTACTCTGTCACTGGAGGGATCCCAGCTGAGGCTGGAATGGAGTCCCTGGTGGGTGGGACTGAGCATCTCCCGGGCAATGGCCAAGGTGGTGTCTGGAAACCCCCTCTTCTTTCCCCTGTAGTCACCTCGCAGGGACTGACAGGTAAAGCAGTTGCTTGGAGCTGTGAAGCCTCAGGCTCCTCCAACAGTCACTAACCTCAAGTCTGCCCAGGAGGGCGGGGAGGGCCAATCCTTGGTCTGGGAGAAGAGCCTCCTGGGCTGGGAAGGGAGACGGTGGTGTGGGCCAGCCTCAGGCATGGGGGCAGAAGGAATGGGGGGGCAGGGTTACTTGGCTGTTGTTTTGAACCATGCAGCTGTTGTGTGTTTGTGACTCATTTGTGGGGAACTTGGGGGGTTACTCACAATTGTTTCCAGAGAGCAAGGTTCATTGAGAACTTTCTCCTGGAATACGAGGTCTGAGGGACTAGGGGTGGAAGAGAGATCAGTCAAGGGAGAAAAAAGAAACCTATTTCTCTATTGGAGAGAAGCTTGAGGATGAGGCGAGATGACAGGATAGGAGAGACAGGGGGGTGTAGGAGTTAGGGGTATGGACACGGGGGACAGATGGCCTGGTTCAAATGCCAGTTCCATCACTTCCTGGGTCATCCTGGGCGAGTTACTCACCATCTCTGTGCCTTAGTTTCCTTATCTGTAAAAAGGAGACAATAAGAGTGCCGACCTCATAGGGTGCTGGGAAGTTTAAATGAGTCAGTACATGCAAAATGCCAAGGACAGTTCTTGGTATATATCAAAGTGCTACAGGAGTACTTTTTTAGAAGGAAAGAAAGAGGGGTGAGGCAAGGGTCCAGGCTCTTCGGCCCTTATATTAGGTGAGGTCCCATCAGATGCTCTTTGAGACTCCCGCCCTCAAAGCCTTGGTGAGCTTTCCTCGATTCCAACTCCCTGTTTCCTTTTCAGTCATGTATGTACTCACACATAGTCCTCGGCAATTTAGAAGAACCTGACCACGTTCTGGAACAGCGTATAGAATCCTTATTCATCCGTTCTCTCATTCATCATGAATTCACTTTCTCCTCCACTTCACACACACACGCCATCGCTGAGGCCTCTGTGTGCAGGTCCCTGTTCCAGGTGCTGGGGCCACAGGCATGACAGGGACAATCCATGGGCCCGGGAGGGAGTATCTTTGCCAGTGCCCAGCAACGGGAATATTATGCAAGCCACATGTGTAATTTAAATTTTTCTAGTAGTCACGTTAAAAAGGTATAAAGAGGGGCCGGCCAGGTGGCACAAGAGGTTAAGTGCCCGCGCTCCACTGCGGCGGCCCAGGGTTCGGATCCTGGTTCGGATCCTGGGCGTGCACCGACACACCACCTGTCAAGCCATGCTGTGGCGGCATCCCAGATAAAGTGGAAGAAGATGGGCATGGATGTTAGCCCAGGGCCGGTCTTCCTCAGCAAAAAAAGAGGAGGAGGGGGCTGGCCTGGTGGCGCAAGTGGTTAAGTGACACGCTCCACTGCAGGGGTTCGCTGGTTCGGACCCCAGTCGCGCACCGACGCACCACTTGTCAAGCCATGCTGTGGCGGCGTCCCATATAAAGTAGAGGAAGATGGCCATGGATGTTAGCCCAGGGCCAGTCTTCCTCAGCAAAAAGAGGAGGATTGGCAGGTGTTAGCTCAGGGCCGATCTTCCTCACAAAAAAAAAAAGAAGAAGAAGAAGAAGAAGAGGCTTGGCAGATGTTAGTTCAGGGCCGATCTTCCTCATAAATAAATAAATAAATAAATAAAAGATAAAAAGAAATTGGTAAAATTAATTGAATAACATATTTTATTTAACTCAATATTTCCAAAATATTATCATTTAAACAATCAAAGTAAAAACATATTAATGTGATATGTAACGTTCTTTTTTTCATGCTAAGTCTTCAGAATCCAGTGTGTACTTTACACTTACAGCACAGCTCAGTTTGGACTAACCACATACGCGAGGCCCCAGGAGGCTAACGGCTCTTATTAGACAATGCAGGACACTTTACAGGTCCTCATGGTTCAGATCTGCTCCATCCCCTTCCTTTTCCCCCTCAGTCCTGCTCACCTGCTCAGCCTCGTCTTCCTGACCTCTCTGTTGGCTGGCCTCTCTCTTCAAAGCCTGCTCCTCTGCCCAGGTCTTACTTTCCTCCTTCCAGGCCGGGACCTTGGACTTTACAGCTGACTCTCTCTCCCCTGGAACTTCTCCCACATTCCTCACTTCTCCAGCCCTGGGCAGCCCCCTCCTCTGCTCACCTCACTGCCATCCGCCGGCTGGAAGAGCAGGGCCTTCCAGATCCATGCAGCTAAGCCCAGCTTCCCCCTCCCCACCCCACCAGGCTCAGCTGACCGCTGAGTCACCTCTTACTGACTCCGGAGGCCATTCCCCACAGCTGGTTCTCCACCCTCGCTGGTGTCCTGGGGCCCACCCTTCTCCTGTTTTCTTTCTCAGCCACTTACCTCTCATTCTGGCACCAGAACTCTGGAGAAATAGTGTCAGATAATCTGAGCTCCATAAGTAATCCCATGTCCACCAAAAATCTCTCCAGAGCTGCTGCTGTTGAGCATCTCAGAGGAAGAGGTGTCCATCCACAATTCAAAGCTGATGCCTACCTGTGTCTTCATTCTCTCCCCTCACAAATTCTCAGCCTCCTCAGTTCCCTCTCTATTCACATCTCCTTGCTGGTTTCTTCTCTTCATCCCACAAATATTCTCAAGTTTTGGGGGAGTAATGTCAGCATCATGGTGGAGTGAGTTGTTCAACTTTGTCTCTCCCCTCTAAATTACAACCAGACATCCACTGACAAACAGAGGATTCCCTACAGAGCACAACATGATGCCTAAGATATCCATGCAGCTATACATATGAAGGTGGGTGGATTGGACCCCAGGAGGCAGTGGAACTAGGGGAGCAGTCCCCTTCCCCTCCCCCAGCAGCAATGATCCAAGGCCCAGATCCCCATGCAGCAGCCTGTGAAACTGTGAGTGGAGGCGAGGGCAGCTGGCCCCACATGCGCAAATACCTGCAGAGCACTGCTCGTGGCTGGTGGAAGCCCCATACATGTGACGGTCAATGGAGCACTGGTCTGAGCCACACAACTGTGAGTGGACGGGGTGGGAGCAGAAATAACAGCCCCTGCACCCACGCCACTGGTGGCAGGTGGAAACTGCAACCAGAAGCATTAGGAACCACAGCAGAACTGGTGACCCGGCCCCCAGTGGTGGCAGCCCTGACACCAACTCTTCCAGCAGCAGGGGCTGCATGTAAGTCCCTGGGTCCCTGGGCCCCCACCCAATGAGAGCAACACCTGTGAACATAGTGCCCCTGGCAGCAGTGCAGCCATCATCCCCAGACAACTTGGGAACAGCAGCGCAGGTGGTGCATGGGACAGCAGCATCTGAGCCCACGGGTAGCCAGTGGAAGACCACAAGACCCAGGCAACTCTGGAAGCAGAAGAAGTCCTCACAGCCTAGTGACCCCAGTGGTGTCACCTGAGACTGCAGTAACATTTAAACAGCAAGGCACCAGCAACCCCAGAAGCACAGGAGGCACAAGGAGGGCACTGACAAGACTCCTGGTAGAGGCTATGGAGAGTGGAAAGTGCAGGCTCTCAAATACAATCAGAAGCAGCTCAAAACCAAAGTAACTAAAGCCATACCCAAATAAGAAAAGGTAATTACTACCACAAATGTTCCAGCAGAGCATCAATTCATCAAACACCATGAAGAACTACAGTAAGAGTGCAGAACAGAAGGAAAATGTCAACTCTCCAGAAACCAAACCTGAATTCACAGAAGATTACAATCTAACTGACACAGAATTTAAAATGGCTGTCATAAAGAAATTCAGTGAGTTACAAGAAAACTCAAAAAGTTCAATGAGCTCAGGAATAAAATTAATTAACAGAAAGAATACTTCACCAAAGAGATTGAAGCTCTAAAAAAAAAAGCCAAACAGAAACTCTGGATATGAAGAACACAATTAATGAGATAAAAAAATAATGTGGAAAGCATTAAAAATAGAGTAGACCTATGGAAGAGAGAATTAGTGAGCTCAAAGAAACCTAGAAATGATCTGAGTGGAGGAGGAGAGAGAACTAAGATTTTTAAAAACTGAAGAAATTCTTTGAGAAATATCTGACTTAATTAGGAAAAGTAACATAAAGATTATAGGTATCACAAAGTGAAAAGTGAGGGAGAAAGGGGCAGAGAAATTGTTTAAAGAAATAATAGCTGAGAACTTCCCAAACCTGGGAAGGAAGTGGGCATGCAAGCACATGAAGCCAATAGAACTCCTAATTACATCAGTGCAAAAAGAGCTTCTCTAATGCATGTAACATTAAAACTGTCAGAAGTCAGTGACAAAGAAAAAATATTAAGGGCCACAGGGCAGAAGAAAATAACCTACAAAAGAACCCCTATGAAGCTTTCAGTGGATTTCTCGGCAGAAACTCTACAGGCTAAGAGAGTGCAATGATATATTCAAAATACTGAAAGACGACTATCAGCCAGGAATACTCTGTCCTGCGAAATTATCCTTCAGATATGGCAGAGAAATAAAAGCTTTCCCAGACAAACAAAAGCTGAGGGAGTTCATTGCCACTAGACCTGACTTACAAGAAATGATGAAGGGAGCCCTCCTACCTGAAATAAAGCTTTGAGTAAGGAGATAAATAGAGAAAGTCAGAAAATTGCACTCCATATCAGAATAGGTTAGCAAGCAGTTTATTATAACATAAAGGATAAAGGGAAAGAGAGCATTAAAAATAACTATAAACACTTCAATCTGCTGCCAAACTCACAATACAAAAAAAGAATAATTTGTGAAAATTACTCAGAAGGGGAAGAGGAGAGGGATGGAACCTGGTTAGGCTAATGGAGATAAGCAGCTATCAGAAAATGGACTGTCTCATCTATGAGGTTTTATACAAACCTCATGGTAACCACAAAACAAATATTCTCAAGTTTCTCAGATCCTCAAAGTAAACCCTCCTCAGCTCTGAGGTCTGCCTCTTGCTGTCTGCCCATCTCTCTCCTCAGTTGAGCTTCCTAAGTGTTGTCTCTGCTCTCTGGCTCCAGATCAATCTCTAACTCACTCAGTCTGGCTTCTGTGCCCACCATGCCACCAAAGTATCTCCTGACAACACTGTCTTCTTTGTCCTTTTCACAGCATTCTTTTCCTTGCAGTACTGGACAGTATTGACCACTGACACCTGCAGCAGAATCACTAGGGCACTTGCTAAAATGGGAGATCTTTAGGGGGTGGCCCTGTGGCCTAGTGGTTAAGATTGGCATGCTCTGATTCAGCAGCCCAGGTTCGGTTCCCAGGCTGGGACCCACTCCACACGTCAGCAGCCATGCTGTGGCAGCAACCCATATACAAAATAGAGGAAGATTGGCACGAATGTTAGCTCAGTGTGAATCTTCCTCAGAAAGAAAAAAGGGGGGGGATCTTTAACATAGTGGGATTATAATTCGATATATTAACCAAGGTGATCCTTCCTTCCTTCTTTCTTCCTAAGCTCATCCCACATTAAAATTAGACCATGAGGCTGAAGCATTCAGGGCTTCTCACCTCAAGGAGGCTGGCTCAGCTGAATGGAGGAGTCAGAGTCAAATTCTTGACATTGCTGCTAGGGAAGTTTGATCAATTCATAGCAGAGATTATGGTCTTGAAAGACAAGGCTTTTGAACTAGAACTCAGAGCTTCACACTGGGTACCTGAAGGCCTTCCAAGGGAAGTGCAGACGTGCATGGTTTTAAGGCAATCAGTTTCCAGATCCTCACACTTTTTCCTAAAATTGATCCACCTGAAAATACACCTAGAGATTTCATTCTAATTCTCTTTTCCCACCTTCCCTTTCAAAATTATCTTTCAAAAACTTGACACACACACACACACACACACACACACACAGAACAACCTTTACCCCTCCCCAATCTTCCTAGGATGCACTGCCCCAGGATGCCACATAAGAGTGTAAACGTGTCAGTGAGGCGTCAGTGAAGCCTCTTTTCATCAAGACATCAGTATCCAAAGAAGAGTTTGTTGTATGTTTGTCTTGTCTATGCAGTGTTTCTGTTAGGGTGTGAAGTCTGGTGTTAAAAACTAGGGTATTTTGGGCCAGTCCCGTGGCTTAGCAGCTAAGTGCATGCGCTCCGCTGCTGGTGGCACGGGTTCGGATCCCAGGCACGCACCGACGCACTGCTTCTCCGGCCATGCTGAGGCCGCATCCCACATACAGCAACTAGAAGGATGTGCAGCTATGACATACAACTATCTACTGGGGCTTTGGGGGGAAACATAAATAAATAAAAATTATTTTAAAAAACTGAATAAAATCTAAATTCAAGCCTTTGAAATACGGAACTTGTACATTATTGAATAAAACATTAAAAAAAAATACTAGGGTATTTTGGTCCAAGCTGGATTGTTCAGAAATGTTAAATAGCATGATGGAATGATGATATATTTTTAAAAGCTTTATTGAGATATAATTCACATAACATACAATTCACCCAATGAACGTGTACAATTCAATGGCTTTTAGTATATTCACAGAGTTGTGCAATCATTACCACAATCAATTTTAGAACATTTTCTTTACCCCAAAAAGAAACCTTGTACCCCTTAGCTGTCACCCTCTAACCCCCTCATCTTCCCAGCCCTACATGGCCACTAATCTGCTCTCCCTCTCTCTGGATCAGCCCATTCTAGACATTTCATATAAATGTAATCATATAATGTGTGTCCTTTTATGTGGCTTCCTTCACTTAGCATAATACTTTCTTTTTTTTATTGAGGTAACAATGGTTTATAACATTATATAAATTTCAGGTGTACATGATTATATTTTGATTTCTATGTAGATTACATCATGTTCACCACCCAATGACTAATTACAATCCATTACCATACACATGCGCAAATCACCCTTTTCGCCCTCCTCCCTCCCCGTTTCCCCTCTGGTAACCACCAATCCAAACTATGTCTTTATGTGTTTATTTGTTGTTGTTTTTATCTTCTATTCATGAGTGAAACCATATGGTATTTGACTTTCTCCCTCTGACTTATTTCATTTAGCATAATACCCTCCAGGTCCATCCATGTTGTTGCAAATGGCAAGATTTCATCTTTTTTATGGCTGAGTAGTATTCCATTGCATATATATACCATATCTTCTTTATCCATTCATCCCTCAGTGGGCACTTAGGTTGTTTCCAAGTCTTGGCTATTGTGAATAATGCCACAGTGAACATAGGGGTGCATATATCTGTACTCATTCATGTTTTCATGTTCTCTGGATAAATACCCATAAGTGGTATAACTGGATCGGATGGTTGGTCTATTCTTAATTATTTGAGGAATCTGCATACTGTTCTCCATAGTGGCTGCACCAGTTTGCACTCCTGCCAGCAGTATATGAGAGTTCCCTTTTCTCCGCATCCTCTCCAACACTTGTTATTTCTTGTCTTGTTAATTATAGCTATTTTGACAGGAGTGAGGTGATATCTCATTGTGGTTTTGATTTGCACTTCCCTAATAATTAGTGTTGTTGAACATCTTTTCATGTGCCTGTTGGCCATCTGTATATCATCTTTGGAAAAATGTCTGTTCAGATCTTTTGCCCATTTTTTAAGGGGTTTTTAGATTTTTGGATGTTGAGATGTATGAGTTCTTCATGTACTTTGGATATTAACCACTTATCAGATATATGGTTTGCAAATATCTTCTCCCAATTGTTAAGTTGTCTTTTTGCTTTGTTGATGGTTTCCTTTGCTGTGCAGAAGCATTTTAGTTTGATGTAGTCCCATTTGTTTATTTTTTCTTTTGCTTCCCCTGCCTGGTCAGACATGGTCATTGAAAATATGCTGCTAAGACCAATGTCGAAGAGTGTACTGCATAGGTTTTCTTCTAGAAGTTTCATGGTTTCAGGTCTTACATTCAAATCTTTAATCCATTTTGAGTTAATTTTTGTGTATGGTGTAAGATAATGGTCTAATTTCATTCTTTTGCATGTGGCTGTCCAGTTTTACCAACACCATTTATTGAAGAGACTTTCCTTTCTCCATTGTATGTTCTTGGATCCCTTGCCAAAAATTAGCTGTTCATAGATGTGGGGAGTTATTTCTGAGCTCTCAATTCTGTTCCATTGATCTATGTGTCTGTTTTTGTGCCAGTAGCATGCTGTTTTGATTACTATAGCTTTGTAGTATATTTTGAAATCAGATAATGTGACACCTCCAGCTTTGTTGTTTTTTCTCAAGATTCCTTTGGCTATTCAGGGTCTTTTGTTCTTCCATATAAGTTTTAGGATTCTTTGTTCTACTTCTGTGAAAAGATGTCATTGGAACTTTGATAGGGATTGCATTGAATATGTAGATCACTTTAGGAAACATAGACATTTTGACTATGTTAATTCTTCCAATCCAAGAGCATAGAATATCTTTCCATTTCTTTGTGTCTTCAATTTCTTTCAACAATGTTTTATAGTTTTCAGTGTACAGATCTTTCACCTCTTTGGTTGAATTTATTCCTAGGTATTTTATTCTTTTTGTTGCAATTGTAAATGGGATTGTATTCTTAATTTCTCTTTTTGCTACTTTGTTGTTAGTGTAGAGAAAAATGACTGATTTTTGTATGTTGATTTTTGTATCCTGCAACTCTACCATACTCATTTATTATTTCTAAAAGTTTTCTTGTGGATTCTTTAGGGTTTTCTATATATAAAATCATGTCATCTGTGAACAATGACAGTTTCACTTCTGCGTTTCCAGTTTGGATCTCTTTTATTTCTTTTTCTTGCCTGATTGCTCTGGCTTGGACTTCCAATACTATGTTAAATGAGTGGTGAAAATGGGCATCCTTGTCTGGTTCCTCTTCTTAGAGGTATAGCTTTCAAGTTTTTCTCCATTGAGTATGATATTAACTGTGGGTTTTTCATATATGGCCTGTATTATGTTGAGGTACTTTCCTTCTATATCCATTTTATTGAGAATTTTTTTTCCAATCATAAATGGATGCTGTATCTTGTCAAATGCTTTCTCTGCATCTACTGAGATGATCATGTGGCTTTTACTCTTCATTTTGTTAATGTGGTGTATCACGTTGATTGATTTGGGGATGTTGAACCATCTCTGCATCCCTGGAATAAATCCCATTTATCATGGTGTATGATCTTTTTAATGTATTGTTGTATTCGATTTGCTAGTGTTTTGTTGAGGATTTTTGCATCGATGTTCATCAGTGATATTGGCCTCTATTTTTCCTTTTTAGTGTTGTCCTTGTCTGGTTTTGGTATCAGGGTAATGTTGGCCTTGTATAATGAGTCAGGAAGCTTCCCCTCCTCTTCAATTTTTTCGAAGAGGTTGGGAAGGATAGGTATTAAATCTTCTTTGAATATTTGGTAGAATTCACCAGAGAAGCCATCTGGCCCTGGACTTTTATTTTGGGGGAGATTTTTGATTACTGTTCTGATCTCCTTAGTGGTGATTGATCTATTCAGATTCTCTATTTTTTCCTGATTCAGTTTTGGAAAGTTGTCTGATTCTAAGAATTTATCCATTTCTTCTATGTTATCCAATTTGTTGTTGGATAACTTTTCATAGTAGTCTCCTATAATCTTTTGTATTTCTGAGGTGTCTCTTGTAATTTCTCCTCTTTCATTTCTGATTTCATTTATTTGAGCCCCTCTCTTTTTTCTTGGTGAGTCTAGCTAAAGTTTTGTCAGTTTTGTTTATCTTTTCAAAGAACCTGCTCTTCGTCTCATTGGTATTTTTTCTAGTCTCTATTTCACTTATTTCTGCTCTGATTTTTATTATTTCTTTCTTTCTACTGATTTGTGGCTTTGTTTATTCTTTTTCTATATCCTTTAGGTGCACTGTTAGATTGTTTACTTGAAATTTTTCTTCTTTGTTGCAGTAGGCCTGTATTGCTTTAAATTTCCCTCTTAGAACCACTTTTCCTGTATCCCATAAATTTTGGCATGTTGTATTTTCTCTTTTTTTATTATTTTTTTTGCATGTTGTATTTTCATTTTCATTTGTCTCCAGGTATTTTTTTATTTCTCCTTTGATTACTTCATTGACCCAATAGTTGTTCAGTAGCATTTTGTTTAATCTCCACGTATTTGTGGCTTTTCCAATTTTCTTCCTGTAGTTGATTTCTAGTTTCATACTACTGTGGTCAGAAAAGATGCTTGGTATTATTTCAATCTTCTTAAATTTATTGAGACTTGTTTTGTGGCCTAATATGTGATATATCCTGCAGAATGTTCCATGTGCATTTGAAAAGAATGTGTATTCAGTGGTTTTTGGATGGAATGTTCTGTGTATATCTACTAAGTCCATCTGGTCTAATGTGTCATTTAAGGCCAATGTTTCCTTGTTGATCTTCTGTTTGGATGATCTATCCATTGATGTAAGTGGAGTGTTAAAGTCTCCTACTGTTATTGCATCCATTTCTCCTTTTATGTCTGTTAATAATTACTTTATATATTTAGGTGCTCCTATGTTGGGTGCATAGATACTTACAAGTATTATATCCTCTTGTTGGATTGTTCCCTTTATCATTTTGTAGTGCCCCTCTTTGTCTCTTGTTACAGCTTTTGTTTTAAAGTCTATTTTGTCTGAAATAAGCTACCCCAGCTTTCATTTCATTACCATTTGCATGGAGTATCTTTTTCCATCCCTTCACTTTCACTTTGTGAGTGTCTTTAGGTCTGAAGTGTGTCTCTTGTAGGCAACATATATATGGGTCTTGCTTTTTATCCAATCTGCCACGCTATGCCTTTTGATTGGAGCATTTAGTCCATTGATGTTTAAAGCAGCTATTGATAAGTATGTACTTATTGGCATTTTGTTACTTTTTTTCTGGGTGTTTTAGTAGTTCTTCTCTGTTCCTTTTTCTTCTCTTGCTCTCTTCCATTGTGGTTTCATGGCTTTCTTTAGTATTATGTTTGGGTTCTTTTCTCTTAATTTTTTGTGCATTTATTATTTTTTTGTGCAGGTTTCTGGTTTGTGATTACTATGAGGTTCATATATAATAACCTATGTATATAGCAATCTATATTAAGTTGATGGTCTCTTAAGTTTGACCCCTTGCTAAAAGCTCTACTATTTTACTCCCCTCCTCTCACATTTTATGGTTTTTATATCATATTTAACTTCTTTTCTGTGCATGTGAATCCGTTATCCTCTTATCATGGAAATAGACAATTTTAGTACTTTTGTCTTTTGACCTTTGTATTAGCTTCATAGGTTGTCGATTTGCTACCTTTACTGTCTATCTGCCTTTACCATTTTTTTTCTTATTTGTATTTGTGACCTTTTCTTTTCCACTTAAATAAGTCCCTTTAGCATTTCTTGTAAGGCTGATTTATTGCTGATAAACTCCTTTAGTTTTTGCTTGTCTGGGAAACTTTTTCTGTCTCCTTCCATTCTGAATGATAACCTCACCGGGGAGAGTATTCTTGGCTGTAGATTTTTTTCCTTTAAGCACTTTAAATATATTGTGCCACTCCCTTCTAGCCTGTAAAGTTTCTGCTAAGAAGTCAGCTGATAGCCTTATGGGGTTTCCTTTGTACGTAACTTGCTGCCTTTCTCTTGCAGCTTTTAGGATTCTCTCTGTATCTTTAATTCTTGACATTTTAATTATAATGTGTCTTGGTGTGGGCCTGTCTGGATTCATCTTGTTTTGTGATCTCTGTGCTTCCTATACCTGGATGTCTGTTTCCTTCATTAGGTTAGGAAAATTTTCAGCTATTATTTCTTTGAATAGGTTCTCTGCCCCTTTGTCTTTCTCTTCACCTTCTGGGACACCTATAATATGGATATTAGTGCATTTGATGTTGTCCCAGAGATCCCTTAGACTGTCCTTGTTCTTTTTAATTCCTTTTTCTTTTATCTGTTCAGCTTGGGTGCTTTCCTCTAGTCTTTCATCTAGCTCACTGATCCATTCTTCTGCATCATCTGCTCTGCTATTGTGTTCCTCTAGTTTTTCATTTCCATTATTGTATTCTTCACTTCTGATTGGTTCTTTTTTATATTTTCCAATTCTTTGTTGATGTTCTCACTAAATTCATCCATTCTTCTCCCAAGATCAGCGAGCACCCTTATGACTATTAGTTTGTACTTTTTCACATAGATTGTTTACCTCGGTTTCATTTAGTTCTTTTTCTGAGGATTTGTCCTGTTCCTTTATTTGGAACATATTCCTTTGTCTCCTCATTTTGCCTCTTTCTCTGAGTTTATATCTATGAATTAGGTAGACCAGCTATGGCTCCTGATCTTAGAGAGGTGGCTTTATGTATAAGATGCCTTATGAGGCCCAGCAGTGTACTTCCCTCTTGTCACCAGTTCCAAATCTTCCAGGAGTGTCCTCTGTGTGGGCTACATGTGTCCTTCTGTTGTGGCAGGGTTGCTCTTGCTGCAGCTGCATGGGGAGGCTAGACTGTTCTCCTGGCTGGCTGGTTGCAATGTTCAGCTGCTTGCAGATACTATGGTCCCTTCACTCACTTTATCAGGCTTGGGGTGCCCCAGCACAGTTGGCTACAAGGTCTGATAGCACATTTGTGCTACAGTTTTTCTGTTAAGTGAGTAGGCCCCCAGAGTGGCTGGCTGCTAGGCTCTGGGGCTTACAACTGCCATAGGCCACTGGCCTACAAACCTGTTGTCAGCTCTTTCAGGAAAGCAGCTGAGTGGGGCTGGCCCCAGGCATGGCAGCACACAATTGTTTCAGGTGTTGGAAGGTGGGGCCCATCCCCTATGTAGCTGTTTGAGAAGCACATGTCTGCTGCAGCTGACAAGCCCCACCGCCAGCAGGCCCACACACCCTGTCAACACAGGCCTGCCCCATGCACACACCCCAACACACTGAAGCAGACCCATTCACCCCACTACAGAAGCCCCACACACCCTGCCTATGCAGGCCCATAAGTTGCCCAAGGGCTTGCTGTTGGGTGGGGCCAGTCCCTAGGGCAGCCTGCCTGCCCTGGCTGAGCTGGATTAAATCAGTGTTCTAGTGGATGGGACAGACTCTGGGCTAACAGGACAGGGGAGGAACTCCAATGGTGTCTGCCACTCTCTGTGTCAGCACGCCTGTACTAGGTCACAACAATGGCTGCCACCAGTGTCTCAGTCTGTGGGGAGGTGGTCCCAGCCTGCGGAGGTCTCACCTCTTGCTGAGATGTGCCCAGAACCTATCAAGTGAGTCTCTTTTCATCGAAGGACTGTGCACCTTTCTTTCTGGTGATTTTAGCTTGCTTTCTGAAATGAGTGAATTTGTGCATGGGCCCTTTAAGAGCCGACTTTTCTTTCTCTTATGTCCGATAGCTTTTCTGGGGGTATTTCCCATTGTTGTCAATAGCCAGAAAAGCCAGATATTATGACACTCCTCTCGGTTGTGCTGAGTCCAAAAGCTGCTTATCGTGGCAAAGCTCTCCTCCTCAGATCCTGACTCCTCCAGGGAATGCTTCGTACATTAAGATTGCTCCTGGCCGTGAAGTGCCACAGCTAAAATGTGGCTTTTTCCTCTCCAGAAAGGAATTTCTGCCTCCTCCACCTCAGTCAGCACTGTCCCTTGCTGTGGGGGTTATTTTCTTCCAGTTTTCAGTTCTCTCTGAGGGATAATTGTTCCAAGAATAGTTGTAAATTTGTTGAGTCTGTGGTAGGAAGTGAGCTCAGAGTCCACCTACGCCACCACCTTTCCAGCAATTCAGCATAGTACTTTCAAGGTTCATCCATGTCATAGCACATGCTACTACTTCATTCATTTATATGGCTGAATAACATTCATAGTTTGGATGTACTACCTTTTATATATCCATTTATCAACTGGTTGATGGACATTTGAGTTGTTTCCACTTTTGGGCTATTATGAATAATGCTCTATGAACATTCATATACAAGTTTTTGTGTTCACATGTGTTTTCATTTCTCTTGGGTATATACCTAGGAGTAGAATTGTTGGCTCAAATGGTAACTCTATGTTTAACCATTTGAGGAACTGCCAGACTGTGTCCCAAAGCAGCTGCATCATTTTACATTCCCACCTGCAATGTAAGAGGGTTCCAATTTCTGTGCATCCTCACCAACACTTCTTACTGTCTTTCCAAATATAGTAAATCCTAGTGGGACGAAGTGGCATCTCATTGTAGTTTTGGTTTGCATCTCCCCGATGCCTAATGATGTTGAGCATCTTTTCATGAGCTTATTTTTGATGACAGTTGTTTAATAACCTAGCCTATTCCATGCTCAACTGTTACCAGAGAAAGTATTCCTTCTGAGGAAGAGCTCTGTGAGGACAAAACCAAGACAGACTGGCTCAGAAACATTGGTGATCATAGTGCATTATTTCATTCAGGCCATGGAATCATGATAAGCCTCTCTGCCTCTCCATCTCCATCTATCTTAGAATTAGAATATTCGAGCTTTGTTACACTATGTTAGAAATATCCCTTACCAAGCATGTCCTCTCTGCATTTTCACCACTCTCTGTAATGAGAAAGAGCTCCCTTTCTCCCATGTCCAGTTACCTATTTTGTACCATTTAAAGGATGGCATAAAAAGTTCCACATTTACTTCCAAAAGGGCAGTGTTACGTCTTGGAATAAAAGTAAGTATATCACACGTAGGTTAGAACGCTTATTCAGCCTTCTAAGAAACATTTAAACCTTTTTTTATTATGAATATAACACACATAAAAAGTGACCATACATAATTGTGTAGCTTAATGAATTATTGTACATATTGTAAATATCCACATAACCATTATTGAGTTCAAGAAATAGAACATTGCCAACACCTCCAAAGTCTCCTGTGTGGTCCCTTCCTGAATATAATCCTTTCACTCCCCTCTGATCTTTATGATAATGTGTTCCTGGCTTTTTTGTGCCTACTTTCTTTTTTTTTTAAAGATTTATTTATTTATTTTTCCCCCAAAGCCCCAGTAGATAGTTGTATGTCATAGTTGCACATCCTTCTAGTTGCTGTATGTGGGACTCGGCCTCAGCATGGCCAGAGAAGCGGTGCGTCGGTGCGCGCCTGGGATCTGAACTGGGGCCGCCAGCAGCGGAGCGCACGCACTTAACCGCTAAGCCACAGGGCCGGCCCTGTGCCTACTTTCTAAGTAGGCGTTTTGAATATAAAGATTAGTTCATCCTGTTTTTGAACTTTATGTAAGGGAATTGTAGAGTATGAATTATTTTATGTCTGGCTTCTTTCACTCAAAATTTTGTTTTTACAGTTTATCCATGTTGTTGTATGTAGGTGTAGTTTCTTCCATTTCTCTTCTGTATAGTGTTCTGTCATAGGAATATATCATTTTATTTATCCAGTCTCCTATTGATGGACATCTGGGTTTTTTCCAGTTTGGGCAATGACAAACAATGCTATTCTTGTGAATGTATTTTGGTGCACATGAACTCAAGTTTATCTAGGGTATATACCTAGGAGTGGAATTGCTGTCTTGATTGCTAGATAATGCCAGACTCTTTTGAAAAGTGATTGTGCCAATTCCCATTGCCATCAGCAGTATATGAGAAGTCCTGTTGCTCTACGTGCTTGCCAATACTTGGTATTATCTGACTTCTTAATCATAGCCAATCAGACGTGAAGTAGTATCTCAATGTAGTTTTAATCTGCATTCTCTTGATTGATAATTAGTTAAGCACTTTTTCATGTTATTGGCTATTTGAATTTCCTCTTTTGTGAAATCTCTGCTTCTTTTTTCTATTTGGTTGAGTATATCTCTTATTGACTTGTTGGAATTCTTAATATATTCTCAACAGGAGCCCTTTATCAGTTACACATGTGGTAAGTATCTTCTCCCACTCTGCGCCTTGCCTTTTCACTCTTAATGGTATATTTTAATTTAACTAGTCTGATTTGTCTTTTCCTTTTTTGTTAGTCTCTTTGATACTTGAAGAAATCTTTCTCTACTTTGAGGTGACGAATTTCCCATATGAATAAACAACTGTCCCAGCATCAGTTTTCCCACTTCTCTGCAGTGCCACCTTTGTTGTAAATCACATGTCCATACATGGGTGGATGTGTTCATGAGCTCTCTTATTCCATTGGTCTATCTGTCTGAGCTATTTCAATAACAGAGGCTCCGTTACTATAGCTTTATCATCGCCTGTACAGTTTAGAATTAGTTTGTCAAGATCCACAAAAAACCTATGGGATTTTGTTTGTGATTACACTGAATTTATAGACCAATTTAGGGAAATTTCATTGATTTACAATATCAATTTTTTAAATTCGTGGATACGGTATATCATCCCATTTTGGGGAGGCTTCTTTAATTTCTCTTAAAGTTTTGTACTTTACTCTGTAGCAGCCTCACAACTTTTGTTAGATTTCTTCCCAGCAACTTGACATTTTAGAATTATATATATAGTATTCTTTAAAAAATTCATTTCCTCCTTTCTTACTTAGTCTAGAGAAATACAATTGATTTTTATATATTGAATTTGTATTTAGCAAACTGTAGGAGATCTTCACATATTCTGGATGCGAGCCAATTATCAGTTGTACATGTGGTAAATATCTTCTCTTCACTCGATATGAATCATAGCTCTAAATGGAAAATGTAAAATTACAAAACTTTAGAAGAAAACATGGAGAAAATCTTTGTAACCTGGGGTTAAGCAAAGATTTCTTAGACATCACACCAAAAGCATGATCCATTAAAAAACTGATCCATTGGATCTCATCAAAATGAAGACCTTTTCCTCTGGGAAAGACACCGTTAAGAGGATGAAAGGACAAGCCACATATTGAAGGAAATATTTGCAAATCACCTATCTGGCAAAGGACTTGTATCCAGAATATGTAAAGAACCTTCTAATAATTTATCTGTAGATATTGCCATACTTTCCATATATACACAATTATATCAGGTACAAACAATGACTTCTTTTTTTCTTTACAGAGGTTTCCTCTTTTCCAAGTTTGCTAAGAGTTTTTATCATGATAGATATTGAATGTTCTGCATCTACTTGAAATGAGCATGTTTTCTCCTTCAATCTATTAATAGGAAAAGTCTCTTTTATTAATTTGTCAATGTAAAACCCCCCATCCATTCCTGGGATAAACCCAACTTGGTTATGACATATTATAGATTTTTATATAAAGCACTGTATATTTTTATATAATTATTAGAGTCAGTAATTATATAATTCCTTTAAAATATTACCAGATTTCATTTGCTATATATTCACTCAGGTTTTTATTTGTAAAGTTATCATATGGAGCTATTGTTAGTGGTATTTTGAAATTTTTCTTTTCTTATCATACATATCTAGTACTGCATATAGAAATATGATTGATTTTTGTGTGCTGACCACATTCCTTGCAACTTTACTAAACTCATTTATTTTAGGAGCTTATTTCTTCCTCTCCAATCTGTATGCCTTTTATTTCTTTTTCTTGTCTTGCTGTACTGGCTAGAACTTCCAGTTACAATGTTGAATTGGAGGGATGAGAGGGAACATCCTTGACTTGTCCCTGATGTTAGGGGGAGAGCTTTCAGTCTTTCACCATTAAATAGGATAGGTTTTTCATAGATGTCCTTATGGGCTGAGCAAGTTCTGTTCTACTCCTAGTTTGCTGAGATTTTGTAATAAGTGGATGTTAAATCTTGTCAAATTTTTTTCTGCATGAATTAATTTAATTATGTGGGTTTTCTTCATATGACTGTGAATGTAGTGGATTACCTTGATTTATTTTTCAAACACTGAACCAACCCTGGATCCTGGGATACACTCCATTTTGTCATGATATGTTGTTCTGTTTATATGCTGCTGGATTCCACTTACTTTATTGGGGGATTTTTGTGTCTATGTTCTTAGGGAATACTGATCTATAGTTTTCTTTTTTTTGTACTCCGTTTGTCTAGTTTGGGTATCAGAGTAATGCTTGCTTCATAAAATGAGTTGGGAATGCTCCCTTCTCTCTCTCTCTTTTCTGGAGACAGTGTGTAGAAGTGGTGTTCTTTAAATATTTGGTAGAAGTGGCCAGCAATACTATCTGGTCCTGGAGATTTGGTGGGGGGAGGGTAGGTTTTTAACTACAAGTTCAATTTCTTAAATAGTCATAGGACTATTCCGATTATCTGTTTCATCTTTGGTGAGTTTTGGTAGTTTGTGGCTTTCAGGAATTTGTCCATTTCATGTAAGCTGTCAAATTTATGTGCATTGAGTTGTTCATAGTATTCTCTTATTATCCTTTTAATGTTTGCAAGGTCTTTCATTTCATGACATTGATAATTTGTGTTATCTCTCTTTTCCTGTCAATCTTGTTAGAGATTTATTTTATTGAATTTTTCAAAGAGCCAGCTTTTGATTTCATTAATTTTCTCTATTTTTCTGTTTTCAATTTTATTGGTTTATATTGTTATCTTTATTATTTCTTTCCTTTTGCTTCCTTTGGGTTTATATCCCTCTTCTTTTTCCAGTTTCTCAAGGTGGAAACTTAGGTTATTTACTTGAGACCTTTCTTCTTTTATAGTATAAGCAGTTAGTACTATAAATTTTATTCTAAAAACAACTTTAATTACTCCCCATAAATTTTATATTTGTATTTTCATTCATTCAGTTCAAAATGTTTTCTAATTTCCCTCAAGACTTCCTCTTTGACTCATGGATTATTTAGAAGTGTTTTGTTTAATTTCCAAAGGTTTGGAATTTTCCTCATATCTTTCTGTTGGTGATATCTACTTTAACTCCACTATGGCCACAGAGCACAAATTGTACTTTTTTCAATTATTTTACATTTTTTAACATTTGTTTTATGACCCAGAATATGATCTTTGCTGGTGAATCTCCCATGTACACTGGAAAAAATGTATATTCAGCTATTGTTGGATAGAGTGTCCTATAAATACCAGTTAGAGCCAGTTGGTTGATGGTGCTCTTCATTCCTTCTATATCCTTGTTGATTTTCTTTCTATGAGTTCTATAGAGGTCTGTGAGAGGAGTGTTGAAGTCCCCAAATATAATTGTGGATTTGTGTGTTTCTCCTTTCCATTCTGTCAGTTTTTGCTTCATGTATGTTGAGATCATTGTTGTTACTTACACATTTAGGATGGTAACGTTTTCTTGGTGAATTGGCCCTTTTATCAATGTGTAATATACACCTTTACCCCTTGTAATTTTCCTTGCTTTGAGTCTATTCTCTCTGATATGAGTGTTCACGTGGTGTGTCTTTTTCCATCCTTTTACTTTGAACCTATCTGTATCATTATATTTGAAGTGAGTTTCTTGTAGCCAGAATATAATTGGTTCATGTCTTCTTATTCATTCTGACAATGTCTGCTCTTTTTATTGGTGTGTTTTAAACAGTTACATTTAATGCAATTACTGTTAATGTTTGGACTTAGGTATACCATTTTATTATTTGTTTTCCATTTTCCCCCTTTTTCATTCCTCTGCCTTCTTTCCTGCCTTTTTTGGGGTTATTTGAATATTGTTTAGTGTTTTATTTTGATTTATTATGTTTTGACTATATCTCTTTGTAGAAACTTTTTAGTGTTTTTTCTCATGATTACAATATAGGTACTGAACTTCGTAGTCTATTTAAGATTAAGACTTTGCTACTTCGAGTGGGCTATAAAAACCTTACTGACATCTCAGTCCCTTTACCCTCTCCTTTATATGGTAGTTGGCTCATATATTACATCTACACACATGGAAAATTCCAGGAGACAGTATTATAAGTTTTTTTGCTTTCAGACATCAAGAATATCTTAAAAACTCAAGAGAAAAAGAATAGTCCATTATATTTACCCAGATATTGGTCATTTCTGTTGCTCTCCTTTCTTTCCTGATGTTCCAGGTGTGCTTTTGGTGTCATCTCCCTTCCCTCTGAAAAACTTCCTTTAGCAATTGTCTTAGAGCATGTTGGCTGTCCCTGAATTCTCTTACTTTTCCTTTTAGTGAGAGTGTCCTTATTTCATCTCCATTACTGATGGGTTATTTTCACTGGATATAAAATTCTGGCTCCATAGTTCTTTTTTTCAGCACCTTAAAAATGTTGTGCCACCTTCTTCTGGTCTTCCTGGTTTCCAATGAGAATACAGCATTCATTCAAATCATTGTTTGTCAATAATGTGGTTTTTTTGTCTGGCTGCTTTGAAGAGTTTTTGTTTCCTTTAGTGTTCGGCAGTTTTATTATGTGAGTGCATATAAATTTCTTTGTCTTCATCTTGTTTGGGGTTCACCGAGCTTTTTGAATTAGTAGATTTGTGTCTTTTGGCAAACTTAGGAAGTTTTCAGCTGTTATTACTTCAAATGTTTTTCCAGCTCTGCGGTCTTTTTCCTTTCTTTCTGGAAGTCCAATGGAACAAATTTTGGACATTTTTAAAATTATTATTATTGTTCCACAGGTCCCTGGGGCTCTTTTCATTATATTTTCCTCACTGTTGTTCAGACTAATTTCTACTAATCAGTCTTCATGTTCACTGATGCTTACCTCTGTCATCTCCATTCTCCCTTGAGGTCTATCCAGTGAGTTTTTAATTTCTAGGTTTTTTTATTTTCCAGTTCTAACGTTTCCATTTTGTTATTCTTTATATTTTCCATTTACTTACTGAAAGTTTCTAGTTTTCCATTTGTTCCAAGGGTGTTAACAATTATTTGTTAGAGCATTTTTCTAATAGCTGCTTTAAAGTCTTTGTCAGATAATTCCAAAATCTGAGTCATCTTCGTATTGACATGTGTTGTCTTTTTGTTCATGAGTTGAGATTTTCCTAGTTATTCATATGTCAAGTGATTCTAGATTAAATCCTTCACATTTTGAATATTATACTATGAGACTCTGGACTCTGGGTCTTGATGATATCCTATGAAGAATGTTGATATTTTTGTACTAGTATGCAATTTACCTGATTTAGTTCATTCCTTAAGTTCCAACTGAACTTTTGTGGGCTGTGGTTTGAATTTCATTTCAATTTTCAGACTTTGCAGTGGTATTCAGATCTGTCCCATGTGTCCGCCAGCCAGTGGCCAGTCTGGGACCTGGATGATGGTAAATCCAGTTCTTCAAGTCTTGTATATGTGGATTAAGACCAGATCAACCTAAGTACAGCTCAGGGCTGAGCCCAGGAGAGTGTAAACAATTTTATGGGGTCACTTTCTCAAGCTTCTCCCTCTCTATTATCTCCCTTGTACTATTCAGTTCCCTGGGGATTCTCTTTTTGGTTCTCCAGCCAGAAAGCTAGAGCTTTACTTGGCCCACTCTGCCATGCATTTCATAGCCGATCCCGTGTCTGAGGCCAAGTGGCAGGTGGAGCAGAGGATAAAAAATGGTGAACTCATTGCCAGTTCAGCACTTCATATTTTGGCCTCCTTTCCTAATTCTCCTGCCATTATCTACTGTTCAGAGTCCTCCAATAGCTTCTGCTCCATGCATTCTGGCTACATTTAACAGCTGCTTTCAGTGGGAAAGACCAGGAGGAATGTACTTACTCCATCTTACTCCCATTCAGATTTTTTCAACTATATTCTTGAATGACTTTGCCTGTTATTTTCCTTTCTTTCACTGTCATTTGTGGGTGCTGTATCAAGGTTATGCTTCCAACAAAATGAGTTGAGGAAGAATTTATGAAGACTGGAATTTTCACTAATAATGCCAATGGAGTTTTCTTTGTGGGATAGTTTTTAATTTATTAAAGTGTTTTTACTAGTAATAGGAATATTCAATCCTATTTCCCCTTATGTTATTTTTAAGTTATACTTTTCTAAGAATTTCTCTATTTCATTTAAATTTTCAAAGTTATTAATATACAATTGTTTGTATATCCTCTTACAATCTTTAAAATGTCTTTAGATTTTTCAGTTTCACATAAAAAAACGTTTATCAGTCTCACATAGGTGTAAGTCTTTATGACTCTGGATAGGCAATGGTTTCTTAGATATGACTCCAAAAAACATAAATAACCATCATCAAAATTAAAAACTTTTGTGCCTCAAAGGACATCATGTGAAAGCGAAAAGATATAAATTGAGAAAATATTTGAAAGCACATATCTGACAAGGAACTTGTATTAGAATATAAAAGAACTCTTACAACTCAATGATAAAAGGTAAAAAGCCCAATTAAAAGATGGACAAAGGGTTTGAGTAGAAATTTCTTCAAAGAAGATACACACAGGGCCAAAAAGCATGTGAAAAGATGCTCAATATCAGTAGCCATCAGTGAAATGCAAATCAAAACCACAAAGAGATGCCTCTTCACACCCACTAGGAGGGATATAATAAAAAAGACAGATAAGAAGTGTTGGTGAGGATATGGAAAAATTGGAACCTGTCACAGTTTGGTGGAAATGTAAAATGGTGCAACCACTTTGGAAAACAATCTGGCAATTTCTCAAATGATTAAA
This sequence comes from Ceratotherium simum simum, assembly GCF_057802395.1. Taxonomy (NCBI): domain Eukaryota; kingdom Metazoa; phylum Chordata; class Mammalia; order Perissodactyla; family Rhinocerotidae; genus Ceratotherium; species Ceratotherium simum. The sequence continues at coordinate 39,660,894 of NC_141928.1, read as the reverse complement.
CATGGAGTTATCATATGACCCAGTACTATATATACTGAGTATATATACCCCTTAATTTCATTAGTAGGTATATATACTCAAGAAATGAAAACATTTGTGCTCACAAAAACTTGTACATGAATGCTCATAGCAGTATTATACATTTTGTGTAATAGTCCAGAAGTGGAAACAATACAAATGCCCATCAATTGATAAATGGATGAATAAAAGTGGTATGTCCATACAACGCAGTATTATTCAGCCATAAAAAGGAATGCAGTACTGATACATGCTACAATATGGATGAACCTTGAAAATATTATTCTAAGTGAAGGAAGTCACAGAGGGCCACATATTATATAATTCCATTTTTTTTCTTTATTGCTGAGGAAGATTCTTCATGAGCTAATGTCTGTGCCAATCTTCCTCTATTTTGTATATGGGTCACTACCACAGCATGGCTTGACAAGTGGTGTAGCTCTGTGCCCAGGATCTGAACCCACAAACCCAGGCTGCTGAAGTGGAGTGTGCAGAACTTTAACCACATAGCCATGGGGCCTGCCCCATTGCATTTTTTTTTCAATTATTTTACTGAGGTCATAATCCTTTATACCATTGTGTAATTACAGGTGTGCATTATTATTTAGCAGTTTCTGTATAGACTGCATTGTGCTCACCACCAGTAGTCTAATTTTTATCCATCACCATATATATATGTGCCCCTTTAGCCCACCCCCAACCCTCTTTCCCTCTGGTAACCATTAACCTGTTCTCTTTATCCACGTGTTTGTTTATCTTCCACATATGAGTGAAATCATACAGTGTTTGTCTTTCTCTGTGTGCCTTATTTCACTTATTTTTTTTTCCCTTTTTCTCCCCAAGGCACCAGTAGATAGTTGTATGTCATAATTGCACAGCCTTCTGGTTGCTGTATGTGGGGTGCCACCTCAGCATGGCCAGAGGAGCGGTGAGTCGGTGTGCACCTGGGATCCGAACCTGAGCTGCCAGCAGGGGAGCGCGCGCACTTAACTGCTAAGCCACGGGGATGGCCCTTATTTCACTTAAAATAAAGGTCCATGCACGTTGTTGCAAACGGGACGATTTTGTCTTTTTTTATAGCTCAGTAGTATTCCATTGCATATATATACATCATCTTTTTTTTTAATTTTTTGTTTATTGCAGTAACATTGGTTTATGACATTGTATAAATTTCAGGTGTACATCATTATACTTCTATTTCTGCATAGATTACATCATGTTCACCACCCAAATACTAATTACAACCCATCACCACACACATGTGCCAAATTATCCCTTTTGCCCTCCTCCCTCCCCGCTTCCCCTCTGGTAAACACCAATCCAATTTCTGTCTCTATGTGTTTGTTTATTGTTGTTATTATCTACTACTTAATGAAGGAAATCATACGGTATTTGACCTTCTCCCTCTGACTTATCTCACTTTGCATAAGACCCTCAATGTCCATCCATGTTGTCACAAATGGCTGGATTTCATCATTTCTTATGGCTGAGTAGTATTCCATTGTGTGTATATACCACATCTTCTTTATCCATTCGTCACTTGATGGGCACTTAGGTTGCTTCCAAGTCTTGGCTATTGTGAATAACGCTGCAATGAACACAGGGGTGCATGTATATTTACGCAATGGTGTTTTCAAGTTCTTTGGATAAATACCCAGCAGTGGAATAGCTGGATCATATGGTAGTTCTATCCTTGATTTTTTGAGGAATCTCCATACTGCTTTCCATAGTGGCTGCACCCGTTTGCACTCCCACCAGCAGTGTATGAGTGTTCCCTTCTCTCCACATCCTCTCCAGCACTTGTTGTTTACTGTCTTGTTAATTATAGCCACTCTGATGGGCGTGAGGTGATATCTCATTGTAGTTTTGATTTGCATTTCCCTGATAGTCAATGATTTTGAACATCTTTTCATGTGTCTCTTGGCCATCTGTATATCTTCTTTGGAGAAATGTCTGTTCAGGTCTTTCGCCCATTTTTTAATTGGGTTGGTAGTTTTTTTGTTGTTGAGATGCATGAGTTCTTTATATATTTTGGAGATTAACCCCTTATCAGGTGTATGGTTTGCAAATATCTTCTCCCAATTGTTAGGTTGTCTTTTCGTTTTTTGATGGTTTCCTTTGCTGTGCAGAAGCTTTTGAGTTTGATGTAGTCCCATTTGTTTATTTTTTCTATTGTTTCTCTTGCCCGGTCAGACATGGTGCTTGAAAATATGGTGCTATGACCGATGTTGAAGAGCGTACTGCCTATGTTTTCTTCTAGAAGTTTCATAGTTTCAGGTCTTACATTCAAGTCTTTAATCCATTTGGAGTTAATTTTTGTGTATGGTGTAAGGTAAGGGTCTACTTTCATTTTTTTGCATGTGGCTAGCCAGTTTTCCCAACACCATTTGTTGGTGTTTTCTCCATTGTATGTTCTTGCCTCCTTTGTCAAAGATTAGCTGTCCATAGATGTGTGGGTTTATTTCTGGGCTTTCAATTCTATTCCATTGATCTGTGTGTCTGTTTTTGTGCCAGTACCATGCTGTTTTGGTTACTATAGCTTTGTAGTATATTTTGAAATCAGGGAGTGTGATACCTCCAGCTTGGTTCTTTTTTCTCAGGATTCCTTTAGCTATTCGGGGTCTTTTGTTGTTCCATATAAATTTTAGGATTCTTTGTTCTATTTATGTGAAAAATGTTGTTAGAACTTTGATAGGGATTGCTTGAATCTATAGATTGCTTTAGGAAGTATGGACATCTTAACTACGTCAATTCTTCCAATCCAAGAGCACGGAATATCTTTCCATTTCTTTGTGTCTTCTTCAATTTCTCTCAGCAATGTTTTATAGTTTTCCATGTACAGATCTTTCACATCTTTGGTTAAGTTTATTCCTAGGTATTTTATTCTTTTTGTTGCAATTGTAAATGGGGTTGTATTCTTAATTTCTCTTTCTGCTACTTCGTTGTTAGTGTATAGAAATGCAACTGATTTTTGTATGTTGATTTTGTATCCTGCAACTTTACCATATTCGTTTATTACTTCTAAAAGTTTTCTGGTGGATTCTTTAGGGTTTTCTATATATAAAATCATGTCATCTGCAAATAGTGAGAGTTTCACTTCTTCCTTTCCAATTTGGATCCCTTTTATTTCTTTTTCTTGCCTAATTGCTCTGGCTAGGACTTCCAGTACTATGTTAAATAGGAGTGGTGACAGTGGGCATCCTTGTCTGGTTCCTGTTCTTAGAGGGATACGTTTCAGTTTTTCACCATTGAGGATGATATTAACTGCGGGTTTGTCACATAGGGCCTTTATTATGTTGAGGTACTTTCCTTCTATCCCCATTTTATTCAGAGTTTTTAACATAAATGGATGCTGTATCTTGTCAAATGTTTTCTCTGCATCTATTGAGATGATCACGTGATTTTTATTCTTCATTTTATTAATGTGGTGTATTACGTTAATTGATTTGCGAATGTTGAACCATCCCTGCATCCCTAGAATAAATCCCACTTGATCATGGCGTATAATCTTTTTAACATGTTGTATGCGATTTGCTAGTATTTTGTTGAGGATTTTTGCATCGATGTTCATCAGTGATATTGGCCTGTAATTTTCTTTCTTTGTGTTGTCCTTGTCTGGTTTTGGTATCAGGGTATGTCGGCTTCATAGAATGAGTTAGGGAGCTTCCCCCCCTCCTCAATTTTTTGAAAGAGTTTGAGAAGGATATGTATTAAGTCTTCTTTGAATGTTTGTATACCACATCTTCTTTACCATTCATCAGTTGATGGGCACTGGGGCTGCTTCTATATTTTGGCTGTTGTGAATAATGCTGCAATGAACATAGGGGTGCATAAGTCTCTTTGTAGTGTTGATTTCAAGTTCTTTGGATAAATACCCAGTAGTGGGATAGCTGGATCGTATGGTATTTCTATTTTTAATTTTTTGAGAAATCTCCATACTGTTTTCCATAGAGGCTGCACCAGTTTGCATTCCCACCAGCAGTGTATGAGGGTTCCCTTTTCTCCACAGCCTCTCCAACATTTGTTATTTTTTGTCTTGGTAATTATAACCATTCTAACAGGTGTAAGGTGATAGCTCATTGTAGTTTAGATTTGCATTTCCCTAATAATTAGTGATGTTGAACAGCTTTTCATGTGCCTGTTGGCCATGTGTATATCTTCTTTGGAAAAATGTCTGTCCATGTCCTCAGCCCATTTTTTGATTGGGTTGTTTTTTTTTTGTTGTTGTTGTTGAGTAATATGAGTTCTTTATATATTTTTGAAATTAACCCCTTGTTGGATATACGATTTGCAAATATTTCTGCCCTGTTGGTGGGTTGTCTTTTCATTTTGTTCATGCCTTCCTTGGCCTTGCAGAAGCTCTTTAGTCTGATGTAGTCCCTTTTGTTTATTTTTTCTTTTGTTTCTGAGTAGACATGGTATTTGAAAAGATGCTGCTAAGACCGACGTCAAAGAGTGTACTGCCTATATTTTCTTCTAGGAGTTGTATGGTTTCAGGCCTTACATTTAAATCTTTAATCCAGTTTGAGTTAATTTTTGTGTATGGTGAAAGATAATGCTCTACTTTCATTCTTTTGCATGTGGCTGTCCAGTTTTCTCAACACCATTTATTGAAGAGACTTTCCTTTCTCCATTGTATATTCTTGGCACCTTTGTCAAAGATTAGCTGTCTATAGATGTGTGGTTTTCTTTCTGGGCTTTCAATTCTGTTTCATTGATATGTGTGTCTGTTTTTGTACCAGTACCACACTGTTTTGATTACTATACTTTTGTAGTATATTTTGAAGTCAGGGTTTGTGATGCCTCCAGTTTTGTTCTTTTTCCTCAGGATTGCTTTAGCTATTCAGGGTCTTTTGTTGTTCCATATAAACTTTAGGATTCTTTGTTCTATTTCCATGAAGAATGTCATTGGGATTCTCTTTGGGATTGCATTGAATCTGTAGATTGCTTTAGGTAGCATGGACATTTTTTGTGTGAGGAAGATCTGCCTTGAGCTAACATCTTCCAATCCTCCCCTTTTTGCTGATGAAGACTGGCCCTGGGCTAACATCCATGCCCATCTTCCTCCACTTTTTATGGGACACCGCCACAGCATGGCTTGCCAAGTGGTGCATCGGTGCATGCCCGGGATCCAAACCGGCGAACCCCGGGCCACCGCAGTGGAGCGCACGCACTTAACTGCTTGCACCATGGGGCCGGCCCAGCATGGACATTTTAACTATGTTTATTCTTCCAATCCATAAGCATGGAATATCTTTCCATTTCTTTATGTCATCTTCGATTTCTTTCAATAATGTCTTATAGTTTTCATTGCATAGTTCTTTCACCTCCTTGGTTCAATTTATTCCTAGATATTTTATTCTTTTTGTTGCAATTGTAAATGGGATTGTACTCTTGAGTTCTCTTTCTGCTAGTTAATTTTTAGTGTATAGAAATGCAACTGATTTTTGTAAGTTGATTTTGTACCCTGCAATTTTCCTGTAGTTGTTCATTATTTATAATAGTTTTCTGGTGAATTTTTAGGGTTTTCTATACATAGGATCATGTCACCCACAAACACCCTTTCCAATTTGGATACCTTTTCTTTTTCTTGCCTAATTGCTCTAGCTAAAACTTCCAGTACTATGTTGAATATGAGTGGTGAGAGTGGGCACCCTTGTCTTATTCCTGTTTTCAGAGGGATAGCTTTCTGTTTTTCCCCATTGAGTATGATGTTGGCTGTTGGTTTGTCATATATGGCCTTTATTATGTTAAAGTACTTACCTTCTAGACTCATTTTATTTAGAGTTTTTATCATAAATGTATGTCGGATCTTGTCAAATGCTTTCTTTGCACCTATTGAGATGATCATGTGGTTTTTATTCCTTATTTTGTTAATGTGGTGTATCACATTGATTGATTTGCAGGTGTTGAATCATCCCTGCATTTCTGGTACAAATCCCACTTGATCATGGTGTATGATCTTTCTAATGTATTGCTGTACTCAGTTTGCCAATGTTTTTTGAGGATTTTTCATCTATGTTCATCAGCAATATTGGCTTATAATTTTTCTTCTTTGTCTTGTCCTTGTCTGGTTTTGGCATCAGAGTGATGTTGGCCTCATAGAAAGAATTAGGAAACATTCCATCTTCTTCCTTTTTTTTGCAATAGTTGAGAAGAATAGGTGTTAAATCTTCTTTGACTGTTTGGTAGAATTCTCCAGAGATGCCATCTGGTTGTAGACTTTTGATTTTTGGGAGGTTTTTGATTACTGTTTCAATCTGTTTACTCATGATTGGTCTATTCAGATTCTCTATTTCTTCTTGATTCAGTTTTGGGAGGTTGTATGAGTCTAAGAATTTATCCATTTATTCTAGGTTATCCAATTTGTTGGCACATAGTTTTTCATAATATTCTCTTATAATCCTTTGTTTTTCTGTGGTATCCATTGTAATTTCTCCTCTTTCATGTCTAACTTTATTTATTTGATCTTTCTCTCTTTTTTTCTTAGTGAGTCTGGCTAAGGGTTTGTCAATTTTTTTTAACTTCTCAAATAACCAGTTCTTAGTTTCATTGATCCTCTCTACTGTTTTTTTAGGTCTCTATTTCCTTTATTTATCCTCTAATTGTTGTTATTTCCCCCTTATGCTGACTTTTGGTTTTGTTTATTCTTCTTTCTCTAGTTCTGTTAGATGTAGTTTAAGATTACTTAATTAAGAATTTCTTGTTTGTTGAGATGAGCCTATATTGCTATGAATTTCCCTCTTTGAACTGCTTTTGCTGCATCCCATAAGAGTTGGTATAATGTATTTTAATTTTCATTAGTATCCAGATATTTTTTGCTTTCTCCTTTGATTTCTTCATTGATCCAATTGTTGTTCAGTAGCATGTTGTTTAGTCTCCACATATTTGTGACTTTCCCAGGTTTTTTCTTGTAGCTGATTTCTAGTTTCATAGCATTGTGGTTGGAAAAGATGCTTGATATGATTTCAATCTTCTTCAATTTATTAAGGCATGCCTTGTTTCCCAACATATGGTCTATTTTGAGAATGTTCCATGTGCACTTGGGGAAAATGTGTATTTTGCTGTTTTAGGATGGAATGTTCTATATATATCTATTAAGTCCATCTGTCTAGTTTTTCATTTAAGTCCACTATTTCCTTGTTGACTTTCTGTCTGGATGATCTATCCATTGATGTAAGTGGGGTGTTGAGGTCCCCTACTATTATTGTTTTGCTGTCAATTTCTCCCTTTAGGTCTGTTAATAGTTGCTTTATATACTTTGGTGCTCCTGTGATAGGTGCATATATATTCATAAGTGTTATGTCCTCTTGGTGGAATGTCCCTTTTGTCATTATATACTGCCCCTCTGTCTCCCATTGTCTTTTTATCTTGAAGTCTGCTTTGTCCCATGTAAGTATGGCAACACCTTGCCATTTGCTTGGAGTATCATCTTCCACCCCTTCACTCTGAGCCTGTGTTTGTTTTTAGAGCTGTGTTTCCTGTAGGCAGAATATTATTGGATCTTGTTTTCAATCCATCCAGCCATTCTGTCTTTTGATTGGAGAATTCAATGTGTTTACATTTAGAGTGATTATTGATATATGAGGGCTTAATACTGCCATTTTATCTCTTGTTCTCCAGTTGTTCTATATTTCCCTGGTTTCTCTTCCCTTGTATTTCTAACTGCCATTTCAGTATGATGGTTTTCTGTGATGGTTTTCTGAGTCTTCTTTTTATTTATTATTCATGGCTCTGCTCTGATTTTTTGTTTAGTGGTTACCATGAGGTTTGTATAAAAGATCTTATAGATGTGACAGTCCATTTTCTGATAGCCACTTATCTCCATTAGCCTAAGCAGGTTCCATCCCTTTCCTCTTCCCCATATAAGTTATTGTTGTCACAAATTATTCTGTTTTGTATTGTAAGTTTCAGATTAAAATGAAGTGTTTATAGTTATTTTTGATGCTTTCTTTCCCTTTTCCTTTTATGTTATAATTAAGTGTTTGCTAACCTGTTCTGGCAGAGAGCTGCCATTTTCTGATTTTGTCTATTTATCTCCTTGCTTAAGGTTCTGTAAACCTTTTTGCCTTTTTGTTCAAGTGCGAGTGCATCCTCGATCATTTCTTTTAAGGGAGGTCTAGTGGTGATGAACTCCCTCAGCTTTTGTTTATCTGGGAAAGTCTTTATTTCTCCATCATAGCTGAAGGATAGTTTCACTAGATAAAGCATTCTTGGCTGGGAGTTTTTGTCTTTCAGTATTTTGAATGTATCATTCCATTCTCTCCTAGCCTGTAAGGTTTCTGCTGAGAAACCTGCTGAAAGCCTGATAGTGGTTCCTTTGTAGATTATTCTTTTCTACCTTGCTGCCCTTAATACTTTTTCTTTGTCATTGATTTTTGCCAGTTTTGCTATTATATGCCTTGGTGAAGATCTTTTTGCATTGATGTAATTAGGAGTTCTATTGGCTTCATGTAATTGTAAGTCCAGTTCCTCCCCCAGGTTTGGGAAGTTCTCAGGTATTATTTCTTTCAACAAGCTCTCTGCTCCTTTCTCCCTCTCTTCTCCCCCTGGAATACCTATAATCCTTATATTGCATTTCCTAATTGAGTCAGATATTTCTTGAAGGATCTCTTCTTTTTTTTAATATTTTTTTTTTTGAGGAAGATCAGCCCTGAACCAACATCCATGCCAATCCTCCTCTTTTTTTTGCTGAGGAAGACGGGCCCTTAGCTAACATCTATTGTCAGTCCTCCTCCTTTTTTTCCCTAAAGCCCCAGTACATAGTTGTATGTCTTAGCTGCACATCCTTCTAGTTGCTGTATGTGGGATGCTGCCTCAGCATGGCCAGACAAGCTGTGCATTGGTGCGCGCCTGGGATCTGAACCCCGGGCCACCAGTAGCAGAATGCGCGCTCTTAACCACTAAGCCATGGGGCCGGCCCAGAGATGTGGATTTTTTTTTTTTAAAGATTTTATTTATTTTATTTTTCCCCCCAAAGCCCCAGTGGATAGTTGTGTGTCGTAGCTGCACATCCTTCTAGTTGCTGCATGTGGGACTCGGCCTCAGGATGAACGGAGAAGTGGTGCCTCGATGCGCACCCGGGATCCGAACCCGGGCCGCCAGCATCGCAGCGCGGAGATGTGGATTTTTAAAAATTCTTTTAGGGAGGGTATTTTTATCTTCCTTGGAGTTCATGGTGATTCTTGAATCTGTGGCTTGGTTTCTTCATCAATTTTGGGAAACTGTTAGCCATTTTCTCTTCTCACATTGCTCCATTCTCTCTCTTCTCTCCTTCTAGCTAAAATTACATGTTTATAAATCCTATTCCTCGTATCCCATATGTTTTTTATGCTCTTTTCCGTGTTTTCATCCTTTTGATTCTGTGTTTCAGCCTGGATATTTTTATGCTCTATCTTCTGGTTCACTTATTCTCTTTTCATCTATGTCTAACCCACTATTAAATTTATCTATTAAATTCTTAATATCAGATACTCTAAATTTCAGTTCTCAAACTTTCAAACTGCTGAAATTCTCAGCATTTTCTTTTAATTCCTTGAACTCGTTAATCATAGCTATTTTAATGTCTAGGTCTGATAACTCCATTTTCTGAATCCCCTGGAATTTCTGTTGTATGTCTGTCCCTGAAAATGTCTCTTAGCATGTTTTGTCTTTATATGTTTAGTTATTTTTGGATGAAATTTTTTCTATCAGAGAATTTACTTTTGCTTTTGGTGGGCAGCCTAGGCTAAGGGCCCCAGAAAACCTGGACCACTTTAATTCAACCAAGGATTTATATGACTCAAAGCTGGGCTTTAGTCTTTCACCTTTATTCCTAGTGTGTATCCCACAGGGTCCCCACAAAAAGCCTGGTACATTTATCAGGACCCCTCCTTCTTGGTAGGCCCTCAACTGTTTGATCTCCCCAACCCTGTTCATTGAAGCTCTACTCAGCTTCTCAGTCTCTGTTTTCAGAACTAACAATCTCCTTGAGAGGAAACATGGCTCCAAATGTTAGGCTCACTTTTCTTGGCCTCCCTCCTCTCCTAGAACTGGGGTCCACAGTTCCTCACTGCTTTGGTAGTCCTCTGATACCTTCAAAGAGATCTTTTAAACTTTTTGCCCAGCCCTTCCAGCTGTTTTCAGCAGAAGAGTTGGCTCTAAACACTTTGCCCACCACCATTCCTCTCCCCTGAACTTCAGACTTGGATTTCCAGTATCCTGTTGAACGTCTCCTGAATATCCCACATGTCTCTTGTGCTCAATATTTCCACACTGAACTCTACATTTGTCTCATCTCCTGACCCCTCCCACTCAGCTGGCTTTGCCTGTGGTGCGTATTTCTTTTCCTTTCCTGAGGAAGATTTGCCCTGAGCTAATATCTGTTTAGCTCAGTTTTCTGCCAATCTTCCTCTGTTTTGTATGTAGGTCACTGCCACAGCATGGCCACCAATGAGCAGTGTAGGTCCACGCCTGGGAACTGAACCTGGGCCACTGAAGCTGAGCGTGCTAAACTTAACCACTGGGCCACCAGGCAAGCCCCTGTTGTGGCTATTTCTGTTCATAGTTTTCCTACCTATAAATATTATGTGTGAATTTCCTCTCTCTCTGCCTCCTAGATGCTATCACTTACCAAGTACTGTGTACATTACCTCCATTATTTTCTTTCCACGTGAGTCCACTGCTCTGTTCCCTAGAGTATCATCTTTAGCTCTCCCCATCTCCCTGTTGGACCACTGCAGCAGTGTCTTTCCTGTCTTCCCTGCTTTCAGAATCCTTTCCTATTCTTACAGTGCCTGAGCTGCCAGAAGAGTTCTGACCAAGTCATTGCCTGCTTCAAGTCCTTCAAAGTCTCCTCACAGCCTCAGCAATTAAGGGATAATCTTCACCTGGGCACTCAGGCCCTCTATGATTTGACTCCAACTTTCTTCAGCTGTATCCATGTACTTTCCTAATCTTTCCATCATCTAGCCAAATCACATCTCAGAGTACAGCACCACCCTCTGCCTCTCTTCCCCTCCATCCCATATCTCTCACAACCCTTCTCCTCTGAGATGCGTCTCAAAATCTACTCCATTCATTCCACCAATAAATATTTTTTGAGCACGTGCTATGTGCCAGGCATAATGCCAGAGGCTGAGAATACGAAGGTGAACAAGGCAGGCATAGTCCCTGCCCTCACATAAAGGTCTAGTGAGACATACAGACACTCAGAAAGGACTTAATCTCCTGTATGAAACTTTTCCAGGACTTCTCAACCAAACATGACTCGCCTTCTTTCTGTCTTTACAGTTCTTTGCTTGCTCACTGCACTCTCCATACCCCCACTCCACATCACCATCTATCTTATAGTAATTTGTATGCATTTCTTACCGACCTCCTTCTGGATCAGATCCTTTTCCGCTTTAGATGGTGGGATCTGTCTTAATCCCTCACTCAAGACCCTTCAAAAATCATTGTGTGACCCTTGGTCTGGCTCTGGCAAAATGCTCAGGTAGGATCCTGCACAGGTCTAGTCTCTGCCCCCCCCTAGAACCGAGGGCTCTTCTCAACTATGTCACCCAGTACTTCCCTCTCTCCACTGCTCCCATTTCAGGCCAGCAGCTCTCCTGCTTGCACATACTTCTAGCTACTTCCTGGACATCTCCTAAATATTCTATGACTCCTGGCAATCACCTGAGCTTTCCCAGAGCCCATAAACTAGTGGCTTCAGCAATTTCACCAACTCATGATTTATGATCTCATCTTTTTCCCTCGCATCTCTCCCAGTCCCTACCTCTGTCAGTCATGAAGTCAGTCACTTCTCTGTTGAGACCCACTTTCCCATAAATGCTCCTCATCCAGCTCCACACCACTCCCCTGCCTAGACCTTCATCATGCCATTCCTCAAGTTCTCTGCCCACAGCTTCTGCTCCCCTCCATCCTGCACACACGGGCTAGATTAATCTCTTAAGCAGCACGTTGGTCAAAATCATTCCTTTCTCGGGGCCAGCCCCGTGGCTTAGCGGTTAAGTGCGCATGCCCCGCTACTGGCGGCCCGGGTTCGGATCCCGGGTGCGCACTGACGCACTGCTTCTCCTGCCATGTGGAGGCCGAGTCCCACATACAGCAACTAGAGCGATGTGCAACTATGACATACAACTATCTGCTGGGGTTTTGGGGGAAAAAAAAAGGAGGAGGATTGGCAATAGATGTTAGCTCAGAGCCGGTCTTCCTCAGCAAAAAGAGGATTAGCATGGATGTTAGCTCAGGGCTGATCTTCCTCACACACACACACAAAATCATTCCTTTCTCTGAAACCTTCCATGGTTCCCTATCACTAATAAGTCTCCTTAGCATGGACTGCATTCATGACCCCAGCATATGTCTCTAGATTTACCTTCAATTATTCTCTTCTTAAGCCCTTTCAGGTCCAGCCAAACTAATTTACTCTCTGTCCCTCAAACACGCCCAGCTCTGAATCTTTGCCCAACAGTAATACGAGGCCACCATTATTGATTCTTCTAAATCTTACCCATATTCCATAATGAAGCTCCAAGCCGCCCCCTCTGTGAAGTCTTCCCTAAGCACCTCGGCTGATTTTCCCAATTCTGAGTGTATAAATATTTATTAATTTTGCATGATGAGATGTGATGCCTCCTCTAGCAAGTGACTCTCAGGCCAGCTTCCCCAGAATCATGCACTTACCCTGGAGAGAATGCTGTCTGTCCCTTAGCTACTACTGTTGTAAGCAACCAAAAGTTGTCTTCCTTGGACCCTCACATGGTAGTCCTTGACACTTATCCTTCTCACAGGGGCAGGATAGAATGTTTCAAGGAGATGAACCTGAAACTACTTCATGCGTTGTTACCTATTTATGTTAGGGGTGAGCATTAAACAAGAAGAGGGAGGGGAAGACTGAGACAGTTACAGGTTCTAAAATTTTAAGTTTATTAAATGTTTTTCTTCAAGACTTTCCTACATTCCACACTTAAAATGGCTTTAAAAGTAAACGCATGCTTTAAGGAAACCATTACCCTTTTTTGTCACCAAAGATACATGTATGTTTTTAGAAACCACTTTCTTGTTCCTTGTTGACTGCCTCTGGAGGCATCTTTGACCTCTGGCTGGTTTTTTGGTTAGTTTGTTTCTATTTTTGACTTTTTACTTTTTAGGGTGGTGCTGGTAAAGGAGAAAGGTCCTTCTGTTAGCCATTGCAGAAGCTCCCCCATCCTCAACATGAACATGATTAACTGGAATCACTCTATTATCATTTCTATAGTGCAGACAAAATTATCTAGCCATGTTATTAACAGTCCCGGGATTTAAAAGAAATACTGAAAGAACTTCATTTCTAAAGAAAGTTCCTGCTGTCCTTAGCTGGGAGAGGTGCATACATATACAACAGGTTGTGGCTACTACATTATGGAGGTGCCCAGGAGACCTGGGTTTCCTCGCAGCCACTGACTCCCTGTGTGATTGATCCCTTTCCACACAGGGGTCTCAGTTTCCCTATGAACCCGGGGATCCCTAATGAATTCTCCAGTCCTAGAAAATTCTGTCTAGGTCTGCAAAAACATACTGGCTGCAAAAGGGCTTTGTAACAGAGCTATTTTATAAAAATACCATGGGGGAGAAAAATCAGAGTGGTTTCAATTACATTTGAGTCAGGGGGCTCTAAAGGAAAAAATAATCTAGGCCGGGTGAATGAGTTAACAAATACAAAAAGTTTTTTGCAAAGCCAGTACATAGCCGTAAAAGTTCAGCTTTCCCAACAATCCTGGGAGGCAGGCAGTGCAGGATTCTCGTTCCCATTTGACGAATGAGGAAGCTGAAGTTCAGAAAGGCTAACTAGCTTGACTCTTCTGCAATCGGCCAATCACTGCCGCCCTAACTTCACCTCACCTGCGGCTTCAGCACCAGGGGCCCCTCAGAGGAGCCGGCCCGGCTCAGTCCAGCCCCCGACACCAGGCGGGCAAGGACGCTTTAACTCAAGCCCCACTTCCGCCTCCCCTCGCCCCAGGGGCGCGCGGCCCTCACCTCCGCCACTGCGCGAATCACGAGTTGTCCTGGGGGCCCGCCCCCTCCTGCTGATTGGGTAGCTGTTGAACCATTGCTGTCTTCTGATTGGCTGTGGCCTTTTCGGCTCTCCCAAACCGCCTAGACCGGCCGGATATAGGGACAGGGTTTCCGTTTCCGCTACCTCCCTGCTCCCGCTTGCCCTCCAGTCGCAGTCGCCACCACAGCGGCCGCTGCCGGGCGTGGTGTCGGTTGGCTCGTTTCAGCGTCGGTGTCCGTGCCGTTGAACTGCGCGCCATGGCTGAGCTAGACCCGTTCGGCGCCCCCGCGCTGGGGAACGGGGTGGCCGGCGCCGGCGAAGAAGACCCGGCCGCGGCCTTCTTGGCGCAGCAGGAGAGCGAGATTGCGGGCATCGAGAACGACGAGGCCTTCGCCATCCTGGACGGCGGCGCCCCCGGGCCCCAGCCGCACGGCGAGCCGCCGGGGTGTCCGGGTGAGACGGCGGGCGCGTTCGGGCGGGAGGCCTGGCCTGGAGACTCGGCCGCAGTGGGTCTGAGAGCTCGGTGCAGCTGCTTCTGGGTGAAGCGGGCGGTTGAGCAGGAGGGCCGAGAGGAAACGAGACCCCGCTCCGTCCCGCGGCAGCCCCGGCGCGGGGAGCCGCCGCCGCGCCCTGAGTGTGCGTGAGCGCTGCTGGGCGCGGGCGGCGAGGAAAACGGCGTGCCGGGCTGAGGGCCCGGAGAAGCCCGTTCAGTTCAGGAACTTTTCGTTGAGCGCTTGCTGTGCCTTGAGCCTGGCCTCTGAAGCAGCCGCGTTGGCGCAGTTTGGCCAGACTTACAGGCAACTCGGAGCCCAGCACGGAACCACTTATTGGGAAAGGAGGGCAGAAAAAATAAGAATAGTATCGTTTTTGAGGCATACAATCAAAAATGGCAGTGCAGTTCAGCGTTTAAGTACTTAAGGTGTCTAGGAAGAGGAGTGAATAGGAAACTCAAAAAAGATGGTCTAGCGCTGGAGAAAGACACTGCCGCCAAAGAGGGATACGAGTTTTGCCATTTGTCAAACGTAGTACCGCTAGGACATGTGGAGCTCTGCTTCCTTTAGGAACAGCTTTGGTAGGCACTGTTGCCTAAGCAGACCTAAGATTAGCCTGGATCAATCTTTCAAGAGGTGAACAAAGAGTGTAGTATGTGGCCTTTTCCCAGAAAAACTCAAGGGGAAAAAAAACGCAGTAGGATGCCAGTTTGACCTTTGAATGCTTTCCATGTGGGTGATGCTTAGGATTGTGGTGGTTGGAGGAAAGTATGAATGGAAGAAACGCTGTTGGTAGTATAGGGAAGTAGGAAATTAGCTAGAAGAAATGAGATGTGGCTTTTCATGCACTTAAATGCAGTTAAAGGAGAATAGGATACTGGTGGGGCAGATAGGAGGGCCAAACATTAAGGGCCTGGGTGTGAGACAATAAAAAGTGCTGGAGACCCAGGCTCTGGTGCTCTAGAGTAGTGCCCTTAAGAAAAGCGTTCCGAGTCAGAAGTCTCAAATTACTATGCCAACCAAGCAGAACCTTTTTTTTTTTTCTTTTTCTTTTTTGGTGAGTAAGATTGGCCCTGAGGTAACATCTGTTGCCAGTCTTCCTCTAGTTTGTATGTGAGTCACCGCAACGGCAGGGCTTGATGAGTGGTATAGGTCTGCGCCCTGGGTCCGAACCCACAAACCTGGGCCACAGAAGCGGAGCACACTGAACCTAACCAGCATGCCACTGGGCTGGCCCCAAGCAGAACCTTTTTTGGGAGTGGGGATGGGGAGACTACTAGTTTGCAGCCTCTGAGTTTTTATGTTATTTCATGCTGCCTCCTAAGCAAATCGGTCACCCAGTAAGAATTTACATGAGACCATGTTATATGCTTGAAAGTGTAATTTATAGCAAGCAGATTGGATTGAACTGAGTTGTGGCTGGGGGATGAAGTTGGCTTTAAATGATTGGGGTTTTTTTGTTGTTGAGTGGTCTTTAACATTTGGCTGAGAATGACAAAATTTACTTTCTAGATCCTTAGTTTGCCCCCTTCATTTAATAGAAGAGAAAACTGAGTCCTACAGAGAAATAACTTAATAAAAAAGGGCAGTAGCTGAGCCCCAAGTCTCCCCATCCTTAGACTGAACCATATTCTGTTTGTTTTTGCAGGGGTGTAGTTGAATAAGAGATTGTCCTTTTTATTTCTGTGTATGTGAGGAAGATCAGCCCTGAGTTAACATCCATGCTAATCCTCCTCTTTTTGCTGAGGAAGACTGGCTCTGAGCTAACATCTATTGCCAATCCTCCTCCTCTTTTTCCCTCAGAGCCCCGGTAGATAGTTGTATGTCATAGCTGCGCATCCTTCTAGTTGCTGTATGTGGGACGTGGCCTCAGCATGGCCGGACAAGCAGTGCGTTGGGGCGCACCCGGGATCCGAACCCGGGCCGCCAGCAGCGGAGCACGCGCACTTAACCGCTAAGCCACGGGGCGGGCCCGAGATTGTCATTTCTAAAAGGTGCTTGTGGCTGTCCTGGGTAGGACAGAGTTGGGAGAATCAGGATGTATAGTTAGAAGATTTTCCTGATTCAAAGACATGTTACTCTTGCTCTCTGTTGTACCTCCAATGCCTAGCAGAGTGTCTGGCACATAGTAGATAAAAAGAAATGGCCAAAAATGTCAGGTCCAAGGGCCATGTATAAAACCTGCACATCTTGGTGATGGGCAGCTTGGGGAGGTGAGAGGGAGAGAATAGAGTTTGACACACAGGTCCCTTGTGCAGCAAGCTTTCGGCAAAGGGAAGGAAGGGATGATTGCTGACTTAGTTCCTAGGAAGGACTTGCTTAGTGAACTAAGCGTTTAGTGACTTAAAGCCCGATCTCTGACAGTGTAGTTGAGGTTGGTAATAGTGCAGTGGTCGGAAAAAAAAGTAATGCTGTGGTCAGCACTTCCTTTGGGGATTAGAGATCTAGTTGGACACTTTTCTTTTTTTAAGAGGCACTCGAGTGGTTAAGATTCTGTGGTGTCCTAGACTGCTTGAGTGTGAGTTTACCTTTGTTGTCTCAGGCAACTTAAATGACCATCACTGCTGCCCTGCCTCAATTTTCTCCTCTGTAAAAGGGGTACGTACATACCACGTAGGGTTGCCAGGATTATGTTAGAGTGCACCTGTAAAGTGCTTACAGTACCTTTAATATTATTATTATTATTACTACACACAGTTCCTGGCTACTGTTTTTCCTTGGAAGTAGGGAGAGAAAGGTGTTACAAAGCCTGTAGGCTTTGGGGTGTACTGAGGAAACAGATTTTAGGAGGGAGCTCTGTATCTTTGTTATTATACTGAGGTATATAGGCAGGAGGCTCTAACAGAGATTGAGGAGAGAGGAACATAATCTAAACTCCCATGGAGCATGGGGGCAGGCAAAACCAGAGGGGTTAGGCCTGAGTCATGGATGACTCCCTTCGTGGTTAAGAGAATCAGAGAAGAGACCTAAGTTTAGAGCTGGGGGGGTAACAGCTGGGTAAATTGGCTCTAAGGGTGTTGAGGAAGAACAAGTGGTCAGGAAAGAGGCAGCATAAGTCTAGAGCTGTTGAAAAGCCCTCAGTCATGAGGGCTGAGGAGGGAGGAGAATGAGAGGCAGTTAAGGAGCTCCTCTGAAAGGATAGCATTGAGGCATTATTTATGTTTCTGACAAGTCCTTTCTTGGAGGAGAAGGAAGAGGGGTAGAGGAATTGAAGGCTTTCTGGAGGAAGAGAGGAATTTTTTTGGCAGCAGTGATAGAAGTTCAGGGAAATCTCACGCATGATATTTAGCACTACTGCACATTTACAGTATGCCAGGTACTCTCCACACTTTCAGATCCATGCAGTAACTGCAGGCTGAGTGGTAGTGTCATCCTGTTTCAGGTGAGAACTGAATGTCGTGGAAGTTAAGCAGTGTTCCTGAGGGAGCAAACTAGTATATGCATGGCTCAGCTGGCATTCAGATCCAGGTCTGCTTGACTTCAAATGGTTGGGGAACATGAGAAGTCTAAGGGGGGTCTGGGACAAAGAGTCTTTCATCTCTGGAAACATTCTGGCCCTTGTTTCTGTCTGGAGTTCCTGAGAGGCCCTAGAATGTTTCCTTCTGGAGCATCAGGTTGCTTAGCTTCGTTGTCCTAGTAAATCAAGGCCCCAGATGTCCTTTCTGCATGTTTCTGTGGCAACAGACGATCCTTTGACTTGGGCCAGTTCCATGTCAGCATAGGAGTACAGTAACTAATATAGAGCTCAAAGCATTTTCCACTGGGTCTGGACAAGTCTTCAGACCTAAAGGACAGGGAGCGTGTGATTTAGAAGGAGGTATGGCATGAGAATTGCTTCTAGTTTTGTGTAGGGAGTAGAGATCAAAGGCTCTTCTATTGGGAATGGCCCTGGGCTGGACTGTATTAACTGGATAGTTGGTGTGTTAGCTGTAATACATTAACCAGAATGTAAGGCTGGCCAGACTAGCCACTGTAGGCTCTAGTACTTAAAACTCGCTCATTCTTTTCTGTCTTCCACAACAATAAATTTCAGGTGGATTAAAGAGAAGCATTTTTTTTTAAAGTACCAGAAGAAAAGTGAATATATCAGAGTAGGAAAGGCCTTCAGCATAAAAGCAGATACAGAAATCATAAAGGGAAAATTGATAGTGTCTACATAGAAGTTAAGTAGTTCTAGGTGTTAAATATCATAAACCATACAAAAAGCCAATGGGGAAAATATTTGCAGTATGAGAGGATGAATAATATAGAGAGAATACCTAGAGATCAATAGATAGCAGAAAAATGGGCAAAACTCAGTTTAGTAAAGAAGAAAAGCGGCGGCCGGCCCCGTGGCGTAGCGGTTAAGTGCACGCGCTCCGCTGCTGGCGGCCTGGGTCCGGATCCCAGGTGCACACCAATGCACCGCTTATCAGGCCATGCTGTGGCGGCGTCCCATATAAAGTGGAGGAAGATGGCACAGATGTTAGCTCAGAGCTGGTCTTCCTCAGCAAAAAGAGGAGGATTGGCATGGATGTTAGCTCAGGGCTGATCTTCCTCACAAAACAAATAGAAAAGCAAATATCAGATAAGTGATTATCTCATAGGAAATAAGATTGGCACAACAAAGGCATCTTAAGATTTTTTTCTGCTGTCAAATTAGCAAAAATTTAAAAACATGATCAAGCTCAGTCTCTAAGTATCAATGAAGGTCTGAGAAATGGGGCACACGTGTGCTGCTGGTTGTACTATAAACTGGTAGACTAATACGGGGGCAAGTGGGGGGTGTTTTAGAAGTCTTTAAAATATATATCCTGTGACCCAGCCATTCTACAGCAAGGAATTTATTACAGAGGAGCAATTGAATATGCCCCCAAAATACTTTTATTAGTTTTTTGGTAAACATCATATTTCCAAAACTTGATAGAATGCTTAAAAAATTTATAGATAGGCAGCACACAAATAGCTTAAAGTGGTAAAAAGCCACTGACACAAACTGTAAGAAACTCATGTTTATGCTGTTATAAATAAAGCATAGGAGTAAAACAGTTAAGGAAATTAAGAAAAGTATGAGAAATATGTTGAAATAATCAAGATACATAACCCGCAATTTCAACATAGATCGAAGTTGAGGTAGGTTGGACTCATGTATCAGATAATCAGATGATCTTTCCTCTGACTCCTGGCCTGCTCAGGTATTGTGCCACTTTTTAGAGGCTGATTATCTCATAGTACATGCATTTAATATTTTTCTTTAAAATAAATTTAAGAGAGAATGTTATCATTAATTATCTGCTCCTTAAAGGGTAACTTATTTACCTCTCAGGGAACCTCTGCATATTCTAAGGTCATTTGTGAAGGGCTGATACATATAGGTTTGTTGTGAGGATTAAAATTTAGTGTATATAAAATGTTTAACACTGTGCCTGGCACATTGGAAACAGTAGTCGGTGTTTGCATACTAAAAAAGTTGAGAATTTAATGATACAAATAAATGGATTACTAAAAACCATATGTTGTAGGAGTCCAGTTTTGCTGAAAGAAATTTTCTGTATATGCATTAATTAGATAAGCCAAAAGGATAGAAACCAATGGGCTGAGTGATGAAATGACATGGCATTTTCTTCTGTGTCCATTTTCCTTTTTTAAAAAAGAGTGTTTTGGTATCAGGGAGACACACTGGAGAAATGATCTATAAAAGTTTCAATACTCCCAAAGTCAAGAGCCAGGGTAGTTGGGAGAAGCAAGAGAACCAAAGGAATGGATCAAATGTTTGGGTTGATTTGCAAAATAAGCAGTTCAAGTTGGATTTAATTAAAGACCAGAGGAGTGGTTTGATGAAATCTCTGCCTGTTAGAAGGAAAGGAGAAGGCCGAGAGCACCCTGCCCCGGGCCTCTAGGACAGCTGTGCTGTTTCCATATCCTGCCCTCTGAGGGCCTCGTAATGGTGGCGCACACTGGCTGCTTGGCGTTCCTTTTACTACTAAAAGATACTTCTTGTGTCTTTTAGGTTCGTCTCTCATCTTCCCTCTCCCACTCCATGCAGTAAGATGATCATTGCAGTTTGAAAAAATTTGGACAAAATAATAGAAGTCCTACGTAGCAGGTAGTAAATGTGGGTCAACCAACAGGTCTAGAACACAGAATATGTAGGTAGAAGCTAAACTTTTTTTAATCAATAGTGTATTTACTTTTTATTGAGGTAGCATTGGTTTATAACATTATGTAAATTTCAGGTGTATCTCATTATATTTCGATTTCTGTGTAGACTACATCATGTTCACCACCCCAAGACTAATTACTATCCATCCCCATACCCATGTGCCCTTTTACTCCTTTCTCCCTCCACCTTTCCTCTCTGATAACCACCAATCTAATCTCTTATCTGTGTGTGTGTGTTGTTGAGAAGCTACGTTTTATGGTGCCTGTATTGAGGCTTTCAAGGGAAAGCAGAGCCGCCTCTCCAGAGGGATTATGTGTGGCCCTGTACAGACTTCCTCTTAATGATGGTTGTTGGGTCAGGGCAGGAATTAGAAATGCATGCTTATCGGGCTCATCAGGTAACTGAATTAGGGAGACACAGAATGGGTTTAAACAAAAAGCGGGGCTAGTGGGGGCTGGCAGATTGACCAGTGCACGCTACACATGAAGGCTGCCGTCATTGCAGACGTTACTGCCAATCAAGAACATAGGCCCAGTACTGCCACATCTGTCTGCCTTCCCCTCACCCCTAAAACCTGGAAATCCTGATTTTGTGAAATTGCCTGAAATTTTAGTACTTTGTATTTTAAATAAAATATGTTCAGCCTGTGGACTACCGTTTTGTACCATATGAATTGAGTCTCTGTGTCTTACTAACTTTTTCATATTTCTGGGATGGGCTTTCTCCTTTAGCTTATGCATAATTAATTGTGCCGATAAGAACAGATTGTATACCACACTTGGAGTTTTTATAACTTGGATCCTTGAAAACACTGATTTAATTTGGTATGCCCAAATCTTGCTGTTCTGGATTAATTCCAAGTGGATTAGAGGATTTAGCAAGAAGTCTCCATTGTAGAGTCTTAAGTGCCAGACCTGCTTCAGCCACAGGATGGAGAGTCCTGACCCCCAAGAAAGCACCTTGGTTTGAAATGAAGCTGCATGTCTCTGCTCACTGTGAATAATTCCAGGTCACACTCTTTACTTGCCTTCTCCAGAACTCTCATAGAGAAACACTGTTGCTGCATGAGATTCTTCTGCCAGGCTTCCATGTGTTGTCTCTTTGAGCCAAAAACCAGACTCTCAAAAGCTTTTGGGCTTGGGAGCTTGGGGTCCACATTTTGGAGAAGTCATCTGTTGTTTGTGTATCGGCATATCTTGGCATATCTTGGTTTCGTTAAATAGAAAGTTGTTCATTGTTACATCTAGTACCTAGCACAGGGATAGCATTTAGTATCTTACAGTACCGGCAGCGTACAATACTATGTTATACTCTGTAACCCTTTTGCCCAGCATTTGACCAGCCCTTATTGACAGACTGAAATCTTGTGTCTTGCAGATGCTGTTGATGGAGTGATGAATGGTGAATACTACCAGGTACAGAGTACTCTGATTGTGTTGAATGATAGTGGTCAAGAGTCTTCCTTGCCTGTGATTTGAATTGACTGACCTAGAAAGGACCCCACTCCTTTGACTTTCCTGGATGTATTATTAGCTGGTATGTTACCTACCAAAGTGGAAAGATTTGAAGAGAAGTGACACTGATAGAACGGTCTTTTAAAATGTTATTGACCTGACGCTAGTGTTATCAACTTGATTCTCAAGAAATGACCCTTCATGATGATGATGATAGTGATGGCTAATTTAAATTAGGGCCATGCACTGTGTCAAGCACTGTTTATACTTAATCTTATTTAATTTTCACAACAACCTGAGGGACCTGTACTATTGTTATTCCTGTTTTACAGATGAATAAACTGAGCCACACGAGGTTAAATCAGTAGTCTAAGGTAACAAAGGTAGCATGTGGTGGGGCCAACATTTGAACGTTTTAGATTGTGTTGGGGGTGGCTGGTATTTGTGATGACTACCATTATTTTCCCTCTGTGTCACTAAGCTTTCCGTTGCCAGGCCAACTTGCATTGGCTTCAACATAGAGAACTTACTAGTTTGTATAATTGAAAGAGCTCTGGGATAGGCTAGGTGTCCTCAGAGCAGGACCGTGACTCAGTTCCTCTAAGACTCTGGCTCTGCCTGCTGTGTGTGAGAGATTCGTACTCAGGCTTTTTTATGGTGGTGGAATGGCTACAGCACTTCCCGGCCTCACGTGTGCGTGTCGTATTAGCTAAAACCAAATGGGGGTTTCTTCTCCCATCTGCCCAGTCCTGCTTTTCCCTCTGGACAAAGGGAAGGTACCCACTGTTGCCTGGGGCAGTAACGTGGTGCTTTCCTTATGCCTGGGTTTCTTCCGTTCCCTCAACCAGTGAACGGCAAGAAGGATAAGATTAGTCTAATTGGTTTAAACCAAAGGTGGACAAACTTTTTTTCTAAAGGACCAGATAGTAAACATTTTAAGCTTTGTGGTTCATAAGGGCTCTGTCAAACTCCTCTGTTGCTGTAACGTGAAGGCATCCATAGGTGGTACGTAAATGAATGGGCATGGCTCTGTTCCAGTGAAATTTAATTAAAAAACCAGCAGTTAGTCTGGACTGTGGTTTCCCATCCCTGGTTTAGAGCTTGGCCTTCAGAGTGAGACAGAACTGGTTCAGGTCCTGGCCTCATTCCTTACTAGCTGTGAGCTTGGACATGTCATTTCTCTGTGCCTTAGTTAACTCCCCAGCTGAGAAATGGGAATAAAAACTTGCCTTGCAAGGTGTTGGGGAGATAAAGCTTTTATGTGCCTGGAAAGTGCCAGTAAGTTAGTTACTAATACTTTAAGTAATTCTCTTTCCAACTTTATTTATAGTCTGGTTAGGTTAACCTGGTAATATTCCCTAATTCGACAGGTGAAATAATTCTCTAAAGATTAAATTCTATTTGAGTCTTTATCAGTTTATTAGCTCCAAAATCTAACTCACTATAAAGAAGAGTCCGCCCCCCAACCCCCACACACATTGTGACTCATATTTGCCTGCTTTTTTATTCTTCTTTTCCTTGATGTGACTGTAGTAACTATAGATTTTCTTTTGGACCTTCTCTTTCCTAGAATTCACTGTATTTTGAGGAGATGATGTTAAGTGTTGTGTAATAGCATTTAGAAGTCTCAGGTTCTATGCCTTGCTCTGCTGTGTACTTACCTCTGTTACTTTGAAGATATCACATAATCTCTGTGTCAAGTGGGGAAGCTAGAACTGATAACGCTGTTTCGTAGTAAGCCCATTGCCCAGCCCACCCCGACTTTCCTATCTCCCACTCATGTCCCCTTTATTAACAGATAGGATAACAATTCCTCTGCCTCCCTCGTTGATTGTAAGGATTAAGTGCAGTAATGTTGAAAGCTCCCTGTTGGCACGGAAGGTTGTGTTGTTGCTTTTAAGGTAATCCTTTAACATTTACAACAGCCGTCAGTGCTGTACGTAACCAGGGTTCTTACCTGGATGAAGCGCATTTCAGGAAGGAGTTTCTGGTACTGATAGACCACAATTGTGTTTTGTGTTAGGAGAGTAATGGTCCGACAGACAGTTATGCAGCTATTTCACAAGTGGATCGATTGCAGTCAGAGCCTGAAAGTATCCGTAAATGGAGAGAAGAGCAAACAGAGCGCTTGGAAGCCCTTGGTAAGGAATCTCTTTCCATCTTTGGGTGTCTGTTTTCAGTGGAATAGTTGATCTTGACTCTACTTTTATCCCTTTTTAACTTGAATTAACTATAATGTCCTTGTCTAGTCTTTAGGAAAATACCATTCTCAACCTGAAGGTTACGGGGCCACCCACATGGAGATGCTTAATCACATGCCATTGTGTGAGGATCAGGGCAGCTCAGAGAGCCACCAGGTGCATCCTCTCCTCTCAGGAAGAGCAGAGTGGTGCCGTGGGAAGAGCCCTGGACTTGGTGTGAAAGACTGGGTTCAAGGCCCATCCTAACTCCTACTAGCTTTGGGCACTTGGTTGCTCAAACCTTTTGGAGTCTGTTTCTTCATCTGCGGAGTGAGATCGGTGTTACTGACCCCAAGGGTAGTCTGACATGGTATTTATGAGAGTGCTTTGTAGACTCGAAGGTGTTATATCCATATGAGATAGTCCATCTCACAGTCCATTTGTCATTTGAAGGCTGAATTTAAGGTAACACTTAAGAGGAAAATGTGAGGTATGTTAGGAAACATGTACAATTTGTTTGTCTTACCTTAATATCCCTGTAAGGTAAGTTTTTACATTTTTATGGAATGTGAGGACCATAGGTAGAATAAGTTTTTGAATCACATAGCTAAGAAATGGTGGAGTCCGAATTTCAGCTTAAGTCTGCCCTGCTTCAGGGTGCAAACCGTCTCTTCCACCACATCACATTTACTGATCATACCATCTCGCCAGGCAGGCCGAGCCCAAGATCAGTGCCAGCCAGCCCGGCCTCTGGTGAGGGGCTTTGTGTGTGGCTTGTCTGCTACTGGTCTGGATCAAGAGACTTGGTGTCTGTGTGTGGTGGGCTGGGGGTGGGTGTCAAGAGTGTGGGGGTGTTATCCACAGGGTATTCTCTTCTCAGCTTTTTATTAAAATCTCAAACACAGAACAATTGAAAGAAGAGTAAAGGAACATGTGTGTGCCCCCTAAATTCAGTAATGAACGTTTTGCCATACTGGGTTATCTTTATATAAATGAGGCATGTATGTGTGTATGTATATGTTTTATGTAAACACACGCACTCATGTATTTTTAATATACACACACTTTTTCTTTTTTTGCTGGTCTACTTTAGGATATGAACATCACACATTCCATGCCTAAGTATTTTATTGTACATTTAGAAATAATGACGTTCTTCTACATAACCACCATGTGAGCATTATTATTCCTTCTTGGGGACCACTGAACTAGTAAAACATGACTCCTTATTTTTCAGATGGGGTACTTGACATCTGGAAATAGACAGGAACTTGACCCACATAACAGCCAATTAGTGCCAGATCTGTTCTCTCACCAGTCCACTTTATGTGGCTTTCAGAACAAAGGGCACATTTATATTTGAAGCTTTACAGCACTGTCCAATAATAATTTCTTTGATGATGGAAATATTCTGTATCTGTGCTGTCCAGTATGGTAGCCACCAGCCAGCCGCATGTAGCCACTAAGCACTTGAAATGTGGCTAAGTATGACTGAGAAACTGAATTTTAAATTTTATTTAATTTTAATAAATTTAAATAGCCACATATGGCTAGTAGCTGCTGTACTGGATAGTACAGCTTTAAAAAGATGAAAATAGGTCTCTGGTGCTAGCAGCCTTGGTCCTTGCTCCTTCTTTGTGTATCTCTTCTGAGTAGGCTTAGGGGCAAGAGTTAGCTCGTATTAGTACTGCTGGAGTATTTTTCATGTTTCAGAACCCAACTTTATCTTTTCTCTTTCCCCAAAGTTTAGCAAAGTTCTCCATTGGAGCGAGCACACTTCAGTGTCTGGAAAAATTGCATTGTCTTTTGGGCATTTGGGGAATATTCCGTGAAGTGTTGTTTTCTTCACGCAAGATTCCTTGCTAAGGGAAGTCAAACATTTGGCCTTGCATTCCAATTGAAGCAAATTAAATTGGTCCATGAACTAGGTGTTTCTTCACTATCGCTTTTTTTCCTTGCAAGAACTGTCAGAAAGCGCAAGATGCTAAAAATAGAGAACCAGTGTCAGTGGTTTTCAGCTTAGCTGACGGCCACATTCTCAAGTAATTTTCTTTTCTGTGAACAGTAGTGAGGGTGTTCAGAGGAGAAAACAGCTGCCAGTGTGCCCTGCTCGCTGAGGGGCCGCTTCATCCTTCCCTCGCCTTTCTCCCTCCCAGATTCAGAGAGATTGCATCACGGCTTGGATCTTAGTCCCATCAAGCTAAACGTTTAAGAATTCTAAATTCTTATTGCCAGTGTCACTTCATAAATCTATAAAAGCAAGAAGACAATTTAAAAAGGGACTGTTTTATGCAGTAACTACCATCTGCAGATGGTCACAATTTTTATTTAAATAAGATTAATTTTTCAGAGATAAGTTTCCATAATATTTTGTTTCTGATAATATGATAACGTTTTTAAAATGATCATTAGACTACATGGAAAGAAAACACTCTCCAATCAAAAAGTAATGTTTTTGGAAGTAATTTCACCAATTTGGTATAATTTGGTATTTTTTGTTTCCTTATCCACATGGCACCATTGGCCCGCAGCATCTCTCATTGCATCATAGTGCCCTCCATTCCACATACGCTTAGTGCCGTGGACAGACACATATCAAAACTTTACTATGTATATTTGAGTCATTGGTGGAAAATCTGAGTAAAATAATTCTCCTTCTGAGTGATAGGTCACCTTCTGATGAGATAGATAAGGGTAAAAAGTCCTGTGTAATCTGAAACTTTGGGGGAGTTTCCAGCTGCTATTAGGCTATTTTGTCATAGTTACAGACACAGCCTTTTGCAGGTTGTTAGTATAAGACGTTTCCTCCCAAGGCCCTAAAAGTGCCCCAAAATGCTTCATTTCTTCCCTTCAGGTGCTTACTTGCCACCACCACTGTTTTCTACTCTCCTCGAAGACACTAATCACAGGTTGGCCTCTGGCTCTGGCCTCTTGTCTGGACCACTGGTCACCACCTTCTAGTCACATCTTGTATTTCTAGGTTTGCTTCCCTTTCCATCCCTGCTTTGGAAGCAGCATAATGAAGTAAAAACCGGGAGCTTTAGAGTGAGACCTGGGTTTGAGTCTTGCCTCTGCCACTTACTATAGCCTTTAGAAAGCTTACTCAAACTTTCTGAGCTGTAGTTTTTCTCACTGCTGAATATGGGACTAGAGTTTACCTTCTTGGGATTGTTGTAAAGATTAAATGAGACACCTATAAAACACCTGCCAGAGAGGACGTTGTTAGAACATGTTTAAAATGAAGCATCAGGGCCGGCCCCATGGCTCAGTGGTTAAGTGTACGCACTCCGCTGCTAGCGGCCCGGGTTCGGATCCCGGGTGCGCACCGACGCACTGCTTCTCCGGCCATGCTGAGGCCGCGTCCCACATACAGCAACTAGAAGGCTGTGCAACTACGACATACAACTATCTACTGGGGCTTTGGGGAAAAATAAATAAATAAATAAAAAATTATTAATAAAATAAAATAAAATGAAGCATCAGTAACTTCAAGGGTCAACTGCAAGTAATAGCTATGACCTGTATTTCTTTCTTTCCCACCGTCTACTGACATCTGTCTCTTTAGCCAAATCTCTTAGGGAAGTCCATATTTAGTCCTAAGAAACTTCATGTTTTGGAATCCAATCTGGCAAATCTGCTGGGTGTGCATTTTCTCTAATTTCTGGCACCTTTTGCATAACTGTTAATAAGGATACCCCACCCCACCCCTTGCAGTTCTTTTTATTGGAGTTTCTCTTTTAGTTCTCTCCTAGCTCTGCCACAAACTCACTCTGCTGTCTAAGCAGGAATAGATATTCTGTGGTCCTCTCCAACTCTAACATCTATATTCTACCGTTCCCTGCTTCCTGAATCTTCCATACCTCTGGTAATTTTCCTGATAGCTCCTTCTTTCTCAATAGAAGTGCTTCTACTGTCTTTGGTTAAGAGAATGCCACCTCGTGTTTTACAAAACCATTAGTTGTCAAACCTGGGATGTGGAATATAGTTTGTGAGAAGATTTTGTTAAAAGCTTATTTAGGGGCTGGCCTGGTGGCCTAGCAGTTAAGTGCACGCACTCCACTTCGGCGGCCCAGGGTTCACGGGTTTGGATCCCGGGCGCGGACCTACACGCTATTTATCAAGCTCACGCTGTGGTGGCATCCCACATATAAAGTATAGGAAGATGGGCACGGATGTTAGCCCAGGGCCAGTCTTCCTCAGCAAAAAGAGGAGGATTGGCAATGGATGTTAGCTCAGGGCTAATCTTCCTCACACACACACACACAAAAGTTATCTAATATTAATAGTTCACCCTGAACTAATGTTAGCAGCATTATGAAAGAATCATTCATAATTGCTTTTTCCCCAATTGGTGCCCCAAAAGGCTTTTTTCTATTAAAAGTCAGTATTCCTACCTCCCCTTCTCCCCCCAAAAAAACCCCAAAACTAGTGATTTACTGAGTTGTCAGTGGACTGGGATAAAATGCGGTGAAACATGTTGAATAGAATTGCTGAGATCCAAGAGCTGGATGTACCAACAGGAAAATAGAATTTTGTTTTCCCTCCCCACTGTTCTCCCTCCAGCACACACACATGCATGCACCTGCACACAGCATAAGTTGAATAAGACTAAAATAAACTGATGAAATGAACTTTAATTTGTGTTTTGCCTCATTTATCGTCTTTCCTTTCCTTCCCTTCAAAGATGCCAACTCTCGGAAGCAAGAAGCAGAGTGGAAAGAAAAAGCAATAAAGGAGCTAGAAGAATGGTATGCGAGGCAGGACGAGCAGCTCCAGAAAACAAAAGCAAACAACAGGTCAGTCCTGGTGCTTCAGCAACAGCTGGTTTCCAAGGTTCAGTCAAATCCATTTCCAACAGCCAGTGTAGGTTCTCAGCTGCTGTCTCTTTTAGTGTGAAATGTCTTTGCAGGTTTTCAAAAAAGTGCTGGAAACATCAGGGCTGCACGTCTCTTTTGTGAGCACAATTCAGCCGTTCTTAGCCATCCCGCTCATAGTGCGTTTAGCTCTTCAACTCAGTCTTTGGTTAATGTGCACCACCTGTAATGGTATGATACAGCGAAAGGAAAAGTTATTTCAGGGATCAAGTCACGTGTCAAAATGTAACCCTGAACTGAAAGGCCGCTTTCCTGACTCTACCAGGATCTCAGTATTTTGGAGACGATTGTAGACTTGGTCACGTTGCGTCCCCTGAACACAACCCTGCCTTCTGAAAGCTGCTTCACGAAGGGCTCCATTAGCAGGGAAATGTGCTTTGTAACTAGATGACCAATGGTGTTCTAACACAGTGACTTCAAAATTAAGGGTTCTCTAGGTACTTATCTGTGTCTAAGAAAATCTTGAGTTGACTTTTTAAAAATGCCCTTTTCAGAATTTACTCACTTACTGAAGGTTAAATAGTTGTGGGGGGAAACACATTCATTCTCACATCAGCACCGATCTACAGCTGTGGTCTTTGACGCTCCACGTGTGGAGTCCACTTGGAAGTGGCTCAGAGAGAGAAAGGCCAAGGCGGCGCTGCTCACCTTGTGTGGGCTGATGGGCTTGCTTTCCCTGCTGGACCCAGAGTCCCACTTTCACTTCAGTTTCTTCACTCACTTCAGTGTAAAGATAGGCCAGACTGGGCCTGGGGATATTTTTGATTTTCAGGGTAAAGAGCCGTAGGTTCCTATCCTCAGAGGCAGAAGTGGGTTTAAGTGCCCTTGTCTCTGACAGCTCTGTTAAATGGAAATCTGCCAGAAAAGAGGGAGCTGCCTGCTTTGCCAACCAGCCTATGCCATTGCTGGGCAGCTGTGGCAGAACAGATAGCCTGTGTTGTACAGCAGCCTTCGGCTGCCTCTCCTGTCAGCCATCCTCGGTTGTGTTCGCTGCCCTCAGACACCAGGCTTGAGCCTCTGCCCTGGCTGCCTTCCTGTGGGGGCGCACTCGAGGCATGCCTGTTGAATTCCATTGGGAGTTCTGTGATAAGTGTGGTGAGGACTGCTCTCTGATCTGGGTATTGAGTTGCTGAGGGTGGCATCTGCTCCTGGGGTTTCTGCTGAGCTTGTGGTCAGTTTGAAGTGCTGACAAGTCCACACTCCTTTATCCTGTACTCATTCAAGATGATATCCCCCAGATGCAAGTCCAGATCTCTAGAGAGAGATGAGGGGGCGCTTTGTGTAAGCACTGTGCGAGGACTTGTTTCCCCTAGCGAGTTGCCTTGGCCCTTGAGTCTGCTCGGAAGTACTTGGCAAAACTGGGCTGACCCTCCTTGTTTAGAGTCCCTGGTGCTAATGCAAGTTGACATATAGATTCTCAGACTTAGACAATGATTATGTTGGGAACAGGCTTCCCATTGCAGAAATTTTTTCAAGGCAGTTTTGCTAAACGGTATCCCTTCTGTAAAGCAAAGGATGCCTGTCGATACAGAATCAGTTGTCCTGGGAGAGAGTAATCACACCTGTTTTGAGGAGCTCAGTCTGAAAGGTTTTATCCCTCTAGGCATTGGGTTAGGGCTTTGCTACCTTTCTTTACTTAGGATTGCAGAATGTTGTATTGGATGGTCTCATAGATGAACTTCTCAAGTTCTAGAGAGGGGAAGAAACTGAAACTCCCCGCTTGTTGAGAATGTAGAGCTTTTAGAAACCAGGTCACTTGCCCTACAGAAACCTTGCAGCACAGGGCTGACCCTGAGTGTGGAAAGCTAGTGGCACACTAGTCACTGTCACTAGGGTTCCAGGACAGACGAGATGGTTTTTACACTTGATTCCAATTATTCTCCAGTGGGCTGGGGTGGGAGCCATTCTAGAATCACTTTGGGGGACTTCTTCCAAGGGCATACATCCTCCCCTGGAGATTTTGACATTGCTGACTGCTCCCCCATCCAAGTTTGACTCTAAAACATTAGAGTCTCATGGGACTAAAGGAATGAGTCCCATATATATATGTAAAGTGACTCATCTTTCTCATTGTCTGCTTACAGGTAAAAAGTGAATATTTTGAGAAAAGAAAATGAGGGTGCTCATTTCAAGCAAGTGTCATTCTCCCTGGATGACTCTTGTGGCAGCTGGATATTTAAGGGGACCAGAGAGATAAGGCAAAAAAGCAGATAAGTTTGAAAGAGAAGCTCAGGGGTAGCAAGGGCCTATTTTTATGAGTGTGTGTCATCAGGCTTCCTGCCTTCCAGATGCCTTCAACCGAGGCCTTAGGAGCACATATGTGCTGGGCACTATGCTGGCCGGTGGGCAGACGGGTCAACAGACAGACCTTGCCCTCGCGTCATCTGTAGTCTGGTGTCAGTTCTCAGACTGCATCTCCCTCCTTTTATCCCAAGTTGGGGCCTAAATGTCACTGCATGAGAGCCATGAATTATTAAGTGACAGCCCATGGAAAAGAATTCTCTTTTCATAGGATCCAGTCAGAACAGTGACTGGCTCCTACAGTTAGATGAGTTTAACTCACAGAGAACAACCCCAGACCATGTTCCTTTCCAAACTGTAAGAGAAACATTTCCCCTTTTACAGTAGCTTTGGTGCAGACTTTTCACCTCTTTCAAGGCTTGTTGTAAAAGTTTGGGGAGTCCACGATTCTCAGCGATGGCAAATTGAGCCCCACTCTGGGCTATTATGTGTGTCAGCCTCCTGAGTGCTCTGTGGTTGCTTCCTGAGGCCCTTCCCGCCTTGCCTGAGGATTGCTGCTTTCAGGCGCCTCTGTCTGGTGGGCAAAGAACAAACAGGTGGACAGGCTGCCTGTGCTGTGTATGATTTCCCATTCGTTCCGAGTCTCTAACCTTCATGGGGCTATACTGTCACCAGCAAGCTCTCTTGTTTTCTTCGGGGGAAGCAAGCACATGTTGAAGTTGATTAGGTCTAGCCCTTTGTGTAGACTAAAAGGATTATGGGCTTACAGCGGACCTGCCTTTCCTTTCCCTCCCACTCCTTCTGCCCACAAACAACTCTCTGTTTTCCTGCTGACTCACTTTGAGTTACAATCAGGCTGTTGTTTTTGCTTTCTTTAAATTTATACAAAACAATTCCTATGTCCAAACCAAAATGGGAAAGAAGGAAGGGTGTATGTGAGTTGAAAAATAAACTGAAATTAAAATTACTAGAATTTTCCTTCAAATAAATATGTGAGTTTAGGGTAATAACCAGGCATGATTGTCCTTAAAAAATGTCCCTTCCACTTCTGCACCCCAAACTGACCTGGCACAGGACAGGGTGAGGTTCCTTGAGGGAGATTCCCTGCCCACCCACA
Organism: Ceratotherium simum simum; assembly: GCF_057802395.1. Taxonomy (NCBI): domain Eukaryota; kingdom Metazoa; phylum Chordata; class Mammalia; order Perissodactyla; family Rhinocerotidae; genus Ceratotherium; species Ceratotherium simum. The sequence goes on along the minus strand of NC_141928.1, from coordinate 39,628,360 downwards.
GTGGACAAAGTGGGCTGGCTGGGCCCCGGGGATTCAGCTTGGGGGCAACAGAGACCAAGCCAGCCTGTCCCCTGCAGTGTGAACTCCTCTACCCGCCATGCCCCTTTCCTTCTTGTCCCAGAGCCCTACCATTTTGATCCACTCCCAGTGGGCGAGTTGAGGAGGGTGACGTTCTGGCTCCTGGGCTGCAGCTTGTCAAAGCCATCAAGGCTGGCGTGGACTGAGCAGACAGACAGTTGTATTCAGGGACACGCAGAGCCAGGGCCAGAGCCAGACCACTTGCTTCCAGCTGCTTTATTCTCTAAGGCGAGGATTTTGAAATGACCATGTGTGTTCCCAGGATACTGAGAATTGATCCCCCCAGCCAGTGTGAGGAAGTAGTAGTTAGATAATCCAAGATAAAACTAGCTTTGGGACCTAGCGTGTCTGATGTCTGGCAGTGTTCATGCCCAGGGATAGGTATGGAGGCAGGCAGGAAGGTGGCGTGGCGTCCTGAGCACACAGCAGCTGGGAATAAGCCTTAATGTGCAGCGAAGAGAGCCAGCAGCCTTGGTTGTGACTGCTGCCCTGTTTCCACTTGCTGCTGAGCAAGTTGTTTCAGCTCTAGGCCTCCATTGCCTCGTCTGTAAAGTGCAGTGAGAACACTTGGTGTCCTAGGTTGTTGGGGTTGAGGATTGAGTCTGTCAAAGGGCTCAGCTCCTAAGTAGCAGCTTCGGAAATGCTCCTGGTTGCTGGGGTATGAGGCACAGGGTGACGTCAGCTGTGCTCATTCTGGAGAGACCCCGTGGGGAAGGCCAGCGGGGAATCCGCGCCTGCTGCAGTCTCCGGCTCTGGAAGCCTTCCTGGGTTAGGACGGAGCCTTGGGAGCAGCTCCCCAGAGCACAGCGGTGCCTCTATTGTGGATTTGAGATGTTTCTGCTTCTCAATCTTCTCTCTTTTTTCCTGCCTGCTTGCCTGCCTTTGGGACCTCTTGCTGTCTAGGGTGGCAGATGAAGCTTTCTACAAACAACCCTTCGCTGACGTGATTGGTTATGTGTATGTTGCAAAACTAATTCCTTCTCTTGTTTTGATTCTTTCTACTTTTCATTTAGAGTTAATGCTCCTTTTATGTCACAAATTGCTTTGCCTTTTAAGTTATTTCAAGTTGGCACTGTGGGGGCTGCCTAAGAGCTGATAAACTGGGGGTTTGATCCATTGGCTGTCTTGCAGAATCATGACTCCCTGCAATTCGGCCACTTTTTGTATTCGGGGTTTTGGAGGGAAGGAAGCTGACTCCCTTTCAAAATGTGGGTCATTCGTGATCTTGTCTGGGAAGGCTTTGGGACTGGGTGGGCTCTGACCTCTTGCTGCCACCACTGCTGCCTCCCCACCCCAGGTGGGAAGGGGAAGTGTCCCCACCTGGGGGAGGTGGAAGTCTCAGGTTAGGAGCAGTGAGGGCAGCATTTTCTATACTTGGTTCCTTCGAAGAATGTGGGTTGGTTGCCTCTCCCTCAGGGCAGAAGAGTCCAGAGCAAAGGGGGTTGTCTCCAGTGGGGATCTGTAATTGTTTCTCTGTGGTCTTACATGGCGGAAATTGTTGTTTAGTGGCCAGCTTCTGATGCCCTGGCACAAAGAGGCCCCAGCCTTGAGGTTAGGATAGCCAAAGTCTGATAGGGGCCACTTTGGCTTTTCCCCCCAAAGGAAACTGCATCTTCTCTGGAAAAGGTTGGTTGGTTGGTTTGTTTAAGGTCCTGTTATCAAAGTAGTATTGCTGAAGACTTGGAAACAGTTCTTGCTGTTTCCTCCTCAAAAATTAGGTCTCGCTTTTGATATAAGGGAGATGAGGGTGGAATGGAGGAAGAGAGGAACTTTTGGGAAGGTAAACAATAGGCTGAGGTCTGTGGAGCCTCTTCGGGCTTGTGACCTTCAGGTGTTCATCCCGTTAGAAGACAGAACTGGGTTTCCTGGGTCCCCAGGTGCATTTGCAATGAGACTTGTGAAATGCTGGACTTACAGGTGGTGTTGGATTTTATTTTTGCACATTCTCTCTGGAGTAGAAATGGAGACTGGACAAGTCGAGTCTGGGTTTGCTGGGCAGCAGGGTGGCCCAGCAAAGCCAGCTGCACGTTCCCAAGCGTAGAGTGGCAAGGGCATGTCTAGCTTACTGACCATCTGCATTGAGCTCATTCTCATTTTCTGTATCTGACCTAAAGTTTCTCTCCTTGTTTCTTTTCTTCTCTTCGCCTTTAAGCACAAACATAAACCATCCTTGCTACAGCCTAGAACAGTTAAGTAAACCTTTCTCACTGCCCCTAACTGTGTGTGCCATGAAGTCGCAGTGTTGTAGTGGCTCTGGGCTTCAGCAGTGTTTGCCACGGCCATCCCTGTGAGAGTGCCACCCCTCCATCCCTACAGGCCAGTCATCTCCATTGCTTTCGCTTTGCCCGTGATGCTTGTTGGAGTAGATGAATATAGTGTGTCTGCCCTCCTCTTACCACTGACCTTTTGGGCTGTAACTCCCACCAGTTCGTTCCCCAATTGGGGGTGGGCCGACCTTGATGTGAGAGAATATTAGAGCAGCATCCTACCAAAAAGCAACTGACGGTGATTGGCTCTCCAGCCACTGGGCACCCACCCCTGCCAGAGCTTGCCCTGAGTGGCCCAAGGCACCTGGCTGGAGGGAAAATGGCCGAGTTGTGGCTGAACTGGAGAATGTCCTAACACACCCCTTTCCAGAATGGCTTCAGTCTCTAGTGCCTGCTAGCATGGGAGCTTTGTCTTGAATTCCTTTTGATCTGCCCTGTTTCTCTCCAGCCTTAGGAGTTAATCCAGAGGCTACTGTGCAATGACCTGTGGGCTTAAATTTTTAAAAGTCTCTAAATTTATTTGAAACTCAGTACAGCCCAACGTATAAACTACTCTCCAAGCTGCTTTGCTCGTCTTAATGAAGGCATTGTGCAGCGGGCTCAAGACCTGCTTTTTAACGCTCTGTATCAACAGAGAGAGAGCGTGCCCTAAACCAAACACCTGTATTCCAACATTTTACACAGCAGTCTGGGCACCCTGTGCCTAGGAGAGCTGACCATGTGTCTGTTCCCGAGTCTGCCCTGGGCTGAGGACTGGTACTCTCTGGAAAACCAGAATGCCATTGAGTGAATCATGAAGAGGCAGTCACCAGGGAGCTCACAGGGGGTTCTACATTAAACCAACATGTTCTGTTGCTTCCAGGGCAGCAGAAGAAGCCTTTGTAAATGACATTGACGAGTCGTCCCCAGGCACTGAGTGGGAACGGGTGGCCCGGCTGTGTGACTTTAACCCCAAGTCCAGCAAGCAGGCTAAAGACGTCTCCCGCATGCGCTCTGTCCTCATCTCCCTCAAGCAGGCTCCCCTGGTGCACTGAAGAGCCACCTGTGGAAACACTACATCTGCAATATCTTAATCCTACTCAGTGAAGCTCTTCACAGTAATTGGATTAATTATGTTGAGTTCTTTTGGACCAAACCTTTTGTCTTTAGAGTTGATCATTGTTTGTGATTGCATGTTTCCTTTACCTGTGTTCTCCCTGGCGTTCAGAGGGGAGGGAGGGAGAGGCGTGGAGGAGTGGAGGGAAGCCTCCCACATAGCCACACCTGTGCTTTTGTGCATTATTCTGAGAATAAATTTCTGTTTCAAGCAACAAACACGAAGCTTCATTATTGACCTCAAGATGTGCTGTGGTTTGGAGTGATGAGAAATTTCCTTTTATCATTTCTAGGGCTGAGGAGGCATAGCCATTGGGTACCCCACCCCTGCCTTCACCTAAAATAGCTCCAAGTTTCTGTTGTCTATAGTAGGATTCTGTGGAAGTTTCCATTTGAAAAGGGAGTTCCACGGCCAAAAGTTAACCCATCATTGCCACCTAAAATAGAACTGTGAATCCCCTTACCAGCCTAGACATTTTCTCCCAGATGGCTCTCTGTCACTGTCCGTTACTTTAGGGTCTTAGTGTATTTCAGCAGGGTCTGTCTGGGGTATAGAAACTGTAGTGAGACCTTTACTCCTTTGGATTTAGTCAGTAAACCTGAGTCAGGATGGCATTAGGGTGGGGCTAGCCGCATCACTCTGGATTCCCGTAGCACACGTTGGGGTCTGTACCATCCCTAGTATTTGATTCATTTCCTTTTTTTGTGTGTGTGTGTGTGAGGAAGATCGGCCCTGAGCTAACATCTGCCAATCCTCCTCTTTTTGCTGAGAAAGACTGGCCCTGGGCTGACATCCATGCCCATCTTCCTCCACTTTATATGGGACGCCTGCCACAGCATGGCCTGACAAGTGGTGCATCGGTGCGCGCCCGGGATCCAAACCGGCGAACCCCGGGCCGCTGCAGTGGAACGCATGCACTTAACTGCTTGCGCCACCGGGCCAGCCCCAGTACTTGACTCATTTCTATTGTCACATCCTTCATTTAGACCTTGCTGGCCGATACAACAGCCACTAGGCAGATGTGGCTATTTAAATTAATAAAAATTAAAGATACATTTCTAGCCCTAATTACATTTCATATGCTCAATGGCCACATGTGGTTAGGTAGCATCTGAATTGCACAGCACAGATTATAGAATACAGAACATTTCCATCATCACAGAAAGTTGTGGATCACACTGATCTACACAACAGGTGCCTCATGGAGACTGCTCCATTCAGGCATCAATGCATTATCAGCCCTCAGAACCTCTCACATTTTCGGTGATAGTTCGAGCAACTAATAAAGCCATATTTCAGAAATCTGCTTATAGTTACCTAATACTATTTCCAAGTTGGAGATTGATATAAACTCCTATAGTACCATACTCAGGAGGGGGGTTGGTCTTGCCATTGCCAAGAAAGCAAGTCCACCATCTCTCCTATGGTAATTATGCCTGGAGGGGAGAGGAACCTTCATGACTTTTCCACCTACCTCCCCCTTTCCAAGCTGTTGCTTTGGGCATTCCTTGATCTGGCCCACAGTTCTGACTTCTTTGCTCATTCCTTCCCTTTAGCCACCTCTGATTGCACTGTTGTTCACTGACCATTTGTTACTTCTAGACCTTGCTAATGCCATTCAAAATGTCAAAATCCAGTTTTAAGAACTAGCTCAAAGGCCTCCTCCACATTGGCAGCTTACCTTTTGGTATCATCTTGGTGGTGTCATCTGAACTGGTGTTGCCTCCAACACCAGATGGGCTTCTTGAGAGTGGGTGTGGCAGTTGTAAAATGTCAGTAGAGTCTCTAATATTCCCAAGATCGAGGTGACTAGACAATACGACGAAAGTAATGCTAGAAGACTTCCAAGGCTAGGTCATAAAAGGCAACTTATGGCTGGTTTGTTGGAACATACAAGCTGGTAGTCCTTAAGCCACCATGTAAAAAGCTCTACCACTCTGGAGCCACCATGCTGGAGGAAGTCCAAACCAGCCCCCATGGAGAGACCACATGGAGAGACCCTGAAACTACAAACAGATAGATGCCTGACCAGTCCCTAGTATTCCAGCTTCCTGTATTCCAGCTCCCGCTACTGTCTGACTGTAAGTACATCTGACACCCTGAGTCAGAACTGCCAAGTAGAGCCTTTCCCAAATTCTTGACCGACAGAAGCCATGAGAGAGAAAATGATTGCTGTTTAAGCTTCTTAAGTTTTGAAGTGGTTTGTTACACAGCACTAGTAACTTGGGATTGTTTCTGATGCCTGCATTACTCCCGTAGGCCTTCATAAAAAGGAGGGAGTTGGTCCAGGGACTCAGTGAGTGCTCATCATTTAGTTTCAGACCTCTTTCTTGGGGCCAGTTTGTTTTTTATGTCAAATTTTAAAATGTTATTCAATATAGTATTAGAAGTCTTAGGGGGCCAGCCCCGTGGCTTAGTGGTTAAGTGCACACGCTCTGCTACTGGCGGCCCGTGTTCGGATTCTGGGCGCGCACCGACGCATCGCTTCTCCAGCCGTGCTGAGGCTGCGTCCCACATACAGCAACTAGAAGGATGTGCAGCTATGACATGCAGCTATCTACTGGGGCTTTGGGGAGAAAAAGGGGAAAAAAGGAGGAGGATTGGCAATAGATGTTAGCTCAGCAAAAAGAGGAGGATTGGCATGTGTTAGCTCAGGGCTGATCTTCCTCACAAACAAACAAAAAAAAGAAGTCTTAGCCAGAGCAATTGGGCAAGAAAAAGAAAGAAAAGGCATCCAAGTTGGAAAAGAAGTAAAACTGTCACTATGACATGACGTGATACCATATATAGAAATCCTAAAGAGTCCACCAAAAAACCTGTATATTGAAAACTATCAGACATTGATGAAAGGAACTGAAGACACAAATAAATGAGAAGATATTCCATGCTTATGGATTGGAAGAATTAATATTGTTAAAAAGTCCCTACTGTCTAAAGCAATCTACAGATTCAATGTAATCCCTATCAAAAAACCAATGGCATTTTCACAGAAATAGAACAAACAATGCTAAAATTTGTATGGAACCACAAAAGACCCCAGATAGCCAAAGGAATTCTGAGAAGAACAACGCTGGAGGCATCAAACTCCCTGATTTCAAACTATATTACAAAGCTTACAAGACAGTATGGTATTGGCATAAAAAGAGACACATAGATCAACAGAACAGAATAGAGAACCCAGAAATAAACTCACACAAATATGCTCAATTAATTTAAAACGAAGCCAAGAATATACAATCAGGAAAGGACAATTTTCAATAAATGGTGTTGGGAAAACTTGACAGCCACATGCAAAAGAATGAAACTGGATCACTATTTTATACCATACACAAAAATTAACTCAAAATGGATTAAAGACTTGAATGTAAGACCTGAAACCATAAAACTCGTAGAAGAAAACGTAGGCGATAAGATCCTTGACGTTGGTCTTGGTGATGATTTTTTTGGATTTGACACCAAAAGCAAAGGCAACAAAAGCAAAAATAAACAAGTGGCACTACATCAGACTTAAAAGCTTTTGCACAGCAAGGGAAACCAACAAAATGAAAAGGCAAATTACTGAATGGGAGAAACCATTTGCAAATCATATATCTGATAAGGGGTTAATATCCAAGATATGTAAAGAACTCATACAACTCAATAGGAAAAAAAAAACCAAAAAAAAATCCAATTAAAAAATGGGCAGAGGATCCTGGGGCCAGCCCAGAGGTGTAGTGGTTAAGTTCACGCGCTCCACTTCGGCGGCCCGGGGTTCACAGTTTCGGAACCCAGGCGTGGACCTACGCACTGCTTATCAAGCCATGCTGTGGCAGGCGTCCCACATATAAAGTAGAGGAAGATGGGCACAGATGTTGGCCCAGGGCCAATCTTCCTCAGCAAAAAGAGGAGGATTGGCAACGGATGTTAGCTCAGGGCTAATCTTTCTCACCAAAAAAATTTTTTTAATTAAAAAAAAAATGGGCAGAGGATCTAAATAGACATTTTTCCAAAGAAGACACACACATGGCCAACAGGTACATGAAAAGTTGGTCAAGCTCCCTAACCATCAGGGAAATGCAAATCAAAACCACAATGAGGATAACACCTACACCTGTTATAATGGCTATTATCAAAAAAACAAGAAATAAGTTAGCAAGGATGTGGAGAAAAGAGAACCCTTGTGTACTGTTGGTGGGAATGTAAATTGGTGCAGCCACTATGGAAGACAGTATGGAGGTTCCTCAAAAAATTAAAAATAAAACTACCATATGACCCAGTAATTCCACTTCTGGAATGTATCCAGAGAAAATGAAAACACTAACTCAAAAAGATATATGCCCCGCCATGTTCAATGCAGCATTATTTCCAATAGTCAAGATATAGAAACACCTAAGTGTCTATCAACAGATGGATAAAGAAAATGTGGTACAGCAGTCCCTCCTTATCCACGGTTTCACTTTCTGCAGTTTCAGATACCTGCAGTAAACCATGGTCTGAAAATATTAAATGGAAAATTCCAGAAATAATTCATCAGTTTTAAATTGCACACTGTTCTGAGTAGTGTGATGAAATCTTGCACCTTCCTGCTCTGTCCTGCCTGGGACACGAATCATTTCTTTGTCGGATCCCCAGCCATCAACAATTGTCATAGCTCAATGATCCTCAGGTCAATAGTAGCCTTAACACTACATCACAATGCCTACATCATTCACTGCACTTCATCTCATCACGTAGGCACTGTATCATCTCACATCATCACAAGAAGAAGGGTGAGTACAGTACAATAAGCTATTTTGGGAGAGAGAAACCACATTCACATAACTTTTCAGTATATTATAATTGTTCTATTTTATGATTAGTTGTTGTTAATCTCTTACTGTGCCCAGTTTATAAATTAAACTTTATCATAGATATGTATGTATAGGAACAAACATAGTATATGTAGGGTTCGGTACTATCCGCGGTTTTGGGGGTTGGAACATATCCCCCACGGATAAGGGGGGGGACTACTGTATACGTATACAATGGAGTATTAGCTATAAAAAAAGAATGAAATCTTGCCATTTGCAACAACATGGATAGATCTTGAGGGCATTATGCTAAGTGAAATAGAGAAAGACAAATACTGTATGAGCTCACTTACACAGTTGGCCCTCCATATCTGCAGGTTTCGCACCCGTGGATATGGAGGGCTGATTGTATTTATTGTACTATACCATTATATATGGGACTTGAGCATTCATGGATTTTGGTATCTGCAGGGGTTCCTGAAACCAATACCCCACAGATACTGAGGGACGACTGTATGTAGAATCTAAAAAACAGGAAAACAACAAGCTCATATATACAGAGAACAGATTGGCAGTTGCCAGAGACAGGGGCTGGCGGTGGGGGACTTGAAATGGGTAAAGGGAGTCAAAAGGTACAAACTTCCAGTTATAAAATAAATAAGAAGTCATGGAGATGTAATGTACAGCATGGCGACTACAGTTAAAAATACTGTATTTGAGGGGCTGGCCCCATGGCCTAGTGGTTAAGTTCGGTGCACTCCACTTTGGCAGCCCAGATTCGGTTCCTGGGTGCCGACCTACACCACTCGTCAGCGGCCATGCTATGGTGGCAACCCACATACAAAATAAAGGAAGATTGACACAGATTTTAGCTCAGGGTGAATCTTCCTCACACACACACAAAAAAATACAATACTGTATTTGAAAGTTGCTACAAGAGTAGATCTAAAAAGTTCTCATCACAAGAAAAATATTCTATAACTATGTAGGGTGATGGATGTTAATTAGACTTACTGTGGTGATCATTTTTCAATATTTTTTTGAATGTTATATAAGAATGCTTTCTATTATCAAAATTTTTTGGTTAAGAAATCAAATATTAGATGCCTTGAAGTTATATGACCTTCAAAAAATAAGCACTGCAACAATGTAAATCTCTTCTGTAAAGGGAAAGGCTTTTAGCTAGTGAGTTAATTAAGAACAAAACAAAATACAAAAGTGCTAGGATTTCCACAAGGAAATATATTTATTTTTTCTTTAGAATTTGGCTCAGAACAATAACATAAAAATATTTACATTAAAATAAATTAAGATGTGATTATTTAACTACATGTAATAATTATGTTGGACTATATTAGCCTTTCCATGAATTTAATAAAAACTAAGATTTGGTTTTAGATTCAGTACCATCTTTCCAAATATTTGGTATGAAACTTGGTGGCAATGCAATGGTCTGGGGTATAGAGTGGTTATAGATTTCCCCACAGCACAACTGATACTACCCTCACCATACACCATCTCACCCCAGACACTGACAGCCAAGCAGACTAGCTTCCTTCCCAGGAATCACCGTGGAATGTTTCAACAGTAACCAGGACCTGAAGATTATTCCAGGGCTGGCAGAGTTCTAGCAATCAGCCAACCTGTCTTTTCACATTAACCCACCAGCAAGGAAGCAGTTCACATGCAGTATTGATTCCTTCACTTTATTTTAAATATGCTAACACTGAAACAATATATTGTAGAAACCTTCAGGTTTTCCTAAAATAATAAACAATCTGAAAACCATATACATATGCTCTTTTAGGTCATCTGAAAGTACCCATTAAAAACCTGTCACTAGACCAATACTGTACTGGCAACATTTCCACAGCACAGAGGAATATTTGATTAAATTCACCGCTGAGAGATAGTGTCAAGGATAACTGAGTCATTTGCTAATGAGATATTCTCATTAAAGCTTTTGGTAGCCTGAAGTAAATTAGAATAGATACGCATTTTGAAAGTTTTTGATACGAGAGGATGTGTGGCTTAGCAGCAAAAGCAGAGGGATCTGGGATCACACCCTGCCTCTAAGACTCACTAGCCACACAGCTTTAGGTGCTTCACTTAAACACACTAAGACTTAGTTTGGGGTTCTATGAAATGGGAATTAAAATACCTACCTCACAGGTTGTGAGAATTTGAAAAATGTAATATGAAGCACCTAGTTCAGAGTCTGGCATACAGTAGGCACTTAATAAATGGTGGCTATTAGTATTTCTTGCAAGTTGCAATTGGTAGCAAGAACCTTCGCCTTTGTATCTTGACACCAGTGAAAGCACGGAGTCTTATTCAGCCAGAATCCAGATTCACAGATGTGAGCTCTGGGTATGACACACACAAACACCACCTTAGTAGACACTCCAGGGTCACATTCAATGTAGTATGAAAAGCTACTGAAGGGAGAGGTGTCTGCTTGTCAGTAGCAAAGATCCTGTTAGAACAGATAATCTCCTTTCAGAGGCTATAAGTCCTAGTGGCTTCTCAGCTGTCCTTAAGAAGGTAAGGACAAGGTCACTAAGGCCACTACAATTCAGATCCCAGGTCTAAAGTTGCTTAAGGTTCTGCGAGAGTAATAACAAAGAACATCTTTCAACAAGTAATATTGGGGGTGACAGATGTGTCCAATGTCTTGATTGTGGTTTCACAGGTATATACATATGTCAAAGCTTATCAAATTGTGCACCTAAAAAATACCTCAGTAAAGCTGTTTTTAAAAAAAGCGTACATAAGCCTTTCATGGTGAGATTTCCTTCTGTTCCCTGACTGGATTCCTCTCTGTGATCTGAGTTTAGGGTGAGAGGAAAGATGAATAATCCAAACTACAGTATCAAGGTCACATCCCAAGCAAGGCCTGCGGGTCTCAGTGGTACATCTAGTAAGCAGAGTCCTGAGGCTTCCTCGTCTACTATTTTAGCTCCTTTTTGCACAGAAAATTGTGACTGGTACATAGAGGGTTTGAGCTGAAATGACCCCAGGAAGAGCATCATCTACAAAAATGCAGATGGGGAAAGGTGACTTTGGAAGAGAAGACTAAAAGCAAAAACCTCTCTGCCAAAGTCGCCTTCCAAATACCAAATTTGCTTTTTAAGAAATGCTCATCTAAGAGACAGCCTGATTCCACTAAGGAGCTCTTGAGTCTTGGTCATGTCTGCTCCCAGGAGGCCTAGTAGATCCTGCGAGTTGTGTAGTCCAGGACCATGCTGGCAGCACCAAGCAGGGCCGGATCCACCAAATCCGAAACCACCACGTCTACATCCTGAACCGAGGACAAGGCTTGCTGGCGGATGACGTCTTTGACGATGTGGATGTAGTGACTGGCTAGGACTCCAGAGAGGATCACAAGGGAAGGATTCATAGTGTGGAGGATGTTCACAACCCCAAGACCCAAAGCTGTTCCAGCTACAGGAAAACAAAAATGAAAATAAGTTTTTGGGAGAAAGCCAAAACAAAAACACCAAAGAGGAAGGTGGAAAGGGCTAGCAGCCAGGAGTAGTTAGTACATTCACACTACGTAATGGGAAGTGCTACTTTTAAAGCTGTTTATGATTTATTCTTAATAGGAGCAAATGATCATATGATACTTTGAAATGAAAAAGCTGCGTATAAAACTGTACATATTACACTGTATGATCTGAACTATGTAAAAGAATAGACTGGAAGGAAATGTTAACAATTGATATCTCTGAACAGTAAAACTTGAAGTGATACTTTTTCTTACTCTCCTGTATTTCTCTAAATTTCCTATAAATGAACAAGTAGTCTCTTCCTAGTTGTAAAACAAAACAAAACACCTGTTTAAAAAGGCAATGCTGCTAAACGCCTTGAATGCACTTCCCTTGTTCTCTCCCAGTAAGCAGGAAGAATACCTCTGAACAGACAGAGAGCTGGTCCTGGGGGAAGCTGGCATCGTCTGTGGGAGCCCCGGGTGGTCGGAGGGCTGGACCCTGCAGCAGAGCTGCCCAGAACCGCACGCTCACCTGTTCTCAAGATGCTCTGGGCCTTCACATTGCCAAGTTTTGCAGCTTGGATGAGATGGAGCGCACCGACAGCTTCGTCTTTTGGCACTGACATCCCTTCCACCAAGAGCAGGTCTTCTGTGTGAGCAGAGGTGAGAAGGAGAAGCTGTCATTACTGAGCTCTAGAGGCCCTGTGGGGAAGCCGAGCTTACAACTGTGCCTGCGGGCAGCAAGCCTCCACGGAGACAGTGTTTTCTTTTCACATTGGCCAAGTTTCTTTTCATCCACAAAAGTCGACATACATTGCCCCAGAGGCCTTTGCTGCCCTCTTGCTGTCTGGTTATACATCATCCAGAACTTCCCTAACTGGAAAATCCTCAACTCTGACCAGAGCCTCCTCCCCCACCCCTCTAGCTTCTTCACTTTTCACTTGAAGAACTCATATGAAATGTAGTCCTTCAAGTGTTTTTTTCCCCAAATTGTCAGACTCCTCTGCTTTCACCTCCTTCCTTATCCATCCCAGATGCACTGGTGCATTACTTGCTGGCACCCCGCAGTCTAAGGCAGGAAGGCACAGTGACTAAGGAACAGACACAGACCAGGGTGCAGTGCGAGTTCTGCAACTACTGGCTGCATGACCCTGTTCATGTCACGTCACCTCTACACCTTTCTCTTCTCTATAAAAGCAGGGTAATAATACCCACCCTAGCAGGATTCTTTCAGGGATTAAATGAGATAATGGACATAAAGTACTTAAGTGCTGGCCAGAGTAAATGCTAAATAAACAGTAGGGGGCCGGCCCTGTGGCTTAGCGGTTAAGTGCACGCGCTGTGCTACTGGCGGCCGGAGTTCAGATCCTGGGCGCGCACCGACGCACTGCTTCTCCGGCCATGCTGAGGCCGCGTCCCACATACGGCAACTAGAAGGAAGTGCAGCTATGACATACAACTATCTACTGGGGCTTTGGGGAGGAAAAAAAAGGAGGAGGATTGGCAATAGATGTTAGCTCAGAGCCGGTCTTCCTCAGCAAAAAGAGGACGATTAGCACGGATGTTAGCTCAGAGCTGATCTTCCTCACAAAAAAATAAATAAATAAATAAACAAACCAAACAAACAGTAGGTATTCCTGTTATCAGTCATTCTTGTCTTACTGCCCCTCACTCTGCCAGTCACCACCAGGATCATCTGCCTCCTCATCTGCTATTATACTTGGGTCCTGCTGGGAGGAAATCTCAACTGTGCAGACTGTTCCCTAGAGACTGACTGGTGGTCTCCTATCTTCCAGGGGCCCTCACAGCTGCCCTGGCCAGCTCACTCTCCCATTGCCGCTCATTGCTCTTGTAAGCCTTCACCTCCTCAAACCTTCTCCCCCGACCCCCACTACCAAGAGATCTCCATACTTCTGACCTTGCAGAAGGCGGACACACCATGTGGGGATTCCCTTACTTTTCTGCCCCCACCCAGGAACACATCTGTATTTACACACCTTCGCTCCTTCTTTCCCTTTCCTGGGCCCTCTACCCGGACTTTGCAGCTCATCTCTTCCCCCTCTTCAGGGGCCTCACTGTAGGAACTCGACTACTCTCTCTCTCCTGCACTGTCAACCTTCGCTTCCATTCCACTGGCACCTTTCCATCGGTATGTGCTCACAAATTCCATGTCCTCAAAGCTTCTTGCCTCCTACTCAGTATAGTTAGGCTTCTGCTCCCACTCTTTGACTGAACTTCTTTCTTAAGACATATATTTGCCCCCAAGGGGCAAAAATTGGTTCTTGGGGACAAAAGAAATCTTACTCTTTTTATAGAGATGGTACATAAACACAAACAGATAAACAATATATCTGTGGTATTAGTTTTATGGGGTGGGGTGATTAGGAAAAAGTGTCTGCACAGGCTCCTTAGGGGGGTGATGATAAAAACAAGGTTGAAAAACAGCTTTCAGGGCTTCAAATGATGTCCTCATCACCAACGTCAGCGAACTTTTCTGATTTTCTCTTATTCGTAAGCAGCACTTGACACCAACTGCTCCCTCTCTGAAATGCTCTCCTTTCCTGGCTTCTCTAACTTCACCCTTTCCTGGTTTTCCTCCCTGCCCCTCAAATGCTGATGTTTCACAGGATTCCATCCTTGACTCTTGCCTCACTCCGAGCCCCATTCCTAGGTTTAACTACCACCTCAAAGACTCCCAGTCCTTACCTCTAGCCCAGTCATCTCTCCTGAGCATCAGACCCCTATAGCCAGCTGCCTTCTACACATTTTCACCTGGATATCTCACAAGCACCCATCCATCATCTTCTGCCAAAACCTGTTCCTCCTCTTATATTCCCAATCCCAAGTCCAACCAGAAAACTGGAAGTCATTCTAGAACTGTCCCACTTAAAGCCATCCTCCATTCAACTATCATTTTACCCCCAGAAAACAAAAAGTTAGAGTTTAGTGAAGAATCTAAAATTCAGATCTGACCATGTCCTTCCCCTAAAATTTTTCAGTGGCTTCCCCACCAGCTGTTGGTCCTAGCCTACCTCTTGTTACACTATCCCTGCCTTGCCCTTTATGCCCAGCACTGCTGTTTCCCATGCTTGGAAGTGCTCTCTTGCTCATCCAAACTTGCCTCGCTAATTCTATTTGTCCTCTGCCTCTCAACCCCCAGGATGGCACCCTAACGCTCCCTTCCCTGTATAGAGAGGGCGGGGAGGGAACGCAGGGGTTGCATCTACATCCTTGGCCACCATTCTCATTGCACTTGACACACTTTATTAAAATGATATTAAATGACTCCCTCTTGCATTAGACTAGAAACCATCCTGACTTTTATAACATGTCCAGAACCAGCTTTAATTCAAATAGACTGTCAGAGTTCAAAAACCGTAATATGTTCATCCATTTAATTCTTCATTAAGATGTGTATTAAGTACCCACCCTGTGCTAGAGACTGAGAAAACAAAAATGAAAGAAATCTTCCCTGCTATCCTGGAGCTCAAGACCCATCTCCACCTGGGAGAAGAAGTGTTAACAGGGGTAAGGACTGAGAGGACTTTGGAGCTTCAGTATCAGGAAAAGCTTCTGCTTTCCTCCAGGCATTGAAAAGGTTAAAAGTTCTGGCTTCAGGGTTCAGCTCTCTTTGGAATATCTACTTTGAAGTACTTGTCTACCATTTGGCTAATTCCTCAGAAGAAAGAAACCAACCATCATGCAGTTTTTTTGCTTCCCTCTGCAAGGCCATTCCAGAGGCATATGCTTCAATACACCCATGGCTTCCACAGGAACAATCAGGCCCATCCAGAGACACGACAAGGTGGCCAAGTTCTGCAGCACAGAAGGAGCTCCCATGGATCAATTCATGCTGATGGATGATCCCCCCGCCAATTCCTAGAGTGAGAGAGAACAATCACTGAGGCGCAGCTTCACCTGAAACAGAAAACTGATATGGCAACGCCTCATGTGTTTAGCAAAGCTTTGGAATGTGGGGTATTATATAATGCCTACTTTCCTAGAGAGCTGAAATTTACTAAGTACCAAAACTTTATCTGGGAGCATTTTGGAGGGAAATGTTTTTAGCAGATCCTCAGATGCCCTGTGTCTCCTCTGCTTGGCTCACTATGCTTTCAACCACAGCTGTGTCGGACAATTCCATGCGAGCTCAAACTCACTTTGCAATGAGAGTGTGCCACCTCAAGCACACACCACCCATGTTCTCACCAAGGCCTTCTCCAACCCTAAACTAAGAGCCTAGTCAGCCATGCAGGCACCGTGCCCAGAGGCAATCCTCAACCAGGGTGAGACAGGAGCCAGCAGATTCAAGTGGACAATTCTGGATGGTATTCTGCAGGCTTCCTGGGAGCTTCTGGTAGATTTCAGTCCCCACTGCCCTCAAGGCAACTTCAAGAACGCATCTTCTAATGGCTTTCCTCCTAGCCTGTTCTACTCTTCCCACTCCCTCACTCCTGCTTCTCAGGATCACCTCCAAAATAAAATACCTGCACCTAAATCCTTGTCTCAGGCTCTGCTCTGGGGGAAACCCAAGATAAGACACTCTTTCCAAAATGTATCATATACCACCTGCTTTCTTAAACAGAGAATATGAAATATGATTTTGCCTCTTCTTACGCCACTATGTCTAAAAATCGATGATTCAGTAATTACAAACATCACTGACTATCTTTTGTTCTGGAATTTAGGAGTTATTAAGGAGTAAAGAGCACTTTGCCTTAGAAGGCTCTGCTTTTTAGAGTTGTCCTGCCATCTGTTACTTCTTGTGGCACTTATTCCTCAACCTCCACCCATCTAATTTGCAGCTCATTATCTGCTCTGAGCTAGGAAATGATATCCAAGCTTGCTAAGACTGTGTCCAAGACTAGGAAGAAGTGCATGAGCTTAAAGAGGAAGGAGTATAATGTAGCGCTTAAGAGCACATAAGTTTTGAAGTTAAACGTATCTGCAATCAAATGGTGGCTCAACCACTTACTAGCTGAGTCTGTTACCTCATTTAAAAAACAAATTGGGGGGCCAGCCCAGTGGCATAGTGGTTAAGTTCGCACACTCCGCTTCGGCGGCCCAGGGTCCGGATCCCAGGTGTGGACCTACACACCGCTCATCAAGTCATGCTGTGGCGGTATCCCACATACAAAATAGAGGAAGATGGACACCGATGTTAGCTCAGGGACAGTCTTCCTCAAGCAAAAAGAGGAAGACTGGCAACAGATGTTAGCTCAGGGCCAATCTTCCTCACAAATAAATAAATAAATAAATAAAGAACAAATTGGGCAACAACAAAAAAACAAACAACCCAATTAAAAATGGGCAAAAGACCTAAACAGACATTTCTCCAAAGAAGATATATAGATGGCCAACAGGCACATGAAAAGATGTTCAACATCATCAACTATCAGGGAAATGCAAATCAAAACTACAATGAGGGCCTGGTAGCGCAAGCGGTTGGGTGTGAGCACTCCGCTGCGGCAGCCCGGGGTTTGCCGGTTCGGATCCTGGGTGCGCACCGACGCACTGCTTGTCAGGCCGTGCTGTGGCAAGCATCCCATATAAAGTGGAGGAAGATGGGCACGCATGTTAGCCCAGGGCCAGTCTTCCTCAGCAAAAAGAGGAGGATTGCAGATGTTAGCTCAGGGCCCATCTTCCTCACTAAATAAATAAATAAATAAATAAAAATAACCAAAAAAACTACAATGAGATATCACCTCACTCCCGTCAGAATGGCTATAATTAACAAGACAGGAAACAACAAGTATTGGAGGGGATGTGGAGAGAAGGGAACTCTCATACACTGCTGGTGGGAATGCAAACTGGTGCAGCCACTATGGAAAACAGTATGGAGATTCCTCAAAAGATTAAGGATAGAACTACCATACGATCCAGCTATTCTACTGCTGGGTATTGATCCAAAGAACATGAAAACACCAATGCGTAAAGATACATGCATCCCTGTGTTCACTGCAACATTATTCACAATAGCCAAGACTTGGAAGCAACCTAAGTACCCATCAAGGGACAAATGGATGAAGAAAGATATGGTATATATACACAGTGCAATACTACTCAGCCATAAGAAACGATGAAATCCAGCCATCTGTGACAACATGGATGGACATTGCGGGTATTATGCTAAGCGAAATAAGTCAGAGGGAGAAGGTCAAATATCGTATGATTTCACTCATAAAAACAACAACAAACAAACACATAGAGAGAGAGATTTGACCAGAGGGGAAGGGGGGAGGGAGGAGGGCAAAAGGGATGATTAGGCACATGTGTGTGGTGATGGATGGTAATTAGTCTTTGGGTGGTGAACATGATGTAATCAGTGCAGAAACAGAAGTATAATGATGTACACCTGAAATTTATACAATGTTACAAACCAATGTTACTGCAATAAAATAAAATTAAAAAAGGTAAATTTTAAATTTCCATATAATAAATAAGAATATAAAACTTGAATATATTTAAAAAAAAAAACTCATCAAGCTGTCACCTAAAAAAAAAAAAAAAAATTGGGACAACAGCAAAAATGGCAGAGTAGGGAACCCCAAAAGTCCATCCCTCCACTACAGCAATGAATAAACTGGCAAAAACTATCAGAATCAACTTCTTTGGAACTCTAGAAACTAACGGAAAGTTTGCAACACCAGGGGAATGCTTAATTGAGAAAAAACAGCTGAGGGCCAGCCCCGTGGCTTAGCGGTTAAGTGCACGTGCCCCGCTGCTGGCGGCCGGGGTTCGGACCCCGGGCGTGCACCGACGCACCGCTTCTCTGGCCATGCTGAGGCCGCGTCCCACATACAGCAACTAGAAGGATGTGCAGCTGTGACATACAACTATCTACTGGGGCTTTGGCGGGGGTGGGGGGGAACAGCTGAAACTTTATCAGAGAGCTTTCTGGTATTTTCTGGTCCCATCACCCACCCACTCCCCAGCTTGGTGGTGGCATGGAACAACAGCCCACATTCCCAGTACAAATGGCAGCACTGGAGGGAGCAGGACGAACCTTATTCTCAAAGAATTGTAGTGGTTTGTTTTGACCTGCTTGGCAGCCCCTGGAGGACCAGCTCAAAGGGATTGCCTTTATCTTGACTTCCTCAGAACTCTCCCAGGGCTGAGGGGGCTACCCAGGGGGGCGTTTGTCAAAAACATTTAAAGGCAAAACATATTTATTAGTCTGTGCTGCCTAGGGCAATGGATAACAATTGGGGCAAACAATATACTAACCAAAAAGACTGAGAGGAAAAGCTGGGGAATGAGAAGCTTTGGGGAATAAGGGCTTTGATTAGCTCTGACAAGTTCCTGGGAATTTAGAAGGCCACAGCAAGCCCAGGGCAGGGCACATGCACAGAAAGACCTGAGCAGGCCCTAAACTCTCACGTGTGGCTCACCTTCAGGCTCTACTCAAGCAGGAAGTGAAGGCTAAGGCAGAGTTGTAAACTGCCTGGCTGGGTGCTGAAGGCATGCCCCAACACACACTCTAGGCTCCTGAAGCAATTTTCTCTTACTCCTCTTACCTGTGCCTGTGATAAGTGTCACAAAGTTTTCCAGGCCCTTTCCTTGGCCAAATTTCCTCTCTGCCAGGGCAGCACAGTTGCCATCATTGTCCACCCACACAGGGAGATGCAAAGTGTCAGACAGGGGGGTCCTGAGGTCCACAGAGTTCCATTCTTGAATCAGTTTGGTTGAATGCAGCACAATTCCTTCCCGAGGATTTACACGGCCACCCGTGGAAATGCCTGAGTTCCACCACAAACGCAAGGAAAATAATTCTGATTAGCAATCTTAGAAAAGTGTGCCAACCTGCTGGGCTTTGAACACAAATTAAGTCACTCAAGATCTCCTAAGACAAAATTACCAAGGACTGCAAGGAAATGTCAGGCAATTCTGAGCTAAATCTGTAGCTTCCCACAGATTTACAGCACCATCAATGCTTCCCCCATAATGTTTGTTGGGAGCTTCTCTCATGTTTGGGGCCCACAGACAGGACCTGAGGCCATCTAACACAGGGCAGACAGTGACTCAATGTTCAGTCATTCATCAGAACTCAGTCAACTCGGGGCATTAAAATGAGTATTTCTTGGGTATGTAATTCACAATCTCACCTACTCCCAAAATTCTGCAGTTCAGTTTTACAGCTTCTGATGCAGCTTCTACACACATCTGCAGGATTAAATTAATCCTCTCTTCATAGGTTTTAGGATTGAATTGAGTATACTTCTTAACTATTTCACCCTAAAAGAGAAAAAAACAACAAGATCTGTCACACTGGTCTTACCTAAGGAGCATATGGTCAGTCTTTTGAGCTTTTTCATAATAAATCAGACCTTGCTATAGGACAGTACTGCAGATTGATATGACTGCTTGGGAAGGGAGTCACTGTCTGGCTTGGGCTGGCCCTGGCATATGCCCAAGTAGTTTCCTGGGAAGCCATCCTGGCATACGGCTGTTGAAGAATGACAACTCCAAGCCAACCAGATGGGCCCCTCTCTTAGGCGTAAGGTGAATGTTGGCTAATCTGAATCTTCATTAAAAGGTCATGTTTTACTCTTTCAGGTTGACAAAATTTCCTTGCTTAAATACTGAGGCAACTAAATAAATATCCAAAGTAGTTAAGCTTTAATCATCTTCTGTAACTGAAGCCAATAAAGGTATGGTACCATGATGTTTAAATTACTGTGCTTTGTGGTATGTTTTAACACCAATCAGGGATAGTCCCTCCTAATTATTCTTGTTTTTAAAATTTTTCTTTGCTCTTCTCACTTGTGCATTATTTTAAGTAAATTTCAGAGTAATGTTGTTAAACTTAAAAAAATCCCATTGAAACGTTGACTAGAATTATGTTAAACTTATAATTCAATTTGGAAAGTTCTGAAATTTTAAAAATACTCAGCACTCCCATCTAGGACATTTTTCAAGCCTTTATATTTTACAGTAAAGTTTTACAATTTTCTTCATATAGATCACATAGCTTTCTGGTTTAGATTATTCTCAGAAGTTTTTGTTGTTCTGTTGTTTCCATTATTTTATTATTAATGAATTTTATCCATTTGTGAGGGTTAAAGCTGTCACTAATGACTGTCATTAAAAATAAAGTTGTGCTTCTCAATCCTCACTGTGCACAGAATCAGCTGGGCAAGCTTTGAACAAATATTGATGCCTGGCCCCACCCCTAGAGATTTCATTAGCGTGGGGTGAGAGCCAGGCATCTGTATATTTTTTTTTTTAACTTCCCCCCCCCCCTTTTTCTCCCCAAAGCCCCAGTAGATAGTTGTATGTCATAGTTGCACATCCTTCTAGTTACTGTATGTGGGACGCCGCCTCAGCATGGCCGGACAAGTGGCGCGTCGGTTCGCGCCCGGGATCCGAACCTGGGCTGCCAATAGCAGAGTGCACACACTTAACCGCTACGCCACAGGGCCAGCCCCCTCTATATATTTTTTAAAGCTTCTAGGTAATGTTAATGTGCAGTCAGGGTTGACAGATACTCACCTAGAGGAAAGTTCAAATCTTTGCCTACAGTTTCATACAAGTAGAAAGTTATTGATATTTATATATTTATCATAATATCTAGCCATTTTACTCAATTGTCTTATTAATCCTACAAGCTTCTTGGTTTATTTATATTGTCTATAAGTAGTATTTTTTGTTTTACCTTGTCCACAATCTTTTTTTTTTTTTTTTGTGAGGAAGATTATCCCTGAGCTAACATCTGTTGCCAATCCTCCTCTTTTTGCTGAGGAAAATTGGCCCTGAACTAACATCTGTGCCCATCTTCCTCTATTTTATATGTGGGATGCCGCCACAGCATGGCTTGATAAGCGGTGCATAGGTCCATGCCCAGGATCCAAACCTGCGAACCCTGGGCCACCGAAGCAGAGCACGTGAACTTAACCGCTATGCAGGCTGGCACCCACAATCTCCATTTTTGCTGCTTGTTCCTTGCTTTATTCCCTACATAACTTCCAGAATTATGTTAAATAATGTTGTGGAAAACATCTTTCTTTTCTTCTTGATTTTAACAGGAACATCTCTAGAATTTCACCACTACAAAGGGTGTTGGCCATTGATATGGACTAGATCATCTTGTGTTAAGAAAATATTCTTCTTTTTTTTTTTTTTTTTTTTTAAGATTTTATTTATTTTATTTTTTCCCCCCAAAGCCCCAGTGGATAGTTGTGTGTCGTAGCTGCACATCCTTCTAGTTGCTGCATGTGGGACTCGGCCTCAGGATGAACGGAGAAGTGGTGCCTCGATGCGCACCCGGGATCCGAACCCGGGCCGCCAGCATCGCAGCGCGCACACTTAACCACCAAGCCACAGGGCCGGCCCAGAAAATATTCTTCTATTAATACTTTTTAGAGAGTATTTATAAAGGAGACCTTTTGGCTTCTCTTTAGAAAATCATATTTTGTTTTGCTTTTCTTTATTTAACCTAAACAACTTTGTATTTAAAATCCTTGCTACTTCTCATGCACTCCTGAAACTTTATACATCTATAATATTTCAAACAAAGGTTTTTCTGGTAGGTTTATTCTTCCTTATGAATTCATCAGAGATGATTTTAACATGGACAGTTTGGTGTTTTTATGAAGGCTCTCTCAACCTCTGTCAACACTATGGTGATGGGGTGTGGTTAAGGGATTGAAGGTATGCTGTACTACTCACCTACAGTCATGTTCTAGAGGAGATGCAAGCCTCCTCACCATTTGCTGAAACCCTCCCCTGGATAGTGGTAGTAATCAGCATACTCCATACTCCAAGCTGTTACCAGGTATGGAATTTCAGATCTCCTGGGTGGCAAAAGCGCTCTCTGGTGCCTAAAGGGTCTCTCTCTCTCAGCTCAAGTCTATTAACTTGGATTCCTTGAGAATTTTACTTCTTTAAAATGTTAATAGTTGGGCCGGCTCCGTGGCTTAGCGGTTAAGTGCGCGCGCTCTGATGCTGGCGGCCCGGGTTCGGATCCCGGGAGCGCCCCGAGGCACCACTTCTCCGTCCAACGCGAGGCCGAGTCCCACGTACAGCAACTAGAAGGATGTGAACCTATGACATACAACTATCTACTGGGGCTTTGGGGGGAAAAAACTGAATAAATAAAATCTTTAAAAAAAAAAAAATAAAAAAAATAAAAATAAAAAATAAAATGTTAATAGCGAGACAAACACTGTACTGGATCCAGAAGTCAATACTGTGGGCAAACTATTACAAGCTCTCATGTATGTTTCTAGTCCTACCTTCCAACCATACTTTTTAAAAATCAATTACTCAGATAGGATGTAAAGTTAAGATCTTAGGAGTTATTTCACCTTCATGCTGACTATTGCCACTCGGAGGTTCGTCCCACCAAGATCAACAGCCAAGGCACTTAGAGTTTCAAGAATATGGTCAATATCTTGAGAGATATTCTCCTTCACAGGAGGAAAGCAGAATTTCTTTTGTAGTGGCTCTTGAAGATCAATAGATTTGAGAAACTTCAAAATCCTTGGAACGGCATTTCCATCCCCATATATCTTTGAACTGTAATATCCAAAAAGGCAATTAAATTAAATGCTTCTCTCATACATCTTAAATGATATTGAGAACAGGGTATTAATGGAATCTGAGACTACAGGTAATAAATAGTTTGTGCTTCTTCCTTTTAAAATAACATCTAATCTCTTCAGCAACATAGCAACTAAGGACCTACATATTACCAGTGCAACGGCTAATTCCATTGCTGACTGAAATACAACTAGTTCCAGCCTGATAAACCATTAACAAAATGCCTGTATCATCAAAAAACAATTCTCTCTGTTAAGCCAGTTTCAGAATATAACATTGTCTGGGATGGTGAATTTACTTATTTATTTATTTATTTATTTAGCTTTTCAATCTTCACATCTGTGGGGGGGAAAGTTACCTTCAGAAAAAAACATCCAAATACAGGAAATCTCATTAATTTGAAACAGAAAGGAGGGTAGTCTAAATTAATTAAAATGCTGAATGAGACATTTTATAGAAAATCAGTTACATTAATTTCTAATATTTACAGAGATTCAAAGTAGCCTAAAGAAGTATTTCCTAGTAGAAGTGCTATATTAATTAACTGAGACAAATAAAAACATTATTCTCCATTGGAACCCCTGGTGGCGAAATAGGGGGTATCTTAGCAAGCCCTGTCTCCCCAGAAGCTAGAGATCCTAGGGAGGTAGAATGAGGGCTCTATTACAAGGATTAAATGGTGATCACAGCTTGAAAATGGTGCCAGAGGCAGCTCTTCTTTTAAATCACTTTTTTTAAAAGGGTATATACTCACCAAGGGTACTGTTTACCGAACTGAAGGTGCAGCGCTTGCAATATTTTGTCTTGGGTATCAGCATCCCGGACATGAAGGACATTCTCCCCTAGGTAAATCCAGTGACACGTTACAATGATTCAGAAGTGGGAATATCCAAAGAATAAAGAAATTAGCAGCGTGTTGTGCTCACAATGGACCTTGAAACCTGGAGGACTTCAAATGAGTCTTCTTTTATTAGAGAAACATCAACTTTTCTATTTTCTACCCTTTAAAGCACTCTCAGCAAGATTTCCATATATCAAATACTTAAGGACACTAGGGTCCTTTATTCCCAAAGAGAATAAACTAAGTTTTTGTTTGTTTAGTGAAATAAATAAGGTGGATTAATCTAGTATCCACTTACCACTCATCTAGTCACCTAGCATGTCCAGTCTTTCAGTCTGCCCTGCCTTCCATCTACTCAGCCAGTTGTTCAATCAGCTGGTCAGGCCAGGTTGGGCAGTTAGTCAATTAGCCAGTCAGCTGTTCAGGCAGTCACTTTTTCTCCATACATTTTCTGACCAATGTGAGGAAGTAAATACAATGAAAATAGCCATGTTTTTCAACATACTTGGCTAAGAAGAGAAGAGCAGAAGGGTGGCGGCTAGAGAGAGGTGTGGGGTCACAGAAGGGGTTGTTTTGCATTGTTTTATTTTTAAGATGTGAGAGGCTTAGGCATGTTTAAATGATGAAGAGGCTACATGGTAGAAAAAGGATGACTGACAGGTCCCTGAGAAGGCAGGAGGTGTGGGGATTTAGAACACAGGTAGAAAGTTGAGCAGTGGACAGGCAGGAGAGACCCCACACTCCAGACCCTCCAATGTAAAGAAGGGAAGAAGGAAAGGATGGATGGGCATGTGTTTATATAAGCGTGGTCGCAGAAAGTAGAGAGACTGCTTTTGAAAAAAGACCACGTTGCCAAATCCAGCGTTCAATTCACTGTTCACATCTTATTTGATCTGTCAGCAGCATTCAACACCATCTCCTGGAAACACTTTATTTTCTGGGCTTTAATGATATCACACTCCTGGTTTTCCTCATTGGCAGCTCCTTTTCAGTCTGCTGTGCTGGCCCTTCCCTCCTCACCAGAACTCTGAATGCTGGAGGGCTCCGCAGGTTGGTCCTGGGCTCCAGTCTCTTCCTCATTTACACGTTCTCCTCGGGGTAATCTCATTTAGCCCCTTGGTTTTAAATACCATCTCTGGCAGAGTGCACCATTATCCTCAATATCTTTTCTCTGTGCCAGTAACAGAATTTTTAGCTGGGTGTCTGATCACCCAGATAAAGACTATATTCTTCAGCTTCCCTTGCAGCTAGATGTGGCCTTGTGACTTTGTTCATCTTTGACATCTTCCACTCTCCTCCTTCCCAGTGGCTAAAAAGTGAACTTGACAGCAAGAGCCGGAGCACCCATGAAGAAGATGGATGAAGGCTAAGTCTTTGATGACTGTGGAGCTGCCATACCAATGAGAAACAAAGAAAATCTAACTCTCTTAGACACTATTATTTTGGGTCTCTCTGTTACAGCAGCAGACCTGATATCCTAACTAAACACGATCTATATGCCAATCATTCTCAAATTTATATCTCCAACTCTAACTCTCTCTGGAACTATCTAGCTGCTTACTTGCTATCTCCAATTTGAGTTCTAATAGGCATCTCAAACTTAACATGGCCATTAGAGAAATCTTACTTCCACGCCTTCCCAAATCTGTGCCTCCCTCAGTATCCCCCATGTCAGAAAAGAGTATCCCCACTGCTCAATACAAAAATCTAAGAGTTACTGTTGATTCCTTTCTTCCTTTCACTGCTCACATCCAAGCATCAGCAAGTACTATAACAAACCCCAAATCTAACTTTTCCCCATCTGTAATATTACCACGTAGTCTAAGCCCCTATCATCTCTCACATGAACTGAAATAACCCCTTGACTGGTCGCCCTGCTTCCACTCCTGTCCCACCACATTCCACTCTCCATAGAGCTGCCAGAGTGATCTTTCCAAAATGTAAGTCATATCGTGTCATCTTCTCCCTTAAATGGCTTCCCATCATCCTTAGAAAAAATCCCAGGTCATTTACCCTGGCTTACAGAGGCCTGCCTCCTTCTCTATCATCATCTTGTATCACTTGTCCTTTTGCCTACTACTCTACAGCTATGCTGGCCCTTCTGTTTCTCAAATACATCAAGCTTGTTCCCACCTCAAGGTCTTCATACTAGCTGTTCCCTCTGCTTCTCCCTGATCCTCACATAGCTGATTCCTTGTTATTCAGATCTCAGCTTAAGTGTCATCTCATCAAAGATGCCTTCCCTTATCCAATCTAACGTAGCCCATCACATTACCTTGTGTTATAGTTGGCAAAGCACACAGAAATCCTGATATTTTTCTTTCTTTTTTTCTGTCTATCATCTACCTCCCCTCCCACTAGAATGGAAGTTACATGAGAGCTTAGCCCTTGTTAGTCTAGTTTACTGCCAAACCCAATGCCTAGCACATAATAGGTACTGATTAAATATTTTCTTAATGAATGAATTACTGAAGTTGAAGGAATTTCCATCTGATGGCTTCTATTTTCTCTGTGAAGTGGGGAGCAAAGTAATATGTTGGGAATGAAAGGAGAAGGTCTAAAGATAATAGAAAGTTAGAGTAGCAATTATGAAGAACAGAGAAAAAGCAGAGCTGGAACTATCTCCTTGATTCTAGTCCGGTTCTTTTCCCATAAACTACATACATTTTTCCACTAGCTACAGAAACATATTTCCATGTATAGATTAGAACTTGGACTAATGTTAATAACAGGATCTAGCTCAGTTAGCAAATTCATTAATAATAATCCTACTTATGCTTTAGTTATTATGGGGTCATCTTACTGAGAACTGCTGCGCTCTAAAGTACTGACTAAAGGGACTCTACTGGGCCCAGAAAATGAAAGATAATTAACTAAGAAACTCTTAGCTCTAACTGATATTACTAAGACAATAAAAATGTAAGTAGAGCCCTAAAAACATCTGGTAATCACCATGTGCTATTTATAGATTTTACACTACAAGTGGTCATTAACCTCATTCACTCGTTCATAAAAACATGTGCCAGCACTGATACCTGCATACCTTGTAATAATTCATGTATGTATCAAGCCTACTCAGTTGAAATATAAGCAAGGGTAGATACCTGTTTCTCTTCCAATCTGACGTGTTCCTAGGTTGATCACGGGTGTTCCAAAAGCTCCCACCTCTCGTACTCCACAGCTGCTGTTCCCAATCATACAACCAGCATGGGCAACCAGCTGTATAAACTGGTCAAATGGGACGTGTTTAACTGCTCGAAAATTGGGATGATGCTCAATGCCCTTCTTCCGCATCACTCGAACCATCTCTTTGCTCCCTGTGAAAATGAAAAGAACCAATTGTTAAATGGTTTATGAGATAAAGAAACTATTTTCATTGGCAAGTATGGCCCCACTTGAAGAAATCTCCCTATAAAAATTCACACTGGTTATTAGGGAGATAGTAATTTTAATTACTGATCTTTTCATGAATGATGAATATCTAAAATGTCTGATCAGCTCTCTGCTTCAACTCATCTAGGAACTTTAAATAGCAGCAGTTGGGATCTTTCAAACAGCACCCAGCAAAGCAAATACTGTCTATTAATGCCCCAGTTAAAGCCTTTATTTTACACAACAAGTAAGAGGCTCAAGACAGGCCAACAGTCTATCTCTGAAGCTGGGAATTCCTAAATGGAAAGGTCTCGGGCTCCACACACCCAGCTGATCAGAGAGCATCTGCCTCAGCTATGCACACATTTACACCAACAGTAGTTCAACAGGATAGCACTCCCACTTCCATGGACTAGGCTCCAAGAAAATAAAGATAGATTCTGATACTGTGGCTCATATTTTATTTTAAATGCATGATTTTAAAAAATGTTACAGATGCATGAGGGGGAGGCAATATTTAACGCCTCTCTGCTTGCCTCTCTACTCACCCCTTTCTAGCTACCAATTACCAAGGGAGGCAAAGTTGGTAATCTGATTATTTAGAAGGCAGGACAGCGACCATACCATGAAGTTCACCAATGGGCAGGAGCCACTGATTTAACAGAAGCTGGGCATGCATGCGTTCTCTCTCTTTCTCTTTGTGGCATGGTAGGTGACAGACTCAAGGTTTAAGTCCTCACAGCCACTTCTCTTAGGCCACTTCTCTCAGGCCACTTCTCTCCTGCAGAGCATGCCGGTCATCACCTATAATTACTGTAGTACAGGGCACACCAGGTGCTGCTATTCCAGGATTCAGATTTGGGCTCAGCTGAAGGCTTCTCTTTGGCCTAGAGCCTAAACCACAGGCACTAATCCTGTCTTCCAGTGAACCCTACATAGGGAACTGGGCACTAAGCCAGATAATGAGAAAGTGATGCCTTGATTCTTATTTCCCTATTGTTCATTGTGTATATTTTATCAAAAACCCTGTGAGGAGGAGAGGCAAGTGGCAGACGTGATTCAGGCATTCCTAGGACCCTTTACTTTCATAGGGAAAAAATATCTCTAATTCTAAAGTGTGTACAATGAGGAAATAATATTATAAACAGAATATAAGTGACAATGAATATTGAACGAGAGATATATAATTACAAATATTTCTACAAAAATTTAAAGAATTAGAAAAGAATAAATATTAAGGTTTTTGAAATATGACACATTCCCCAGACAAAATCTGGGGTTCTTAATTTTTTTTTCAACTAACACCCTACTTTGTTTCCCCTAACCGAAAAGATTATTCAAGAGACACTAAGAGAAGGATTCTTTCAGAGTAAGATAGTGACATCTTGGCACAGCAGAGAAGGGGTCCTGCCTCCTTTATCAAAAATGCCTAAGAGCTCAGCAATAAGTGGTGTTGGCTAATAATAACCAGTATTTGCAAGTTCCTCAGTGTTAGGTCCTACTCTTTCATTTCTCACTTATACCTCATATCCCCATTAACCTGCCTAAGGTCTCACAGCACCAAAGCTGACAGTACCATCCACCAGTAGGTGATCAACCATGTCAGGCTTGAGGACCAACTGGCTGGGGAATCCAGATCTAAATTGCTTAAGTTCAAGATTATTTTAAGGTATCACAGATAAGCAAGAGAACACAAAATAACAAGAATGGCTATTATACTGCAGCCAGTGGGATCATTACTTTTCTACAGATACTCTTTCACCTTTTAAGGTTTATGTCTCTTGGCTATTGCATTTTCTCGTTGGTGGAAACTGAAGGGAAGAGACTAAACATTAAACTAAAGTGGAGATTAGAGACTACTTTTTTCAGTATTTATTTCTTTCTCATTAAGTTTCTACTAAACTTGACAACAATATCACAAAGTCTCTGATCTACTGCAAAAATGGTGATCCTTTGAAAATCGGAATAAATTTCAGAATAGAGTGGGCTTCAATGATGAGATGAACAAGATAGGAAGGGCAGTCAAAAGAAGAGATAATAGAAACATAAAACGGGACAGGCAGCTGGCATACTTTTCAAGTTCAATTACCTGCATCAATATTTGGAAACAGAACTAGGGTCCGCTTGTTAAATGAGATAAGTGCATCCAATGTTAATTCAAACATTTTTATGGAATGCTTAATGTCAGTGGTCACAGGGTGCTGTAGTGCAACAATGTAATCTTTACATTTTACATCATCACCTGTTTAAAGAAAATCAAACCACATTCCTTCATTAGTTAAGAATCGTAAAGGAGGAAGAAGCAAATTCTAAAAAGCAAGACCCCAAAGTCTGCGCTTTTAAAAATTCTAAAGAAAAAACAGTTTGTCACACTCTAAGCAGGGCATCCAAATTTGGATCAAACAATGAGAACTTATAGCAATAAGTCCAAAGATTAAGCAAACAACATTTTGCTAAGTGCTTGATACCACAAACAAAATATACAATTTTAAATAGCAGACACTAGAATTCATTGTTTTAAAATTCGAAATATTTCAAAGCATTAGAAAAACGTGAATCTTCCCAATCTCTAACTAGTGTTTCTAATGAATTATCGGAAATTTTAGTGAATAATAACGTTGCAGATCAGGGCATTAAGAGACTGAATGAGCATTCAATATACTTCATATAATGCATAGGAGCTTCCCCATACCATTGCCCACCAGATTCAACAAATGGCAAGTGTTTCTAATTCTATTCAAAGGAACTAGAAAGGTTTTACTCATCCCCAGGCAGGGATTCCAAGGATAGTTCCTCAGCAAAAATTTAAAGTGTAAAAGGTTCAAATGGACAGTGCTATGCCAAATAACACAAAACATTTATCAACAGACCTATATTATCCCATAACACTGAAAATGAGCTCCACTTGCTTATTTTTAATGAAAGAATATATTTCTTTGTGATATTAATTTTAATGATCAACTCTCATGAACTATATAAGTTCATCATTAATTTCCAAACTCAACCAGTAGCAGTTATTTTTTATGATTTAATGGTAACAGAGAATTTTTACTAAGAATCTTCAGTAGTATTTGATTTAAAAGACTACAGACTCCAAAATTTTATTTTAAATAATTATTAGTTCCATATTATGTTCTAAACTGAGAGTGGGGGTGATATAATTAATAAATTTTTGTACAAAGCAGGAAAAAGACCTAAAGGCCTAAAAGAATCCATCAGAAACAAAAGTCTAGAAAGATGAGATCAACATAAATTCAGATAATCTACCAGATATAGATCAGGGCCATTAGAAAGAAACTATTTCAAAGAGAATTAAAAACTTGGGGGGAGGAGTAGCAATAAAAGATATTTCTTCACTGTAAAGGATATGGAAATATTATGTCTATGTCACAATCTGACCACAGGTACAAGTTGGTCCCACTATAATGTGTGTTTCTACAATGTGAATTTAGCTCATCTGGGACTGGTAAATAGAGGAATGATGGCAGCCTTTAATGTAGTAGTTGAGTTATTCATACATGATTCCTCACTGCTGAATCCAAAGAACCTTACTGTAAATGTACACAACAAGCTGTGGAAAAACACAGTACTTGTCACAAGGCCCCTTCACCCCACATGCTCTCTCTTGGTTCAGTTTGTCCATGTACTCTGTCTTGAGAACACTTTTAGGGCAAGTCTCTCTGATCTTTGTGCTTTCTTTCTGGTGACAATTTTTCTTTGAGAGTGAGGATGTTATGGAGCTTCTGCAGTCCCACGCAGAGCATCATTCTATACAACTTATTGCTACAACTTATGGCTAAGGGCTAAGTGAAAGGTGAAAAGGAAGAAAAATTCCAGCAGTTTACCCCATGAGAGCTCTCCACTTCTCATTTATCTTCTATGTTAAGTGTGATTAAGAAACAATTGTAGTATATAGAAAATACCCATAGAATGCAGAATGCAGCAAGATTGCACTTTGTAACTTAAGCTTCTATATGGAGCCATTTAAGCAGCTTCTTTATAAAAGAACGATGGCAAAAGAGCAAAAACTAGATGGCTTTTTTTAAACCAGTAAAAAAGCAAAAGCACGACAATGAGCCTGAGCTACCCATCCCCCGCAAGGACACATTTTATGCAAGCCCGCACCTGCTTCTCAGTGTGCAACTCTGACAGCATCACTCTGCCTTTGTCTCCAGAACTCAGCGGCTTCGGCCCTTCCTCCCCACCCTTTCCATTAAGGTATCATCATTTTGTATTGTATTGTAAAGTTCTATATTTACCGTGGTATTTCTTTCATTATTAGGAATTTAACATGTCCTTTTAACTTTGCTAATATTTTTATTAGGACTGTTATTTATTAACGTTCTGATTATAACCTGCATGTTCTGAGTTGCCTACTCAACCTTATTCTTCCTATAAGCAGAGTGATACACCAGAAGTTGCAGGTCGAGAAGCAGTTATAGGCTTTGCACAAAATGTATCATTGCCAGGGTGGGAGGCTCCAATGCACTGTGTGGTGTTTTCTTTTTCACTGGTTTAAAAAAAAAAAACCTATTTTTTGCTATTTTTTCATCCTTCTTTTCATACAGAAACTGCTTAAATGGTTCCAATAGAACCTTAAGCCCTACAAGTACAATCTTGCTGCATTCTGCTTTATAAGGGTTATTTTCTATTCATCACAAGTTTTTCAGAAAAAGTTTTTCAGAATACAAAGACAGCTAACAGTATAATGAGAACAAAATGCAAGACTGTTTACTTAGAAACATATAAAAAAGAGAGACTGAAGAGGCAGAAGTTTGCTCCACCAGCATAATCTAGACAGGCTCCCTGGTAACTACAAATCTGTCCAAGGATAAGAAATATATAGAATGGATTAATTTACATAGTAGGAAAGCCTGCTGCCTTTCCTGTTCTAATGTGATCTGGATTAAAAATATACACAATCACTAAATCAATTTTCTATTCATTAATTTCATTATTCAATAGATCTACCTCTTAAAAAAGGAGAGTCTTACATACCTAAATAGATGATCAATCCTGATTTGTCCTCTAGATAGTACTTTCACTATAAATTAACCAATTGACATTCTGTTTATTAACCTATCTTCTTTGCCTCTGATTAGCAAAAGGTAATTTCCAGGAAGCTAGATCATTGATCAGTGAAGATTTCAGACCTTCAGGCTTACTTACAGTGATAATAAACTCTAATCGTACAACTATGACTTTTGCTTAATAATAATTGTAATCTCTTATATTAATAAGTACTTATGGCCTATTAACTGCTTTCAACATTTATTATCTCATCTGAGTATTCCAGCAATCCCATAAGACAAGCATTAAAATTAAAAATAATTTTTTTTCATTGTACTAAAAAACAAAATACAGGAAAACAAAAATAAAAACACCCATTATTCTACTAACCAGAAATAAATATTATAAATGACTTGGTGTACATACTTCCTAACCTTTCCACTATATTATAGTTTTTATAAAAATGGCATCATATTACCCACGTAATTTTATAGCTTGCTTTTTTTTCCTTTTTATTATATCAGGATCTGTACTTGTAACTAAATACCCATAACATTATATTTAATGGATTAAAAGCATTCCATTCTATAAATTATAGCATAGATTTTAAAAATTCAATTCATTAACCCTATTTTACAGAAAAGGTGAGTCTCAGAGAGGTGAAGTCATACCATCGGGCGAGATCTATGAACTAAAATCTTAGCCTTCTGATTGCTAATGGAATATTCTATCCACAATAGTTTCTGAAAGGACTGAAACATACCCAACACTGACAAAAACAACCATTAGACTGAATAAAGTCTGATACGTACCTAACCACATCCGAATGATGCTCATGTAGTCTTTGTTCTTGGCAGAGAGAAGTTTGTCATAGGAAGGGCAGCCTGCTAAAAGGATGCGATCGTGGTCCTCACACATGGATATCAAGTGTTGCTCTGCACTTCGGGTACAGCACACATGATAATGAGCCAGTTTTGTTATGGCATGTCTAATAGAGTCATCAATGGTCCCACTGACTTCCCCACCTTCAATGTGAAGGATTCGGATATTCATCAAGGCAGCAGAGGTAGCCAGAGCCAGGGCATCAAACCTGTCTCCATGAACAATCATGATATCAGGCTTCAGGCGATTAAGGACATCTGGTAGCTTCACTAGGGCCAGGCCTACTGACTCCACCATAGCTGCCTCATCTTCCCCTCTAACGATCGTGTGTAGCCTGGTGTTAATGTCAAAATCATCTTGTTCAATCATGCGATATGTGTTTCTAAAGCAGGAGAGAAACAAAGATGTGAGAGCATGTTCTTAAACATACAGCCATAAAAACATATGAGAAAAGTAATTTAACATCAACCCTAAAAGGAAAAGTATTTTATAAAATTTACTTTTTAAAATAAAGTATAACTTACAGAAAAAAGTTAAAAGCACAGACCATAAATGTACAGATCGCTTAACTAATTATTCTACCTGAATACCCCAGATCAAGATATAACACATCCAGCACCTTGGAAGTCTCACTTGTGCCCTGTCCTGGTCAATATCAATACCTGGAGGGAGAAACATCTGACGGAGAACGTTTTTTATTAAGAAAAAAAGAGACCAAACTTTTAACAATGGTTACTTTTTCTTTTATAAGTTTTTAAAAAGATGGGGGGCTGACCCCGTGGCGTAGCTGGCGGCCCGGGTTCGGATCCTGGATGTGCACGAATGCACCACTTGTCAGGCCATGCTGTGGCGGCGTCCCATATAAAGTGGAGGAAGATGGGCACAGATGTTAGCTCAGGGCTAGTCTTCCTCAGCAAAAAGAGGAGGATTGGCATGGATGTTAGCTCAGGGCTGATCTTCCTCAAAAAAAAAAGGGGGGGGGTAGCTAAAGACCTTAACAAACACCTCACCAAAGATGATACAAAGATGGCAAATAAACACATGAAAAGATGCTCCACATCGTATGTCATCAGGGAAATGCAACTTAAAACAAAAATGAGATACCACTACACATCTATTAGAATGGCCAAAATCCAGAGCACTGACAACACCAAATGCTGGAGAGGATGTAGAACAACAGGAGCTCTCATTCACTGCTGGTAGGAAAGCAAAATGGTGCAGCCGCTTTGGAAGACAGCTTGGCGGTTTCTTACAAAACTACACATACTCTTACCATACAATCTAGCAATCGTGCTCCTTGGTATTTACCCAGAGGAGCTTGTGTCCACACACAAATCTGCGAAACGGATATTTATAGCAGCTTTACTCATAATTGCCAAAACTTGGAAGCAACCAAGATGTCCTTCAGCAGGTAAATGGATAAATAAACTGTAGTACATCCAGACTATGGAATATTATTCAGGGCTAAAAAGAAAGGACTATCAAGACATGAAGGAGATGTAAATGCATATTACTAAGTGAAAGAAGTCAATCTGAAGAGGCTGTATACTGTACGATTCCAACTCTATGACATTCTGGAAAAGGCAAATCTATGGAGATGGTAAAAAGATCAGTGGTTGCCAGGGATTAGGGGTAGGGAGAGATGAATAGGTAGAGTAGAATTTTAGGGTAGTGAAACAACTTTGTATGAAACTCTAATGGTGGAAACATGTCATTTATACATTTGTCCAAACTTTTAGAATTTACACCACCAACTTGAACCCTAATGTGAACTATGGACTTTGGATGATAATGAAGTGTCAATATAGGTTCATCAATTGTAACAAATGAACCACTCTGGTGGGGGATGTTGGTAATGGGGGGAGGCTATGCATGTGTGAAGACAGGGAGGTATATGGGAAACCTTTGTACCTTCTGCTCAGTTTTGCTGTAGACTCAAAACCGCTCTAAAATGTTTTAATATTTTGTATCACCAACTCATATATGAAATAATGAACAAATGAATTTCTAAGTAGTCTGTTGTTACTTGATTTGCTTTTTTGCCAATTCTTAAGAGTGTAAAAATGCTGCTTTTTAAAAAAATATCTAAGTAGTTGAAATAGAAGATAGCTGATTTTTTTCTGCTGTTTTAATATCTTTTTAAAATAGATAATACATTCACGTGGTTTAAAATTCAAGACACAAAAGATTCTACAGTGAAAAGGCTACCTTCTCACTTTTGTTTCCCAGTCATCCAGTTCCCCTCCCCCAAAGCAACCAATTTCTTATATTAGAATGTACTTTAAACATACATTTCCATTAAGTCCTAGTCAAATTTCCTATTTAACAGTCTCACCAGACAAATACTACCTTTCCACGCTTAATTGCTGCAGTAGGCAGATAAGACACCAACCGCGATTCCCAGGAGAGCCTCTCTCCCACTAGTCTTCCTGTCCGACTTTTCTCACAGAAGTGAAAGAACCCACTTAGGCTTTCATCTCAGGCTCTAGCTAAAATTTCTCTTCTACTTTGTCCTATCTTTGTCCTATGTATGTAAGGAAACGCAGTGGATTTTCTTAGATAGCCAGAAATCATGTCATATTTTTAAAATCTCTGTATTTTTTGAGCTATCCATAAGTTTCTTCTCTACTCTTTAAATATTTTCTTAGAGCAAATTGGTTTTTGGAGGCAGGTGTTGTTTGTTTTTGCTGTTGTTATTGTCTTGTTTTTAAAGAACAGTCTGAAAAAGACAATTTTACTTTAAGACAAGCTTCTTTCACATATAGTCATGTGACGCATAATGACATTTTGGTCAACAACAGACTGCATATAGGACGGTGGTCCCATAAGATTAGAACCATATAGCCTAAGTGTGTACTAGGCTGTACCATCTAGGTTTGTGTAAGTGCACTCTATGTTTGCACAACGACGAAATCGTCTAACAAGCATTTCTCAGAACATATCCCTATCGTTAACCGACGCATGACTGTATAATACTGTATTTTTGACCATCTGTGGAGGCTGCACTAACATTTTCATGCCACAAGGGTGCACTAAATGACCTTTTATTACATACAACAAAATGCGTGTTCATCTTTGGTTTATACATTCTGCTCCCTCAAAGACTTCCCAACTTTCATTTTTCAAATTTAGATTGTGATCATTAACGAACCTAATGTCACCAAAATAATAAATACCAATGGTAATGGTAATATAACATTCTACTTTACCTTGTAGATCAATTAGATTTTTAAAATCTTGTTCTACATCTACTACTTTATTTTTTTTCTTTTTCTTTTTTTTTTTTGTGAGGAAGACCAGCCCTGAGCTAACATCTGATGCCAACCCTTCTCTTTTTTGCTGAGGAAGATTGGTCCTGGGCTAACATCCGTGCCCATCTTCCTCTACTTTATATGGGACTTCGCCACAGCATGGCCTGACAAGCAGTGCGTCGGTGCCCGCCCAGGATCTGAACCTGCGAACCCTGGGCGGCCAAAGCGGAGCACATGCACTTAACTGCTGCATCACCGGGCCGGCCCCCATATCTACTACTTTATATGCTGTTGATCTCTATACCAGTTTTAATGTAGAATTACCATTAGAACTCACAAAACAGATTACATGGAATCACATTATTATAGTCACACAATATATATTTAATTTCTCCTGAATGTAATAACAAATAACAAAAAATAATAAAAATATCTATAGCTATCATTTATCAAGCATCTATTAAGCAGCATCAGTGTGATGGATACTTTATACCCCTATCTCCATTCTTCACAATAACCTACAACATAGGTTTTCACTCCATTTTACAATTGAGGAACCTGAGGCTCAGAGATGCTAAGCAACCTCTCCAAGGCCCCACAAAAACGAAGTGGTAGAACTGGGATTTGAAGCTAGTTCCGCATGGCTCCAAGATCCAAGCTCTCTCCAGGACACCACGTTGCAATGAAGAGTTTCACAAGAAAATGCTTTCGTCTTACCCATAGTCGTCTATCAGGTGAGAGCCAAGTACCACCACATCAAGTTCAAAGAACTCAGGTTCTGTTTTAATGCCAAACATGATCGGGGCAAGTTTAGAATAATCAGCACGATTGCAAGTAGCAACGCAAACCCGAAGCTTTCGGTTCTTCCCATTCTTCTCCATAACTTGTTTTTCTCGTTTTAAGAGATTCTTAAAATAGAGTTCCTAGAGTTGCAAAAATAAAAATTATTTATAATCAGAACGATAGGTCCTAAATATAAACATAAATTTTGCAGTTCTAAGTCCTTAACTACCATTTAGTACAGTGATTCTTAACTTTTTTTCCCACTAACACGCCTGTGTGACACATCCACTGGGATGTCCAGAGCTATGAAATTCCATCAGACCACCTATAACTGCACTCCTTTCTCTCATACTTAAGAAAACACACTGGAATGCAATTAAGAAAGAGTAACATAAATCTACTCTCATTTAAAAGGCAAGCAAACATCAATCCTTTATCATTAAAAATTACTTGCCATACCTCACAAGTGATCCCAACATACCAGACTATGGCAAACTTGGAGAACTGATCTAGTTCAACTGTCTAACTTACAGAAAGGGAAACACAAGTCTTGAGAGAGGAAACTACTTCCCCAAGATTCAAGATCACATCTTATAAGGGATGAAATCTATCCACCCTCACGTATATACCCCCTATATAAAAAGGACTGTGATTAATGTTGAGGAAGAGAAAGATGAGTAAGATTAAAGAACAAAAAACCTACCTTCAAGGCCTCATTAGCACCTACAGCCAGTGCCCACAAACTCCACATGCCTACCAGCTATCTCCTGCCCCATACACATCTTACAGTCAGTGTTTTAAACTAAACTTATTTTCTTTTCCAAACCTCTTCCTCCTTCCTTGTTCTCTTACTCAGTTATGAACTTCCATTCATCCACAAGCCTTGACATCCTGGTCTTCTCTATTCCCACCCTGTACCTCCTAAGCCCTACCAATTCCACCTCCTGAATATCTTTCAAATCTGTCTCCTCCTCTTCATCCCCACCAGGACATCCCCTAGTCCAAGTCCTCCTTTTAGGTTTGAACTATTGTAACAGCTGTCGAAGTGGTTTGCCTGGCTCTAGTCTTGCCCTGCCTCCCACAAACTTTCAGAGTGATCTTTCCAGAGTTCATAAATCTGATTATTACGCTAGACAGGATACATCACCTAAGGATAAAGTCCAAATTGCTGATCTAGACCTAGCCCATCCTTCCAATCACTTCTCCCCTACCTACATTTACCCTTACTTTGTACCAAAGCCATATCGAAGTGCAGTTCAACCAGTGGGTCTCCTTATCTCTATGCCTTTTAGACGCAAGTACCTCTACCTAAAACTTAAGTTCCCTCTTGCCTGGACTCCTCCTAGTCCTTCAAAACTCAGTCTAAGTGTCACCTCTTCTGGAAAGCCTTTACCTAAACTTCAGTTTCTCCTCACCCCACCCCTTTGAATGCTGCCTCCCTCTGAGCACTATGGCCCTACCACACACATATATGCTATTGCTCAACTCCTCTGCCCACCCTCCCCAGCCCCCTGCCATCTATACCCTCCATTCAAAGAGTAAAAATCAGGGGCAAGGGATAAAAGAGATGTTTTATGAAGCATTTTCAACTTCTCTCTATCAACATAAAATTCCACTTCACGGACTGATCTCGATGCCTGTTTCAGGGAGTATATCAATATTTAGAACTGGCAATCAGGAATACAGAGAAGTTTGAGTAAGGATGCCAGTAAAAGGCGAGCTGCCCTGTAGATCAGGGTAAACACTGAAATTTCACTGGAAATCCCATCAGTAGCCCTCTGCTATTGGTACCTCATCTCTCGTAGGCTAGAACTTCTGTGAGCATACAAATTGGCCCATCATTAGGCCCATTCTGAACTTAATGATCTCCTGTAAAAGCTAATTCCATCCAATGGAAAGCATTCATAAAATAATGAAATGAGCATTGTGTCAAGAGAGTTGTATCCATAAGATCTAAGCACTACCTAAACATTAAAGAGACAAAAACATTTTTTTAAATGGTTGTCTTAAGTGTTCTTGAACATAATCCTTCTTCCACTGATCATTAAATTTGAGCTGAATAAATTGTTGGTGATATTTAATTTGCTGGGTGAGGCAAAGCAAATCATTCATGGTTGGTCACTTTGTATTTATTTTATTTTATTTTATTATTTTTTTTTTTTAAAGATTTTATTTATTTTATTTTTTTTCCCCCCAAAGCCCCAGTGGGTAGTTGTATGTCGTAGCTGCACATCCTTCTAGTTGCTGCATGTGGGACTCGGCCCCAGGATGAACGGAGAAGTGGTGCCTCGATGCGCACCTGGGATCCGAACCCGGGCCACCAGCATCGCAGCGCGCGCACTTAACCACCAAGCCACAGGGCCGGCCCACTTTGTATTTATTTTAAAAGAACAGTAAACTTTCCATTTGGCAATACTGAAATGCTTAGTATTTACCAGGTAACTCAAAGGTTATTCTACCAAAACTGAGAGTAAGCTAGCCATATAAATAAATGAAAAATACAATAATGTTACTAAGGCGAAAGCTTTTTTAAGGAAAGAAGTTAAATCTTAAAAAAAGAAAATAGTGGTAAAATGCCTTTTTAAGGGGAGAATTATTTTTTTTAAATAATTTTAATTTACTTATTTTTTGATTAAGTAGTATATTCACATGGTTTAAAATTGAGATGTCATAAAAGGCTATATGGCAAAAAGTTTTCTTATCTGTGTTCCCGAGCCATATAGTTCTTCTCCCTGGAAGCTAAGAGTTACTAGTTTCTTATCTACCTGTCTATAGATAAACTACGCATATATAAATAAATACATATATATTTACTTATAAATACATATAGTGTATATTATGCAATTGGTAACATTCTACAAACTGTGTTGTGCATACCTTGCTTTTTAAATGCTTTTAATTATGTTTCTGAATTAAATGGTAAAATAGGAAAGTTTAAAGGTATTGGAAGTATCAAACCTAAAACTGACAAATTTTGAAAACAGCTGGCCATCAACTTTTCAAATATATGAAGGGTTATGAGAGCCATGAAAGTAAAAATAATCATCTACTCTGTGCAGAACATTGTAAAGAAAACTGAGAGAGTCGTGGAGCTGAGAAAAACCTGGTCTCCCATTTTTAGAAACTTACAATCTAGTCCAGGCCACATAATAGATCTTAAGCAGTTCACTCTCCCAAATAGAAGCACCAGAAACAAAATTAATAAATTTTCTTCTCCGACCAGTATACATTATTATTTGTTCTGGATAAGATGTCATGCCCAAAGATACATTTTTATACTGAGAACTGTGACCAGAGTCTCCATGACCAGTACGGAATGAATAAATGTGACAAAATGGATTTAAACTATAATACGAGAATATAAGTTGCATAAAGTGCAATGTAAAGCAAACAAGATAACACTAGTTTCTTTACACAGTGGAATCCCAAACAGCAATTAAAATGAATGGACTATGTCTACATTTGTCTATATAGATAAATCTCAAAAACAGAAAATTAGAGGAAAACAGGAAATTCTAAACAGTTAGATACAATAGGGTACCATTTTTTATGGGGTTTTTATTTATTTATTTTTTTATTTATTTATTTTTTTTGGTGAGGAAGATTGGCCCTGAGCTAACATCTGTTGCCAATCTTCCTCTTTTTGCTGAGGAAGATTGTCCCTGAGCTAACATCCATGCCCATCTTCCTCTATTTTGTATGTGGGATGCCGCCACAGCATGGCTTGATGAGCAGTGTGTTGGCCCACCCCCGGGGATCCGAACCCACGAACCCTGTGCCCCCAAAGCAGAGCATGCAAACTTAACAATTATGCCACCAGGCCAGCCCCTATAAGTTTTTAAAAATATGTGTGTTGTTTATTGATCCATAATAAAATTACACACCAACTCAGGAAAGTAGTTACCTCTGGAAAGGGAGGGAAGGAAAAGGAAAATGGGGCTGATAGCACTTTAGCTATCTATAGAAACATTTATTTTTTTAAATTATAAGCAGAGGCCTGAAACAAACATGGTGACATGTTAATGTGTGTTAAATCTTGGTGATTGGTAGATGGTGTCATATTGTCTTCTTTTTCAGCATATTCGAAATATTTCACTATTAAAAACAAAAAGTCTTTTAAATAGACACTGTGAAGTAGGTGTGTTGTCCATAGTCCCCTCAAGTCTAGAGCTCAGAGAGTCAGAAGGGACTAGATATTTGTACCCATTTCACTCATCAATTCCATGATTGTAACCAGAGCCACTAAAAGATAGATAGATAGACAGATAGATAGATAGATAGATACCAGAAAAGTATGCCTTCATCTTGAACCCACTGGCAATCTGTGAGAAACCCAATTCTTGAAGACTACTTCCTGTATTCTCTCAAGACTGACTATTCTAAATACTGACAAAAGGTGATCAACCCTTTCCAGGAAAATAATGTCCCACTCAACTGTGGAAAAAGACAGATGAACACTTGGCCCAAGCAGTCACTGAGCAGAGGAAACAATGACAGTAAACATCTGCTAAGCACTTCTGAGGGCCAAGCACCATGGTAGCAGGTTTACAAGCATTAACTGTTCATCCTCACAGCCCTCTTAATAGTCCCATTTTACAGACGGGGACACCGGGGTACAGAGAAAATAATTTACTTGCCCCAAATCACAGTTAACAATTGCCAGAACCGAAAATCAAAGCCAGCACTCAGAATCCCGCCACATGCAGCGTTTGCCTAGTGTCTGTCTGTTAACATGCCCAAGTGAGAACGCTGCTTGCGCCAGGTCCCCCCGGGCCCCATGAGCGTGAAGAGAACACGACGTAGCACTCTTCCCCGGGCGGAGGGGACGAGACTCGCAGAGATACGCAGGGCTACATAAAAGTGGCCTAAAATTCAGAACCCTATTCCTGAGCTATAATTCGGTTTGGCTTCTTCCAGGGTTTCTACAGTTGGGTTAACCAGTTATCTATTCCGCCAAACCGTACCCCACTATCAGAGGATCAAAAAACACTTTTTCGTGCTCTAACAATTTCACAAGTGTGCTCAAGCTTGGAGGAAAAAATAAACGCGTATCAAACTTCCAAGGAAGCCCAGACAGAATGTGGTCCCGATCGGGCGCAGACCTTCAAGTCCATCTTTTAGTTGAACCCTTTCCACCCCAGGGCAACCTGTCAACCAGGCAGCTCCGCCCCCTCGCACACCGCCGGGACAGCA
Source organism: Ceratotherium simum simum (assembly GCF_057802395.1). NCBI lineage: Eukaryota > Metazoa > Chordata > Mammalia > Perissodactyla > Rhinocerotidae > Ceratotherium > Ceratotherium simum. The sequence goes on along the minus strand of NC_141928.1, from coordinate 39,585,787 downwards.
CACTCCCGGTCTTTCCGGACGGCCCGTCCCGTGACCGCACCGCACCGTCTCTGGGGCCGGGGTCAAGCCGGGCCTCCCTCCCACGCCCCCGCCCCAACTCCCCGGGTACCCGCCCGGGACGCGCCCTGAACCTGTCTGCTCCACGGGCCCCAAGGCGGCGCCGGTGACTGCACTAGAGAGGGGCCCTGGCGCCTGGGTCCGCCGGAGACGGGGCAGGCCAGGGCGGGGCGCGCCCGGGGGCGCGGCGCGGTGCGAAGCCGCGGGCCGGGAGCAGGAGGCCCGGGGGCCGGGAGGATGCTCGCCCAGGGCCCGGGGGACGCGCGGCTCTCACCAGACGCCGGTCCGACGCCCCCTCCACGCCTCGCAGGCGGGAGCCGAAGGCAGCGCAGACGGCAGGCCGGGCGCAAGACCACCCCTCAGCTTCCGGACCCGGCCACGCGACTCGATGACTCGTCGCTCGACCCCGGCCCCGCGCGCCCCTGCACACCCCCGAGCACCGAATCGGCGAGCGCGCTCACGTCGCCTGAGAGCAAGTCCTGATTGGCTGTGCCCGGCCGCGCCCCGCCCCCTTCCCGAAAGGTTTCAGAGGACGCCTTCCGTTGTCGTGGCGTCGGCGCTCCCCCCAGCTCCTGTCCCCGCCCCGAAACGTTCTCCTCCTCGGGCCACACGTACAAGACCGCTGGGAAACGCCAGTCGTCTCATGGGGTAGTGGTTTTGGCCTTGCACCCAAGGTGGAATATCTTACGCCTTCCATTCCTGCCTTCCATTCCTCGGTCATTTCCTGGGCCTTGACCAAACAACACTGTCATGTGGCCTGTCTACCCCAGTGCCGGCTACTGAATTAAGCCTCGCCCCTCCAGGACCGTGCCTGCTAGAAGGCTCTGACGGAGTGTTGACGATGACCAAGGCAAGGCCGATGCCGGCTGATCATTTAAGGAGTTCAGCCTGGGCCTCCCTGCAGGGGCCCCCAGCCAGTCCTGGCCCGGGGACATCGGAGCAGAACGTGGTGGCAGCGGCAGAAAAAGTGGCGGGAAAGGGCTGACACAGCTCCTGATAAAGACTTTAATATTAGATTTCAAACTCCTGAGTCACCATTGACAAGAAACTTGGAACGAGTTGGTGGTGCAAAATATTAAAACATTTTTTACAACCATTAGATAATTTACCACAGGTGAAACTATTTAAACAGTGTAACAACTCATTGATGAGTTCTTGCCATAAAGTGAATTTCAAATCCAACCAAACTTTTACATTTGATGTATTTCAATTAATAATGAAGCTCTAATTTGCAGAATAACTCACGAACTGTTAGTTCCCCTGCAGCTAGCTTGGAGCCACTAAAGGGTCACATCAGCCACACAAGGACAGACATTAATGGGTTTTGTGCAAGGAAGTGCCATCAGATTTGTAAATATATCACTTTGGAGAACGGATTGGGTGGGAGTCAAGAATGGTGGCAGTGAAAAAAAAGTCTCTGGAGGGATACCTAAAAAAGTGGTACGGCTGATTGCATCTGTGGGGGCTGGGAGGTGACAGATTTTTCACTAAATACCTATTTATAATACCTTTTGTATTTTGTAGTATATACACATATTCTGTATTAAAGAGAACAAGATGAAATTAATTGTAAAAAAAAATGGTGGCAGTGAAACTCAATTGAAGTGGATGGATGTGAGATTTAGTTTGAAAGTAGAATTGAAGAAACTTAAAATTATAGATTAGGTATTAGGGGATGACAGAGAAAAGGAAGGAAGCAAGGATGACTTCCAGGTATCTGGCGAGAGTAATTGGGTGATTGGTGCTATTTACAAAGATGAGAAAAGCTGGGGGGGTGACCAGGGTTGGGGAGTGAAGAGTAAAGTTTTAAAATGGGCTATCTGAGATGCCTATGAGATAGCCACACGGAAGCTGTTAAACAGGCAGTATGGTATATGAATCTGGACAGAGTCACCAGACTATAGATAGTGTATTAGTTTCTTATTGCTGCTGTAACAAATTACCTCAAACTTAATGGCGTAAAACAGCATAAATGTATTATCTTACAGTTCTGGAGGTTAGGAGTCTGAAATGGGTTTCACAGGGCCAAAATCAAAGTAGGTGTGTAGGTATCATCACAAGAAAAAAAATATGTAACTGTGTGGTAATGGATGTTAACTGCACTTACTGTGGTGATCATTTCACTATATATATATATCTCAAATCATTATGTTGTACACCTGAATCTAATATAATGTTATATGTCAAATATATCTCAATTTGAAAAGATATCAGTAGGTCTCCCTTCCTTAGCCTGCAAGGGAGAATTGGTTTCCTTACCTTTTCCAGCTTCTTCTGGAGGCTGCCCACATTCCTTGGCTGTGGCCTCTCTGACCGCTGCTTCCCTTGTCATATCTCCTTCTCTGACATCCTGCCTCCCTCTTTCACTTAAAAAGACCCTTATGATTACACTGGGTCCACTCAGTCTAGGATAATCTTCTCATCTCAAAATCCTTAATTTAATCACATTCGCAAAGCCCCTTTTGCTATGTAAGGAAACATATTCACAAGTTCTGGAGATTAGGACATGGATATCTCTGGGGAGCTATTATTTTGCCTACCACAAACGGTATTGAAAGTCCCGGGAGATGTTCAAGATGGGCATATTCCTTTTCAAGTTACATGCCATACCACCAAATATCCAGAATAAAACATTAATTTTTTTCTCTTGAAAGTTATGAAAAATTAATTTCAAAAACAGTGTTAGGGGCTGGCCCGATGGCATAGCGGTTAAGTGCACGCACTCCGCTTCAGCGACCCGGGGTTCACAGGTTTAAATCCCGGGTGCGCACTGATGCACCACTTGTCAAGCCATGCTGTGGCGGCGTCCCATATCAAGTAGAAGATGGACACAGATGTTAGCTCAGGGCCGATCTTCCTCAGCAAAAAGAGGAGGATTGGCATCGGATGTTAGCTCAGGGCTAATGTTCCTCACGCACACACAAAAAAAACAGTGTTAATGCTCAGTTTCTTATCTGGGTGCTTATTACATTGATGTACTTAGTTTGTAAAACTTCGAATTGTACACTTAAGATATGTGCACTATTTTGTATGTGTAAGTACAACATGTTTTTAAAATACCTAATGCTTAACATTATAGCTAGGAAAAAATGTAACTAGAAATATTAATACTTTAAATAATAGGTAATACCATTTTGAGAATCTGTGCACTTATGAAGCCACTTGTAAATTCTGTGTGTGTTTGACCAATATTGAGAATTTTATATTTCCACACATAGTCTAGTAGTTCTGTGTTCACAGAATCACTTAACCTTAAATGAAATACCTTCTTTTTAGAATTTTCCCCCATGTTCTCTTGAGATGAAGGTACAGCAAGAAGCCGTGGGAGGCATTTTCTCTTGGCTTTTGGGGATCACTCTTCTATGGGTAAATAATATTACATTTCTGGATCTCTGTTACTTTGCTATTTAACAATGTGAATTAACACATCAAAAATCTTCCCAAGTCATTAAGTTTTGTCTGTTTGATTTGGTTTCCTTTGGCTTTAATCTGAGGGCTCTACAAACTGCACAAAGTACTTACGCCTTTGTAGTATAATGAATCAGATTTTCCTATAGATTACTCCATAAGCAGAATTATAACTTCAAGCATTCAGGGCATAATTAGACTATCAAAGAATTCTAGACCTTAAAAGATCACCTAATCCAGGCTTCTCATCAGAGAAGGAGTCCTCTCTACAGCATCCCTGACAGATGTTCATCTGGCCACTTTGGGGACATTCTAATGGGGACTTGTCTTGCTCTTCTCTTTGGTGATTTAATTATAAAATACTCTGTATCTCTATAAGTTCTACCCACGTGTTAGTACCTTACTATTCTAAACGCTATTTGTATTCACTCAGTATTCCTAACAACCTTAAGATGTAGATTCTATCACTCTCATTTTATAGATAAGGAGACTGAAGCACAGAAGGGAAATTGCCTAAGGTTACACACCTGTTTAGCAGAAGAGCCCAGCCCTTGATCTCACATGCTTAGTCACTACCCTGCATTGCCTCTTTAAGCTAAACAGAGCCATTAGGCATTGTGATAGAAACCTATCTTCAGGTTGATCTTGATCATTGATTTTTGGGTAAGTTGTTCCACTAGTTAAGAATTCACATAATTCCTCTGTTATCCAGGCCACATCTCACTGAATTGCTCACATAAATGTCTTAAGAAATTTTTAAATATTATCTTCTTTAAAATCACGATACACAATGTCTATGACAATCTCCTGATGTACTAGTTTTTTGTTGCGTGTGTGTGTGTGTGTGTGTGTGTGTGTGTGTGTGTGTGTGTGAGAGAGGAAGGTCAGCCTTGAGCTAACATCCGACGCCAATCCTCCTCTTTTTGCTGAGGAAGATTGGCCCTGGGCTAACATCCATGCCCAACTTCCTCTACTCTATACAGGATGCCGCCACAGCATGGCTTGACAAGTGGTGCATCGGTGTGCGCCCAGGATCCGAACCTGCAAACCCTCCGGCCGCCAAAGCAGAGCGCACGCACTTAACCTCTACGCCACCGGGCCGGCCCCTATACTAGTTTAATAAAGCCTTCAAGAAAGAAAATGAGATCAGTTTGGCACTTTTTAAAAAAAATTAACTTTTTACTGAAGTATAGCAAAGAAACTTGTACATAATAAGCATGTGTTGAATTCTGAGTTTTCATGAAGTGGGCACACTTGGATAACTACCACTAAGATAAAAAAAGAAAACATTACCAGCATTCATGGGCTGTCTAACCAATGGCTGACTATCCATGACCCATGGAAAGACCTAGCACCAAGGCCATGCTTAGTAATAGACACAACGGTATCAACTAAACATGTTAAACTAGCACTCTGAAGCATTTAGACTGTGGCATATAGACAAGATTGGCAAGCTGGAAGTGAACTGAAAGATGGGGCACATTAAAAACATAGACACAGATATGCTAGGAGAGGTAGAACAGGTGGGCCATAGGGAGAGAATCCTGTCCCTGACTTGCTTTGGATCCGGAACAACTTTCTGACTTCAATCCATAGGTATCTTTAAAATAAATCCTCTTTTTCTTAAGGTGTCCTGTTCCTTGCAATCAGAAGTTACTAACAACAAAACCGTAAACCAGGAAGAATCCCCAACCCCATCATTTCGATTCCCAACTCCAACCAGTTGGCAATGGCTGCCTAGAGAACTGTGTGGAAAATGACTCTGAGGCCAAGTTCAGTGGAAAAGAGTATTGTGGTGTCTGCTGTTTTTTGGGGGAGGTTGGAAGGGAGGCAGGGATGGTGCCATGTACCTCCATTCCTGCCCTTAGCCAATATCATGAAAAAATCAAGAGATGGAAAAAACTGAGCAATTAATCACCATAGTAAGCTGGATATTTCTGTTTAATAAATATTCTTCCCTTAGCTATTCCCCTCACCCCACTCTATAGCTCAGGCACACTTTTAATTGCCAGAGTCTCTTGAGTATATAAAGAGGTAAAGCACCTCTTACAAACCAGATATCACTGCAGAAGCCAGATTGTTTATAGCCGAGCCAAGTTATCGAGGTGCCTCCCCAGAACAGAGAGAACTGCTCCTGTTGCTCTGATGAGGCGACAGTACATAGAGGGGAAAGCAGTTCTCTCCCCCTTAGGAAAAGCATGTAAGGATTAAGTTTACATTGGCAAAAAAAAATTCAGTAACATCCTAAACTGTATGAGTCAACTTTAAGTTTGCAAGAGCATAAGACTGAAAAATATGCTTACAAATGTACTGATTAAGATATCCATAACAAGAAGAGAAGCCTTTTTGAAATTCATGTTTCAGGACCATTTAATCACTATTCATATCTCCAATTACTAATCAGTTTATCATGTCAGCCAATCAGCTTTTTAGAGCACCTGTAAAGGGAAGCCCTCTGTGTGCTAACTTTCCCAGTTATAGAAGAAAAGTACAAATAAATACAATGACTATGTGTTTGTTTTTGTGAAATATTGCCCTTTTTTGGGATTTTTAAATGTATTTTTCTTTATGTGCTATGAAAGTATCATATTTTAAACAAATAAATAATTGTATTTCTTATCTGTCAGCTGGGAAAATGAGGTAGGCCAGAGAGTTCTCAGTCATCCCTGACTAATACGAGTTCAGAAAGTTTAATTGGCACAGCTATTCCAGAAGAACTGGAAAGGTGTTAAAAACTAGTTTGCCTTTAACTTTGACTCTGTTATAAAAAGTTGGATTAACAAAATTATGTTCTAAAATAACTGCTCATTAAAGAGTTATGTGGGGAGTATGTTCTGGATTTTAAAGAATCTGGCCAGGATCAACAGTACCCAATTCCAGCAACAAGCCTTTAGGAAAATTTCATGATTTCTCAACATAGGCTGAGGAACGGCCCACATTTGGTAATCAGCATGCAGCTGAGAATGAAGGGGGTCCCCCATGGACATTCCTTTGGAGTACTGAAGTGGGCTTCTTAGTACCAGTGTGAAGGCCGAAGACACAGCCAAGTACACATAACTGATGTCTGTAAATCCTAAGCATGAACGTAAGGCCTCAACCTCTCCTCATGTTTTTCATGCCCCCACTTTGGAATGAATCTAATTCAACCTTTCGAATCATTTCTGTTTTTCTTCCCTACCCCCCTTTCTGTCCCTAAGTGTGGGCACTCCCTCATGATGACACCTCTGCCCCTGCTCCTCTACATACTTGACCTTTCAGAATTTCATTCACTCCCAAGTCTTCCATTTTGACTTCTGTGTAGATATTCCCTGGATGCGTACTCTAGCCTGATCTTTCTTCCAAATTCTAGGCCCTTATCTTCAATTGCCTGCTAGATATTTCCTCACTTCAAACTCATTGTATAAAATTTAGTTTGGTTTTTTTCCTCTTGACTTCACCACTTCTTTTAATGGTACCAACTTGCCACTTTCATTCAGATTCAAAATCATGGAGTCATATTTTAATCTTCTGTCTCTCTGACTTGCAACATCCAATCTCTCAAATTCTTCAAAATGGTTTTTTTTTTTTTGGCATCTACTCTTCCCCTCCCATTCCTACCATCTACCATCATCACCTTAGTTCAGATCTTCATCCTCTTATTTCCTTAATTCTGAAAATGCCTAGATTTTCATGATTTTCCATATCTAAAATCAAGATTTAATTTATAACCAATGTATACATTTAATGTTGAGGTTGTTTTTATTACAAAAATCTGTTATTTCAATAGTGTTTCAGAATTAAGAAGATATGGCATCTCAGACCAAGATCACTGTGCTTCTGCTTGCTCTTCCCGCCTGCGTCCCCTCTCTCCTCTAGTCTGTCCCGCACACTACTGCCTGATTGATCTCCTGAAAAGACTGCTTTCATTAAGTCATTTCTTTGCTTAAGAAAAACGTCAGTGTCTCTCCATTCCCTGCTAGCTGAAGGGTGCCGAGGGGATCAATTTTGACATTGAAGGTCGGCCACAATCATGCCCTGACCTCTTCCTTACCAACATTACTCCTCTACCCAGGTCCTTCTGCCCTGAATGGATTCTCTGCCTCTGTTTGTGTCATTCCCCACAATGAAGGCTAATCCTCCTGCTACTTACACCACACTCAGGCTCCAAGTCCTACCTCTGCTGTGCAACCTAACCTGAACACCCATCCCAAAATAGTCTCTTCCTCATCTAAATTCCTGTAGCACTTGTCTTAACTACTCATTTCACACTTATTATTAATTACCTGGTATCTTTGAATGCATATATTTATGACTGCAAAGTAATGGGCCCCGTGTTTTATAAGGAACCTGAGAAAATCAGTCACATTAGTCACCTCACTCTGTATGTCCTATTCCTCCCATCACATCATAAAGTCCTTGAAGTCGGCTCTGTTGGGTATACTTGTCTCCCTGATAGTTCCTTGCATTTTAACTTACTTAAGAAATACAGTCTAGGGCAGGCCCCATGGCTTAGTGGTTAAGTGGGCGCGCTCCGCTACTAGCGGCCCGGGTTCAGATCCCGGGCGTGCACCAACGCACCACTTCTCTGGCCATGCTGAGGCTGCGTCCCACATACAGCAACTAGAAGGATGTGCAACTATGACGTACAACTATCTACTGGGGTTTTGGGGGGAAAAAAAAAGGAGGAGGATTGGCAATAGATGTTAGCTCAGAGCCAGTCTTCCTCAGCAAAATAAAAGAGGAGGATTAGCATGGATGTTAGCTCAGGGCTGAACTTCCTCACAAAAAAAAAAAAAAAAAAGAAATACAGTCTAATAAGTATTGAGTCAAGGGTGGGGATCACATCTCTCATCAAAGATTCATTGCCATCCCTCTTCTTTTCTCTATGGCTAGTCCAAGTAACTTGAATCAACTTTTCCCATCTACCCTCCTCCAGCACCCAAGCTTATGACATTAGTAGTACAACACTGTTGCTCAGTCTTTATAGTGAATCAAGTGTGAAAGAGCATGGTGAGTTGAAGAACAAGGAGAAACTTAATGGCGTTATAAGATAGATGTGTGGAGGCAGAAAGTAACTGGAGATGCAACTAAGACATGGGGTAAGGCCAGGTCAGCAAGAGCCTTGCATGATGTTACACTAAGGAGGTCAGACTTTCTCCTCACTAGAATTGGGAGATTTTTTAATCAGGGGAGTGACATGATCAGATTTGCTTAATTGGAATTGTGGACGATTGGGCCGGCCTGGTTGCGCAGTGGTTAAGTTCGCGCGTTCTGCTTCGGTGGCCCAGGGTCTGCCGGCTCAGATCCTGGGCATGGACCTACTCACCGCTCATCAAGCCATGCTGAGGAGGCATCCCACATAGGAGAGCTACAATTCTATAACATGATACACAGCTATGTACTGGGACTTTGGGGAGAAAAAAAGAAAAAGAGGAAGACTGGCACAGATGTTAGCTCAGGGCCAGTCTTCCTCAAGAAAAAAAAAAAGAATTGTGGACGATGGATTGGGAAGAGGAGGAAGGACTAGAAGAAGGGAGATAGTTAGGAATAATATTTCAGGACCTGAATTAAGGTAGTGGTAGTGGAAATTAAGAGCAAGAGGATAGAATCAAAAGAATGTGGATGAGAATGGACAGAACTTGATGGTAGAGATGAAGGAGAAGGGATGATGATGGAAGAGAATGATTGAGGTTTCTACTTCAAACAACTGGGTGGCTGGCAGTGCTGTTATCTGCAACAGAGGAGAAGCAGTCTGGGGATGGGCTGGAGTAGATAAGAAGATAAGGAGCTCTAATTTGGATGTGTTGAATTTGCAGCACCTACAGGACATTTTCATGATATTGAGGATCTGAAGAAAGATATGAGTTGGAGGTACAGATTGGTGAAAGGCATAATTCACCCAAGAACATTTACAACTGTTTGAAATACACTGGCCTCAAGGCACTCAGCTACATTTCTTGTTCTACCTGTTTCACCAGATTTTTTCTAATGCCCTTGACTCCCAAATTGTTATACTTTTACTCTTGGCCAATTCAGAACTCTTTTTATAATGCTTTTCATCTAGCAGTTGTCTAAGTCTCAGACAATTAGACTCAGACATTATTAAATTTAATTTTATAGGGTGTAAAGTTCCGTGGAAACCCAGGGACTTCAGTTTATTGCCCTTCATGTTAAACATTCTCTGGTGCTTTCCTGGCCATGTTCCCTCTTTTCCAACTCACTGTTTCCAATCACTCGTGCACCTAGTCTTCTCTGCCCTCCAGCTTCTCTCTTAACCATTTCTTCACACTTTTGGTCACTGCCTCATTCTTTAACTTTCTTCTTCTCGGGTGCCCATAACACCTCCTGATTTCCCACTACCTCCAACCTCTCTGGCTGCTGTTTTTCCTCAAACCTCTACTTAAAAGTTCATGTTTCGTAGGATGCTGTATTTAGCTTTTCTTGCGTCATTTTAGTAAACAGTGTGATCTCATCCACTTGCATGGCTTAACAAACAACCATTTTAAATTATTTCTAAATCTGAATCGTTAGCCCAGTCTTCTCCATTCAAACCCAACTATCCAACTCCTTTTAGGACATCTTTATTTGGATGTGTTCCACAGGCACTTCAAATCAACTGGCCAAAATGAAGTTTTCTTCTTCCTCAAAACCTGGCCTTTCTCCATTCTAATTCTCAGAGAATGGTATCATCATCCACTCAGTAACCTGGGAGGCATCCTTGACTTCTCCTCTTTTATCTCTCAAATTCAGTCCATCATGAAGTCCTCTCAATTTTACATTTCATTTTCCTAGAAGAGAATATGGTGTGATTGAATGAAGGTAATAAGAAGAGAGTGAGAATAGCATATAGAGGAGACTAGCCTGACAGGAGAAAAGTTTTGTTAAGGACTATCGGAGAATGCGGTTGGGTTATTAAGTGGGAGAATACTTTAGAAGGTAATTTAAAGGCCACAGAGAGTATTCCAGAGTTGATGTGGTCGTAGAACCACATCAGGTAGATGAATGCAGTGGTAATTTCAGAGTGTTAAAAAAATCAGTCACGTGAAAAATAGGTGAAGAGATGAGTCAGAGCAACTATTACCTTTGTAACTAGAGACAACTATTTTTTAGCAGATTCCATTGAAGATATGAGGGGAAAAAACTAAGAAGTTCCAACTAGAACCTCAGAAAGTCTGACCTTAAGTTTAAATATGAGTGCAAGTGCTACTAAAATATAAAAATAATAAATTCTCACTGAAGAAGGCAAATTGAAATTAGGCATTAGTGATATAGCTAGAAGTAGACTATGTTGAAAATAATTGCAAGAATGACATCATTTGATTGAAAAGTTCTTGTAAGCCATTCCTTAACTATAGATGATCTTTAAATTGAATATATATTTTTTAATCACTAAATTGAAATGTGTTGATTTCCTAAAACATCTGGATTTCCATGTGCCTCAATAAAAATTAAAGGTTACATAAACTACATTATAGTATAGCACAGTATATGACATATTTATATATTAATAAACATGGTAGTTTCCATTTTATTTGGCTTAGATACTAATTTACTCAGAGTAAACGCACTCTCGGCCCCAACGTGGTCCGTCAATAGTTATACGGGAGAAAAAGAAGTATAAGCCAGGCAGCTTTATACACCGTTTCAAAAGCAAAGGAAAAAATAAAAATAGTTGCAGTAAACATTGCACCTTTTAGAAATATACTGCATTTATGAAGCAGAAGATTCAAAATGTAAAAGCAAAGCCACTTTATCTGATGAAAGCATCAGGACTCTAAAGGAAAGAGTTCATTTCCAGCTTTCGGTTTAGAAACGCAAAGAGACCATGAGTTTCAAATAGCAACCGCAGAATGACTAACCTGAGCTAGGAGTAAAAAAATGACATCTAAAAAACATGATGGATGTGACAGATTTGTGTGTGTATGTGAGGCAGATCAGCCCTGAGCTAACATCCAATGCCAATCCTCCTCTTTTTAGCTGAGGAAGACTGGCCCTGGGCTAACATCCGTGTCCATCTTCCTCCACTTTATATAGGACACCGCCACAGCATGGCTTGCCAAGCGGTGTGTCGGTCAGCACCCGGCATCCGGGCCTGTGAACCCCGAAGCAGAGCACGCACACTTTAGCCACTGCGCCACCCGGCCGGCCCCTGGATGTGATAGATTTAAAACCAAAGCTTTCGTCTTCCTCCTTGTAATTCCTCCTTTTTGCTGACTGCAATTTTGATGATAAAGCTGTACTGAATTGCTAAGTTACTTACATGAGGTCCTTGAAAGCCCCACTGGCAGTAAGGATGCACATTGATTTCCATCCCGTAGCACAAGCTCTGTACCCCGGTGTTGTTGGAATTAACGAGCAGAGTAGCTGCTTGTTCTCTTGGTTGAGCTGCCACAGAACAGTCATTAAGAGGCCTCTAAATTCCTGACTAAATCTTGAACCCCGCCTCTCTGAAAAGGAAGAAAAAAACGTGGCTCTGAATTCTTCCTGTATTCCAGGACAGTAGCTTGAAAGTAGGAGGATAGTGTCTGAGTGTTAACTCCCTGTTTTCGATATACCATTCTATCTGATAACTTTATTTTCCACTAGAAAAATTATTTTCTTCTGAGTTTCTTGAAGGTAGAAACAAAAATCTACAATCAAAATCTCAAGAGTCTTTTTCACATTGTTTTCACACACAGGTACATTCAAAAGATTTACTGATATACTACTGCTTTGAGCAAAGAAGAAAAATGAAGAGATTAAACTAGAGCACTTAAGATTCCTTAATAGTCACAGACCTCAACATTTTTAGAACCCTTAGTTTCATGAGATTGAAGGAAAAATCAATATTATTACATTTTATCTAAGCTACATTATAATAGAAAACTGTTGCTACATTTTATAAAGGATGTACCTTGCACTTTTGGTGCTCCGGGACCCCCACAGTCAGACTGGTGGCAAGGGATATAGGCTGAGGATCTGCTTATTTTTGTTTCATTAGTATATGCTCATTTGAACACATCATGAGCCTAGGCTGATCTACCACACAACTTTACATTCTTCTTAAGGAAAGCTAAAATAAAAGGTAATCCACTTTGAAGAAGAGATTTCTTTATACTGCTGTTTTAAAAAACGAATTCACTAAAGAAAAACTACCAAAATCCACAGCAAGCATCACACGTGATGGTGAAACAAAAATTTTCTCACGCTATTGCCATCACTAGTCACACTGCACTGAAAGTTCTAACCCATGCAAACAAGACAAGAAAAATATATGAAGCACAGATATTGGAAAGGAAGAATTAAAGCCATTCTTATCTGTAGATTGCTTGGTTGTCTACCTAGGTGTCCCAAGAGAATGGACTAAAATAACTGTTACAATTAATAAGAGTTTACTAAGGTGCCTGGATACAAAATCCCTAGTAATAACTAATAAGAAAATGCAACAGGAAAAAAAATCCCATTCATAAGAACCGTAAAGACAATAGAGTACCTAGGAATTAACCTAATTAAAAAATGTGCAAGCCTTATATGAAGAAAACTCTAAAACTTTATTGGAAGACTTAAGATCTCAATAAATGTATAGACATTCTATGTTCCTAAATGGGAACACTCAATATTGTAAAGATGTTGATTCTTCCCAAGTAATCTATAAAGCCAAGGCAATCCCAATGAAAATTTTCACAAGATTTTTGTTTATTTGTTTGTTTTTGCTGAGGAAGATTAGCCCTGAGCTAACATCTGTGCCAGTCTTCCTTCACTTTTTATGTGGGCTGTCACCTCAGCATGGCTGATGAGCGGTATAGGTCTGTGCCTGGGATCCAAACCCGCAAATCCAGGCCACCAAAGCAGAGCATGCCGAACTTAACCACTAGGCCACAGGGCCAGCCCCTATACATTCTGTTTTTGTATGCATACAAAAAAACTAAGAAGAAAGTGAAAAATAACAGTGGTTGTCTATGGGTGGTAAAATTGCAGGTTATTTTCTTATTTATACTTCTAAATTTCCTATCATTAGCATGTAGTATTTTGATAATAAAATAATAGATATCATCAAAACAATAAGCAAAAGAAAATATCACAATATTAAAAGTGTATGGGGGAGTATGGGAGGGCAGTGCTATAGACTGAATTCCATAAATTCAGGTGATTAGGTTGAGTTACTATCTTCTAGTTAAGGTTGGAATTCTGTCAATTGATCGAAGGAATTTTTTAAACCTTTTTATTTTTTTAACTTGAAGTCTAAGACACATACAAAGGCACAAATCATGAGATGTACAACTCAATGAATTATTTACAAGGTGAACACACTGTATGACCATTGCCCAAGTTAAAAATGTGGACCGTTACCAGCACGCCAGAAGTCCCCTCCCTAGCACTGCTTCTTCCCTCCTCCCCAGAAGCTGCTCACCGTTCTGCAGGACTCTGAGGCTCAGGCTGCCAGGCCAGCTCAGCCAGGCCGAATGGGGAAGCAGGTAGAAACACCTATAGGTGGGGAGGGGGAGAACCTCACTGCCATCCCAGCCTACCTCCCAAACTGGGAGTACCTAGCCAGTGCGAAGGTGGGATACCAAGATTTTCTAAGGGTAGAATGCAACAACACATAAAATAAAAGTTAAAAATACCTCCAGATTCACTTTCTCTTATCTTCTCCCACTGCATCTGCCATTGTGACCCCAGAGAAGGGAAGAGTTCAAACGCCACCACAGCAAGAAGGAGATGAGGCAGGGAAAATTCTTTCAGAGAGAATAAGCCCACTTCTTCCAGCCCCATGGGACAGTGGGAGAAGATGGGAAAGGAAGTGATCAGGTGAGCATGACTTGTATGTCTCCTTTTCCAAGCTGAAATCTGGATTGTGGTTATGGGGTGCTGATAGGTTAAAAGGGATGCCAAAAATAGAGGAGATTTGACCCAACTTGCCACTTGGGACTCGGGATGCTTGTCATAGTCCATTCTGGCTGCTATAAGAAACCACCATAGCACATAGTGGCTTATAAACAACTGACATTTATTTCTCAAGGTTCTGGAGACTGGAAGTCAGAGGTCAGGGTGCCAGCATGGTCAAGTTCTGGTGAAGGCCCTCTTTTGAGTTGCAGACCATCAACTTCTGCATTTCTTGTTGTATCCTCACATGGCGGAGAACAGAGGGAAAGCCAGTGCTCTCCTGACTCTTACAAGGACACTAATCCCATTCACGAGGGCTCCACTCTCATGACCTCATCTAATCCTAATTACCTCCCAAAGGTCCCACCTTCTAATACCATCACATATTGTGGGGGGGTAAGGTTTCAACATATGAATTTGGGGGGGACACAAACACTCAGTTCATAACAATGCCTCACAGGAGGGGCCCCTTTGCCCCTGCCCCATCAACATGGGGTGCCTGCAAGGAGTGAAGTAAATGGTATGACATGGTTAGGCAGAGGGAGGCTTGAGCAGAATTTCTCAGATTCTCCATCTACTCCTGAGTGGTAATCTTTCTCAAGGGAGGCAAATATACTCCAAGGGTGGTATATTTCAAGATGTGTGTGTGTGGCAGGGGTATTCTTGGTCATTACAATGAGGAGCCAGTGCTTTTGGTTTTCACTGGGCAAGAAGAACTTTTTGCAATGCCAAGAATTGTCCTGCACAGCCAAAAATTCTCTTGCCCCAAATGGCAGGACCATGCCCATGAAGAAATTTTACTAAAATTATGGCCACTCTCCTTTCATCATATGTAGAAAGCTTAAGGAATTTGTACTTACATAGAAAATAATGGAATTGTATTCTGCAATTTGGTTGGGAAGTTCAAGGATGTTATGCATCATGGGTCTCCCCCTAGGCACAGAAATTCCTAGCTAATCATTACACATTTACAGATTATGAAGCAAGCCATGGTCTGAACTTAAAGCACTGTTACCCTCAGCTGGGTGGCCAAAGAGTAATTTAGAAATAACTCACATTTTTTCCTCACATTTCTCAAATATGATGAAGGGTATACATAACCCTCATCAACCTTTTTGTTGTTGTTGTTAAATCTCCACTCTTCATTCCCATCCGTTTCCTCACATCCAGTCTGCTGCTTCTCTTCGCTTAACTAAAAACTCTGAAAAAAAGTCCTCTTCTCTCCCTCCCTTTCTATTCTCTATCACTAAAGCTCAACTGTGAAGGCTAAAACCTGAAGAACATTCTCATCACTGGGTTTCAAGCTGGGGCTGGGGGTCAGACGGCCCAGCTGTGAGCGGAGTGCCGGGGCAGCATGCCCATCCAGCATCTGCCCTTCGTCTTGTGTTTGCCAAGCACACGCCAGGCCAGGGACAGCACCTGACTGGTGGAAGAGGAGACATACAACAAGCCACTTGTGGGGCGCCACTCTCCTGGTCCTCGTCCCACACACCAAAAAGGACAGCACAGAAACAAAGGAGCCAGTTGACAGCAACGTGGCTGTGGGACACCCGCTGCTGAGGAGCCCCTTCTAGGCTGCAGCTAAGCAGCCCAGTGTTCCGCAGCTCTGTTTTCAGGGGACTGGGCAGAACACCCCTTCCTTTATCAGAACCTGGAAGGCCACAGAGACCAAGTCATGACATCCTCCCAGGGAAGACAGGGAGGTAAAGGGAGACGGCCTACAAGCCTCCCATCCTCTCATGTGAAGGTGTCTTTAAACAGAAACACACACAATACAAGGTTTTATATTGATCAGCTGACAAAAATGTTGTGACTAGAGACTTGTGGGAACATAACCCTGTATTTGCCTTAGGAGCAACAGTGCAGTATTCACTATTCAGTGCTCACAGCCACTCTACAGAATGTAACGACTGCAGCTAATGAGAGTGGGCTATACTATTAAGAATACAGGAACACGGGTGGGCTTTGCACACAGCCCTGAAGTGTCTCGGGGACTCCTCCTCCCTTCCCAGAAGTCCCTAGACCACACTGTGAGAACCCCCGCTCCAGGACATGCAGTTTGACAGACGAGCGCTTCCAGTAGACCGTGAACTCTGTTAGGGTTGACCACAGCTATATTGTTCATCTTTGTAGTTCCAGAATCTTGCACAGTGTCAGGTATACAGCACACATTCAATAAACTGTGAGTTAAATTAAAATGAGGTGAGATGATTTCCAATATAAATGGAAGGAAGATATTTATGAGGAGGCAAAAGAAACCTGAGACAGACAGATGGTCTGTTTGGTGTTGAAGGCCAGCTCAGTAGCCATCTTCCTGCGTCTATGTCTAGAGAAGATTATTTGACCTATTAAAAGTGATTAAACATGGTTGGGATTATTTAAACTGAGAACAACTATATCAAAGATATCAAAGAGGATTCTTTTTTAAAAGGAAAAGCAGACGGGGAAAGAGAGCATACTCATACTCAACGAGTATGATAAATTGATAAAGAAATACAAATCTATACTGGTTAAACATCTTGATTATTGAAGTGGGTTTTACAGTGTGAACTGTTTTTAAAGATGCAGGATTTGAAATCAGGCCTAACCTCACATTCTTCTAGTGACTGTGTTAACGCTTATATAAATTTTAACTACTGTAGATTAGAAAATATAACATCACTGTTCCTTATACAAACCCGACTCAGCATTAGGTCTACGGCTTTAATGAAATAACGATTTGTAACGCACGTGTCGGGATCAGCCCATGCTTACTGTCATCGGGCCTCTGGCTCTTCCACAGCTAAGACCAGCAAATGAAACATGCACATTTGGAAGAGGCGCCACAGTTAGAGTCCCATTCTAGCATCCTACATAGCCGCATCCTTGCGCCCGGCAAGACAGAGGAGGAGCAGGTGCTAAGCAGATTGCTGGAAATCACTGGTCACAGGCCGTGTGTTCAGAGAGGTGAGCGGATGGGAAATTACTGAGCGGAGGGTGAAGTCCACCCCGGCCTGAAAGAGAATCGGGACTGCAGCCCTGGAGACAGGCAGTCCTGAGGAACGAGGCCCACAGGATTGGGGTGCTAAGCAGGCAGGCGATGCTGGTTGGCAGTGGGGAAGTGCGACTGGGCTGCCTGGCCGACTGGGACCCGGGCAGGAGTTTTGAGGAGACTAGAGGTTAAAGGTTCTGATGGAGGACCTGGGGGTCTGGAGTCAGGGCACTGGAAGAGCAGAAGTGGGGAGTAGGAGGGAGGACTTGTTCTCGCCTTCCCTGTTGCGTGTGTACCAGCGCACGGGTGATGAACCACAGCAGAGAAGGAGCGGGCAGGTACCTTTCACCATCTCCCAGTTGTAGTGGTTTCCTGTGGTGGCCGTAACAAATTACCACACACCGGGCGGCTTAAAACAATAAAAATGTATTCCCTCACAGTTCTGGAGACCAGATGTCCAAAATCCAGGTGTCGGCAGGGCCACCCTCTGTCTGGAGGCTCTAGGGAAGATCCTTCTTTGCCTCTTCCAGCTTCTGGTGGCTTATTTGGCTGTGACCACATCACTCCCATCTCTGACCATCTTCACGTGGCCTTCTCTTCTGTGCATCCCTCCTCTGTGTGTCTCTTCCAAGCACCCTGTCACTGGACTAAAGGCTTACCTGGATGATCCAGGATGATCTCATCTCCTGGATGAGTATCATCAAGATACTTAATTACATTGGCAAAGACTCTTTTTCCAGATAAGGTAACACTCACGGGTTCCAGGGATTTGACATGGACATATCTTTTGGGGGGATGTGATGGTTAATTTTATGTGTCAACTTGGCTGGGCCACAGTGCCCAGATATGTGCTCAAACATTATTCTGGATGTTTCTGTGAGGGTGTTTTTGGATGGATTTACATTTAAATCGGTGGATTTCGAGTAAAGCAGATTGTCCTCCCTGGTATGGGTGGGCCTTGTCCAATCAGTTGAAGGCCTGAATGGAACAAACAGCTCACCTCCACCCAGCAAGAGGGAATTCTGCTAGCAGACAGCCTTTGGACTTCATCTACAATACTGATTCTTCCTGGGTCTCCAGCCTAACTGCCTTTGGACTCAAGCTACAACTCCTTCATGAGTCTCCAGCCTGCCAGCCTCCCCCATCAGATTTTGGACTTGCCAAGCCTCCATAATCATGTGATCCAATTTCTTAAAATATACTTCTTTCTATGTATATGTATATGGGTTCTGTTTTTCTGGAAAACACTGACTAATACAGGAGGCCACCACTCAACCCACTACACAAGTATCTCGTCTATAGCACTGCTTCTCAGATCTGAATGGGCACATGATCTTGTTCAAGTACAGATTCTGATTTAGTAGATCTGGGATGAGGCCCAGGATTCCCCGTTTCTAACAAGCTCCTGGTGCTACTGGTAGGGTGACCAACTCACCCCAGGACTATTCTAGTTTTAACACTGAAAGTCCCTTGCCCTGGGGAAACCCTGAGCCCCAGGCAAACCAAGATGGTTGGTCACCCTACTGCTGGTCCACGGACCATACTTTGAGTAACAAGAGGCTAGAGGTCCCTGTGGGAGGGGGGAATTGTGAAAACTTGAAACTTCCCTCAAATATGGGGATAAGTGTAAAAGTATCTTGCAGTGGATAAATCCACAAGTATTGGTCCCCAGCATGAGGTCCCATGGGTGGTTGCACACTGACTCTCTGAGGGTCTTCCTTTTCCAGTGCTTTTGTTTCTTTTAATTTTCTATCAGATCAGGATGAAAGAGGCTAGAGGTGTGATGACTACCCTATCTGCTTGGAATGTTATTTCAGTTATAATTTTCCAGAAATCAGCTTTAAATCAATTCTTTTTTTTTCTTTACTTCACCTTGTCCTAACTAATAATATTTGTGAAACCATGGGTTTAACTTGCTAATTATATATTTTTTCCAATGCACAGTAAGACATTTAGTCACCCATTCAAGACATATGTAGAGTACCTTTTATGCTCTCGATAGGATTAACATGCCAGGTACAGATCTTTTTCCTAATATACATTATAATGAATACATTCAGGTAGGCATTCATTCAGCAGATATGAGAGTGTGTTTTTACATCAGGACAGCCTGGCGTGGTTCTAGGCCCCTGAGAACTCACGCCGAGGCAGGGGACCCCAAACCCCACTCACTCCTAGGACTGAGAAGATCGATGGCTTGCCACACTGGTTAGGACGCTCTGGTCTGTGTTTACCCAGAAGCCCAGTCCGGATGCACGAAATCCTGGCCTCCGGCTGGAGGCTTTCTTCTGCTCTTCATTTGCCTCCACGCTATGGGAGGGAGGTGAGAAGGGTTGGGGCATCTATTTTAGGGCCTGACATCTTGTTCTTGCTTTCTATCTAATGCTTCCTTATAGGTGACTGAAAGAAAAAGTGACTCAAACTTGCTCTGTAGGTTTGGCCATCCGGAGTGCGTGTGGGTGTGTGTGTGTTTTCTCTCCCTATGTTTCCTGTTTGCAGGCAGCTGCATGAGTAAATTGGCTTAGGGCCTACAGAGACTGGGCACGCCAGCCACACTCACCCTCTTTCCTTTTCCTTAGGGGCCTACATCCTTCTCACAATGTTGCTCTGGGCTCCAGGTCCATGCACTGATAAGATGGGAAGATTCCAATTTGGGATAGTTTAGGAGATGCCACCTTTAGGCTAAGGCATAATGGCTCCCACCTTTAGTATGACTTTCCAAGGCTCCTCCTTCACTGGAACTTGCCTTTGTCAATTATCTCCTTTGTCTTTTTGGTCCTCTTTTCTCTAAGGGCCTTCCTCTCCGTATACCAACATGTTCCTTTATGGCAAAACAAACACGACCAGGTGTATATACGTATATCTTTATACATATATATACATATATATGTACATACTTATATACACAATGGAATATTATTCAGCCATAAGAAAGAAGGAAATCCTGCCATTTGTGACAACATAGACGGACCCTGAGAGCATTATGCTAAGTGAAATAAGTCAGACAGAGAAAGACAAATACGGGAGGATCTCACATGTAGAATCTAAAAATAACTGAACTCATAGATACAGAGAACAGATTGGTGGTTGCCTGAGGCAGGGGGTGGGGGGGTAGGTAAAATGGGTGAAGGGAGTCAAAAGGTACAAACTTCCGGTTATAAAATAAAATAAATAAGTTACGAGGATGTCATGTACAGAAAAGGAAAAAAAAACCAAAACCAACCCAAACCAGTTCTCTGCGGTACACGCCCTGTGCCTGTCAGCGCCATCTCTTTCCTTCCTTTCACGCCGCAGCATCGGGAGAACGGGTTGCACTTAGGCTTTTCACTTCAGCCACCTACTCGTTCCTCACTCTTCCCGGTCCGTCCCTAGGCCCCGCCGCCCGCCCGCCAGTCAGCAGCGCCCGCCCTCCCGACTCTTCCCCGCCCCCGCAGGACGCCGGCATCGGCGGGAGCCTCCCTCGCGGCAGCCCCTCCGCGCCCCTCCCCCCGCACGCGGCCGCCGCCCCTCCGCCCCCCGCCCCCCGCACGCGGCCGCCGCCCCTCCGCCCCCGCCCCCGCACGCGGCCGCCGCCCCTCCGCGCCCCGCCCCCGCACGCGGCCGCCGCCCCTCCGCGCCCCTCCCCGCACGCGGCCGCCGCCCCTCCGCCCCTCCCCGCACGCGGCCGCCGCCCCTCCGCCCCTGCCCCCGCCCGCGGCCGCCGCCCCTCCGCCCCTGCCCCCGCACGCGGCCGCCGCCCCTCCGCGCCCTCCCCCGCACGCGGCCGCCGCCCCTCCGCGCCCCGCCCCCGCACGCGGCCGCCGCCCCTCCGCGCCCCTCCCCGCACGCGGCCGCCGCCCCTCCGCCCCTCCCCCCCGCACGCGGCCGCCGCCCCTCCGCCCCTGCCCCCGCCCGCGGCCGCCGCCCTCCGCCCCTGCCCCCGCACGCGGCCGCCGCCCCTCCGCCCCTCCCCGCACGCGGCCGCCGCCCTCCGCGCCCCGCCCCCCGCACGCGGCCGCCGCCCCTCCGCCCCTCCCCCCCGCACGCGGCCGCCGCCCCTCCGCCCCCCGCCCCCCGCACGCGGCCGCAGCTGTGGCGCGCGAGGGGCCGCCGCGCGTGGTTCCACTCTCGTTCCCCTCAGAGCCCGGAGCTCAGCATAGAAACCTTGTCATGGCAAACCTCATGACAGGGCCTCTGGGAAGGGCAGTGGGAACGACTCGGGGTTTCAGAAAGAAAGTGTGATCCGGGGGCCAGCTGTTCAGAAGAACAAGGAGGTCCATCCAGAACGAGACACGCGGGAGCGGCGCCTGGCTGTCCGCTGACAGGAAGCACACGAGTGGCGCTCAGGGGCAAACACGCAGGCCGCCGCTTCAGAGAGGCGTCAGTCCGAGCTTGTCGGACTGAAGGACAAGAGGGAGCCCTGGGGCCAGGTGGGAGGGCAGACCCGTCCCCCTAAAGACTCGTGGATGGAACTGAGGAGAAGGAAGGGCTCCTGAGGCACCAGGACTGTGACAGAGAGACCGAGGCTCCTCAGCAATGTGCAGAGGAAAACAGAGGCCTGAGACGTGCTCCGGGCACAGTCCGTGGGCAGACAGTGGTCCCTGCTGCTACCTCAGGCTCCCTCGACCACCCAGCTGATGGCTAGTGCCCTCGGTGGAGACTGGAGGCCCTTACGGATGCTCCTCCTCATCAGGGAGCGGCAGACCCCGCCGTAAACCTCAGTCGGTTCTGACCGCAGCCGCAGAGGGCTCTCTGCCCTTCGGGACACAGGCGCCGGGCGGGAGGGAACAGAGCCTCCCTGGAGCCGTGCCCAAGAGCTGCGGGAAGGGGCAGCCCAGACCCCCTCAGACCCCTCGGGCAGGCAGGCCTGCCGCACGTGATGAGGGCGCAGGGACAGTTGCGCTACCCCGTCTGCCGAGTGCAGCGCGGCCTGCAGAGGCAGAGGGGCCGTGTCAGCAGCAGCCAGAACTAGGCAGGGCCTGCTTTATTACCAAGGGATATTTGTGAATAAGTTGCAGAACCCGTAGCACACTGGTCTGGGCAGTGTGGGTGTGTGTTCGATGACGGATACGTTTAAGAGAATGTAAAACAGCACGCAAACGCAGAGAGGAGGAGTGGAAGGTAGGGTGGTAGGGCAGAGGGAGAACTGCAGTCAGGCCCCGGGCCCGGGGAGGAAATGAGGCCTGAAGAGCCTTTTGTGGTCTAAGCCAGCACATCTTCTACGTGTAGGATCTCCACGATCTGTCCTGCATTTCCAAGAGATGGTGTCCAAGAGCAGGAGGCATCCATCACGCAGAGGACAAAAGGGCTGTTGACCAGGAGGCCACACACTGAGGAGAGGAGCCCACGGTCTGGGGCTGCAGGGCAGCACCCGATCCCTAGGGGCGTTAGGAACCCCTGGCGCCGGCCCAGCCTTCCCTTCGCCTCTGTCTGCTGCTAGAGAGGAGGTCCAAGTCAAAACAAACAATGCAAACCTTCTTCCCTCTAGACTTTCCTTAACAATAAACTTATTTTGCATAAAATATAATAATCCAGCTTTTAAATTTTAGCATTATGCCATTTTGCCTCAGATCTTGGGGTTGAGCAAGTAAATGCCACAGATACAGTGGAGAGATTGACTCTGTTTCTAAAAGGAAACTTCATTTGCATCAGCTTCTGCTCTGCGGTGCTGCCCTGCGCATGGAGTACACGTCCCTGTGCCTCCCATCCTTAGGTCTTGATGTAGGAAGGCAGGCGCTGAAGTATGTGGACCCTAAATTCCCTCCCTCTTGCCCAGGAAGGCAGGCAGACACAGAGGGTGGGTGTGTGGGCAGCTCTGTTGTTAAGTGAAGCCTCCAGAAACAGGATACCTACAGAAGCCTTCAAGCTGTACCTGCATAATGAGGGCACCTGCCTGTGTACTGGCACCGGTCTGTCTTGTTTATGACTTTAATCTGGCTGGTTGACCGTTCACTCACATCTTTATTGAATTTTACACCTTTATTTGCAGTGTGTCCTTTTAACCACTGTGGTTCATGAAACATTACTGTAATTTTCCACTTATATGCCTTGATCTGGGTGTTACCACACTTAGATACTTCCTGCTTATTCACCTGAAAAATTAGGACAATAATACCTATTTCAAAGATTTCTTGAGGACTCAGTGAGATAATATGTGTAAATCACTAGCACGGTAGTTGGCAATATACATAGTAAATGTTTTTTTCCTTTCTTTTCTAATTTCTCATAAAGCATCTGTCTAAAACTCCATTTAGAATTCTTCAAATATTGCCAAGAAGCCCCACTATTAGAATTTCTGGAAACTATCTTTGGTCCACTAATGGAAATTGTGGCATTTCCTTTCTTGTGATTAACCTAGATCCTGGAAAACCTGCAGGAATTAACAGTGTTAAAGTATGATTTTTCAAAAATGTAGAAATATGACTTTTAGGCAAATATAAAATGAACACAGGTCAAAGATTTTATTCAACTCATTAGTTAATCAGGGTACCAGTAAGACGCTAGGATTGTTTCAAAGGAGAATGGAAGGAACAGAGAGGGAATGAAGAAAGATAAAATGGTTTTGCTAATACATGCAAAACTGGTTAATATCCTAGTGCAATAAAATATAATGTGCAGGATTATCTTTTCTGCAAAGGAGAAATCAAATTCCTTTGCGTTGCTAAGGACAGGAACCATTTGCATTACTATCAATTTTTTATACGTTTACTTTAACTCCCACAGAGATGAAAAATAGCATAGTCAATAAGAAATCAGTCAAACTGCACAACATATGAGTCAGAAAATCACGGAGATTCCAGGAGGCAATGATAAGCATTCCACTGAAAAGAAACCTGGCAATCTCCTTTGTCCATTTCCATTTCTTGGACCATTTTTCCTGACAGTGCCTCTACCTTTAGAATGTGGTCTAGGAGAGAGGCCTTGGAATTTCCTCACTCGGGATTGTGGGGCCACAAAGTCAGCCTGGGACAGCCTAGATCTAGACACCCAGCCCCCACCAGAGCCAGGTCCTCACTCCCAGGCTCTCATTACAGGAATTCTCCTTTCCCTCGTCCATGATGGGGATTCAGGAGAGGGTGCCGGGGCAGCAGTTCCAGTATTAACCATTTTGTTCTTGTATTTGGTAGCCATGAGCTAACTGTATGTGTAGCACCATTATTGAAGGCTCCTTCCACAAACCGTCCCAATAGGCTTCCCAGACTACTCTCCTACTCTGCCCCTGTAAACCCTCAACCCAAGCCAAAGAGATAATTAATATATCCTGAAATTTGCAAAATTCCATAAGATGGTTTGTTAAAGAATTCATCACGTACTACCTTGGAACACCTCTTGTTTAATATTTTTTAACTTGTCTACAATTTTAAAGTGTTATTTCTTATGTCTTCAATTAAGTTGTACTTCTTTGACAGCAGACACTATTCCCCTCTACCACCACCCAATATCAGGTGTTACTTAAATATTTAACAGGTGTTAAATTAGGTGTTTAAACAGGTGTTTAAATATTGATTAAAAGGATAGATAGAACCTGTCAGAATAGAGTCCTTTCCTCCTCAGAAAAAATCTCTCTTTTTTTGTTTTTTGCTGAGGAAGATTAGCCCTGAGCTAACATCTGTTAGCCAATCTTCCTCTTCTTTATATGTGGGTCACTGCCACAGCATGGCTGACGAGTGGTGTAGGTCCACACCTGGGATCCAAACCCTCGAACCCGGGCCACCAAAGTGGAACACACGGAACTTAACCACTACGCCATGGTGCCAGCTCCCCCAAAATTCTCCAACGTCCCAATACCTCCGGAATAATGTGCAAACGACTCATCAGAGAGCTCACCTTCCCCACGTCGTCCACCTCTATTCGTGCTATGCCAGATGCTTATCCCACAATCCATTTTATTTTTGCATCTCTATCTACTCTCCCAACCTGAAATGCTCTTTTCCTTTACCTTCAGGGCTTAACTCAAATGCCATCTCTTCCAGGAAGCCTTCCTTGATCCCCTGGTTAGAAGTCATCTCGTCACCTGCCGTCTCCTCTCAACAGTGAGGTGAGATGATGACAGATGCAGGCTGTGCAGCCAGACTGCCAGAACCCCCTTATTAGTGTTGTGACCTTTGGCAAACCATTCTGTGCCTGAGTGTTCTAATCAAAATTTGGGGAGAATACGACTGCTTACCTCATAGGGTTTTCGTGAAGATTAAATAAATTAATACAGGTAAAGCACTTAGAAGATGCCTGGAACATAGTGAGGGCCCCAGGAGAGTTTGTGATTCTTTCTCCTTTCAGAGGCCCTCCTAATTCTTTCCTGGTGCCTCTTTCAGTTAGTTCATTCTGTCTTACACGGATTTTATTTACCTTTTACATTTCTGTCTCCATCATTGAAGTGAGCTCCTTAAGGCATGTTTAGGGAACATTTGCTGAATGGATGAACAAATTAAAGAATAAATAATTGAGTAATTGCTGCTCTGGCTCTCGGTAAACAAATCAAAAATCAGACTTTTTGCTCATGGTATGTGGGACATTTTTTTAAAACCGCCAAAACTTTTGAGCTTCTATTTTGCAATTTCAGGCATCTGCGTGACCGAGTGTCCCAGTCAGGTAGCCCTGACACCTGCTACAGCACCGGGATCTTTACTACATAAACCATCTGGGCATATTTGTTTTCTGGGGTAAGTCAGAGTAGTAACTTGATAGTCAATTTGTCTTGCCTTCTAAAATACACACATATAGTTAATTTTTTCCCAATGAAGGCCCTAGGTTGGAAGGAAGGAACGTTACGGCTGGCAAGTTATGTGACCTTGAGCAATTCACTTCCGCAACCTGGTTTTCTATTCCTCATTTTTAAAAGGGGGTGATTTCACTAACTGTGAGGAGCGAAGGGTTTGGACCACACATCTAGCACCCCAACTTTTAAGACTCCCACCTGAGGGATGGGCCCCAAAACACCCAGCTCTGGAAACCAATGGGGCTTTTGTCCACAAGACCCACAGAACCACAGCAAACAAAAAATGGTTCTTAATCACCGCGCTAGCCCACCAGGGTTCAGCACAGAGGGAGGGGCAAAAACGCCCATCTCCGCCTTTCTTTGAAAGAGGTTTGACTGCATACTTTACCAGCTGCTGCCAGAGGGTCTGGCTTCTAATTTACATGCATGTACGGGCTGGCTGCAATCCTTCCCAGAGTCTGGAGAAGCCAGTGGGCACTTTTCCTGCCTTCTCCCTCCAACTTGCTCCAACAATAAAATCAAGTCACCGGTATCTCCCTAGAAGGAACTTGTCTGCACATCCAGCACCCCAATTTTTATGGCTGCCACCGAAGGACAGACCCCTAAATCACCTAGCTCTGATAGCCAAGGAGGCTTGCATCCACGAGTCCCACAGGACCACAGCAAAAAAAAAGTAGTTTTTAAATGGGCTACCCAAAGCCATCTATAGATTCAATGCAATCCCTATCAAAATTCCAATGGCATTTTTCACAGAAAAAAAAAAATCCTAAAATTTGTATGGAACAACAGAAGACCCCCAAATAGCCAAAGCAATCTTGAGGAAGAAGAACAAAGCTGGAGGCATCACACTCCCCGATTTCAAACTATATTACAAAGGGATAATAATCAAAATAGTATAGTATTGACATAAAAACAGACAGAACTACGGAACAGAATTGTGTGTGTGTGTGTGTGTGTGTGTGTGTGAGGAAGATCGGCCCTGAGCTAACATCTGCGCCAATCCTCCTCTTTTTGCTGAGGAAGACTGGCCCTGCGCTAACATCTGTGCCCATCTCTCTCCACTTTATGTGGGACGCCGCCACAACATGGCCTGACAAGCCATGCATCAGTTTGCGCCCAGGATCCAAACCCAGGCTGCCAGCAGCAGAGTGCATGCACTTAACCACTATGCCACAGGGCCGGCCCCCAAGGGAACAGAATTGAGAGCCCAGAAATAAATCCACGCATATATGGTCAATTAATTTTTGACCAAGGAGCCAAGAATATACAATGGAGAAAGGATAGTCTCTTCAATAAATGGTGCTGGAAAAACTGGACAGGCACATGCAAAAGAATGAAATTGGACCACTATTTTACACCATACTCAAAAATCAACTCAAAATAGATTAAAGACTTGACCTGAAACTGTAAAACTCCTAGAAGAAAACATAGGGGGTAAGCTCCTTGACATGGATCTTGGCGATGATTTTTTGGATTGGACATCAAAAGCAAAGGCAACAAAAGCAAAAATAAAAGCGGGACTACATCAAGCTAAAACATTTCTGCAGAGGAAAGGAAACCATCAACAAAATGAAAAGGCAACTTATGGAATGGGAGAAAATATTTGCAATCCACATATCTGATAAGGGGTTAATACCCAAAATATACAAGGAAGTCATACAACTCAATAGCAAAAAAACAAATAATCCAATTAAAAAATGGGCAAAGGACCTGAATAGACATTTTTCCAAAGAAGATATACAAATGGCCAACAAGATGGAAAACGTGCTCAACATCACTAATCATCAACAAAATGCAAATCAAAACCACAATGAGGTATCATCTCATACCTATTAGGATAGCTATTATCAAAAAGACATAACAAATGCTGGCCAGGATATGGAGAAAAGGGAATGCTTACACCCTTAGTGAGAATGTAAACTGGTACATCCACTACAGAAAAGAGTATGGAGGTTCCTCAAGAAATTAAAAATAGAACTATCATATGATCCAAAGGGTATATATCCAAAGGAAATGAAGTCACTATCTCAAAAAGATTTCTGTACTCCCATGTTCATTGCAGCATTGTTCACAATTCCCAAAGTATCAGAGCGACCTAAGTGTCTGTCAATGGATGAATGGATAAAGAAAATGGTATATATACACACACACACAATGGAATATTATTCAGCCATAAAAGAAAAGAAAATCTTGCCATTTGTGACATCATGGATGAACCTGGAGGGCATTATGCTAAGTGAAATAAGCCAGGCAGAGAAAGACAAATACTGCATGGTGTCACTCACATATGGAATTTAAAAAAAAAAAGTCAAACTCATAGTAACAGAGAGTGGAATGGGGGTTGCCAGGGGCTGAGGGGTGGGAGAAATGGGGAGAGGCTGGTCAAAGGGTGCAAACTTTCAGTGATAAGATGAATAAGTTCTGAGGGTCTAATGTATAACATGGTGACTATAGTTGATAACACTGTATTGTACAATTGAAATTTGCCAAGAGTAGAACTTAAGTGTTCTTACCACAAAAAAAAAAGAAGGTAAATATGTGAGGTGATGGGTAAGTTAATTAACTCAATGGTAGGAGTCCTTTCACAATGTATACATATATCAAATCATCATGTCGTACACTTTAAATATCTTACAATTTTAGTTATCAATTATATTTCAATAAAGCTGAGAAAAAGAACAAGGCTTGGCATCAAGTAGGCTCTTGATTATATTCAGGGATGAAGTGACAAGGACTTGAGCTAACTAAAAATAAGTTTCAGATGTTAGAAATATTATGAATTAGCGCCTTCAGATCTTGGAGAGAAGACCTTGGCATAGCTGAGTCACAAATGACATAGCAAATTAAATGCACACAAGAATGCAAGAGCTGTCATAAAACTCACATGACCATCATCAGATAAAAGAATAGACAACAGTAGGTCCATACAGAGGAGAGAGCATTCACCTCACTGTGGGCAGGAAACGCGCCCACTGGGCTGCAAAGGATGGCGAAGATTCTCAAGGCTGAAGCAGGGACATGCTTCCTGTTGAGGAGGTGGTATAAGACTAAGCCAGACCAGAACTCCTGGAGCCAAGTGTTTACATAAGATGGTACTGAGAAAAGAGATGGGGACTCTCCCTGTGCCCATCCAGAGGGCCCTGGCTACCAGGGGAGGGAGGACAGACTTCCATCCTTTAGTCCTTCAGATGAGAACTAAAGATCTGTTTTGTGTTTATAACCACCAACCATAATCCATGGGCTTATGTATAAATTGCTTTCTGACGCAAGCTACCTTCTTTTTGAAGTGTTTCTAGAAAAAATAAAAAGCATCACAAGAACATGGCTTTAATACCATTTTAAAGGAGAATTTAATCCAATGAGTGTGAGCTGAGCTTGTTTCATCCACATAGTTCCAGGTCACACACATACCTATATAGTCAACAAGCATTTGGTGAATGGGTGAATACATGAATGAATGAAATACCCGAGGCCATCTTGATCTCTCAATGGACTGGAGCAGGGTGACCAGTGTGTGTGGGGGGACCAGAGGAGCCACCCAGAAAGAGGTCTGTCTGATGGACAGGTTTTAAGAAAGAAAGCAGAAGCAGACATCTACCTTTTGTGGGTAAGCCTTTGTTCAGCCTCAGAGCTCCGTGTGCAGAAGATGGTGTGACCCTTCTTTCTCCTATGTCTGCTCAAAGAGGCTTTCTGACGAATGTTCACAGGCCACAGAGACAGTAAACACCAGCAAGTTCCTGGCCCTGGCAGGGAAACGTTTCAGGTTGGATCCTTTTCTCCAGTTTTAGTAGGGCCTGTGATGGGGAAAGGAATTACTAAATCTTTGCCAAATGACATTTTGAAACGCCCTCATGTTGGGGTGCACCAGGCCAGAGCCCTTGAAGAACAGATAGGCAAGGCCAGTGAGCGCTCTGCTGCCCGCTGCGCACCAGCGGCATTTCGGAGTTCCCCGACGGCAGGCACACTGGCGGCTCCTGGTTCAGAAGAACCCCATCTAGAGCTGGAGGGAGGCAAGCACAGGCACTGCTCTCCTGGGGGAGTCCACATCGGGGACTGGGAGAGCCCCAGGCCTAGAGGGAAAAACATTATTTTGGACACAGAAAGACCTGGGTATGGAGTCTGACACAACTGTCTACCAGTCGGATTATTGGGGGAGTTAAATACAGTTTCCAACTCTTGCTAAATCAATCTAAATCTGAGAGTGCTAACCCTTAGCCCTGAGGCAATGGCACCTAGGAGGTGAGAATAAAGGTGGGAACCCAGCTGCAAGACCCAGGCCAGCACTACCAGGCAAGAGCCTGCTGCAGACAGAAGCATAGTCAGAGGCCCACACATCTGTCAACTTAGTAAGGAAAAAATTACACCCTGATTTCCATTAACCTTTAACTACAATTTAGATTTTCCTTCAGTTAAGAATGTAGGCAGGGGAAGGGGATTACGAGGTACAAACTTCCAGTTATAAAATAAATAAGTCACAGGGATGTAACGTACAACATAGGGAAGATAGTCAACAATATTGTAATAACTTCGTATGGTGACAGATGGTAACGAGACTCGCCGTGGCGATCATTTCATAATGTATACAAATGTCGAATCACTATGTTCTACACCCGAAACTAATATAATATTGTATGTCAACTATACCTCAATTAAAAAAAAAGAATGTAGGCAACAAACCATGTGTATTAGAGGAAGCTGTGACTTTGTCACAACTAGAATCACAGATATTTTCATATCACATTATGATTGTCGCAGAGACCTCGAAACATCACTTACATTCATCACTTCTTCAGAATCACACTCATTATTAGACCTACTGCTAGATCTTGTCATTTGATGCATTAAAAAGCAGCATTTATTTTCCATATCACAAATTTGTTTATATTTTGATAACTATATTTCAACGTGATGGGTTCCCTCTATAGTCCGTTGTGTTTGTTTTATGCATTAGAAATGGTATTCTGAGAAGTGGTCCATAGGCTTCCCCGGCTGCCAAAGGAGTGAGTTCAGGGCACACAGAAGGCTTAAGGACTGAGAACAGCCACCAGCAAAGGGGAGGTTCTGAAAACACAAGAGACGTTAAGTTCCATTTCGACATCCTTTTCAGAAGACACTAAGCCCTTTGCTGCTCATGTCTGTTGCCCATAAAAATTGATCAAGGGCCAACTTAGAGCAGGATGGAGACGTGGGAGAAGAATGAGTGGAGGGCCCAGAGACCTAAAGAAAAAGAAGGTCACAGGTGACACTCCCCACCCCGTCCCTAACACACGGGATAACCAAATGGAAGTACATAAGTTAGAGCTGAGCCAGCAGAGGCTGGGAGACCCGGCTCCTTGGGTACCTCGCACTCCGCAGCATCAGTCGGCTCCTGCCAGTCTCAGCGGCTGTCTGCTTACAACTCCCAGCCTGCTCCTAACACCTGCTCACGTTATTGAAAAACTCCCAGACCCCAAACATCTTTTCCTCAAGAAGGTCGAGACAAAATTAATGGTCTTTGTTTGATGACTCTACTGCAACTTGACCACTGAGTGTGGGAGCCAAAGCTCAGTACTACACGCCCACTTGAACTTTGCAGTTTCCTTGTTTCATTAAGAAGGCTGTTGTAGAGTCTGGCTAGGCGTCAAGGACATGTTGACTCTGGGGCAACACATTTCTCCAAGTCGGTCCTGGGGGTGGAAGGGTGTGGCCAGGAGCCAACAGGAAGGGGCGTGGACCAGAGGGGAGAGGCTCTGCTGGGCAGCTGGCTGCCCCGGAACTGGCGGATGGACGGCTCAAGCTCTGACCTCTGGGGGATTGCCCAGGTCAGGGCTGTGGAGCTGTATCATCAGATTTACTGCCCCAGGACTATCTCCCCAGTAACTCCCAGTTAACGTGTAGACTAAGGAGGAAGGGGTGTGGAGGAAGGTAAGTGCCTGGAACACAGCCTCCAGGTTTCATGTCTGGTAAGGCTGAGTTTACCTATGTAAGTAGGCAAGAGAGTAAATCAATAGTGCTCTCTTTGTTTCTTCTGGGAATCCAGTACTGTAAACAAACCAAAATAGAAACAAAAACCCCCTGCCAACCCCAGGTACTGGCTGAAGAGCAAATAGGTGCATGGCTGGCTGGAGGAGGGTGAAGGAAGAAAAAGTCACCTTGCTCCCCACCACCCACATGGAAAGAACATGGTACCATCTACTAGGAAACCTGGGTCCCAGCCCTGGCCCTGCCTTTAACCCCCGGCTTGACCTTGGGTAACTTCCTTTTCCCAGTATGCCTCAGTTTCCACATTGGGAAGTTAACCCCCAAGGAAGATCAGTGAACTGGGGAAGAGAGGGGCAGGAACAGGTAGCTGGAGTGTGAGGAGGCAGGCAGATCGTGGTCTGGGAGCTGGGCACAGACAGGGAGAATGGAGTGAGCTGTGAGGTCTGAGCAGGTGGCAGCAGAGTCCTAGCCAGGGACAGCCAGAACTCTCAAGGTGCTGGTGTGTCCACTAACCACTGGTCCTGAGCACAGACTGGTTCCCAGTCCTGGCTGGAAGCCCCCTCCTGGGTGTGGGCAACCAGAGGAAAGAAGAAAGAGTTCAGCCGGCTCTCCTGCGGCAGAGGAACAGACTTGTGAGCTGCAGTCCTACCCAACCAGTCAGAGTTCTGTATTTAAATGAAAGGAGGGAAGGGCCGGCCCCGTGGCTTAGTGGTTAAGTGCGTGCGCTCCGATGCAGGCGGCCCAGGTTCGGATCCCGGGTGCACACAGACGCACTGCTTCTCTAGCCATGCTGAGGCCGCGTCCCACATACAGCAGCTAGAAAAATGCGCAACTATGACATACAACTATCTACTGGGGCTTTGGGGGAAAAATAAATAAAATTATAAAAATAAATAAATAAAAAAATAAATGAAAGGAGGGGAAGACGGATGCAAAAGTGGTCCTTCCGGCAGCTTCCATTCATTCATTCATTTATTAAATATTGTCTTTGGATATTTTTCTGCTTCTAAAAATAAAATGTGCTTGTTGTAAAAATTTCAAACATGAAAATCTGAAAATGCTGGAAACAGTGAGAGCAAACAATTTATTATTATGCGTTCACTATATGTACTTTTTTATTCCTTTATTTGTCTCTTTTTTTGGTAACATAGGAACTTATTTATTTGGGGCAATATAGAAGTATTTGGATTAAAACACCAGAGAGTTTCTTTCCACTCTTTCAACACCTAATTCTACCCTCCTCTGCGGAGACAGTCACTGTTAACATTCTGGTTTCTATCCTTCTACACATTCAGATGCAAGTGGCTCTCTATCTGAATGCCAGCTGTCCAGCACCGCTCAATGGGAGGGCAGCTCCTCCCAGCGCAGCCCAGCCAGCCGTCCACGCCTCTGCCTCTACACTTCTCAGGGAGGTGTCAGACACCGTCCCCTCTGCCCCCCAAAGTCCAGGGGCACATGTAAGTCCTCTAGTCGTTCCTGGAACATTCTTCTCAAATAGCTTTAGGTGAGGGGCAAGCATCTCTCCCTTCCTCTGGGGGCTGTTGCGGGGGGTGGGGCTCAGCACTCCAATAACTCTTCAGCCCTCTGTCTCTCTACAGGCTGTATGGGGTGAGCATTAATGCCAGCAAAGCTTGTCTCATGATTATCTCAGCATGTTCTGCATATGTGGTCCAGCCCCTCTCTTGGGATGCAGGGGAACTAAGCATCTATTATGTACTCTCAGCCTTTGGGGTCTCAGTTGAAACACAGACAGAAAGAATCCCATCTTAAATGTCTAATCACATATACCATCATTTATTTAACTGGCTTTCATTGATGGACATTGGGTTGTTTCCAGTGTGGGGGGGGGCGGGGTGGGTGTGGGTGTGTGTGCATATGCTCACAAGCTACCTCAGGAAGGCTTTTTTCTTTTATTTTTTATTTTTTTGCTGAGGAAGATTCACCCTGAGCTAACATCTGTCGCCAATCTTCCTCTACTTTGCACGTAAGCCACCACCACAGCATGGCCACCGACGAGTGGTGTAGGTCTGCACCCGGGAATCAAACCCCAGGCTGCTGAAGCAGAGCTCGCTGAACTTAACCACTAGGCCACGCGGCCAGCCCCTCAGGAAGGCTTTTAATTTAGCTGCTGATTCTTATAAACAATTGTCATTTTAGCCTCCTCAGACCATCTAACCAGTCCTGGAACAGGTTACCCTGCCCTGCTTCTCAAAGTGGGAGAAAGTTACCACTGGACATACCCAGTGTGCACCACGGGGCTATGAGAGCATCACATTTACTTAAAGTTTTGGTGAAAAAGGTTATGTAACATAATTATTCAGTACTTCATATAAGAGGCATAAATTGGGAGACATCAAGACCATTTCTCCTTGGCAGTGAGCTGTTTAGGACTTTGGGGCCAGACCTCCGGGAGATGCACAGCCATTCTCCTATGCCTCTAGGGATGTTCTCCTACATCATTCTCCTATGCCCCTAGGGACGTCTTGAAATGTACTGCTGGGGTAGCCAGCCTCCAAGACGGCCCCCAATGATCCCTGCCTCCCAGTAGCCACACCTTTGAGTAGCCCCTTCTCACATTGTGCCAGAGTTGGTCTGTGCGACGAACAGAATATGGCAGAAGGGATGGCATGTCACTTCCAAGATTAGGTTATAAGGTTACTATGTCATTAAAGACTTGGGCTCTCTTTCTTTCATGGATCACTTGCTTTGGGTGAAGCAAGCTACCATGTTAAGCAGCCCTATGGAGAAGCCCAGAGGTGAGGAACTGAAGGCTGCAGACGACCACACGAGTGAGTGTTGATGCAGACCCTTCAGCCCCGTCAAGTCTGCAGAGATTGCAGCCCCAGCTGCCACCTGGATCAGATCTTCATTAGAACCAGCTAAGCCACTCCAGGGTTCCCAACCCTCAGAAACTGTGTGATAAAATAAATGTTTATTATTTTAAGCTGCTACATTTTGGGGTAATTTGTTATGCAGCAAAACTAATACCTTGCCTTATAACAGTTTCTTTTATAAAACAAACAGCTTGAACACAGGTTGTCTTTCTCCGGATCTCTCTCACTATTAAAAAATTATCCTGAAGTAAACGTGGCAGCCATGGGCCTTCATAACATCCAACTATTTCTGCAACCAACAGTTATTAACAGAGTTTATTCCTATGTGGTGTTAACACAAGGTCAGAAATTCAAGATTACTATGGCTGACAAGTGCAACGGAAAGGGTTAACTTCTGGAAAGATGACCTGATCAATAGGCAGGGCCTGACCTATGACTTTCACCTTTTTCAACCCTCTGGCCAAAGTGTTAATGGGTGAGGCCTCTCTTCTTTCAGTTACGCCCAATAAACCACAGGACTTATTCCCCATATGCCTGTAGGATGACCGTAAGTAGCTAGGAGGGATACATACTTCCATGTTTACACCCAGGGGGACAGAGGGCATTTCTGAGCCAACATTCCAAGGAAGAATCTGGACAGTCACCTTAACTTGCACTACTTAGGCCCTGGGCCTTCCTCAAAGCCCTGGCTGTGTTGGAGAGTGGAATGAGCTCACCGCTTTAACTCCCGGGGGGCCCACCCTGAAGCCAGGACTGAAGTCAATTCCCTGCAGCCAACATGTGATGCATGGGGGTAGGGGTGGCTGGCTAGGAACTTTTAGGAAGAAGGAATGAAGGAATGGATCCCCAGCAGGCAATGAAAAATCTTCATTAGACAAAATGTCCAGATCTGCAAACCCAAGAACATAGTCCAGAGAAAGATGTTCCATCTTCCATTTCAGAAGACAGTGAATGCTCGAGTCCTCCTTCAGGGGGTGAAAGAACTGATGTTTCAATCAATTCTGGGTTTCAACCACCCAACACCAATATGTGAATGATTCCAGAATCTTCTCTCCAGACCTTTAAGGGGTGCCTTTGGTCTCTTAGGGAAGGAGTAAATGAGAAAGGCATCAGTTAAGAGCCTGCCCTGTGGGTGGTACTATCATTAGCATTTTCACTTGCACTAAATTATTTAATTTAATTCCTTTGATCCTGTAAAGAATCTTATTATCCTCAGTTGATAGATGAAGAAATGATACCCAAAGAGGTTAAGCAAATTACTCACGGACATAAAGCTAATTAGTGGTACATTCCAGGTATTAATTAGGATTCTCAATGAATTGGAGTTGAGTTAGCTGAGTCAAAACTCGCTTGGGAAACTTGTCATAAGGATCCAAGGGTAACTCATGGAGCCTGAGGGCTGAGATGAAGGTGGAACAAGAACCAGAGACTGAAGAGCCATCAAGATTCTCTCCTTTCATCTCCGCTCCTCTCTGTTTCTGCTTCATTCTTCTCTCCTGCAAACAGACTTTCTCTGCTTCTCTAGGCCTTGAAGCAGAAAAACCGGCCACTAAAGTGATTGTCCTTTTCTTTCTCCTTCAGTTCCAAAATCCTGCAGAAGCCACACCCACGGCACACGGGATGAATGACATTACACAAAATGGCTGCTCCTGGGCTTTACTCTGGGAGAGTGTCAGCTAATAAGGCCACGATGAGCCCCGCATGGATAACTGAGAAGCAGTGTTTTCTTTGTAGACCAGCAACAGGGAGCAAACCTCTGCACTCAGTCAGGACATTCAGCTGAGAAAGGAGCTTTGAGCCTACAACTTCTGCTGGTTGCCTCCTTTCTTTCTCCATGCACATTTGGTCCATGCAACCCCTGCAGCTGTTTATTGTGCAAATCACAAAGTGGATTGAGAACTCTTAAGAAAATTCTTGGGACCTCAGCGTTTCCTGCCACATTGCTGTGTGATGAAATTCTGCGGCATTTCCTCCAGCAAGGCCTTTGGCTCCAGGTTGGGTTTGGGTAGTGGATTCCTAGAAGAGTCATGAGGAGCCAGCCCCTGGGGGACAGGGAAGGCCCTCTCTGAACCATAGGCTCTGTTGGACCTGGGTGGTCAAGGAGCTGATGGCATCTGTGTTCGGTGCACAGGCCTGGGCTCGTTCCTGATTGTAATCTCCTTGTGCGTGTGTGAGTATGAGGGGCGCGGCTCTCACCCTGCCTGGGTTAATGGTGACTGAACTTGATTCTTTTGATACACAAATCCAGGAAGGGCAGTTTGCTCAGAATTGGGAGAGCCATGGGCACCTGGCCCATCTCAGCAAAGGAGTGTCTCTTTATTCTCTGCCATTCAGAGCCATGTGGAACCTGGCCCATATCAGCATGCTCTAGTTCCTGGAAGAAGGTGGAGTTGGCCCCCTAGCCAGCCCTGAGGAGACTCCTTCTGAAACCTGAAGTCAGCCTTGTCTTAACCGACACCATTAAATGCTCCTAACACCCAACGGCCCAGGCTTCTCTCTGGAGCTCTAGACCTAGTCATTCAGTTGCATATTGGACATCGGCCCCAGCATGTGCATCTCACAGGGTGTCTAAAGGCCAGGTCCTCATCTCTCACACACACTCTCCCCTTCCACCCTCACTTTTGTCAAAACCTGCTCCTGCAAGATTCATTCCTTGGGTGGTTGTTTCCACCAGCCATCTAATCATTCAAGCTGGAGAGTCAATCTCCACTCCTTCAGTCAAGATACATTCCTTGAACCCCTACCATGTGCCAGACTCTATGCTAGGCCCTCGAGTTAAGACACCCTTACCTCTCAGTGCAGGCTCAGGATTCTCCTAGGCTAGTGGAACCCACAAGAACAAGTGCTGATAACACACTGGGGAAAGGAAAGGGCTCAGCCCAGGTCATTGCAGGAGGAGGGGTGGAACGTCTAACCCAGCTTACAGAGATCAGGAAAGAATTCCTGGAAGAGGTGATACTTGAGTTGGGAGGAAGAGACCTTCCAGGCAGAGGGGTCTGCACGAGAAACTATACAGAGAAAGAAAGAGCACAGTGTGTCTGGGAACTGTGAGCAAGTTGATGCTGCTAGAGGGTAAATGCAAGGCAAAGGGGTCTTGGGTGTTGAGGCAGGAACCATGATCAGGAGCAGACAAGGACGGCCTGTATTGGAGAGGGGGACATACTAGTGAGAGTGGACTTCGTCCTATAGGCAGTGGAAAGCCATTTAAGGGTTTCGGGCATGGGTGGTGAACGGAGCCAGTCAGATTTGTATTTCGAATGATTCACTTTGGAGGCTATGGAGAGGTTTGAATGGGGCGGGGTGTGCAAAGCCAGAAGCAAGATCTTGAAAAGGCATATGATGGAACCTGAACTAGGGCCGTAGAGGAAGAGGAGACAAAGGGAAGACTGATTAGATGGAGAAGTAGCAGAAGATGAATGAGTCAAGGATGACTTCTCTGTTTCTGGCTGGGGTGTTGGGGTGGATGGTGGGGCCAGCAATGGAGAGAATACAGAAGGAGAAACAAGTTTGGGGGACATCTGATGAGTTCATATCTGGATATATTGAGTTTCGGCGCCTATAGGATGTTCAGGAGGGAAAGTTCAGGAGATGTTCGGCAGGAAGCTAGAAACACAGGCAGAATCTCTGGGGAGAAGGTGGGACTGGAGATACGAATGTGTGAGTCACGGGAGCTGATAAGACAGTTGAAGCAGGAGGAGAGAATGCAGTCACTCCAGGGAGAAGATGCAGAATGGGAAAGCCAGAGGGTGAGGAAGACATCCTAGGGAGCCCTGATATTAAAGGGGCAGGCCAAGGAAAAGAGACTCAGAGAGACAGGAGAGAGAAGACACTCAGAGAGAAACAAGGAGGATGGAGCAAGGGGTATCATGCGAGCCACAGTCACACAGCTTCAAGAAATGAGGAAAAACGAGCAGCGTCAGACACCACAGAGAAGTCCAACAAGACAAAGACAGGAAATTGTTCAGTTGACCTGATACTTAGGAAGCCACTGGCAAAATTGTGATTGGTAGGGGTAGGTCTTAGTGAATATAGCAGCCCCAATCTCACTGCATGTGTGTGCGTGGGAGGAGCACGGGAGCCAAGTTCACGTGCAGGCATTGGCCTTGATCTACAGAGGGAGCCTGATTTTAAAGCTAAACAGAGTTGCATTTTAGAAT
The DNA here is from genome assembly GCF_057802395.1 of Ceratotherium simum simum. Taxonomy (NCBI): domain Eukaryota; kingdom Metazoa; phylum Chordata; class Mammalia; order Perissodactyla; family Rhinocerotidae; genus Ceratotherium; species Ceratotherium simum. The sequence goes on along the minus strand of NC_141928.1, from coordinate 39,546,862 downwards.
ACAATTGAAAAGAAAAGAAAAGAAAACAGTTGTAAGTAAACATTCAAAAACCATTTAAACTTTTAGAAGCTTTCCTTGGTATGGAATAAACACAACATGGCTTAGGAAGGAATGAGTGTCTGGGCTGCAGTGATCCTGTACTATTCTGGGAAACAGATTTCTTATGCTTTCTGTAAATAAAAGCAACATTAAAGCACACTTTGAACGTTTATAACCACATCAATCCTGACCTATACATTAAAAGGCTTTTATCTGGAATTTGGTTTTGTACAACAGTGCCCCCTGGTGTGGATGTCATACATGAATACTTACCTTTTATTAGAATGGAGGCAATATTCTAGAAATATTGGTGTGCTAACACTTTTTTTTTAAAGATTTTATTTATTTATTTATTTTCCCCCCAAAGCCCCAGTAGATAGTTGTATGTCATAGCTGCACATCCTTCTAGTTGCTGTATGTGGGACACGGCCTCAGCATGGCCTCTCCGGCCATGTGTGGTGTGTCGGTGTGCGCCCAGGATCCGAACCCGGGCCGCCAGCAGCGGAGCGCGCACACTTAACCGCTAAGCCACGGGGCCGGCCCCTAACACTTTTTAACTTAGAAATCAAGTTCACAACACAGATGTTTTGGGATGGGGGAAATGTTTGATTTGGGGAACTTAAGTTGTATGCAATGCAATATTGGGGATATCAATGTACCTGGTATGGGTCATTTAAAATGATAAAAATTCTTTTGTCCACATCCATTGTACAGCTGTGCTTCTATCAAATGGATCCTGGAGTGGGACCTACCATTTATCTTTTAAAACGAAGTTTATAAAATTACATATACAGAAAATTGAACACATCGTAGGCACAGAGCACAATGAATTTCTCAAACTGAACTACTTGTGTAATCAAGCACATAGATCAACAGAAATTTACTGACAGCCCAGATGCCCCCCCTTGCCCTCTGCTCCTTCAGTCACTACCACCTCTCCCGAGGATAACCACTATCGTGCCTTCTCACAGCAGAGGTCCATTTTGCTTGTTTTTGAACTTTCTATAAATTGGAATAATCAGTATGAACTTTTGCATCTTATTAAATATTTTGAGATTCATCCATGTTGCTCTGTGTAGTTGTAGTTCATTCTCTTCACTGTATAAAATACCATTGTAAAACTCAGCTGTAATTTATTTATCAATTAAATAGTTGATAAAAATTTGGAGTGTTTCCAGTTTGGGGCCATTTTAGTCTGCTATAAACAAACATTCTTGTACATGCTTTTTGGTGCATGCATTTCCGTTGGGTATACACCTAGGAATTACGGGGTTATAGGGTATGCTTAGCTTTAGTAGATCATGTCAAGCAGTTTTCTAAGTTGGTTGTTCTAATTTATATTCCCATCAATAGTGTATGAGAATTCCATCCAGTTGCTTCATATTCTTACATGGTATTGTTAATCTTTTTAATTATAGACATTTTGGTGGGTGTATGTTGTGCTTTTTAAAAACAGCTTTAAGAATTTCAGAATATTTCCATTACCCCAAAAAGAAACCCCACACCCCTTACGCCATCACTCCCAACCCTCCAATCCTCTCAGCCCGTCAACCACTAATCTACTTTGTTTCTATAGATTTGCCTTTGACATTTCACATAAATAGAATCACATAATATGTGGCCTTTTGTCTGGCTTTTTTTACTTACTATAATGTGTTCAAGATTCATCAGATTTTGATTCAACAAAGGAACCATCATGGAACAAATTGTACACCTGGGACATGTTATAGGCTCGTTCCTATTTATTCATCCCCACTTTACTGAATGGTTTATTGATTGATTGATGGCTGAGGAAGATTCATCCTGAGCTAACATCTGTGCCAATCTTCCTCTGTTCTGTATGTGGGTCACCGCCACAGCATGGCCACCGACGAGGGGTGTAGGTCCGCGCCCAGGAACTGAACCCGGGCCTCCAGAGCAGAGCACGCCAAACTTAACCACTAGGCCACTGGGCCAGCCCCTATTCATCCCCCTTTAAAAAACATTGCTAATTGCTCCCTACCTGATGGTACATTTCATAGTTAACTTTCATAGTTATTTTCACAGATATACTAGGAAGCTGTCTACTCTGAATTAATTTGTAAGAACATGATTGAACCGAAGATAAAGGGATGAGCCCCTTTAACATTTTCCAGGTCAAAATTATTTTGGTCTTGCTTTATGATAAATTCTGGCGTTTTGAGTTCATTTGTTGGAACAGATTCAAATGATTTACTGAGACGGGACAAATCTGGCTTTTCCTAAGGTACCCCTACTGCTGACCTCTACGTCAAGGCGTTGGGGCCTTTCAGTCAGTTGAAGACACACAGAGATGCAGGCAATGCGAAGATCCATGTGTAGACAGAGGCAGACATTGGAGTTAGTGTCTACAACCCAAAGAACCCCAGGGAAAGAGAGGCATAGAACAGATTCTCCCTCAGAGCCTCCAGAGAAAACCAACCCTGCCAACACCTTGGTTTTGGACTTCTGGCCTCCAGAACTGTAAGAGAATAAATTTGTTCTAAGCCACCAATTTTGCGGTAACTTGTTACTGCAGTCCTAGGAAACAAATATAGTGAATACTTGAACTCCTGATTCTGAAGCTGCCTGGCATATGCAGGTGCTCAGTAAAAGCTTGTGGCGCATAGTCTGGGGCTGTGAACACTCCTGACAAAGGACTAGAATCTATTTTGTGGGGAACAGAAATGAACTGACCTTGAACTCATTTTTTCCTTTCTGTCTCCCCAACTAAAATTTAATAGACACTGTCTACCTAACAGAGAAACCTAGACAGTTTCTCTTAGACACTGTAGTTAGAGCAAATGCAGCCTATTTTCCTCCCTACTGGTATCAAAACTGAGGTATTCGGAGCCTGAATCACCACAGATAGTGATAGTTTTTCTTGGCAAGGCTGGCCTTATTTTGATAAAAGAGCCAAGGTATTTTCCCCTGATTCAGCTGAAGTCCAGTATTAATAAGTCCAAAAGCAGAAGGGAAGGGAAAGAACGACTAGAGCACGTGGATGCCATACTGACTGCACTGACTGCAGAATGTCTATTACTACCAGGATTAAGTTGGCACTGTCAGAAATGTAGCTTAGCATACGCTTGGAGAACTCTTTTTTATTAGAGGATATAACTACCAAGAAGGTTGGATAATTTACAAATTATTCTTATCCAAACATGAAAAGACTGGAGTAGTGGGGAGAGGGAGCCAGCTATCTTACAAACCGCTGTTTATTATTACAGAGGGACTGTGGGGAAGGGATTTTAACATTGAAAGGGAGGCTAAGAAGGCAGCTTGTGAACATGTTTACTGGGTACTGGCAGAGTGCTGGGTGTGGGTCCTTTAATTCACCAGCCCCTATACTTTGTTTCCATGTGTAGACCAAGAACCAGAGGTTTGCAGGGAATGTGGGTTCCTTCTTTTTGAACAATTCACTTCCTCTCTATAGTGGGAAAACATCCACACTGATCCTGTACCACATTTTCAGACTGTAAAGTGACACTCAGTATTCCTGGCTATCACTATGATTTTTTTTCTTCTTCACTCTTTCTTATTCCTACATTTCCTGCCTGCCAGTTCGGAGGCAAAGGTTAAGAGCATGTGCACTATAGCGTGATCTTGATGAGAATCCACCCCATGATCTCAGTGCTGGTTCCAAGTTCCAACTCTTAGTCCTTCAGGATGCCCAATTTTCTGGTTGGCAAATTAATCTTTTAAATAGCTGTGAATCCTGAAGGTGCCAAGCAAAGGTCTGATTAGAGAATTTACTGACAAACAAGGAACTTTGCTCTTGAATGTTATCTAGGCCAGCTACATATGTTCACAGCAACTAAGTCTGCTTTTTATGTATTTTTTATTTATGTATTGAATATAGCAACAAGTTATATTCAATTATACAGACAGTAAAATATTTCTAATCATACTGTATTTATTAAGGCATGCAATGATAAAATTAATGTCTTGGGGTATCAAAAGTAACATGCAGGGGCCAACCCTGTGGCATAGTGGTTAAGTTCGGAGTGCTCCGCTTTGGCAGCCCAGGTTCGCAGGTTCGGATCCTGGGCGTGGACCTACACCACTCGTCAGCCATGCTGTGCCAGTGACCCACATAGAAAATAGAGGAAGACTGGCACAGATGTTAGCTCAGAGCTCGTCCTCCTCAAGCAAAAAATGAGGAAGGTTGGCAACAGAATTAGCTCATAGCGAATCTTCCTCAGCACAAAAAAAAAAAAAAAAGTTCAATTCTTTGGAAACCAGATAACTCCGCATAGTCCCAGTCCAGACCTGTTCCATCCAACATGGTGGCCACTATCCACTTGTGGCTTTTTGAGCACTTGAAATGTGGCTAGTCCAAATTGAGACGTACTGTAAATGTAATTTATACACTGGATTGCCAAGACTTGGTATGAGAAAATAGAAAATCTCTCTTTAGTAATTTTTTATATTTATCACATATTGAAATATATGTGGTATGTTAGGTTGAATATGTTAAATATCTCAAGGGCCACCCCTGGTGGCCTAGTGGTTAAAATTCGATGCACTCCACTTCCATGGCCCAGGTTTGGTTCCCAGGTGTGGATCCACACCACTTGTCTGTCAGCAGCTATGCAGTGGTGGCAGCTCACATTTAAAAAAAAAACAAGGGCCGGCCCCGTGGCTTGGTGGTTAAGTGCGTGCGCTCCGCTGCTGGCGACCCGGGTTCGGATCCCGGGCTCGCACCGACGCACTGCTTGTCCGGCCATGCTGAGGCCGCGTCCCACATACAGCAACTAGAAGGATGTGCAGCTGTGACACACAACTATCTACTGGGGCTTTGGGGGAAAAAATAAATAAATAAAATCTTTAAAAAAAAAACAAGAGGAAGATTGGCAACAGATGCTAGCTCAGAGCGAATCTTCCCCTGGAGAAAAAGAAAAAAATTCTTAAAAAAAAATATATAAAATATGTATATATATTTTTTAACTGTTTCCTTTTATTTTTTTTAAAAATAAATTTATTTTTCCACCAAAGCCCCAGTAGACAGTTGTATGTCATAGCTGCACATCCTTCTAGTTCTGTATGTGGGATGCGGCCTCAGCATGGCCAGAGAAGCGGTGCGTCAGTGCACGCCTGGGATCCGAACCCTGGGCCACCAGGAGTGGAGCACACGCACTTAACCGCTAAGCCATGGGGCCGGGCCTCCTTTTATTTTTTAATGTGGCTACTAGAATTTTTTAAGTTACCTATGTGGCTTATTAACATTTCTATTGGACAGTATTGTCTATACAGTTCATTAGTAGACTGAAGCACACACAAGACCTGAAACACTTGGTAGTGATCTGACCACAAACATTCACAAGAATCTTATCCTCTGGTGCAAATCAGGTCTTGTGATCTATTAAGAAATAACTGTAACCAGTGATATTTAATTGGCACATCTAATATGCTTCAGGTTTAGTATGAATCCAAGCATAGTAAGAATAAGATGGAAAAAAAAAACTTTTAAAAGGGGGAAATAAACAGGCAAAGACTAATTCCTGATAGAGTCCACGTTTCACATCTTATTTAAGGACCTCTATGGCTCACAAAAAATCTGCTGCGAGTCCAGCAGCTTTCTAGGACAACTCTCTTCCAGGAAGTGACTCAGGACCCAGGGCTGCCATCACCATGGCAGAGGGAAAAAGAGCTGGCTTTTAAATGCTCCCACATGGCCTCCGCTTAGGCCTGTGGTCAGAACCAGGTGCATGGGCCTCCCTGCCTCACTGCAGGTAGGGAGATGTGGGAGAGTGCACGGTGTGTACAAGCACGAGCAGTACATGCCTCTGCCATAAGACAGCACCAGTTTTAGGTTTCTTGAGACATTCAAAGTCCACACTCTTTCAAATACCCTGGAAAAATGAGGGAGTCAGGACTTGGTTCCTTTTCTGAATGCTTCTGTCAGTTAAGTACTGGAGCCAGTCAGAGGGCATCACCTTTGTTTAAGCCAAAGAATGACTGCTTCCTGAAAGAGGGAAGAGAATTGGGATCTATTACCTAGCCTCACTGTTTTGTATTTTGTTTCTACTTTCCTTCCCAAGTAACACAGCCAGCATATATATATATGGAGATTGCTTTTATTTTCTTCCTTTTGTACTCAAAGGAAAGCAATTACACAAACATATATGGAAAATGACAAGCAGAGGCTCCTCTTTCCATATTATGTTGACAATAAGTTGGATGTAAGCTGTAGCTAATGTGGACAAATTTGCCCAATTTGTCTACTGTAATCTTATTTCCTGTGTCTTACGGTTAACACAGATAGAAAGAAACCTAGTTACCTACTTTTGTATTCCTTTTTTTTTTTAAATTTTTTTATTTATTTTTCCCCCAAAGCCCCAGTAGATAGTTGTGTGTCATAGCTGCACATCCTTCTAGTTGCTGTATGTGGGACGCGGCCTCAGCATGGCCGGAGAAGCAGCGCGTCAGTGCACGCCCGGGATCCGAACCCGGGGCGTGAGCAGCGGAGCGCGCGCACTTAACCGCTAAGCCACGGGGCCGGCCCTACTTATGTATTTCTGTTGTTCAATAAGCTTATGCCACATGTGTGGCTACACTCAGCTATCTTCTTGGCCTTTTAAAGGTATAAGTATGTACCACATGTTATAGTGCTAGTTGCTTTTGTGTTTCTAAGATGTTTATATAAATGCAGAAACAAAATCTGAATTACAGTCTAAAAATTAAATCTGGCAGCTGGTAGCTCAACAGCTCTATCTTCTGCTGGAATCCCCTAAAGCACCCCCCTCCAAGCACACACAACTCCCACACTTCCCTAACACAGTAACATGAAGCACAACAAAATGTTTTAAGTGTACATCATACATTTATTACCAACAACCCTCTCAACTCCAAAATTGGGCACAGGGATTAAAAATAAAAATTCATTGCACTACTTAGTAAAGCATTACTAGTAACTTTCATAAAAAATGTACAAACTTTGTTAAAAATTTATCAAGCCTTCAAATGATTTGGTTACACATATTTATAATACGTACATTTAAAACTATATGTTAATTGATACAATGGAATATGATTTGAGGAAATGACTCAGCAAACGATTCCAAAAAACACCCCTGTAAGCTTTCATCATCTGAAACAAACAGCAAAATGAGGTAACCAAATATACCAAAAGGGGGAAATCGCTTTCTAATGAAGGCCTCAAGATATCTGTGAAAAATGTTCTCATAAGTGAGTTGGAAAATCTCATTCAAAATATTATAAGAGGCGCAAATTTAAGAATCTTAATAAATCACATTTCAGAGAGTATATAAAATCTAAATATGCTTTCACATTTTCCAGATTTTGCTCAAAAAAATTCAGGACAGAAAATCCTAATGAGATCTTGATACCTGGGAGGCCTTGACTTGCTCTTTTGTTGTTTTTTTTTTTTTTGGGGGGGGCTAAAAAAAAAAAATCAAAGATAATAATCCATGCCAAAAAAACCCCAACAAAACCCCACAGCAGAGTTAAGATGGTAAAGCCAATATTGTTTTAGGAGGAAAGAGGAAGAAGGCAACAAACCAGCATCTGCCTGCTATCTGGCGTATCACCAAGGTGACAACAGTCGGGCACGAACCAACTGTCCTTTCTCTTTTGCTAGCCACAAATTTGCTCACTGTGGCTCGTCTGAACTGCTCAGAACACACGCATGTATGCTCCTAATACGCACTAACCACTTCATAAACAAGTCTGTACACATCTCTAAGAGCCCCATGCAAAGAAAAGACATTCCAAAGAGACATCAGTCACAAGAGGGCAACAATTAATTCAGGATTTTACCAAAATAGACCCTGCTGCCTCCTAAATTGCCAACTGCCTCTCAAAAATTTACTGGAAAAGAGATTTTATATCTAGAACTCATTGTCAGAGAGAGGGAAGAAAGAGCTACTCTTCCTAGTCATTAGTACAATGTGCCTTGTTAATTAGGTATCTATATAAATTAGAAAAAGTGCTTTACTCGCATGCTTCAATAAAATGAATACTGAGTGTAATAGTGTTATGTTAGATCTGTACAGATATAAATTTTTTGCAGCTATATAAAAGTGTCTACGTTTAACACGGGTTTTTGCCATTTTAAACATGATCTTTTTAATTAAAAAAATAAAGATTAAACTATACGTGATTTGTAATGTAGCTGATTTTTATGCCAATAATTTTGGTGTTTAACCAAACACTCTTTACTCATCAGGAACAGGTGAGGGATATCCTAATGATTTAAAACTAACATGTACATTTCACCACTGTTTAGTTTTTTTCTGATGCACTGACAAATGTAGGGGCAAACGCAAAGTATGCAAAATCCTATTCGTATAACTAGATAGAGGCAACGGTGTCTGGAAAGGGCAAAATTGTGCTTCTGTGTGAACTGACTACTGCACTCCAGGCTGTGATGGAGCTCACCGAGACTTCAGGGGCAGGCGAGCAGCATGGCAGTAACAAGGAGATGACACTGTAGGAGTGAAAAGCTGACACAGGGCCAACTTGAAGCTGAGTGAGGCTGCAGCAAGGTGTCCCAGTGCTAACTGGCATCACGCAGCTCGTGCTGCCGCAAACAGCGCAACGACATCAACTGCAGGCGAGGCAGACAATGTTGAACACTAACAAAAAACAGGGAGGGACCGAAACACCTCTGGAAAAATGACTTTAAACAATCTGAATTATGCTCAATGAACCTATTAAAAAAACCCTCACATAGCTATGTATTATTTCAGATCAACTAAATGAAGGTCAATTCCTGTTTTACAGCAGTATTTTTTTTTATACAAAAACCAAATCTTCATTTATACTGCAAGTATTCTGGACATCTGTTATATTAAACTTTTCTCATTCAAACAAAAATTTAAAAGAAAAGCAATAAAACATCAAAGCACATCAGGTCTAAGGAACTTGAGCCGTCACAGCACTGGATCCATCCTAGAAACAAGGGTTTCGATGAGAAGCACATTTACTGAGGAAAGAAGAACTAGGCAACTTGCAGAATTGGAGGCTGGCAGGTGAAGTAATACGAACAGAAATATAGTTTTCTTAAAACAGTTTAGTTGTCTTTGGGAGCTTGAACAAACGACACGTATCAGAAGTCAAGCTCAGTTAGTTAACAGATTTTGTTCCGGTGAAAGTCAAGGAGGTGAGACTTCATGGGACCAGTGGTATTCTTAGAAATATATTACTAAAATATCTTCAGAATAGAACACAAATTTAAACATTAAAAAAAAAAAAAAAAATCAAGAGTACTTCCTGTAAGAAGCTTAGTGGAAATGTAGAGAAAAAACAAGAAAGTATCAACATTCAAATCACTGATTGAAATGCTAATATTGCTAACTGATGATGTATGATATTGCACCTTCTTTTTGGAAACAGCAAGTTGGAGATTTAAAAATTTCTTTTTCACAACAGAATAAAAAAATCAGGTTCATGGAGTGAGAATCTGTTACACTTTTTTTCTTAAGTGACCCCCTTGGGACCACCAATGAAGAGAAGGTGACAGCTGCCTGAAGCAAAGGAAGAAGGCTTTTCTCATTCCATTCACGGGGAGGGAAGGGGATGGAGTATTCAATGCTTATAATTAATGCACCCTTAGCAATCAGTGTGCAACAGCAAACACAAGGAGAAAACCAGTGTACAGTACTAGTGCTGTTTAAATAACACACCAGATTATACATTGCAGCATAATTAAAACTACACACACATTCTTGGTACATGCTGGTATATAGGATCTCATACACACATTAGCTACCATGCCCTCACACAAAAGTAGTTGCACACACTCACACACACACAGAGACATTTATTACCAACAGTCACACGCTGCATCCATTTCCACTCACAGTTTCTGAAGGCTCTATATAAGGTAGATTGCTATATCATCTGGAGCTACCACTTTTTATAAAAGCACATGCTAAAAGATCACGTCCACTGTAATCTTGCAGCAACACTCGGAATGATCACACAAAAACCAGGGAATGTTAGTGCACACACAAAATTAAGCTAAAGAAAAAGTCTTTGGAGTTCCAATCACATGGTTAGTATAACAATCCCATAATTGTGAAGACTAATTGTAAGCTTTTATAGTTGATTAAGTCACACAGTGCAAAGAAAGGTCCATCGACCCTTTTGGTAAAGGGGGGGCTGGAAGCCACACAGATTAAGTTCAATGGATAGTCCGTATATACATGTGATGAGGAACACCCAAACTAAATTTGTGCTCTTAGGTTGGTCATTCTGAATCCCGATGCACTTCTGAAGCATCAGCTCGGCAAATTGGGCAAGTACGATTTGCCTAAAACACAAAAGAGAAAACTTGTCTGAATTGTGACTTACACAATGAAACATATTAAAAGCAATGGAACTATTTTTACTTCCCATATAATTTCTACATTCTTTGTTCCTTTAAGAAGGTACAAAGCGATCATTTAACCTGTCTTTTAAAAAATATCCCAATAAACTCAAAGACTTACTAGCCTATGAATGATTTTTTAATAGGTCAGTTTCAACATATAGACAAGATTACCCATCACCAGTTCACACAACTTTAATAACTGGCTTAAAACTCCATCTCAACAAATGGCACCACCATTTGCTGAGTTACTAAAGCCAGAAATAGGCATCATCAGCTCTCTTACATTCTAAAATCATTATTCATCAAATATCCTCACTTCTACACTTTAATAGCTCTCAAATCAGTCCCCTTCTTTTTATCCAATTGCCACTATTCGTTCTCTGTCTGGCCCAGAACATCCTTATTCCATCTCCCCGTCTCTCAGAAATCATCTCTTCTATTCCATTCTCCAAAGATTGGTCAGTGATCTTTCTAAAACATGATCTCAGTCTTATCTTTCCACATTGCTTTCAGGATCAAGCCCAAACTCCTTCACACTTCACAGTGACCTCACAATAAGCTGGTCACTGGCTCTCTCTCTGAACGCTATCTCTCTTGCTCCTCTCCCTCACACTCCAGCGACCAGCCACACGGAACCTGGGTTTTCGGAACATTCTTTGCTCTCATGGGTCAGGGCTGTGCATTTATAATACTTTCTTTTTCTAAAAAGTTAAGACTCTTTGCCTTCAGGATTCAGTTTGGGCTAAACTGGGTACCCTTAATCTGTGCTCACACAGAGGACTGATTCTATTTTGTTTTAACTCATCTGTCTTCCTCACCAAACTGTGAAGTTATCTAACCCAGTATTGTTATCTCCTAATCAGAACAGTCTAAAAAAAAAAAAAAAATCATAGTTGACTATTTAAATTATTTTATCGCATCACATTTTTATTCTGCTATTATAAAAAATAGAAAAGAAGAAGCCCCTGAAATAATTTTACCCTGGCGTAACAATTGTTAGAATTTGTATCCTTTGGGTTTTTTTAAAAATCATATCTACAAAGGAGAAAATGATCAGAATTAAATAAAAGCACTAGAGGTTATTTCTCATGTAAATCTTTGACAAAGGAGCTCTAGTGAGGTCCCCTTCTAAACTCTTAGAGGAAAGTGGCCTAACAAGGTCAGGCCTTGTCCCTACATACCTGGACATATAACCCATTTTCAAGTTGTGCATAATCACTCGCACATTGATGACAGTAGTTAATTTTTACTGGCCTTTTCTCTTCATTTGCAGAAATCATACTGAAAGCTCTGTTTCAATTTTGTCTCCTTATCCACTCTCCATCAAACCATGCACTTAACTCTACATGAAACTGTGGTCAATAAAAAAAAAATTTAATGTTATTCTCTTCACAGATGCCATCACTTTACCTTAAGCCATTTGTCGACACACTTGGCATGGAACTCGTGGTTACAGGGTAAAACTCTAAGTAGCTGCCTCGACTCAAAATCACACATGCACACTACACACCTAAAAAAGCAGAAACATCATTTAACCATGGTTTTCTAGTTTGTTACGACTACTGAAGCCTACAAAACCACTTACCATCTCACTTATCAAAATGTCATTTAAATCTTAACACAAAATAATCTATCAATATCCTGAAAAAAATCATGATATTAAGACATTTAGTAAGAGTGCTTTGCTAAATTTACTGAGATCAAGAAAATTTCTGGTTTAACATCCAAGCCAGCACTAAAGATCCTATAAAATTCAACAAATTATCCATATGCAAAAAAATGAAGTTGGACCCCTACCTCACACAAGATACAAAAATTAATCAAAGGCCTAAATATAAGAGCTAAAAACTATTAAACTCTAAGAAGAAAACAAAGTAAATCTTTGTGACCTTGAAATAGGCAATGGTTTCTTAGAGATGATACCAAAAGCACAAAAAACAACAAAAAATGTAAATAAATTGAACATCAAAATAAAAAATAATTATGCTTCAAAAGACATCATCAAGAAAGTAAAAAGACAACTCACAGAATGGGAGACATTTTTGAAAATCATATATCTCATAAGGGACTTGTATGTATAATGTAACTTTTACAACTCAATAAAAAGACAATTCAATTAAAAAACGGACAAAGGATATAAACAGACATTTATCCAAAGACGACATATAAATGGTCAGTAAGTACAGTAAAAGAGCTCAACGTTGTTAGCCATCTGGGAAATGGAAATCAAAACCTCAACGAGAGATCACTTCACCCCCACCAGGAGGACTAGAATCAAAAGACAGACAATAACAAGCATTGGAGAGGATATGGAGAAACAAACTTCGTACAGAGCTGGTGGGAATGTAAAATGGTATAGCCACTGTGGAGAAATTGTAAGTTCTCAAAAGGTTAAACACAGAGTTACCATATGACCCAACACTCCTAGATACCCAAGAGAAACGAAAACATACCCACAGAAAAACTCTGTACACAAATGTTCACAGCAGTATTATTAATACTAGCCAAAATGTGGAAAAAATTCAAATGTCTACCAACTGAGGAAAGGATAAACAATACATGGTGTATCCACACTGGAATATTATTTGGCCATAAAAAGGAATGATGTACTGATACATGCTACAACATGATGGACCATGAAAATATTATGCCAAGTGAAAGAAGCCAGACCATATATTGTCTGATCCCATTGATATACGAGATGTCCAGAATGGGCAAATCTATAGAGATAAAAGTATATTAGTGGGAGACTGTGCTGGGGCGGCAAGGGCTGGGGAGAAACGGGGAGTGGCTGCTAATGGGTAAGGGTTTTTTTGGGGGAGTGATGAAAATGATGTACATTTGAGATGATGGCTGCAAAACTATGACTATATTAAAAACTACTGAATTACACACTTTAAATGTGAATTATATCTCAGCAGAGTTGCTATAAAAAAGATCAAATAATGAACAGAACCTTTAGGTAAAAACCTCAAACTTTATAATGAAACTTTCTGATCTTACATAAAACATTTTCGAGTTTAAATTAGAAACCGTAAAATTTCTAGCCAACCTAAAAGTCCACAGCAGCACTGTCCAACAGAACCCTCTGAGGCGACAGAAACGTTCCACATCTACGTCTTCCCATACAGCATCACCAGCTACTGCAACTGAGAGATTTGACTTTTCCTTTTATTTAAACAGCCCCACGTGACTAGCGGCTACTTTACTAGACAGCACAGGTCTCGAGTATAAAATAGAGATTACTTATCTTTATCAAATTATCTTTGATTCTCAAGCTTTTATTTCATAAAGGTAGAAAAGGAAACTTAACACAGAGTGCCGTCAGAAAAATGTACTTACAGAGTCTGCTCTGACTGGTGGTTGTTAGGATTGAACCGATAAGACGGGAGTTGTTCAATATCTGCTTTAGTCAGTCCTCGGGGCTTAGCCTCTCCCAGTCGCTCTGCCAGGTTTAACAGTGCCTGTGGAGGGAAAGGGGACAAATTTTAATCTTTCTTTAAATCTTCTATTCCAATAACTTCTTTTAAAAACTACCTTTATTACGGAAAATGTTACATACATACAAAAGTAGAGAAACAGTATAATAAACTTCCTTATGCCTATAACCCAGGCTGAACAATTCACAGCTAATTTTATTTCATCTATTACTGTCCACTCCTAAACCCCAGATTATACTAAAACATGGTATTTCATTGGTAAATAGTTTTATGTATATCTTTAAAACAGTCTGTCAAGCTCAGCACTTTGACCTTCTGGGCTGGATATAATTTTGTTGTGGGGACTGTCCTGTGCAGCATCCCTGGCTTCTACCTGCTAGATGCCAGTAGCATCCCCCACCTCCCCAAGTTGCAACAAACAAAAATGTCTCCACATGTTGCTAAATATCCTCTAGGGGATAAAACTGTCCCCAGGTTGAGAACCACTACTCTAAAAAATAAAAGACTTTTTAAAGAATATAACCACAACAATAACATCATCACACCTAAACATTAACAATAATTCCTTACTGTCAAATGTCTCCGATTGTTTCAATTATTTTCAAAACACTTTTTGAACACTGTGTCCAAATCAGGATCCAAATAAATCTATATACATTACCATTGCTTGATATGTCTCAAGTATCTCTTTTTACTCATATTTGTTGAAGAAAACTCTATACATTACCATTGCTTGATATGTCTCAAGTATCTCTTTTTACTCTCATATCTGTTGAAGAAAACAGGTCAATGGCCAGCAGAAATCCCCACAATCTGAATCATGCTGACTGAACCTCGCCACCCTGACTCATGTGGTTTAATACATTTCTTGTCCCCTGTACTTCCAATAAGTTGCTAGATTTGACTATTTCCATCATAAAGCTCATCATGTCTAGCTGTTAAATTAATAGCCTCTGATGGAACACTGCCTAGACCCATTAATTCATTAAAGATGGCAAAATGCTAATATTCTATCATTCATTCTTCATTTACTAGATGAAATATTTCTATATGGAGCAACTGCTCCATAGTAAACTGTACTCAGTAGTATAATTTATATAGAAAGGGCAGGATAAGACCAATGAGTTTATTTTCTCTTTTATTTTTTTGAAGTATCACTAAGAACTCATGGATTTTAACACAGTTGTGCTTCAATATATTGCTGCTATTACGCTTATTGATTTTACACCAGGCCCTCCTTTCTCCCAGTTTTCAATGGCTCTACTCACTCACATGCTTTATCCTACAATCAAGAAGCCTTCTGTGTGCTCTTTCCCCCCCTTTTCAGGCTGCTACAGGGTTAAGAGAATGGGTAACAAAGAAATGATGGTGGACAACGAGAGGAACAGAATTAACTTCCCCAAATCTCAATAATTAATGCTGTGATAGCTGTGTGTTTTAACATGATGATGCCACAACACTGCTTTCAGTATAGTTTTATTTGGAGAACTGAGTCATCTAAATAAATTGCTCCCCCTTCACCATGCATGCCCCAAAGTTCTTCTAAATGCTAGAACATAAGGTAATTGTTAAATTTAATTGGTGCTGATTACAATTAGCACACAGAATTTAGATAAAATTTATGGTATAGCTGACATATATCTTTTACACCTCTATTGTATATATATTGTATACTGGATGGAGAATGTAATGATAATGATGCCTTCAACGAATTTACACAATCTAGCAGGCAAGATGACTGAAGGGAGGACACAATTTGTACGTATGGTTTTATGAGAACTGTCAGAACAAAAGGGAGGGAGAGAATCATTTAGATCTGGGAATGGACTAGAAATGCCTTTCATGGAGGTAGTGGGTTTCTAGTTCAGTCTTGAAAGACGGTTATGTGTTAAAATGTGGAGGAAGGGGCTGAAGTTCTTAGGCGGAAGGATCAAGGAGAGTAAAGGCACATAGGCAAGAATGTATGGGGCAGACTCACAAAATGGTGAGTACTCTGGTGTTGCAGGCATGTACACTATGGGATGAAACCAGAAAAGCAAGTAAGACTTTCTTGATTGGATTAAAGTATGGCTCTGTGGAAGATCAAATGTATTCAACCCAAAATACAGTTTAGAAAGGGATTCCAATACCAAAGATAAATATTTTTCTTATACTGAGATGGTATCACTGTTTTTTTCCACTGATATGTATATGATCTGTTTAATGAAGAGCTGTCTTTTTCAGCAACATGACCTATGACAATTTTATTAGAGAATACCTAAAGGATAACCAACTCCTCTTCTTACTGCTCTGTATAAAACTAACATAAAGACAGTAGAAACAAAACCAGGAAATTATTATAGCCCCCACTTTTCTCTCAAGAAATTTGGGAATGGAACCCAAAGGACACTGCAGTGTGATTATAATATGTAGAAAGAAAGTGACATAGCAGCATTTTGAAAACTAAAGAAGAATAAAGCATTTGGCCTGATCTTTTCCACATGCTTAAAAAAAAAACAAAGGTGCTTTAAGATTGTGTGTGTATGTGTCCCCTCCCTCACCTAGAACAACTGCTCCAGATTCACAGTGTATAAAGAGAGACTTGAGGGAGGCTGAGTGAGAAAGATGGCCGGCAGTACAAAACAGTCATACGTCACTCACAAGCAACATATCCAAACCCAGATTTGCCTTCCGACCCCTAAATTGCACCTGCTAGTCCTCCCCTCAAATAATACAATAATGTCAACATCAAAGTCAGATGATGCCTTCGACTGAACCTGCCGTCCTCTTTGGTTCTGCCTCCTTCATGGGCTACCGCTGTACTTTTTTGCAGAGCATCTTCTTTTTCAACCCTCCTACTCACACTTGACACTGCCATAAACCATGCAGTGATCAAATCCTGTTATTCTAGGGTTGAAACATCTTTCAAGATGTACTCTTTTCTATTTGCAGTGCCCATAGTTCGTTTCTTTTGTTTTCCTGAGGAAGACTGGCTCTGAGCTAACATTCATTGCGAATCCTCCTTTTTTTGCTGAGCAAGATTAGCCCTGAGCTAACATCTGTGCCCATCTTCCTCTATTTTGTACGTGGGTCGCCGCCACAGCATGACTTGACGAGTGGTGCATACTCCCACACCTGGGATCCAAACCTGCGAACCCTGGGCCGCTGAAGCGGAGTGTGCGAACTTAACCACTACACCACCAGGCTGGCCACCCCATACTTCAGAACTTTCACAAATTATTGCCTGACCTATTAAATAGTTTCTCTGCCACTAACTTCTAATCACTCCCATCTATTCCTTCATGCTACTAGCAGAGTTTTAACTCTTAAAGGTAGAGATCTGATCCCTTAAGCCCCAAAACATTTCCTCCCACAATATTCAAAATTATGTCATTTTCAGGGACAAACAGTTGAGACTTTCAATCAAATTTCCATTTTCTCCCTTTCACCCGAGCCACAAACTGTATGCTGTTCCTCAAGAACACCCAGTACTTCCCTGCCTCAATTGCACGCACGAAAAAGCTTTCCCATCCTTCCAAAACCGGCTCAAACACTTCTGCTTCCATAAAATCTTCTCAGAACACCCAATCATAACTCACCATTTTCTCATTTACATTCCCTCACAGGAATCGTATGTAATTCTAACAGAGCACCCAAGTCCATCTTGTTATCATAGCTGCATGTTACATGTCAAAGTATTCTTACAGATGCTGAACACTTTTTTGACATATTTGTATCTTGAAATGTACAAAAGATTTACCTAATAAAGGTTTAATTAAACGAATGAATTGAGTAGAACAATACTTTTCATGCACGCAATACCCCCTAAATTAATTCACAGTTCACCTACTAACCTCATAATTTTCTACTTCTCCATCTTCCACGTCCAATTCAAAGCTGAAAGTTGGGCCCACTGCAGGTGGCACTGGAAGCATCGATCTGCATTGAAAATAACCAAGACTAGCACTGACATATTAGTACCTTACTTCAATGAACAGGAGGGGAAGAACAAGGCCAGTGCTACAGGGATAAAGAATGGTCAGTTTTAATCAGTGGCAATCCTTTAAAGAAACTGACTTCACTAGCAACAAAAAAATTAGACACTGACATTAAAAACAGACCATTTACAACAGCATAAAAAAACATGAAACATTAGGGATGAACTTCACAAAACAGGTGCAAGACCTGTATAATAAAAACTGTAAAAATACCACCAGGATAAATTTTAATTTTATTTATTTTTTCCCCCCAAAGCCCCAGTAGATAGTTGTATGTCATAGCTGCACATCCTTCTAGTTGCTGTATGTGGGACGCGGCCTCAGCATGGCCGGAGAAGCAGTGTGTCGGTGCACACCCGGGATCCGAACCTGGGCCACCAGCAGCGGAGCCCGTGCACTTAACCGCTAAGCCACGGGGCCGGCCCACTAGCATAAATTTTAAAAGACGAATAAATAGAGAAATATATGATGTGGCTAGAAGACTCAATATTGTTAAGATGTCAATTCTCTTCCAAAATTGACCTATAGATTTCATGCAATCCCTACCAAAATCCCAGGCAAGTTTTTTTTTTAAGTAGAAACAGATTTGCTGATTTTAAAATGTATATGAACACACAAAAGACTTTGATTTAATCATTTCAAGAACAAAGTTGGGAGACATACTGATTTTAAGACTTACAATAAAGCCACGATTATCAAAATAGTGTGATATAGGCACATGACCCTTTGGTATAAAGACAACATTGCCTAGCTTTCCCAGAAGGTAGTTATAGACATGAGACTAAATTCTGGCCAATGGGATGTAGGCAGGAGTACTATGTGCAACTTCTAGGAAGTATCCTTGAGAGGAGGGAGCTAGGCAGAGATCCACTATCATTTTTGCTGGCTGGAATGTAGATGTGATGGCTAAAGCCTGAGGAGTCATCTTGTATTATGTAGAGGAAGCCATAAAATTTTGAGGATGGTAGAACCATTCCTCAGAGTTATGGGGCTAACAAATTGTCCTTAAATTACCTATTTCTGGACTTCATTATATGAGAGAGAAATAAAGAACTATCATGTTTAACCCATGGGTGTTTCTATTACAAGCTTAATCCTAACAGAATATTTCTAAGGCACAGAAATAACTTCTCTTTCTTCCTTTGAGAGAAGCAGCGGCATCAAAAGCTGGATAATCAAAGAAAGTGGCAAGTGATGCTAGCTTTAAAAGAGGCAAAAATTTTAAACTTTTCTATCTTTTGATTTGTTAAAGTTGTTTTCTAGCTCACAAATTTCTTCCTCCCCCACTTCTCCCTTGTCCTTGCTCCTCTCTTTCTTTCACCCTTAAATGGTCCCCCACTCTAACTCCTTAACATTAAATAAAAACAAATATTTAACACACTCTAAATTATATACCACAGAGAAGATACTCATAAAGGAAAGAGAACCTCAAGGGTGTCAAAATTCAGAACTCAGTAGAGTAAGAAAGAGAGAACTTACAGCACATACGGCAGTAAGCTGGGATGGTAAGGGGGAGGTGGCATTGGCTGCTGAGATCGATATCTACTGCGTCCTGCGAGCCTCCGAGGCATGAACGGAGGATAAGGCTGTCGAAGGAAAACGTTAAAACAATTTAAGATCATTCTACCTTTAATACTATTTAATCTGTCAAATAAAATCTCTTCTTTTTTAAAAACCTAGAAAGTTCTTTACTGTTCAAGTGGTATTTAATTATTTCTTAAACGTTAACACAGATGCAACAACTAATTTAAAATATACACTTAGGTATCTTTCTAAACACAATTTGCCAAACAACTGCTTTCAAGACTACATTTAAAATTCTAAACCTGTAGTTATACTGAAACAGAACTCAAAATGAACATGTTATTATTATTATGTTTTTTTGTGAGGAAGATCAGCCCTGAGCTAACATCTATTGCCAATCCTCCTTTTTTACCCCCTTTTCTTCCCAAGCCCCAGTAGATGGTTGTATGTCATAGTTGCACATCCTTCTAGTTGCTGTATGTGGGACGCCACCTCAGCAAGGCCGGAGAAGCAGTGTGTCAGTGCGTGCCCGGGATCTGAACCTGGGCCACTAGTACCGGAGCGTGCACACTTAACCACTAAGCCACGGGGCCGGCCCCTGAACACGTTATGAAAGCAAGTAATAAATGAACAACGATGACGGAAAACTTACTACTCCAAAGGACACCTCCTGATGCAAAGGGTCATGTGTTAAGAACTGCAGAGGAGCTGATGGAGGTAACGTTGGGGGGTGGGCTGATGGAGGGTAAGTAAAACCTCCCACTGAGAGATGTTCTCCTAAGAGTTCCACTTCATTTTCTATCCTTTGCAGAGGCTGAGGGGGGAAAAAAACAAACTTTAGATAGACTGTGCTTTATAATAATAAAAATCAAAACCTCCCAAAATATCTTTAGGGTCATGCATGTCTTGATGTTCACACCACTCTAAATTCATGCATGTGGACAGAGACTCTAGCAAAATCTTCCACCTTTCAATTGAATTTCAGTAAGAAAGTTTCTGAAACATGTTATTAAACATTTCCACTATCCATTAAAGGTTGCCATTTCTTTTACTATTTGAACCTTCTCTTAAAATGAGAAGGAAAGACAAAAAGTCATGTAGTAAGCCAATTATATGCAAGTTAAAATTACTTTTTAGTCATGGCACATTGACCTACCCATAGGATTTTCAGACACTTAACCCTTAACAGATAAAATCGAACATGGTATATAAAGATCCAAACCAGGGTGAAACGGGATAAGATATGGCAGGTATTATGCTATAGTAGAACGCTATGGGCTTTGGCATTAGACAGACTTAGTGCTGTGAGACTTTTATATAATTTACTTAATCTGACCCTCAATAGTGTCAACTACAGAACTGACATGTTCATAGCCTACTTCAAAAGTGTGTTGTGAACAGAAAGCACATAATGCTATGCACACTGCATGTGTTTTTTTCTTGAAAATATCTTTATTGAGATATGACTCACATACCATAAAATTCACCTTGCTAAGGGGTACAATTCAATGGGTCTTAGTGTATTCATGGAAGTTATGCAACCATCACCCCTATCTACTAATTCCAGAACATTTTCATCCCCATCTCAAAAAAAAAAAAAAAAAACCCATGCCCATAGCAGGGCACTACCCATTTCCCCCTAGTCCTCTCCAAGTCCCGGATAAGCACTACTCTACTTTTCATTTCTATAGATTTGCCTATTCTGCACATTTCGTATATACGGAATCATGCAATATGTGGCTCTTGTATCTGGCTTCTTTCACTTAGCACAATGTTTTCAAGGTTCATCCATCTTGTAGTTTGTGTGTCAGTACTTCATTCTTTTTTTATGATTGAATAATAATCCACTGTATAGATATACCACGCTTTGTTTATCCATTTATCAGCTGATGGACATTTGGACTGTTCCTACTTTTTGGCTATTAGGAATAATGCTGCTATGAACATTTGTGTACACATTTCTGTGTTGATGTTTTCAATCCGATTCTCTTGGGAACACGTATTCTTAAATGTTAGTCTGACTTCCTCCCCCAGTTAGACAACAGAAACATTTTTCAAACATAACTAATTACTAATACTTTAATTTGGAAGCTTATTTATGCTTGAGAGAAATCACAACTGCTGACACTATGACAACACAAGTAAATCTAAGTTTTGATTTGGCTATGTGACTGGACCTTTGAAAGAATTCCAAATTCAGATATAAGTGATAGCTAAATTTTGCTTTAATCTTGAATTCCTAGGTACTGGGAGCCAAGGAATATCTTGGCATGAATCCTGTCCTGATTCTAATATAAGATTTTCTTTTAGTAGTTTTAACTTTTCAGATTAGCCGAACTTCTACTACAGTTGGATTCTGTAGTCTTCAAGAAGAGTAGCCCCTCTGCCTGAGACACGGCATGGTGCATAAACCTTTGGTAAAGAATGGTTAGGCTCTGCTAGAACAGACTGTCACGTTTCTTTCCCAGGGCTAAAATCTTCTACTCTAACCATTTCCATGTTCTCTCTCTTGTTCTCCCTTAATGCCTAAGGGTTCAGATGTTCAACCTGGCCTGTCCAAAAAACAACTGTGCCTTCTTCCTGTGCCCTTCCTTATAGTACTTATCACCTAGACCCCTGAAATAATACGTCTCCTCAGCTATATTCCAGCCCCAGGACAGAATTAACTACGTTAATAGACTATCTCATCTACTTTTCACCAGAACATAGTGGAAAAACAGACCTTCAGAAAAAACCATTGAGGCTCAGAGGATTACTTTACTTGCCTAAATGAATACAAATATTATTCTTAACAAGTATAAAACAATTTTATAATATTCTCATTTTAGAAATACATAAAAGGAAAAACTGAAACAACTAAATTTTTCTTCAGATTTACTTCTTGAAGTAGGAACAAATTTAAATTAGACAAATGACATATAAAATAAATAGAAAAATTTAAGAAACCAAGGCAATTCTAGGTAAATACGTCTATACTAATTTATGTATCTGTGGATTCCTTAATTCTTTTAAAAACCAGAAGAATGCCTAAGTTATAGTTTTTAAATGGTAACAACTTACATCTACTAAATTAATCTGCCTAAAATTTTAGATCTCAACATTCTGTGAAAATTAAAGATGTAAAAGTAGAGATACCTACCGATCGTGATTGCTGCGTTTGGAAAGGGACAAACTGGCCCGGTGGTGGCAAATGAGGAGGATGATGGGGAGAAAGGTGAGGAGGATGTAAAAGAAACGGATCACTAGAAATAAGGGGTGGGAATGCAGCATATGGTACTGGTAAGTGCTGAACTGAACATGCTTGAAGCATCTGTAAGAGAAATTGTTATTTTTTGTTAAAAGTATCAGAATATATAAAACTAATGTTTAAAAAAACTATTAAGTGAGACTGAAATGTCATTGCCATATCCCTTCCTAAATCATACCAAAATGTTTTAATAACCTATATTAACAAAGAAACACTAGTGTGTTTTTGCATCTATTAGTAAAACACTGGGAACTAATTATTCTGTATTTTATATAGTTCTTACAAATCAATCAAAACACCTCTTTTACTTTAGTCCTTTAGCACGTGCAACGTGGGGAAAGGGCTGCACAGAAGAGGACCCTCTCTCCACTGGGTGTAAGATGTAGCAGATACTACTGCTTTTCAAGAAGCTCAACTTTTCAATCTTGCAGAAAATTTCATTTCCAGGATTTTTATATTTTTAAGAGTCCAACTCACAACTAAACGCCACATGGTCTCTCAATTTTTCAGTCTGCTAATTTAGCACACTGGTTCTATAATCTATAATCTCAGTAATAATCTATTACTGAGAAACCAAGCTTGGAGAAATTAATCTGTTAAACTAGTGTTGGTATTTGTATGTGTGTGTCCGTTTTAATCCCACATTCACACAAGGCTATTAGGATTATATTTAGATTTACTGAGGTGCCTTAGTTAGAAGACATTATTGACCTTAGACAAGTCACTGAAATCGTCCGGATTTCAGGGACCTCATTTGTGAAATAAGGAGGTTGGACTGGGGGTTGGTAGATCACAGGATAAAGCATAAGGTTAAGAGGCAGAAAGAAGTGGGTGTGAATCCCTTGCTCTCTCGTAATAATTGCCTCTACAACATTAAGCAAGTCATTTTCAATTTCATCATCAGGAAAATGGGGATACTGTTTTAATCACAGGCTTCCTATAATGAGGAACAAATAAGACCAAGCATTCAAGTGCCTGTTAGAGCCTAGTAAGCGCTAAGACTATTACTGTTGATCACTAAAGCCTCTAAGACGTTATTACTAACTAGTCCCATGTCCTATGTTAACACCCTACAGCCAACCTTGACCAAAATTTAATTATAAACAGTGCTGATATATGAGAGAACATGCTGTGACCTTCAGGATATTCAAATATGTTTAATTTAATTAATGTAAAAATAAATCAAGTTTTAAAGTTAATTTTGTTAAACTGATACTATAAGGATGCTATTGAGATTTCTGTTGCAATGAAACTGCCTTTTTTACTTGGAAGTGAAAAGCTACAAAAGGTAGTCTCTTAAATTTTGTTTGCTTATAAAACAGCCATTCTAAAGAGGGATTGTACAGACTTACTGGAGGAGGCACACTACAGACAGGGAGGTGCTGTCCACTGAAAACCACCGAGCATCCTGGGACCTGTTGTGTACTGCAAGCAGGGATGTGCTGGCCTGTGCAGAGTGGAATCCCATGTGGTGCCACTGTTGTTACCGTGTAAGAAACAGGAACGGTGCCCTGATGGAGCTATTAGGAAAAAAAACCAGAACTTTAACTGTTTGGATAAAACATCAACTATTAAAAATTAAAATCTAGGGGCCGGCCTGGTGGTGTAGTGGTTAAGTTCACACACACCGCTTCAGGGGCCCGGGGTTTGCAGGTTCGGATGCCAGGCCCGGACCTACATACCACGCATCAAAGCCATGCTGTGGCGGCATCCCACATACAAAATTGAGGAAAAAGGGCACAGATGTTAGCTCAGGGCTAATCTTCCTCAGCAAAAAGAGGAGGACTGGCAATGGATGCTAGCTCTGAGCCAGTCTTCCTCACATACACACACACACAAAATTAAAATCTAGGCATTTACTGATCCTGCTCTTAGCTGCACAGATTTTCACAATGTACTTCTCCAATAGTTTCAACCATAATATTCTTTGTCATTGTACAGGAAAGCTGACTGCTTCAAGAGTAGTACATGATGCCCACAGAACCAACTAAACTCTTCCCTCAAAAAGACTTGAAAAGTCCAGTAGAATAATGAATTGCTATATTAACTCTTCTAGCCTGCTTTATAGAGCAGAAAACTTTTGTAAAGAGGAAACTTGGAAAAATGAAAGCTCATATCTTCTAATACCTGGCCACATCCAAGAGGAAAAAAATTTTTAACTGCAACTAGTGAAACAATGTAAAGTAGTATTTAAAAAGTTAACTAATTTCCTACTCTCTTGGTCAGTTGTATTCCCATCCTACCTACCCTGAGGCAAACAATGTTAATAACATATCCTTCTATATCTCTCTCCATGAGCACACAAACATATACAAGCATGATTACCCACAAATTGTCATGTTTGTTTTTGTTTTCTTAACAGAAATGAGATATACCCTGCAACTTACTTTTTTTCAATTAATGTTGTAGATATCTCTTCAAGCGGGTTAAAAGCAATTCACTCTTTTTGATACCAGTCAGGTATTTTAAGTACAATCCCTTAACACAGCCCTGTCATTCATACACTAAAGGATTCAAGTTGTTTTCACTCTTTCACCAATACAAACAAAAGTGTAAAAAACATCACTGAACATACATCCTTACATACTAGTAGCTTCATTTATTTCAGAGGGATTACTGGGTAAAAGGGTGAATGTACTGTAAACTTTTGCAAAAAGGCTGGATGTGAGTTAAGTAACAACCCCAACAGTAACAACAGGGCCCATTTCCCAGCACCTCCAGTCAGGGTCGATACACCTGCAGTACAGCCTGCTGACTCACCTGAAGAACGAAGAAACAGTATCAGCATGCTTGCTTTAAATTTGCATTTCTGATCAGAGAGGTTGAATATCTTTTAATATTTTTATTAACCATTTAGACTTCCTTTTCTGTAAATAATCTATATCCTTTGCTCATTGCCCATTTTCTATTAGGTTGTCTATCATATTCATTTATAGTTTTGTTTTTGTTTTTGTTTTGTGAGGAAGATCGGCCCTGAGCTAACATCTGCTGATCCTCTTTTTTTTTTGCTGAGGAAGACTGGCCCTGGGCTAACATCCATGGTCATCTTTCTCTACTTTATATGGGAGGCCGCCACTGCATGGCTTGACAAGCAGTGCCTCGGTGCACGCCCGGGATCCGGGATCCGAAACGGCGAACGCCGGGCCGCCGTAGCGGAGTGAGCACACTTAACCGTAGCGGAGTGAGCACACTTAACCGCTTGCGCCACCAGGCTGGCCCCTATAGTTTTGTTTTTTAATTAGCGATATGAACCTACTGCTTGTCATGTATAACAAAATTATTTTCCCAGTCTATGTTTTATCTTTTGATAAACCCTTTATTTAATGGTAAATTTTATCTTTCATGGTCTGTTACATTTTTTGAATATAGTCAAAGTGTAGCTTTTGGATTTCCTTTATTGATGAGGTTATACAAATGTGCTACTAAAATTTCTACCATTTTTATTTTTTACATTTAATTTATACTCCAACTAAAATCTGTTTTTGTTTGTAGTGTGAAGTAGGGCTCTAATTTTTTCTTACAATTACACTTGTTCCATTTATTAAACCATCCTTCATCCTCTAAACTGAACCACCACCTTTTTTCCATTCAATAACTTCTCACATATACCTGGATCTATTTCGTGTCAAATTCGTGCGTTTCAATTATAGTATCTTACTAGAAAAGTTAATAGGAGTAAGGCAAATTTCTCCTCGTTACCACACTTTCTTTTCACTTGATTGTGTAGTGATTTTCACACATTTATTCTTATGCAAAGAAAATTTTATCCAGTTTCAAAACGAACTGGTATTCTGATTTGTACTAATTTAATTGTATTACAGGTTATGTTATTTTACAAAGGACATATAATTTTATATTAAGGCTTTTCATTGGAATATTATGCCACCACATGCTCAATACTGTGGTACTGTTCTTCATGAAATTAGTTTTCTTCATAAATTGGCTAGTGCTAGTAAAGTTACCAATTTTTATTTATGTATCTTGAATCTAACAACTTTATCCAACTTCTTAATTCTACTATTTTTAGAAATTAGAATCTCTTTCCCTTCCTATGTATACAACTATATCTGCTAAGATTCAACACAACTATTTATTTTTCTTGTCTTTTTGCTTTACTGATAAAAGAACTTTCAAAAATGATACTCATAGGTACCACTCTTATATCCGATTTTAATGGAAATGTATACTGAATTTCTTTTTATGTTCTCGATCCTAGTCCTTTCTCAGAAATAGTATTATTAATATCTTCTTCTGGGCAGTGGCTTGCTTTTTCACATTTTTTTTTGGTGAGGAGATGAGCCCTGTGCTAACATCTGCCAACCCTCCTCCTTTTTTTGCTGAGGAAGACTGGCCCTGGGCTAACATCCATGCCCATCTTCCTCCACTTTATATGGGAGGCCGCCACAGCATGGCTTGCCAAGCAGTGCATCGGTGTGCGCCCGGGATCTAAACTGGCAAACCCCGGGCTGCCACAGTGGAGTGCACGCACTTAACTGCTTGTGTCACCGGGTTGGCCCCTCACTTTTTAAATATTGTCATTGCATGAAGCAGAAAATTTTATTTTAATGAAATCCAATATGTCATTGTTTTATTAAGTGGCTAGTACTTTATATATCCTGTTTTAAGAAACCTTTGCCTACCTCATGAAGATAGTCTCCTTTACTATTTTTTTTGTTTTTTACCTTTCACATTTAGATCTAGAACTCAACTTTATTCTCATGTATGATGTAAAGTAGGAGCCAAAGTTCAAATTCATCCACATGGACATCCAGCTCTTTCCATGCCACTACTAAAAAAGACCTTCCTTTCTCTCCTTGAATTCCTTTGGCACCTTTGCCCAAAGTGATCAATATATGTTTATTTCTGACAATGAAATAAAGTTATTTATTTAATGAAGTTTAATTCATCAACAGTTCTCTGTATAGTTAGTGCTTTTCCTATATCTTATTTAAGAAAGCCTTCCCTATTTAAGGTCATGAAGCTATTCCTATATTACTTTCCTAAAAGCTTACAGTTTTGCCATTAACATTTACATCTTTTTTTTTTTGAGGAAGATCGGCCGAGCTAATATCTTACTTTTTTCTCCCCAAAGCCTCAGTACATAGTTGTATATCTTAGTTGTAGGTCCTTCTAGTTCTTCTATGTAGGACACCGCCTCAGCACAGCTTGATGAGCTGTGAGTAGGTCCGTGCCCAGGATCCAAACCCGTGAGCCCCAGGCCACCGAAGCAGAATGCGCGAACTTAACCACTACGCCACTGGGCTGGCCCCAATATTTACATCTTCAATCCACCCGAAATTGACTTTTGTGAAAGGTATGAGATAAAGGACCCAGTTTCATGCTTTCATTTGGATACCCAATTGTCTGAGCATCATATACTAAGATTTTGTCTTTTCCCAACTCATCTGCAGTCATATATCATATATAAAGTATTCATAAATGCATTGGTTTATTTCTGAGCTTTATATTCCATTTCATTAGCCTATTTAATTATTCTGGCATGAATGCTTTCATTACCACAGCTTTTTAAGTCCTAATAATTAGAAGAGGTACTCTTGCCCCCCTTGTTCTTCAGGATTATAGACTAGTGGGTCTCTTAATCGTAACGTGCATTAGAATCACCTGGGTGAAAAAAGATTGCTGGGTGGTCCCACAAAGAGAGTTTCTCATTCAGTAATTCTAGTGTACAGTCCAAGAATTTGCATTTCTCACAAACGTCTAGGTGATGCTTCTGCTGCTGATCAACTGATCCAGGACACACTCTGAGAACCACTTGGTCTTAGAGACTCTAGACCAGAGTGTCAGGTGGCCAACTATGTCATAAAGTGCCACAAAGTAAATATTTTAGGCTTCTGGGCCATCCTAGTCTCTGCACAAAGCAGCCACAGACAATAAACAAATAAGCATAGTTGTACTGTAATCAACTCTATAAAAACAGCCAGCAATAGTTTGCTTTCCTCTGCTGTAGGTAACTCCAGGTCCTTTAAAATGCCATTGAAACTGTAGAATTAGCTTCTCAAGTTACACCAAAAACTTGCTTGGAATTTACTTGGGATTATACTAACTCTACATATTCTATATGTCAGTTTTGACAACAAGAGTTTTTATAAAATTGGATCTTTCAAATTAGATCTCTCAGTATTTAGATAGGTTTTCTTTAAACTGACTCAACAAAGTTTTATAATCTTCCACATAGAGGTCTTGAACCTCTAA
Organism: Ceratotherium simum simum; assembly: GCF_057802395.1. Lineage (NCBI taxonomy): Eukaryota > Metazoa > Chordata > Mammalia > Perissodactyla > Rhinocerotidae > Ceratotherium > Ceratotherium simum. The sequence continues at coordinate 39,518,086 of NC_141928.1, read as the reverse complement.
CATCTTCTGTTAAGATTGATTCTTAACTTCCTTCACATTATTTTGATTTTTCAATGGTATTTTTTAATTTGCATATTTATTAAGAATTTCAAACATGCTCAATAGTAGTATAATGAACTCCCATATCTATCACCTAGGCTCCAAAACCATTAAACCACAGCCAACTCACCATCATCAACCTCTCCCTTTCCTGTATTTTGTTGAAGCAAATCCCAAGAACCCATCATTCAATAAATATTTCAATATGTATTTCCAAAAGAAAAGAATATTTAAAATAACCACAATACCAATATCAATATACTTTTAAAAAGTTCCTTTCAATATTAAGTTGCTGTTCAAAATTCCAATTGTGTCATTAATATCATAAATGATTTTTAACATTTTTTTTCTTTTTCTCAATCAGGATCCAAAAATGGTTTACACATTGCAATTAATTAGAATGTCTCTTTAAATTTATAGTTGCCACTTGTAGCTCTCCTCATCACTATAGCTTATCTGTTGAAAAAACTGGGTTGTTCAGTATAAGTCTATCCTTTTAAAAGCTTTTTTTTAGATTATTTTAGATTCCGGTATAGAGAAATACAACTGATTGTTGTTTGGTTGTTACTGTAACCTATCAGTCTATTCAATTCTTAATTCTAATAATTTATCTAAGATGCTTTGGGATTTTCTATCCATATAATCATCTCATCTGCAAATACTGATGGTGTTAGGTGCTCTTTTCTTATTCTTATAACCTTTCTTTTTCTTGCCTTCTGTCCTGGCTTAGCCTCCAGAACACTGAATAGAAGTGGTGACAGTGATCATCCTCACTTATTCCAGGTATCAGCAGGAAAGCACTCCAAGTTTCACCATTAAATATACTGTTTGAAATAGGATATCTGAACTCACTGTAGGTCTGCTTCCATTGGTTTTCATTTATAGTCCTTCTTCTTCATGTACCTGGTTAACTTTGTTTACTGCCTACTGTCCTTGAAAATTATTTGAGGGAATTCTTTGAGAACTATAATGAAGATTCCTTCCATCAAAGATGATTTGCGAGAGTGGTGGTCAAGATGGCGGCGTAGGCAGACTCTGAACTCACCTCCTCCCGTGGACACAGCCAATCTACAACTACTCGTGGAAAAATTACCCCTGAGACAGAACTGAAAACTGGATAAGAGGAACTCCTGCAACAACGGACAATCCTAACTGGGGTGGAAGAGGCAGAGACTCCCTTCTGGAGAGGAAAAACGCCAGTGTCACGGCCACCGGGAGCAGCTCACAGGTACGCAGCCTCCCTGGAGGCGCGGGGCCCTGAGCCGGGGAGCGTCCCCGCTGTGGGCATTTTGTGGACCCAGCACAATCGACACCAGCGGCATAATATCTGACTTTGCCTGCTACTAAAGCATTGGGTAGCACCCCCAGAAAACCCGGTTCACAAAGAAACTAAAACTGGCTCTTAAAGGGCCCGCGCACAAACTCACCCGTTCCAGAAAGCATCCTAAAATCACCAGAAAGAAAGGTACACAGTGCTTCGGTGACAAGAGACTCACCTAATAGGCCCTGAGTGCATCACGGTGAGGGGTGAGACCTCTCCAGGGACTGGGACATTGGCGGCGGCCATTGTTGTGGCCTGGTGTGAGCGTGCTGACACAGACGCCATTGGAGTTCTCCCTGAGACCTGCTAGCCCAGGGTCTGCTCCACCCGCTAGAGCACCAATTTAATCCAGCTCAGCCAGGGCAGGCAGCCCACCTTAGAGACTGGCCCCACCCAACAACAAGCCCTCAGGCAACGTGTGGGCCTGCATAGATTGGTGACTGGATTCTCTGCAGCCTGGCAACTGAGCTGACTTGAGCAGGGCAGGGTGTGCACAAGGAGCGGGTGGAGAGTGTGGGGTGGTGGCGGAGTGTGTGGGGCTCCCGCCGTGGAGAGACTGGGTCCGCTTGGGGAGGTCGGGGCACTCACACGGGGCAGGACTGTGTTGACTGTGTGTGTGGACCTGTGGGCAACAGGGCTTGTCAGCTGCAGAAGACTTGTGCCTCTCAAAGACCCACATAGGAGGTTTGCCCCACCTTCCAAAGCCTGAAACAATTGGGTGCTCCTGTGCCTGAGGCCAGCCCCACCCAGCTGCAATCCCCAGAGAGCTGACAAGAGACCTAATAGGCTAGAGGTTTACAGCAATTGTAAGGCCCTGAGCCTAACAACCTGCCACACTGGGGGCCTACTCACTTAAAAGAAATACTGCAACACAAATGTGGTATTAGAACTTGCAGCCAACTGTGCTGGGGCTCCCCACACCTGATAAAGAGACTGAAGGGCCCACAACAACTACAAGCAGCTGAGCATTACAACAGCTGGCCAGGAGCATAACTCAGCCTCCCTGGGCGCCTATAGGGAGAGCTAATAGGCCACAATAGAAGGACACACGTAGCCCACATAGGGGCCACCCCTGGAACATTGAGAACTGAGGGAAGCACACTGGAAGCATCCTAAGGCATCACTTACATAAGGTCACCTATCCAAGAGCAGGAGACGTAGCTGACCTACCTAATACGTAGACACAAGCACAGGGAAAGAGGCAAAATGAGGAGGCAAAAGAATACATTCCAAGTAAGGGAACAGGACAAAACCCCAGAAAAGGAACTAAGTGAAACAGAAATGAGCAACCTACCTGACAGAGAGTTCAAACTAAGAGTGTTAAGGATGCTCACTGATCTGGGGAGAAGAATAGATGAACTCAGTGAGAATGTCAACAAAGAAATGGAAGATATAAAAAAGAACCAATCAGAAATGAAGAATACAATACTGGAAATGAAAAATTCATTAGAGGGACTCAAAAGCAGAGTAGAGGATACAGAAGAACGGATCTGTGAGCTGGAAGAAAGACTAGAAGAAATTACCCAAGGTGAACAGGTAAAAGAGAAAAGAATTAAAAAGAGTGAGGACAGTCTAAGGGACCTCTGGGACAACATCAAGCGCACTAACATCCGTGTTATAGGTGTCCCGGAAGGAGAAGAGCGAGACAAGGGAGCAGAGAATCTATTTCAAGAAATAATAGATGAAAACTTCCCTAACCTAAGGAAGGAAAGAGACATCCAGGTACAGGAGGCACAAAGAGCCCCAAACAAGATAAACCCAAAGAGGCCCACACCAAGACACATCATAATCAAAATGTCCAGAATTAAAGATAAAGAGAGAATCCTAAAAGCCGCAAGAGAATGTCAAGCTACATACAAGGGAAACCCCATAAGGCTATCAGCTGACTTCTCAGCAGAAACCTTACAGGCTAGAAGAGAATGGCACGATGTATTTAAAGTGCTAAAAGGAAAAAACTTACAGCCAAGAATACTCTACCCAGCAAGGTTATCGTTCAAAATGGAAGGAGAGATCAAAATTTTCCCAGATAAGCAAAAATTAAAGGAGTTTGTCACCAAGAAACCAGTGTTACAAGAAATGTTAAAGGGACTGATTTAAGGGGAAAAGAGAAGACCACAAATAGGAAAAATTATCTATTTCCACGATTAGAACGTAATGGATACAAATGCACAAAAAAGAGGTTAGATATGATATCAAAAACATAAAAAGGAGGGAGGAGGGTAGTTAAAGAGTACAGCTTTCATACAGAGGTCAAACTAAAGTGACCATCAATTCTGTATAGAAGAAGTAAGGAACAGAGAAGGACTACTAAAACACTGAGGAAAAAAAAAAATAAAGTTAGAAAATGGCAGTAAGTACATACTTATGAATAGCTAATTTAAACGTCAATGGACTAAATAGTCCAATTAAAAAGCATAGGGTGGCTGACTGGATAAAAACAAGACCCATATATATGCTGCATACAAGAGACACACTTCAGACCTAAAGACACTCACAAACTGAAAGTGAAGGGATGGAAAAAGATACTCCATGCAAATGGCAATGAAAAGAAAGCTGGGGTAGCAGTACTCATATCAGACAAAATAGACTTTAAAACAAAAACTGTAAAAAGAGACAAAGAAGGGCATTACATAATGATCAAGGGAACAATCCAACAAGAAGAGATAACACTTGTAAATATCCTCCCACCCAATGTAGGTGCACCTAAATATATAAAGCAATTATTAACAGACATAAAAACAGAAATAGACAGTAACACAATAATAGTAGGGGACTTTAACACTCCACTTACACCAACGGATAGATCATCCAAACAGAAGATCAATAAGGAAACATTGGCCTTAAACGACACACTAGAACAGATGGACCTAGTAGATATATACAGAGCATTCCATCCAAAAACCGAAGAATACACGTTCTTTTCAAACGCACATGGAACATTCTCCAGGATTGATCACATATTAGGCCACAAAACGAGTCTCCATAAATTTAAGAAGATTGAAATAATACCAAGCATCTTTTCTGACCACAACGGTAGGAAACTAGAAATCAACTATAGGAAGAAAATCAGAAAAGCCACAAATACATGGAGATTAAACAAAATGCTACTGAACAACGACTGGGTTAACGAAGAAATCAAAGAAGAAATCAAAAAATACCTGGAGACAAATGAAAATGAAAATACGACATGCCAGAATTTATGGGATACAGCAAAAGCGGTTCTAAGAGGGAAGTTTATAGCGATACAGGCCTATCTCAACAAACAAGAAAAATCTCAAATAAACAATCTAACAATGCACCTAAAGGAACTGGAAAAAGAAGAACAAACAAAAACCAAAATCAGAAAAAAAAGGGAAAAAAAAAAAATAAGAACAGAAATAAATGAAATGGAGACCAAAAACAATAGAAAAATTAATAAAACCAAGAGCTGGTTCTTTGAAAAGATCAACAAAATAGACAAACCTTTAGCTAGACTCACCAAGAAAAAAGAGAGAAGGCACAAATAAGTAAAATCAGAAATGAAAGAGGAGAGGTTACAACAGACACCTTAGAAATACAAAAGATTATAAGAGAATACTATGAAAAACTATATGCCAACCAATTCGACAATCTGGAAGAAATGGATAAATTCTTAGAATCATACAACCTTCCAAAACTGGATCAAGAAGAAGTAGAGAATTTGAATAGACCAATCACCAGTAAGGAGATCGAAACAGTAATCAAAAACCTCCCCAAAAATAAAAGTCCAGGACCAGACGGCTTCCCTGGTGAATTCTACCAAACATTCAAAGAAGACTTAATACCTATCCTTCTCAAACTCTTCCAAAAATTGAGGAGGGGGAAGCTCCTAACTCATTCTACGGCCGACATTACCCTGATACCAAAACCAGACAAGGACAACACAAAAAAGAAAATTACAGGCCAATATCACTGATGAACATCGATGCGAAAATCCTCAACAAAATACTAGCAAATCGCATACAACAATACGTTAAAAAGATTATACACCATGATCAAGTGGGATTTATTCCAGGTATGCAGGGATGGTTTAACATTCGCAAATCAATCAACGTAATACACCACATTAATAAAATGAAGAACAAAAATCACATGATCATCTCAATAGATGCAGAGAAAGCATTTGACAAGATCCAGCATCCATTTATGATAAAAACTCTGAATAAAATGGGTATAGAAGGAAAGTACCTCAACATAATAAAGACCATATATGAGAAACCCACAGCTAATATTATCCTCAATGGTGAAAAACTGAAAGCTATCCCTCTAAGAACAGGAACTAGACAAGGATGCCCACTGTCACCACTCCTATTTAACACAGTATTGGAAGTCCTAGCCAGAGCAATCAGGCAAGAGAAAGAAATAAAAGGGATCCAAATTGGAAAGGAAGAAGTGAAACTGTCACTATTTGCAGATGACATGATTTTATATATAGAAAACCCTAAAGAATCCACCAGAAAACTTTTAGAAGTAATAAACGAATATGGTAAAGTTGCAGGATACAAAATCAACATACAAAAATCAGTTGCATTTCTGTACACTAACAACGAAGTAGCAGAAAGAGAAATTAAGAATACCATCCCATTTACAATTGCAACAAAAAGAATTAAATACCTAGGAATAAACTTAACCAAAGAGGTGAAAGATCTGTACACCGAAAACTATAAAACATTTCTGAAAGAAATTGAAGAAGACACAAAGAAATGGAAAGATATTCCGTGCTCTTGGATTGGAAGAATTAACATAGTTAAGATGTCCATACTTCCTAAAGCCATCTATAGATTCAATGCAATCCCTATCAAAGTTCCAACAACATTTTTCACAGAAATAGAACAAAGAATTCTAAAATTTATATGGAACAACAAAAGACCCCGAATAGCTAAAGGAATCCTGAGAAAAAAGAACAAAGCTGGAGGTATCACACTCCCTGACTTCAAAATATACTACAAAGCTATAGTAACCAAAACAGCATGGTACTGGCACAAAAACAGACACACAGATCAGTGGAATAGAATCGAAAGCCCAGAAATAAACCCACACATCTATGGACAGCTAATCTTTGACAAAGGAGCCAAGAACATACAATGGGGAAAAGAAAGTCTCTTCAACAAATGGTGTTGGGAAAACTGGATAGCCATATGCAAAAAAATGAAAGTAGATCCTTACCTTACACCATACACAAAAATTAACTCCAAATGGATTAAAGACTTGAATGTAAGACCTGAAACTGTGAAAGTTCTAGAAGAAAACATAGGCAATACGCTCTTCGACATCGGTCTTAGCAACATCTTTTCAAACACCACGTCTGACCGGGCAAGAGAAACAATAGAAAAAATAAACAAATGGGACTACATCAAACTAAAAAGCTTCTGCACAGCAAAGGAAACCATCAACAAAACGAAAAGACAACCTAACAATTGGGAGAAGATATTTGCAAACCATACATCTGATAAGGGGTTAATCTCCAAAATATATAAAGAACTCATGCATCTCAACAACAAAAAAACTACCAACCCAATTAAAAAAGGGGCAAAAGACCTGAACAGACATTTCTCCAAAGAAGATATACAGATGGCCAACAGACACATGAAAAGATGTTCAAAATCACTAATTATCAGGGAAATGCAAATCAAAACTACAATGAGATATCACCTCACGCCCGTCAGAATGGCTATAATTAACAAGACAGGAAACAACATGTGTTGGAGAGGATGTGGAGAGAAGGGAACTCTCATACACTGCTGGTGGGAGTGCAAACTGGTGCAGCCACTATGGAAAACAGTATGGAGATTCCTCAAAAAATCAACGATAGAACTACCATATGATCCAGCTATTCCACTGTTGGGTATTTATCCAAAGAACTTGAAAACACCAATTTGCAAAGGTACATGCACCCCTGTGTTCATTGCAGCGTTATTCACAATAGCCAAGACTTGGAAGCAACCTAAGTGCCCATCAAGGGACGAATGGATAAAGAAGCTGTGGTATATATACACAATGGAATACTACTCAGCCATAAGAAACGACGAAATCCAGCCATTTGTGACAACATGGATGGACATTGAGCGTATAATGCAAAGTGAAATAAGTCAGAGGGAGAAGGTCAAATACCGTATGATTTCCTTCATTAAGTAGTAGATAGTGACAACAATGGATGGATACATAGGGACAGAGATTGGATTGGTGGTTGCCAGAGGGGAGGGGGGAGGGAGGAGGGTGAAAGGGATAATTCGGTGCATGTGTGTGGTGATGGGTTGTAATTAGTATTTTGGTGGTGAACATGATGTGGTCCATGCAGAAATAGAAGTACAATGATGTACACCTGAAATTTTTACAATGTTATAAACCAATGTTACTGCAATAAACAAAAATTAAAAAAAAAAAAAAATCCAGAAAAAAAAAAAAATAAAAAAATAAATAAAAAAAAAAAAGATGATTTGCAAGTTTTCTACACTTCTGTGGTCTAAAACACTTGAAACTAATTTCACAGACTGATGAGAATGTGGCTGCAAATTACATTTCCTTCTAGTCACTCTTACCCTGAGGATACTGCCCTTTAACTTGCCTACTTAACACAGGAAGAGTCTCCAATGTAGGAAGAAAATTCCTTAACCTTAAGTGGTCTTTGATTTCTGTCCCCTATCCCTCCTGGTAGACTTAACATTGAAGTTCAAGTTTGTACAAATGAACAAATGCCCTCAGGACAGAACTAGCATCCCACCCTCCCTTAGATTTTGACCTGGCAATTCCTTCCTATGTTTAAGCTCCTTTGATGTTAAATTTTAGGATATTGTTAATATTTTATCCAGCATACTCAGTACTCCTCAAGCAATGGGAATGCTCTCAATAACCTTGCCTACCAGCTCTAGAAAATTCAAGTCCCTTTTCCATTTTATCTAAGACCTTTTATTAGAAATGATGGCTAGGATTGCTTGGAAGATGGTAGCATAGGAGGACTCTGAACACATGTCCTCCCACTGACAAAACAAATTTACAACTACCCTTGGAACAATTACCCCTAAGACAGAACCAGAAACTGGATAAAAGAACTCTCACAATAATGGACAGTGCTGAGAGGTGCAAGAGGCAGAAATACCTTTCTGGAAAGGAAAAAAGCCATATTCCAGCTGCAGCACTTCACAGCAGGGAGCAATCATAAGGTACGAAGCTTTCCCTGGAAAAGTGGGGGATCTGAACAGGAGACCTATGCCACAATAAGCAGCTTTTGAACTCAGCACAAATGAGAAAAGTGTCATAATATCTGGCTTTGCTGGCTATTAACAACTGGGAATACTCCCAGAAAAACTATCAAACATAAGAGAAAAGGACTGTTTTTAAAGAGCCCACATGTACAAATTCATGCATTTACAGAAAGCAACACAAAATGACCAGAAAGAAAGGTGCACAGTCCTTTGATGAAAAGATAATCACTTGATAGGTTCTAGGCATATCCTGGGAGGCAGGAGGCAGCTGGGACCACCTCACCAGGGAATGAGACATTGGAGGCAGCCATTATTGTGACCTAGTACAGAGATGCTGGCAGATACCACTGGAGTTCTTGCCCCTGGTCTGTTAGTGCATGGGTTTGCCCCGCACACTACAGCACTGATTTAATCCAGTTCAGCCAGGGCAGGCAGCCAATCCTAGGGACGGGCCCCACTCACCAGCAAGCCCTCGGGTAACTTGTAGGCCTGCATAGGCAGGATGTGTGGGACCTCTGCAGTCGAGGGAGAGGGTCTGCCTTTGTGAGGCAGGGTGTGCATGAGGGTTGGGCTTGCGTTGGTGAAGCATGTGGGGAGTCTGCAGCGGGGCGAGTCTCTTCCCACGATAAGAGGGTAATGGATACATGTGCACAAAAAAGAGGTTAAATATGATATCAAAAACACATAAGGTGGGAGGAGGGGAGTAAAAGAGTAGAGCTTTTAGAAAGAGGTCAGACTAAAGAGAGGATCAACTTAATATAGATTGCTATATACAAGGTTATTATATATGCACCTCATGGTAACCACAAACCAGGAACCTATAAATACACAAAAAATTAAAGAGAAAGGAACTCAAATATAATACTAACGAACGCCATCAAACCACAAGGCAGGAGAGCAAGAGAAGAAAGGAACAGAGAAGAACTACTAAAACACTCAGAAAAAAAGTAACAAAATAGCAGTAAGTACATTTTTATCAATAGCTACTTTAAATGTCAATGGACTAAATGCTCCAAAAGCCATAGGGTCGCTGATTGGATAAAAAACAAGACTGATACATATGCTGCATACAAGAGATCACACTTCAGACCTAAAGATACTCACAAACTCGAAGTGAAGGGATGGAAAAAGATACTTCATGCAAATAGCAATGAAAAGAAAGCTGGGGTACCTTATATCAGATAAAATAGACTTTAAAACAAAAACTGTAACAGGAGACAAAGAAGGGCACTACAAAATGATAATGGGAACAATCCAACAAGAGGATATAATACTTGTAAATGTCTATGCACCCAAAATAGGAGCACCTAAATATATAAAGCAATTATTAACACACATAAAAGGAGAAACAGATGGAATAAGAGTAGGGGACTTTAACACTCCACTTATATCAACAGACAGATAATCCAAACAGAAGATCAACAAGGAAACATTGGTTTTAAATGACACATAAGACCAGATGGACTTAGTAAACATATACAGAACATTCCATCCCAAAACCACAGAACCCACATTCTTTTCGAAGACACATGGAACATTCTCCAGGATAGATCATGTATTAGGCCACAAAACAAGTCCTAATAAATTTAAGAACACTGAAATAATACCAAACATCTTTTCTGATCACGATGGTATGAAACTTGAAATCAACTACAGGAGGAAAATTGGAAAAGCCACAAATATGTGGAGATTAAAGAAAATACTAATGAATAACTATTGGGTCAACAAAGAAATCAAGGGAAAAATAAAATACCTAGAGACAAATGAAAATACAACATGCCAAAATTTATGGGATACAACAGAAGAGATTCTAAAAGGGAAGTTTAAAGAAATACAGGCTTATCTCAACAAAGAAAAAAAATCTCCAGTAACAATCTAACAGCGCACCTAAAGGAACTAGAAAAAGAACAAAGCCCAGGGAGAGTGATGTCAGCATCATGGCACAGTGAGCTTTCCCCTTAGACTCTCCTCCACTAAGATACAACAAAAAGGACATTCAAATACCAAGAGAGGACATTCACACAACACAAAAGATGTCTGAGAGACCCACACACACTTACAACTGAAGGTGGAGGTGCTGGAACCCCTGGAGGAAGTGGAAGGAGGTAAGAACTCCTCTCCATCCCCAGGCAGCGACTCCGGGTCCAAGTGGCTCTCAGAGAGGAGGAGGGGGCAGCCCTCTGTGGTAAAACTGTCGCTCTCCAAGTTCTCTCACAGCCCCTGGAGAACTCCCATATGGAGGGGACTGAGTGCAGCTGGGGTGCCTTCATCAAGCCAGCACCCCAGGAGAGCAGATAGCAAAGGAAGAGCGAGAACCCCCAGGATCAGGCAGGCAAAAGAACCAGCCCCTCCCACTGCCCAGCGCTCCAGCACAGCCGGGTGGCCAGAGGGCATGCGGATCGTGGTGGGTTCAGAATACACAGCTCTTTACCTGCACCCAGTGGCAGCAGGTGGAAGCTGCATCCAAAAATTTTCAGCACGAGGGAAAACAAACCCACGCTCTAAAGCAGTATGCAAAAATATATTAAATCTCCAGACCGGAAGGAAAATGACAAGCACACACAAATCAATCCTGAAGAGACAGAAACTTATAACCTAAATGACAGAGAATTCAAAACAGCTATCATAAAAAGGTTCAACAAACTACAAGAAAACAGAAATAGACAATTTAATGATATCAGGAACTTATCACAAAAGAGACTGAAACTATAAAGAAAAACCAATCAGAAATGTTGGAGATGAAAAACACAATGGAGGAGATAAAGAAAAATCTGGGATCTTTAAAGAACAGAGCTGAGAACATGGAGGAAACAATTAGCAACAGAGAGGACAGAACTGCAGAAATCTTGCAGATGGAAGAGGAGAGAGAACTAAGACTAAAAAGAAACAAAGAAATTCTCCAAGAAATATCCAACTCAATTAGAAAATGCAACGTAAGGACTATAGGTATTCCAGAGGGAGAAGAAATGGAAAAAGAAGCAGAGAGCTCCTTCAAAGAAATAATAGCTGAGAACTTCCCAAACCTCGGGAAGGAGCTGGAAATACAAGTGAATAAGTCAATAGATCTCCTAAATATATCAACGTAAAAAGACCGTCTCCGACGCATATAATAGTAAAACTGACAAAAGTCAATGACAAAGAAAAAATATTAATGGCAACAAGAAAAAGAAAAAATGTACAAAGGAATCCCAATCAGGTTCTCAGCGGATTTCTCGGCAGACGCTTTATAGGCTAGGAGACAGTGGAATGATATATTCAAAATTCTGAAAGACAAAAACTTTCAGCCAAGAATACTCTGTCCAGCAAAAATATCCTTCAGATACGATGGAGAAATAAGAACTATCCCACATAAACAAAAGCTAGGGGAGTTCATCGCCACAAGACCCCCACTACAAGAAATGCTGAAGAAGGCCCTCATGCCTGGGGGGGGAAAAAAAGAGAGAAAGGGCATACAAAGTTTTGAGCAAGGAGAAAAATACATAGACAAAATCAGAAAAATCACAGGTCTCTACCAGAATAAGATTAGCAACCAATTATAACATCAAAGATTAAGGGAAGGAAAACACCGAAAATAAATATAAACTCATCACTTTAACCATAAACTCACAACACAAGATGGAATAAGTTGTGACAATAATAACTTAGAAGGGGAAGAGTAAAGGGATGGAATCAACTCATCTAAGGAAATAACAGGCCATCAGAAAATGGACTATCTCATCTATGAGATTTTTTTCACAGACCTCATGGTAAACACTAAACAAATAATCAGAACAGAGACACATATGATAAGTAAAGAGAAAAGTAAGGAAACCATTACACAGAACTACAAAACTGAAGTGGTAGTCCGAAACACATGGGACAAGAAACACAGGAAATAACCAGAAAATGAGCAATAAAATAGCAACATTAAGCCCTCATATACCAATGTTACCCTGAAGGTAAAATGGACTAAACTCCCCAATCAAAAGACACAGAGTGGTGGGATGGTTTAAAAAACAAGACCCAACAATATGCTGCCTCCAGGAAACACATCTCAGCTCTAAAGACAAACAGAGGCTCAGAGTGAAAAGATGGAAGACAATATTCCAAGCTAGTGGCAACCAAAAGAAAGCAGGTGTTGCCATGCTTATATCAGACACAGCAGACTTCAAAATAAAACAGGAAATGAGAGCCAAAGAGAGACACTATATAATGATAAAATGGACAGTCCACCAAGAAGACATATCACTGATAAATATATATGCACCCAACACAGGAGCACCAAAGTACATAAAGCAACTATTAAAAAAGCTAAAATGAGATACTAACAACAACACAATAACAGTAGGGGATCTTAACACCACTCTTACATCAATGGATAGATCATCCACACAGAAATCAATAAGGAAATAATGGACTTAAAGGAAAAACTTGATGAGATGGACTTAGACATATATAGAGCACTCCATCCAAACACAGCAAATTACACCTTCTTCTCAAGCACGCATGGAACATTCTCAAGAATAGACCATATGCTGGGAAACAAGGCATGCCTCTATAAATTTAAGAAGACTGAAATCATAACAAGCATGTTTTACGACCATAACACCATGAAGCTAGAAATCAACTACAAGAAAAATACTGGGAAAGTGACCAAGATTTGGAGACTAAGCTACATGATACTGAACAAAGAATGGATCACTGATGAAATTAAAGGAGAAATCAAAAAATATCTGGTGACAAATGAAAATGAAAATACACCGTACCAACTCATATGGGATGTAGCAAAAGCGGTCCTGAGAGGGAAACTCATAGCAATACAGGCCCACCTTAACAAACAAGAAAAAGCACAAATAAGCAACTTCAAACTAGACTTAATAGAATTAAAAAAAGAAGAACAAACAAAGCCCAAAGTCAACAGAAGGTGGGAAATAAAAATCAGAGCAGAAATAAATAAAATCAAAACCACAAAAACAGTAGAAAGGATCAATGAAACAAAGAGTGGTTCTTTGAGAAGATAAACAAAACTGACAAACCCTTAGCCAGACTCACCAAGAAGAAAAGAGAGAAGGCACAAATAAATAAAATTAGAAACGAAAAAGAACTTACAATGGATACCACAGAAATAGAAAAGATCATAAGAGAATACTATGAAAAACTATATGCCAACAAATTGGACAATCTAGAAGAAATGGATAAACTCTTAGACTCATACAACCTCCTAAAACTGAATCAAGAAGAAATAGAGAAACTGAATAACCAATCAGAAGTAAAGAGATTGAAATAGTAATCAAAAACCTCCCAAAAAATAAAAGTCCAGGACCACATGGCTTCTCTGGAGATTTTTACCAAACATTCAAAGAAGATTTAATACTGATCCTTCTCAAACTACTCCAAAAAATAGAGGAAGATGGAACACTTTCCAACAGATTCTGGTACTAAAGTCAGACAAGCACAATACTAAAGGAAAACTACAGACCAATATTCCTGCTGAACACAGATACAAAAATCCTCAACAAAATATTGGCAAACCAAATACAGCAATACATTACAAAGATCATACACCATGATCAAGCGGCATTTATACCAGGGACACAAGGATGGTTCAACATTCCCAAATCAATCAATATGATACACCACATTAACGGAATAAGGAATAAAAACCATATGATCATCTCAATAGATGTAGAGAAGGCTTTTGACAAGATCCAACATCCATTTACGATAAAAACTCTCAAAAAAATGGGTAAAGAAGGAAAGAAAGTACCTTAAAACATTATAAAGGCCACATACAACAAACCCACAGCCAACATCACACTCAACAGGGAAAAACTGAAAGCCATCCCTCTGAAAACAGGAACAAGACACAGGTGCCCACTCTCGCCACTCTTATTCAACATAGTACTGGAGGTTCTGGCCAGAGCAACTAGGCAAGAAGAAGGAATAAAAGGAATCCAAACAGGCAACAAACAAGTGAAACTCTGTTTGCAGACAACATGATCTTATAGATAGAAAACCATAAAGAATACATCGAAAAACTATTAGAAATAATCAACAACTACAGCAAAGCTGCAGGTACAAAATTCACTTACAGAAATCAGCTGCATTTCAGGGCTGGCCGGTGGTGCAAGCGGCTAAGTGCACGCACTCCACTGCGGCGGCCCGGGGTTCGCCAGTTCGCATCCCAAGCATGCACCAACACACAGCCTGTCAAGCCATGCTGTGGCGGCGTCCCATATAAAGTGGAGGAAGATGGGCACGGATGTTAGCCCAGGGCCAGTTTTCCTCAGCAAAAAAAGAGGATTGGCAGATGTTAGCACAGGGCTGATCTTCCTCACAAAAAAAAAAAAAAAAAAAGAGAGAAATCAGCTGCATTTCTATATGCGAACAACAAACTAACAGAAAGAGCACTCAAGAAGACAATCCCATTTACAACTGCAAGAAAAACAATAAAATATCTAGGAATAAATTTAACCAAGGAAGTGAAAGACCTATACAATGACAACCGTAAGACATTATTGAAATAAATTGAGGATGACATAAAGAAAGGGAAGGATATCCCATGCAGGAGGACTGGAAGAATAAACATAGTGAAAATGTCCATACTACCTAAAGCATTCCACAGATTCAATGCAATCCCAATCAGAATCCCGAAGACACCCTTCATGGAAATAGAAAAAAGAATCCTAAAATTCATATGGGGCAATAAAAGACCCTGAATACCTGGAGCAATCCTGAGAAAAAAGAACAAAGCTGGCTTCAATATACACTACAAAGCTATAGCAATCAAGACAGCATGGTACTGGTACAAGAACAGACACACAGATCAATGGAACAGAACTGAAAGCCCAGAAAGAAAACCACACATCTACGGACAGCTCATCTTTGACAAAGGAGCTAAGAACATACAATGGAGAAAGGGAAGTCTCTTCAATAAATGGTGCTGGGAAAACTGGACAACCACATGCAAAAGAATGAAAGTGGACCATTTTCTTTCATCATACCCAAAAATTAAGTCAAAATGGATCACCAACTTGAAGGCAAGACCTGAAACTATAATACTCCTGGAAGAAAATATAGGCAGTACACTCTTTGACATTGGTTGTAGAGGCAACTTTTCAAATTTCATGTCTACTCGGGCAAGGGAAATAAAAGAAACTAAACAAACGGGACTTCATCAGACTAAAGAGCTTCTGCAAGGGAAATGAAACCAGGAACAAAATGAAAAGACAACCCACCCCAGCTCGGAGAAAATATTTGCAAATCATATATGTGACAAGGGGTTAAACTCCATAATATATAAAGAACTCACACAACTGAACAACAAAAAAACAAACAACCTGATCAAAAAATGGGGAGAGGATATGAACAGACATTTTTCCAAGGAGGATATACAGATGGCCAACACGCATGTGAAAAGATGTTCCACGTCACTAATCATCAGCAAAATGCAAATCAAAACTACACTAAGATATCATCTTAAACCTGTTAGAATGGCTATAATCACCAAGGCAAAAAAATCGCAAATGTTAGTGAGGTTTCGAGAAATGGGAACCCTCATTCACTGCTGGTGGGAATGCAAACTGGCAGAGACTCTATGGAAAACAGTATGGAGATTCTTCAAAAAATTAAAAACAGAAATACCTTATGATCCAGCTATCCCACTACTGGGTATCTATCCAAAGAACCTGAAACGAACAATCCAAAGAGGTTTATGCACCCCTATGTTCAATGCAGCATTATTCACTGTAGACAAGAAGTGGAAGCAGCCTAAGTGTCCCTTGATTGATGACTGGATAAAGAAGATGTGGTATATATACACAATGGAATACTATTCAGCCATAAAAAAGACAAAACTGGCCCATTTCCAAAAACATGAACAGACCTGGACAGTATTATGTTAAGAGAAATTAGGCAGACAAAGACAAACACTGCATGATTTCACTCATATGTGGAAGATAAACTGACACATGGACAGAGAGAACAGTTTGGTGGTTACCAGGGGGAAGGGGATTGAGGGCTGGGCACAAGGGGCAAAGAGACACATTTATAGGGTGACCGACAAACAATAATGTATACCTAAATTTTCACAACATTATAAACTATCATGACATCAATAAAAAAGAAAAAAAAAGGGGGCCGGCCCAGTGGCACAGCGGTTAAGTGTGCGCGCTCTGCTGCAGCAGCCCGGGGTTCCCAGGTTCGGACCCCGGGCGTGCACTGACACACCGCTTGCTAAGCCATGCTGTGGCGGCATCCCATATAAAGTAGAGGAGGATGGGCATGGATGCTAGCCCAGGGCTTGTCTTCCTCAAAAAAAAAGGGGAGGATCGGCATTGGCTGTTAGGTCAGGGCTAGTCTTCCTCACAAAAAAAAAAAGAAAGAAAAGAAAAAACAGAACAAAGCCCAGAACCACTAGAAGGAAGGAGACAATAAAAATGAGAGGGGAAATAAATGAAAGAGACTAAAAAAGACAATAGAAAAAAAAAAAAATCAACAAAATGAAGAGCTGGTTTTTTGAAAAGGTAAACAAAACTGACAAACTTTTAGCAAGACTCACCAAGAAAAAAAGAGAAAAGGCTCAAATAAATTAAAGAGGAGAAATTACAACGGATACCTCAAAAATACAAAAGATTATAAGAGACTACTATGAAAAACTATATGACAACAAATAGGATAATCTATAAGAAATGGATAAATTCTCAGAATTATACAACCTTCCCAAACTGAATCAAGAAGAAATAGAGAATCTGAAAAGACCAATCACCAGGAAGGAGCTTGGGACAGTAATCAAAAATCTCCCAAAAAATAAAAGTCCAGGGCCAGATGGCTTCCCTGGTGAATTCCACCAAACATTCAATGAAGATTTAACACCTATTCTTCTCCAACTCTTTCAAAAATTGAAGAGGTGAGGAAGCTTCCTAACTCATTCTACGAGGCTAACATTACCCTGATACCAAAACCAGACAAGGACAACACAAAAAAAGAAATTACAGGCCAATGTCACTGATGAACATCGATGCAAAAATCCTCAACAAAATACTAGCAAATCAAATACAACAATACATTAAAAAGATCATACACCACGATCAGGTGGGATTTATTCCAGGGATGCAGGGATGGTTCAATATCCAGAAATCAATCAACGTGATCCACCACATTAACAAAATGAAGAATAAAAATCACATGATCATCTCCACAGATGCAGAGAACGCATTTGACAAGACAGCTGTATCCATTTATGATAAAAACTAAATAAAATGGGTACAGAAGCAAAGTACCCCAACATAATAAAGACCACATATGACAAACCCACAGCTAATACACTCAACAGAGAAAAACTGAAAGCTATCCCTCTAAGAACAGGAACCAGACAAGGATGCCCACTTTCACCACTTTTATTTAACCTAGTATTGACAGTCCTAGCCAGAGCAATCAGGCAAGAAAAAGAAATATAAGAGATCCAAACTGGAAAGGAAGAAGTAAAACTGTCACTATTTGCAGATGACATGATTTTACAAATAGAAAACCCTAAAGAGTGATGTCGGCATCATGGCA
The DNA here is from genome assembly GCF_057802395.1 of Ceratotherium simum simum. Classification (NCBI taxonomy): domain Eukaryota; kingdom Metazoa; phylum Chordata; class Mammalia; order Perissodactyla; family Rhinocerotidae; genus Ceratotherium; species Ceratotherium simum. The sequence goes on along the minus strand of NC_141928.1, from coordinate 39,499,969 downwards.
GAGTGAGCTTTCCCATAAACTCTTTCCCCAATAAGATACAACAAAAAGGACATTCACAGACCAACGAAGGACTCTCACACAGCACAAAGGGACATTGGAGACCCACGCTGCCACACATCTGAGAGTGGATGTGCTGGTGCCCATGGAGGAAGTGGGGAGAGGTAAGGAGAAATCCTCCCCCTCCCCATCGGGTGGGTGACTTGGGTCCACTCGGCTCCCACAGAGCGGGGAGGGGGCGGCCCTCTGTGGGAAAATCGTAGCTCTCCAAGCTCTCTCAGCCTGTGGGAAACTCCCACACAGAGGAGTCAGTACTGCTGCAGTGGTGCCGTCAACATCTGAGCACCTCAGGAAAGCGGATAGTGAGGAAAGAGAGAGAGAAGCCCCCCTCACCCCCAGACCGGGTGGGCAAAAGAGTGAGCCCCTACCCCCCTGCATGCCGGACACTGCAGCTCAGCCGATCAGTCAGAGCAACCTGGAGCAGGCAGCCTCGGAGCAGGTGCAAGCAGTCGCGGATTGCAGCGGGCTCAGATTACACAGCCCCTGACTTCACCCGGTGGCGGCAGGTGGAAACTGCAACCAGATTATTTCCAGGATGAGAAAAACAAAGTGAATACAGCAAGCACGATGCAAAAGTACATTAAATCGCCAGATCAGAAAGCCAATAACAAGCACCCAGAAATCAACTCTGAAGGCACAGAAATTCATAACCCAAGTGACAGAGAATTCAAAATAGCTACTATAAAAAAGCTCAACGAAATACAAGAAAACACAGATAAACAATTCAATGAGATGAGTTTCTTCACAAAAGAGATTGAAACCATAAAGAAAAACCAATCAGTATTGATGGAGATGAAGAACACAATGGAGGATATAAAAAAGAATCTGGAATCTTTAAATAACAGAGCTGACAATATGGAGGAGAGAATTAGCATTATTGAGGATAGGAATATAGAGAGACTCCAGATGGACGAGGAGAGAGAACTAAGACTAAAAAGAAATGAAGAAAGTCTCCAAGAAATATCTGACTCAATTAGGAAATGTAACATAAGAATTACAGATATTCCTGAGGAGAAGAGAGGGAAAGAGGAACAGAGAGCCTATTCAAGGAAATAATAGCTGAGAACTTCCCAAATCTGAGGAAGGAGCAGGCAATACCAGTAAGTGAAGTTAATAGGTCACCTAAATATGTCAACAGCCAAAGGCCCTCTCCAAGACATTTAGTAGTAAAGCTGGCAAAAGTTAATGACCAAGAAACGATATTAAGGGCAGCTAGACAAAAACAAAAAATAATGTACAAAGGAACTCCCATTAGGCTCTCAGCGTATTTCTCCACAGAAACATTACAGGCTAGGAGAGACTGCAATGATATATTCAAAATACTGAAAGACAAAAACTTTCAGCCAAGAATACTCTATCCAGCAAAAATATCATTCAAATATGATGGAGAAATAATAACCTTCCCAGATAAACAAAAGCTAAGGGAGGTCATGGCCCTGAGACCTCCACAACAAGAAATGCTCCCTCATGCGCGAAAAAAAGAAGAGAAAGGGAATACAAAGCTTGGAGCAAGGAGAAAAATAGGTAGACAGAAATCAGAAAAAGAGTAGATCTTTATTAGAATAGGTTAGCAATCACTTAAATACAAAAATCAAAGATCACAGGAAGGAAAATCCTAACGAATCCACAAAAAAACTTTTAGAAATAATAAATGAGTGCAGCAAAGTTGCAGGATACAAAATCACCATACAAAAATTAGTTGCATTTGGGGCCTGCCCTGTGGCGTAGTGGTTAAGTGCGAGCGCTCTGCTGCTGGCGGCCCGGGTTTGGATCCCATGTGCGCACCGAGGCACTGCTTGTCAAGCCATGCTGTGGTGGCGTAACATATAAAGTGGAGGAAGATAAGCACAGATGTTAGCCCAGGGCCAGTCTTCCTTAGAAAAAGAGGAGGATTGGCATGGATGTTAGCTCAGGGCTGATCTTCCTCACACACACACACACACACACACAAAAATCAGTTGCATTTCTATACACAAACGACGAAGTAGCAGAAAGAGAAATAAAGAATACAACCCCATCCACAATTGCAATTAAAAAGAATAAAATACCTAGGAATTAATTTAACCAAAGAGGTGAAAGACCTATACACTGAAAACTATAATACGCTGTTGAAAGAAATTGAAGAAGACACAAAGAAATGGCAAGATGTTCCGTGCTCTTGGATTGGAAGAATTAACATAGTTAAAATGTACATACTTCCTAAAGCAATCTACAGATTCAATGCAATCCCTATCAAAGGTCCAACGACATTTTTCACAGAAACAGAACAAAGAATCCTAAAGTTTATCTGGAGCAACAAAGACTGCAAATAGCCAAAGGAATCCTGAGCAAAAAGAACAAAGCTGGAGGTATTACACTCCCTGACTTCAAAATATACTACAAAGCTATAGTAATAAAAACAGCATAGTACTGGCACAAAAACAGACACACAGATCAATGGACCATAATCGAGAGCCCAGAAATAAATCCACACATCTCTAGGCAGCTAATTTTCGACAAGGGAGGCAAGAACTTACAATGGAGAAAGGAAAGTCGCTTCAATAAATGGTGTTGGGAAAACTGGACAGCCACATGCAAAAGAATGAAAGTAGACCATTATCTTACAGCATACACAAAAATTAACTCAAAATGGACTAAAGACTTGAATGTAAGACCTGAAACCATAAAACTCCTAGAAGAAAACATAGGTAGTACTCTCTTCGACATGGGTCTTAGCAGCATATTTTCAAAGACCATGCCTGACCAGGCAGGGGAAACAAAAGAAAAAAATAAACAAATGGGACTACATCAAACTAAAAAGCTTCTGCCTATAAAAGGAAACCATCAACAAAATGGAAAGACAACCTAACAATTAGGAGAAGATATTTGCAAATCATATATCTGATAAGGGGTTAATATCCAAAACAGATGAAGAACTTATATATCTCAATAACAACAAAACCAACAACCCAATTAAAAAACGGGCAAAAGATGTGAATAGACATTTTTCCAAAGAAGATATACAGATAGTCAACAGGCACATGAGAAGATGTTCAACATCACTAATTATTAGGGAAATGCAAATCAAATCTACAATGAGATATCACCTCATGCCTGTCAGAATTGCCATAATTAACAAGACATGACATAAGTGTTGGAGAAGATGTGGAGAAAAGGGAACTCGCATACACTGCTGGTGGGAGTGCAAAGTGGTGCAGCCACCATGGAAAACAATATGGAGAGTCCTCAAAAGATTAAGAATAGAACTACCATATGATCCAGCTATTCTACTGTTGAGTATTTATCCCAAGAACATGGAAACACAAATGCATAAAGATATAATCACCCCTATGTTCACTGGGGCATTATTCATAATAGCCAATACTTGGAAACAACCTAAGTTCCCGTCAAGGGACAAATGGATAAAGATGTGATATATATAAATATATACACAATGGCATATTACTCAGCTATAACAAAAGATGAAATCTTGCCATTTGCAATAAGATGGATCGACCTTGAGAGCATTATGCTAAGTGAAATAAGTTAGAAGGAGAAAGTCAAATACTGAACAATTACACTCATGAACAGGAGATGAAAACAACAACCAAACACAAAGACACAGAGATCGGACTGGTGGTTACCAGAGGGGAAAGGGGCAGGGCGGAGGGGAAAGAGGTGACTGGGCACGTGTGTGTCGTGATGGATGGTAATTAGTAATTAGTCTTTGGGTGGTGAACATTATGTAATCTACCCAGAAATCAAAATATAATTATGTACACCTAAAATTTATACAATGTTATAAACCAATGTTACCTCAATAAAAAAAGACAAACATTTCACTACAAAAAGAAAATAAAAAAGAAATGGTTAAATTTATATTTTCTGCATCTATTAACAAAATAAAACTACTGTTGATGAAATCAATTACCTAGAAAGATTTCCTAATGGTTACTTAACCTGCACTGCAGAACAAACTCTAATAATCATTCTTCCAGTAATTCTAAATGATTCTCTTACTACATCACCAGCTATCTTTTATTATTTAAAACCTCTGTATCTGTATTCAAAATGGAAACTAGTTATTAGCTTTGTTTTGTTATACTGTCTATGAGGTTTCATTATTAAGGTTATGCAAGCTTCATAAAGTATACTTGGAAGCTTTCTATCTTTTTCTATAATCAAGAATAGTTTCAATTGGAACATTTAGTTCCTTAGAAAGAATTCAGATGTAATTTCTAAAGACAGATTTTTTATTATGCCTTCAATTTCTGCCATGGCCATCAGCCTGTTCAGGTTTTCTGCGTCTGGGGTTGTTCTGGTATCTACACATGTAACTGTTCCATTTCTCAATGTGCAGACCTAACACATAATTTTACATAAATGAGATCTCACCTTTCTTGAAATGCAGTCTTTTCCTTTTCTTTCTCTGGTTCCATACGTAACCACCTTCTCTTTCCCTTTTCTTGAGTACCCACCTCCCAAGGCTAGTATACATTTCCCCATATTTTCCTGTGTTCATCCAGTCCTATGTATACACATATATTTGTTATGCTCTACGAAATAGCACATTACACTTTCCTCAATTGTGCTTTTCTTGCTCAACAATATCTTGCAGATATCTCTCACCTTCCTGGTGTAATTCTAATTAATACTCAGTAATAGTTACATTCCATGGTATGAAGGTATCATCATTTATTCCGGTATTCTACTAATAATAAGCAACCACTGTTTTATTCCTACTTTCCGTTTCTAGGAATCTGTATATTCTAGACATTTCATATGAATGGAATCATACAATCTGTTGCCTTCTGCATTGTCTTCTTTTACTTAGCTTGTTGCAAAGGTTAATCCATGGTGTAGCATGAATTAGTACTTCACTACTTTTTGAGTGAATTATATTTCATTGTATGGACATACCATATTGTATCTATTCATCAGTTGATCAAGATGTTATAGCTTGTTTTCTGTACATTTAATTTGCATTTAGGCACCACATCAAATTCTTTTCAACTAGAATCTCTGGTGTTTTCCTCTACAATTATATAACAAGGGGGAGAAAGATACAATTATTTCCTTCGTTGTTTTATATCCATTACTACATTATCTTATTGCATTCGGCAGAACTTCTAACAAAACATTTAATAAAAATGGACAGAGCAAGCATCTCTCTAGTTGCTGACTTGTCTCTCACTGATGAGGATACTCGCTGTTTTATTCACTATATTTAAGTAATTTCCTTCTTGTTCTATTTTATTAAATTTTAACTGACTTTTCAACACCTTTTGATATACTGTTTTCCTTCTATTTGTTGATGTAACATGAATATTTTCATATTAAACTACCCTCTTGGAATAAATCTTAATTGGTCACGAGTTATTATTCTTTTGATATACTGCTAGACTATCTTCTAAACATCTATTTAGAAATTCTTTTATGTATTTGAGTTTTTTTCTATAGTTTTTCGGGGATTATATCTTTATATGTTTTTGGTATTAAAATTATGCTGGCTTCATAAAATAATTAGACTTGCCTTAAAAAAAAAATAGCCCAGAATCATTTGCCTATTATTAAAATGAGTGCTCCTTAAAGGTTAGAAAAAAAGCTGTGAACCCATCTGGTCATTGTGCCTTTTCAGTGGCACATCTCTAATTAGCTTTCACACTTCTGTGGTAAATTCAACTTTTATTACTATTCTTAGATCAATTTTTGGAACTTCCTCTAAGTTTTCTTTTTGTCCCCTCAAGGTTATATATAGAATTTCATTATAATAGTTAATAATGAGGTAATACTTGAGCACTTACCACTTGTACTAATTTAGACACTCAAAATAGATTAACTCTTAATTCTCCTAACATCCCTTACAACAGAGGTGCTATTTTTGTTTTATAACTGAAGAAAATTCTTTGACTATTTCCCATATGTGTGGATATATGTCTTTTTTATATTTGTTCTTTTCTCCTTAACCAAGCTCACAAGAGATGTGACATTCTTACCAATTTTCAAAGCACCAGGATTGGGTTTTCTTTGTGCGACTTCTTTTATTAAAAATAAATTTCCATATCATTAATTTTAGTTGTTTTTCTTGGTAACTTACTCTTCTCAAGTCCTTTCAGTTTACTCTGCTATTCTTTCCTCTAATTACTCGAATAATTAGTTCATTTATTTTCATTTAAAGTAAATAATGAAGATTTATAAAACTTTCTCAGACAACAGCTTTAGGTGTGTCCCACTGACTTGGAGATGAAGCTTTTTTTTTTTTTGGTGAGGAAGATTGGCCCTCAGCTAACATCTGTTGCCAATCCTCCTTTTTTTGCTTGAGGAAGATTGGCCCTCAGCTAACATCTGTTGCCAATCCTCCTTTTTTTGCTTGAGGAAGATTGGCCCTGAGGTAACATCTGTGCCAATCTTCCTTTATTTTGTATGTGGGAGGCCTCCACAGCATGGCTTGATGAGCGGTGTATAGGTCCACGCCTGAGACCCAAACCTGAGAACCCCGGGCCACCAAAGTGGAGCATGTGAACTTAACGATTACACTACAGGGCCAACTCCGAAGATTTTTCCTTTTAATTATAATCTTGCCTCAAATATTTCAGTCTCATTATTTTTTAAATCAATTTTTTTTACTTATGATTTATAGTTTTATTATATCATGACCACAAAGAATGTGGTCCAGAAAAACTTTTCTTTTTAGGATTTATTATACGTGATCAGTTTTTTAACGTGTTTCATGAACATAAAGGTAGAACGTTTGATAGAAAAATGGCATCTAGGCAAGATCATTATTTTCTTTCCAACTGTCAGGATACAGTATTTTCACTCTTCTCTATCGTCCAGTGTAGCAGATGAAACATGGGATGCTAGTCTGAGTGTCTTTCCTTTGTAATTTCTCCTGTCTATAAACTTGCAAGATTTTCTCCTTATCCTTAAAATTCAGCAACTTTATAAGAATACATCTGATTTGTGTCTTCTTTGACTCAGAAGCTCCACAGAAAATCATACACTTTTGGTCTTCATCCTCAGGCTTGAACACTGGCAAGCTCTCTCCTCAGCTAGTCCCCTCAGTTCCTGGCAGGAACCAAAGGAAATGGAGTCTTGTACCTGTCATCTCCTTGAGGACCTATGGAACCTATAAGCAAACATGCACCCAATTGTCTTGCCTACTGAATTATTCCAGAAGAAAGTGGAAAGAAGAGGGAAATCGGGACATGTACTCAAACCACCAGCTGTCTGATAGCTCTTACTAACCCTCGATCAGGCATTTCAAACCAATTATATGAAGTCATTCTGACCTTTCATAACCCTGATCCTAATTTTTTAAAGTTCAACTTCCTGGCGTTGGCCTGGTGGCGCGGTGGTTAAGTGCACGCGCTCCGCTTAGGCAGCCCAGGGTTCGCAGGTGTGGATCCTGGGTTTGCACTGACGCACCACTTGCCAAGCCATGTTGTGGCAGCATCCCATATAAAGTAGAGGAAGATGGGCATGGATGTTAGCCCACGGCCAGTCTTCCTCAGCAAAAAAGGGGAGGATTGGCATCGGATGTTAGCTCAGGGCTGATCTTCCTCACAAACAAACCAACAAAGTTCAACTTCCTAAAGAAGCTGTATAGAATTTAAATTTCAATCCTTATGAAGAACGATGAACTTATCTGAAACAGCTTCATTTTAGGTAATATTATTGTTTTCTTTTAGGTAAAATTAAAAGAAATTTACAACAAAAAATAAACAACCTCAATAAACTGCCACCAACTTTTGCACCTGTATTTTATGGACATTCTGTTACTATACCTGATCATGTAGATCAACCATTACTGCATTCTGCTGGGGGGGATGAGCAGCAGGGTGTAACAGACGGGGAGATACATTCGGAGGGTGGAAGGCTCGAGGTTCCTCTATTGCTTGCTGCTGTGCATAAGGGAGATGGTGATAGTTTTCATCTTGACTAATGGAATTATGTCGAGACAGACGATCCCTTCTTCCTCTCTGGCGCCTGACAGGAGGACTGTAATATAGCAAACGTCACAAAGGTCATTATAATGTTTACTGTCATGATCCATCAAGATTCTGCATTGTCTCTCTTGGCAATCCTTCAATAATATATGCTAAGGTAAGCTTGAGTATTAAATAATTACTGTGGTTCCCCATAAGCTCTGAAAACTTACAAATCTAAATAGAATGTATATGTTTTTTTGAAAAAGTAACCAAAAGAAAACAAAACTGGTATCCAGCTTTAAAAGTATTTAAAAACCAGGGGCTGGCCCGGTGGTGCCAGTGGTTAAGTTCCTGTGCTCCGCTGCGGCGGCCCGGGGTTCGCCGGTTCGGATCCTGGGTGCGCACCGACGCACCGCTTGTCAAGCCATGCTGTGGCGGCGTCCCATATAAAGTAGAGGAAGACGGGCATGGATGTTAGCCCAGGGTCAGTCTTCCTCAGCAAAAAGAGGAAGATTGGCAGATGTCAGCTCAGGGCCGATCTTCCTCACCAAAAAAAAAACAAAAAACAAAAAACAAAAAACAAAAAAAAAACCCCAAGAGCCAACCACTGTCATTTTTTTAGTTTAATTGTATGAAACTGTCCTTTTTATAGGCAAAAAATAGTCAAATATCAGCAATTTCATATGGTTTAAACTACTATTTTTTGAACATTATATAACATATTTTAATGTGCATATATCTTGCCAGTATTCCACATATGCCTAATGGGCACTTATAGGTTTGTCTATCTGGCTGAGACATATAGAAAGACATAGTTCCTATATGCCCGAAATGGCAATTTTTAAAAATGAGAGGAGAAAATACATGAAATAACTAAAGAACATATAATTTGTTGATAATGGCAAATATAGTAGAACTGAGTAAATGCTGAGAATGGAAATGATTCAGAGTGTCAACATAAATATTTCAGTATTATACGGAATTTTGAGTTAGAATCTGGTTATTGAAGGAAACCACTTTTACTCCTCCCTCATGCACTCGTCATCTACACAGTTTAACACAAATTTCACCAAGTTGCTATTGTGAGTAGACTTCCATTTTCTACTTCTATACAATTTCACGATTCATCTCCACTGCTTTTTACAATGGCTCAGCACCAACACAATTAGAAAAAGCAGCAGGCCTCATTAAAATGTACTCCACATTGGGCAAAAGAGGTGTAACAGCCCCCTTCTAGACACAGTTGCACAAGACACCTCAGCAATCTTTACTGAGGTCAGGTCGCTTTTTTCTCAACTGTCCCACTCTGTACCTCTAAATCTGTTTCTTCTCACTCCCACTCCCAACTGCCCAATCTTAAAGGGAACAAGGGACATTCCTTTGTGACATTAACTCCTCAATAGTGCCCTTGATATCACCCCCAGGTTCTTGCTCCATTAATTGCTTCCACTATCTTTATTTTTAGTATATTTCTTTTTGCATATTTGCTTCAAAATCTACATATTGTATTTCATTGATTTTAAGATGCCATCTACTTTAGAACTCACTTTAACATTTTGAGATAATTTTAGTATAGTTTTTGCCCAACCCTCACCCAGCTTTCCTTCATGCTATTATCTTCCATAAGCATAGAAAAATTATCAAAATAATTAGTGTCATACAAAATAACTGGTATCATACTATTAATTCAACAACAGAATGTTTTCAGACTTCACCAGTTTTTCCACCGATGTCCCTTGTCTCAGAATCCAATGCAGGATCCCATTATTGCATACAGTTGTCATGTCTCCTTAATCTTCTCCCATCTGTGACAGTTCCTCACTTTTTCCTTGTCTTTCATGACCTTGATACCTCTGAAGACATACAGACATATAGTCTACATAAAGTCCCTCAACTTGGGTTTGTCTGATGTTTGCTCAGGATCTGCCTGAGGTTATACATTACTGACCACAGAGGTGATATGCCCTTTTCGGTGAATTAAACCAAGGGGCACACGACACTGATATGCATCACTGGTACATACGTATGTATCATTGATCACTTGGCTAAACTGGTGTCTACCAAGACCCTCTACCACAGAACGACCATTCTTCCCTTCGCAATGACCAAATATCTGGGGGGAGATACTCTGAGACCATGCAAATATTCTGCTTCTGCTAAAAGTTCCACCAATAATTTTAGCATGCATGAACAGATCTTCGGCAATCACTATTACGGTACTCTAATGGTGATTTTCTACTTACTTCATTTCTACAAGTATTAACTGGAATTCTATAAGGAAGAGTTGTCGCTTCTCTCCATTTATTTATCTAGTTATTTATAATCAGTATGGGTTCATGGATATTTCTTCTTTGGGTTATAATCCACACAATCATTTTATTTTGTTGTTCAAATGATTTCATCCTTGTCCAATGGGAGCACTTGCAGCTTGGCCTCCGTGCCCCTTCACTATGTCCCTATCCTTTTGAGTACTTCCTTAATATCTGGTACCACAATATGCTCTAGACTCATCTTATATTTTGCCTATACCAGTTTTGGAATTAACCAGTTCTTCCAAGAGTCCTGGTTCCTTTAATTTCAGAATGGTATTTAGAAACTAGGTGTGCTCCCTGCTACACGGGAGTCACCGTTTCTAATCTAAGAGAACAGAACAAGAAAATTTATCTAAGTATACTAACACATGTATATACACATAACATATCTTTATATGTGTACAAATATTTTAAAGGAATGTTTTATGTACCACTAAAAAGAAGAAAAAGTTGCCAATTCAACTGACATCAATTTTAAGAATTTATCAAATATTAAGATATAAAAAAATGTGTACCTTAAAATCAAAATAGAATATATATGCTCAGATCACTCATCTCCCAAAAAAATACTCAACCTGTCCACAAACCTTAAGGGCCCCTTTTAATATTGTTTTACTCTGTTGTTGCCACTTGCTCTCACTACCCTACTCAAAAATAACTTCAATAGCTTTCGAACTATACACAAATTAAGATCAAAGTCCTCATGCTGACATCTAAGTCCCTTTACGATTCTGGTCCCTATCTTTTCTGTATTGCCTCTTATTAAAACTGTGTTATGTGTGCCTTTGTAGTAGAATATTTAGGAAGTAGAATTATTGGAAAAACTAGAAATAAGAAACAACGATAAAAGATAGACAAATATTTCTTTGACTTCATACCAATGACAGATATGTATTTTTAAATTTTGTTTTAGGTGTATCACTTGTAAATATCAGCTGTGCCCTCTCGACCTCACTTACCTGCCTTTTGTTGGACTGAGTTTTCTAGACAGTAAACGCATCGCTTAACAATTTTGTCATCATGCAAATATCAGAGTGTACTTACCCAAACCTAGACAGTATAGCCAACTACACACCTAGACTAGATGGTACTCATCTTAAGGGACCACTGTCGTATATGTGGTCCATCATTGACTGAAATATCATTAACGCAGTACATGACTGTGTATGTTGTTTACCTATTTCACTGAGGGGAAGTTATACATTCCAGTTCTATTCTTCCAGTGATTACCCTTAAATTTTTAAACACATACTTCCATTTTTCTAAAAACACCTAGATTTACTCAGCACTCCTAGGGGGAAAAATGAAACTTAATACATTTTTATTTCTCTCTGCTCTGCCTCCATCTCATGTTCAGATCTTTTCTGTATTTCTCTTTTAAACAATCGACTTATGTCTGAATATGTCTTTTTTCTTTGCTTTGCTAACCAATGGTCTTGAATCCTATTTCATGCATTTATTCTTCTGCTTCCTGGATAGAGTACAATATTTAATAATTCTCTTAGGAAGGCTCTCTTACTGGTTAACTTTATTTGTCTCTGAATGTTTGAAATGCTTTTATATTTTGGCTTTATATTTAAATGATATATGAGCTGGTAAAACTCCAAGTTTTCTGTCTTGGGATGTTTGCAAATATTCATCCTTGACATATGTTCTGAAATTCCACCAAGATATTGCCAACAGTCTTTCTTCAATTCTGGAAAATGATTTTGTATTATTATTATTATTTTTTTTGTGTGTGAGGAAGGTCAGCCCTGAGCTAACATCTGTGCTAATCCTCCTCTTTTTGCTGAGGAAGACCGGCTCTGAGCTAACATCTATTGCCAATCCTCCTCCTTTTTTTTTTTTTTCCCCCCTCAAAGCCCCAGTAGATAGTTGTACGTCATAGTTGCACATCCTTCTAGTTGCTGTATGTGGGACACGGCCTCAGCATGGCCGGAGAAGCGGTGCGTCAGTGCGCGCCCGGGATCCGAACCCAGGCTGCCAGTAGTGGAACGCGCGCACTTAACCGCTAAGCCACGGGGGCCGGCCCCTGTATTATTTCTTTAAAAATGTTTCCCTTCTATTGTCTCTGTCTGAAAATATTAGACATATCTAGAAGTGATGGCTCTGTCTCTGTATTTAAACTTACTTTCCCACACTTTGCATTCTGTCCTTTTATGCTACATTCTGGGAAAACTCCTCAACTTGATCTTCCAGAAACTAAGACACTTTTTCTGCCCATTTATTGAGTTTTTAAGTTTTACCAACTAAGATTTCTAGTTGATTTTTATGGATATAATATCGTCTTGCATCTCTCTCATGTTATACTTATTCTGAAATTCTATTTTGTTTGTTCTATTAACTGTTTCTTCAAGTTCTTTGTTTATTGAGTTTAGTGTGCCCTTCTCTCACTTTGTTGGTTTTCCTCAAATGTTTGGTAATTTCTGGTTGTGTGATCTTTGTATTTGAAATTATGCTAGACTGTTAATGAATATTGCATCTGCTTGCACTGCCTATTTGTGGGAGGAAATCTGGCAGCTAAGCTATAGCCAGCCTATAATGAAGTACTAAAGGGAGAGTGGAGTTAGGAATAACACACACCACTGGCCAGAAAAAGCCTGTAGCTGGTTTTCTGGGTAAGTGCTCCTTATCCCCCTTTGTGTTTCCACAAACTTACAGCATGATGCTTCTCTTCAAGTACCCATAGCTAGTTACTACTATCATCTGGAAAAAGGCACTTCTGATGACTCCCTTTCTGGTTCAGAGCATTTCCTATGATGCAGCTATTGTACTCCTAGGCTTATATTCTAGTGAAATGTTTGCACATGTACACCAGGAGAAGTGTACATAAAGGCTCCTAATAGCACTCTTTATAACAGTAAGAAACTGGGCATAATCATTACGCAACGGGAGATGGAAACATAAATTATGGTATATTAATATAATGAAAGATTGTATCACAGTAAAAATAAGTGAACTATTGCTACTCACATTAAAAACAGAATGTTTAAGGGGGCCCGCCCAGTGGCGCAAGCGGTTAAGTGTGCGTGCTCCGCTGCGGCGGCCCAGGGGTTCAGCGGTTCGGATCCCGGGCGCGCACCGACGCACTGCTTGTCAAGCCATGCTGTGGTGGCGTCCCAGGCAAAGTGGAGGAAGATGGGCATGGATGTTAGCCCAGGGCCAGTCTTCCTTAGCAAAAAAGAGGAGGATTGGCAGATGTTAGCTCAGGGCCAATCTTCCTCACAAAAAATAAAAATAAATAAAAACAATGTTTAATAAACAAAGTCAAAGAATACATTTAAATGAAAATAACACAGGAAAAACAAAAATTATGCTGTTTTTACAATACATTCATAGGTATTAAAAAGTATAACAAAAGGATGACAAATCATAGGACAGGGTTTAATCTCTGGAAAGGAAGAAGAGGGGCTTTTGAGGAATTACCAATGTTCTATTTTTACCTGGGTGTTGGGTACACTTGTGTGTTAGCCTTTTAAGTATACACTTGTTTTACATGTTCTTCTGAATGTACGACACGTTTCACCATAAAACAATAGGAAAGACTACAGCAGGTGCTCAGGCTTGAAACAACCAACCATATTTCCTCATGCTATTATATTTAACAGCTATAAAATATTTTACCTGGTTGACATACATTATTTTACCTAATGCACCAGGTAATGAAAAACTCTTAGTGTCTCAACAGAATATAGCTCAGAAACAAGTTTCTTTTGTCTCGTCTGGAACAAAGAATGGTAGTTTTAAGATCCTGCAGTATTACTTTCCTAGAGCTACCTTAATAAAATACCACAGATGGGGTGTCTTAAACAACAGAAATTTGTTTTCTCACAGTTCTGGAGACTAAAAGTCCAAGATCAAAATGCCAGCATGGTTGGTTTCTGGCGAGAACTCTCTCTCTGGCTTTCAGATGACCACCTTCTCCCTGTGTCCTCACATGCCAGAGAGAGTAGAGTGAGCTCTCTGGTGCCTCTTCCTATAAGCATACTAATCCTATTGGATCAGGGACCCACCCTTCTGACTTCATTCAACCTTAATTACTTCCTTAGAGGCCCCATCTCCAAATACAGGCACTTCAACACAGGAATTTTGGGGAGAGACATTCAGTCCACACGAGCTTCCTAACTCAAGATTATCAGTATTTCTTAGATTATCAACACCCTGGACGTGTTGCCTCACCCCAAAGATGTATGATTTCCCTGGAAGAAGAAATGTATGACCTCAGGCAACAACTAAAGAGAAAGAAGTTCAGGAGATGTATTCCTCTGGGAAGGAAAGAAAGGCAGGACCCAAGTCCCATGGAAGAGAGAACTGAGAGTTGAACTAATCCTCAGTCACTTTCATACTACAGACTCCACAGTTTTATAAGAAACCTAATTAAGCTCCCAATTGCCTTAGAGGATACAGAAGAAATAGAAATGGACTGGACAAGAGGTAGCACATTTCTAGGATCTCCATATATCCTTAGAGTTGTAAACTATAAAAATGCACTCTTCCATAATCAGGATGGTAGTCTAGCCCACAAAGTCTTAAGTCACAAGGTAGTTGAATTCATATATAATGGCATGGACTGATATTAGGTAAGATCACTTTAGCCTCTTTCAGTTTCTTCATCTGTCAACCACAAGCTAAATGAACTCTCATGATCTAGTGTGGGAGTCTAAACAATTTGTAATGTTGTTTTTCATGTGTGACTGTACGAGTACATATATGATGATGTGTTTATAAAATGCCTACAGAAAAAATGCTTTCTCACATTAAAAAAATTCACAAATCTACCAAGGGAAAAAAATTTAAGAAATAAATTTTAAAGATTTTATTTATTCAGTTTTTTCCCCCCAAAGCCCCAGTAGACAGTTGTATGTCATAGGTTCACATCCTTCTAGTTGCTGTACGTGGGACCCGGCCTCACGTTGGACGGAGAAGTGGTGCCTCGGGGCGCTCCCGGGATCCGAACCCGGGCCGCCAGCATCAGAGCGCGCGCACTTAACCGCTAAGCCACGGAGCCGGCCCAAGAAATAAATTTTAATCAACCAACCTTCTTCTGTTCCGTGCAGGTGTGTTGCATCGTTCCCCTGAGAAGTGATGTTGGCTTGGTCGAACTGAAGGGGGCTGCCTATTTGATGTCATCTCCCATGGTCGCATTGGTGGTGAGGGAGCTGGTGATGCTGATGTATAATCAAAGACTGAATGAGAGAGGCGCTGTCTCTTGGGACTCGGACTATCTTCACTCTGCCAATGCAACAAAATCAGTCAACCGAGTAAGACTTTTTAAGGATTTTGCATTACTGTACCGTCATGTACTGCATAATGACATTTTGGTGAACAACAGACTCAAATATGACGGTGGTCCCATAAGATTAGTACCACATAGGCTAGGTGTGTAGTAGGCTATACCATCTAGGTTTGTGTAAGTGCACTCTATGTTTGCACAACAACGAAATCGACGAACGATGCATTTCTTGGAACATATCCCCGTTGTTAAGTGAAACACGACTGTATACGCGCAGGTGTTTACATATATTTACCTTAAAGGGTAAAGGAGAAGAAAAATATGCTATCAACCCGAATTCAATACCTTTAGAGAAAAAGATGCTGGGGGAAGAGAAGGAGAAGGGAGACGCACAGTAAACACTATCAAATGAAAAGTGAAATCTGTTTCTTAAAAATCATAAAATTCATCAGGTAATAACATATAAAGTGCACTATAGGGCAATAAGCAATTGTATTGGTACTTGACCATTTCTTTAAAACCCCAAACCAACTGAGAAATTCCACTATGCTCCCCCATCAGTTAACAGTTACTCTTTGAGGCATCAATTCTCAGCTAAGAGACCAATCTAGGAGGGTAGGTATAATTTAAGTAGGCCCTTGACTTGATCCTAAATCATACTCCTCTGCCTCTTTATTCCTGTTGTTTAAGGCGATTACATTTATTTTCTTTAATAAAGGTTACAGGGGTAAAATAAGATTTATATAAAGCAGATAAAGAAACAGTCAACTGATCTAAATCATCAGTTCCTAACAAGAAAGTTACAGCATTTTGGGAAAGACATGGAGTTTCAGGTAAATTATGGGAGTGATGGGTAATTCAAAACCTATACCTGTTACATGTCGAGGCAAAGTCTCAAGGTTTCAAGGGTCATAGCATTGCTCACTAGCTATAAAATTGGTATGATCTCTTAATTGAATTAGTAACTTTCCAGGATTCCCCACACAACTCAATTTTCCAGTCCACTCTCACCAAAACTGTCAAAATTACAAATTAACTGATTGTCTGATGAGGGCTGTGTGTTTTCTAAGAAAACCTCTCCTATCTCTAATCTACTCTTGCAAGTTCTAATTATTTGGGCATTGGAGCACTTTTGATTGCAAAATAGGTACCTGCTGCCAGCACAAAACATCAGAATATAAGCAAAAGAGGATATGGGGCTACATACTACAACATTAGATTTTAAGAGATAAGGACATAAAACAATTTATTAAACTGATAGGAATGAAGCAAATTGCTAAATGGTTACTTTTGATCATTCCAAATTATTTAGCAGAGGTAGTCTAAAAACCATGTCATTTTCCTTCTATGTTTAATATTATAATTCAAATTTGTCACTATAATTAAAATAGAAAATAGTTTTCGGAACCATATACAAATGATATTGTAACTCTTCTCACTACACTGACCTTACCTTCTGTCTAGGCTTAATGGTGCTATTAAAGTATATCTGTTTTTACCCCTTGATTTTAATAAGAAAATCAGTCATGTTCTGATCACCTTAAAACTTAAAAAATGGAAAATAACCACTGAAATTTAGATATTTTGATTAAAACAAAACAAAACAAAAAGGCAGAATGACCAAGATCTGAGAAAGTCATAAGCACTAGAAATAAGTGATCTCCACAGTTGGTAAAATAGACTTGACTAACATTCACTTTTTTTTTAAGCACAAAATGCTAATAACAAATTATGATCACTAGCTTTCATATGTATATCCTATACTACAAACCTTAATGCACGCTAAGATATAGAAACTTCAAATTCTAAAAATTCACTGCCCAAAATGGAGAACACTACAGATCTACAAAAACCACCTGAGAAAGCACTTAGGCTATCAACCTTTACATATTTTCACAGATGTTCAAACTGTGGGTTAACTCTGTTCTTATTTTACAACACATGCATTACCTTTAAAAGTATAGATAAGTTGAAAGGTAACTGAAAAATTTCCCCATGTCTTCTCTTTGTGCTGTGATAGGTTCACATTAGTGAAAAAGAGGAGACAAAGAATAGGAAGTGAAGGGAAGTGAGCTATTCATTAGTACTATGGTAACAAGTCTCCTGTTTTTACTCGAACTAATGGGAAGCCACAATGGATACGTTTAGACAGGGAAATATTAAAAAGTTAGTTTACTATATGCAACATGGTTTCATTACATTCCTCATCAATTTTAGTACCCTAAGGAACTGCACCAGAAAAGGGAAGAGGGAAGAACTTACACAAAGAAACAAGAATTAGATTAGCATTAGACTTCTCACAGAAAACTAAAGATGCTAAAAGTGCTCTGAAGGAAAATAATACTGAACTTAGAATTTTATACTCCAACCAAATTATTTATCTAGTGCGAGGGCAAAAACAAAGACCTTGACAGATGTATAAAGATTCAAAGTTGCTTCTCACATATCCTTTCAGAAAATTTTACTTGACTGATTTCATATGTGCACGCATGTACACGTGCTCTCTTTTTTACTTGAGGACATATATATATAAATACAGGATCCAATAAACAGTAGAAGTAAGCCAGAAGTGCAATGAAAAGAAATGCCACAATGACGGCAGTACAGCAGGTCTGAAAAGTAATCATTCCAAATTAGAACAAGAAGTCAGAGGACTCTGAGAAAATGCCCTAACTAACGTGGATTCGAAACCAGTATGATTGAGAACTTGGAAGTTCTTAATAAACTTTAAGCACATGGCTCTTTTGTGATAAGAAATACAAAAGACAATCAGAGTCTAGGAAAAATAAATACATATCATTTTGTCACCTAAAGCATTCTTCGAGTGGAATAGGTAGTCAGAAGATTCTACCTCCTCCTCCATGGGCCAGACATGCTACTTGGTTCTGCATGACTATACAGATATTCCTAACACTATGAAGACTGTTTACTGATTTTCAATTATTATAATCAACTGAAGACAAGGCATGAAAGATCACTGTTGTAGTTACAGAAAAGAACGTAAATATTGTAAACTTTGATAAAGCAACTATAAAGACTTGTGTTGTGACTAAATCTGAAAAGCCTACTATAAATATTTAGAAATAATAGCTTAAATACAACGAAAATATGTTTTAATTGCATTGCTGAACTCGGAAAAAAAGGAATTGCCAAGGACCAGAAACAAAGAGGAAAGCTAAAAACTAGGTTTGTTTTTTTGATGCTCTCAAGGATGACAGAAGATAAGGCCTTATCACTGAGGTCCTTGCATAAAACCAAAATTTCCAAAGTACTGTACTTTCAATAAAAGGGAAGACTAGAAAAAGTCAGCCCACTGACATACAGAATCAGTAAGGAAACACGTCTACTCTGTCTAGACTGGGAACTGGAGGAGGGATTTCTACCCTGAGAATTCAAACCACAAGGTTAACTCCTTACATTTAGGGTTCAAATTTTTTATTACCCATGGAGGTTTTGTCTGTGAACCTTTAAGCTTAGAAATTAATATAAAAACTGGTCCAGAACTGTACTACCACAAGGACTCTTGACAGAAGTAAATGCAAAGCAGAATCTGGAGGGATGCTCCCATAACTAAGCCAGTGGTTCTCAAACTTTTGCACGTACCAGAAACACCAGATTGTTGGGCACATTCCCCAGTCTCTGGATTCAGAAATTCTGGATTAGGGCCCAAGAATTTGCATTTCTAATACGATCCCAGGTGATAGTTGCTGCAGCTGGTCTGGGACTACACTTCAGAGAACCACTGAACTAAGAGATAAGGGACTCTCAGGAAAAGTGCCTAAGGACAAACTCACCATAACAGAAAAATTTACCTTTTCAGTTCTCAGGGGGAGAAGGTCCCTCTTCTTGAAGGTTGACTCTGTGCCAGTGACCTGACTTTAGACAGTAACAGGCGTTGACAACCTAAATCCCTAAGATGTTGGTTCAAATCAGGTACAATTACTGTATTTACTGGTACAGAATACTGTATAGGTATTACAGTACAGAATACTGGTGCAGATTTAGGAATCAAGAGAGGGAAGAGAGGGATGAAGGAAGGAAGCAAGGACAGAAGAAAACTAGTTAGCTAGCTTTTACATATCTATGTGAGTACAGGATTAAACTTCTATTAACACCAAATCATCTTTAAAACCAAAACATCATTATGAGAAGTGAAAACAACCCTGGTGACATAAAAATGCATTCCATGATTCCAAAAAAGCAAGTGAGAAGTCATTAAATGCTAAATGTTTTGGAAAAATACGTACATACACAGACACATATAAAAAAAGAATATATGTATCTCAATCAGGAAGTCCTGGAGATAATGGGAGATGCTGTGGCACACAAACGCTCCCCAAAGCGGAAAGAGGTTCCAAGTCCTAGATAAAAACTGGTGATTGAAATGTGTCCCTGACTCCAGCAACCACTAGGTGAGCCCCAAGGACTTCCTTCTCAGAGTAGCAAGGGGGCAACTAAAGTGGGGGTTAAATCTCCAATAAGCTGGTCCTCTCTCCATTCATCATTCAGGGCTACCCTTCATCTCAGGGGTACAAATAAGCACAGCATGATTTAAGAGTCCCCAAGTCTCCTCTAAAACTCCTAGATTTCTCCATTTGTCTTAATTATCTTTGACAAAAGATGACGTTTCTCATTTCACAACTAAGGAAAAAAATGTTAAATTTAAATAGCCCTGAGAGAGAAAACACTCACTGAATTCCACTCGTTTTAAATAATAGATGTGAACGCACTCAGAAAACTAAAACACTCTATATAAACCAAGTTGCTAATAAAGAATAACGTCCAAGACAAGCCCTTTTTTGTTTTGCAAAGGAAGGATATAAGCAGGGGGAAAGCAGGAAATTAATAATTTTATATTTGAATCACACAATACAGTTTACAATACGATCTCTACACATTCTCCCATTTAATTCTCCACAAACTGAAGTTTTATCTATTTGAAGTCGTATTTGTTTAGACTAATTTCATATTTATGTAAAACGTTTCTATTAGACAATTCAATAAATATACTGCCCTTGAACTACACAATGTATCTATTCCTGTTTCACATAATTCACACAGGGCTTTAGTTTTCTAATGTAGAGCTCTGATACTCCTCAGCTCAAAAGATTTCAGTCTTAGCAGTATCTTTTCAAATCCCATTCTACTCAGGCAAGTGAAACAAAAGAAAAATAAACAAGACTACAACAGACTAAAAGGTTTCTGCACAGCAAAGGAAACCATTAACAAGATGAAAAGGCAACCCATCAACTGGGAGAAAATATTTGCAAATCATAAAGAACTCATACAACTCAACAACAACAAAATGAACAACCTGATCAAAAAATGGGCAGAGGATATGAACCAACATTTTTCCAAAGAAGACATACAGATGACCAAGAGACACATGAAAAGATGTTCAACATTACTAATTATTAGGGAAATGCAAATCAAAACTACGAGATATCACCTCATACTCGTCAGAATGGCTATAATTAACAAGGCAAGAAATAAGTGTTGGAGAGAATGTGAAAGAAGGGAACCCTCATATAGTGCTGGTGGGAATGCAAATTCATGCAGCCACTATGGAAAACAGTATGGAGATCTCTCAAAAAATTAAAAATAGAAATACCATATGATCCAGCTATTCCACTACTGGGTATTTATTCAAAGAACATGAAATCAACAATTCAAAAATATACATGCACCACTGTGTTCATCACAGCATTATTCACAATAGCCAAGACATGGAAGCAACCCAAATGTCCATCAACTGATGAATGGATAAAGAAGATGTGGTGTACATACATATACAATAGAACACTACTCAGTCATAAAAAAAGACAAAATTGTGCCACTTTCAATAATACAGATGGACCCTGAGGCTATTATGCTGGGCAAAATAAGTCAGTCAGAGGAAGACAAATACCGTAGGATTTCAATCTTATGTGGAAGATAAACACATAGATAAGGAGAATAGATTGGTAGTTACCAGACAAAAAGGGAGTAGGGGGAGGGCAAAGGGCGCAAAGGGACATGTGTATAATGATGGATAAAACCTGGACTGTTGGTGGTGAACACAATGCAGTCTATACAGAAACTGAAATATAGTGATGTACACTGGAAATTTACACAATGTTGTGAGCCAATATGACTCCAATAAAATAATAAAAAAGATTTAGAATAAAATCCAACCTCATATCCAGACTTGTTAGTACATTCTCCTGGGATGTTATCTTACTTGCAGCTATGGGAGAGAAAAGAGGCTTTGAATGTCGTTTTCAAAAGCATGTATTAAAAAAGAAAAATCAGGGGGCCGGCCCTGTGGCGTAGTGGTTAAGTTTGGCACATTCCGCTTCTGCGGCCCAGGTTCATGGATTTGAATCCCAGGTGCAGACCTACACTCGTCAACCATACTGTGGCAGCAACCCACATACAAAATAGAGGAGGACTGGCACAGATGTTAGCTCAGTGTAAATCTTCCTCAGCAAAAAAATAAAATAAAATAAAATAAAATATATAAAAAAACAAAAATCTAAATTTTGCTTTTTGATACGGTCCAAGTTTGTATTTTTTTCATGAAAGGCCAAAGAAAACAATAGTTTTATGAGTAGTGAGTGACTGGAAAGAGACTCTAGTGGTATAACACTGCAATCCCATCATAATGAATAGGATGCAATATTGTGTGGAAATATTATGTTATTATCATTAGCCATAACTGCTAGGCCAGCAGTGGCTTCCTGACTTTAAAGGGGCCTGGCATGGCTAATTTTTGAGTAATGTATTAGTGACCTTATGTCCTAGATTTTTCTTAATTTTTAATTACACAAAACACCACTGGTTCACAAAAACTGATTTATCTTGATTCTATAATTGTAATGTTTTCAAATGCACTAGATTTTAGCCATCATGCATCGTAACTATAATTTTAAGCTGTAAACACAGATCAACAATGGTTCAAATAAAAAATGTGAAGCATAAACATGAAAGCAATGAAAACAGAAAAGATATTAAGAACAACCTGAAATCAAGGGATCTCTCTGAGATACCCATGTGGAGTCGTTCTACACATAGCTAAAGCTCAGAAACTAGAAATATAAATTTAGGAGTTTTTGGTTGACAGACAGATGGTAACTAATGAAGCTCCAGACACAGACAAAATTTCCCAAAACAGTTTATACAGTGAAAAGGAGGCCCAATACTGAATCCTGAGAAACTCCAATATTTTATGCTGAGTAGTTGATGAGAGAAGAGTGGAGTGTGGTGGTAGATGCCCGCGGGATCGAGTTGCAAGGATTCAACTGGAAGGTCAGGTAAGATGAGGGCTCAAAAACATCCACTGTGTCTAACATGGAGCTCAATGACATGGAGCTATTTCTTTCTTTTTTTTTCTGTTTTTGGTGAGGAAGACTGGCCCTGAGCATGTTCTCTTGCCAATCTTCCTCTTTTTGCTTGAGGAAGATTGGCCTTCGGCTAACATCTGTGCCCATCTTCCTCTACTTTATATATGGGATGCCACTGTCGCACGGCTTGATGAGCAGTGCACTGGTCTGTGCCCAGGATCTGAACCCACGAACTCCAGGCTGCCAAAGTGGAGCACGTGAACTTAACCATTATGCCACTGGGCTGGCCCCTGTTTCTTTATAATATGATTTAGTATCAATTATGGCATATCTCCTCTTACAACAATTTTTGAAAAAGTTTTTTCCTGTCTTTTCTTTGATTATCTTCCTTACAAATTTTAAGAATAACTCTGAAAAGTTCTAAAATTTAAAAATTCTGATTATTTTGGCTGAAATTTTTATTAAGTCTATAAATTTTCTGAAGAATATATATTTTTACAGTACTTAGTCTTCTCTTTCAGAAACTTAGTATATTTCGCTAGGTGTATAAACTGTCAAAATTTCAATCACCTAATTAACTTTAAAATTTACAAAATAAAGTTATCATATAGCTATCATTAAGGTACACACACACACTTGAAATCAAGGGTTGTGCCGGACATGAAATTCAAGTTCTCCACAATGTATCTGATTTTTTTGTGTGTGTGTGAGGAAGATTAGCCCTGAACTAACGTCTGTTGCCCATCCTCCTCTTTTTGCTGAGGAAGACTGGCCCTGGGCTAATGTCGTGCCCATCTTCCTCTACTTTATATGGGACACCGCCACAACATGGCTTGACAAGTGGTGCCCCAGTCTGCGCCCGGGATCCGAACCTGTGAACTCTGGGCCACTGAAGCAGAGTGCATGAACTTAACCACTATGCCACCGGGCCAGCCCCTGTATCTGACTATTTTATGAAAGCATACTATCTTCAATCACAATCATTGAATTGGTTGATAACACAGAAACTGCTAATTTTAAAACTGTCAGGGGTTGATAGCAGAGCTAAGACAGAGTTTTTGAGGGTGATGAAACTGTTTTATATCTTGATTGTGGTGGTGTTTCCACATCTGCACGCATTTGTTAAAACTCACGGACCTGTACACTAAAAGAGTGAATCTTACTGTATGCTAATTATACCTTAATTTTAAAATTTAATAACAACTATAGGAGGCACTTTGAGTCTAATTTTAAATATAGGCTTATTTTTACTATAGAGATGCAAATATGCCTACGCCTATATCTCTTCTGAGCAATAAATACACAAAGCCATCATTTTACAGAAACATTAAAATAGCAACTGAATGTACACCAGGAAACACACAGAATAATATTAATGGCAGCACTCCTTGTAATAATAGTAAAAAACTAGAAACTACACAAATGTCCATCAAGAAGATAGGGAATAAACTACAGTATATTCATATAAATGGAATACTAAAAAGTAGTAAAATCAATCAACTACACAGCCACACGCATCAATATGGATGAATCTCAAAATGACAAAAATACACAAAGTATGATACCATTTATATTAAGTTCAGAAACTTAACAGTATAGTATTGAGAGATACTGTATGCGGTAAAACCATATAGAGAAGCAAAGGGATACTAAGCACACATTTCAGCAGAGCTTTCCCAAGATGCAGGGTCAGGACAGCAGGTAGACATAATATGAAGGTCACATGGAAGCTTCAAAAGTATTGGTAAGGGTTGATTTCTTAAGTTGGATGGTGCTTTTTTTTTTATTATACATGTGTCTGCTTTATACTTTACAACTTCCATATTTGAAGTATAATATTTCCATATTTGAAATATTTCATAATTAAAAAAATTAAAAATCACGCAGAATTTGAATGATTTTGATTAGGAGTAATACAATATAAAACAAGTAACTAAAAAAAAAAAGAAGCAAAGTGCAACAGTCTATAATAAACAAGGACAGTGAGAAAATCGATCAACAGTGGAGATGAATGACAAAAAGAGCTCAAAACCAGGATAAGATTTTTGTTCAAAGATGACTAGTAGTTGGAAACAAAGATCCAGGAGGATCCTGGATCCAGTAAGGACTGGGAGAATACCAACACTTCCCTTCTCCTCTACAACCATCCCACTTATTAGCCATATTCCCAATCCATGCTTGGAGTGAGAAAAATCAATTTCTTTACCCCTAGAGAAGGTCGCAGGGCAAATGATATCCTCAGCATAGAGATTAGTTTCAGCTAAGGAAGTAAAGAGGGTGCTTTAAGAAAAAAATGGAAGAGGTAGGTGCGTCTGTTTAAAATGGACTATTCTAAAGGGAAGGAAAAGCAGAAAGAGTTGGGAGGGAAGGAACTTGGGGGAAAGCGAAGATTAAGAAAACATAATGCATTATGGAAATAACTTTGCGAGGATAGGAGACGGCTGGGTAGGTTCTCCTTTTCATATGGTAGCTAAACTGTATAAGGATGGAAAGCATAACTGGAACTAAGAAATCACACCCAATTTTGGTATCAGAATTAGTTGAAGGTATCGGACAGTATCTCAAAGGGGATGTGAGAAGGATTTACTTTGCTTCATGCAGAAGAGCGGTAGGGCAGTAAGCAGGCAAAGAAAATCTCTAGTCTTCCTTGGGAGCCAAGCACACTGAGGGCCTTATTCTAAAGTTAGAGAAAAGTAAGATTTAAGTTTAATTAGGGCTATAAACAAAAATTTAACAATAATATCTTTCACCTTTCTGCAACACACAAAATGGAATTGTCTCTAACCTTTTTATTTTCAAAACATGTTTAAATCTATTGCATTTGGCAGCTACTGTCTGAGTTTGAAGTTAACACTGAGTTAATGCTTGAACACTCGAAGTATGGAGAACACAGAGTGTGTCAAATAACTGTTTACTGGTGGCAGTAGTAAAGGTACTAAGTCAATGTCTTCCTTAGCTGCATTAGTTTACTACTAAATATCAAGCTATTGCAGACTAATGCTTATCAAAAACGGCAGTCAACGTGCCATTCAATTCAATACAGACAACTATGTCTCAACATATACTGCACTGTGTTTACAGAAATACCCGTTGATATCTAAAGGTGGTATGATATAGTAGACAAAAATTAGCAAAAAAAATGAATTTGAGTCTCTGCTCTGCCAATAACCAGATATGTAATTGGGCATCTCAGTAGCTTTTCTGAGCCTATTTCTTCATCTAGAAAAATCCATCCTTGACTAGTTTATTATGAGAGTTAACAACAAAAGGACATAATACATGCAAAGGTGAGAACCTGGCATAAATTCCAAGAAGGAATATCAGACTGAAGAGCCCTGGATCACCTACACAGCTATCCTCAGAAATTCCACATCTCCAATTTAAGGTGTCACAAGCATTTCTCTTTCAGAAATAGTCCTAAGCTCGACCATGTCACTCCCACATGAACCAAAGATGAGCTGGCTCTATCCAAAAGTCCTGCCTTGATTAGAAACTCTCACTGCCTCAGGTTTACATACACATGTACAAACAGACGCCTTGGCCCACAACCCTAGCATTCAGAAGCAATTCTGTAATTTAGTTCCTTTGTGGTAACAGTAATACTGACTTCCATTACTAAAACATGCTTCTCTAGAAGTAATGGATTAAAAGTTTATACCCAATAATTTGTGTAAGCACATTTTAGTAATCTTGTTAACTAACGAAGGTTTGTACCTCAATTTGTTTTCATTTTATATGTAACAAAATTTTTAATCCCATTTTATCCACAGGTATCAAAAGTCATAGAAGGCAAGTAACCATGTTTTCTCTCTGAAATATGCATTACTATCAACCTCTGGGCACTATGCAAATAAGCAGTAATGGCTTTAAAAAATATCTTACATGCTTCCACTTTTCCTTTCCTACATAATTTCACATATTTTGTATTATCTTCTACTTTCCTACAGAACTTGGCCTACTAGGACAAGTGACTAAGACCAAAAGATCAAAAAGCAAGAATATTAAGGGGTCAAGTAATAAACAGCAGCTCAAGAGAAGACAAACATTCTTCAGAAAAGCTGGCTGAAAAAGTTATATAAAAGAAGTCCTCTAAGAAGAATACTTATTCCCAATTACAATAGAAAATAAGAAGAAGATATTAAGAGTTTCATTTCTAGCCTTCCTAGAAACCACCTAGAATGTATCTGCGACTTTCAGCCCTATGTAGTGAAAGGGTAAATATATAAGAACCTGGAAGAAAGCTTTGAAGTGAGCATCCTCTTGAACGGTAGCGTTCTGATCACTTGGGAGGAGAGGGAACAGGCTCTGAAGTCTCACCCTTTCACAAATCACCTTGTTAGGATGGCCAGGTAGAGGTGCTGAATTGGCCCCGGGAGATATCTGGGAAAAAGAGGGAGAAGAAAAGGACAGTTCATGGCTAGCCACACCAATGTGGAGAATCATGCCTATCAAGGACAGTCTGGATTTTCTAGGTATGTGATGATTTTGTTAGCAGACACTGGAAAGAAATTAAATTAATCTTAAACATCAGAACATATATAAGGATGGCAAAGGCTGCCTGGCAATGGATCTCTCTTACAAAAACTTTTTTTAAAGGCAAAAGAGTGCTGCTCAAAAATGCAAAGTCCTTCCTACGTTTCCCATGTAATATCTATTGATATCTTTTCTGTTGGTATTAATAATGAAATTCTAAAGGCTAGATAAGACTTCGTGTTAAGAAAATCTGAGGTAAAATCACATATCTTAAATACAGAAAGATTAGTGTCTGCCTGGACTAAGATTAATATCTTTTTCTCATTCTATTCTTTCACCTTCTAAATGGCCACGCAAAGGAAGATGAGAGATTTCAGAACATTCATAGGAAAACTTCTATAGTGATCATAGCTATAAAAAACAAGAGTTTAACTGTGGAGATCTCAGCTCTATTCACCACAAACCTGGCGACCTTCCTAAGAATAAAGGACAAGATCATAAGCCCCAAAGTAAAGGACTACATGTTTTAAATGCTCGACTTGATTGTGGGTTAATCCCCTTAAACTCATATGTAAATATACTAAATCTGTAGCATTTTTAAATATGGACATCAAGAGCATCACTTGTTCCACAGTGCTGTGGTGTGAACTGCCCTTGGGGGTTACGGTTTGTAGACCTGCTTGTCCCTACACTGAAGACCATGTGCTTTAAGGCTGTCTTGTTTTTAGAGTCTCATTGCCTCATTCATTCACTTATACATATAAGTGTCTATTCTGTGATAGACACTAAATCGAAAAGATAGGCATGGTTTCTTATCTTCAAGAAGCGTATGTTATAAAAAAGAAACAAAAGCAAATCACTACACTATGACACCCTTTGTACCACCCTTCTGATACTGACAGGCACTGCATGCTATGGGGAGGTAACAGGCAAGAGACAGCAGCGTAGTCAGGAAACTGCAAAATGTTCAGTATGGCTGGTCAGTAAGGAAGAAGCCAGAGAGGAGAGGGAAGCAGAGACAGATCATGAAGTGGCATGCTAATCATGTTAATAATCCGATTATAATAACCTTCCTTAGCTACTTTATAAATTTTTGTTTCTGGTTTGCTATGAGCCCGGTCAAAAGATAACCGTGCCTGTTGGTAAGAGTAAAATTACTTCCAAAGACCCTCCTAGGAGTAAAAGCAAACACTTGAGGGCAGTGCCTTTAGAACTTATACTGCTACATAAACAGTTTGGGACAAGGGCTAAAGATTATCTCCGTACTACAAACACGAATGTGTTAATATCCTTTACCACTGTGATTAAGTATGAACTGTTAAATCAAGGAGTATTTACTGACTGTCTTCTACAAGTCAAGAGTTATGTTAGGAAAGAAGATAAAACATGGATCCTATCTTCAAGAAGCTTATTCTAGTGACAAACAAAACAGATGCAAGCAGCCAACTGTAGGATAATATTTTAAATGCCATAATACAGGCAAAAATTAGAATAGAGGTAGGAGCCTTGAGTGTATCTGAGGATAAGAGTAAGAAATGATTTCACAGGAAGAAGTGTATTTCGCATTCCCGACTGCTCCCTCAATCTAAGGAGTTCTTTTACCACTTGAAAGCAATTCTCTCCTCTCTCAAAACAGTCTGTTCCTTTATGTAGGTTTCATATCCTTTTTGCAATCTTAAGCTTATAATTGGCACAGTAAGTACCTTTTAAGAGTGGTTCTTTTTTTTTTTGCCAAGGAAGATTCACCCTTAGCCAACATGTGTGCCAATCTTCCTCTATTTTTTATGTGGGATGCTGCCACAGCATGGCTGCTGACGAGTGGTGTAGGTTCATGCCTGGGATCCAAACCCGTGAACCCAGGCCACTGAAGTGGAGCACACTGAACTTAACCACTAGGCCACGGGACCGGCCCCAGAAGAGTATTTTAATAAGCCCATCTGCCTTCAACTGTCATGCCGAAAGCAGCCTATATGAGCAGCACCATTACAAACTGCTAGGACAGGCAGCTGGCTGGGAAAACAGAAATAAGGGGCCAGATTCCCTCTCCTTAATTCTTTGTTCCTTTGAAAACTTAGATTTCAGTCATATCTAAGTGAAAAATTGGCAAACCCTGGCCCCTGTGGTCACAAGTGAATAATTTTCAAGCATATTCTTCCCCTACCCACAACAAATTCCTTTGGTCAGAAGTGCCATTTGTCTATAAAAAGGGAGAACAAACAATACAATGGAAAAACCTATATAACAAACGCTGTGGATGATAAAGATCTAGGACAAAATGATAGATGGGTTTTATCAAAACCAGGTGCCCCCAACACTGGATAATATAAAATCACTATCAGTGTGTGTGTGTGTGTTTTAGGCAGAACTCGAAGGTGGCCTCCAAGATTCCCACCTCTGGTGTACATCTCCTGTATAATCCATCCCTCTATGGGGTGTAACACTGTAAATATGGTGGATTTCACTCTCACACAAATTTCACTGCATTATATGACCTAAATTACGCAAACACCTTTGCAGAGGTGAAGGGATTTTCAGGTGTAATTAAGATTCCACGTTTAAGTTAATCAAAGGGAAGATTATCTGGGGTAGGCCTGACTTAGAGACAGCTCTTAAAAGAACTGACCCTTCCTGAAGAGATTCTTCTGTCAATCCTGCAGCATAAGCTGCTATGTTGGGAGAAGGCATATGAAGGGGGCCATATGAAGGGGGCCATATGAAGGGGGCCATATGAAGGGGGCCATGCAGCAGAGACCTAATGGCACCCGTAGGAGCTGAGAGTGGTCACCAGTTGAGAGCTACAAGAAAATGGGGGACCTCAGTCCTACAATCACAAGAACCATATTCTACCACCTTCCTAAGCTTGGAAGAGGACATCAGGCCTCTGATGAAGTCACAGTTCCAGCAAGGAACAGAGGGCCCTGCAGCTAACCCATACCAGGACTCCTGATCCACAGAAACTGTGAGATAATAGATTTGTGTTTTAAGCTACTAAATTTGTGGTAATTTGTTACATACGATAGAAAACTAACAAAATGTGTATGTATATAATAGAATAAAAATTCTTGTAGCACACTCAAGAATTTCTTGTTGTTGCAGCACACTCGAGTTTCTTCTCCAGAATTTTAGCTGTATTAATTTAATGAAAGATATAAATTAAGACATTTTTATCTAAGCAATATAGCAGTTTTTAAAACCTCAATCTGGTAATAGCTAACTTCGTGCCAGAAACTGAACCGGGCTCTCTGATCTCTACACACTGCAAGCCAGGGTTAGCTGACTTGCTTCAAGTCACACATTGAAGCTAAGTCCCTCTGGCTCTAAGGTTCATACTCAACCCACTAAACCACCTTGTAGTTTAAAAATTTTAAAAGTAACATTCTTCTTTGTAATCTAGTTGGATTAGTAACTAACAACTATTCCGCAAGACCTATTTAAAGCTATTTTAAGTATTCAAAAAGAAATTTCTTTGCTTGTAAATTGTTTCTGACATAACGTTCCACTACTTCCCTAATTCCCCCTCAGTTAAAATTACTGAGGTTATACTATATCTGAAAATTGATACAATTCTATTTTTCTCTAACCTGGCAACTGTTGAGCATTACAAAGATACAGTAACTTCAGCCTGCCCTCAGGATGTAACCTATATTTAAAAAGTCCTGCCAAGGAAACATCCCTGAGACCCAAGTAAATCTGCAACTCCCCACATTTCTCATTTTTAATGTTTATTTACATATAACAGTATGACTAATTCACCTAGCATAACAAAGAAAAGCACCATTTTACAACACTAAAGTTATAGAAAACAGTTTAACCTTTTAAGCAACAACACGTTACTATTTCAGGAACACCTTTTGTTTAATGTAGCCTTTTCCTGTCTTGGTAACCATAATATAACCAACAATTTAAGCTTTGTCTTGGAGAGTGTAGTAATTATTATCGGTTATTGTGTTAAAATATCATAAGACTTAGGTCCAGATCTTGTCTCAGAACTTGCTTCCTCCAAAATTACTTCTGATGACAGCTTCCTTCTTCATTCATTTACATTTTTCTCATAAAGGTGAGGTAGAGGATGTGCAGGTGCACGACCTCTAAGCCAGTATTAAATAATGTACTTCCTACAAAATAAACTGTTCAAAGGCCCTAACAGCCTTCTCCAAAATGGCCACATTACTCTCTGGAAAAAAAAAATTGTCCACGGTTACTAGCAGCATACCACTGGTCAAAAGCACGCAAATCAAAGCCTACTAGAAGAGGAGAGAAAACAAAAGAAAACAAAAGATGAGGAGCCAGGTGCTAAGTGTTGACAGGAACAAGGCCCTTACTCCTCTAGGTCTAAGTCTGGGTACCTTAAAAATGAAGGAGTCAAATTCAAATTATCTACAACTCCAAATATTCTCACGGCTTCCATGATGGCAAATATTAATCTCCCGCAAAGTAATAAGGTAGATTTTATTAAAACAGTTTGAATCAGTAATTATTCATCTGATAAATTCTAAGGTTATTCTCCAAAATATAGGAAAAGCCATATGCACAAATATGTTCATCAGAGCACAGTAAGAGCACCAATTTAAAAGGGAACTAGAAGTAACTTAAACGTTTAATAAATAAGTATTTGCTAAGTAAAATTGTGGTGTACATGCTTGGTGGACTATTATGCAGCCGTTAAACCATTCAAGGACTGCTACTACCTACCAGGGTAGGATTATTACTGTCCAGCACTGGGACAATCATTTTTTAAAATAAACTATTATTCCCATTCTTGAGTTAAGGCAAACAACAAACTGGGCCCACATCTTTCTGGGAGCAGAGAAGAACCAGGGTTGGTGAAAATAGCTGAAAGTCTCCACCATCCTGTCCCTATCCTACAGGCCCCATAAATGAATGGGAAAGGAGGCAGGAAGGGAGGCACATGCAACCAAGGAGGTCT
This sequence comes from Ceratotherium simum simum, assembly GCF_057802395.1. Classification (NCBI taxonomy): domain Eukaryota; kingdom Metazoa; phylum Chordata; class Mammalia; order Perissodactyla; family Rhinocerotidae; genus Ceratotherium; species Ceratotherium simum. Next base: position 39,467,735 of record NC_141928.1, on the reverse strand, counting down.
CTAACCATTATGTGTATTGAGATAGTGGACATAAAGGTTAGGAAAAATAAGAGTTACAGTCTTTTAATAAATTTTCCTGTGCTTCCCTTCTACAACCCATATTTGCCTGCACAAGGATTATTCTCTCCTCAAGGAAGTTTGTCTAAAATCATTTTACTTAGGCTAGTAACCTCTTAGTGGATTGCTCTGAAGTATCTCTTCAAGATTTATCTCTAAGAATTACATGGATTTGGAAATTATCTAAACCAAGACCAGACCAAATTAACACAAAAATGTTCCACATATAAAAATATATACATTTGGAAAGATGAAGTGTGACCAAGCTCTTTATGATTCTTATTAAAGATTATAATTAATTCAAATATTTACTATATGTCTACCATGTGCTAGATGCTGTGAATACAATGGGGAAAAAAAATAGTCCTTGCCCTCAAGAGATTCAGTCCAGTGAGGGGCAATTCAACAGGAACTAAACGAAGACAACAGGACCCTAACGCAGAGAGGCGTTCAGATCCTTAAAAAAGGAACACAAAAAGATTTAAGAGTTGGGGGAAAAAATGAGACTGTACACGGCCCCTCTTCATTTATTTCCTCAAATTTCTGACTTGTTAATTTACCAGACAGAGTTTAAGCATTTGCATGATCTCCTCCAGACAATGTCTTGTTAGGAATTCAACATTTGGTAAATGAATGCACTAGACTAGAACTATAGAGTTTAAATGTGTTTACCATCTATACACTCTCTCCAGAGAAAAATAAAGCAAGCTATGAGTTAACCAAAGTAGAAAAGAAGTGAGAACAGATGCCTGACAGATGTGGTTAATAGGAAAACAAGAGAAAACTAGTAAATAAACCTAGGCACTACACAACAGACTAATCAAGAACTACCTTTCCAGGGGCCAGCCTGGTGGTGTAGCGGTTAAGTTCACACATTCCGCTTCGGCCGCGGGTTCTGATCCTGGGCGTGGACCTACTCACAGCTCATCAAGCCATGCTGAGGTGGCGTCCCACACTGAAGAGCTACAACTCTACAACTATGATACACAATTATGTATTGGGGCTTTGGGGAGAAAAAAAGGAAAACCGGCAACACGTGTTAGCGCAGGGCCAATCTTCCTCAAAAAATAAAAATAAGGAAAAAATAAAAAAAAAAAGAACTACTTTTCCAGCAAAATGAATTACAAAATGGTGGTGGCCTAAATAAAACTGGGGCAGCACAAAGAAAAAAGGATGGAATAAACTGTAGCAGAAGACAAAGATAATCTTGACCAGTAATCTTTCCACAGTGATCAATCATTTCAGAGATTTTTATCTAAGGATTTCTCACATACTTCCTATCCACAACCACAGAAAAAAAGTAAAAAATGAGCACAAAGAGACAGTCTGCAGATGTAACAGAGCGACAACAGATCTACACTCTCCATTATGATGCTAACACGTTCAGTTACGTCTAACTATGCCATCATTTATCCACCCTTCCTCAAAACTCAGGTTGCTCTAATAGAGAAAATTCTCAACATTTACTCAGGTAAATACTTGCCAACTCAGTGTAGCTATAAAACCAGATGGGTATATAAACCTCAACAAGCACAGAAACACAAACCACCTTCTAGAATCACAGAAGATATTCAGGACTGGAGGGACCACAAAGACGATTTAAATCCAACTGTCATATTTTACAGATGAGGTCCTGAGGCCCACATGGGTAAGTTTGTGGCAAAACTTATTTAACTGTAGTCTCTAAAGGCTGCCAAATCTCTGACAAATCAGTCTTACAGAAAATTACAGAAATCAACTTAAAACTTAACCCATATAATGAATGATTTAAGATTTAATAGGTTTTTCAAAAAGTGAAATATATTATGCAAACAAATTTATAAGCCAGCAAGAATTGGAAAAAGGGGTATGTGAAGTGATACAATTCCCACCTAAAAATGCAGTTAGTAATTTCATCTTCTGATTGCAAGCACGTCCCAGCTTCAATGCAACTGATCTGACATCTATATTTGTTCTTGTATTGTCACTTTGAAGAAGTTTTATTTCTTTCATTAGACTGTGTTCTCCAAAGACAGGAATAATTTAACTTTGATTCCAACTGTCCCTAGACACTTACTAAGTTTTGATTTCATAAAAACTGTGCGAATGGATTTTTTTTTTTTAAGTTTAAGTCTACACACCGGGGATGCTTGCTATTTAAAGGAATTCTGTGGTAAATGTGTTAACAAGAGTATCTGCAATCAAGGTCAAACAGGATCCCAAAAGGCTTGCAATTCTAAGATAAACTGATTGTGTATAAGTTGCATACACTTAATTTTCGGACATTTCGGACATGTAAGGAAAAAAAGGCAATGCACAGACTATTCATTTCTATTTATGATGAAACAATTAGCATACTCAACTTTCACTTAATAACAGCTTATACCATTTTTGCAGCACAAAGAAAAAGCGAGGTCCCTTACAAGTCCTACACACGGAACAAAAACTTGACTCTCTTGGCCCTCAATAATTTGAGAAACTCCCAGTTCAAAACCAACCTCTCGAATTCTTCAGCCCTGAAAGGAAGAACTTATATCCCCTGAAAATAAAACGCAGCCTGCCCAGGAACCCGCGGCGGCAGAAGGACGCGAAAGCGGACCCTTCCGACCGGGTTCCGCGTTCTCCCGGGTGACATCATTTCACTTGCGCCTCCGCGAGAAGGGCGGGAGCGAGGGGGCGAGGCCATCTGCCAGGCGGCGGGGGGCCGGCGCTCCCGCACCTCCTCGCAGCCTCCCCGGGAACAAAGAGCGCCGGGCGGCCAGGCCACGCCCCGCCGAATACCCGGCAACCACACCTCCGCCTGCTCGCTGGCCGCGGCCCCGGAGGCTCCCGACGGCCTGCGGCTCGGCCCGTCCCGCCCTCGCGCGGGAACCGACGGCCACCGCGGCCTGTACCTGCGAAGGGAGGCTCCGCCCTGCGGGGCAGCTCCCGCGGCTCCTCGCTGGTCCCACGCCTCCTATTGTGGCCGCTCGCCCAGCCAGCGGCCAGCTGGCCAGATCCGCCGTCCCCGGGCCTCCTCACCCCCGGAACCCGGGCTCCGACCAAGGCGCTGTCACGGCGCTTCCTTCCTCCCGGCACCATCACACGGGTCGCGCCAGAAAACAACGGCTGCACGCCCAGAGCTGACACTCGGCTAACACCTCAGGGGCCCCATCCTCTCCGCCCCCACGCCCTAACCGCTCGGGCCGCTGCACCTGCCCGCACCGCCGCACGAGGGGCCCAGCCCCGCCCCGCTGCACCCACTCGGAGATCGCGGACCGGCCCCGCCGCGCCGGCGCACTGCTGGCCGCTGCGCGCGCAGACGACGCCCCTCGCCTCTAGGCCGCAGAATGCGCAAGCACGCAGCCCTCCCACTTCTCGGTTCTGGGCTGCCCCGCCCCCTCGCCAGAACAAACCTAGCGAGCAGGGAGCGCGAGACCGTCAGCCGCTCCGCCCCTTTCCCCCTCCGCCCAGCTCCGCGCGTCGAGCCCCCTTTGTTTCCTCCCGCGGGGGAGGCGGCGGGGCCGCACTGCGCACGGCGCGGCGCGCGACTCAGACCAGTTCCGGCAACAGAGCGCGTCGCGCGGCTCCCTGCGCAGCCCCGCCCCGCCCCGCCCCACCCCCGCCCGGCGCCCAGCCAGGCAGCAGCTCCCTACCGCGGGCCGGCTACGTCTCCCAATTCGTAGAATTCCCTAAATTGTTGCTGCTGGTCCGTGCCTCCCACCTCCACAACTCAGCAACGAAAGAGTAACTAACCTCACTCAATTCACAATATAATATGTATTCATGTGGCCCGAGAGGTAGTTGTTTTTATTTATGGAGAGGGAAGTGATTAGTCCAAGGTGTCTCACAATGGAGCAGGCAGGTTCGAACCCAAGTCTGACTGCAAGGCTTAATTAAACCTGACAGCTAGTCAGACTGTGCTGAGGCTGGGAAATGAGATAGGTACGATGAAGCCGGCTCGGTGCCTGTCCTGATCACGTTCAAGATCCAAAAGAGGAAATAAGACCTTCCATAAAAGCACAATAAATACAAGGAAAAGATAGCTAAGTGGTATCGGAGGGGACGGCAGTCCAGGCGACATTATGGAAGAAGTGGGCTTTAAGCAGATAGGAATTAGATGATATCTTCAAGGGCGGTGATCATATTTTAGGGTGGTCCAATCAACAAAAAACCCAGGTTCTAGTTCTTTCGGCATTACTTAAGCCAGTCTCCTTCCCGCTCTGCGCCTCAGCTGCCTCCAGTCGAAAATTAAGGAATCAGACTAAAATAATGTTCCAGGACCCTCTGAACCTCTACGTATGAATAACACTATATGGTGATTACTTGTGTACACTTGTCCTATAGCAGACGGAGCACTGGGACTCTTGTGGCTCTGTAATCCCAAGGTCCAAACCTACAGCCTGAATGAAACACAACAGCAGGTGCTTAGCAACTGCTGAATCAGAGTTCCAGCAGTAACGCCACAGGCGTTTACAATTCCTGGACAAAGAGAAGCGAGAATGGGATAACAGGCTCCTGTGAAACACATCCCTTCACCCCACACCCCCTTTAGGTGGCCCTGCTATCTAGCTGACTTTTCTCTCAAAGCCCTCTCTGCCAGTTTTCCAAAGCAGCCAGTTTGGAGACGATTACATCCAAATTTTAATTTTTTTTTCATGGTACAGAATCATAAACCCCAAACACACCTTTAGATGCACTGCATCCAATGTAATCCATTTCTAACCTCTGAATTCCTCACAACCCCACCCCCGCAACCCGGACTGCTGTGGATTCACCTTCCAGCAGAATCTCAGCTGCAACAAGCTTCCTTACATAAAACAGACCATCCTGAAACAGCTTTTCCTTTATACTTGGATATGGGCCATGTGATGAGAGGGGGAAAAGGAGAAAAAAAATTGGGAAAGAGGAGGGAGATTACCATCTGGGAGATGTCCAATCGTAAGAGTCACATTCCTCAAGTGCTGAATCTCAGCAGCAAAAATCGATTACAGTCCTCCAGGGTTCCTAACCCTTAAAGCTTATGTGAATCCTCCTGGGCTTCAGCCAATCCTTTGTGAGGCAAACTCCTTGAGAACCCTTCTCAAATAATTAAAATCTTAGCTAACTAGGCTCTTACTCTTACAGCCTAACCCAAGAAGTCTGCCTAGATGTAAACAATGCTCCCACACCTCAAGGTTGGATAGTTTGAAATCTGCACTGCAATTTCTTCTCTAATTTGTTTTGTTCACCAGAAAATCTGGTATCCTGCTAATAAACACCCAATGAGTGGGACAGGCTTTAAGGTGGGCCACTTTTGACCATCTAACAACAAGGCAGGCAGTAAATTATACCAGAGCAGCTGCTCAATCCCAGTCGACCTAAAATTTTATTTGGTGTCTGTCCAAAAAGGTAGAAAGCCTTGTTGGAGAGGTATCCAATAAAACTTTCTGCCACGATGGAAATGCTCTACATCTGCACCATGCAAAAGGGAGCCACTAGCTACATGTGGCTATTGAGCACTTGAAACGGGGCTAGTGCAACTAATGAACTGAGCAGGATCAGTTTAAATAGCCACATGTGGCAGGGGGACAGCACAGCACATGTAAGAAAAGTAGTGTTGCAGGGCCCGCCCGGTGGCGAAGCGGTTAAGTTCGCGTGCTCCACTTCGGCGGTCTGGGGTTCGCGGGTTCGGATCCTGGGCTCGGACTGACACACCACTTCTCAAGCCATGCCATGGCGGCGTCCCATATAAAGTAGAGGAAGATGGGCACGGATGTTAGCCCAGGGCCAATCTTCCTCAGCAAAAAGAGGAGGATTGGCAACAGATGTTACCTCAGGGCTACTCTTCCTCACACACACAAAAAGAATGAAAAGTAGTTGCTTGTAGCAGAGTGTTTTAAAAATTCTGACTGCCCTTTAAAATTGGTTTTCATGACAGAAATGAAAAATGAATGGCTACTAAAAACTTCTTCCTGAGGTACCCAAGTCATTTAGGTCCCCTCACTTCTAAAATAAAAATAGACCAATACATTGCTTACCAAATAGGAAAATACTGAAGTTCCTTCAAATGTGTCTGGTCACTGGGATAGTCTCCCGTGGTGTCCTACCATTCTAATACACGGGAACAACAGCTGAGGTTTTTAGTGGGCTGCATTGGATCTAGGGATGAATTAGGGGTATCGATATCTTTACAATACTGAATCTTCAATGAACAAGATGCATCCTTCTATTTACCTGAGTCATTAATTTTTTCAATAATGCTTCACAGGTTTCTGTAGAGGTCTTGTACATTTTTGTACTTAGATTTATTATAGGTTTTATATATAATTATTGATTCTAATGGTTTATCCTAATTCTTTTGAGTTTTCTACACATACAATCCTGTTGGCAGAAAATAATGACCATTCAATTTCTTTCTTTCCAATACATTTTCCTTTCCTCTGTCTTCTCTTAGTGCACTGGCTAGGACCTATAGTACAGTGCTAAACAGATACAAGGAGAGCAGGCATTTTTGTCTTACTTCAAAACTGGAAAACTTGCAACACTTCACCATGAAGTATGATGTCTGCAGTAGGTTTTGTGTAAATCCCCTTTAGCAAATTAAGGAGGTTCTCTTTTATTTCTAATTTGTTAAAAGTTTATCCTAAATGGACATTTTATCAAATTTTTCTGCATTTATGAAATAATCTTATGATTTTTCTGTTAATGTTTGAATTACACTGATTAGTTTTTGGATGTTAAACCAATTTTACATTCCTAATAAAATCATGTCTTGTATTACCCTTTTTATATATTGTTGGATTTGGTTTGCTAATATTTCATTTAGGATATTTATGTTTATAGTGTTCTTACGTGAGATTAGCTGTCCAGTTTCGTAATGTCCTCGTCAAGTTTTGTTACAAAAGTTATACTAGCCTCAGAAAATGAATCAGGGAGTGTTCTCTCTTTTTCTATTTTCTAGAAGAGTTTCTGTAAGATTGGTGTTGTGCCTACTTTAAATGTTTGGTAGAATTTGCTTGTTAGCCAACTGAACTTGGAATTAAATTTCTTTAGTAGTTATGGATTTGTCAGATTTTCTGTCTTTTCCTTAGAAAAGAAAGGAAAAACAACTGTAATCTTAGGACATACATAAGAAAGATCTCATTCTGAAACTCACAATCTGATTCTAGAAAACTTCTCCTAATCTTGTTAATTTGAAGAGTACCACTGCTGGAAATACATTTTCAAGCACACTGCTAACCATAATCATAAATCTTACATAAGTGATATTTAATAGTCTGCCAAACAGTAAATATAAAATTTAGTTCTGTGCTCAACTTTGCATTTCTAGAAATCAAAGAATATCTAAACAATGGTTATCTGAAGGATCTTTATACAAGAGGTGACTATGAGGCTAAGGCTTTCTTGTCTCTCTATACACTTCTATCATAACACCTTACAGTATTGGTTAAATGTCTGTTTCTCTCTATTAAACTGTAAGCTCCTCAAGGGCAGGTCCCATTTCTCCTTCATTTGTATATCACTGACGTCCATAATGGGAGAATGCTGGCTGGTAGAGAATGCACAAAAAGGAAGGAAGGGCATCTCCTTTTTTTTTTTTTTTTTTTTTTTTTTTTGCTGAGGAAGATTAGCCCCGAGCCAACATCTGTGCCAGTCTTCCTCTACTTTATACGTGGGTCGCCAGCACAGCGTGGCGGACGAGTGGTGTAGGTCTGCACCTGGGATCCGAACCCATGAACCCGGGCCACCGAAGCGGAATGCACCAAACTTAACCACTACACCACAGGGCCGGCCCCAGCACCTCCTATTTTAAGATGTTGAAAGGCATGACTGAAGAGATGCAGATGAAGAAGCATTTTTCCAGATGTCAAAGAACAATGCACGTGGATGAAAAATATCAGAGGAAAAAAAATGCTACAAACTTCTGGGCCCTACCAAAGAAGGTGCTGGGTAGAGAATGGCCTTCCTGTTGGAAGTCTGTGAGCTCTATAATGAAGAGGCAGTTTCCCATTGTTGACCTTATCAGGAATAGGGCTGTGCTGCCATCATACCCACTGCCAAACCTCCAGACTGTAACCTCACTCCAACGCAACCACTACTGCTGAGTTAGTTGCCACAACTCTGTGTTCTAACATCACATTAGTCATTCTTCCTTGCAAATATGTATTTATTTGATTCTTTTGCCTATTAGACAGTGAACTGCTTGAAGTCAAGGACTAAGTCTCACTGATTCTGACAAGGGGTCTAGCACACGGCAAGTGCTCAATAAATAGTTCAATTAATGACGTAAATATTTCACAGCAGTGGTAATTCCAATGTTTTTTCCAAAAAGGTAAATTCCCAGGGAGAAATGGGGCAAAAAACAGAGTGGGTAGTGAAAGAGAGGAACAACAAGACAAAAAATGAATTTTAAAATTTCCTAAAGCTAGCTGTGCTCACCCTCCTCCCTAACAGTTTCCCTCCTTCCAACAAAACCAGCTAAAAGAACCTAATAAGATGAAGCTGCACAGGAGAAAGGTCTATTGGCCTAGCACCATTCAGGCTGTGCAGTATCTACAAGCATGACAAGACTTGATCTAATGCAAAACAATCAGCATAAGCACTTTTACCCATAAGTGTTACTACCTGTCAGAGTGGAAAGGTTAATTATTAGCAGCTGGCAGCTATAGCGGCTAAAGACCAGACAGGGGCAGCAAAAGCACATCCAAACCCAAGTCCCCTGAAAGGCTCCTATAATATAGCTAGCTTTGGGATGGCAGAGCGGTCAGACAGCCGTTGTCACAGTGCAGGTGAGAGAGGTCAGGGTCTGGACCACGGCAGCGCAGATGACAGAGGGAAAGCTCTTAGGGCAGTGAAGGTGAGAAGGGGCTAAAGCAGACCCAAGGTGAAAAGCCATCAGCCAGGAAGGAGTTCAAGAGGGATGAGTGAATAAACCTGAGTGCCTAGGATCAGCAGAGTCAGAAACAGAAAAAGAGATCTACACCAAGCCAGAAATGGAGAGGCAAGGGTGCAAATGAAGCACGCCCTGCACATGAGAGCACATTCAATCTGTGGAGCAGGGTAAACGAGGAAGAGCTGACTCTGCGGCATGACCTGCCTTAACACACACCCTTTGAAGCAGAGATTTTAAAGGCACCTTGCTATTCTGTTCTGGTGAACAGGGCACATCTAGGGAGCAATTCTAGTTGCTATGAATCTCATTCTAAATTGCTCCAGCAGCTTAATCTCAGGGCAAATCATATTGTAATACTATAGTTTTACAAAATCCAGTTGACAGCCACAGGCAAAGGAAAAAGTTAACCACATACAGATCTAGGTTATTCTTTTCAACAGAGCCTATTATTTCATTGTTAGTGATGACCCATCTCTAATTTTTAAAATCATTTATTACATTTAGGTTGTTCTCAGTGTTTTGATATTATAAACATATAATGAATATTCTTGTGCATATAGTTTGGCTTGCATTTGAAAATATATCCATAAAGGTAAATTTCTAACAGTGCAACTGTTGGTTCAAAAGGATTTGGCCTTTTTGTTTTTCAATTTTGAGAAATGTTGCTAACTTGCCTCCCTAAAAGTGGCACCACTTTTTATTCCATCCAACAGTAAATGAAAGTAGCTGGGAGTCGACTCTAGAGGGGAAAGAGGCGTGCGTAAGGGCATCCCTGAGGGAAGATAGGCTGACCCTGCCTACAGCGGTAGGCCAAGGATCAGGGAGAGAGAAGCTCTAAAGCAAACCTCGGGCCAGGAGCTCTGAGAGCCATCATATTTCATATCCAGCTTCATGTTCTCTGTGTTATTATTCCCTCCTGTTAAATCCCTGGGACTTGACTATGGTCTTATTAAATGCAGTAGCCCAGGAACTGGGACCAAACTGGAGCCAAAGTGACACTGGTGAGAACAGCAGTATTTAGGAAAGCAAGTGACCAACAGGCCCTGGGTCAAAGGGCTAGCTGGGAGGGCAAGCAACCACCGAATAGATACCCAGGGCGTCCCAGAAACACCTGGGGAGGAAAGCCAGCTAGAACCAGTCAACTGCAGTGAAGCAGAACAAGGGCTCAAATCATTAAGAATTGGGCAAGAAAGGAAAATATGACCCGAAAAGCCAGTGAACATCGATTATACTTATATAAGTGCTTCATGGCAATAAATAAAGGACGGTATAAGCACTGCTTAAGAAACAGAGAAGCACAGACAACTAGCTCCTTCACTTTGGGGAGGACAATGAAAAAGCAGCCGCTGAAAAGGGACACGGGAATGAGAGAGGGCCTTAAAGTGTCTGAGACGCAAGAAACACGAGAATGTTCTCTAAGCTGATCAGACCACATGAACATCTTGTAACTTCCACCATGTTTGATGAGGAACAGACTTCCTCTAGGGAACCCTGGTAGATCTCACGTGCTGCACAACTGATAATTTGTTCTGGATGAGGCCCCCTGCTATATAATTCTAACATTTTGCATTCATGAAATGTGACCAGCTCACTGAAACTGCCAGTGTCCTCGCGGTTGCTTCCACTGATGACACACCTTTAGGACCCTGCCTAACCTGGGTAGTTTTCCATAGACATTGTGATACACAGCATGTCTCCACGAACCCTGCACCCTCCTGCCCATGCCACGTTCGACAGGCCTTTCCAGACTTGATCTAAGTTAAAGAAGGAAGTGTGTTACCTGAACAGAATTCCCATTTACACCACAAAACAGAAATGATAACCTTAAATAAAAACTCTTAAAGCAGGAAAACTCTTTGTAGACCAAATATAAAATTTAAGCGGCCACCAGAAGTTTATTTATCCCTCCTCTGCTTGCTTGTTCCTGTTACAACAGTGTCTTACAAATAAAAACAAAATAAACTTAGCAGGCAAGGACACTACAAAGGCCAAAAAAAGAGTGTCAATTAACAATCTCAAAATACCTATCATTACATCATATTTCTAATTACCTCAGATATTTCACAATGAGGCCAAGAGAATCTATTCAAAAACACATTAGGTCACATAATAATACCATATAGCTCAGGAAGTATAATATAAAATTAAGAAAACTGTAAGAAAATGTAGATAAATATCTGAATGGAGACAGATTTCCTCAACATGAAAGCAATGAAGTACATCTCAAAGGACTATATCAATAGATTTGCTCCCAAAATAATTGTAAATTTTTGTATGGGGAAAAAAATTCATTAGAAATTAAAAGCTGGGAAAGTTTTTGCAAATATGAAAGATGATTAATGTTCCCATACAAAGTGATAGGAAAATAGGAATATCCCAAAAGAAGAGAAAAATATGCAAAAGACAATTTTTGAAAAAGCCATACAAATGACTAATGAACAAATGAACATATATGAAAAGCTATACAACCTCAATAGTAATCAAAGAAATACACATTAAAACAATTAGACACATTCCTCACCAATCATATTCACAAAGTAAATGACACTATGGATGATATTCAATGATGTGAAAAGGAAGTGAGACAAGCATTCTCATGGAAGCATAAACTGATGCACATGAATGTGTGAAAAAATACATCAAGAGAGACAAAGGCTGAAAAATATTCATATCCTTCGATTCAATTCTACACTAGTAATCTAGGCTCGACAAACAGATCATTCAAAACTTATTACAAAGCTACAGTAATCAAAACACTGTGGTACTGGCATAAGGACAGACATATAGACCAATGGAATAGAAGAGAGAGCCCACAAATAAACCTGTACATATATGGTCAAATGACATACAAGGGTCCCAAGACAATTCAATGAGAAAAGAACACTCTTTTTAACAACAGTGTTGGGAAAACTGGATATCCATATGCAAAACTATAAAGACAGATCTCCTCACCTTACACTATAGACAAAAATTAAAATGAGTCAAAGACCTAAACATAAGAGGTAAAACTGTAGAACTTTTAGGAAAAAACATAGAAGAAAAGCTTCATGACACTGTATTTGGCAATGATTTCTTGGATATGACACCAAAAGGACAGGCAACGTCTGTCCTGAGACAGAGAAAAAAATAAATTGGATTACTTCAAAATAAAAACTTCTGTGCAAAGGACACAATCACCAGAGTGAAAAGGCAACCTACAGAATGGGAGAAAATATTTGTAAATCATATGTCTGATAAGTGGTTAATACACAGAATATATAAAGAACTCCTGCAACTGAACAGAAACCAAAACCTGATTAAAAAATGGGCAAAGGATTTGAATAGATATTTCTCCAAAGAGATACACAAATGGCCAACAAGCACATGAAAAGACGCTCAACATCACTCATCAGTAGTGAAATGCAAATCAAAACCACAATGAGATACTACTTCATAACTATTAGGATGGCTACCATTAAAAAAAAAAGTGTTTGCAAAGATGTGGAAAAATTAGAATCCTTGTGCACTGTTGGCAGGAATGTAGGATAGTGCAGCGACTTTGGAAAACACTATAGTGGTTCCTTAAAACATTAAAAACAGAAATGATCCACTTCTGAGTATACACCCAAAAGAACTGAAAGTGGGGTCTCAAAGAGATATTTGCACACCTATGTTCCTAGCAGCATTATTCACAATAGCCAAAACATGGAAGCAATCCAAGTGTCCATCCTTGGATGAATGGATAAACAAAATGTGTTATAAACACACAATGGACTATTACTCAGCTTTTAAAAGGAAGGAAATTCTGGCACACGCTACAATATAGATGAACCTTGACAAGATTATGCTAAGTGAAATAAGCCAGGCACAAAAAGACAAATATTGTATGACTCCACTTATATGAGGTACATAGAACACACAAATTCACAGAGACAGAAAGCAGAATGGTGATTGCCAGGGCTGGGGGTGAAGGAGAATGTGGAGTTATTGTTTAATGGATACAGTTTCCGTTTTGCAAGAAAAAACAGTTCTGGAGATGGCTGCACAACAATATGAAGGTACTTAACACTACTGAACTGTACGCTTAAAAACAGTTAAGATAAATTTTATGTTAGCTGTATTTTACCACAATTATAAAAAATCTCGGGGCCGGCCCTGTGGCGTAGCGGTTAAGTGCGTGCACTCCACTGCTGGTGGCCCGGGTTCGGATCCTGGGCGCGCACTGAGTCACCGCTTGTCAGGCCATGCTGTGGCGGCGTCCCACATAAAGTGGAGGAAGATGGGCATAGATGTTAGCTCAGGGCCAGTCTTCCTCAGCAAAAAATGAGGAGGATTGGCATGGGTGTTAGCTTAGGGCTGATCTTCCTCACTGGAAAAAAAAAAAAATCTCATCACAGCAGCAAAAGAGATGTTTTAAAAATATAAACCAGAGGGGCTGGCCCAGTGGCTCAGAGGTTAAGTGCACGTGCTCTGCTTTGGCGGCCCGGGGTTCGCAGGTTCAGATCCCGGGCGCGCACCAACGCACTGCTTATCAAGCCATGCTGTGGCAGCGTCCCATATAAAGTAGAGGAAGATGGGCACGGATGTTAGCCCAGGGCCAATCTTCCTCAGCAAAAAGAGGAGGATTGGGGCCAGCCTGGTGGCACAAGTGGTTAAGTGCGCGCACTCCGCTGCGGCGGCCAGGGGTTCACCGGTTCGGATCTTGGGTGTGCACCGACGCACCGCTTGTCAAGCCATGCTGTGGCAGCGTCCCATATAAAGTGGAGGAAGATGGGCATGCACGGATGTTAGCCCAGGGCCTGTCTTCCTCAGCTAAAAGAGGAGGATTGGCAGATGTTAGCACAGGGCTGATCTCCTCACAAAAAAAAAAAAAAAAAAAAAAAGAGGAGGATTGGCATCAGATGTTAGCTCAGGGCTAATCTTCCTCACACACACACACAAAATATACACATATATACATATAAACCAGATCATGTTGTTCCTTTGCTTAAAACTTTCCAAAGGCTTCCCATTACAAGCAGAATAAAATTTAAACTTTTTTCCCTGGCTTACCAAGATCTACATGATCTGGCCTATGCCTACCTCTTCAACCTCATTTCACATTACCTCCACTCTCATCCACTCTGCTATGCACATCAGCCTTCCTTCAGTTTGCCTAATCTTTCTAAACTTAGGGCCTTTGCACTGTTTCCTCTCCCTAAAATGTTCTCCTCATGGCCCAGATTTTCATGATTTGTTCCTTCTTCTTTTTTTTCTGAGGAAGATTTGCCCTGAGCTAACATCCGTTGCCAATCTTCCTGTTTTTTTTTTCGCTTGAGGAAGATTAGCCCTGAGCTAACATCTGTGCCAATCTTCCTCTACTTTATACGTGGGACACCTCCACAGCATGTCTGGTGAGTAGAGTAGGTCCGTGCTTGGGATCTGAACTCATGAACCCAGGCTGCCGAAGCGGAATTTTAACCACTTGGCCACGGGGCCACGCCCGATTTGGTCCTTCTTATTCAGATTTTAGCCTAAGTGTCACCTGCTTAAAGGGCTTCCCTAACACCTAATCTAGAGTAGCCAACAGCCCAATTACTTGCCAACCACTTACAGTATCTAATTATTCACTGGTTTACATATACAGTTCATTTTCTGCCCCTTCCACAAAAAATAAGTACCAGAAGAACAAGGACCTCCCTTGTCATTCTTTTCACCACTGTATCCTGGGGACTCAATAGTGCCTGGCACATAGTAGGCACTTAATAAATATTTGCTGAATGAATAAATGCATAATAGTTTTTTTAAATGATCTAAAGCTCCACAATTAAAGACAGGTTAAATAAATGACCATGTGTCCTTATGGTGGAACATTAAGCAGCCATTGTAACTGATGTTTCATGTATACATAGTATGCAGATTTTATTTTCCAAGATGGCCATGATAAGTTCTCCCACCCTTCCCACCCTTCTCTTCTTGTTATGCTGACATTCCTCCCCAGGGGTGGGATTGATATTCCCTCTCCTCCTGAATTTCGGCAGGCCTGTGACTGCGGTGGAAGTGATGCTTTGTAACTTCTGAAGTTAGGTCATAAAAGGCCACACAGCATCTGTCTGGTCCTCCTGGGACAGTCACTCTTGGAATCAAGCTGCCATGCTCTGAGGAAGCCCACGCTACACGTAGGTGCTCAGGCTGAGGGCCCCAAGTGAAGTCCCAGCTGACAGCCAGCATCAACCATCAGACATGTGAGTGAGGACTTCAAGATGACTCCACCCTCAGCTGCTGTTTGACTGCAGTGGATTAGAAACTCCAAGCAAGAGCCACCCAGCTGAGCGCAGGAAACCCCAGAACCATGAAAGATACTAAAAGATATGCTTTGCACCACTCAGTTTTAGGGTAATTAATTACACTGCCATTGATAATCAGAACAATTTAGTTTTATTTTAACCATGCAGAGAATGCAAAGAAAAATTTGAAGGAAAAATGCTTAAGAGTGGTTATCTACTGAAAGATGGTGAGTTTACTTATGACACAGTCTATTTCTATGTACTTCCCCAAATTTCCATAATGGACGCGTATAACAACAATTAGGGACCTGGGGAGATTTGATTGATTTTTTTTTTAAAGCACCTGGGGCAAGAACAATGGAAGAGATCTTTAACTGACTTTTTTTTTAACCGACCATAGAAGGGTTACGAATAGCCAAGAAGCATATAAAAAGATGCTCAGCATACTTAGTCATTAGAGAAATGCAAATTAAAACTCCAATGAGATGCCACTTCACACTCACTACAATGGCTGTAATTTAAAAAACAATCAAAAAGTACTGGCAAGGATGTGAAGAAAGCGGAACCCTCATGCACTGGCTAGAATGCAAAACAGTGCAGCCAGTTTGGAAAACAGTTTGGCAGTTCCTCAAAATGTCAAACAAAAATCTGTCATGGGACCAACTAAACAAAAACATACTTACACGAAAATGTTCATTACAACATTACTCATAATAACCAAAATATGGAACTGAATATCTATTAACTGGTAAATGGATAAACAAAATGTGTTAGAGCCATACTATGGGTGAATATTATTCACCCATAAAAAAAGGAACGGAGTACTGATTCATGCTACAACATGAATGAACCGTGAAATCATCATGCTAAGTGAGAGAAGCTGGACACAAAAAGCCACATATTGTGTGATTCCATTTACATGAAATGTGCAGAACAGGCAAATTCATGGAGACAGAAAAACTAGTGGTTGCCAGGAGCCTGGGGAAAGGAACAATGGGGAGTGACTGCTAACGGATATGAGTTTTTGAGGGGGGATGACAAAAACATTCTAAAATTAGATGGTGGGGATAGTTGTACATCTCTTTGAAGATACCAAAAACCACTGTTTGCAAAGGTGAAAAATATTTTATACAAATATAGCTTTAAAAAATCATGTTAAGGGTCTGACCCCATGGCCTAGTGGTCAAAGTTTGGCGCGCTCTGCTTTGGCGGCCCGGGTTCGGTTCCTGGGCACAGACCTACACCACTTGTCAGCGGCCATGCTGTGGTGGGGTGACCCACATACAAAGTAGAGGAAGACTGGCACAGATGTTAGCTCAGGGCGAATCTTCCTCAAGCAAAAAGAGGAAGATTAGCACAGACGTTAGCTCAAGGCCAATCTTCCTCAGCAAAAAAAAAAAAAAAAAAAAAAATCCTGTTAATACTAAAATTCCAATTGTTACTTCCAGGGAGAAGGATGAAAGGTAGTACTGTATATCTTTTTACAATCCAACATGCAATTTTAAAAAATAAATAAATTTAAAAGATCAAGACGTATAAAGAAGTATATGGTCATGGTAGAAAAACCAGTAACACATTTCCCACCTTCCCTGAAAAGAGTCTGCAAGGGATTATCTATACACAGACTGAACTGATGCCTTTGTCTGTGACAAATGGCTCTAAGGCTAGCACAAGGAAATTTTGCCCAGAAAAGACTTCTGCTCTGAGTAGCCACTTATATATACGCAGTTTAGAAAGAATTCTCCCATTTCCCTCTTTCAAATGGCCAGCCTTCCTGGAAGTGTACCGGGCCACTCTGGAAAAAAATATACCATTGAGGCTACAAATTACTTCATCTCACCTGAAGGAATAGTTTCTTTTTATCAAATTGTGCAATACTGTATCTCATCCTCTAGACAGACCTATTCCCTCCCCGCCCCCCAAGCTTGTTCTCACCATGACAAGGAGACTATTCTGAACACTAGCTGAGTTGGGTTAATTTCAACATCTAGGTGAAACATAAAGATGCTATCACAATCACATTTCTGTGTTATACTTTATGCTTTTAAAGTACTTTTACATAACCATCACATTTGATCATCACAATATGGCAACAAACAACGTGAGAGTTCTTATAAAAAACCACAGAATTCTGACTATGAAGCAGGGTACAGGTGTCAAGTTAGAGGAGCCTGGAGTAACAGTCATGAATCAGAATGGAGGCCAAAAGGATCTGGGCAAGAAAAACTGACAGAGACGGCCAGCCAACTGACTTAGTTTCCCTGTGATTCACCAGGGCCCTCCCCACTTGCAGATATCTTTTTCTCTGAGCACATCATAGTTGAGTGAGTGAAGCTAAAATAGGAATGGATTTCTTCAGATAGTAGAGTCAGACTCTGGAGCTAGGCAGCTTGGGTTTGAATCTCAGTTTTACTACTTACTACCTGGGTAACCTGGGGCAAATTACTTATCTATGTCTCACATTCCTCACCTATGAATGTGGATAAAACAACTCCTATTTCAAAGGGTGTTATGACTACCAGGTTTGGGAAGCAATCTTCTCCCAATACTCCTATACCCCTTCCCTGATTTATTATTCTTCATAGCACAAATGACCAATTAACAGTATCTTTATTTACTGTCTCGCCATCTCCCTAACCCACTTACAGAAAACAAGCTTCGTAAGAGTAAGGACTCCTATCTGTTGTTCAATGCATTGTCTCTAATGGCCAGAAGAGTGCTTGGTAAATACAGTCATGCACTGTTTAATGACGGGGACACGTTCTGAGGAATGCATCATTAGGCGATTTCACTGTAGTGTGAACATCATATTGTGTATTTATTTATTATTTTTTTAATAAACTTTTTTTTTTTAATTTTATTTATTTTTCCCCCAAAGCCACAGTAGATAGTCGTATGTCACAGATGCACATCCTTCTGGTTGCTGTACGTGGGACGCGGCCTCAGCATGGCCGGAGAAGCGGTGCGTCAGTGCAGGCCCGGGATCCGAGCCTAGGCCACCAGCAGCGGAGCGCGCGCACTTAACCGCTAAGCCACGGGGCCGGCCCCATATTGTGTATTTACACAAACCTAGCCTACTACACACCTAGGCTATATGGTACGTATGGCCTATTGCTCCTAGGCTACAAACTTGTATGGCACATTACTGTACTGAATACTGTAGATAACTGTAACACAATGGTAAGTATTTATGTATCTAAACATAGAAAAGGTACAGTAAAAATATGGTATAAAAGATTAAAAAATGGTACACGTGTACAGGGCACCTACCACGAGTGGAGCTTCCAGGACTGTAAGTTGCTCTGGGTGAGTCAGTGAGTGAGTGGTAAGTGAATATGGAGGCCTAGGACATCACTGTATACTACTGTAGATTTTATAAACGCTGTAGACTTAGGCTACACTACATTTATTAAAAAAATTTCTTTCTTCAATAATAAATTAACCTTAGCTCACTGTAACTTTTTTACTTTATAAACTTTTTAACTTTTTAACTTTTTTTGTGTGTGTGAGGAAGATCGGTCCTGAGCTAACATCTGTGCCCATCTTCCTCTACTTTGTGTATGGGACGCTGCCACAGCATGGCTTGATGAGTGGTGCAAAGGTCCACGCCCGGGATCCAAACCCATGAACCCCAGGCCGCCAAACTGGAGCACACAAACTTAACCACTACGCCACAGGGCTGGCCCCTAATTTTTTAACTTGTTGCCTCTTCTGTAATACTACTTAGCTTAGGGCCGGCCCCCTGGCTTAACGGTTAAGTGCGCGTGCTCCACTACTGGCGGCCCAGGTTCGGATCCCTGGCGCGCACCAACGCACTGCTACTCCGGCCATGCTGAGGCCGCGTCCCATATACAGCAACTAGAAGGATGGGCAGCTATGACATACAACTATCCACTGGGGCTTTGGGGGGAAAATAAATAAATAAATAAAATTATTACTACTTAGCTTAAAACACAAACACACTGTACAGCTGTACAATGTACTCTTTATATCCTTATTCTATAAGCTTTCTTCTATTTAAAAAAAAATTTTTTTTTTATTTTTTAAAACTTTTTTGTTAAAAACTAAGACATAAACACACACATTAGCCCAGGCCTACACAGCGTCAGGATCATCAGTATTACTGTCTTCCACCTCCATGTCTTGTCCCACTGGAAGGTTTTCAGGGGCAGTAACATGCATAGAGCTATCTTCTCCTATGATAACAATGCCTTCTTCTGGAATACCTCCTAAAGGACCTGCCTGAGGCTCTTCTTAAGGAGATGTCATTCTTTTGAGAAATATGTCCAGGGTGGTTTCCCTGGTTTGTTTCTTTTTTTCATCATAGATTTGCCTGTAAGCAGATAACGCACGACGAACATTCCTCTCTATTAATGAAAACCTTTTGGTGTTGGGGTCCATGTTTTTCAACTTTTTAAAGGGTTTGTTGAGGTCTGCAAAAGCTCCTGATAAACTCTTCATTGCAAATTTTCTTGGGAGTTCTTCTTTTTCTTCTCTTGTAGTTTCCTTTTCTCTTGCCTCTTCTTCAGCTATGCATTCCTGTTCTAGTTCCAGCAACTCCTCATTAGTCAGTTCCTCAGGAACCACCTCTGAGAGCTCCTCAATGTCATAGTCATCCACGCCCAGGTTAAAGTTGTTTGCCATCTCAACAGCAAATGCCATCTCAATGCCAAATCCTTTGAAGTAACAGACAAACCCCAAGTGTCTTCTTCCAGATGTCATTCATACACTCCTTGGTGACACCACCCCAAGCTCAAGCAAAATTCTTGATGCAGTCATAAATGTTATAATCCTTCCAGAATTGCATCAGTGTCTTCCTCAGTGCAGCAAGTTTGGGCAAAGATGCTCCTCAGGTAGTAGGCCTTAAAAGCTGCCATAACTCCTTGATCCACTGGTTGGATCAAAGAGGTAGCATTTGGAGGGAGAAACACCACTTCGATATTGGGATGAAGATCACCAATAAAAGGAGGGTGTCTGGGAGCATTATCAAAAATAAGCTAAATCTTGAAAGGTATGTTATTCTCCAAGTAGTACTTCTCCATTTCACTGGCACAGCAATTCAGGAGGGCATCTGGGAAGAGAAGCGAGGTCATCTATGACTTCCTATTGCTCCTGTAGAACACTGGCAGTGTGTGCTTACCGACATGCATGAAGGCCCTGGGGTCTCACTGTGCCAGATCACAAAGGGTTTCAGTTTGCAGCCTGCAGCACTGCCCCAAGCAGGACTGGTATGCCGTCCTGAAAGCCTTGAAACCTGGCGTGGACTTGGCTCCTTATGGATGCAAGTCCTTTCAGGCCTCCATGTCCAGAACAGAGAGATTTCACCCATACTGAATATTTGCTCTGGCAAGTAATCTTCCTCCACAATCAGCTTATACACAGTCTCCAAAGATTCTTCAGCTGCTTTCACATCAGCACTCGCAGACTCATCACTCACTTTCACATCACGTAATAACGGTTCTTGAACCATTGAAACCACCTAAAGCTGGCAGTAAATTCAGCATCATAAGTTAGGTCCAGTATTTTCTTTCAACATTGCAAACGTTTTGCTTTGGCCATGATTGTCATGGTGGTGAGAGAGATGTTTCTGTGTCTGGTCTTCAATCCAGTCATTACAAGTTTCTTCCGGTCATTAGAAGTTTCTCCATGTTTAATATAGGCCCTTCCTGAACTTTTGTTAGTCGCAGTGCCTTCAATGAAGCAGATCCTTTAACAGCATCTGTTACTTGGTTCTTGTTCTTCAAGATCATAATAGCTAAGGTGAAATGGGACATGCCTTACTGGTGAGCAGTAACTATCACTGATTTTCCACCTTCATAGTCCTTAATCACTTTAAATTTTTTTTTTTTAATTTTTAATTTTTGTTTATTTTTTTCCCCCAAAGCCCCAGTAGATAGTTGTATGTCATAGCTGCACATCCTTCTAGTTGCTGGATGTGGGACGTGGCCTCAGCATGGCCAGAGAAGCGGTGCGTCGGTGCGCGCCCGGGATCCGAACCCGGGCCGCCAGCAGCGGAGCGCACGCACTTAACCGCTAGGCCACGGGGCCGGCCCCCTTAATCACTTTTAATTTCATTTCCAGGTTAATCACTCCAAGTAGCCTTTTACTGGCAACATTAACAGTGGATTTTGTATGCTTAGGAGCTAGGATGAACGAAACAACAAGAGATAAAAACAGGCACAAGAGAAATGATGTGATCCAGAGATGCAGTAAACACGAGATGTATGAGGCTGCTACCGAACAATGTTAACATAGCATACTGTTTTACAGTAAACTTTTTCTTTTTAGTAAGTAGAAAGAGTACACTCTAAAGTAACATTAAAATATATAATACAGAGCCGGCCCCGTGGCTTAGCGGTTAAGTGCATGCGCTCTGCTGCTGGCGGCCCGGATTCGGATCCCAGGCGCGCACCGACACACCGCTTCTCTGACCGTGCTGAGGCCGCGTCCCACATACAGCAACTAGAAGGATGTGCAGCTATGACATACAACTATCTACTGGGGCTTTGGGGGTCAAAAAAAAAAAAAAAAAAAAAAGGAGGAGGACTGGCAACAGATGTTAGCTCAGAGCCAGTCTTCCTCAGCAAAAAGAGGAGGATTAGCATAGATGTTAGCTCAGGGCTGATCTTCCTCACAAAAAAAAATATATATACATATAGTATAGTAAATACATAAACCAGTAACAGAGTTCTTCATTATCAAATATTATGTAGTGTATATCATTGTATGTGGTATACTTTTATATAACTGGGAGCACAGTAGGTTTGTTTACACCAGCATCACCACACACGAGTAATGCACTGCACTACAACATTATGATGGCTATGACATTATGATGGCTACGATGTCACTAGGCAGTAGGAATTTTTCACCTCCATTACAATCTTATGGGACCACTGTCGTATATGCAGTCCATCGTTGACTGAAACATCATTATGCGGCACAACTGTAATAAATACTCAAATATATAATAAATACATGAAGTCTTGGCTACCTGGAAATTATGGATTATGGCACTACGAATGCATATAAAAATACTGCTGGAGGGCTTGTGTATGAATTGCTGTATCCAGTATAAACTGGTAATATGAGAATTTGCAACTCACAGTATTCAATGGTAAACCTCAGGCCTGGAATCAGCTCTTTCCAGCACTATAGGCTACAAGCTGATGTACATCAGCAGAGAAACGTGAGTTGGAGAACAGGCAAAGCCACGGAATTTAGGGACCTGTCACCATTTCCAAAGCTGTAGAAGGGGGCCCAATAAATGGATTGGTCCTCTTTCTCCTTGCCTGACCCCTGGTTCCACCCCCAGTCACATGTGGATTAGTTAAAATTGAGGCAACTTTTAAGAAAAATCACCTTTTGTTTCCAAATCTGAGAAATGGACCATGCCTGGAAGTTAAGTGAGGATAATAAGCAAAGCATCAACATGTGTTTTAACAATGTGTTCAGAACAGCTAAGCAATTCTTTTACATGACTCATATTGGGGATAGAAGATTTGGTCTAGCCCCAGCACTGCAGGGTGACTCCTGAATAAGTCATTCCTCCCATTGGGGTAACAGCTTCCAAGTTTATTTTAAAAAGAGGGTTGGGGCCGGCCCCGTGGCTTGGCGGTTAGGTGCGCGCGCTCCGCTGCTGGCGGCCCGGGTTCGGATCCCGGGGGCGCACTGACACACCGCTTCTCCGGCCATGCTGAGGCCGTGTCCCACATACAGCAACTAGAAGGATATGCAACTATGACATACAACTATCTACTGGGGCTTTGGGGGGAAAATAAATAAATAAAATCTTTAAAAAGAGGGTTGGAGGGGCCAGCCTGGTGGCATAGTGGTTAAGTTCGGGCACTCTGCTTCAGCGGCACAGGGTTCGCAGGTTCGGATCCTGGGCGCAGACCTATGCACTGCTCATCAAGCCATGCTGTGGTGGTGCCCCACACACAAAATAGAGAAAGATGGGCACAGATGTTAGCACAGGGCCAATCTTCCTCACCAAAAGAAAAAAAAAAGAGGGTTGGATTAGCTGTGCTCTACAATCCCTTCAATTCTCAGTGAGAGAGATAGAGAGAATGTGTGCATGTGTGTGTGTGTGTGTATACACGCACACATCCAAGTGGTATGTATCAGGCAGCAGGTTCGTTTTGCAAAACCAATACCCATTTCTTATAGAAAGAAAGTAGTCAGAAGCTGTTGCAAACATACACATCTGATTTTTAAACACGTTATCCACCACTCTCCTCCCCAGAATGATGCCTGATGATCCTATTCAAAGCTTCAATCTGTAACATCCAACTCTTGGTAGTCCATATAGTCTGCTCTACATTTTCTTTAACCCACTGCACTTATTGTAACATACTACATAATTTACATATTATGTTTATTTTTATTGTCTGTCTCCCCCAGTTAGGCTGTACACTCATGAAAAAAACAGTGATCTTTTATTTGTTTTGTATCCTGATGTATTCCCCAAGTGCCTACACACATAGCTGCCAATCAATAAATATTATTTGCTGACTGAATCAGTTGAATAAATTATAAATACATAGTCAAAGGACCCTAATCCATTCTCTTCATTTCCCTCTGGGAAACAATCACAAGTATATCTATGGTAGGCAGGAGAGAGAGGAGAGCAGTTCCTGACAGTTCTTTGATCTGCCAATCAAGTGACAAAATACCTTCAACTTCTCTTCCCTCTCCCCATTATCTCAGGAAAAATCCCATCTTCTAAAAGCACAAAATCAATCCTACAAAGATTCAGAAATTAGGAGGAAAAGCATTTTAAAAAGTAGATGGAAAGTATCTGGCAGAGGTGAACACAAATTGCATCTCCAGACTCTAAACCTGGAGACAGAACAGAACAGTTTGGCTTCTCCACCATAAATGAACGAATGAACAAAGGCATATTATATTTTAGCAGGGGAAGGAAAATTTAACCCAAATCATCTTCACAATTATAAAACACAATTGTTTGTAATATTACTGACCTAAACTGATTTTGCCTTTTCCTTCTATCATCACTCTTATTTTCAAATGCTCATTTCTAAAATCTGTGGTATACTGAATTTACGGAGCTGATACTGGCTCAATACACAAGGTTGACATAAGGGAAGTCATATTGTAGAAAAGAAACGATATTGTTACTTAGAATGACTTCTGACTAACTCTGGATTTTATGGCCCCTCCCAGCTGCTATAAGTTGGTAACTGTGTTCTTTTGAGTTCCTTAGGAATGCAATGACCCCCAGGCAGAAAGTCTATGCTGATGGCCATCATCAAGGACAACTGAAAGATCAAGGTATAGGGCATTGCTCCAGTCTCTGAGGCATGTCAAGTAAAACGAAGGACTGCCAGGAACTAAGACCAGACGGATGTCCCTACCCTGAGACCAGATGCCTTCACCCAGTAATCAGATGGATGCCCCCACCCTGGGACCAGCTCTCTATATGTAACTGGCCTGTAGTCTTTATTCTGTAAGATGGTTCTTTGAGACATTAGTCGGCCATCTTCCCCCCTGCTAGCAAACTGTAATAAATTGCCCTTTCTTTTCCAACGTCTTGCCTCTTGACGATTGGGTTTTGTCTCGTGGTGAGCAGATCATGCCCTTTGTGCTGTAACAGGGCCAACTATATAGTCTAGAAGTCTCTTTCAGTGGCCTGCTTCTAAAAGAAGTTAAATGTTTAACCCATGCCTCTGGATTACTGTAATAATAAAACAGACTCTGGAATGCTAAAAGCATACCACTCTCTGTAAAGAGACTGAAATCTGTCTGAGCAAAGCTCACAAAGACAGAGAGATCAACACATAGAACAAAGACAGCCATCTGAAAAATCCCAATGATCAACCAACTTCTTGATCTAGCTCCAACAGGATGAAGGAGGAGGCTCTTGATTAAAAGAGCACAGAGAAAGATTACTTGGATTGGTCAGCCTGGGGAAACTACCAAGGGAGTGACATATTCCTGCATAGAAGACACAGGAAATGGGAGAAAACCCACTGGAAACTGATGATGGAAAAGACTAAATTTAAGCCCATCCAACATTAGCAGCCAGATGTTCCAAACACCACGCCCACTAATGTATCCACAGCAACAGCTGGGCCATCAAGGGTGTTGATGAGCACCGGAAAGTCCCCAAAGACCAGGTTTCTTTAGAGATAAAAAGAACAGAAGCAAAACACCAAAATGAAACAAAATCACCAAGAGTTTGGACCTGATTTAAAACAGAAACAAAACAAAACAGGCCCTAAGTAGGTTTCTTGTCAATGAATCAGACAGGTTCCATTCTCAATCCTCAACATTTAAATTGGGCTTTGGAAACAGAGCTTAAAAAAAAAAGTAAAGATGAGAAGAAACTATAATCTAGCAACAATCAACTATAAAAACAAACAAAGTTGGAATGTCTGAGATATTTCAAATCAGAAACAAGACACAACTGCTGAGATAGTTATCACATTTGGGAGCACTTGTTCATATATAAAGAGAATCCAGAGCCAGCCCTGATGGCCTAGTGGTTAAAGTTTGGCACTCACCACTTCGGTGGCCCGGGTTCACTTCCCAGTCATGGGGAATGAGAGAGAGAAGAGCCATGCTGTGGTGGGGCTCACAGAGAAGAACTAGAACAACCTACAACTAGGATATACAATCATGTACTGGGGCTTTGGGGAGGGGGAAAAAAAGAGAAAGACTGGCAACAGATGTTCGCTCAGGGCAGATCTTTCCCTGCAAAAAGAAAAAAAGAGAGTGAGAGAATCCACCCAGGCTGTGCAGGAAAAGAGGAAGGACAGCGGCAGGGACAGGGATGAAGGTAAGAAAATGGAAGGTTTATCAAGAGTCCAGCTCATCTCCGGGGAATTATCCTCAAGTTTTCTGGAGCAATCTAATAATCTGACACACAAACCTGCAAGACCTTCTGCATCTCAACATTGTGCCCCCCAAGTCACATTCTCCTGGCACTAGGTCCAGAGTTACACCAGTGAACCCAGCAATGTACGGACAGCATGCATTTTCACCAGGCAGACATCAGCATAGACCTCACCTTGTCACTGTCATCATGACAAATGTGGTCGTGATGGATGGACTGGCACTGAAAAGAAGCACCAACACTACCTATAAGAGAAAGGGAGGAAAAGTTAAAATGCAGTTAATTCCTTACATTTAAACTGCTTTACCAATTAAAAGTACTTTTATATCCATTATCGCATTGAATCCTGAACAATACTTGGTAGTAGGTAGGATAGGGATTATTATTTCTGCAGTTTGAGCAAAACAAAACAGACAGGCTGACTTGTACAAAGTAGCAGTCAGTGAAGTGGCAGGTCTAAAACTAGAACCCCATTCTTCAAACCCCTAATTTGCCACTTTCTACTCTACTGAGTGGTTGTCTTTCAAAGTAGGGCCACCTAAATAAGCAGAACAACCTTCAATAAGGCAAAGATCTATTTAGAAAAAAAGTATACTCCTTGTCAGACTACACATACTTTGAGAAAAAAACTGACCCTATGAATTCTCAGCATATAAATAACACAATCTAATACACAATCATATAAGATTATAAATAGGTTATTACCATTTGTTAATTTGAAGAACTATTTCCTAATAATAACTGCTCTATGATAAGAGTGACATTTCTAACCAATACAAAAATAAAATGATTATCCAATAAATGACTGGAACTGATTAGACAGTTGAAGTAAAGTTTTGTTTCCTACCTCACACCATACAGAAAACGGTGGCTCTAACTAGAAGGATGTGGGGCCGGCCCCGTGGCTTAGCGGTTGAGTGCGTGCGCTCCGATGCAGGCGGCCCGGGTTCGGATCCTGGGCGCGCACAGACGCACTGCTTCTCCGGCCATGCTGAGGCCTTGTCCCACATACAGCAACTAGAAGAATGTGCAACTATGACATACAACTATCGCCTGGGGCTTTAGGGAAAAAAAAAAAAAAAAAAAAAAAATTTAACTAGAAGGATGTGCAACTGTGACATACTACTATATACTGGGGCTTTGGGGGAAAAATAAATAAATAAAATTATAAAAAAAAAAAAAAAGGAAAATGGTGGCTCTAAGATCTATGTAAATGTAAAAAACGAAACCAGTTTTAAAAGAAAATGTAGATTTTTTACAATAATCTTGGAGTAAGAAAAACCTTCTGAAAGAAGATACTAAAACAAGAAGCCATAAAATGAAAATTAAGCAGGTATGGTTGTGGACCAAAGATGAGCAAACCCCTTCTCCTTATGTATGAGAATTTGACCTAGGGTTAATCTCTGTTAACCTGATTACGACAGCATGCTACCTATGTTTCTTGGCAACGTTGCTTATGACAGAAATTACCAAAATTGTAAATTGCACCTGGACTGGAAGTACAATAGACACTCAGGAGGAAGCCATGTTTTTGAGCTTCTCTGAGTGTGGTGACATAATTACGAGTGTCCTTTGCAGAGGATCCTGAAAACTATGCCTACAGAGTTCTCTGCACCACTCAAGGCGGATGTCATCTCTTTGAACCTCAGCTGTCAGAAGAGCACTTCAGCAAGTATGGACTGCTAATGGACTGCTGCAGGGAGTCCACTGTCTTCCTGACCAGTTATAGTTTCTGTCATATAGCCTTCTGAATAAAGTGGTGCCAAGTGAGCTCTACGGTGGTTTTACCAGTCTGCATGTGCAAATGTTCAGCTAAACCTAAGAAGATATCCTACTGCCACCCCTGTGGAAGTTACACTGACAAATACTGTATTTTGTAAAATTTATGATGCAATCAATTCAGATGTCCATTTATTCCATCTGTTGCTGAGAAAGAATGCTGTCAAATAAACTTTGACACAATATTTTCTTGATACTAAACATTTTTATTTCACACTTACTGAAATAACTTTTAGACTTGTTTAAAAGGTAGACTTTTATCATATATTACCCTTATGCATTCATAAAAAGAAAATAATTAAATTGGCAATAGCAGAGAAAATTATTTAAAAACTACAAAGGATAAAAAACTCCTTACTAGACAGATTTACCAATTAATTTCTTCAAATGTGCAGATTCAATAATCACAGTGACAGTGACTACTCCTAATGTACCATATAAGCTGTTGTCTCCAAACTCATTATATACGACATTGATTATAAAATATAAAAAGGATTAAAATAAGAAAACAAATTAATCTCACTCAAACACAAGAATAAAGATACTAAACAAAATTGTAGCATACACAGAATAAACAGCATAGTGACAGCATATATCATATAGTCTGTCACCATAATCTACTCATGTTTAAGCCTCATTCCTTACCATATTCACTAAAAGAAAATTTATCAACAAAGTATTAGGGTAATAAACAATATTTAAAAGTTTGATCACATCAAAAGATGCTGCAAAAGCATTTGATAATATTTATTTCTCTATTTTTCAGAAATAAACTTATTAATAAACTTAAGTTTTGCCACGGGCTGACAATTCTAGAAGAATGAGGTATGGAGAGGTACAGTTGCCAAGAAGGTATAATTATGGAGAGGTACAGTTGCCAAGAAGGTATAATTATGGATGAGAATAATATAAACCAAAGAGTTCCCTCTAGTACTGGTATCAGTTAACATCATTTACCATATTCCAAATCCATGATTTGGAAGAAAGAACGTACAATAATGT
The DNA here is from genome assembly GCF_057802395.1 of Ceratotherium simum simum. Lineage (NCBI taxonomy): Eukaryota > Metazoa > Chordata > Mammalia > Perissodactyla > Rhinocerotidae > Ceratotherium > Ceratotherium simum. Next base: position 39,438,961 of record NC_141928.1, on the reverse strand, counting down.
CCCTAAATATTAAAATCTTCTGGGATACTAGAATGACAAAACAAATCACAACATAAACTATTATGTCAAAAATATGATAGATGTGTTTCACAGAGGAGTTAGTAAAAATTATACTTTCAGTTCTTATTACTCTAATACCATGTAAAGTTAGACTGGTGAAAAGAAGTGATAATTGTAAGTATACATCAGATACCTTCAAAGAGGTACCAAAACAGACATTATTCTATTCTTACACAAAACCCTTGGATTTAACGTATCATGTCACATATGTTTCTACTGGACACAGTTTAAGAAAAGATGAAATTACGCTGGTAATAGTTCACATAATACTATGTAATGACTGTGGGAGAGACCACCACTTGTGACCATTGCCAAAAACTCGAACTCCATGATGGCTGGAAAAACGAAGGTTGAAATACATTATTTAGCCACTTAAAAATCTCTTATGAAAAAGAGTATTAAAAATAAATGAAGTGGGCCGGCCCCATGGCTTGGCGGTTAAGTGCGCGCGCTCCGCTGCTGGCGGCCCGGGTTCGGATCCTGGGCGCGCACCGACGCACCGCTTCTCCGGCCATACTGAGGCCGCGTCCCACATACAGCAACTAGAAGGATGTGCAGCTATGACATACAACTATCTACTGGGGCTTTGGGGGAAAATAAATAAATAAATAAAATCTTAAACTCTTAAAAAAATAAATAAATAAATGAAGAGACATCTACATATGTGTACATACCTAGACACTGACCTTACATGTTTCACAAAAATTAACTCAAAACAGATCATAGACCAAAATATAAAACACAAGACTATAAAACTTCTAGATGATAACACGGGAGAAAATCTAAGTGACCATGGTGTGACAATGAGTGTTTAGATACAACACCAAAAGCATAATCTATGAAAGAAAAAAAATCGATAAGATGGACTTCATTAAAATTAAAAACTTCTGGGGGGCCAGCCGGGTGGTGTAGTGGTTAAGTGTGCGCGCTCTGCTTCAGCGGCCCGGGGTTTGCGGGTTCAGATGCTGGGCGCGGACCGACGCACTGCCTGTCAAGCCATGCTGTGGCAGCATCCCATATAAAGTAGCAGAAGATGAGGACGGATGTTAGCCAGGGCCAATCTTCCTCAGCAAAAAGAGGAGAATTGGCAACAGATGTTAGCTCAGGGCTGGTCTTCCTCACACACACAAAAAAATTAAAAACTTCTGCTCTGTGAAAGACACTGTTAAGAGAATGAAAAGACAAAGAAACAGACTGGGAGAAAATATTTGCAAAATGCATATCTGATAAAGGACTGGTATCCAAAAGTATTCAAAGAACTCTTAAAACTCAACAGTAAGAAACAAACAACCCTATTTATTTATTTATTTATTTACTTACTTACTTTCTTTTTATTTTTTGTGAGAAAGATCAGCCCTGAGCTAACATCCGTGCCAATGCTCCTCTTTTTTTGCTGAGGAAGACCAGCCCTGAGCTAATATCTATTGTCAATCCTCCTCCTTTTTTTCCCTTTTTCTCCCCAAAGCCCCAGTAGATAGTTGCATGTCATAGTTGCACATCCTTCTAGTTGCTGTATGTGGGATGCCGCCTCAGCATGGCTGGACAAGCGGTGTGTCGGTGTGCGCCCATATCGGGCCGCCAGTAGCTGAGTGTGCACACCCAACCGCTAAGCCACGGGGCAGGACCCCCAACCCAATTTAAAAATGGGCAGAGTTTCTCTGATCTTTTGCCCTGAATATCAGAACTCACTCTTTTGCCACTAAGGGAAGGGCCCTTTGCTGGAAAACAGTGCAGAGGAATCCTGGAAGCAATGGACGCGCACAAGCACCAGCTTTCTTCTCCAGCTGTCCCTGACCCGTAAGACAAAGGACGCAGACAGATTGCTCAAACTGAACTCCTGAAGAATAAAACATAAGTCTTAAGGCAGCTTTGGATAAGCTAATCAGAGAAAGCAGTACACAACAGCAAAAGAAGAAACCTTCTATACTAGAACAAGGGGACCAATTTTTGAAACTTGAAAGAATCTAGCAGAGAACAAGCCAAACATACATTAAATAACAGTGTTTACCATGAGTTCTCCAATTTTTTTCAAATACATTATGAAGTTATTATTCCTGCTCAAGAACCTATCCTGGCACTCCACTACTCGAAGCACAAAGTCCATGTCTGAATCCTTCTCCCCCTATGGGGAATGTTGCCTGGTAGGTGCCAGGGGCATAAAGTGACAGTATGCTTCCAGGCAGACACGGCTTATTCTTCCACCTGGTGACCTGGTCAGTGGTCTGCTCACACCAGCATTACAATTCTCACTCTAGGTTCTTAACACAGGACCCAAGACTTACATGGGAATAAAATTTCATCTTTATTTTCATTACCTTATAACTGCAATGTAAAAATTCATTCTATTATGAATACAGCAACAAACCACATTAGTCTTGATAGTACCCATGACTTTGTCACTAATAAACCACATACATTTTCATAAAATACAATTGCTGCAGGTATATTGAAATATCATTTACACTTATCGCTGCTTTGAATTTACCATAGCTATTAGGCCCACTGCTAGACTATGTTACTTAATGCATGAATAAAGATGCAAATATATTTTTATCGCAAATTAGTTTTTAATATTTTGATAACTACATTCCACTATAATTGGTTTCCTTTGTAATCTCATATATTTTATTTTATGCAATTAAAAATATTCTCCTGGAAAGAAGCCTGCAAACTTCATCTGATTATCAAAGGAGTCCATGACACACCAAAAACAATTACAAACCCTACTTGAGGTGGCATGAGATGCTCGGACCAGGGGAACAAACTAGATCAGAAGCATTGTAAGCGAAAAGAGATGCACAACAGCCTGGGAACAGTAGAAAAATGTGTGAAATCAAGAGAAGAGAACAAAAGTGAGGACTGAAGTCAGGGTATGGAGCCCAAAGTTTAGAACCAGGGAACACAAAGGGATCAAGGCTGAACAGTGGTGGGAAGTGGAGAAGTTTCAGAGCACCTGCCAACAATCTCAGCTAGTGTTTTTGGTCCACAGGGGCAAGGTGGTGATGTAAAGCAGAGACACTATCTCTCATGTTCCCAGAGACCACTACACTGCAAAATTCAGGAGTCAATTCTGAATCCGCATCTTTCTTGATCTATTGGCAGCATTTGACCCAGCTGATCCCACTCTCCTTCTTGAAACCCTTTTCTTCGCTTGACCTCAGAGAAACTTCTTTCATCACTGACTGTAACTTCTCAGTCCCATTTGCTGCATTTATCCTACCTTTATCACTTACCATTTGTCATGCATTTATCCCAACCAAACAGCCCTGGTTCTACCTAGTTCTACATTACAGAAGAATACTAGCTAATACATGTAGAAGGAGTTTCATCTTCCCAACTTCTAAAGGTTGGAATGTCCCAAAGATCAATCCTCAGACTTCTCTTTTCTATCTATATTCACTCCTTTAGTAATCCCAACTAGTCCCATAAAGCTGATGATTCCAAAATTTCTATCTCCAAGCCCTGATTCTCCCACCTCCCACCCCAAGGAAATGTTCATTTCTATATCCTGCTACCTACTCAATATCACTTAGATATTAACTAGCATCTCAAACATAACATGTCCAAAACTAAGATCTTGATCTTTCCCTCCAAATATACCCCTCCTCCAATTTCAGTAAATGGCAGACCTATTCACCAGCCGCTCTGGCCAAAACCCTTGGCATCATCTGCAAGTCCTCTCTTTCACTTATATCCCACATTTGATCACTTAGCAAATCCTGTTGGCTCCACTCTCAAAATTTGCGTGAAATCTAACTACTTCACATCATCTCCACTGCTACTATCCAAGCCAAAGCCTGGACTAATGAAATAGCTTCCTAACCGGTTTCTTTAGTTCCACTCTTTTCCTGTGAACTTTCCCTACCTCCTCCCCGTTCTATTCTCCATAGAGTAACATGAATGACCCTTTTAAACATACAGACAGATCATGCCATTCCTCTTCTGAAAATATTGGTTCTTTTCTAACTCAAAATAAAATCCTAAGTCCTTATACCTTGTACTACAAGGTCTCACATAACTTGGCTATTCTAGACGTTTCTGACCATATCTCCTAGTACTTCTCCTTCCCTAAAAGGAAACTAAAATGCAGTAAACACATATGTAGCAAATTATCATGCTAGTATGTAATATACTTAAAACACTGCCAAACAATACCATTAACAGTTCTTTGTATGCAGTAATATGGCCTCTTAGTGCCAGGCCCATGTCCCCTTTGTTGACATGCAGCATGATTTTCCAAATGACATGTTCTACCAAGGATAGTTGGAATGTAACTGAGACTCTTCTGCACACTGCTTTGTATTAGAAAAAAAGTGTACTGAGTTTGTGAAACATAAACATAAAATCTTCTTATATAGACATCAGCAGAAAAATATTGTTGAAACATATACATATTCCTTTAAGTCTGAGTATACAAAACAAGAGGCATTAAAACATGAAACTGAACTGCAAAGACTTGGGCAGAGTGTGCACATATCTTAAAATGTGGCTAGCTCTTTAAGCTGTCATAAAGGTATAGTATTTGGGGCCATGTTAGAATTATTCCTCAGTGTGCACATCTGAGATGGCAGTTTGCATTGTAATAACAATGTGTTAATCTACAAATATGAAGTGGCCCTCTTATGCATTTCCTAGACTCAATAGCTAATGCCTGTCGTCTCAGAAACAAAATCTGAGGGTTTAAAAGTGAAGGTTTTGACTTCTGTGGCCTCAGATTTCTGGACTGATGACTACAACTAAATGGACATTCATTGATCAGTGGACAATACTCACACAGCACATCAAGACGCCTGAGACACCCAAGCAGCTATATATCTAAAGGTGGACAGACCACTCCCCAGTGGAGGTAGGTGACAACCCTCTGGCCCCCAGGCAGCCCAGTGCATGCGTGCAACTGTTCTCCCAGCTTGAGTGCCCATAGCACCACTGCAGCCCTGAGTGTGGGAGCATGCATCGCTGCAAGCGTGCGTACAGATGATGGCAGCCCTGAGCCCCGGCACGATCGCTTTCCCGTCTGGTGGGAGAGCACACAGTGCCACCGCAGTCCCAGGGAGTGGCCAAGGCTCGCACCCAGTGGGCAGGCCCCACCCACCAAGCACAATAGCTGGTGTGACCTAGGAGGAGAGGGCGGCAGATCTGTGCACCTGGGCGAACAAGTTCCCAGCTGCTGCAAATGCCCATAGTACTGCTGCAGCTGTAAAGGGGGAAGTGCGTCTCATTGGGACTGTGGGAGCAGATGGCAGCCCTGAGCCACTGAGTGATCACTTTCCCATTTGGTGGGAGAGCCCACAGGGCCACTGCAGTCCCAAGCACTGGCCCAGGCTCAGACAGGCACAGCTGACAGGGGTCATGGCGGGCTCAGAATACACAGCTCCTATGGCAGGAGGTGGAATCTGTGACCAGATACCATCACCATGAGAAGAGACAAATCCATGCCATGAAATAGTATGAAGAAGTATATTAATACTCCAGACCAGAAGGAAAAAGACAAACACCCAGAAATCAATCCTGAAGGCATAGAAATCCATAATCTAAATGACAGAGAATTCAACATAGCCATCATAAAAAAACTCAACGAGTTCCAAAAGAACTCAAAAAGACAGCTCAATGAAATCAGGAACAAAATTAATGAACATTAATAACCATAATGCTATGAACTAGAAATCAACTACAAGAAAAAAGCTGGGAAAGTGACAAACATGTGAAGACTAAACAACATGCTACTGAACAACCAAAGATCATTGACGAAATTAAAGGAGAAATCAAAAAAACATCTGGAGACAAATGAAAATGAAAATATACCACACCAACTCATATGGAATGCAGCAAAAGCAGTGCTAAGAGGGAAATTCACAGGAATACAGGCCCACCTTAATAAACAAGAAAAATCTCAAATAATCTTAAACCACACCTAACAGAACTAGAAAAAGAAGAACAAACAAAGCCCAAAGTCAGCAGAAGGAGGGAAATAAAAATCAGAGCAGACAGGGCCAGTCTTCCTCAGCAAAAAGAGGAGGACTGGCATGGATGTTAGCTCAGGGCTGATCTTCCTCATGAAAAAAAAAAAATCAGAGCAGAAATAAGTGAAACTGAAACAGAAAAAGAGTATAAAGGATCAATGAAACTAAGAGCTGGTTCGTTGAGAAGATAAATAAAATTCACAAACTCTTAGCCAGACTCACTAAGGAAAAAAGAGAGAAGGCTCGAGGCAGGCCTGGTGGTATAGTTCACATGCTCCACTCGGCGGCCCGGGGTTTGCAGGTTCAGATCCCGGGTGCAGACCTATGCACCGCTTATCAAGCCATGCAGTGGCAGGCATCCCACACAAAATGGGGCACAGATGTTAGCTCAGAGCTAATCTTCTTCAGCAAAGAGGAGGATTGGCAATGGATGTTAGGTCAGAGCCAGTCTTCTTCACCAAAAAAAAAAAAGAGAGAGAGAGAGAGAAAGCTCAAATAAATAAAATTAGAAATGAAAGAGGAGAAATTACAACGGATATCACAGAAATGCAAAGGATTATAAGAGAATACGATGAAAAACTTATACCAACAAATTAGACAATCTAGAAGAAATGGATAAATTCTTAGACTCATACAACCTCCCAAACCTGAACCAAGAAGAAACAGAGAAGCTGAATAGACCAATCACAAGTAAAGAATTGCAGTAATCAAAAATCTCCCAAAAAATAAAAGTCCAGGACCAGAAGGCTTCCCTGGAGAACTCTACCAAACATTCAAAGAAGGTTTAATACCTATCCTTCTCAAACTATTCCAAAAAATTGAGGAAGATGGAACACTTTCTAACACATTTTACGAGGTCAAAGCCAGACAAGGACGACACAAAGAAGGAAAATTACCTTCAGGCCAATATTGATGATGAATATAGATGCAAAAATTCTCAAAAAAATATTGGCAAACCGAATACAGCAACACTTCAAAAGGATCATACACCATGATCAAGTGGGATTTATACCAGGGACGCAGAGATAGTTCAACATCCGCAAATCAATGTGACCACCTTAACAAAATGAGGAATACAAACCACATGATCTCTCAAGAGACACTGAGAAAGCATCTGACAAGATCCAACATCCACTCATGATAAAAACTCATTTTATTTCTATACACATTTTATTTAATGTGTATAGAAGGAAAGTACCTCAACATAATAAAGGCCATATATGACAAACCCACAGCCAACATCACACTTAACAGTGAAAAACTGAAAGCCATCCCTCTGAGAACAGGAACAAGAAAAGGGTGCCCACTCTCACCACTCTTATTCAACAGAGTACTGGACGTTTTGGCCAGAGCAATTAGGCAAGAAAAGGAAACAAAAGGTATTCAAATTGGAAAGGAAGAAGTGAAACTTGCTCTTTGTGGACAAGATGATTCTATATATAGAAAACCCTCAAGAATCCATCAGAAAACTAGGAGAAATAATAAAAAAATACAGCAAAATTGCAGGGTACAAAATCAACTTATAAAAATCAGTTGCATTTCTATACACTAACAACAAACTAGCAGAAAGAGAAGAATACAATCCCATTTACAATTGCAACAAAAAGAATAAAATATCTAGGAATAAACTTAACCAAGGAAGTGAAAAACCTATACAATGAAAACTATAAGACATTATTGAAAGAAATTGAAGAAGACATAAAGAAATGGAAAGATATTCAATTATCATGGATTAGAAGAATAAACATAGTTAAAATGTCCCTATTACCTAAAGCAATCTACAGATTAAATACAATCTCAATCAGAATCCCAGTGAAATTCTTCACAGAAATAGAACAAAGAATCCTAAAATTTATATGCAACAACAAAAACTCCAAATAGCCAAAGCAATCCTGAGGAAAAAGAACAAAGCTGAAGGCATCACAATTCCTGACTTCAAAATATACTACAAACCTACAGTAGTCAGAATAGCACGGTACTGGCACAAAAACAGACACACAGATCAATGGAACAGAATTGAAAGCCCAGAAATAAAACTACACATCTACGGACAGCTTATCTTCAACAAAGGAGCCAAGAACATACAATGGAGAAAGGAAAGTCTCTTCAATAAATGGTGTCAGGAAAACTGGACAGCTATATGCAAAAGAATGAGGGTGGACCACTATCTTTCGCCCTACACAAAAATTAACTCAAAATGGATTAAGACTTGAAGGTAAGATGTGAAACCATAAAACTCCGAGAAGAAAATATAGGCAGTACACTCTTTGACATCAATCTTAGAAGGATCTTTTTGAATACCACGTCTACTTGGGCAACGGAAACAAAAGAAAAAATAAACAAATGGGACTTCATCAGACTAAAGACCTTCTGCAAGGAAAAGGAAACCAGGAAGAAAACAAAAAGACAACCCACCAACTGGCAGAAAATATCTGCAAGTCATATATCTGACCAGGGGTTAATCTCCAAAATATATAAAGAACTCATATAACAACAACAAAAAAACAAACAACCTGATCAAAAAATAGCCAGAGGATCTGAACAGACATTTTTCCAAAGAAGATATACAGATGGCCAACAGGCACATGAAAACATGTTCAACATTACTAATCATCAAGGGAATGCAAATCAAAACTACAATGAGATATCACCTTACACCCATTAGAATGGCTATAACCAAGACAAAACACAACAAACGTTGGAGAGGTTGTGGAGAAAAGGGAACCCTCATACACTGGTGGTGGGAATGCAAACTGGTGCAGCCACTACGGAAAACAGTATGGAGATTTCTCAAAAAATTAAAAACAGAAATATCATAAATCCAAGCTATCCCACTACTGGGTATTTATCCAAAGAACTTGAAATCAACAATTCAAAGAGACTGATGCACCCCTATGTCATTGCAGCACTATTCACAGTAGCCAAGATGTTGAGCCAGCCAAGTGCCTACTGACTGATGAATGGATAAAGAAGATGTGGTCTATATATACAATGGAATACTACTCAGCCATAAAAAAAACACAAAATCGTCTCATTTGCAACCACATGAATGGACCTTGAGGGTATTATGTTAAGCGAAATATGCCAGACAGAGAAAGCCAAACACTGCATTATTTCACTCACATGTGGAAGATAAACAAACACACGATAAGGAGAACAGATTAGTGGTTACCACTGGGGAAGGCAGTTGGTGGTAGGCATAAGGGGTAAAGGGGCACATATATATGGTGACTGACAAATAATAACGTACAACTGAAATTTCACAATGTTGTAAACTATTTTGACCTCAATTTTAAAAAATTAAAAGAAAAAAAGAAAAGTGAAGGCTTTGAACTACAAAATTGGACAATGGGGAGAGCAATAGCACCACTAAGCACTAAGCACCACATGCTTTCTGAGATCTATTCCACAAGACTAAAAGAAGCAGCTCCCACTGTTTAAAGTTTCATCAATTTAAGCATTAAAAACAACAACAAAGACTGCAGCTGACCAAAATATATCATACAAGTGAAAATCTGTGAAAAAAAGAGAGAAGTAAAACCTCAACTAGTTGTCTATTAAAATAGATTCTTACTTCAAAAACTGGTAATTAAAACCAAAAATCATGCATTTATCTTACCTTTTAGAATAACCAAATAGCCCTCATTCTACCTAATTTTGCGTTACAGAAGAATGCCAGGTTATACACGTAGAAGGAATTTCAGAATTAGAAAACTCCATAAAACTGCCGATTCAGGCAAGGGTTATCAATTAGGTTAAAATCATTAGGTGAATGGCTGATGGGGATTTGTAAAGTGCCAAAATAACACTACACAGGCTCCTTGTAGTTGCAAGGAGAACCTAACTACACAATAAAGAGATCAACTCTCATCATCTTAATCCAATGGCCAATCTTAGCTTCATTAACAGTGGGCCAACCAGATATGTCTTCTGATATGATACACTATGAAATTCACACATGACCTGTTTGGCATTCAAGCAAAAAGTATTTCACTTGGACCCATCAAACTACTAGATATGATTCCCAGTTTATAGAAAATACAGGAGCTAAAGGAACAAATGAGATCACAAGGAAGCAATCAGCTCATCCAAAAGTTGTTCTGCAGAACTGGCTCAGGTTCTCAATAAATCAGAGTTATTATTTTAAAACGAAAAAGGAACTGTGCTAGATTAAAAGAGACTTAAGGAAAATAATCAGATACAATGTGCATACCAGATTGTATATTAGTTTAAATAAACCAGATGAAAAGGATATTGGGAGAGAATTGGAGATATCTGAATATGATAAAATTAGATGAGATGAAAATATACTGAAATTAAATGTTAACTTAAAAAAGCAGGATATAGGAGAATATAAATAGTATGATTTCATCATGGTTAAAAAATACATATATGTGTACATAGATATGCACAAGAAACATTCAGACGATCACTAAGATACTAACAATGGTAATTCCTGGGTGATAAAAGTTTTTTTGTTTTTGCTCATCTGTATTTTCTGATTTTCCATAATGCCCATGAAAAAAAGGGCCTACACCTCCAACCATGGCTAGCTTCCAGTATCCCTAGGAATACTGGACCAGATGGGTCAACTAGCCTCAAGAAAAAAAGACAGAGGTCTCTGAGAGCACCCTCATGACCATGAGCAGGATTCCTGAGGTGAACTATCTATTATCTTATCTCTCCTTTGAGGCCCTGCCCACAAAATGATCTTGGTGGCAACTGTTAAGATGCTCTGCTCTGCTAAGATGCAACTGTTAGCCTAAATGTAGGCAGGGATATTCTCACTGCATTCATTTTGTTATTAAGGTCCAGTCTAAACCCCTAATGGCTTCTGACAAAAGGACCTTAGAGAAGGTAGTTGAAATCAACATATAAGCACCTTGCCTGGCTTGTCCATGAAACCCCTCAAAGGCGATGTCTCTCTCCTCTCCATCCCATCCTCTGACAGACAGATACAATCAGTGACCTGGCCTGGCTCAAGGACAGCACCAGGCAAGTAAGGACTGAAACTCATGCCTCAGTGATCCAACCAGGGCTTCTTAATCACCAATTAAGTACATAAGCTAATGATCAAGGCTTGGACCAACTACTGTCCATACATCCGAAGGAGGCCAAGTGGTTAACCTGGGGTCACGTGTGGGCCAAGACAGAAGTCCTGTCTTAAACAGGATCTCCTTGATAATCCAAAGACACAACAGGCTAGCGAAGTAGAATTCAATCATTCATTGTTGGCACATGGATTTGTAAGTTCCCCCAAGGAGACTGTAAGACTTAGTTTAGATAAAAGATGCCAAGTCTTACACTGCTTTTAGATCCTTTAGGACACTAGTACCTGCCCTTGCACATAGTGGGTATTCTATACATACTCAACTGATTGTTCTGAAATCTGGTTCTGTTCTCTAAGGTACTAACAACCCTTCCAAATCAGTCTTGTGAAAACTTAATTAGCCTACCAGCCACGGCAATTCAAATAACTGATACACATGCTAAAAAGCACTTGAACTCAATCAATAATACAAAAAAAAAGAAAACTAACCAGCTACATTTTTGTTCATTCCACACTGAGAGTGATAGGTAGACTTTTTTTGTTTTCACATCGTGCCCCAGGAATCTTGCCTGTACTTTTTAAGTAACTGTCACTGCAATTACAGTCTAAAAGAGACACTGGGCACTTAAGTCTAATTTTTTGGTTCTGCTCCCATTTACTGTTCTTTCAGGGCTCTTTTCCTTTCCCTCTAGCAGAAAGAATTTTTTTTTTGAGTGCCTGATTTTATACCAAGGCATGAAAACACATTGAGCCTTATCCAATACTTGGCCCAGAGGTTGCTAAGTTCTGGCACATGATCTCTCTGGGTTTTAATCACATCACTTGCAGTGGCCTTCACAATCGCTCCCGGGATACCAGAGTTTAGGGCACAGCTACAAGGAAATGTGCTAAGAGGGCTCTGAGTCTGAACAACTAACTGACAATTTCCATGTTTCTGCTCCAACGATTCAAGTATCATCCAGCTGGCAAAACCCAACTTTATTTTCTCAGCTATTCTCAATGTTTTAAGCATTCTCCAAATAAGCTTACAACAAAACAGACTACACTGTTTTTAGAAATCTTACTTAAAATTTAAGGCAAACTCTTGGCTCTATTAGATAATACACTTTAAGACATTATTAATGTTAGGTAAATGTTGATAAATAACATGCGAGGAAAAAGCCAATCTTACTCTGTAAGTGAGGATCAGCTTCTTATTCACTATTACAATAAGATCTTATTGATACCTCTAGCTAAGCAGAGCAGGAAATTCAATTTCAGAGTCTTGGGTTGTTTTGTTTTAAACAACTTTATGGAAATATAATTTACACCATATAATTCATCCATTTAAAGTGTAAAATTCAATTTTTTTAGTATATCCACAAGGTTGTGCAACCATCATCACGATCAATTTTAGAACACTTTTATCATCCTAAAAAGAAACCCCAAGGCCATTACCTGATTTTCCCTTCCACAAGCTGCTGACAACCACCAATCTAACTTGTCTATATGCCTATTCTAGACATTTCATATAAACAGAATCATAAAATTAGATGCAGTCTTTGTAACTGACTTCTTTCACCTAGCATTATGTTTGCAAGGTTCATCCATGGTATAGCATGTATCTTTTTACGACTAAATAACATTCCAGTGTATGGATAACCATGTTTTACTTACCCATTCATCAACTGATGGACATTTGGGTTGTTTCCACTTCAGTGCTATTGTGAATAATGTTGTTATGACATTTGTATATAAGTTTTTACATGGATGTTTGTTTTCATTTCTCTTGAGGAAAATTCCTGGTCATATGCTACCTCTATTCAACCTTTTAAGGGACTGCCAAAGTGTTTTCCAAAGTGGCTGCATCATTTTACAATCCTACCAGCAGTATACAAGGATTCCTCTGGTTGTTTTTCGAGCAGAATGAACTTTGGAGTCAGACCTAAATACATATTCAGTCATTCACTGAATATGTGATCTTAGGCAAGTCATTTAACAAATTACATGCCTTCTCCATCTGTAAAGTGGGAATAATAATATCTATTTACATCTACTTCATTGAGTTGTTTTTTGTTTTTTTTTAATAATTTTATTTATTTACTTTTTCCCCCAAAGCCCCAGTAGATAGTTGTACGTCATAGCTGCACATCCTTCTAGTTGCTGTATGTGGGACGCGGCCTCAGCATGGCCGGAGAAGCGGTGCGTCGGTGCGCGCCTGGGATCCGAACCCGGGCCGCCAGCAGCGGAGTGCACACACTTAACCGCCAAGCCACGGGGCCAGCCCGTCTACTTCATTGAGTTGTTACGAGGATTATTATGAAGATTAAATGTAAGAAAATGCTCACAGCACGGTGCCTAGCACATAGCAATTCAAGAAATGGTATTATAATTAACACTTCTGTTCAAACCAAGGCTGCTGTTTTGCCTGTGAGACACTTGCCTAACTCCTTAACTTTCTGCTAGAACTCTTTCATTGTGCTCATCATACTGTAATTTTTTGATTACCTCTGTCTTTCCAACCAGACCATAAGCAACTTAATTTACCTTTTCATCTTCTAGCTTGGAGCACATTTCCTGGCTCATGGCAAGTACTAAGTAAACACAGAAACAAAAGAAGGCAGAAAGGAAATAAAAGAGTGTGAGAGAAAAGTGGGGAAAAAGGAGGGGGAAAGAAAGCAAAAGAAGCCTACCTGATTCATCCCCTCCTCCTCTGGTCTACACTTCAATCAGTCCCTCTAGCCTCCCACCGCGATGAGATTTACTTCTGCCTTCCTCCTTACTCCCAACAAGCTGCTTAGGTCTCATAATATGTCTTGTATATAATAGTTAAACACAGATAAATTCAATTTCCCCTGCTGGACCACATTTTCCTTGGGGTCAGAGCCTGGGCCTTATTCATCTTTATAATCTCTGTAGAACCTAATGCCAAGTTTTGTTCACAGAAAGTCCTACTAAAAAAGTTTGCTGAATACATAAAGACTTTGTACAAGTGAGTAACTCTGATTTTATGCCTAACAAAACAATCAACCAAGTGAGGGAAGGCGTATACTACAACTGGATAGATGCAACAAGACACAAGTCTGGGGAAGTACCCTTTCTTCTCACACTCAGGGCTGTGATTTTGAATGGTCCATTCTAAAGACAGTCTTGAGCATTACTGACTATCTACTCTGTACCAGACACCTGTGTACAAGACACAGCAGTAAAGAAGCAAGGCCCTTTGTTCTATGGAGCTTACGGCTCAGTAGAGAGCATTTGCCTTCTACCCTGTAGGTTCAAATCTCATTTCTACTTCAGAAATTTCATCTCTGCAATTGCTTCATTCATTCAATAAATATTTATCAAACACCCACTATACATCAAGTCTATCCTAGGCACTGGCGAGATGGGAATAAATAAGACAAGGTCTCTGCCCTTCATTTATCTTATATTTTAACCAATTCTATACAGATGCATTTCCTAGTCAATAATTCTGTGAAATACCAGCATGTAATAGCAACACATGTACATAAGTTTAAAAAATAAAAAAGAATGAAATGGTCTATGATGAAAAAAGAATGCCACTACCCTCTAGTCCCCAGTCTCCTTTCCCAGAGGCAAGTATCCTCAAACAGTCTAGGCATTTCCTCCAGTATTGACCTCAATTTTTCTAAGTAATATGCTTATATGACCATTTCTTGGTTATCAAATTTTATGATTTATTTATTGAATTTCTGCCATTCTACTATCAAAGGACTAAACTCTTCCAACCCTCCTAGTCCACTTCCCCTCTCATCCAGTCCTCCAAACATAATTATGTCATACTTTGTGTTTGTATCAAAATAATGGTCACTGAAATTTCAGAAACAGATAATATCTCCTAAGAAGTTGTAGCTAGAGAAAAGCAGTTGGCTAGAAACTAAAATTTTTTTTTAATTTAATTTCACCCCATTTCTTTATTTCTTTATTTTTATTTATTTAGTGTGTTTGTGTGTGTGTGAGAAAGATCAGCCCTGAGCTAACATCCATGCCACTTCTCCTCTTTTTGCTGAGGAAGACTGGCCCTGAGCTAACATCCGTGCCCATCTTCCTCCACTTTATATGAGATGCAGCCACAGCATGGCCTGACAAGCGCTGTGTCGGTGCACGCCGGGGATCTGAACCCGGGCCGCCAGCAGCGGAGTGCGCGCACTTAACCGCTACACCACAGGGCCGACCCCTAAAATTTTTTGAATATTGAAATGTATGAGGGGGGCAGGGGGAGTAGTTAATAAAGAAAATAAACACCAGGAGACAAAAGAAAATAAAGACAAGGTAATATGTTTGGGGACCTTGGAAGGACCAAGAAGGAACTGACTGATTTGATCGATTTTCTTAAGTTTTAACAAGAGGCTAGTAGTAAAGGAAATGGCTCCACTGTTTACTTTTCTTTGTTTTAGGAAATATGAGGACTTCAGATAGGAGGGGGGAAATTCAATTTCCAGAGCATCTCCTTATTCTTTGTGAGAGAAGATAAAGAGAATGCAGAAATTCTGACTCCGAACAAAAATATGGCCTGAATGTGATCCACTCATTGCATTGTAAAACAAGTAATCTAATTGGTGATTTCTAGGTGTTCACCCCCACAGCTTTAAATTAATGTTAAGTATTGATGTTTTTATCCATTCATTATTTCCCATTTTGCAAGGGATACAGGTGATATTTGACAAATACTATTTCAGCCATTCAGTAGAGGATGGCAGGTACACAGATGTTAAGCATGGGTGATCCTCTAACAACTATTTATGACAACCAAACATCGTAACATAATATACTCAATTTTTTACTTTAGTTCGTATAAATTCAAATCTTTGGGCTAAAAGACTGAAATCTCTAATATCTTCCCTAAGTGATAAATGAGAAGTTACATTATTGCTACGATTTCTAGGAGAGACACAACATTGATATTCACATACAACATTCCATTCAACAGTAGGAAAAGGCTTGATAAGAAAAAAATTCTCACATTTCCAGAGAAACAAAGGAAGGAAGGAAGGAAGTGAGGGAGGAAGGAAGGAAGAAAGAAAGAAATATGTATTAAAGAGTAGTAACTTATGAATAACCACTAAAAATAAGAAATGAAAAACAACAAAAAAATAGGCAAAGGGTATGAGCAGTCTCAAAAATATAAATGGCTTTTCAAAATATACAAATGGTAAGATTTTCTCAAAATAAACATGCAAATGAATATTACAATGACATGTCTATCTTACCTATCAGATTGGTAAAGATCAATAAGTTTGATAACATACTCTGTTGGAAAAGATATGAAAAAACAGGCATTCAAACACTGCTAGTAGTAGATACATAAACTAGTACATCTAAACTAGTACATCTTCTCAGAAGAGCAATTTGGCAGTTAACCACCCCAATGAAAAAAAAACATACCCTTTAAACCAGACATTCCGATGCTGAGAGTTAATTTTACAAACAGGCTGGCACTCAGACAAATTGATATATGTACAAATTTTGCATCATAGTTTACCACACGTCCCCCGAGATTAGAACTGGCTCCATGAAGGCAGGAGATTCCCCTGCTTTATACATTGTTATCCTAAGTGCAAAGAACAGTGCCTGGCCTGGTGCTCAAGAAATATTTGGTCAATAGAATGAGTAAGAGTCAAGATTTTAAGAGTTTAAATGTCCATCAATAAAAGAACACTGCAACTGTAAGGGAAAAAAGAGGAAATTCTTTATGTACTGATAAAGAACGAGCTCCACCACATACTGTTAAGGGAAAAAAGCAACGCTTGGAACAGCATAGTTGGCCACCACTGTGCAAAAAAGATGGGGCCAGGGTGTGGTACAGATGTATAAAAAACTCATTACAGGGGCCGGCCCCGTGGTGTAGTGGATAAGTGCGAGCACTCCGCTGCTGGCAGCCCAGGTTCAGATCCTGGGCGCACACCGATATACCACTTGTCAGGCCATGCTGTGGCGGCATCCCATATAAAGTGGAGGAAGATGGGCACAGATGTTAGCCCAGGGCCAGTCTTCCTCAGCAAAAAGAGGAGGAGTGGCATGGATGTTAGCTCAGGGCTGATCTTCCTCACAAAAAACAAAAACAACAAAAAAACTCATTACACTGACTGTCTCTAGGTCCAGGAAGAACTAAGAGGCTGGAGAACAGGTATCAAACAAAGTCTTTTCACTGTATGCTTTTTTATACTTTTTGAATTTTGAACCATGTGAATGTATTATGTATTCAAAAAAATAATTTTAGAAAAGAGATTGGTCCTATTCTAAATTACAGTGGTTGTAAAATGAAACAGATTCTTAAACACACTTGAGGTTAGCAAGTTGAAAATGTGAGGCAAACACAAGAGTCATAATTTTTTTTTTAAATTTTATTTATTTTATTTTCTTCCCCCAAAGCCCCAGTAGATAGTTGTATGTCACAGCTGCACATCCCTCCAGCTGCTGCATGTGGGACGCGGCCCCAGCATGGCCGGAGAAGCAGTGCGTTGGTGCGCGCCCAGGATCCGAACCTGGGCCGCCAGCAGCGGAGCGCGCGCACTTAACCGCTAAGCCATGGGGACGGCCCAATTGTCATAATTTTTAAGTGAGATGTGACTTGTACCTAAGAATTATTTGCCTTCCAAAACAAAAGTAAAAGGTAAGTGGAAGGAAATTACTCTAATAATTTATATTATTCTGTGAAGTCTATATAGTTGCCCTTGGATAACAGACCATCACTTGGAGCGAGAAACTGAATTTCCAAAATAAACAATAGTTAATGTTCAGTTCTGGTTCTTAAACGTTCAAAGAAAACTGTTGATGCCTTGGCCTCAACAGTGTCTAGGCAGCAGATATAATCTAGTTGTTTTCAATTCTGTGTTTCCTTATCTACCAGGACTTGTAGATTTTTATTTCCTAAAAAATATCACCTGTTTCAAAATGGCAAAACAATTCATTTAAATGTTAAGCCTCCCACATGACGCTGTCAGCTCCTAATGCTAAGGACAGCCTCTGTGTGCATATTTATAATTGTGTAATCAAGTTTTGTAGATGTGTCTTCCACTGAAACTAGGCTGTTATCACTCCCAAGTTGTAGCAAGGTGTTTTGCTTTGTTTTTATGAGGGAGTGCCAAAAATGTGAAGAATGGGTAGAAAAGTAAAATATTAGGAAAGTGCATTGTAGACTATCTGTGGAAGCCAAATGATCTCAATGGGAAAGCTGACATTAAACTGATAATCCAAACAAAAAGAGATTCAATTCAGTTTGGAAAGAGCTGAACTATTCAGCTCCTTTTCTGACAGATGACTGCCCATTATTAAAATGATGATCGACTTAACATGGCATATTCTGAATTATCATACATACTAGATTCATTTACATCCATTTTTTCCTTTTATTATGTGTGGAAAATATTCTAATTTACAGAAGCATAATCAATAGCAGGAAACAGTCACAATAAGATTAACACTTAAGAATGAGAACATAAGAATAAAATAATACAAAATGGATAACTGTCCATCTTTTAGCCTTGCCATGGCAACCTGGGCCAGTAATCCGTGAAGTTGTTTCCTGACTTGCTAGTTCTGAGAGAAAGCAGTTTTCTACCACCAGACAAGCAAAAGATCAGGCCCATGCTTTCTGCCTCTTTGCTGCCCCTGCGCA
This sequence comes from Ceratotherium simum simum, assembly GCF_057802395.1. Classification (NCBI taxonomy): domain Eukaryota; kingdom Metazoa; phylum Chordata; class Mammalia; order Perissodactyla; family Rhinocerotidae; genus Ceratotherium; species Ceratotherium simum. The sequence goes on along the minus strand of NC_141928.1, from coordinate 39,420,270 downwards.
GATAAACATTTGAGGAAGCAAATAGTGTAGGAGTGGCTACTTAACAAGGCCACTCAAGCTGCAGTGGCGGGTGGCCAGCCCTTCCCTCCCTCTCCTGACATTTCAGCTGAGCAGGGCAGGAATAGTGAGAGAATTCATGTGTCAATCTTACTATCAAAATGCCACTCTTTACTCAGCATCAGATGGGTCATACATATACCATATGATTTTTTACTCAACAAATCTTACAATTAAAATATCTTCTTGTATCAACTCTTGGTTATCTATGATCATGCAAGTGAGCCCAAATATACATACCAGTAAGCAAAATCAACTCTGAGGAAAATCTACTTAAGCTTGGTCAGTTACTGTTATGGGTATCTCATGTAAAATTATTCACACATCCTTGGCTGTAAAATGTTTATCCTCCATCTAGGTAACTAATCCTTTTCACCCGAGCTCAAAGCTTTCTAAGGGGAACGCTCTAAAAATTGAGTGTTCACTTACCACCTGATGAGTGACAAGCCAATCAACGCTACTAGCTGCCAGATTGAGCCAGCTGTGGAAGGAGGACCAACGCAGCAAAACATGGTCCCTATCTTCAGGCAGCTTTCAACCTAGGAAGTGGCACAGAGCCTAAATATCAGAGAACAGCCCGAAAATAACTTGTGAAGACAGTTTACTTCAGACTCTAAGTGCAATGGCAATCCAGGTAGTGGTTTTTAACAGATCCACAAAGAAGTCCAAGATTCTCAAAAAGTTAAGATTCACTACTCTAAAACAAAGTGTTCAAGATTCCTCCCTCCACACTTCATCCCAACACACGCTTACAAGCAGCCTAGAGTAGAGCTTTCACTGAGCTGAGCAAAAGGTTTAAAGGTAGGAAAGGACACTCATTTTCGGGCACATTTACTTCTACAAAGCCGAAGAGGTAGGGGGCCTGGGGAAGTGTCAACGCCATTCCTAACTGGAAGGACAAACTCTCCTTCTCACCCCGCTGGCAGGTAAGAGGCTTGGCATCTTCCCTTGCTTGGGTGGAGATGCCCTCTCTCCTGCTCTCACCACCTTAGAGTCCATAGGCCTGGGGGAGGGCAAAGCAATACACGAGGTAAAAAGTGTTACAGACATTAGAAGCTTAAGAATTATTATTAGACATTTTTCTCAGCCTTCATTACCACTACACAGACATTTATATCAAATACTCTCTAACCCACAAACAAGAAGAAATAGGAGCTAAAATGAGCCACAGGGACCACTCCATATTGCCATATTTCAAATCTATGCAGAAGAGAGCTACACATGAAAAGCAGTGGTGGGGGCCAGGGGGACTACAGAACTACAAATAAACAAGGAGTGAATTTTTAAAGGGAAGGTGAAACTTATATTCAAGCTCATTCTAACAACATCACTGCAGAAAAAAAAATTTTACTTGCTAATAATATATTTAGACCTAGAAATGAGAAGTAGAAAAGAAACAAGATTTTGCAATGAGTCCGGCTTACGTTTTAATCCTTGTTCTTTCATTTATGAGCTGTGAGACCTTGGGCAAGTGAGCGTCACTTTTGTTCCTTACCTGGGAAGAGGTGTAACACCTATGGCACAGGTTGCTGCAAAGTTTATATGATGTGTGTAAAGAATTAAGCACTGTGTCTGGCACAAAAAGGGTTAATAAGTGGATATCCTTATAATATATCAGTAGAAAAAGTTAACTGTACCAGCTTCCTTTCTCCAGACCTCCAAAAATTGTCTGGCATAGTCAGCAACCGGGAAAATCTTACCAGCATCCATCAATAGGAAAGTGGTTAAATAAATTATTGTTTTTCCTTCCTAAGATCTACTTATTATACAGCCCTCCTGAAAGTTACTGACATGAAAAGGCGACCAAGTTATATTGTTAAGTGAAAAAAAAGCAAACTGCAGAACCATAAATAAATATAATAAGGTCCACTTTATCTGGAAATATATACAAACTGTTAACAGTACTTATCCTTGAAAAGGATAATGGGACTAAGGGTATGTTTATATATTTTGTATTGTTTGCATCTTCTACAATTACCTGCACTACTCGCACAATTAAAACCTAATAACAAAAGGAAAAATGGTACTACTTGTGCAAATAAAATGAAAACTACTCATACAAAGCACTTATATACCTCAGGTACCAATTTAACCTTCCTATCCAAGATATTTTTTTTTCTGAAGTAGCTCATGGTCTGACAGTCTTGAAAACCCCACAAGCAGATGTATTTTTGGTTCCATCTGCAGTCAATCTAACACAGCCAAGGCAAAGCCAGGCATGGCTCCTTTAACCACAGTAGTGGCCAGGGGCTGGGGGAACAGGGTGCTGGTGCGGGGAGGTGAGAAGGTGGTAGAAGAAATGATGAGCAAGAATAAGCTCAACGGAAAAAAGAGCACCCTTCCCGATTTTGTACTGTCCTGCTGAGGTTACGAAATGTCTCTGCCCATGCTGACAGGTACCTACCGTGACCTCAGCCATCTACGTGCAATACAGCCAACCTCTCCATCAACATCAGCTGATAAGTAAAGATATAATTTACGTAATTTCATTTTGGAGGCTTTTTACCTGTTCAGGGTTACTAAATTACTCTGCCAAATCTTCCTTACTATTGAATTACATCAACTAGGATGGATTCCAAAACTACTTTTCTCATCTCATTTTATTTTATCAGACACTACAAAATGTCTAACACATTCATAAACATGCTCTTTGATAAACTTGTATATCTCCTTCAAAAAGGCTTGTTTGGGGAAGTTAATACGAATGCTTAAGGATGACTTCAAGTCCATCTAAATTAGCCTGAGAAGCAGCCTTCTGTTCGAAAAAAATCACAGCTACTTAAGGAATGACTACCTTCAAGAAAGACTATTTCCTAGTATATTAAATCATTTGTACTTGCAAACTGATTTACAGCGAACACTAGATTGTAGCCTATTAGCTGTTATGCCTGAATGTTAGACACTCTTCTTACACACTAATGATAACATATTCTTTTATGTATTACATGATATTAAAACATCAAATCATAAAACTCTTTCCTAATACTTCACTTTAACATGATCATTCCTTGCATACGACCCATCAATTGCTTTCTGCTACTTATAAAAAGTCCAGGGGCCAGCCCGGTGGCGCAAGCGGTTAAGTGCGCACGTTCCGCTGCGGCGGCCCAGGGTTCGCCGGTTCGGATCCCGGGTGCGCACCGAGTCACCCCTTGTTAGGCCATGCTGTGGCGGCGTCCCATATAAAGTAGAGGAAGATGGGCATGGATGTTAGCCCAGGGGCAGTCTTCCTCAGCAAAAAGAGGAGGATTGGCATTGGATGTTAGATCAGGGCTGATCCTCCTCACAAAAAAATAAATAAATAAATAAATAAAAATAAATAAATAAAAAGTCCAATTTGTCAATCAGGCATTCAAAGTCCTATACAATCGGCCCTGGCCAATTTTCCTAGTCTCACCACTACCAACATCTTACCAAGGCCCCTGCTTAAGTCGGCTATCAACTTCTTGTTCTTTGTTTTTTTTTTGCTTTGTTTTGTTTTGTTTTCTGTGGCACTATTCTTTTTTTAATTTTTTTATTTTTTGTTTATTGCAGTAACATTGGTTTACAACATTGTAAAAATTTCAGGTGTACATCATTACACCTCCACTTCTGCACAGATTACATCATGTTCACCACCAAAACACCAACTACAACCCATCACCACACACATGTACCGAACCATCCCCTTCACCCCCCTCCCTCCCCCGCCCCCCGGCAACCACCAATCCAATCTCTGTCCCTATGTGTTTGTTTATTGTTGTTATTATCTACTACTTGATGAAGGAAATCATATGGTATTTGACCTTCTCCCTCTGACTTATTTCACTTTGCATTATACCCTCAATGTCCATCCATGTTGTCACAAATGGCTGGATTTCATCTTTTCTTATGGCTGAGTAGTATTCCATTGTGTATATATACCACAGCTTTTTTATCCATTCGTCCCTTGATGGGCACTTAGGTTGCTTCCAAGTCTTGGCTATTGTGAATAACGCTGCAATGAACACAGGGGTGCATGTACCTTTACAAATTGGTGTTTTCAAGTTCTTTGGATAAATACCCAAGAGTGGAATAGCTGGATCATATGGTAGTTCTAACCTTGATTTTTTAAGGAATCTCCATACAGTTTTCCACAGTGGCTGCACCAGTTTGCACTCCCACCAGCAGTGTATGAGAGTTCCCTTCTCTCCACATCCTCTCCAACACGTTGTTTCCTGTCTTGTTAATTATAGCCATCCTGACGGGCGTGAGGTGATATCTCATTGTAGTTTTGATTTGCATTTCCCTGATAGTTAGTGATTTTGAACATCTTTTCATGTGTCTGTTGGCCATCTGTATATCTTCTTGGGAGAAATCTCTGTTCAGGTCTTTTGCCCATTTTTTAGTTGGGTTGGTAGTTTTTTTGTTGTTGAGATGCATGAGTTCTTTATATATTTTGGAGATTAAGCCCTTATCAGATGTATGGTTTGCAAATATCTTCTCTCAGTTGGTAGGTTGTCTTTTCGTTTTGTTGATGGTTTCCTTTGCTGTGCAGAAGCTTTTTAGTTTGATGTAGTCCCATTTGTTTATTTTTTCTATTGTTTCTCTTGCCTGGTCAGACATGGGGCTTGAAAAGATGTCGCTAAGACCGATGTCAAAGAGCGTACTGCCTATGTTTTCTTCTAGAAGTTTCACAGTTTCAGGTCTTACATTCAAGTCTTTAATCCATTTGGAGTTAATTTTTGTGTATGGTATAAGGTAAGGGTCTACTTTCATTTTTTTGCATGTGGCTATCCAGTTTTGCCAACATCATTTGTTGAAGAGACTTTCTTTTCCCCATTGTATATTCTTGGATCCTTTGTCAAAGATTAGCTGTCCATAGATGTGTGGGTTGATTTCTAGGCTTTCGATTCTATTCCATTGATCTGTGTGTCTGTTTTTGTGCCAGTACCATGCTGTTTTGGTTACTATAGCTTTGTAGTATATTTTGAAATCAGGGAATGTGATACCTCCAGCTTTGTTCTTTTTTCTCAGGATTCCTTTAGCTATTCGGGGTCTTTTGTTGTTCCATATAAATTTTAGGATTCTTTGTTCTATTTCTGTGAAAAATGTTGTTGGAACTTTGACAGGGATTGCATTGAATCTCTACATGGCTTTAGGAAGTATGGACATCTTAACTATGTTAATTCTTCCAATCCAAGAGCACGGAATATCTTTCCATTTCTTTGTGTCTTCTTCAATTTCTTTCAGAAATGTTTTATAGTTTTCGGTGTACAGATCTTTCACATCTTTGGTTAAGTTTATTCCTAGGTATTTTATTCTTTTTGTTGCAATTGTAAATGGGATGGTATTCTTAATTTCTCTTTCTGCTACTTCGTTGTCAGTGTACAGAAATGCAACTGATTTTTGTATGTTGATTTTGTATCCTGCAACTTTACCATATTCGTTTATTACTTCTAAAAGTTTTCTGGTGGATTCTTTAGGGTTTTCTATATATAAAATCATGTCATCTGCAAATAGTGACAGTTTCACTTCTTCCTTTCCAATTTGGATCCCTTTTATTTCTTTCTCTTGCCTGATTGCTCTGGCTAGGACTTCCAGTACTATGTTAAATAGGAGTGGTGACAGTGGGCATCCTTGTCTGGTTCCTGTTCTTAGAGGGATAGCTTTCAGTTTTTCACCATTGAGGATGATATTAGCTGTGGGTTTCTCATATATGGTCTTTATTATGTTGAGGTACTTTCCTTCTATACCCATTTTATTCAGAGTTTTTATCATAAATGGATGCTGTATCTTGTCAAATGCTTTCTCTGCATCTATTGAGATGATCATGTGATTTTTATTCTTCATTTTATTAATGTGGTGTATTACGTTGATTGATTTGCGAATGTTAAACCATCCCTGCATCCCTGGAATAAATCCCACTTGATCATGGTGTATAATAATTTTAACGTATTGTTGTATGCAATTTGCTAGTATTTTGTTGAGGATTTTTGCATCGATGTTCATCAGTGATATTGGCCTGTAATTTTCTTTTTTTGTGTTGTCCTTGTCTGGTTTTGGTATCAGGGTAATGTCAGCTTCATAGAATGAGTTAGGGAGCTTCCCCCCCTCCTCAATTTTTTGGAACAGTTTGAGAAGGATAGGTATTAAGTCTTCTTTGAATGTTTGGTACAATTCACCAGGAAAGCCGTCTGGTCCTGGACTTTTATTTTTGGGGACGTTTTTGATTAATGTTTCGATCTCCTTACTGGTGATTGGTCTATTCAAATTCTCTACTTCTTCTTGTTCCAGTTTTGGAAGGTTGTATGATTCTAAGCATTTATCCATTTGTTCCAGATTGTCGAATTGGTTGGCATATAGCTTTTCATAGTATTCTCTTATAATCTTTTGTATTTCTGAGGTGTCTGTTGTAACCTCTCCTCTTTCATTTCTGATTTTACTTATTTGTGCCTTCTCTCTTTTTTTTCTTGGCGAGTCTAGCTAAAGGTCTGTCAATTTTGTTGATCTTTTCAAAGAACCAGCTCTTGGTTTTATTAATTTTTTCTATTGTTTTTTTGGTCTCTATTTCATTTATTTCTGCTCTGATTTTTATTATTTCCCTTCTTCTACTGATTTTGGGCTTTGTTTGTTCTTCTTTTTCCAGTTCCTTTAGGTGCACTGTTAGATTGTTTATTTGAGATTTTTCTTGTTTGTTGAGATAGGCCTGTATTGCTATAAACTTCCCTCTTAGAACCGCTTTTGCTGTATCCCATAAATTCTGGCATGTCGTATTTTCATTTTCATTTCTCTCCAGGTATTTTTTGATTTCTTCTTTGATTTCTTCGTTAACCCAGTCGTTGTTCAGTAGCATTTTGTTTAATCTCCATGTATTTGTGGTTTTTCTGATTTTCTTCCTATAGTTGATTTCTAGTTTCATACTTGTGGTCAGAAAAGATGGTTGGTATTATTTCAATCTTCTTAAATTTATGGAGACTTGTTTTGTGGCCTAATACGTGATCAATCCTGGAGAATGTTCCATGTGCATTTGAAAAGAACGTGTATTCTTCGGTTTTTGGATGGAATGCTCTGTATATATCTACTAGGTCCATCTGTTCTAGTGTGTCGTTTAAGGCCAATGTTTCCTTACTTATCTTCTGTTTGGATGATCTATCCGTTGGTGTAAGTGGAGTATTAAAGTCCCCTACTATTATTGTGTTACTGTCTATTTCTGTTTTTATGTCTGTTAATAATTGCTTTATATATTTAGGTGCACCTACATTGGGTGCGTAGATATTTACAAGTGTTATATCCTCTTGTTGGATTGTTCCCTTGATCATTATGTAATGCCCTTCTTTGTCTCTTTTTACAGTTTTTGTTTTAAAGTCTATTTTGTCTGATATGAGTACTGCTACCCCAGCTTTCTTTTCATTGCCATTTGCGTGGAGTATCTTTTTCCATCCCTTCACTTTCAGTTTCTGAGTGTCTTTAGGTCTGAAGTGTGTCTCTTGGATGCAGCATATATATGGGTCTTGTTTTTTTATCCAGTCAGCCACCCTATGCCTTTTAATTGGAGCATTTAGTCCATTGACGTTTAAAGTAGCTATGGATAAGTATGTACTTACTGCCATTTTTTAACTTTTTTTTTTTCTCAGTGTTTTAGTAGTCCTTCTCTGTTCCTTTCTTCTTCTATACAGAATTGATGGTCACTTTAGTTTGACCTCTGTCTGAAAGCTGTACTCTTTAACTCCCCTCCTCCCTCCTTTTATGTTTTTGATAACATATCTAACCTCTTTTTTGTGCTTTTGTATCCATTACCCTCTTATCATGGAAATAGATAATTTTTCCTATTTGTGGTCTTCTCTTTTCCCCTTAAATCAGTCCCTTTAACATTTCTTGTAGCACTGGTTTCTTGGTGACAAACTCCTTTAATTTTTGCTTGTCTGGGAAATTTTTGATCTCTCCTTCCATTTTGAATGATAACCTTGCTGGGTAGAGTATTCTTGGCTGTAAATTTTTTCCTTTTAGTACTTCAAATATATCGTGCCATTCTCTTCTAGCCTGTAAGGTTTCTGCTGAGAAGTCAGCTGATAGCCTTATGGGGTTTCCTTTGTATGTAACTTGACATTCTCTTGCGGCTTTTAGGATTCTCTCTTTAATTCTGGACATTTTGATTATGATGTGTCTTGGTGTGTGCCTCTTTGGGTTTATCTTGTTTGGGGCTCTCTGTGCTTCCTGTACCTGGATGTCTGTTTCCTTCCTTAGATTAGGGAAGTTTTCATCTACTATTTCTTGAAATAGATTCTCTGCCTCCTTGTCTCGCTCTTCTCCTTCCGGGACACCTATAACACGGATGTTAGTGTGCTTGATGTTGTCACAGAGGTCCCTTATACTGTCCTCACTCTTTTTAACTCTTTTCTCTTTTACCTGTTCACCTTGGGTAATTTCTTCTAGTCTTTCGTCCAGCTCACAGATCCATTCTTCTGTATCCTCTACTCTGCTTTTGAGTCCCTCTAATGAATTTTTCATTTCCAGTATTGTATTTTTCATTTCTGATTGGTTCTTTTTTATATCTTCCATTTCTTTGTTGACATTCTCACTGAGTTCATCTATTCTTCTCCCCAGATCAGTGAGCATCCTTAACACTCTTAGTTTGAACTCTGTGTCGGGTAGGTTGCTCATTTCTGTTTCACTTAGTTCCTTTTCTGGGGTTTTGTCCTGTTCCCTTACTTGGAATGTATTCTTTTGCCTCCTCATTTTGCCTCTTTCCCTGTGCTTGTGTCTACATATTAGGTAGGTCAGCTACATCTCCTGTTCTTGGATAGGTGACCTTATGTAAGTGATGCCTTAGGAGGCTTCAAGTGTGCTTCCCTCAGTTCTCAATGTTCCAGGAGTGACCCCTATGTGGGCTACGTGTGTCCTTCTGTTGTGGCCTGTTTGCTCTCCCTGTAGGCACCCAGGGAGGCCGAGTTATGCTCCTGGCCAGCTGTTGTAATGCTCAGCTGCTTGTAGTTGTTGTGGGCCCTTCAGTCTCTTTATCAGGTGTGGGGAGCCCCAGCACAGTTGGCTGCAAGTTCTAATACCACATTTGTGTTGCAGTATTTCTTTTAAGTGAGTAGGCCCCCAGCATGGCAGGTTGTTAGGCTCAGGGCCTTACAATTGCTGTAAGCCTCTAGCCTATTAGGTCTCTTGTCAGCTCTCTGAGGATTACAGCTGGGCGGGGCTGGCCTCAGGCACAGGAGCACCCAATTGTTTCAGGCTTTGGAAGGTGGGGCAAACCCTCTATGTGGGTCTTTGAGAAGCACAAGTCTTCTGCAGCTGACAAGCCCTGCCGCCCACAGGTCCACATACACAGTCAACACAGTCCTGCCCCGTGTGAGCGCCCCGACCTCCCCAAGCGGACCCAGTCTCTCCATGGTGGGAGCCCCACACACTCCGCCACCACCCCACACTCTCCACCCGCTCCTTGTGGACACCCTGCCCCGCTAAAGTCGGCTCAGTTGCCAGGCTGCAGAGAATCCAGTCACCAATCTACGCAGGTCCACAAGTTGCCTGAGGGCTTGTTGTTGGGTGATGCCAGTCTCTAGGGTGGGCTGCCTGCCCTGGCTGAGCTGGATTAAATCGGCCTCAGGGAGAACTCCAATGGCCTCTGTGTCAGCACGCCCACACCAGGCCACAACAATGGCCGCCACCAATGTCCCAGTCCCTGGAGAGGTCTCACCCCTCACCGTGATGCACTCAGGGCCTATTAGATGAGTCTCTTTTCACCACAGCACTGTGCACCTTTCTTTCTGGTGATTTTAGGTTGCTTTCTGAAATGGGTGAGTTTGTGTGTGGGCCCTTTAAGAGCCAGTTTTAGTTTCTTTGTGAACCGGGTTTTCTGGGGGTACTCCCCAATGTTTTAGTAGCAGGCACAGTCAGATATTATGCCACTCGTCTCAATTGTGCTGGGTCCACAAAATGCCCACAGTGGGGGCGCTCCCGGCTCAGGGCCCCGCGCCTCCAGGGAGGCTGCATACCTGTGAGCTGCTCCCAGCGGCCATGAAGCTGGCGGCTTGTGTAGGTGGTGTTTTTCCTCTCCAGAAGGGAGTTTCTGCCTCTTCCACCTCAGTTAGGATTGTCCGTTGTTGCAGGAGTTCCTCTTATGCAGTTTTCAGTTCTGTCTCAGGGGTAATTTTTCCACGAGTAGTTGTAAATTGGCTGTGTCCACGGGAGGAGGTGAGTTCCGAGTCTGCTTACGCCGCCATCTTGACTTCTCTCCAACTTCCTGTTCTTTGAACTTACCTTTATCGGCCTGAATTTTCTCAAGTCAACATGCCTTTAAAATCCCACCTGAATTCTGCCATCTTTCAATACCCAACTCAAACCTCAAAAAAACTAGAAAGAATCACCTCCTCTATGAACTTGTTTTCAATGATTACTATTGGGGTTTGGGGATCATTAAATAAAAACTCTTCCTCTTATCTACCTATGCACCCGCTTCTGGAATAATTGAGAAATAAGACAAAAAAGTCAAACAGATGGAGATCAAACTGCTGGCTTTATTATAGATAAAGCCCATATTTTTAAAAAGTAATTTAAAGGCACAGCAACAACGGGTTTCCTAAAACTGCACCCGAGAATTGAGCCAATTCACCCACCAAACAGTCACAGTTGGAAAACCACAGGTCTCCACACACGGAGGTCTGTTTCTAGAAAGCTTGCAGCTTAGGGGAACAGGCTACAGGTGGCTGGCTCCCCAGAAAGGGGAAGAGGAAAGGGACTGAGAGCTAGGCCCTGACTAGTTCCTTGCCCAGAGTCTCCAATAAGATCAGTCGTTCCTCCCCTGGGATGAGGAGAGGCCAAGAGAACTACACAGGGACGTCCCTCCACACGGAAACATGAATCTAGGCTAAAAGAGGCTTCCATCCTTCTAATAACTGCTTATATAATTTGATTAAGCAATTTATCAAACACAGGCTTATGCCACTTCTTCTATAGATGCCTTTAAAATGTTTCTATTTAAGTCTTCCACCATTTTTACTTACTGTGTTTGTTACCTCCAAGTCAATGTTAAGCTCCTTGAGGGCGGCATATTCAACAGATTGTCCACACACACCTTGGTGTCAAGACTGAGAGTGAGGGGCCGGCCCGGTGGCCTAGTGGTTAAGTGCACGAGCTCCGCTGCTGGCGGCCTGGGTTTGGATCCCGGGCGCGCAGCAATGCACCGCTTGTCAGGCCATGCTGTGGCGGCGTCCCATATAAACTGGAGGAAGATCAGCATGGATGTTAGAGATTGAGAGTGAGGATAACACCATGAACCAGAGACAGAACCTCTCCTGAACTGAGGGAAGCAGGATGAGAGCACCGTCTGTGTAGGAAGTTTCAGCAGCTGACCACAAACAAACAGGGGTAAAGGGCAGCATGGCGTAAACCTCAAAGACAGGTTTTTACACGAAGGTGTTAAAGCAAAGGTACGAGGTTGCAAGAGGGAGAAAAGTGCCAATGCTGCTCCATACTTACATTAAAGAGTAAAAGCAAAGCAATTCAACCTCCACAGCATTTATATGCACAACACAACCACTCAGCTCTTGGGGCACAAAAGACTCAAAGGACAATTAGGAACCACTACAAGCAGATAAAAAGGCTTAACATACATTGCTGGAAAATTATTTCACACTATCAAATCTTACAGACCAGAAAGCAACAGAAAGAATGTGATTAAAATGCAAGGAAGAAATTAACTCAAACACTGAAAGGCAGGCCTAACCACTGAACCGAAAACCAATTACTTAAAATGGCAAACAGACTCATCCATCTGGCTTCCAAGGCTGCTGGGGGCAGAGGTGCTCAGGGAAAGCGTGTGGAGAGAAAAGAAGAGATCCCAGACACGAATGAGGCGAAGATCACGTGGAAGACAGGGGTTGCAAACTCCAACGTACAGAGACGGGTGATTCAGAAATGGGTGCACCCACTGGATGGCATCGAGCCAACTGGAGCAAGAGGAGCGGCTTTCAGGCTCCCTGCCACAGGGAAACGGCACCCAGTGCAGCCAGGTCATCTCTTCCCCCAAAAAGCTACACATTCAGATTCTCAATATAAAACATTATATTTATTATTGGCAACTACTACAAACTTTCAAAACACTTCAAGTGCCAAATAAAACATCTCAGCACACCAGATTTGACACACAGATTGCCAGTCTGCCATTGATGATTTGAGACATAACCAGAGCACCTGAAAAGGGACACTGAATGATCAGGACAGAAGAGTTCATTGAGGCCAAGGGAGAAGGATTTCAAGAACAGTGATAAACAGGAAGTTCAACTAAAAAATCAAGACTGAAGGGCCAGTGTGGTGGTGTAGTGGTTAAGTTCTCATACTCTGCTTCAGTGGCCCGTGTTCGCAGATTCAGATCCTGGGCACAGACCTACGTACCGCTTATCAAGCCATGCTGTGGCGGCGTCCCATACAGAGTAGAGGAAGATGGGCATGGATGTTAGCCTAGGGCCCATCTTCCTCAGCAAAAAGAGGAAGATTGGTAGCGGATGTTAGCTCAGGGCTAATCTTTCTCACCAAAAAAAAAAATCAAGACTGAAAAGTATCCAAAGAATTTGATTCACTAGAAATTCATTGATGGAATAAAGGCCCAGAAGGGACAGTAAAGCAGGCAACTACTTTGTAGCAAAATACTTCAAGTAAACTGCCATTTTTGTGAACTTAGGGAATCTAGTTCAGAAAATTTTGCTCAACTAACCAACTGATCTATATATCCCCAGTTAAAATCAAACAGACCCTGGCTTTACAAGTACAACTATAGTTTAGCTTTTCGGAAGAAAACAAAGTTAAAGAGTAAAATCTGAATAAAAAAAGGAATGCTCCCCACTCCCAAATGCTGTTAGTGCTCTTTATTAACCTGAAAACTCAGCAGAATTTCATATTTCAGCTTTAAGAACCATTCTCCTTTCTCTTCACAGCCATCTCTGGGGATCCCTTATGATCCACTCTGGTTAATCCATTATCTCCCAGACGCCAGCAAATTCTGCATAGACCATAAAGGCTCAAATCTCCTGGGCTACACTGGCTGACCCAGGACACGTGGTGCCCATTAGGGTTCAGCACCCACAAGAGTGGACCACCTCACTCTTCGTTACCACAGGACTGCATGTTACGGCATGATGCCCACCCTCGAAGGAGAGGGTACATGCAAATCATGTGACTTAGGAACACTTAAAGACAACTGATCAACAAGAAATATTAAGCATTAGAAGCAAAGAACAGAAAAAATCCAAGTGGGAAAAAGTTAATCACGAAAAGCTTTCTGAGAAAATCTGAACACGGTAGAGAAACCGAACACGGTTAGGGATACAGACAATAGACATATGAAGTAGATTTCATGGCCATGTGTCTCCAATTTTGAGATAATACGATTTCACGTAATTTTTTTCTTTTTAATAATGGTTATTTGTTAATTGCATAACTAAATGGACTTAATTACCATTTGTTCCCTTCTTTTTCATATTAATAGTTTTACAAATTAAAAAAAATCCTTTGTCAGAACTTGTACACAGTTTGAGATTGGATAACTGGTTGCCATATGTATCAAAGTAATGGAACCTACAACACTTGGTATAGAGATGCTTACCAATCAATTATGGAGCTGGGATGAGTGGCAGTATAAGCAGACAGTCCACGCTAAGACAGGGAAGTCAAACCATAGCCCAGAAAGACCTGGGGAGGGTGAGAAAGAGAGAACCAGCTGATGCAAGACTCTCCTTAAGCAAGGAGGCACACAACTCTCTGAAAGCCAGGCTACGACTCCTTAATCCAGGTTTTCAACTGAGTACTTCACAGTGTCAACTGATCTCAAGGAATGTCACAAAGCAACAAAAACACCAGCAGTGAATACTTTCCTTTACAAAAACAAATCACAGCTTCAAAGTGTCACCTGACATGACAGCCTAGGAGAAGATGTATTGAAATCCTTCTCCCTTTCAGTTCTCATCCAGGCCCGAAACGCTTCACCCTGAGGTGGAGCATGAGCGCCAGTTCCACATAGTGCACATTCAGGACCTGGACTGTCTATTCCTCCCACACTCATTCTCTCTCATCTAGTCCTGGTCTTCTTTCTTCTCCTTCCCCTGAAGTTTTAGCTCTTGCACAGGAAGGCCTACCAATGTGTGTTCTGTGTGGTCCACATGCATAACTGGACCTCTGCTCATGTCAGGGAGCTTCTCAGTAGGTTAGCCTGCCAAAGTCCTAACCATGCTAACAGCCTCCAGGCAGGACTTCTGGCCCTTCAGGTACAGAATCCAGCAATGTTACACTGATTTTTATCACATGGAGCGTTATTTTCTGTTCCTGGAGTTTAAGGGCAAGGAGTTAATACAAAGGGCTCATATACAGTGAGGATTATCCTGACAATCTCTAAGAGTTGAGGACAGTATGAACCCAGAACAACAGTTTACACAAATCTCCCTTGTGCTTCTTGGAAAGAAAATTTGGAATAAGGAAACGGTTTAGAAACAACTGCTTATTTCTTTGTATTCAAATAAAAATGACTGTTTATTAAGTCTAAAAACACATCAAGTTAGACTGATGAAGGTCTTGAGATTGAGACACTCCTCTGAGCTGCCACAGACCTCTGCAGAGTGCGTCACGACACATGGCAATGCCCCACCTCTCCTTCTAGACCAAGAGCTAGCTGTTCGAGAGCAGAAGCCACAACTGACATGTTCTGATATCCCGAGGCCAGCACAGCGCTGGGCACATAGTAGGTGCTAAATAAATACTTCTGAATGGAAAGACATGACACTCATTATGAATCAAGAGACAAATTTCTGACTAAAATTCTGCTATCTCTGAAGGATTCCAAATTAGTAGTAAATAGCTCCACACCTCAAGCCTTAGCTGTGTGGGCATTTGGTAAAGTGAAGCTAGTAAATGTTGAGTAACAAACAACCTGTTAAAACAGACAACTGAGGAAAAGAATAAGCCCCCAAAGAAGCAAAGAAAATACAAGTTTTTTACAAACTCTGAATTCTTCAGCTCTCTTAGCATATTGAGTACTGAAAATAACTATTGAATAAGTAACAAAAATGTAAACACAGAAAGGAAATGGTCTTGCCAACTACCATTTGCTTTCTCTCTATTTTCTTTTCAAACACAATGACCTTAGGACCCAGGGGCCAAGAAGAAGCTTGAGATTTCAACACTCAAGAAATTTATTAACTGTGTTAAGAGACAAATAAAAATTCACTCATGTGAACTTCATAATTGGGTTTGTTTTCACTATGTGCGTAACTACTGTCACACGCAACCAAGAGCAGCAGCTTCTACCCTGTGAATTCTTTTTAACTAAAAGCATGAAAGAGGGTGATTCTTCACTGCAATCTTGAAGCCTGCATACAGCTCAACTGCTCTGGATGGCAGTATTTAAATGAACCTTTAAAGCTCATCAAATCTACCTCTACCAGTTTGAGCACAAATCTGTGGTCCACCGAGGCGGGGGGACTTGCCCCAGGATGCACAGAAAGTTCACAGCAGAGCAAGGGCAGAACAGGTCTTGGGGCCAAGGCCAGCAATCTACTACCCCGAACCACCTCCCTGCAGCTACTAGATTTGTGTTCACTGTGATAAACTATATCAAAGTATCATGCAAGTGCAAGCTGAAATGGTCAAATACAGCAAAACCTTCCCAGGCAGACCTCTCAGAAGAACTGCATTTTCTAGTTGATTGAATTTTCTGGTTACCAAAGGTTGGTTGTAGTAACTGAACCTCACAATTATCAAGGGGGGAAAAAAACCATGAGAAAAAGGGAAAAAGCAGAATGAATATCAGTCTTGTCCTGTCTCTAGACAGAGAGCCATCTTCTTGACAGACTTTGCTGTAAAGTGGTGGCAGCACAAAGAGCCCAGCCCTACCACTGACTGACTAGCTGTGCAGCACTGCTCAAGCTGATCTCTGGAACTCAATCCTCCTATCTTTAAAAAGAACAGGATGAACTAAATAATGTAAGATCCCTTCCAGCTCTGAAATCCAGAACGCTTTCTTATAATCTGCACTGTTCCCCAGGAAGTGCCTACATTCCCCTGCATCCTCCAAAAAAAGTTCTAAGTATACGATTATCTCAGGTTGAAACAGACCTGAACGACAAACCAGTTAAAACAGCCAACTGAGACCTGGATCTCCTCTACGAATACTCGTAACTCTGATGAATGATTGCTCTTTGGTTTACGAAGGAACTGCTCAGAGAATTGACAAGGTTTAAAAAATTTAGGGGCCCTACAATAGGGTGAAAGCAGGGAAGGTTGGTCAACTAGACGGAAGAAGCTTTCCAGACCCCTTGCTATATCCAAGGAGTTCCAATCTAATGTTTCATTTATGATTTTGGGAAGCTCACTGATTAAAAGGCTGGTCTAGGGCTTTCTCCCCCCAAAGAAGATAGTATGACAAACACATATTATTTCTTTTCATGAGAACCATACTACTGAATCTCATGTATTTATATGCTACCATATACTGTCATGAGGTTGTCCTATGTTTTTTTTTTTTTTTTTTTGTGGTAAAATATACATGACATAAACCATTTTAACCATTTTTAAGTGTATAATTCAGCGGCATTACTTTCATAATGTTGTGCAACCATCACCACTCTCTATTCCAAAACTTTTTCAATACCCCAAACAGAAAACTCTGAAATCATTAAGTAATAACTCCCCGTTCCCCCGTCCTTTATTTTTTTATAATTATATTCCCAAGGGACTTAATAACTTTCAAACTATGGTATGCTGCCACCAGGTGGTAAGAGAGTGTCATGGCTGCCCAAGATTGGGAACTGTTTCAAAATAATCCAAGGTAGGTGTGGGGACATGGAAGTGTAGTTGAAAGAAAACTGTCATAATCTGATAACTGTTGAACCTGAGTGATGGGAACACAGGGGTTCATCACACTCATCTCTCTACATCTGTACATTTGAAATTTTCCATAATATTAAAAGTGTGCCTACAATATTACAAACATATAGATTTCATACATTCTTAAACCCTAGAAAACAAAATACAGCTGTTACATTTCCTACATCAATATTGCACAAATACTATATTTCTTCAGGTATTTTTTAAAACCGGAGAAAATATTTTATGCCTAATAAAATTATTATACCTTAATTTTAAATCCTGTAACTAGACAGCAAATTTCCAAGATTACATATTTATGCTAGTTAACAAAAACTTTGTGTTGTATGCAACTAAACCTCAGCTACAATTGTGGAAAATCAAATTTATCAGTATTCAACTCCCACAGGTATGCAGAAATAAATCCATAGAGTAATTGCAAATGCAGTGTTGTACTTTATCTCACTTAAGAAAGTTTTGTTTCTTTAACAGTGAGCACAACTGTACAAAGGAGTCCACTCTCAACTCTCTCCAGTAGAAGGAAGCCAAGAAGCAAATACGTCAGTTTAACAGCACTCGTTTCCTTAATTCTTGTTTTCTTTCATAAATTGCCATCTGACCAGATCACAGAAAAGTTAGCCCAGTAATTTTAATTTTTCTAGCTTCAGGAGAGAGTAGAAGCTCCACCTGAATGAATTTTCTTTGTAACAGCTGATCCAACAAATAATTTTTTTTAAGTTTATTTTATTATTTTTTTTGTGAGGAAGATCAGCCCTGAGCTAACATCGATGCTAATCCTCCTCTTTTTGCTGAGGAAGACCGGCTCTGAGTTAACATCTATTGCCAGTCCTCGTCCTTTTTTTCCCCAAAGCCCCAGTAGATAGTTGTATGTCACAGTTGCACATCCTTCTATGTGGGACGCGGCCTCAGCATGGCCGGAGAAGCGGTGCGTCGGTGCGCGCCCAGGATCCAAACACAGGCCACCAGTAGCGGAGCGTGCGCACTCAACCGCTGAGCCATGGGCCAGCCCCTCCAGCAAATAATTTTATTTCAACCATCTTGACTGATATTATTCCAAAATATAATATGCATTCCTCTGCTTTATAAAACATTAAATCCATAGTAATTTAAAACTTTTCATGATACATAAATCATTAACATCAATTACTGAACTCTGATACTTGCTGCTGTAGAATCAAAGGAGAACAAGACATTGCTTCCTGAATGCCAAGCTCCTGGTCTTTCTCTTCAGTGATCTACCCCGGGCTCTGACATGCCAGTGAAACTCCCTCCCCTCTGGGGCTGAGGGTTTCTCCTGCTCTCTTTCTGCAATTCGGCTCTCAGTCTACTGGACTCACTGAACCTGAGGAATGCCCACTGCTTCTCTGTTCCTGCCTAGTTCAAATGCCCCACCTCCTTGGTTCCAGAATTGCTACATCCTACATTGTGCCAGGTATGAAGACTAACAGACTGGATTGTGTTGACTACTGTGCTAACCTATTAAATGGTGGATGCAATTGAGAATTATGAGATATGAGAAACTTAGTGATAAGAGTTCAATCTGTTTCATGGATGAGTAAAGCCCAGGAAGACTAAGAGACCCAGTCAAGGTCACAGGGTTATTTAGTGGCAGAATGTATATTAACAGTCAGAACTGCTAGTTTCTAGACCAAGTGCTTTTTGTACTACTTACATCAACACACACATCCTGCAAGATGATTATACAATAAGTTACAAGCTGATAAAGCCATTAAGGGAGCCAAATTTTACCCAAATTCTTTAAATTCATGCACACTGGTCCTTGCAGGAATAAGACAACAAAACCCTAAAATCTGATTTCTGCTAGATGAACTTATGTTAGTGTAGGACTAGCTTTATCACAGGTGCTTTCCTCTTCCAGAACATGGAGGCACTGAACTCACAGGAATCAATCACATTTAAACGAAACGTAACAAACATAAAGCTATCCTATAGAACCACACATACTGCATACAAGTAACAGTTTAAAGTAGAACATGCTTTAAACAGACTCTCTCTGACTGAATTTAAACCATTTAATTAGCAATTGATCTACTAATTTTTAACTCTTTTCTACTGAGTAATAAGAGTATGACATATCTATTCTTTCAACATAGTTCTGCTCACCCCATAAGATTCTGAAAGTCTGCAAATGGGCAGACATTAATATTTATTTAAATAGTTTAGAAGTCTTTGTTCGGAATAAAAGTAGCCCTTATGTATAAATTTTATGATAAGCCTTGTTGATGTTAATCTTTAAGACAGAGGTTTTCAAACTGAAGTCCACAGGCCCTAAAAAAGTTGATCAATGGACTTCAGGAGGTCTGTGAACTCTAAAGCTTTACAAAAATTCTGCGTGTATGAGCATACACGCATGTGTTAGGACAGAAGATATACAGCTTTATCAGATCAGAATCACTGTTTTCCGTGAAACAAAGTTTTCAGGCTGTGGAGGCAAGGCAGTTAACTGCTGGCTGCAGAATGGTCAACAACAAAGGTCATGGGTTTGCTCTCTTCACACACACCAACTCTTCAGGAACGCAGAACCTCAATATAGTGGTAATCTTGAGAGACCAGAAGTTCCCTGGTCACAAGACCAGGGAACAAGTTCACTATATATATTAAGTCCTCTATATCTTCCAAACAACATATCGCCACATTTGGTCTCTTAACCATGGAACATCAAGACATTTTATAAGAAAGCAAGACTGTCCTTCATGGCCACACACTGAAAAGATGGGGGAAGGGGTGGAGACATGATAGGGGAGTCCCTAAGGTAAACGGCCTTCCAGCATCCACGAACTAGTGAAAACTCTTCCTTGAAATTACTTTATCTCATTAATACTACCACCTCTGAAGGTTAAATTTACTAACCTATGTTAAGGTATTAACTCCTTTTATTTGTCCAAAAAGAAAACCTCTCTGTCAAACATCAGGGAGGGGTATTGCCCTCATTTTGGAACTTTGAGTATTTAGTATTTTGAGACTAAATCCATTATCATGGTTTTATAAGCTTTGATCACAAATCCACTTACAGCATTTTCTGAGACTGAAGAATTCTTTTATATTTAACACACTGGATGCATAAGAGAGAGAGAGCGTGCGCGCGAGTGACTGTGTGTGTGGAGGGGTGTGTGTGTGTACATACTCCACACTCCATCTTGTACAGACCACATAAAACATTAATTCTAAATACTGTATGTTGCTTACACAGAAATTCTTCTTTCCTTCCCCCACCAGTAAATACTATCGATTGTTCACTTTAGAGGTTTGTGGATTTAAGAAATTTTTATTTTCATATTCACCTTCTACTGCCATGTACAATGCTAAGAATGAGTTTTACCTGATTTTAGTGTTCTTCCAAAAGAAAATGGAGAAAGGATTATTTAGTCAGGAAATCTGTGATCACAAGATTCTCCACAGTGATTGGTAACATCAAACAAATGCTCTGCTTTACACCTATGTATTTTTAGGCTACTGCAATCGAACACTTTAGGGGAAAAATTTTTAATTTAATGCAAAAAAAACCTTTTTTTTTTTCACTTAAAAGGCAGAGAATTAAATCCATTCACCAAAACCGTGACTCAGTATCTGAAAACTGAGAGTCAGAGTCAAAATCAGTGCTTCCAATTAGAGATCACAAATGTAATTAAAAAAACATTTTTTGGGGCCGGCCCCATGGCCGAGTGGTTAAAGTCCCACGTGCTCCGCTTCAGCAGCCCGGGTTCACGGGCTCGGATCCTAGGCAGAGGACCTGCTGCACTCGCCAGCAGTGCTGTGGCGGTGTCCCACGTACAAAGTAGAGGAAGACCGGCACAGATGATAGCTCAGGGCTAATCTTCCTCAAGCAAAAAGAAAAGAGGAGGATTGGCAGCTGATGTTAGCTCAGGGCGAATCTTCCTCAGCAAAAACACAAAACAAAAAACGAACACATTTTTCTTGTGGTTTCGTAAGATCATGATCAATTGCCTACAAGATGATGTTGAGGATTAAAAACAGTAATGACCAATAAATATACTAGAAATTTCAATTCTCCCATTTACAGGCATAGCATAATTATTTAATATAAGCAAATGGAGTTAATTATCCAAACACCTTCTTCACAACTCCATACTGGTGTCTAGCAAACAAAGAAGGTAGTGGAAAGTATTAAAAATAGATTGTTCTTGGTTTGCAAAACTTTACTTCTCTAACAAAAGTGACCACAAGTAGAAAGAAACTAACCTAATCCAAAATATAAACCAAACAGGAAATTCAGAGGCAGGAATAAAAAGAACTTTTATCTATATTAGTTTAGTCAAGCTATTATATACACATACATATTGGAGTACATGGAGTAACAACAAAGTGTGTGTGTGCCAGTGCCTGCTCCCCACCCCCACCTACCCCAAGAACGGGGCTGATTCAGCGAGTGAAGTAAATCAAAACACAGTGGTAGGATATGGGCTTTTCCTTGCCCCAGAACACTTAATGGACTGGAAGAAGCAACTAGCTTCATCAGTGACACGAACACATGTAGAGAAATAAAGGGCCACCTGAAGGTGGCAATCAGCAATGGGAAACAGGTTCTGAAATCAAACTCTGGTCCTGTCCAGCTCTGCCCGTGGCGGAGAGGGGCCTGGGAGAAGACGCACAAATACTCTGGATACTGGAGGCATTTGCTACTAGAGGAAGAGATTTTTCATCCAGCGCCGCCATCACTTAGATGAAATTCTCAGAAGACGAGCTACCTGCTTTTGCTCCAGTTCCATTCCATGCATATGTACTGAGCAGCCACTAAGTGCCAGGCACCATATAAGCACCTGATGGTACATCATGATGGTGAACACAGGAGACAGACTATCTCCTCATGCTGCTTCCAGTCTGGTAGGAAGGAGAATTAAAGAAGCGGGCAGAATGGGGGACCCCAGTCCCCTCCATTCCCTATGTTCTTCCCAATGCCAAACTCCTGGTCAGAAGGAGGTATGTTAGTTAGGATAATATATCAAAGTTATATGAGGAGAGATGGACAAATAACAGAGAGGTCTGGTCTGTCCTCTAAATGTTCAGTTTAGAAGAATATGATGATCCAAAACCACCTCACTGGATGGAGCCAGGGACAAGTTAACCCAGGCTTGAACACAAGCTGTCGAAGAGCCTCCCAGGCTTGGGCAAAAGGAAGGTTATCAGAATAGAAAGGGAAGGGAGAAGGAAGATCAAAGGAGAGTGCGCTTCAAGGAACTTCCCCAAGACAAACAGCATTTGTGCCTCTTATGAATTCACTTTCTTTGTGATCAGTTACAATCAAGATCGAACTCTGTCAGACCTAGAGGGACAAGTGTCTGGGCCACATATGTAAACCCATGAATAAGTAATTGTAACTTGTGTTAAGTGCTACACAGGAAAAAACAGGATGCAGTGCCTTTTTTTAAATCTACATGGACCAGTAACACATGAAAAGATGCTCACTATTATTAGCCATTTGGGAAATGCAAATCAAAACCACAATGAACTACCAATGCACCCCCAGTAGGATGGCTATAATCAAAAAGACAGATAATGAGGCCGGCCTGGTGGCGTAGTGGTTAAGTTCGAGCGCTTTACTTCGGCAGCCCAGGGTTCGCAGGTTCAGATGCCGGGCGTGGACCGACACACCGCGTGTCAAGCCGGGATGTGGCGGCATCCCACACACACAATGGAGAAAGATGGGCACGGATGTCAGCTCTGAGCCAATCTTCCTCAGCAAAAAGAGGAGGACTGGCAACAGATGTTAGCTCAGGGCCAATCTTCCTTACAAAAAAAAAAAAGATAATAAGTGTTCACGAGAACGTAAAGAAATTAGAACTCTCATCTATTGTTGGTGGAAATGTAAAATGAAATGGTACGACCACCTTGGAAAACAGTTTGGCAGTCCCTCAAAAGGTTTAACACAGAGTTACAATTTGACCAAGTAATTCTACTCCTAAGTAAATGTATGTGTGTGTGAATCTAAGAGAAATATAAACATATGTCCATGCAAAATGTAGTACACAAATGTTCATAGCAGAATAATTGAAGGGCTGGCCCCGTGGCCTACTGGTTAAGTTCGGCGTGCTCCACTTCGGCGGCCCAGGTTCGGTTCCCAGGCGTGGACTTACACCACTCGTTGGCGGCCATGCTGTAGTGGTGACCCACATACAAAATAGAGGAAGATTGGCACAAATGTTAGCTCAGTGTGATCTTCCTCAGCAAAAAGAGGAAGACTGGCAACAGATGTTAGCTCAGCAAATCTACCTCAGCAAAAAAAAAAAAAAAAAAAAAAAGAATTATTCAGAATAGTCCAAAAGTGGATGCAACCCAAAAGCCCATTAATTGATGGATGGATAAATAAAATGTAGTATTATCCATACAATGAATGTTATTTGGCCATAAAAAAGAATGAAGTACTGATGTATGTTAAAATATGGATGAACCTGAAAACATTAGGCTAAGTCAAAGAAGCCAGTCACATATTGTATGATTCCACTTACACAAAAGGTCTAGAATAGGCAAATCTATAGACACAGAAAGTAGACAGCTGTTGCCTAGGGTCAGGGTGGGAGGAAATGGAGAGTGACTGCCAAGGCCATACAGGGTTTCTTTTTGGGGTGATAAAAATATTCTAGAATTAGATAGCAGTGATGGTTGCACAATTGTGAAGATACCAAAATACCAAAAGCCGTTGAACTGTATACTTTGTATGGATGAATTGTATGATATGTGAGTTATATCTCAATAAAACTGTTAAATTTAAAAAAAGAATGAGGTAAGGGCCGTAACGGGAGGCTTCTGGGGTACTTTTAATATTATATTTCTTGATCTGACTGTTGGTTACACAAGTGTGTTCACACTGTGATGATTCACTGAGCTGCAAACTTACAAGATGTGCATGTTTCTATACGTATATCATATGTCAAACAAAAGTTGTTAAAAAGAGTAACTAGATCTATAAATACTGACTTGGAAAGAGATCCAAGATATAAAGTGGGGAAAAAAAGCAAGTTTCAAAACAATATATACAGTATGGTCCCACTTCTCATAAATTTATACACATATGTATGTGCACAGTAAACACACACACACACAAGTATACACATCAACCTGTTCTCACCAATCTCTGAAGAATTCAAATAAAGGTACTTTTATTTTCTCTGATACTTATTTCCGTAACGTTTGAATTTTTTGCAATGTGTATTTCTGTAATCAGAAGACAATAAATGTATACTTTTTAAAAAACTTTTAAGGCATACATAAAGAATTTAATAAAGATGAGAACAGAAATTCCTGAATCAGTACACAAAAATATAGAAATAGTAAATCCAAGAATAAAAGATAACCATTTTTAAAAAAAAAACAGCAACTATCACTTGATGGCTTGCTATGTAGTAGGCACACACATTAGCTCATTTTCATTACACCTACTCTATAGACGAGGACACAGGCAGAGGTAGATTTTAATCTAACCAAAATAGGACAAAATACAGCTTAAGATTTAAAAACCTGTTAAAATCATATTTATGGAGGAAATTTTAAAGAGTAAAAGAACACAGTGAACTCACTCATACTTTTTGTAAAGCTGGAAAAGGATTTAATTTTCCAAAATAAAATCCAATTCACCAAAATTAACTACTGGCGCCCCCACTACACACACACACAAAAAAAAAACCAAGAAAAGTGAATGGAATAAACTAAACAACAAAATAGAAATGGTTACTGTCCCTCTTCCCAAAATGACTATTTTTCCATGTTATCAAAATCCTGACATCAAGAATGGCACAAGGAAGCAAAATTACAAAAATATGTACCAAAGCCCTAAATGTTTACAAATCAATCCAGTAGTATGAGATTTATTCCAGAAATCTAGGAATAATTTCATATTGAAAACTGAATTATAACTCAGCACATAAATAGGTCAAAAGAAACATACTCTCTAAGGGTAGATAACTCAGTTGAAAGGCATTTGACAAACTTATCCTTTCTGAGAAAAATGCTTAACAAATAAAAATACTTCTTTAACCTGTTAGGTTTGAGACCTACAGCCAACCCCACAATGCACAGTGAAGTGCACCTGCAGCAGCCTCGTTACATGTAAGTCGACTATAGGACACTTTTCTGAATGTTATACTATAGACAAGGAAATAAGAAAGAAAAATAACAGAAGAAAATACTGAACCGGAGTCTAAATTAGCAACATTTGCCAATAATAAAGTTCTCCAAATGGAATACCCAAGAAAGATTTATGAAAAATTATTAAAATGACTAAAAGAGCTCAGCAAACAGGGAGGTTTTTAAATAAATATACAAGAATCAACAGCTTTTCCTAACATTAGCAAAACTCAAAAGAGTATGGTGTCAAAACCAAGAAGAATGTAAAATATTATGGAATTGACATATGAATTAAGCTACAAAATCAGTAAGGCACATACTAAGGCATATAAAAAGAGAATAAGTGGAGGGGCTGGCCCAGCAGCATAGTGGTTCACGCTCTGCTTTGGCGGCCTGGGTTTTGCCAGCGTGGGTTTTGCCAGTTCAGATCTCGGGCGCAGACCTATGCACTGCTCATCAAGCCATATTGTGGCGGTGTCCCACATATAAAGTAGAGCAAGATGGGCAGGGATGTTAGCTCAGGGCTAATCTCCCTCACCAAAAAAAAAGAGGGAAAGTGGAAAGAAATCATGTTAATAGTTGAAAAGACTCACAAGTGTGAAGAGATCAATTATTTCCAACTTAATAAATTTAACGAATTTACAATCTATCTATCAATGGGATTTTTGTGGTAATCCTGACAAAAACTTTTTAAAAATATATCTACAAGGGGAAAAAAAGATATGTGATAAAAAGCCAAAAGTCTTTTTCAAAATAAGGATAACTATAAGGATTTGCCCTACCAAGCATTTATCTGTATAAAACTACAATAAGGAAAATGTGTAATATCGGTGCCAGAATAAAGACAGATTAATACAACAGAACAGAGTGCAGAAATAGATAATATGTACTAATGAAAATCCAGTATATGATTAAAAATGTCATATATATATTAAATATGTAAGAGGGGCCAGCCCGGTGGCGCAAGCGGTTAAGTGCCCACGCTCTGCTGTGGTGGCCTGGGGTTCGCCGGTTCGGATCCCAGGCGCGCACCGATACACCGCTTGTCAAGCCATGCTGTGGCGGCGTCCCATATACAGTGGAGGAAGATAGGCATGGATGTTAGCCCAGGGCCAGTCTTCCTCAGCAAAAAAGACGAGGATTGGCAGATGTTAGCTCAGGGCTGATCTTCCTCACAAAATAAATAAATAAATAAATAAATAAATAAGAAACTGGTTAAATTGTGGTACATCCATATCAAACAGAATGGGATATTGCACAGCTATTAAGAATGAGGTAGGTTATACTGATGTAGAAAGATGATCACAATATAGTACGATGTAAAAAAAAATGTATACAATAGGAAGTACAGTATGATCCCCTGTGTGTTAAATGTATATATTTATTTGAGAGCCATGCTATGTATAGAAAATGTCTGGAAGGATACACAAACCAAAACAGTACTATCATTACCTCTGGGATTACAGTAGAGAGAGTAATAAGAATGGAGAATCCTTCAGTTGGGGGCCCAACAGTAAAGAGATGACAAACTCAAATCAGAATAATCTGAAGGAGATTTATTTATAAAAAGAATAATTATAAAGTTGGGAGGTGAGGCCTACAGAAAAACATAGGGGATGGAACAGGAACCAGGCCCTAGCAAAAGCAGAACAATTATCACTCTGGCACCAAAAAAAGACAGGAGAGAGAGATTATCAAAACTCAGGTAATGTGCAGGCTACTGGGAGAGGGGAGGGGATAACTGTTTTGACCTCATTCTCCTCCTTCTCTTCAATCTCCTCTTAAGGCTGAATCCATCAAGAAGCCAGAAGACCTGGGGAGCTCTTTGCCGGGAGCAGAGAGCCAGGTGGAAAGGGATACAGGACAGATCTGGAAAAGTAAATGGAAGACATCTGGCCCAGAGTTCTCTCACCTTTTATAAAATTAATTACATAAATACAAGTACAATCTATTCATTAAAAATTAAAATCTTACATAGAATGCTAAAATCCCACCCTCCACAATCTTGGATCCTTCTTAAGAAGTAATCATCTTTATTATCATCATTTTGGTAGGGTTTGTTATTGATTTTTTTCTAGACAGACACACAAATACCACAATAAGACATATAGAATTGTTTTGCTTTGCTGTTAGTACCACGGAGAGTATTCTGACTCCTAGGGACCCTTGTAGAGCAGAGTGGAACACCGCCTGGTCTTTTTGCACCATCCTCTCACCTTCGGGTGCTATACCAGACAATGCTCCACCGCTATTTATAGAGTTTTCACGGCCAATTTTTTTTGGCAGTGGGTGGCCAGGTCCTTCTTCCTAGTCTGTCTTAGTCTGGAAGCTCTGCTGAAACCCGTCCACCATGGTGGCCCTGCTGGTATTTGAAATTCCGGTGGCACAGCTTTCAGCATCACAGCCACACGCAGCCGCCACAGTATGACAACCGACAGACGGGTGGTGTGGTTCCCCGGCGGGAAACAAACCTGAGCCAAGGCAGTGAGAGCAAAGAATCTTAACTACTAGACCACCAAGGCTACACACTACTTGGTAAGCAGGAGGCAGAGAGAGAGGAGATAATATTTATAGTTTTGAAAACCATGAACAGAAATATCCACAACAGGAAAAGCCAGTTGAGTGGGAGGGGGCAGGAAATGAGACAAATGCAGAGTTCAGTGTGGACATATTGAGCACGAGGGACATGTGGGATATTCAGGAGACATTCAACAGGATACTGGAAATCCAAGTCTGAAGTTCAGGGGAGAGGAAGTTCTAATTCCAGCAATGGTGGGCAAAGTGTTTAGGGCCAACTCTTCTAGAACTAGAACAACTAGAAGAGCTGGGCAAAAAGTTTAACAGATCTCTTTGAAGATATCAGAGGACTACCAAAGCAGTGAGGAATTGTGGGCCCCAGTTCTGGGAGAGGCAGGAGGCCAAGAAAAGTGAGCCTAACATTTGGAGCCATGTTTCCTCTCAAGGAGATTGTTAGTTCTGGAAGCAGAGGCTGAGAAGCTGAGTAGAGCTTCAGTGAACAGGGTTGGGGAGATCAAACAGTTGAGGGCCTACCAAGAAGGAGGGGTCCTGATAAATGTACCAGGCTTTTTGTGGGGACCCTGTGGGCTACACACTAGGAATAAAGGGGAAAGTAGACTAAAGCCCAGCTTTGAGTCATATAAATCCTTGGTTGAATTAACATGATCCAGGCTTTCTAGGGCCCTTAGCCTAGAGCTGCCCATCAAAAGCAAAAGCAAATTCTCTGATAGAAAAAACTTCATCCAAAAATAACTAAGCATGTAAAGACAAAACACACTAAGAGACATTTTCAGGGACAGACAACAACAGAAATCCCAGGGATTCAGATAATGGAGTTATCAGACTTAGATTTAAAATAGCTATGATTAAGCAGTTGAAGGACTTAAAAGAAAATATTAACAATTTTGGCAGTTTGAAAATTTGAGAACTAAAAGTTAGAGCATCTGATATTAAGAATTCAGTGGATAAATTTAATGGTGGTTAATAGCTGAAAAGAGAATAAGTGAACCAGAAGATAGAGCAGAAAAATACCCAGGCTGACACAGAATCAAAAAAGATGAAAAACTCAGAAAAGAGCATAAAAAACATACAGGATATGAGGAATAGGTTTTATAAAGATGTAATATTAGCTAGAAAGAGAGAAGAAAGAGAATGGAACAATGTTACAACAAGCAAATGAACAATGCTACAATTCTTAGCCAGAAAATGGCTAAGAATTTCCCAAAATTGATGAAAGAAATCAAGCCAATTCAAGAATCACCATGAACCCCAAGATAAAAATAACCTCCTTAAAGAATTTTTTAAATCTACATGCCTCTTGTGCATTTTTTAATCGACATCTAAATCTTTTCAAAATAACTTAATTAGTTGCAAGGGATATCATTTCTAATATATGATGATAATTGATCCTTTCAAATAAAATTGTTGCATTGCTCTTTTATGTGTATCCAACGGCAACTACCGCAGTGATTTGGTACTTACCATCATCCATTAAAAAATACATGACAAAGCTTTTCATTAACATTAAGAAATTTCAGGGGCTGGCCCAGTGGCGTAGCGGTTAAGTTCACGCACTCTGCTTCGGCAGCCCAGGGTTCCCCGGTTCAGATCCTGGGCGTGGACCTACTCACCGCTCATCAGGCCACGCTGAGGCGGCATCCCACATAGAAGAACTAGAAGGACCTACAACTAGGATATACAACTACGTAGTGGGGCTTTGGGGAGAAAAAACAAAAAGAGGAAGATTGGCAACAGATGTTAGGTCAGGGCCAATCTTCCTCAAAAAAGGGGGGGGGGGCCGGGCTGGTGACGCAGGTGGTTAAGTGCGCGCGCTCCACTGCGGCGGCCTGGGGTTCGCCGGTTCGGATCCCAGGCGTGCACCGACGCACTGCTTGTTGAGCCATGCTATGGTGGCGTCCCATATAAAGTAGAGGAAGATGGGCTCGGATGTTAGCTCAGGGCCAGTCTTCCTCAGAAAAAAAAGAGGAGGATTGGCATCAGATGTTAGCTCAGGATTATCTTCCTCACAAAAAAATTATATATATATATATAAAAAAAAAAAGAAAGAGAGTGACGTCAGCTTCATGGCAGAGTGAGCTTTCCCGTGAATTCTTCCCCCACAAGATACAACAAAAGCAAAAGCCACAGACCAACAACGGAATCCCAGACAGTGAAAACCTAGAGCGGAGGGATCCACACTGCCGCACATCTGAGAGCGGAACGTGCTGGGCCCCGGAGGAAGTGGGGAGAGGTAAGGAGAACTCCGCTCCCTCCCCATCAGATCAGCGATCCCGGTCCGCGCGGCTCCCAGAGAGGGGGGAGGGGCGGCCCTCGGCGGGGAAACCGTGGCTCTTCGGGCTCTCTCAGCCAGTGGGAAACTCCCACACAGAGGACTCAGAGGAGCCACAGGGCTACCATCAACATCTGAGCACCCCAGAGAGCGGATAAAGAGGGGCAAACGAGAAGCCTCCCACGTCAGGGACCCAGAGGACAAAAGAGAGAGCTCCCCCCTCCCCGCAACCCGGAGTCTGCAGCTCGACCAGACCTAGCGATCCGAGGCAGACCTGAACAAACTGGACTGGACCCGTGGATCGCAGCGGGGGGAAAAAAAAAAAAAAAAAACTGCGGATCGCAGCAGAAAAACTGGGGCAGAGCGCAGGGGGCTTAGACTACACAGCCCTTTACCACCAGACAGTGGCGGTAGGTGGAAATTGCAACCAGAGACTTCCAGGATGAGGAAAATCAAAACCAACACAGGAACCACAATGCAAAAATATATGAAATCACCAGACCAGAAACAAAATGACAAGCACCCAGAAATCAACCCCAAAGACACAGAAATCCATAAACTAAATGACAGAGATTTCCAAATAGCTATCATAAAAACACTCAACGAAATACGAGACAACACAGACAAACAATTCAATGAGATTAGGAGTTTCTTCACAAAAGAGATTGAAATCATAAAGAAAAACCAATCAGTGCTGATGGAGATGAAGAACACAATGGAGGAGATAAAGGAGAATCTGGAATCTTTAAAGAACAGAGCTGACAATATGGAGGAAAGAATTAGTACTTTAGAGGATAGGAATACAGATATACTCCAGATGGAAGAAGAGAGAGAACTAAGACTAAAAAGAAATGAAGAAAGACTCCGAGAAATATCTGACTCTATTAGAAAATGTAACATAAGAATTATAGGTATTCCTGAGGGAGAGGAGAGGGAAAGAGGAACAGAGAGCCTATTCAAGGAAATAATAGCTGAAAATTTCCCAAATCTGGGGAAGGAGCAGGAAATACCAGTAAGCGAAGCCAACAGGACACCTATATATATTAACAGACAAAGGCCTTCACCACGACACCTAGTGGTAAGGCTAGCCAGGGTCAACGACAAAGAAACAATATTAAGGGCAGCTAGACAAAAAAAATAACGTACAAAGGAACTCCCATCAGGCTCTCAGCGGATTTCTCAACAGAAACTTTTCAGGCTGTAAGAGACTGCAATGATATATTCAAAATACTAAAAGACAAAAACTTTCAGCCAAGAATACTCTATCCAGCAAAAATATCCTTCAAATATGATGGAGAAATAGTAACTCTCCCAGATAAACAAAAGCTAAGGGAGTTCATGGCCACGAGACCCCCACTACAAGAAATACTCAAGAAGGCCCTCAGGCCTGAAAAAAAGAAGAGAAAGGGAACACAAAGCTTGGAGTAAGGAGAAAAGTAGGTAGACAAAATCAGAGAAATAGTAGATCTTTACCGGAATAGGTTAGCAACCACTTAAATACTAAACTCAAAGATCAAAGGAAGAAATTCACCAAAAATAAATTTAACCTCATCACTGTAAACACACAGCCACAACACAAGATAGAATAAGGTATAACAAGAGCAACTTAGAAGGGGAAGAGGAAAGTGACTGAATTGACTTAGTATAAGGAAATAGGAGGCTATCAGATAATGGACTATCTCATACACAAGATTTTTTGCCCAAACCTCAAGGTAACCACTAAACAAATAATCACAGCAAAACCACATATGATAAACAAAGAGAAAACTAGAAGAATCATAAGACAGAACAACCAAACTGAATTGGCAGTCCAAAACAAATGGGACAAGAAACAAAGGAAATGCAAAAGAACCAGAAAATAAGTGACAAAACAGCAACATTAAGCCCTCATATTTCAATAATTACCCTAAATGTAAATGGATTGAACTCTCCAATCAAAAGATACAGAGTGGCAGGATGGATTAAAAAGCAAGACCCAACAATATGCTGCCTTCAGGAAACACATCTTAGCACTAAAGACAAGCACAGGCTCAGAGTGAAAGGATGGAAGACAATACTCCAAGCTAATGGCAAACAAAAGAAAGCAGGTGTTGCCATACTCATATCAGACAAAGCAGACTTCAAGATAAAACAGGTTAAGAAAGACAAAGAAGGGAAATATATAATGATAAAAGGGACACTCCATCAAGAAGACATATCATTTATAAATATATATGCACCCAACATAGGAGCACCAATGTACATAACAACTATTAACAAACCTAAAAGGAGAAATCAACAACAACACAATAATAGTAGGGGATCTTAACACCCCACTTACAGCAATGGATAGATCATCCAGACAAAAAGTTAATAAAGAAATATTAGACTTAAATGAAAAACTGGACGAGATGGACCTAGTAGACATATACAGAGCACTCCACCCAAAAACAGCTGACTACACATTCTTCTCAAGCGCGCATGGAACATTCTCTAGGATAGACCATATGTTGGGAAACAAAGCAAGCCTCAATAAATTTAAGAAGATTGAAATCATAACAAGCATCTTTTCAGACCATAAGGCTATGAAACTGGAAATGAACCAGGAAAAAAAAACTGGGAAAGTGACAAAAATGTGGAGATTAAACAACATGCTACTGAACAACCAATGGATCATTGATGAAATTAAAGGAGAAATCAAAACTATCTGGAAACAAACGAAAATGATAACATGCCATATCAAACCATATGGGATGCAGCAAAAGCGGTCCTGAGAGGGAAACTCATAGCGATACAAGCCCACCTTAACAAACAAGAAAAAGCCCTAATAGGCAACCTTAAATTACACCTAACAGAACTAGAAAAAGAAGAACAAACAAAGCCCAAAGCCAGCAGAAGGAGAGAAATAATAAAAATCAGAGCAGAAATAAAAGATATTGAGACCAAAAACAGTAGAAAGGATTAATGAAACAAAGAGTTGGTTCTTCGAGAAGATAAACAAAATAGACAAACCCTTAGCCAGGCTTACTAAGAAAAAAAGAGAAAAGGCTCAAGTAAATAAAATTAGAAATGAAAGAGGAGAAATTACAATGGATACCATGGAAATACAGAGGATTATAAGAGAATACTATGAGAAATTATACGCCAACAAATTGGACAATCTAGAAGAAATGGATAAATTCTTAGACTTATACAACCTCCCAAAATTGAACCAAGAAGAAATGGAGAATCTGAATAGACCAATAACAAGTAAAGAGATTGAAATAGGAATCAAAAACCTCCCAAAAAATAAAAGTCCAGGACCAGATGGCTTCTCCAGTGAATTTTACCAAACATTCAAAGAAGATTTAATACCCATCCTCCTCAAACTATCCCAAAAAATAGAGGAAGATGGAACACTTCCTAAATCATTCTATGAGGCCAACATCACCCTGATACCAAAACCAGACAAAGACAATACAAAGAAAGAAAATTACAGGCCAATATCGCTGATGAACATTGATGCAAAAATCCTCAACAAAATATTGGCAAACCGAATACAACAATACATTAAAAAGATCATACACCATGATCAAGTGGGATTTATACCAGGGACGCAGGGATGGTTCAACATCCGCAAATCAATCAACGTGATACATCACATCAACAAAACAAAGAATAAAAACCACATGATCATCTCAATAGACGCAGAGAAGGCATTTGACAAGATACAACATCCATTTATGATAAAAACTCTCAATAAAATGGGAATAGAAGGTAAGTACCTCAACATAATAAAGGCCATATATGACAAACCCACAGCTAACATCATACTCAACGGGGAAAGACTGAAAGCCATTTCTCTGAGAACAGGAACGAGGCAGGGCTGCCCACTCTCACCACTCCTGTTCAACATAGTACTGGAGGTTTTGGCCAGAGCAATTAGGCAAGAAAAAGGAATAAAAGGAATCCAAATAGGTAACGAAGAAGTGAAACTCTCACTATTTGCAGATGACATGATTGTATATATAGAAACCCTAAAGAATCTGTTGGAAAACTATTAGAAACAATCAACAACTACAGCAAAGTTGCAGGGTACAAAATCAATCTACAAAAATCAGTTGCATTTCTATATGCTAATAATGAACTAACAGAAAGAGAGCTCAAAAAGATAATACCATTTACAATTGCATCAAAAAGAATAAAATATCTAGGAATAAATCTTACCAAGGAGGTGAAGGACCTATACAATGAGAACTACAAGACATTATTGAGGGAAATCCATGATGACATAAAGAAATGGAAAGATATCCCATGCACGTGGATTGGAAGAATAAACATAGTTAAAATGTCTATATTACCTAAAGCAATCTACAGATTCAATGCAATCCCAATCAGAATCCCAATGACATTCTTCACAGAAATAGAAAAAAGAATACTAAAATTTATATGGGGCAACAAAAGACCCCGAATAGCTAAAGAAATCCTAAAGAAAAAGAACAAAGAAGGAGGCATCACAATCCCTGACTTCAAAACATACTACAAAGCAATAGTAATCAAAACAGCATGGTACTCGTACAAAAACAGACACACAGATCAATGGAACAGAATTGAAAACCCAGAAATAAAACCACACATATACGGACAGCTAATTTTCGACAAAGGTGCTAAGAACATGCAATGGAGAAAGGAAAGTCTCTTCAATAAATGGTGTTGGGAAAACTGGACAGCCACATGCAAAAGAATGAAAGTGGACATGTGCTATCGCCATTCACAAAAATTAACTCAAAATGGATCAAAGACCTGAAGGTGAGACCTGAAACTATAAAACTCATAGAAGGAAATATAGGCAACACGCTATTTGACATTGGTTTTAAAGGAATCTTTTCGGATGACATGCCTACCCAGACTAGGGAAACTAAAGAAAAAATAAACAAGTGGGACTTTATCAGATTAAAGAGCTTTTATAAGACAAATGAAACCAGAATCAAGATGAACAAACAACCAACCAGCTGGGAGAGAATATTTGCAAAACATACATTTGACAAGGGGTTGATCTCCATAATATATAAAGAACTCACACAATTGAACAACAAAAAAACAAACAACCCAATCAAAAAATGGGCAGAGGAAATGAAGAGACACTTCTCCAAGGAAGATATACAGATGGCCAATAGGCACATGAAAAGATGCTCAACATCACTAATCATCAGGGAAATGCAAATCAAAACAACACTAAGATACCACCTCACGCCCGTTAGAATGGCTATAATCACCAAGACAAAAAACAACAAATGTTGGAGAGGATGTGGAGAAACAGGAACCCTCATACACAGCTGGTGGGAATGCAAATTGGTGCAGCCTCTATGGAAAACGGTATGGAGATTCCTCAAAGAATTAAAAATAGAGATGCCCTATGATCCAGCCATCCCACTACTGGGAATCTATCCAACGCACCTGAAATCAACAATCCAAAGAGGCTTATGCACCCCTATGTTCATTGCAGCATTATTCACCATAGCCAAGAAGTGGAAGCAACCTAAGTGTCCCTCGACTGACAACTGGATTAAGAAAATGTGGTATATATATACAATGGAATACTACTCAGCCATAAAAAAGGACAAAATCGTCCCATTTGCAACAACATGGATGGGCCTGGAGCGTATTATGTTAAGTGAAATAAGCCAGAAAGAGAAAGACAAACACTGTATGATCTCACTCATATGTGGAATATAAACCAACACATGGACAGGGAAAACTGGACTGTGGTTACCAGGGCAGTGGGGGTGGGGGGTGGGCACAAGGGGTGAAGGGAGTCATATATGTGGTGATGGACAAACAAAAATGTACAACCCAAAATTTCACAATGTTAGAAACCATTAAAACATCAATTAAAAAAAAAAAAAAGTATCCCATGACCATAAGGCTTTGAATGTTAAAATTCTGTTTTGGACTGACATCATTATCATTATTAGCAGGATGCATTTATAAAAGCAACAAAATATACCAGAAAATTTCATAAATAATTATTAAATATAAAAACTACAATGTTATGAGACATTCCTGTCTTAAAGAGATAGATGGGCTTGTATCATCTATTCCCGTGTAATAAACTATCATAGAACATAGCACCTTAAAATAACAAATATTTAGTATTTTGCACAGTTTCTGAAGGTCAGGAATCTGGGAGGGCTTCACTGGGTGATTCTGACCCAGGAGCTCTCATGAGGCTGTAGTCGAGCTACTGGCAGGGGCTACAGCCATTGAAAGCTTGACAGGGGCAGGGTAACCCACTTTCAAGGTCACTCACATGGCTGCTGGCAGGAGGCCTCAGCTCCTTGCCACATGGGACTCTCCAAAAGGTTATTCATGACACAGAAGTTGGCGTCCTCCAGAGTGAGTAATCCAAGAATGAAAGAATGACCAAGACACAGGCATCGTATCTTGCTGACAACCATACTGAGATACAATTTAGATACCATACACAGGGCTGGCCCCGTGGCTTAGCGGTTAAGTGCGTGCGCTCCACTACTGGCGGCCCAGGGTTCGGATCCCGGGCGCGCACCGACGCACCGCTTCTCCGGCCATGCTGAGGCCGTGTCCCACATACAGCAACTAGAAGGATGTGCAACTGTGACATACAACTATCTACTGGGGTTTTGGGGAAAAAAAAAAAGGAGGAGGATTGGCAATAGATGTTAGCTCAGAGCCAGTCTTCCTCAGCAAAAAAAAGAGGAGGATTAGCATGGATGTTAGCTCAGGGCTGATCTTCCTCACAAAAAATAAATAAATAAATAAATAAATAAATAGATACCATACACAATTCACCCACTGAAAGTGTACAGTTCAATGGCTTTTAGTATATTCAGAGTTGTGTATCCATCACCACCATCAGCTTTGAAATATTTTCATCACTATCCCCAAAATGAAACTTTGCACGTTTAGTCACCACTCCTCAATCCTCTCAACTCTCCCAACACCAGGCAACCACTAATTTTCTACTTTCTGTCTCTATAGATTTGCCTATTATGGACATATCATAAAAATGGAATTTACAATATGTGGTCCTTTCTGACTCATTCTTTCACTTAGCATAATATTTTCAAGGTTCACCCATGTTATAGCACATATGCATACTTTATTCCTTTTTATGGTTTAATAATATTTCATTGTATGGATATACCACTTTTATTTATCTATTTATCAGTTGATAGACATTTGGATTGTTTCTACTTCTTGACTTACGAATAATACTGCCGTGAACATTCATGTACAAGTTTTTGTGTGCACATATGTTTTCATTTTTTGAGTATATATACCTAGGAATGAAATTAATTGGCATATAAACCCAGTACATATATTACTGGGTCATACGTTCACTCTATGTTTAATCACTTGAGAAATCGCCAGACTGTTTTCTAAACTGGTTGCACCATTTTACATTAACCCCTACAATGTGGAGGGTTCCAATTTTTCCACATCCTCACCAACACTTCTTATTATCTGTCTTTTTTATTACAGCCATTCTATTGCGTATGAAGTGACATCTCATTGTGGTTTAGATTTGCATTTCACTGAAGTCATCAGGATATTGAGCATCTTTTCATGTGCTTGTTGCCCATGTGTGTATCTTCTTTGAAGAAATGTCTATTGAGATCCTTTGCCCATCTTTTAATTGGACTAATTGCCTTTTATTGATGAGTTCTAAGAGTTCTTTCATATTCTAATACGAGTTCCTTGTCAGATATGTGCTTTTCAAATATTTTCTCCATTTGTGTCTTTTCACTTTCTTGAAGGTGTCCTCTAAGGCACAAAAGTTTTTGATTTCAGGCTGGCTCCGTGGCTTAGCGGTTAAGTGCGTGCGCTCCGCTACTGGCGGCCCGGGTTTGGATCCTGGGCGCACACCGATGCATCACTTCTCCAGCCATGCTGAGGCCACGTCCTACATACAGCACTGAAAGGATGTGCAACTATGACATACAACTATCTACTGGGGCTTTGGGGGAAAACAAAGGAGGAGGATTGGCAATGGATGTTAGCTCAGAGCTGGTCTTCCTCAGCAAAAAGAGGAGGATTAGCATGGATGTTAGCTCAGGGCTGATCTTCCTCACAAAAACAAAAAAGTTTTTAATTTCGATGATGGTTATTTACGTTTTTGGAGTAATATCTAAGAAACAATTGCTTATCTAAAGTCATAAAGACTTATACCTATGTGAGACTGATAAAGGTTTCTTAAAAACTCAAAATTAAGAATAAAAATGGGATCACTGAATTATAAAGTAATTATAAAGATCATAAGGAGATAAACAATTGTGGTAATAACTCTGAAAATTTAAATGAAACAGAGAAACTCTGAGAAAAGTACAACTTAAAAATGACACAAGGAGAAATAAAATTGAATGTTCCTATAACTAGTAAAAACGATTTAATGAATTAAAAACCTTCCCACAAAAAAAAACACCATTTGGCTTCATTAGTCAAAATTTTAGTCTTCATAAATTCTTCCAGAGAATTTTAAAAAGGAGGATACACTCCTCAACTTACTTTATGGAAAGCATAATCTTGATACGAAACCTAACAAAGACAGTGAAAGAAAGAAAAATAACAGGCAAAGTAATTCATGAATAGAGACGAAAAAAACCTGAATGGGAGTAAGATGGAGTAAGCACATTCCTCCTGGTCTTTCCCACTGAATGCAGCTACTAAACCTAGCCAGAACGCATGAAGCAGAAGCTATACGATGACTCTGAACAGCAGATAGTGGCAGGAGAATTGGGGAAGAAGAACAAAATATGAAGCACTGCACTGGCAATGAGTTCACCATTTTTTATCCTCTGGTGATCCTGCCACTTGGCCTCAGACACGGGCTATGAAATGCATGGCAGAGTGGGCTAGGTAAAGCTCTAGCTTTCCGGCTGGAAAACTAAAACGATAAAACCCAGGGAACTGAATAGTACAAGGGAGATCATAGAGAGGGATGAACCTGGGAAAGTGACCCCATAAAATTGTTTACAAACTCCTGGGCTCTGTCCTGAAGTGTACTTAGGTTGATCTGGTCTTAATCAACATATAAAATACTTGAAGAACTTGATTTACCATCATCCAGGTCCCAGACTGTCCACTGGGTGGCACACACACGGCACATATCTCAACACCACTGCAAAGTCTTTGAAAATTGAAATGAAATTTTAACCACAGCCCACAAAGTTCAATTGGAACTTATGCTCTGAATTTATTCAGAATGTCAGCTGCATACTAAAACAAAAACTTCAACGTTCTTCATAGGATTTCAACAAGACCCAGAGTTTCATAGCATAATATTGAAAATGTGTAAGATTCAATCTAGAATTACTTGGCATATGAAGAACTAGGAAAATCTCAACAAATAAAAAGACAATCAACACATGACTTTAAAGCAGATATTTTAAAAATGTTCTAACAAATAATCATAAACACTCTTCGAACAAATGGAAAAATAGAAAGCTTCAGTAAGGAAATGGAAAATACAAAGAATAACAAAATGGAAATGTTAAACTGGAAAATAAAAAGAGAAATTAAAAACTCACTGGATAGACCCCAAAGCAGAATGGAGATGTCAGAGGTAAGAGTCAGTGGACATACAGATTGATTAGTAGAGATTAGTCTGAACAGTGAGCAAACTATAATGAAAAGAGCCCCAGGGACCCGTGGAACAATAAAAAACAGTCCAACAGTTGTTCTACCAGACT
This sequence comes from Ceratotherium simum simum, assembly GCF_057802395.1. Lineage (NCBI taxonomy): Eukaryota > Metazoa > Chordata > Mammalia > Perissodactyla > Rhinocerotidae > Ceratotherium > Ceratotherium simum. The sequence goes on along the minus strand of NC_141928.1, from coordinate 39,380,784 downwards.
TCTAGAAAGAGGGAAGAAAGACTGCAGAGCTATAAAAATATTTGAAGTAGTAACAGCTGAAAACTTCCCAAGTTTGCCAAAAGACATATATCTACAGATGCAAAAAACTCAGTGAACCCCAAACAAGATAAAGCCAACTAAATGTATACCCACACACATAATAAAACTACTGAAAACTAAGAGCAATAAAAAAAATCTTTAAAGCAGCCAGACCAAAAAAAAAAAACATTACTGACAGAGAAATGGTTTGAATGAATGTTGAATTCTCATCAGAAACCATGAAGGACAGAAGGAGGTGGCACAACATTTTTAAGGTGCTGAAAAAAAGAACTATGGAGCCACAATTTTATACCCAGTGCAAATAACCCTTCAGTAATGAAGATGAAATAAAGACATTCACAGAAGAAGGAAAAGAAGAGAATTTATGGCCAGCTGACATGCTCTAAGAGAATTGCTAAAGGAAGTTTTTCAGAGAGAAGGGAAAATGACACCAAAAGCACACCTGCAATATCAGGTATAAAAAAAGAGTAACAGAAAAGACAAAGATAATAGACTATTCTTTTTCTCTTGAATATTTCTTTAAAATATGCTTGATGTCTGAAAGCAAAAAAAAAATATAACAGTGTCTGCTGGGATTTCTATGTCTGTAGATGTAATATATAAGCCAACTATCACACAAAGGGGGAGAGTAAGGAACTGAGATGACAGTAAGCTTTTTATATTCCACTCAAAGTAGTAAACTATTAATTTTAAATAGACTACGAAGTTCAGTATGTATATTATAATCCCCAGAACAACCACTAAAATCTTTACAAAGAGATATAGTCAAAACACAAAAAATCAAAATGAAACACTATAAACAATATTTGAATAACCAAAAAGAAGGCAGGAAAGAGGGCAAAGGAATGAAAAAGAGGGAAAAAATGGAGAACAAATAATAAAATGGTACACCTGAATCCAAACGTTATCACTACTTACACTAAATGTAACTGTTTGAAAGACACCAGTAACAAGATCAGAGGGGGCTGGCCCAGTGGCATAGTAATTAAGTTTGCACACTCCGCTTGGGCGGCCCGGAGGTCACAGGTTTGGAGCCCAGGCATGGACTTACACACTGCTTACCAAGCCATGCTGTGGCAGGCATCACACATATAAAATAGAGGAAGATAGGCACAGATGTTAGCTCAGGGTCAATCTTCCTCAGCAAAAAGAGGAGGATTGGCAATGGATGCTGGCTCAGGGCTAATCCTCCTCACCAAAAAATATAATAACAATAAAAAAAATAAAAAGATCAGAGGTTGTCAGAATGAATAACAAGACATGAACCAATTACATTCCGTCTACAAGAAACTCACTTCAAATATAATGATACAGATAGGTTCAAAGTAAAAGGATGGAGAAAGACACACCACACAAACACTCATATCAGACAGAGTAAACTCAAAACAAGGAAAATTACAAGGGATAAAGGCGTATATTACACAATGATAAAAGGGTCAATTCACCAAGAAAACATTACAATCCTAAATGTGAATGTAAGAAACAACAATGACCTCAACATACATGAAGCAAAAACTGACAGAACAGAAAGGAGAAACACACAAATCCACAATCATATTTGGGGACTTCAACACTCCTCTCACAGACTTCTACAGAACTCATAGAAAGAAAATCAACAAGATATAGGAGGAATGCAGGGCACCATCAACCAACTGGACCTAACTGGCATTTACAGGACACTCTATCCAACAATAGCCAAGTGTACATTATTTTCCAGTGCACATGGGACATTCACCAAGATAGACCATGTCCTGGGTCATAAAACAAACCTTAACAAATTTAAAAGCACTAGAAAAAAGTACAATGTATGCTCTCTGTCCACAATGGAGTTAAAGTAGATATCACCAATAGAAAAGTATGAGGAAAATTCTAAACCTATAGAAATTAAACAAAACACTTCTAAATAATCCACGAGTCAAAGGGGAAGTCTCGAGGGAAATTAGAAAATATTTTGAACTGAATGAATGAAAACACAAATATAAATTTTGTAAGATGTAGTTAAAGTTGTTTTTAGAGTAAAATTTATAGCATTAAATGCTTATATTATAAAGGAAGAAAGGTCTCAAGAACATAATCTATTTTTCTCCCTTAAGAAACTGTAAAAGAAGAGCAAGAGAGGAAGAAATGAAATGTCTATTTGCAGATGATAGGACTGTCTACAGAGAAAATTTCAAGAAATTTACCCAAAAAACTCCTAAAATTAATAAATGAGTTTAGCCAAGATGCAAGGTACATGATCAACACACAAAAACAATCATATTTCTATATACAGTACTAGCAATGCATGATTAGAAACTAAAATTAAAAAAATGCTATTTACCATCCTTCCATATGACAATTTTACAAACAAAAACCTGGCCCAGCCCCGTGGTGGAGCGGTTAAGTGCATGCGCTCCACTGCTGGCGGCCCGGGTTTGGATCCCAGGCGCGCACTGACGCACTGCTTGTCAAGCCATGCTGTGGCGGCATCCCACATGAAGTGGAGGAAGATGGGCACGGATGTTAGCCCAGAGCTGGTCTTCCTCAGCAAAGAGAGGAGGATTGGCATGGATGTTAGCTCAGGGCTGATCTGCCTCACAAAAAATAATAATAATAATAATAAAAAATAATAATACAAATAAAAACCTAAGTGAGGGCCACCCCTGGTGGACTAGTGGTTAAGTTAGACATGTTCTGCTTTGGCGGCCCATAGTTCAGTTCTCGGGTGCAGCCCCACACCACTCACCTGTCAGTAGACATGCGGTAGTGGTGGCTCACATACAAAAAAAGGAAGATTGGCAGCGGATGTTAGCTCAAGGAGAATCTTCCTCAGCAAAAAAAAATAAAAACCTAAGTGAATATATAGCTAACAGAATCCAGCAATCTTTTAAAGGAATTATATAATTACTGAGTCTAATAATTATATAAAACTATATAGTATTATATATAAAATATATAATGTCATAAGCAAGTTAGGTTTATGCCAGGAATGGACAGAGGGTTTTACACTGACAAATTAATAACAGTAGCTTGTCCTATTAATAGATTAAAGGAGAAAAACATGCTCATGTCAATACATGCATAACATTCAATATCATGATAAAAACTCAGCAAATTTGGAAAATAGGAAACTTCCTTAAAGAAAAAAACAAGTCATTGTTTATTCATGATAAAATTGTATATATGGAAGTATGAAAATATGTACAATAAATTATTGGAAACTTCTTTTTATAGTCCAGATACAAGTCCTTTGCCAGATAGGTGATGCTCAAATATGTTCTTCAATTTGTGGCTTGTCTTTTGATCCTCTTAACAGTGTCTTTCCCACAGCAACAGTTTTGCATTTTGACGAGATCCAACTTATCAATTTTTTAATAGATCATGCTTTTAGTGTAATATCTAAGAAATCTTTGCTTAACCCCAGATTACAAAGATTTTCTCCATGTTTTCTTCTAAAAATTTTATACTTTTACATTTTACATTTAGAGCTATGATTCATATTGAGCGAAGATATTTACCACATGTACAACTGAAAATGGGCTCACATCCAGAATATCCAAAGATCTCCTACAATTTGCTAAACATAAATTCAATATACATATAGGTAATTATATATATATTTCTATATATATACATATTAAAAAATTCTCCAATGTCAAGTACCTAGGAACAAATCTAACAAAAGCTGTGTGAGACCACTAAAGAGTGAAGTATAAAACTTTAAGAGAAATTAAAGAAGACTTCCCAAAATGGAGAAATATACCATGTCCATGAAACTTGATATCATAATTAAAAGAAATTTCCCTAAATTGGTCTATAAATTCAGTGCAATCACAACCAAAATCCCAACAGGTTTTTTGTAGATCTTGACAAACTAATTCTAAACTGTACAGGCGATGCTAAAGCTATAGTAACGGAGCCTGTGGTGTTGGCATAGCTCAGACAGACCAATGGAATAAGAGAGCTCACGAACACATCCACCTGTGTACGGACATGTGATTTACATCAAAGATGGCACTGCAGAGAAGTGGGAAAATTGGTGCTGGGACAATTATATATGCATAAGGGAAATTCCTGACCTCTGAGTAGAGAAGATTTCTTCAAGTATCAAAGAGCATTAACCAAAAAGGAAAAGACAAATTGGACTAATTAAAATTAAAATATACCATTAAGAGTGAAAATGTGACCGAGGAACCAGGCAAAGAAAGGGTTACTGAGGATCTGATGAATAACTAACATGGTCTGTCAAACTTTTTCAGAATAACTAACATGGTCTGTCAAACTTTTTCAGACAGGAGAAACTATGTGTTCTGTTTTGCAGAAATTCATGTCCCCCCTTTGCAGATGTTGCTGTCTTGCAGAGAAACTTACATGTTTGCAGCAAGACCCCTGCAAAATGTTCCAGCTCCAAGCATCTGAAAGTTACCTTAAACTTATTAGTATCTTAAATTCTTCTCCTCTGGCAGGGTCCAAGCAGCCATTTTCAGATTATGAGATGTATGTAATAGCATGTTTACCTGCTATGCATGCACCCTGAATGAGCACAGTTGTTACACAGTCGTTACAAATAATCCTGTGATCCTCTGTTCTCTTGTGTATAAAGTCTCCACCAGCACTGAGCTGTGGGAGACCCTGTGTTTCGGAGAGATCCCCAGTGTTCTCCATTGCTTATGCCAGCAATAAACCTTTTCTTCACCTACTTTGCCTTGGTTGCTTTTCAGCTCCGCACTCACCAAGAGACGAACCCACTGAGTTTGGTTACAAAAAGGCAAGCCACAGAGTGGGAGAAGGTATTTTCCACATGTGTAACTGATAAAAGGCTCACATCCAGAATATATTCAGAATTCCAACAAGTCAACAAGAGAGGACAGTCAATCAAAATAGAAAAAAGAAGAAAAGATTTCACAAAAGAGGAAATCCAAATGGCCAATAAACATGAAAAGATGCTTAACCTGACTATCAATCAAGAGAATACAAATTAAAACCACACAGAAGTTGGACAATACCAAGTATTCGCAAGCATGTAGAGCAACAGGACTTCTCGTATATTGCTGATGGCAATGGGAATTGGCACAATCACTTTGCAAATTAGTCTGGCATTATCTAGCAAAGAAGACAGCAATTCTACTCCCAAGTATATGCCCTAGATAAACTTGAGTGCACGTGCACCAAGATACATTCACGAGAAGAACATCATCTGTCACTGACCAAAGTGGAAATAACCCAGATATCTATCAATGGGAGACTGGATAAATAAAATGATACATTCCTATGACACAATGCTATACAGAAGAGGAACCGAAAGAACTACGCCTACATACAACAACATGGAAAAATTATCAAAACAAAATTTTGAGTCAAAGAAGCCAGATACAAAAAAATTCATACCGTACAATTCTCTCATGTAAAGTTCAAAAATAGGCCAAACTAATGTCTATATTTGAAAGGCCTTCTTAGATGGTAAAATTACACAAAAAAGCCAGGAACACATTATTATAAAGGTCTGAGGGGAGAGAAGGGATTATAATCAGGAAGGGGCTGCACAGGAGACTCAGGATGTGTTGGCAATGTTCTATTTCTTGAACTCAATAGTGGTTATGTGGATATTTACAATATTTACAGTAATTCATTAAGCTACACAATTATGTATAGTCACTTTTTATGTGTTAGATTCATAATAAAAAAGGTTTAAAATGTTTCTTACAAGGCTGAATAAGCTTTCTAACCTACATGTGATATATTTACTTTTGTTCAAAGATGTAACACTGCCCTTTCAGAAGTAAGCGTGGAACTTTTTATGTCATCCTTTAAATGGTACAAAATAGGCACCTGGACACGGGAGAAGGGGAGCTCTTTCTCATTACGAGAGCGGTGAAAATGCAGAGAGGACATTCTTGGTAGGGGATATTTCCAACATACTTGTAACAAAGCTCAAACATTCTAATTCTAAGAAAGGAGAGGTAGGAAGGCAGAGAGGCTTGTCATGATTCCGTGGCCTGAATGAAACAATGCACTATGACCGTCAATGTTTCTGAGCCAGGCTCTCTTGGTTTTGTCCTCACAGAGCTCTTCCTCAGGAGTAATACTTTCTCTGATAACAGTTGAACATGGAAAAGTCTAGGTTATTAAACAAATGTCATCAAAAATAAGCTCATGAAAAGGTGCTCAACATCATTAGCCAGCGGGGAAATGCAAATCAAACCACAATGAGATGCCACTTCCTCCCACTAGGATGACTGTATTTGGAAAGACAGTAAGAAGTGTTGGTGAGGATGTAGAGAAATTGGAACTCTCCTACATTGCAGGTGGGAATGTAAAATGATGCAGCTGCTTTGGGAAACAGTCCGGCAGTTCCTCAAATGGCTAAACATAGAGTTACCATTTGAGCCAACAATTCTACTCCTAGGTATATACCCAAGAGAAATGAAAACATATGCGAACACAAAAACTTGTACACGAATGTAGAGTTATTATTCATAATAGCCAAGAAGTGGAAACAACCCAAATGTCCATCAACTGACAAACTGATAAATAAAAGGTAGTACATCCACACTATGGGATATTATTTACGCATAAAAAGGAATGAAGTACTGGCACATGCTACGACATGGATGAACCTTGAAAGTGTTATGCTAAGTGTAGGAAGCCACATGAAAACCCACATATTATATGACTGCATTTATATGAAATGTCTAGAATAGGCTAATCCAGAGAGATGGAGAGTAGATTAGTGGCTGTGTAGGGCTGGGAAGATGAGGGGGTTAGAGGGTGACAACTAATGGTTACAAAGTTTCTTTCTGGGATAAAGAAAATGTTCTAAAATTGATTGTGATAATAACTGTACAACTCTGTGAACATACTAAAAGCCATTGAATTGTATACTTTAAATGGGTGAATTATATGGTATTTGAATGATATGTCAATAAAGCTTTTAAAAATATGTCATGATTCCATCACGCTACTTAACATTTCTGAACAACTCAACTTGGACCAAAATACCCCAGTTTTTTATTTTTTTTTGTTGATGTTTTACTAGTTTATGACATTGTGAAATTTGGGGTTGTATATTTTTGTTTGTCTATCGCCATATATATGTCTCCCTTCACCCCTTGTGCCCACCCCCTACCCCCATTGCCCCTGGTAACAACAATACAGTTTTCTCTGTCCATGTGTTGGTTTATCAAAATACCCCAGGTTTTAACACCAGACTCCACACTTTAACAGAAACACTGCAAAGATATGAGAGAAAAATTCAACACACTCCTCTCTGGATACTGGTGTCTTGACAAAAGGAGGCTTCACTGGTGCCTCACTGACACATTATACTCTTCTGTGGCATCCTAGGAAGACTGGGGATGGGTAAAGGTTGCTGTGTGTGTGTGTGTGGAAAGTGTTTGAAAGGGAAGGTGGGAAAAGAGAACTACAATGAAATCTCTAGGCATATTCTCAGGTAGAACAACTTTAGGAAAAAATGTGAGGATCTGGAAACTGATTCCCTTAAAACCACGCATGTCTGAACTTCCCTTGGAAGGCCTTCAGGTACCCATGTGAAGATCTGAGCTGTAGTTCAAAACCTTGTCTTTCAAGACCATAATCTCTGCTATGAATTGATCAAGCTTCCCTAGCAGCAATGCCAAGAATTTGACTCTGACTCCTCCATTCAGTGAGCCAGCCTCCTCGAGGTGACAAGCCCTGAATGCTTCAGCCTCATGGTCTAATTTTCACATGGGAAGAGCTTAGGAAGGAAGAAGGAAGGAGGATCACATCAGCTAATATATCAAATTATGATCCCAGTATGCTGAGAAAAAGACAGAGAGACAGAGTTGTCAGGATACACTCTGGTGGCCTGGTGGGAACAGAGATAGATCTGGAGCCAGAGAGCAGAGACAACTTGTAGGAAGCTCAACTGAGGAAAGAGATGTGCAGACAGCAAGAGGCAGACCTCAGAGCAGAGGAGAGTTTGCTTTCAGGACAGGAGAAACTTGAGAATATTTGGGATGGAGAGAAGAAATCAGCAAGGGGATGTGGAGAGAGAGGGAACTGAGGAGGCTGAGAAGTTGTGAGGGGACAGAATGAAGACACAGGGAGACATCAGCTTTGAATCGTGGATGGACACCTCTTCCTCTGAGGTGCTCAACAGCAGCAGCTCTGGAGAGATTTTTGGTGGACATGGATTGTTTACGGAGCTCAGATCATCTGACTCTATTTCTCTGGACTTCTGGTGCCAGAATGAGAGGTAAGGGGCTGAGAAAGAAGACAGGGCAAGAGTGGGGCCCCAGGACACCAGAGAGGGTGGAGAGCCAGCTGTGGGGAATGGCCTCCGGAGTCAGTAAGAGGTGACTCAGCGGTCAGCTGAGCCTGGTGGGGTGGGGAGGGGGCAGCTGGGCTTAGCTGCATGGATCTGGAAGGCCCTGCTCTTCCAGCCGGCAGATGGCAGTGAGGTGAACAGAGGAGGGGGCTGCCCAGGGCTGGAGAAGTGAGGAATGTGGGAGAAGTTCCAGGGGAGAGAGGGTCAGCTGTGAAGTCCAAGGTCCTGGCCTGGAAGGAGGAAAGTAAGACCTGGGCAGAGGAGCAGGCTTTGAAGAGAGAGGCCAGCCAACAGAGAGGTCAGGAAGACGAGGCTGAGCAGGTGAGCAGGACTGAGGGGGAAAAGGAAGGGGATGGAGCAGATCTGAACCATGAGGACGTGTAGCGTCCTGCGTTGCCTAATAAGAGCCCCTATCCTCCTGGGGCCTCGTGTACGTGGTTAGTCCAAACTGAGCTGTGCTGTAAGTGTAAAGTACACACTGGATTCTGAAGACATAGCATGAAAAAAAGAATTTCAATATCATATTAATAAATGTTTACATTGATTACTTGTTTCAATGATAATATTTTGAAAATATCAGGTTAAATAAAATATATTATTAAAATTAATTTCACCTGTTTCTTTATACCTTTTTAATGTGACCACTAGAAAAATTTAAATTACCCATGTGGCTGGCATGATATTCCTGTTGCAGGGCACTGGCATAGATACTCCCTCCCAGGGCCATGGATTGTCCGTGTCATGCCTGTGGCCCCAGCACCTGGAACAGGGACCTGCACACAGAGGCCTCAGTGATGGCGTTAGTGTGTGAAGTGGAGGAGAAAGTGAATTCATGATGAATGAGAGAATGGATGAATAAGGATTCTATACGCTGTTCCAGAACGTGGTCAGTTTCTTCTAAATTGCTGAGGGTTACGTGTGAGTACACACATGACTGAAAGGGAAACAGGGAGCTGGAATTGAGGAAAGCTCACCAAGGCTTTGAGGGCGGGAGTCTCAAAGAGCATTTGATGGGACCTCACCTAATATAAGGGCCCAAGAGCCCGGACCCTTGCCTCACCCCTCTTTCTTTCCTTCTAAAAAAGTACTCCTGTAGCACTTTAATATGTGCCAGGGACTGTCCTCAGCATTTTGCATGTATTGACTCATTTAAACTTCCCACCACCCTATGAGGTCGGCACTCTTATTGTCTCCCTTTTACAGATAAGGAAACTAAGGCACAGAGATGGTGAGTAACTCACCCAGGATGACCCAGGAAGTGATGGAACTGGTATTTGAACCAGGCCATCTGTCCCCAGTGTCCATACCCCTAACTACTACACGCCCCTGTCTCTCTTATCCTGTCATCTTGCCTCATCTCCAAGCTTCTCTCCAATAGAGAAATAGGTTTCTTTTTTCTCCCTTGACTGACCTCTCTTCCACCCCCAGTCCCTCAGACCTCGTATTCCAGGAGAAAGTTGTCAATGAACCTTGCTCTCTGGAAACAATTGTGAGTAACCCCCCAAGTTCCCCACAAATGAGTCACAAACACACCACAGCTGCATGGTCCAAAACAACAGCCAAGTAACCCTGCCCCCTCATTCCTTCTGCCCCCATCCATGAGGCTGGCTACACCACCTTCACCCTTCCCAGCCCAGGAGGCTCCTCTCCTAGACTGGGGATTGGCCCTCCCCGCCCTCCTGGGCAGACTCGAGGGAAGTGACTGTTGGAGGAGCCTGAGGCTTCACAGATCTAAGCAACTGCTTTACCTGTCAGTCTAGCAGATGCCTGCAAGGTGACTACAGGGGACAGAACAGGGCGCTTCCAGATACCACCTTGGCCAGTGCCCGGGAGATGCTCAGTCCCACCCACCAGGGACTCCATTCCAGCCTCAGCTTGGATCCCTCCAGTGACAGAGTAGCCCTGAGTTTCCACCCCTGGGAGCAGCCCTAGCCCAGGATCTCCCCTTCAGGGCCAAGCATAGACCGAAGCACTAAGAAGGAACCCACAGGCCATCTTCTCTTTCTCTCTCTCATTAAATTGTGAATAATACTGCATTCAATTATTCTCCCAACTAAAAAGTGTTTTAATTCCTTTGAAGAACCTTGCAAGGCAGCTTGGCTAGACAGCAGGCAGGACAGTCCAGTGCTTCTGGTGGGGGGCCAGGGTCTTCCACTGGCCTGTCTTTTGGTCCAGCAAGTAGGCATTTGGATTGATGGTGTAGTCCCTTTTCTGAACATCACTGGCTGTAACGACACCCCCACATACAAACACCCTGCCGTCTCCAATGCAGCATATAGCATGGGAGTCATCCAGGGGCAGTTGTTGGGCAAGAGAGACACTGACATGGCTGTCTTGTGGCCTTTATCTTCTGCAGGCTGATTTCCACACTGTGCTGGTGGCAGTGCACGCAGAGGATGCTGTCCTGATTGAAGGAGAGCAGGGGCCAGTGGCTGAACTCAATGAGGAGGGTGATACTCTGGACCACCTCTCTAGTGTTGGTGTCAAAATAGTCTACCACCCAGACCTGGGAGATGTAGCCCTTCACCAGGCACCGCCCAGTGACAATGTACAAGTTCTGGTCACCCCTGGTGATCATGGCTGTGGCATCCATAGGGATGCTCATCCCCTGCCAGGCACCAGGCCTCCTTGGACTCATGAATCATAACGACAGATGTCAGAGACATACTATCTTGGGGCAATGCTCCCACCCAATGAGTACACTGTCCCCCCACAGGTCACCATGGTGTGGAAGACAAGCCCGACTGGCAGGTCAGGCAACTTGGTCCAGGAACTGCCATCCATATCATACCACCAAGCTGTCTTCAGCCCTGAAATCTGGTCCATGGTGCCACCAGAGATGTAGATGAAGCGACCGGTAGAGGTGGCACTAAGTGCTGCTGCCTGAAAGGGCATCTCTGAGAGCTTCAACCACAGGTTCTCCTGGATGATACAGGCAAACACTCCATCATGAACTTGCCCTGGGCCTTCTGGCCACCTAGGACGACCACCGAATCAAGCAGGGCCCCTTTCCACTGGTGGCTCAGCAGGCTGGATGGCCTCTCCTGCTTTTGTTCATCAAGCACACTCTCAATCAGGGTTGTGTGGGCTGATCTGTTCTTCATGACCCTCAATTTGTTGCTCACAAACATGAGTGTCTTGTTGGAGACGGCATTGAGATTGATGTAATAAAAGAACTTCTTGAAATACTTCTCCCGCTTCTCCTTCTGGAAGTACAGCCAATTTAGGAGTGCACTGAGAGCCTGGTCCTCGTTGAGCAAATGCAAGTTTTCATCTTGAAGCAGGCGGCCAAAGATGACAGGTGGACAGCACAGGAAGCCCTCAGGCATGGAGCCCTCAGGACTGGCCCAGTAGTGGAAGTTGTCGCGAATGCCAGAGTAGGCCAAGTCTGATACCTCTTTGAGCCCAAACATCTCAGCCAAGATGGGGTAGCGCAAGCAGTTGGCATGGCGAATGGATTTAATCAGGGCGTCATTGCAGTGGATTTGAAGGCGCGGTGTGTTGAAATACTGGGCCCCACGAAGGAGCTCCTCCACGTTCTACTCCAAGATCACCACCTTGCCGCAGTAGAAGTAGCCCAGGAGCTGGTCCACGGTGGCTGGACTCACGTAGTTGGGGTCAAGGGTGATAAACAGCTCATCAGTGGTCTTCGCCTCTTTTCTGGAGATGAGGCTCTTCACTGCTGGAGTGACAGCAGCCAGCAAATTGAGATATAAATAAAAGACATGACGGTCCACAGTCACGGCCATGTCCCAGTACTCTTTGAGTTTCCTCTGTTCGTTTAGTTTCTGCAGCAGGAAGGTGTCTTAGTTTTTCTCAGTGAATTCCAACTCCATGGTGCGGCTTGCTAGCTGAGGCAGAAGATCAGCAGCAGGTACTGTAGAAAAGACTTTCTCAGGCTGTTAGGATTCAGACTGATGGTTATTTGCAGAGCAGTCGATTAGGGAGGAGTGAAGTGGGGGAGAGAGGATGAAGTCATAGAGTCCACGAGGTCATCACAATGCAGGTCCCCCTGAGGGCTTTCTCAGATGCTCAGGGCCTTTCTCCCCTCTGATGGCTCCAACCTGACAAGGCCAGGTATCCTACCAGGACCTAGTGCCCAGGGCCCAAAGCTCAGCAGGAAACTCAGAGATGGGTTGTGACTGCCACCCGGGACCTACGAAGCTCAGTTCAAGGCTGCTTCCGGAATGTCAGAGCCAGTTTGGACAGGAGGTCGTGTAGGAAGGAAGAGGGGAGGCTTGGAGAAAGAAAGATTATTAGATCATCCAGAAGAATCCTCCCATTGTACAGGAGGGAAACTGAGGCCCAGACAAGAGAAGGGACTTGCCCAAGACCACACAGCAAATTGGAAGTAGAGCAGGAGCTGGAACCCAAGCCTTCTGTAACTTAGTACTCTGTCCATCCTTCCTCACTACTCAGCTTTCCCCAGCCTCTGATTCTCAGGCCTGGAAGTGCCTTTCTCTGCCAAGATTCTGGCCATCAGAGAAGAAAGGCTCTGTCCTTTGGCTTCTGACCTTTGTGGCCACAGACACCACTCTTCTTTAACATAGAGGGAGAGGTGGAGGCCACTCTCTGGAGCAGGGATGCTAGGGTTAGCATCCAGTGAGTGGGGATGGGAGGGCCTCTAAAGCCCTGATCATTTCAATTCCACGGCAAACCAGGACATCCTCTGTGTATTCCCAAGTCTCTAGCTGTAAAATGCTGGGGGCTGTAGGGGTCACTTGTCTCCATCAAGTGTGGACTTGGACAAGTTGCTCAGCCTCTCTAAACCTCAGTTTCCTCATGTGCGAGATGGGAATAACAGTACCTGCCTCAAAGGCTGTTAAGAGTTTAAATGAGAAAATGACTAGAGAGTGTTAGCACCGTTTGGCTCACAGCAAATGTTCAATAAACGCTAGGTGCCATGTTGTTGTTCGGGCCGTCGAGTGTATTTGGACTCCTAGCGACCGCGTGTACAGCAGAGTGGAACCCTGCCTGGTCTTTTTGCACCATCCTCTTACCTTCCAGCGCTATATCAGACAATGCTCTGCTGCTATTCACAGGGTTTCATGGTCACTTCTTCAGAAGTCGGTGGCCAAGTCCTTCTTCTAGTCTGTCTTAGTCTGGAAGCTCCACTGAAACCTGTCCACCATGGTGACCCTGCTGGTATTTGAAATCCCAATGGCATAGCTTTCATCACAGCGACAAGCAGCTGCCAGAGTATGACAACCAGATGGGTGGTGTGGTTCCGAGTGGGAAATGAACCCAGGGTGACAGGTGGTTGAGAGCGCTGAATCTTTTTATGACGTGTTATTTGGTTAATACAAACAGTATTAATCACTCTATTACTTTCTGCAACCTTTTTTCCACCATTTTCAGTTCAGTTATAGAAGAATGCTCAAGAAGCCATGATTCTCCTCAGGGTTATTTATACTCTGCCTCAGTGGCTCTCAAAATATGCCCCTCCCCTCAGCTGTATTAGCATCTCCTAGGAATTTGTTTAAAATGCAAAGTATCAGGCCCCAGCCTAGCAAAGTGAATGCAAAGCTCAGGAGGCGGGGCCCAGTAAATGCCCTTTTACCCAGCCCTCCAGGCGACTGTTATACAGGCCAAACTCTGAGAGCCACTACTCCACCTTCTGCTACTCAAAACTACTTCACCATCACCTGTGCCCGCTAGAAATCTGCATTTTTTGTGTGTGTGAGGAAGATCAGCCCTGAGCTAACATCCATGCTAATCCTCCTCTTTTTGCTGAGTAAGACCGGTTCTGCGCTAACATCTATTGCCAATCCTCCTCCTTTTTTTCTCCCCAAAGCCCCAGTAGATAGTTGTATGGCACAGTTGCATCATTCTAGTTGCCGTATGTGGGACGTGGCCTCAGCACGGCCGGAGAAGTGGTGCGTCGGTGCGCGTCCGGGATCCGAACCCGGGCCAGCAGTAGCGGAGCGCGCACTTAACTGCTAAGCCATGGGGCCAGCCCTAGAAATCTGCATTTTAACAAGAACCAGGTGATGCATAAGCAAAGCGTGAGAAGCGCTAGTCTATCTCAGAGCCATAAACCTAACCCCAATCCATATTACCCACACCCCCCCGCACACAGAGTATCTATGAGTGGTTTCTGGGGATGGGAAGTGGGGAGGCCAGCAGAAAGAGCCATGGTTTTTAATCTCTTTGAATCTGAATCACTCCAGTGGGAAAAACATCAGCACTGCACATCCTAGTTAGGCAGAGCACGTTAGCAGTGCCATCTTTTGTTCACACCAGATAGCAGGTAACTACCATTAAACCACCCTGGAAATTTATTGCTCTTAGGGGTCAGTGTTATTTCATAAATTTTCATTTTTCTTTTAAAATAAGTGAATTTCAATTTTAATCCCAGGCATAATAAAATTATACAAGACTAGCTAACCTTTGTTTGTATCACCAATATTGTAGTGGGAATCTACCATTTTAAAACAAACCAAGGGGATACACCTTTTCTGTTCTAACAAGGGTACCTTTACCTCAACAAGTGCATCTACCCTCAACTTCCATGCCGCAGCCTCCACCTCCGTACAGCTTGTGGGGAGGGGAAAATGTCCCCAGAACTCCACCTTTAACCCCCTGCAGCCTCTCAAAGGCTCAGAAATTTTCTTTCAAAACCTGCACCCTAAGGCCCTTGCCTCAACCTCTCCCTTTGCTCTTCTCTCATTTTCCTCCATTGAGTCTCAGGTCTGTCCTGAGTCGACTGTGAACATGCTGACTTTCTCAGGAAATTTGTCAGGTGAACTACATACACATTTGTGCCTGAGAATCAGTCTCCCTGCTCATTCCCGCCCGACTCAGCCCAGTACCAAGATCTGCTTTTTTAAGGCAGTTCCAGTTTCACTTCTAGTTCCTCCCAGGCTAGGGCCCCGCCCCAATGCAACAGAGCCGCCCTCTGAGCTTTCCTAACCCAGGAAGTAGCCTGGTCAATTCTGTGGGGCCCATACTCAATTTGACTTGCCTCTCTCCCTTCTTAAGGCAATCTTGCAATCAAAATTTCTAAAGCCCTTTTCAATTTGATAACTTTTTTTCCATAGAAGCAAAGACTTTTAATCAAGCCTTAAAATAAATGTGGGCCTTGGGTTTTTAATTACAAGGTACTGGGAAAAATAATATAACTATTCTATCAAATAATTTTATTTCGAAAGGAAACGTGTTGACATCTCAAATGTGCTATACAAAGATTTGGGTAGGGTAAAACTAGTTTGATTTCTACCCCCACCCCACAGAATTGTTTATGTTAAAATCACTCATGTAAATTGAGACAGAGTTCATTTTTCTAAAAGATTTCATTCTACCAAAAGTTAGACTCAAAATATGTACAGTATTATCTAAATTTTAATTCTATAGTCAAATTCTGACTTCAGTTTTGATCTCAACATAGAAATTCACAACTTCATGAGTTGCACACAAATTCATTTTAAGAAGGCAAATATCTGAACTTGTTGCCTATGTTGGTTTTTCGGGTTTATTTGTTGTTTTTTTTAAGCACACAATGGTAGCTTTTCTTTAAAGCTAAAGCTCAAAAATATTATGGAAGATGAAGAGAACAGATTAGTGGTTACCAGAGGGGAAGGGGGTTGGGGGGTGGGCATAAGGGGTAAATGAGCACATATATATGGTGACTGACAAATAATCACATACAACTGAAATTCCACAATGTTATAAACTATTACAACCTCAATAAAATAATAAAACATACTGTGGAATATTTCTGTGTTCAACAATATACGCACAGCTTTTAATAGATCTATTGGATAATTAGATCACAAGAGTTCATGACTCGTATTGATAAACAGCAAAGAAAGTCAAGAATACTGCCTTCCATTAGAGCCCGCAAACATATTACAACTCTAGATACGTTCTGAGTCTAAGGTTCTTAAAGAAACTCAAACCAGTAAATGGGTGGAAATTCCTCAATTATCTGGATTACTCAGTTTTTATCCTACCTGAATAGAAAGAATATCCTCCTCCT
Organism: Ceratotherium simum simum; assembly: GCF_057802395.1. Lineage (NCBI taxonomy): Eukaryota > Metazoa > Chordata > Mammalia > Perissodactyla > Rhinocerotidae > Ceratotherium > Ceratotherium simum. The sequence goes on along the minus strand of NC_141928.1, from coordinate 39,364,459 downwards.
AGGAATTAATTCCATATATCACTTAGTAATTTGAAAGGTGGAGAATTCATTTTTCCTTTCTAGGTATCTATAAGCAAAGTAGGAGAAAAAGATTGAGTTGGCAGTGCTCGACTCAAAAACAGGCCATGTTCCAAACGTTTATGAGTACTGTACCTACTTTTGACCTTTGAAGCCCATTTTCCCATAGAACATTTTCTTTTCTTTTTTTTTTTTTTGTGAGGAAGATCAGCCCTGAGCTAACATCCATGCCAATCCTCCTCTTTTTGCTGAGGAAGATTGGCCCTGGGCTAACATCTGTGCCCATCTTCCTCCACTTTATGTGGGACGCTGCCACAGCATGGCCTGACAAGCTGTGCATCGGTGTGCGCCCAGGATCCGAACCCGGGCCGCCAGCAGCAGAGCGCACGCACTTAACCGCTACGCCACAGGGCCAGCCCCAAACATTTTCTAAATGGATGGCCCACCAATGCCTATTAAGCCCATAATATAAATGAAATAATATTAAAAACACCATCTATAACAGCTTATGAGAAAATTTACTCCATCTCAGATTCCATCTTTAGGCCACCTAAAGATAAGAGTTTTGTGTGTGTGTGTGTGTGTGTGTGTTTGGTGAAGAAGATTGGCCCTGAGCTACCATCTGTGCCAATCTTCCTTTTTTTTTTTTGTGCCAATCTTCCTTTTTTTTTTTTTTTGTATGTGGGATGCCGCCACAGCATAGCCTGACAAGTGGCGTGTAGGTCCATGTCCAGGACCCGAACCTGCGAACCCTGGGCCACCGAAGCGGAGCAGGTGAACTTAACCACCACGTCACTGGGCTGGCCCCTAAAGATAGAGAATTTTTAAGAAGCATTCCACCCAATTTTGAAGAGCTCATTTGCAAACCACTATGCTACATTATCTTCCTCAAATAATCCACTGTCTCAGACAGCATCAACCCTACACCAGGCTATCCAACCAGTGCCTGAAATGTTCATCTTCTATGCCACTGAATAAAGGGATACGTTTACGTTTTAGCTTGTGACAAATCAGAGTTTATCATGAAAGTTAAGAATGCTAAAAAGAAATCTGACATCCATTCCTGTGCCGATTTTGGGGCAAGGGGTACTCATATCCACAAAAAGGTGGGATTCACAAGTTCCTCTGAGTAGGGTTAAATTTTTCCTTGAGAAGTTTTTTATCCACTTAAGTGCCCAAACAAGCACTCAGTTAAGACCCTAAAGTTCAGAACCACAGAACATGGGAAATTTTATAACTGAATGACTAAAAAAAAAAAAAATCAATTAAATAATCCTAACACAAAATTCAGAATTAAAAGAAAAGAAGTATATTTCTCAGGAGGAGCAAAGGTAAAACTAAAGACTGCAAATTCTCTTTAGTGGCTAACACAGTGATCACCTGTGCTTATATTCAATCTTTTGTTACCAAAACTAACCACTAAATTTGCTTAGGCTATCTATATATAGTGAGATGCAGTAAAGCATGATGGCTAAAAACACAACTCTGGAACAAGACAGCTTGGGTTCATATCCCAGATAACACTCTTAAAGAGCTGGACCATCTCTAGAGAGTTAATAACTCTAGCGAGTTATTTTACCTCTCTGTGCTCCAGTTTCTTCATCTGCACAATAAAGATAATAATAGCATCAGCTATAGAGGACTGTACTGAAAATTAAATGAATCAATCCAGGTAAAGCATGAAGAACAGAGCCATGCACATAATAAGCACACCGTAAGTAATCACTACTATCAAGACATTAAGAAATAAGTAGGATTTGGGGCTGGCCCAGTGGCGCAAGTGGTTAAGTGCGTGCGCTCCGCTGCGGCGGCCCGGGGTTTGTAGGTTCGGATCTCGGGCACGCACCGACGCACTGCTTGGCAAGCCATGCTGTGCCAGCATCCCATATAAAGTGGAGGAAGATGGGCACGGATGTTAGCCCAGGGCCAGTCTTCCTCAACAACAACAAAAAAAAGCGGAGGATTGGCAGATGTTAGCACAGGGCTGATCTTTCTCACAAAAAAAAAAACAAAAAAAACAAAGAAGTGGGATTTGGAGAAACTGAAGGAGGATAGACATTCCAAGAGATGAAGTAACAATCGAAGTACAGAGATGAAAAAGAGATATACATATGGACAACAGGGCATTCTATTTCCCTGGAGAATAACAATCATGAGGAAGAATCGCAGAGACTGGGAATAATCAAGACCCAATTATCCTGGCCTTGAATGCTAGACCAAAAAATACTTCTCTTACTTAGAAGGCAGCCACTTAAATTTTCGATCTGATTAGATCTGTGCGTTAGCAACCTTAATTACCAAGGTTATATCATATCACTACTAGGAATGCAATTCTGATGTTCTCTGCCCTCTTACTAAGGGTTAGCAGACCCCAAAATGCATTTGTTCTGCTAACACACTGTCAGAATCTATCTCTGAACTGCTGCATATCTGAATCATCCTAAATCCTCACTGTGCCTGGTACATAGTAGGCATTCAATAAATGTGTTATCGTTACTTTTAGTGGCCACCAGAGAGCAGTGAGTAAGCAGAAAAAGAGGTTAATCCCTGAAGGAAATATATATTACAAATGAAGCAAATGAAGTAGCCAAATAACAATTTACAATTAAGCTAAAATATAACTCACTGCTGATCAATATACTTGCCTAAAACAGTGGAGGTGGGAGGTTGGGATCAACCTTTTCATTAAAAGCAGACAAAATGGATTCCTGTGTATTTTTAAATCTCAGAAAAATTAGCTGTCAAATTGGTAGTCTTTTCAAAGGATCATTTTGGGCAATATCTTTGTAATGGACTACTCAGTAGTTTTATGCAAAAATAAATTTAAGGAAGATTTCTCAAGATACTCGGACTCCCCTGTTCATTGCAGCATTAATCACAATAGCTAAGATAAGGAAAGAACCTAAGTGTCTGCCGGATGAAGATGTGGTATACACAGACAATGGAATAGTATTCAGCCATGAGAAAGAAGGAAATCCTGCCATTTGCAACAACATGGATGAAACTAGAGGACACAACCCTAAGTGAAATAAGCCAAACAGAGAACGACAAATACTATATTATCTCACTTGTATGTGGAATCTAAAAAAACAATTTTTTAATTTAAGAAGTCAAACTCAGGGGCCAGCCCGGTGGTGTAGTGGTTAAATTCGTGTGCTCTGCTTCGGTGGCCCGGGGTTCACAGGTTACGATCCCGGGCAGGGACATAACGCACTGCTTATCAAGCCATGCTGTGGTAGGCGTCCCACATAAAGCAGAGGAAGATGGGCACAGATGTTAGCCTAAGGCCAATCTTCCTCAGCAAAAAGAGGAGGATTGGCAACAGCTGTTAGCTCAGGGCTAATATTCCTCACAAAAAAAATAATAATAATTTGCATTGTATACTTGGAATTTGCTGAGAGAGTAGATCTTAAGCAGTCTCACCAAAAAAAAGTAACTATATTAGGTGATGGATGTATTAACTAATCTGATTGTGGTAATCTTTTCACAATGTATACATATATCAAATCACGCGTTTTGCACACTTTAAATATACACAATTTTATTTGTCAATAAAAAAGGTAGATTTCAAAAAAAAGAAGGTAGATTTCCTCAAACAGGACAAAATCATGCTAGACAGTAAAACTAAAGGTCCAACTCCTGACTCGACTCCAACAAGTAATCAGAGGAAGGGCCAGCTTACAGGAGCTGCAGGTTCCCACGGAGTACACACCGCCTACCTGGCTGCTTCACTCGCCACAGGCGTCAGTGCTAATGACAACAAAAAGGACCCTTTTCCCCTCACCTCGAGTAAGGATGACTAGAGTCCACTATCCTACAGATAACCTTTGCAGTCAACTGTTGGGTGCATTTCTTAAAAAAAAAAAAAAGAAAGTTTGTTTGAGACACCGGTAAGAGTAATATACTAATAGTTAACATAGTAAGAAAAAAGGTGTTCACTAAAAGATTGCCAACAGAGCTTGGAAGCACACCATGACATAGGAGGGGTGATATAAGAGTTTATTAATAAACACATATCCCCACATTACTGTTTTTTTCTGGTGGTGGTAGGGGAAAATCAGCTTCCCAAAAACACATCAGTCAGTGCTTACTTTTAGAAACTTAAAAAAAAAAAATAGGACTAGTAAGAGCACTCCTTGGATATAAGTAAGTTATGTATTTGGCTTCCTTGGGCAATCAATCATTCTGGCAACACAAACATAAAGCAAAGTAGGCCCAGATTTCTACATACCTTCTTCTAAAGTACTTTTCAGTTACAATTTTAGACTAAAAAAGTGGGGGGAAGAAAAATGTTCTGGCTGCCTTGTGCTTTTTAAAGCTTTAAGTATCTTGCAAGTATTAGAATTTAAAACCCTGAAACGTATTCACTTAAACACGTTCCTGTCAGCATTACCAACAACGCCCCATTATCCGTTCTGGTACTGTCTCTCGATGATTTTTAATCCCGCCTGGTTTCTCCCTACCAACAAGTACCTGGATACCTACCCTGCCTGCCCCCATTGCTTGGCTGTGCTTAGGGAATTATAATTACAGTGATCCTGCCTTGAGAACATCCTCGGAGCACAAAGCCTCTTTGTATGACTGGGGGGGGTGCGGGGCGGGGAACCTTCCAGGCTCCACAGCAAAGGGTGGGCGGTAGCAACACAGGCAGCAACGAAGGAAGAGGAGCTGGAGCCCTGTGGTGGCCCTCAGTCTGGCTCAATACTGTTCGAGGGATTTACTTGCGGGTGCCCAGTCCAAAGAACGGGACAGGGCCTGTCCTAACAGATGGGCAGATCACCACCAAGCTCAGAAGGCCAGGAAGCAGAAGGAAGCATGAAGAAAGGGAAAGAAGAAAGCAACGGCTGAAGCACACTCTGTGCTGTCGTCAGTGCCTCAGGTAATGAAGTCTCCCACAATGAAGGCCATCACCCCAATGAATTGGTGCTGAGTACTGGGAATACTGGCCCCTAGAGGTGCTCAAATATGTACTGAGGTGGCAACAAAAATCTACACAGGAAGACAAACCTATTAAATATTCTAAAAAATAAAACAGCCTAAAAGCCAAAGGAAAAACAAATTTTGTTTGTTTTGTTTGTTATTGTAGAGTCCCAACTCCTATTTGCAAAAGCGATTATGAAATAAGTACTTGTTTTACATTTAGCCTACCCTACCACCTCAGTCTAGTCTCCAAAATGGCTACTTTCTAGCTCTGTGACAATAAAACAGGTTTCAACTCAAGATCAGTGAGCACCATCTGCAGACACTGAAATCAGAGGTGCTGAGGCAGAACGGATACAGACAGGTAACTTTCAACTCGGGACATCCCCAAAGCTACAAAACGTCCCACCACTTGAATGTTTGCCACTCTCTCTTCCAGGGGTAGAGTTTTTCCTCTTACCACTTCTTCCCTCCATCTTTCCCTTCAGCAGGGTCAAATGATTATATACATCAAAGGCACAATCTCTCCCTTATTTCTACACATATTTTACCACAAAAGCAGAGAAGGCAGGAACAGCTTTCCACATCATGAGTGGAGGGAACTACTGACCACCCCCAGTATAATCCCGTCATTCTCCTCCTCCACCTGCCCAAACTCACCCCAGGTAAGTGTTCTGAGCAGTCCCTAGAACAGCACTACAGGAAAAAAACCAAACTGCTTTGGGTAAGGCCTACAGGTGAGGACTGTTTATTCTCCTTGTGTGGGCATAAGACTACTCGTGTTAAACATTTTTAGTTTTATTTACACACATTTCCTTCAAAAATTCCTTCAAGACAGCAGCAAAAGCACAATGGAACTCTCTATCCATCATCCTCGATCATGTTTAAAAATAATAAAAAAGACAACAGAAACCACTTCAAATGTCCCTCTCCCTTGAGCCCACAGAGCAGCACTCTGTCCTGACAACTGTTCTGAAAACCCTACTGCCATTCTGTGCGAGAGCAGAAGGAAGTCCAGTCTTGTCCTCAGTTCAGCTCCCCCCACCCCTCTCTCTCCAGGAAAAAATGAAACAGCAGGAAGCGTCAACAACCACTTAATGGAAAATACAAATGGGTAAGTATTTTCAAAATTGGCTAAAAAGCCTCAGGTCTTAAGAAATTCAAGAATGCTAGTATGGGTGAAATAAGTAGAGAAAAATAATATCCTATTTCCCCCTGAAAGTGAGCAGTGTAAGAATACAAAGGCAAATGTGGCACATACCCACTTCTCTCCTCCACTTACCAGACGGTTTGTCTTTTTAGCGATTTCTCTCTCATTCTGTCTTTCCATACATAATGGTATATTCTAAATAGTTCATTCTGTACATATTTCTGCAGCCCCGTTCAACTGAGCATGGTGATGAAAAGCCAGCGGTAGGTCCCTTCCGTAAAAGCTCATGCGGAGCCCCAGGCCCAACATCGCGCAGCCCTCTTTGCAGAGCCCGTGATGAGTATGGACGGCACCGTTAGTTACAGCTGGACCAACAGGGCCCCAGCTGCAGGGCCATGCTGGTTCATAAAGCACCTTTGCGACAACGAGAAAGGGGCACCCCCTCTCCGAGGCAGCACAGTTCCACATGAGGCGCTCATCCTGGTAAGTGGAGCACAGAATGGATTTCCACTCCCACTTGCTGCCCAACACAGGCATCCTTGTGCTGCGCCCAATCTACACAACCCTACACAGCAGCCCTGCAAAAATGTACCCAAGGCAACACTGCACCTCCAAAGTAGGTTTCCAGAAAGAACCACCTCACCAAAGACAAACAGGCATTTCACAAATTTTCATTACCAGAAATCCTCACATTTGTTAATAGAAATTCACCCCTAAGCATAATAGGACCAGAGCAAAAAGGGTCTAGCAGAGATGGAAAACTAGCAAATTCGGGAAAAAGGAACTCTCATATCTAAAGGGACAATCAGTTGTTTCCTAAAGACCGTAATCTTGGACTACAAGTTCAAACAGCTGAACTTCCCATGCATGTCATAAGCTAAACACTAAAACAATCACTATCATCTGCAGAAGAAGGCATGATCACATACATTTACCTTTGGGGGTTTACTTTCTCCAAATTTGATGGTTTTCCTTCTTTGTTAGACCCTTTTCGCTCCTATCCTATAGTTATATGAAACCACATATAGTGACAAACGTGGTTAAATTTGTAAAACCGGATAAACAGCCCTCGCGGGAGGTGGGCCCCTTAGCTACCTGCATGAAAATAAGAGGAATAGCTAGCCTGGATTACGAAGGGCTTAACATTCAGTGGCTTCCAACCCTACCATTCTTTTGTGCCCTGCAAAAGAGCTAAGTATCACATGGGTCCACATTAGTCCCAGTCATGCAGGACGGGCAACAGAAGGCAGCAAAGCTGAAATGCAGTACAGCCCAGAGTCAGAAGTCTAAGGCAGTGGTTCTTGAACTTTAGTGGACACCAGAATCTACTGGGGAACCTTTCAGAACCAGATTTCTGGGTCCCTCCCTACATCTGCTAAGTCAGCATGTCCTGGAGCACTTATATTTTGACAAAGCTCAAACTGCAGACCTAGGCCCACTAGAATGTTTAGAGAGACTGGGAAATGCTCCATGCCTATCAGCAATTCCAAAATAAAAGTCGGCCACCACAACACTAGGCTGTGCGGGTCAGAAAGGGGTGAGAAAAGGATCACGAGCCTGCAGCCTAACAGGCTGTGCTGGGCGGGGGCCTGTAGCTAGAGCTTCACTATTACAGGGCAAAAACTCTGTGCTCTATAAACAAAAAAATTTTTTGCATGTGAGAAATATTTCAAACATCTGAAAAAATACTTAATATAATATCTCTGTACCATACACCCAAGATAAGCAAATCTTAATCTGCAATGATCTGATTCAGATGTTTTCAGTAACAGAATATTACAGGTATAACTAAAGCCCTCTGTGTACCCCTGTCCAAGCCTTATTCATCTTCTCTTCCCAGAGGTAATCACTACTCTGAATTTGGTGTTAGCCGTTACCGTGCACGTTGTTCTACTATTACTACATCTGCACACAGCCACAAACAACATAATGTTGCCTGCTTTCAGATTTTACGCAAGTGGAAACATTCTGTAAGAATTCTTCTGTTCCTTGCTCTCCCATCCCATATTATATTCATGAGATGCAACCACTTTAATGCACGTAACTATAGTTTATTTGTCACAATGCTATACCATCAATTGTGCGGGACTATCTAACAATTTGTGTATTCCACTGCTGGTGGACATTCAAGCTGCAATGGGCATTCTTGTACTTCTTTTGTACTTCTTTTCTTAGACCAGTGTGCAAGGATTTCTTAGAGTATATGCCAGAAATGGACATTTTGGGTAAACAGGTATGTCTGCCCTCCTTCAACTAGACATCACTACACTGCTCTCCACAGTGGCTGGGCTCAGTCACATTCCCACTAGCAGTATACGAAAGTTGATTTCCCCACAACCTTACTAACACTTGGTTATCACAGCACTGAATTTTTGCCAATCTGATGGCTGCAAAATGGCATCTCATTGTTGTTTCAATTTGCATTTCCCTGATTATAAGTCTCTGACAAGTAAATTTTCATGCTTTTACATATATCTGTCAAATATGTGTTAGTTTAGAAAAATCTAACCCATCTTTTCTGAATCGGGGCAGTTCTTCCCCAAGTACCGTGCCAACAGCCACCACAACTGCAAAGCTGAGGTGCAGGAGGGCAGCAAGAAAACAGCCGAGTTAAAGAAGGAATCATCTAGGACAAAGGGCCCTAATTAATGCGTTGGCTAATTAGTCTTTCCGTTTCCTCTTTTGTCAAGTCTTACTTCCAAGACAACACTACGGGCCTGCGGCCTTACAACAGGAGACAGAATGGGGGTGGCGAGTGCGAAAGCTAAAACGTTCATATAAAAGTACTACCACTGTCCGTGCTCAAAGAAAACGCAGTGACTGCAGACCAAAACCTATTACTCAACCTTGTAAGATACTGTCCACCCCTAACTGACTCCTTCAAACTCATCAGTTTGGCTCCCTCTTTGAAACATTCCCATCTTTTTCTCTAGACCAGACACTGTCCCCCTCCCTTCAGCAGCCCTTTCATCTCCCTTCGCCCACAAAACTGACTAGCCTCTCCTTTGTCCCCATTCTACAGCTTCTGGTTTCAAGTTCCACAGGACCCTCTTCATTGCCTATAACATGTGCCCTCTCCCTCTCCTCTAGAACTCCAAGTCCTCTCTTCCTTCCCTTCCCAAGATGTATCCTCAGTAAACAACCAACCCAATCACCCACCCCAAAGAAAAACAGGAATCCCCTGCAGTACACGGTCCTGCGTTACATGCCAGGCAGGCGGGTGACTGGTCCTCATGCTCCCAGCTTCCTTCCCCGCTCGCCTGGGACAGCTGTCCTGTCTCTGGGGGTTCTCCAAGTGTGAGAGGTCCAGACCACCTGGAAAAAGCTCATTCGGCCTTCTGTGGCAGAAACGTCCTCACCAGGGCCATATATGCACTTCTGTTCGGGGCATGAACGAAACTGGGGGCCTTTGCTGAAAAAGACACCTTACGGGCGTCTCCGCAAAAGCAGGCAGGCCTCCCTCCTAGTCAGCCCAGCGGGGTTGGTGTAGTCTGGGAGAGAAGGTGGCCTGGCAGAGACCAAACGGTCCCCGCGATGAGAAGTTTCTGAAGCTCTGGCCCACTCGCTCAAGAAAGCCCTCTTCCCCGAGAGCACACCCCTTACGGGGGTCTCTCCCCCTGCGGCTCCCCAAATCCGCTCCCCAGGGCACCACCAAGCCCAAAGCGGCCCCTGCTCCTCCGTCCCACGCCGCAGAGACCTCTTCTCCCAAGCCAGCCCAAAGAGCGTTGGGTGGGCGAGCCTGGGACCAGGGCCTAGCGCCCCCTGCTCCCCATCAATCTCTCCCGGTTCTCGGGTGCGGGGGGCTCTTCCTCCTCCCAGCCCCTGCGGCGCTGGCTGCCAGCCAGGCGACGACTCTCACCGGTATGTGACCTCGGGCAAGTCACTGCCCCCGGAAGCCTCAGTTTCCTCCTGTGCCGGGCGGAGACCTAGAGGGGTCCTGCCCTGCCGCCCGAGGGGACCGGGCTGCCCCGGTGGGAAAACGCTTTGAGAGCCGCTCGGCGCGGCGGGGCGCGGGGCTCCCAGGGGCTCCGGGCGGACAAAGCTCACCCCGACCACGCTCCCCGCCTCGGCGGGGCCGCGCGGCTGGACCGCACGCCCTCGGCCCCCACCCCGGAGCCCCCCGCCCACCCCTCCCCGTCTGGCCCGCTGCCGGCCCCCGTACCTGCTCCCGGCGCTCGGCCGCAGGCGCCGCCACCCTGGGCGCCCGCCCGGAGAGGCCCGTGGCCCGGAGGGCTGAGGCGGCCGGCGGCGGCGGGTTCGGGCCGGGGCGGCGGCGGCGGCGGCGGCGGCGGCGGCGGCGGCGGCGGCGGGGGGCGCGGGCGGCGCGGGGGCCCGAGCTCGGCGGGGCCCGGCCTGGGAGACGACGACTGGGGCTGGAAGTGCGCGGCGGCGGCGGCTGCTGAGGCGGCGGCGGCGGCGACCGCGGCGGCAGCGCTTCCGCTCATGGCGGGGCCGCGGGTAGCGGCTCCAGCGGCGACTGGACTCCGGCGCGACGGGCGCTGGCTGGGCCCCGGTCGGCGGCGGCGGCAGCTGTGGCGGCGGCGGAGGCGGCTCCCGGACGGGGAGGAGGCGGAGCCGGGAAGCGGCGGCGGCGGAGGGGGCGGGGCCGGGGAGGGGCGGGGACGCCGCGCCGCCGCCGCCAATGGGCGCCGGGCTCCCGGGCAGGTCGGGTGGCGCTGGGGGGCATCTTGTGCCGGGGCCGCTCGCGGGGCGGGGAGGCTGAGGGCCGGCGGCCGCGAGAGCCCCGCTCGGGGGCAGCCCCGCCCGGCTCCGCCCCCGGGGGCGACAGGGGCCTCCCGGCCAGGCCTCGCGCCACCCGGGCCCGCCTGCGCCTGGGGCTGCGCTCGCGGCTGCCTCGGCGCCGCTGTTCGCGCCCGCGGGGTAGCCAGGCGCTCGGCCCGGGTAGCTGCCGCCCGCCCGCCCGCCGGCCTCCCGTTGCGCGGCCGTGTCGCCGCGGCCTCCTCCCTCCGCTCCCACACTGGAGCCGCGGTCTCCTCGCCGCTCGCTCTCCTGGCTGTCTCCTCGCAGTTCTTCCCGTCCCGGCGCCTCGGAAGAAACTCCCTCTCCTCTTCTTAGGCTGCGTCTCGGCGCGAAATCGGCCCCCGCGGCCCGGAGAGGACAGCAGAGGCGGAAAGGCAAGAGACGGAGATGCGCTGCCTTCTCTGAGTCTGGAGACCCGACTTGAACTCGGAGCAGAGGCCAGCTGCCTCAGCCCCGGCCCCTCGCCCCTTTCTCTGTCTTGCTCTTTCTTACTTTAAACGCCCTTGTGGAAAGACTTAGAGCAAACCATCCCACCCCGCCGGGCCTAGTCGCAGAAGAGGGAGAGGCTGTGAGGTGAGGACAGGCTTTTGAGCTGTGCTGACAGTTTTGCTGAGAGAAGTCTGCAGATTCATGACCCCCTTGGCCACCCTCCTCTCCTTGGATGTGATGCTGGTCCCTGAACCCATTTCCTTTTCATGTTTCTCTGACTCCCATATCAAAGCAGTAGAGGACAAAAGAACTCAGCCGTGTGCCGGGAGTGCCTCTAAGTACAGCCGGGTGGGTGAGGGCGCAGCTAAACTGCTGACTAGATCATTTCAATGAAGTGTTATCCTCAGCCGTTCCCCATATGCAGCCACCAACTGGGGACTGAGCAGAGACAGAGCTGCAAGTTGACAAGGCCCAGTGCCACAGTGGTAGGCTGGCCCCGTGAGAGAGAAGTGGGAATGGATCTTTGGCAACAGACATTTCAGATGGCAACCTGACACTTACCAGGTGCGTGATCTTGCATTCACACGGTCGTCAACAGTGTTAGGCACTGGGGGTACAGTGATGAAGGTCGAGTCCAGGCCTTCAAAGAGTTGACAACCTCCTTGGAGGGTGATGAGATATATTCTTGGAAGTTAAGAACTTAAGAATAAGTAGGAGTTTACCAGGTGGAGCAGGTTGGGGGAAAGTGGACTGGGAAGACATTAAGATTATAATGGGCCAAGACACCTCGTATTTCCTGAATCCCCCTCTTGATTTTCTGGTCAGGAAGGAGACAGATAACATCATAGTACTAGCTGGGGCTTCAGTCCCAATGCCCACTGTAGACTGCCCATGAACTATGCCTATAAACTAGGGCGTTCCTCTCTCCTTTAATAGGGTTCAGCAGCCTTGAACAAAATCAGACCTGTTTTCACCCGAAAGCCCAAACCCAGTTGAAGCTCTTACAACTCCAATTTAGTCAAATGCCTTGCCCAACAGCCCTAGAAGAAAAGGAGCATGCAAGCCGTTTAATCCAGTAACCAAAGGAGCCCACTGAGGCTGCCCTGCAGGCCAAGAAGAAACGATGAAGACGGCCAGGCCACGCCCTGAGTCACCTCGCCTTGCCAGTTAAGGGGTGCAAAAGAAAGAATGGCCCACATTCATGTGTGCTGTCATCTTTATTTCTGAAAATTTCCATCCTCCAGTAGTCATCAGGAAGACAAATGAGCGTGATGTGTTTAGGGAACCACAAGTTGAAGAGGGCTGGGTGATGAGTGGAGAGTTAAGAGGAGACCAGAAGACCATGAAGAGTCTTGAATACCACGTTGAGGAATTTGAACTTAGCCCAAGTGACTAAAGGGAGCTATTGAAGGGTTTAGAGAGAATGACATGATCAGATTGGAATTTGGAAAGACTCTGGCTGCTGTGTAGAAAATGGAGTAGAGAGAAACAAGAAGAGAAGCAATAAAACCAGCTAAAAAGCTATTAGGCAAGGGATGAAAGTGACCCAAGCTGGCGCAGAGATGGTAGGAATAGCGGTGTTAAGGTGGTAGAATCACCAAGACATAGCTGTTGAGGACGAAAGAGAGGATCAAGGATGACAAAGTTTTTTGGCGTGGGCAACTGGATGATAGTGGTGCCATTCCTGAAGATAGGGAATACAGGAGGAGGAACAGAGAACTATGATCGTGGTTAAATCATTCATTTCTGTGACCCTCACTCTCCTCATCCGTATAAGGCAGAAGGGCTGAGGGAGGTGGACTAGAGTCACTACTATACAGTTACTAATGTCCTTCTGAGATTGGCATCCAGAGATTTACAAAGGAGAGGCAAGACAGCAGATTGCCCATTTCACTCTTTGTTTCCATTTTTTTTGATTATGGTAAAATATATAACAATTTTATCACTTAACCATTTTCAAGTGTACAGTTCAGTGGCATTAATTACTGACTTAACTCGGGCTGCCATAAAGAAAAATACCATACGCTGGTGGCTTAAACAACAGAAGTTCATTTTCTCACAGATTTGGAGACTAGAAGTCCAAGATCAAGGTGCCAACATGGAAAGTTTCTGGTGAGAGCTCACTTCTTGGCTTAAAGATGGCTGATTTCTCCCTGTGACCTCACGTGGTGGGGAGAGAGAGAAAGCCAACTGTCTGGTGTCTCTTCTTATAAGGACACTAATTTCATCTTGAAAGCTCCATCCTCATGACCTCAAAACCTAGTTAGTTACCTCCCAAAAGCCCCATCTCCAAATATTACCACACTGGGTGTTAGGACTTCAACATATGAAGGTGACACAATTATGTCAACAGTGTCACAATGTTATTCAATCATCCCCACCATTCATTTCCAGAAGTTTTTTATCATCCCAAACACAAATTCTTTACCTATTAAACAATAACTCTCCCGTTCTCTCCTCCCGCCAGCCCCTGATACCTCTATTCGACTTTCTGTCCCTATGAATTTCCCTATTCTAGGTACCTCATACAAATGAAATCATACAATAGTTGTCCTTTTGTGTCTGGCTTATTTCACTTAGCATAATTTTTTCAAAGTAGAACCATGTTGTAGCATGTATCAATTTTATTCTGTTTTAAAGCTGAATGATATTCCACTGCATGGAATCCACTTTGTTTATCCATCATGCATTCATCAATGGACATTTATGTTGTTTCCACCTTTTGGCTATTGTGAATAATATTGCTATGAACATTGGTGTACAAGTGTCTGTTTGAGCCCTGCTTTCAGTTCTTTTGAATAGGAGTGGAATTGCTGCATCATATGGTAATTCTATACTTAATTTTTTGAGGAACCACCAAACTGTTTTCCATAGTGGCTGCACCATTTTACATTCCCACCAGCAATGCACAAGGGTCCCAATTTTCCACATTCTCATCAACACTTGTTATTTTCTTTTTTTATATATATATTAGCCATCTTAATGGGTGTAAAGTGGTGTCTCATTGTGGTTTTGATTTGCATTTCCCATTTCACTTTCAAACCCAACATATATATTACTTGCATTTATCTTCCAGGTTGGTTTGCAAATTTTTTTGGGGGGCGGGGGAGATAGAAGAGAGAGATTGTAAGAAAATACTGAAAGGGTTATTTACTGAAAAATTATTATACAACAATAGACTTCTAATAGAATATAAAACCAAAAGAAGAGGAAGATAGTCTCGGCTACACCACGGAAGAATATCTGCAGCCTTAGCAACTACAGGACTCCAGAAGAGGTGGAACTCAATGACAGTCGTAACCATGCCCAGCAAAGGCAGTGGAAATAGCAAAGCCAAATGGAAGGGGTGGAGCAGGAGATGATGAATTTAACGACCAAGCCCTTGTGACTACACTTGTTCACAAGCAGATCACAAACACCTGTGAAACACCTCTGAGGTTGCCCTGAAACACCCGGGGATGTGTATTACAGGGTGTGGGCGAGGGCAAAAGAACATACCCTGACCTTCTTCTCACTGTTGTAATGCTAATAAGCATGAGTTTCTATTTCCTAAGGCTAGATTCCTAAAACTAGAATTGCTAGATCAATGTTTTTAAAGGTTTTACTTTCCAGAAAGATTGTAGCAATTTATTTATTTAATCATTTCTTTATTTCTACTTAAATATAGGGGATTGACTTGCTCCTGTTCCTCGCTTGCTAAGCCTCTGGCATTGGTTTTATTTATTTAATTCTTTCTTTTATCCATATTCTCCAATCTCATTCCCCTTTCCCACCATAGGAAATCATTCCAGTGTGTCTAGTGTGTGTCATTCCAGTGTGTCTATCCTTTTGTTTGTAAGTGTTTACTTTAAATGTGTATTACTGTTTTAAATGCATATATTTTTTTCTTATGTAAGTAGTATTGTAAGATATCTACTTTTTTTCTTTTTATCTTCCTTGCAGCAACGTGTTTTTAAAATCTGGTCTGTTGCTCCTAACTACTGCTTAGTACTCCATCCACCACATTTTGCCTAAGGACTTCTTCAATTATGGACACCCAAATTGTCTCCAGCTCCCCACAGCCAAAAACAAAGCTGCTGTGCATATCTTTATATGCATCCCTTTTGGGACCTGTGTGAGAATTTCTCTGAGTTACATATCCACTGGCAGAACTGGATATTTTATAGTGTTTTTCTCTTTTATATAGTTTTGATTTTCATTTTTTGATTACTGATAAGGATAAATGTGTGTGTATGTGTATTTCTTTAACCACTATGTTCTTCCAAGAATTTTCTGATGACATCTTTAGCCCTATCCTCCATTGCTTCTTTCTTGCTTTCTTTTTTTTTTGTGAGGAAGATTGGCAACAAGTGCCAATTTTGTATGTGGGTTGCTGCCACACAATGTCTTGATGAGTGGTGTAGGTCCATGGCCAGGATCTGAACACACAGACCTGGGCCGCTGAAGTGGAGTGCACCGAACTTAACCACTGTGCCACCAGGCTGGCCCCATTGCTTCTTTAAAGACTAATTTAGCTAATTTAACACATTGAATAAATGTGATACATGAGTCCACATACGAGTCCATAATGATTCTCAGAGAAAGGGAGAGAGAAAGGAGGGAAAATCTCATTTGCCACCAATAGAAAATACTATGACAATAACTTCTTGGTCAGGAAGTTGGTAATTAAAAAGAAAGAATGAATGGGGGCCAGCCCAGTGGTGCAGCGCTTAAGTGCGCACGCTCTGCTGCAGTGGCCCGGGGTTCGCAGGTTCGGAACCCCCAGGGGCGCACTGATGTACCGCTTGTCAAGCCATGCTGTGGCATCCCATACAAAGTAGAGGAAGATGAGCATGGATGTTAGTCCAGGGCCAATCTTCCTCAGCAAAAAGAGGAAGATTGGCGTTGGATGTTAGCTCAGGGCTGATCTTCCTCACAAAAAAAAAAAGAATGAAGCATTTAACCTGCCATTTTAGGAAGAAATTAGGTTCATGTCCAGTTGATGAGGGTAAACTCTTATTTACAGAAGAATGTCAGCTAATAAATGTAGAAAGACTGATAGAATTAGAAAATCACCATTTCACAATCTCCAATGAGATAATTGATTCAGGAAAGGATCATCAGTTAATGTTCAACTATTAAAAAAGAAAGAAAGAAAAAAGACCAATCTACCATTGTATCTATTTCCTACCACTCACTTACCCCAGGAATACTTCCAGTTTGCCTTCTGCTGCCACCATTCTATTAAAACCGTTGTGCTTGAAGGACAATGGTGACTTCTTAATTGCTAAATGCAATAGCCTTTTCTCACCCTCTATGATCTCTTTATGATATTTGACTTTAGGGGCCACCTCCCTTTTCTTATAACTCTCTTCTTTCATCCACAAAAGACTGGTTATCTGTTGCTGTACAACAAACCAACCTAATATTAAGTGGCTAAAAACAATAATTTATTATTTCTCATGGTTCTGTGAGTAGATTGAGCTCAGTTGGGTGGTTTACACTCAGAATCTCTTGTAAGGTTGCAGTCAGATGTGGCTAGGGCTGGAGGTATCTGAAAGCTCCACTGGGATAGATATCCAAGATGTCTTCCTCACTCGCTTTTCTGGAACCTAAGCTGGCATGGCTGGAATAGCTGGGGTTAGCAGGGCATCTCTCTCTCTCTCTTAATGTGGCTAGTTGGGCTTCCTAACAGCATGGCAGTCTCAGGATAGATAGACTTCTTACATAGCACCCAGCTTCCCCAGAGCAAGTGTTCCACATGTCCCAGGTGGAAGCTGCAAGCCTTCTTACAAGACAATGAATAGTCTCCTTCTCACCCAGTGTGCATCATCCACTATTTCCAGCACTGGTTTCTTTAGAGGGTAAAAACAACCTAAAGACCCTTCCAAAGCTAAGTGTAAAACTCATGCCCACTTTTATTGTTTCATTTTTAACTATGTGTGTGTACATATCTAACCCAAAAGCAATTTTGAAATACATTTTTCCCCCCTGGGGAAGGTTCACCCTGAGCTGACATTCATGCCAATCTCCCTCCATTTTGTATGTGGGTCATCATCACAGCACGGCCTCCAATGAGTGGTGTAGGTCTGCGCCCGGGAACCCAACCCACGCCACTGAAGCAGAGCATGCCAAACTTAATCACTAGGCCATGGGGCCAGCCCGAAATACTCACTTTTTATCAAGTGTTTTGAAAGCATTTAACTTAGTTTTCATAGAACCAGTACCTATCTTTCCTTCTGTACTTGTATTTCTGCAGTTTACTTAATATTTAATTAAAAACATAATTGCAGTAATAAATACAACTGACATAAACAGGTTTGGGAGCAAAGTACCAGAAAGCAGCCTATTGGCTGTGAGTGTTCAGTATACAGAGGCATAAATTGGTAGTATATTTTACATAGGGAATGGAAAGCATTGGTTAATCTGGTTAATCCGTTAAAAGAGTTTGTGGGGGCCCGCTCCCTGGTGGGGTAGTTAAGTTTGGTGCACTCCGCTTTGGCAGCCTGGGCTTGCAGATTCGGATCCTGGCCACGGACCTACACCACTTGTCAGCCATGCTGTGGTGGCATCCCACGTACAAAGTAGAGGAAGATTGGCACAGATGTTAGCACAGGGCTATTCTTCCTCAAGCCAAAAAAAGAAAAAGAGGAAGATTGGCAGTGGATGTTAGCTCAGGTCAACTCTTCCTCAGCAAAAAAGAGACAGTTTCTAGTATATCTTTCAATGAACATTTTGAATTGGAAGTAACATAAACCACTTTAAGAAACATGGAATTTATTGGCTTCTATAACCCAAAATCTGGGGTGGATCTGGCATGGCTCAAATGATGTCATCAGCTCCCAATCTTCCTCCATCTCTCAGCTGTGCTCACCACTACGTTGGCTTCATATGAGATTCCATGTGGTGGCAAGATGCCGATGGCAGCTCCTGGCACAGAAGAGAGAACATGTATCGCTGTCAGCAATCCTAGCAAAAGACTCCATACTCTTCATTGCTGAGATTGGGTACGTGCCCCTCTGCACCGATCTGTGGCCAGGGCAATGTGATGACCTGATTGATTAGAGTCCCATGCCCCCTGGAGCTCTAATCAACCCCATGGACTGGGAAGCATCGCCTTGGAGTGTTCCAGCATGCTATTACAGAAGTCCACTCCTGCGCTAATGATTGAAGGACAACTGCGTGCTGCTTGAGGGCAAGTATAACATCTTGTTCCTCCCTGTACTCCCACCCCACACACAGCACCCGCATGTTCCCCTGCACACAGCAGGCACTGCTCATTGCGAACTACAAATCACAGGCATCTTTCTCTTCATTTACTGTGCACCTTAAGGCAATTCATAGAAGATTTGCCCTTGGTGTGCAAAATGCCAGTCCCCATTCGCCTGAATTTTGCTATCTTTGGATCTCTCATGCTGTCAAAAGGCCTCAAAGCACAGGTTTGAATGGGGTTTGGGCTCAAAGACCCACAGAGCTGAGCTCCATATAGAATCCCCCGAGTAAAGTCTTTCCTCTCCATCTCGAGTCTTGCTTGGTGCTTTATAATGCTGGTTATGGCGAGGCTGCGGTTTTAATTTCACCTTCTGGGTTTGTACCAGAGCCACTTTTCTCCTTGAGTCTTTGCCCTACACCCCCTCCTTCTCCCCACTTCCGTTGGTCTCTCCCTTCCCTGTAGCCACAGCTGCTTGGCTCCAGGGCACTCAGACAGCAGTGTTGCCTAGGCAACCCAGAAGGGGGCTTCAATTTGCTGTCTCCCCGGAGGGGCTGGGCTGGCCCTGAGCCAGGAAGAAGCAGGGGGCAGGGGACCTGACCGCCCAGCACAGGGCATGTAGGAAAGTAAACAGACCACTGGTGTGCTGCCTGCCAGAAGAGGTAGGAATGTCATGGGTGTGACTGTCTGAGTGTCATACAAACAAACTGCCAAGGATGCTACAGCCGGCTAAGAGAACAGGAACCAGACAGGAGAAGGAAGGCCTGATGCATCTTGGGCTCAGATCTGCAGTGTTGGAGTTAAATGACTGAGGCTCTGTGTTATTTTCCTGGGGCTGTGGCAACAAAGTATTACCAACTGCGTGGCTTAAAAATAACAGAAATTTATTGTCTCACAGTTCTGGAGGGGAGAAGTCCCAAATCAGGGTGTCGGCAGGACCACACTCCCCCGGAGCCCGTAGGGGAATCCTTGCCTCTTCCTGGCTCCTGGTGGTTTACGGCGTCATCGGCCTTCCTTGGCTTGCAGCTGCATAGCTCCAGTCTCTGCCTTCGTGGTCACATGTGTCTCTTCACGTGGCCATCTTCTTATAAGGACACCAGTCATATTGGAGTAGGGGCCCACCCTACTCCGGTGTGACTTCATCGTGACTAATTACACCTGCAACCACTCTATTTCCAAACAGGTCATGTTCTGAAGTATCGGGTGTTAGGACTTCAACATGCCTTTTTTTTTGAGGGGACACAATTCAACCCATACGAGGCTCCCAGACACGTATGAAATGATGGAGAAAGTGGTTTTAGAAGGTCCTGTAGTGTAAGACAAAGGCCTGGAAAGGTTATCTGATCAGACGGGAAGGCCCGGAAGACCAGGCTGAGGAGCTTGGCCTTTATTTATCAGAGGGGAGTCACGAAGCGTCTCGGAGCAGCATGACTACCTGTGTGACTCCCTGTGAGACTCAGGGGTTTTGTCATTGGCTGCTTTTTAGTTTTTAGTACCAGTGGGATGAGCCACTTCCTTCTCCAGTGCATACACCCCAACTACCAGTGGAAGTCACAGGCCAACCGCATAGTTGAAGCATGGCAAAAGCCTCCGAAATGGATAGCACAGAGCTTGGTGTAGTTCAGAAGTAAGAACACCGCTTGTCAACTGTGTCAGCCTCAGTGCCTCATCAGTCCAATGACGATAATAAGAGTAGCTATCTCATAGAGTTGTTGGAGGGATTCAGTGAAGATTTTATATATGTATCTTAGAAGAATGCCTGGCAAAGGAAGAACTCAACAAATGTTCACAATTATTATGCAAAGATGAACAGTTCATTTGGCCAAGAAGGGCAGGAAAAGGGATTATTATTAGTGCTGGTTGTAGGACAGTAGACCCTGGAACCACTGCCCTCCCCCTCCCCCTCCCCTGCCACTCCCTTCAGGGAACAACAGTGGCTCACATTTGCACAGCACGTGTTTTCCAAGTGCTCTGTCATCCGTTCTCCTTCGCTCTATGTAATCCTTGCGAGATAATCTGTGTAATCTTGTGAGGTAGTCAGGGCTCTCATTATTATCTCCATTTTGCAGGTTAGAAACTGAGACCCAGATGCATTAAATCGGCTACTTTCAAAATTTTTTCTTCTGAGACGCATATGATAGATACACGCCCACGTGTAATCCTGCCGTAGCTTCATCCCTTCCTCTCCCACTGAAGAGTGTTTGATGCTATGCAGCCGTTAAGGAGGGTACCTAGGGCTATATGTAATTGATTGGAAAGATGCTTCTGAAATATTGTTATGAAAAAAATCACATTGCAAATTTACTATTTATAGTAATACTCTATGTATGTTTACACGTGCATAAAGTTGTCAGAAAGGCCACAGAGGACACTGCTCACAGTGGTTAACTCTGGAACTGAGGAGCGAGGGGTGGTAGAGTGGGTGGAGGGAGCTTTCACTTTTACTTTATGCAGTTTTTACATAGGCATGTATTATTTTTTTAATGAAAACTTAATTCCATTTTGAAAATAAAAGAGAGCATTCAGTATGCAAGCAACATTATTATAGGCATACCTTGAATCTGCTCTGATTTTCTTCAAGGAAATCATTCGTGAATATGCATAGACTATCTCTGGAAGGATATTTAAGAATTGATGACAGGGGTTGCCTCCCGAGAGGGAGAGTGGGGGACTAGTGTTAGGAGTCAGGGATGGGAGGAAAATGGACTTTTCACTGTATACACTTTTATAAGATTTAATTTGTTTTTAACCAAATGCATGTATTATGAATTCAAATGAGTTGGGAGAAAATGATTAAAAGCTTCAGTGATTTATAATTACCAATGAATAATTTGTAACTCACCTCATGACTGATCACAACACGCTAGTGCTTCCCACTGGATTAGATGCTATGCAGAGCACTGAGATCCAGACTCGGGACTTCTGACTCCTAGTCTGTGGCTTTTTACACTATGTCATTGCCCAGGGTGGTTGCCTCAAGGCTGCACCCTCCCACCCCCAACACCTGCCCTGGACCCACCCCCAAAGTTCAGCAAGCCATGGCAGTAACCTCACAATTGTCATGGCAGAAAGTCATGAGTGTGGAATTAATTCCCCAACCAGTCTTTAGCCAACCACACTTCCATACTCTTTCACCTACTTCCTTTTTTCTCATTGAGATATAACTCACACATGGTAAAGTGTACAAATATGAAATGTTCATCTCAATGAATTTTTATATATGTTCACTGTGTAACCACCATCCAGTTCAAAATATAGACCATGCCATCTTTCTGGAAGGCTCCTTCATGCCCCCTCCAGTCCATACTACCCCCTAAATGTAACCGCTACTCTGACTTCTATCATCACAGATTAATTTTGCCTGTTTTTGAACTTCACAAAGTGAAATCATAAAGTATCTACTCTTTAGTGCCTGGCTTCTTTTGCTTACCACTATTTCATGAGATTCACCTGTGGGAGATCAAAATTGGTCACCCTGAAATATGTCTCTTTAGTTTGATTATTTTCTCTGACGGACTTTTGACCTCCCCCAAACTACCTAAAGAATTTAACATAGAAGACCTGTTCCAGGAAGGAGCCAATACCATATGATGGCTGTAATATAAAGTAAAATAGGTGCTACAATAGGAAAGGCACCATCAAGCCCATCTTATCAAAATTCTGTCTCTCCCTGGCCCTGAAAAGAGTTGCCAGACAAACATTTACATTTATAAGAGAAATCTCCATTTGTAAAGCTATCTCCCTCTCTGTAGTGGGAAGAGGGGAAGATGATCTTATCTCTGGAAACTTTTTTCACTATGGAAGGAGAGGACTTAAATCGGCATACCCTTGATTACTGTGATTTCTGTCTTCCTTCTGTCTCCCTTCTGTCTCCCTCCCCACCCCAACATCCTCCTTTGTCTTTAGCT
Source organism: Ceratotherium simum simum (assembly GCF_057802395.1). Taxonomy (NCBI): domain Eukaryota; kingdom Metazoa; phylum Chordata; class Mammalia; order Perissodactyla; family Rhinocerotidae; genus Ceratotherium; species Ceratotherium simum. The sequence goes on along the minus strand of NC_141928.1, from coordinate 39,342,084 downwards.
GAAGATAGTATTTAAGATGAGACTCTCTGTGATTTTGTTGAGAAACTCAGTTTCTCTCATGTATACATGTTATTAAACCTGGTATTATTTTCTCCTGCTAATCTGTCTTTTAATTGTTTGGCCAGCCATAAGAACCTTAAGGGAAAGGGTAGAGGGGGATTATCCCTCTTCCCCGACACACCCATGCTGCATGTAGCCATTGTTTGTTAATTCCAGGAGTGGAAGTGCTGAACCATAGAGTATACATACACTTAGCTTTATATAGATGCTAAACAGTTGTCCAATGTAGATGTGCAATTTATACTCCTACCAGCAATAGAAGAAAGTTCCAGGTGCTCCACATCCTCACTCACACTTAGTATTACCAGTCCTTTTAATTTAAGCCATTTTAATGGGGCTCGCCAACTCTGCTTTGATCCCCTCCTTGGTTCTCTGGTTCCCCATCTGCTCAGTTCCCTGTCCTAACAGCCCCTCAATGGAATCTTAGGATGTAGGACTCCTGACCAATGCTTCCTGCCCTTTTTTCCTGGAATAGAGCACTCTCTCCAGCCCCTGATGGAATCCTAGTGCTCACGACAAACAAATCGGATCTCTGCTACAGGCTGAGACACGACTCCAGCACAGACTGGGCCCTGATGCTAATCACAGACAGGCCTCTACCCTAGTCACAGACCATACTCATAGCCCACTGCAGACTGAGCCCTAATCACAGCTACAGGGTGAAACCTGAGCCCAACCACAGTCTGAGCCCTGATCCCGGTAGGAGAGTGAGCTCTCATCCCAGAAATAGGCTGAGCCCTGATCCTACTCACAAACCGACCTGATCCAAACTCACACTGATAATACAAGTGGGCCAAGCACAACATTAGAACCTATTAGCGAATGTGAAAATGCAAGAATAAAATGCATCGTGAAGCGAACTACTATCTCTGTAGTCTGTCCTCAGTTCACTTCAAATTTTAACTGTAACTGAATTTTGCTAAGTCGAGGAGAGAGACTATAATCAACTCCACCCTGATGTGTTGTAAAGAACAGGCTGGAGGCGGGGGAGTGTGGCTCAAGAAGCCTAAAGCTGAGCTAGCCCTGCAGATGGTGGTGGAAAGACGGGTAACCTTCCTCCTGTCCTCACAAGATGGCAGCTTTATTTTAAGGGTGTTTTTAACACCTTAAAAAAATGGATTCAAAGAACACTAGGGGAAGCCTTTGGTTTTAAGGCTTCTGCCCATGGTGCCTTTTTTTTTTTTTTTTTTTTTTTTAACAATGGTGTCTGACTTCAACGGAGATTTTTTCATTCATTACATTCTGATCACGTTGCTTTTCACATCCTCCTCCCTGCAGTGGCTATTGGAGAGGAAAAAGGAACCAGAGCCTTCATGAGTAAATGCTCAGAGGTTCTGTTTGCCCTCCGTCTGCTAGTCAGCAGCAAGCTGACAACATAATTTTCACTTTTTGTTATGCCCTTGAGAAAATCTTGATTTCACCCTTACTGCTAGGAGAAGTACACCTGAATGGACTGTGTCCTGTGAAGGATGGGTGAGGGGTCCACATGGCAAGTGGACCTTCCCAACAGTTTTCTCTCCTGGGTGAAAACCCTGGTTGGTCTAGATTTCTGATTTCCTAAACATTAACTGGGTAAGACAACTTGTGTGAAGAGGCCACATGGTATTGAGGACGGCCACTGGGCTGGGAGTCAGGAGACCTGCACGGTTCTGCCACCATATGTGACCCAGTGCAAATACCTTTCTCTCTCTAGGCCCCCTCTCTCCATCTATAATAATAAAGCTTAAGTGTAGCTTTTTGTAATATCTTTTACATACATTATCTCATTTAATCCTTACAACAATCCCAATGAAATGGGGTTTGGAATATTCCCATTATTTCCACAAAAGAGGGAGCAGAGGTTTAGAGAAATTAAGACTTGCCCAAAGTAACAGAGAAGTCAAATAGTTTTGTCTTTTTTAGTTGAATGTAACCTGTTAATGTTGCTATTTGTCCTTAATTTGCTCTTTGAAAAACATTTATTAAGCATCTTCATTTCCCAAATATTGTGTTTGACTCAAAGAACAGGGACGTTTCCAGACCTAATCTTGTTACCTAACTACTCTATAAAGGTCAGCGTGTCAGCCGAAGGGAGTATAAATAGAGTTTTCCTTTCTTCTTCTCTTAGGACAAATTTGGTTAACTTTACAGCTCTGTCTCCCTGGAAGTCTAACATAAAGGTGCTATGTCAGGTAGGTATTAGGCAGCATTGCTTATGGTAAAAATAACCCCTGATTGGTAAAGTGCACCTGGGCCAGGATATGTAAGTACCTGGTGAGAAGCCATGGCTTTGGGCCTCCCTAAGCACAGTGACTCTTGTAAGTAGGCTCATCTCTCACAAGGAACCTGAAAGCTATGCCTAGGGGATGCAGGGTATTGACTCCTATTTGGGACAGGGCATTTCTAAACTAAGGTTGTCACCACATTCACTGATGTGATCTTGTCTCCTTATACCTGAGCTGTCACCTGGGGGGCCAAAGAAGACTCATCACTGAATCACTACAAGAACTCCTGCTGGAGAGAAGGACCAGATGCTGTCCTACTGGCATGCTGTTTCTTATCTTGGACGCTTGTGAGTTAATCTGATGCCAAGTGAGGCCTATGGTAACTGAGTGAGGCCAGATGACTAGTTAAGCCCAAAGACCACTGATAGTGGACATTTCAGGGACAAATTCAAGTCAAGTAGTTCTGAATATGGGATTTCAACCCTACTTTTTCTGACTCTAGAGCCATGGTTCTCAATCTTGGCCACACACCGGACTCAAATTCAAATGATGTTGGAATCCTTCACCACAATGGACACAGCAACGGAAAAGAACAAAATGCTGCTACACAAACATGGATGAATCTCTCTGAGATGATGGTGAAGGGAAGAAGCCAGAGACAAAAGAGCATATACAGGATAATTCCACCTATCTGAAGTTCAAAAACAGGCAAAACTAACCAGAACAGTGGCTGTTGTTGAGGGGCGTGTCTTGACTAGAAGGAGGTACAGAGGAACCTTCTAGGGAGCTATAGATATTCCATATCTTGATCTATGTGGTGGTTCCGTGAGTGGGTGTATATATTCATAAAATATGTGAAGGCAGAGTTAATCGGAGAATCCAGATGCAGAAAGATAGGCTGGACCCAATGGTGAGTGGGGTGCTTAATGGGAGATCAGGCAAATTTGATGCCTTGGGCTAGAGGCTGCATCGTCTGGCAAAGCCCCCAACTGGCTCTGCAGGGTAGAGAGTGCGAGCCCCATGGTACAGGTGTGTGAATAGTGTTCAATCAGAGAGACCCAAGGTTTTGAGGAGAAGAGAAATAGGAGTACCGGGCCTGGATGTCCAACTCCCAGGGGAAGCAGGGAGGCAGGGAAGCAGAGCCTGGAGCTTTAACCAAAAGGCAAACCTCCACTCTGCCAGGGGCTAGTAATATAAAACATAGCAGAGGTAATATTTTGTGAATATCAAGTGACAGCTTTGGGGATGTTTTACTTTTCATGTGTCTCTCTTTTTTTCCCCATCTACAGGAGTCCCCCGTTGTCCACAGTTTTGCTTTCCATGGTTTCAGTCACCCACGGTCAACCACAGTCAGAAAAGACAAAATGGAAAATTCCAGAAATAAACAATTTGTTTTAAATTGTGGTGTTGAGGTGAAATCATGATTTTTTCTGCCCAGGAGGTGAATCATTCCTTTGTCTAGAGTATCCAAGCTGTATATGCCACCCCCCAGCCACCCCCCACTGTTAGTCACTTAGTAGCCATCTGGGTTCTCAGATCAACTGTCTCAGTATCGCAGTGCTTGTGTTCAAGTAACTTTTATTTTATTTAATAACGGCCCCAAAGCACAAGAGTAATGATGCTGGCAAATCAGATATGCCAAAGAGAAGCCGTAAAGTGCTTCCTTTAGGTGAAAAGGTGAAAGTTCTAGACTTAATAAGGAAAGAAAAAAATCATATGCTGAGGATGCTAAGATCTTTGGTAACTTTTATTACAGTGTATTGTTATAATCGTTCTATTTTAATATTAGTTATTGTTGTTAATCTCTTACTGTGCCTAATTTATAAGTTAAAGTTTATCGTAAGTATGTATGTATAGGAAAAAATACAGTATATATAGGGTTCAGAACTCTCCACAGTTTCAGGCATCTACTTGAGATCTGGGAATGTATCTCCCGCAGATAAGAGGGCACTATTGTGTTTTGTAAGAGGTTTAATTGCAGGAGAATTTAATAAAATAGTTTATAAGGTCTTATTTTTGTCAGTTGGAGCCCAGACAGCACCTGAAATTAGGCCCTGCCTATGATTGAAATGGATTCATTCATTCCTGCCTTCAGGCTGGAACGAAACTTTTGCCATAAAACCAAATTGAAAGGGAGAAGCCAGGAGTCATGTCTTATGAGAAATGGTTGGGAGGATGGAGGCCACGGCCCTGGAGAAGCAAAGATCGGGGGGAACAAGACAGGACATGAGAAGAGATCTTTCTCCAGATATCTGAAGGTTTTGCCATGTAAGAAAAAGGCAGACTTGCTCAAGGTGACTTCAGAGGGGAACAGGGACCAGTGGGAGGAAATTCTGGAAATAGAGTTCAATGTGAAGACCCCTTCGTGAGGAATCAGAGACCTTGCAATTTTCCTAAAATGCAGTTTATTCATGCAAGCTTTCATTCCCTGTGCTAGGCTCTGGGTACAGAGAGCATGACCCACATACAGAGCTTATTAAGTGTGGCAGAGACTGCAGGTTGCCTATCTAATATTTATTCTCCTCTTCTTCCTTATTGACAAAATTCTGATTTTGTTACGGGCTGTAATGTGTTCAGCTCAAATATTACGTTGTCCAACCTCTCTTGGACTAAGGGATGATCAGTGAGATGTGAATGGAAGTTATAGGGTGGGACTTCCAGGACATCTCCTTAAAGAGGCTGACTTAGGTAATAGAGGTACCATTATTGCCCTCTCCTTATTTCTGCCTAGAATATAGATGTAATGGCTGAAGTTTGAGCCGCCATCTTGGACCATGAGTTGCCCCTCAAAATTGAATCCACTAAAGATAGTGGAAGAGAAAGACATAGGGATCTTGTGTCTCTAATGACTGTGAAGTCTCCATATGAGTTCTATATTGACTGTCTCTGGGCTTCTTTTACATGACAGAACCAAACCTCTACTTTGTTTTCTTGTTTTTTTGTGTGAGGAAGATCAGCCCTGAGCTAACATCCATGCCAATCCTCCTTTTTTTGCTGAGGAAGACTGGCCCTGGGCTAACATCTGTTGTCAATCCTCATCCTTTTTTTCCCCCTTTTTCTCCCCAAAGCCCCAGTAGATAGTTGTATGTCATACTTGCACATCCTTCTAGTTGCTGTTTGTGGGATGCTGCCTCAGCATGGCCTGACGAGGGGTGCATCGGTGCACGCCCAGGATCTGAACTCGGGCCGCCAGTAGCAGAGTGTGTGCACTTAACCACTAAGCCATGGGGCCAGCCCCTCTACCTTGTTTTTTAAGTTATTTCCTTAGGTTTTCTGTTATATGCAGCCAATCCTAATCCTGATACACTAAGCAAAACTTTTTCAGACTAAAATTGTATAAAATGACAACTGAGATCACTTTTAGCTCAAACAACTGGATACTATGACTATTATTCTCTGAGGTCCCAGTATTATGTCACTTTCTACTTGAAACTTTCCCAGATTCTTTAGGAAGATTCAATTTCTCCCTCTTTGGTTCTCCTACAGCACTTTGTTTATTCTGCTAGAATAACACTTATCACATTGAGTCTTATGGCAGGTCCCTGACACACATATTTAGGATTACTGTTCATTATTGGCTCCATAGGCACAGCATGATGAGGGTGTTTAAATGGGGAGGGCATGCATGTTACTGTCCAAGGTCCTGAAGCTTCCGGCACACTAGGACACCATTGTTTTCTCCAGTCTCTGAGACACTGACTCCACCTGACCAACCTCACCAAACAATTCTGAGGAGGCAGGGAAGAGGCAATGGTAGGAGAAACCAATAAGAGCTGAAAGAGAGAGACAAACAGACAGAACACAGAAGCTGCTCAGAACATAGCCACTGTAAGGAGGCCAGGGAGCAAAAATGAAAAAAGAAAAAAAGTTTTCTTTTGACAATTTCAAATAATGTCATCAGAGTTACAAAGATTGACAGCTAAAAATTTGTCATAATTTTGTGTTCTAAGTGATGCAATGCTGTGCAGTTATTGATATGAACAACTACATTTGTGGAGACAGGGAAACAGAACGTCATCCAGGTGGAGACAGCAGGAGGAGTGATCTTCGCTGGATTTACACCAGTGTACTCACACTTCTTTTCAATCTTGATAAATAGTTTGTGATTTTTTAAATAGTGTCACACAAGAACTTGGACTGTGACTCATGTTTTAGAATTTGTACTGCTGATTTCATGTATTTTTTCATGGTCTACTGTATTCTTATTGGTTACAAGAAATGTTTTCCCTCCCCCAAATTTGGAGAATGGGATATTCTGCCCATATTTCCCTCCTCCTTCAACCCATCCCAGTTGCTCACCTATGTTTGGCTGGGCTAGCCAAGTGGGCCCCTCCTCGACAAGACTCTTACAGAGCTCTCGATTTGAATTCATGCTAGGTGTTTAAAAAAGCACTATCTTGGTTAGCCCTCTCAAGAGCCCACAATATCAGTATAATAATTCTCATTACAATTAAATTCATGTTATGGATATATTTTTTTGTGTGTGTGAGGAAGATCAGCCCTGAGCTAACATCCATGCTGAATCCTCCTCTTTTTTGCTGAGGAAGGCTGGCTCTCAGCTAACATCTATTGTCAATCCTCCTCCTTTTTTTTTTTCCCCAAAGCTCCAGTAGATAGTTGTATGTCATAGCTGCACATCCCTCTAGTTGCTGTATGTGGGACGCGGCCTCAGCATGGCCGGAGAAGTGGTGTGTCGGTGCGCGCCCGGGATCTGAACCTGGGCCGCCAGCAGCGGAGCGTGTGCACTTAACCTCTAAGCCACGGGGCCGGCCCCATGTCATGGATCTTTGGGCTGTTTGTGAATTGAATAGCTGAAACAATGAATAGTGATTCACAAATATCAAGGGTCTATTCTAATTTACCTGTATGTCTCCCATAACAGGCTATAAAAACTTTGAATTCATGAACCATATCTTATTTATCATTACATTTTCAACAATATCTAGCATGGTTCCTGACACAAAGTAGGGGCTCAAAAGTATCTTTCGAATAAATGAATAAATTAATGGAAATATATAACAATTAGCATTGCATTTAAATCATTTAAATAGGGTGCATTTACGAATAACAGATCAAAGATACATAAGGGAAATCTCAAAATAGTCTTAACTCTGGTGAAAGGATTAGAAAAACATCCTACATGCCATTTCTACTAAATGAAATAATGCATTCTTGAAAACTAAGACAGTGAGCAGAAATAGCGAAATATTCCCCTTTCACATCTAGGTGTCACTCCTGTAATGAACCAAAATGGTTTAGCTTATTCTAAGGAATAAAAGCGTAAGCCCCCGGTCCCCTCTCCTTCCCTTCTCTTCTTTTCTTCCCTTTTCTCCTTTCTGCTTCCTCTCCTTCCCCTTCCCATTTTCAAACATGTGCTGAGATCCTATTGCATTAAGGCACTGTGAGGATTTCAGCTCCTGCCTTCAAAGAGTTTACTCTTTAGTCAAGAGGAAAAAAAAGCTCACAAATAGCAATATTTATAACTGTAGTTACAACATCTGACTTTGTATAATAACATCAAACCCACAATTTTGCCCAGAGCTGCCTTCTTGCTCAACATGAACCCCATCTTGGAAGACTTGCCTTATCTTATCTCCTGAGCACAGGGGCAAAGAAAATTCTTTTCCTCAGTCTGTAAGTACCCACTGTATCTGGCTGAATTACAATGACAGCAAGGCTTTCCTCTGGGATTAAAAGCTAGGGAAAGGGGCTGGCCCAGTGGCGTAGTGGTTAAGTTTGTGTGCTCTGCTTCGGTGGCCCAGGGCTCGCGGGTTCGGATCCTGGTCGCAGACCTACACACTGCTCATCAAGCCATGCTGTGGTGGTGTCCCACATATAAAACAGAGGAAGATGGGTGCAGATGTTAGCTCAGGGCCAATCTTCCTCAGCAAAAAGAGAAAAATTGGCAACAAGTGTTAGCTCAGGGCTAATCTCCCTCACCAAAAAAACCTAGGGAAAGCCTCAGGATGATATCCAAAATGACTAGAGCTACTTAAAAGAAGGATTATAACAACTGAAAGGGGCCATGATAGCTCTTCCAATCCAACTCTCTCATTTTTCAGATCTGGAAGCTGGGATCCAGTGAGGTAGAAGGATCTGCCTGCAGTCACACAGCAAATCAGTGGCAGTGCCAGGGCTAGGGCACAGGTTTACAGGATCCCAGTAAGTACTCTTCCTGGGCCAGCCCTGGTGGACTAGTAGTTAAGTTCAGTGTGCTCCACTTTGGTGGCCTGGTGTAGGTCCTGGGCATGGACCTACACCACTCATCTGTCAGTGGCCATGCTGTGGCCGTGGCTCATATACAAAAAGAGGAAGATTGGCAGTGGATATTAGCTCAGGGAGAATCTTCCTCAGCAAAAAAAATCAAATAAAATAAAAAATAAAATAAAAGTAAGTACTCTTTCAATTTTCCACTATTTCTGAGAAGTTCCCCAGGTTTACTCAGGGCTAACGTGTACAACCACAGGCTGTGCCCTGAGCAGCTTTGACATGACCATGATGCAGATGGCGCCCTTCGAGTTTTGCATGCAGCAGCCCTGGTTTCACTGACTTGCTTCTGAGATTATCTAAGTAGTGCAGGACAAACGTGTAAAGATACTAATAATTATGCATTTATTTTAATGTTTAGGAAACATATAAAAAGCCCATTGAAGTTTGATTTTATGGATAGCGATATTATATAGTGATCTAAAGTTTCCTTTAAAATTTAAGTCAAAAAGGTGAATGAATTAAGATTAAAGTAGTTTTAAAAAGTAGTGTAACTGGTACAAGAATGTGGTAAAAATCATAAAAGTGGTATGCAAATTATTAAATTTTAGGTAAATCTTGTTTATTATGTCATGCCACATCCCTCCAAGATAAGATAAAGGACTTCAACCAATCCATCTGCTCAGGACGTTATGAGAAGACAACTCTTTAATGTGAAAGTGATGATTGAATAGCTGGATATATGTACATGTAGCAGAAACAGGTTAAAGCAGTTAGGAGAGGATATTTTATTTGGGAAGGATAGTGGGCAACTAGACGGGAGAGTTGGGCCTGAGTTTTGGCGTGTCACAGAGATGATTCTGTTTTCAAATATGCACTCTTGGATTAGCAAAGGGTCAGGTAGACACCGTGTGACCTCTTCTCCTGTAACTGAACGTGAATATTTGTCAGAAGAGCTAGGTTCAAATCCTGCTTCCACCACTTCCCAGCTGGTGTCATCTGCCGAGTCACTTAACCCCTTTGAGTTTATTAAAAAAGCTGTGTTGTGAGGAATAACTATGAGGATGTAAAAATGCCTTTAAAGGAGAGTGAGAGAAAGACTGAAAGAGAGAGGAAGAAAAAGAGCAGAATGATGAGAGAGAGGAGGCCAGGTTGGAGGGACTGTAAGAAGAATGGGAGCTGGTGAATTTGCTTCAGACTTTATGGGCTGAAATAGTCATCCTTATCACAAGCTGCTAGATTTTCTTCTTAAGAAAACATTTCTAAGGTGGCAGATGAATATATTTTTAAAAAATTTCCTGAAACATAACACTCCAAGAAGAAGTGTTAGAGAAATGCCAAGGAAGGAAGGCAGAAGGAAGTAAAGTTCTTGGATGAAGAGGAAGATAAAGGGATTTATGCATGATCTACAGAGGCAGAAACCTCACCTCCTCCACGAAGCCTTCCTGACCTCGTGGGTGGAACTGACTGTCTCCTCTTGGACTCCTGCTGTATTTACACACCTTCTACTAGGGTTGGTGCAATGAGCTTCTCTGTTTGTCTGTCATTCCCATTAGACCATAAGCCCCTCGAGTGCTGGGACTGTGTTTATTCACCTTCTGCATTCCCAGTTACTCCCACAGAACCTGGCACACGTGATGTGCTTGATTAATGTTTATTGAACGAATGAACTTGGGTCAAGGGATGTGAAGCCATGCCCTTTGAGGGATGGAAGGCAGTCCAGAGGACATTTAGCCTGGAGAAGAGAGAACACTTGGGAGACATACTCACTATTTTCCAATATTTGAAGACCTATCTTGAGGAAGTGTATTTGGAACGGGCTGTGTGGTCTCCATGGCACAGCCACGACTAAGAAAGCAACCTGGAATCACTGCAAGGAATTCTAGCCATCAGAACTGGCCAACAATGCCATCTCAAGGGGGAAAAGCCTCATTTCAGCAGAGCCTAGATACCACTTTTCAATGTTTCCGATACCGGACTAGATGATCTCTGTAGTCTGCCTGTCTTCTACTCTTCATGAGTCTCTTCTCTTTTGCTTGTTAGGTTTCTGGTGGATTTTAAAACATCTCCCCACTGGGCACCTCTGTCCATTCTTGGAACCATAGACCTCAGGGCTGGAAGGAACCTCAGAATTCATTTGGTCCAATCCCTTCTTTGTACCACTCTACAGATGAGAAAACCAAGACCCAAGTTACATAGCTGGCTTATGGTGGAAGATAGCCCCGGAACCCAGATCTCCAGGGTTCTCTTCATTGCTGACCAAGATACGGTGCCATTGTGTCTGAGCAGCATGACTCTCTTCCCTTTTCTTGTATCTGCATCTCACAGTATCTCAGCAGGTACTATGTCTCTATTCCCCATTCTCTCACTTCAGAATAAAAATGGAAAGAGAAAATTTGCCGAATTAGTACAGACTTATAATGAATATATCGTCATTCTTTTGATAAACTATATAGCGTAGTGGCTAAGGGCTGTGAGCTTGGAGCAGAATACACAACCAATGCACAGCAGAATGTCCCCTATGTCCAGGAGCTCTGGTGCAGGGCTTCATGCACCCAGAGGCAGAGGCACCTGTTTTTAATTTAATTTACACAGATGACATATGGGATTGAAACTTGAGGGTCAGAGAGACCTGGATTCTGGTGACTCCACTTTTCTAGCAGTGTGACATCAGGCAAGTGACTTAGCCCTCTGGTTCCCTAGTTTCCTCATTTCTAATGTGAGAATAACTATACCTCCCTCCCACGGGGGTGGTAAGGTTTAAGTAAAAAAGTATACAAAGCTCTGAGCACAGTACTATAATAAAGACTCGATATATATATTTTTAAAAGATAGCCCTAGTCTTTTTGTTTTTCTTCCCAGTCTCTTCTCAGATATAGAAAGACCAAATGGAATAAAGCTTCTCCTCAACATTGCAGCCTCCTGCCTTTCTGTGGGAAACAGTCCTGCTCAGTCCCAGTGTCTGTCTCCATGAAAACTTCCCCTGCACTCTAACTAGATGACATTGCATAGTCACATCCCTCTGTGAGCTTGTCTCTCCATCTGCAAATGAAGGCAGGAGAGGAAGGAACATCTACTTTCTATTTATAGCAATCCATTAACACAGTATATCTTAATTTTGTAATGTAGAGAAATAAAGGATTTTTAAAAATCAGACTAGAATGCTACCTAAGATCCCTCCCTGCTCTGACATTATTTGAGCCTGAGAATCTAAACTTCCCTCTCTCCCCCTACTCCCATTCCCTTCCTCCACCCCTACCCTCACTCTGGCCTTAGAACACAGAACTCAACAAGAGTGCACCGTGCAGGTGGAAGGATCATAAGAAATGAATTTCTCCTCTGGACCCCCAGTGGGAACCAGTCCCAGAAATCGCTATAGCGGGAAATGTGGAGAAGCCCAGAACAGAGCTGGTTGCCTCACTTAGCTGAAGCATAGCCTATCTTTTAAATCTGAGCACTTTCCTTTATGATTATACTGTGTCATCCTCATCTAGTGCCCAATTTCCTCTTGGGAAATCCAGCAGTGGAGTTAGAGAACTACAGACCTAAAAGTGTGCAAACTGGGTGATCAAGAAACCAGGTTTCCACAGAAACCTTGCAACAAACGCTGTCCTGGTCTGGTCTCCTTTTTGTTTCTCAAGAGCCAAGTGGCTTAAGCTTTTCTGACCAAACAACATTAATTTTATCTTTTCTTCTTTGGCCCATTTTAATAAAGAGAGGCCACAAGCTAGTTACCCTAAAGATTTATATTTAAAATTTTCAGGGCCGGCCCCGTGGCTTAGCGGTTAAGTGCGCGCGCTCCACTGCTGGTGGCCTGGGTTCGGATCCCGGGCGCGTACCGACGCACCACTTCTCCAGCCATGCTGAGGCCGTGTCCCACATACAGCAACTAAAAGGATGTGCAACTACAACATATAACTATCTACTTGGGCTTTGGGGGAAAAAAAATAAAAATAAATTAAAAAAAAAAATTTTCAAAGAGAACAGAAAATTTAGAAAGTAGGAATATATGAAAATATATTTCTGACTTCTCTGGGGAAAATTACACAGGATCCAGTAACAACGAGGCCACGTTTCCTCAGGGCAAAAATTGGCTGTGGCGAAGCAGCAGCCGCCTCTCTGGGGCAGCGACTCTCCATTGACCAGTCTGTTCCTCCCTTGTATCCCCTGATCCCATGGTCAATGTCAGTGTTATACTGTTAAGCACAGCCCACTTCACCAGAGCCGGATCCCTGTAGAAAAATGAGTTTCTGACTCCAGGAATAGACTGTAAATGCAATAGGCTATGAATCAACAATCACATGAAATCACTTGCAGTCAGTTAGTAAAAAATTAAATGCAATGAAGGAAATTACAAAAGTGTCTGGACCTGGCATATTATAGGCACTCAAGAAAGAGTAGTTGCTATTCGTAGTAGTAGTAGCATTAAAATTATTGTTACTTAACTGGAATGTATCTTGTCACTTTGAGGACAAAATTAGGTCAGTCATGCATCCAAGAGAAACACAAATGGGACTCTAAAAAAGCATTGAAAAACAGTATAAGTCTTTACTAAATGCCCTTGAAAACAAGAGGGGAATTATATCTCAAAATATACAATTATTTCATGAAAATCCTCATTACAAGGTTTTGTCCCCAGAGTTCAACTCCTTGGGGTGACAGCTCTTTTGATTGCCTCCATCTCTTCCCACCCCAACCTCGACCGATTTCCCTCCTCCTCCTTCCCTGCTCCCATTCGTTCTCCTGGAAAACAGTCTGGCCTGCTCTCAGCTTCTGTTACACTCTTGGTTAGAGGGTAAAGGGAACAGGCAGAGTGTTTATAAATACTTACATTTAATGTTCTCTTCTTTTATCTTTGTCTCAATTATTAATATTTACAGGATGATTCCTGAGAAACTGCAGAAATGTTTCATTCATTGTCAAATATCCCAGAAAAGAGTTAATATAATTTAGGCTGGGGTGGATTGATAGGACCCATAAGAGGGGCCTGTATAAAGTATATTAGGAGTATGGAGATGGGGCACAAATGGATGTAAACTGGTGAAATCCAGACAATGTCCTTCTCCCTCCCACTACTCTGCTCCCCTAAACATCACTCCCCAACATTCCCAATGAGCTCAGCAAAAATGAGTGGGAGTTTCAGGCTTGGGGGGTCATCCCTAGCTGGCTTCTGAGAGGAGGTGGGGGCCCAAGTGTCCTTCAGTAGAATTCTGTAGTCTAGAAGCTTCTTCAGTCCTTTCCTTTGCCTTTCATAAGCCATGCCCACCCTTCCCTTCACCCTCCTCTTCATGCCCAGTTGGCTAGGATCTCTTTGCAAATAGACTGAAAGTGTTCTCAGCAGGAAAGAAACTACTCTTTTCACTTCCTTTCCTCTGCTTGTCTTTGGTGGGTGCAGGCTTGGGCCAAGTCCAGGGAGGAATACACAGAGTCTTTTGAGAAGGGCATCGGAGTCTTGTAACAACTGTCTGGTGTGAAATCCAAGGATTACTTCCTTCCTGTGTGACTTCAGGCGAGATGCTTTCCTTCCCTGATTCTCAATTTTCTCTTCAACAAAAGGGAGCTATAATCCCATCTCTGAATGCCTCACAAGACTGTTGGAAAACATAAGCTATAGAGTGAGGTGCTCACTGGGGAGTTGTTGTCTGATCCTTCTTTGCCACCCACGATTACCCAAGGTGACATCTCTTCTTGTAGGGAGACTGCTTCCCCCTGCCTGTTATTTTGGGTATTTGGCAGTCTTTCCTGGTCTATGTGAAAGTAGCCTCTCCCTTGGATGTTGCTGTTGTGAGACCTAGGTCTGGTTTTTCAGAGAGACCCTTAGATGAAGTCTAAGTCTGTGCGTTTTGACTTAAAGGACCCTGAGAATATCTCCCTCAGTCATTAACTCATTCATTCATTCATTTGATTAGAGGGCAGCCATCATTCATCCAATACACTTTCTTTGTGCCTTTAGTCTGCCTGCTGTGTTGAGGACAGAGTTAAATGACCAAATCCAAGGCTCAGGGCTCGAGGAGCTCAGAATCCATCAGGGATGCAGCTGAGTAACCAGACAGCTTGCAAAGCATGAGAAAAGGTCAGTGGCAGAGTGTCTCCCGTGAGCTTGCAGTCAAGATGTTGGCCTGAGGCTGGAGGATCCACTTCCAAGATGGACTCATATAGCTGCTCAGGAGACTTTAGTTTCTCCACCCACATGGACCTCCCCAGAGTGCTTCTTGAGTGTCCTCACAACATGGCATCTGGCTTCCTCCAGGGCGAGAGATCCAAGAAAGAGCAAGACAGAAGCCACACTGTCTTTTATGACCTCACCTCGGAAGTTACTCTCCATCATTACCAAAATATCCTATAGACTACACAGCTCACTCTGTTCATTGTGGGAGAGAGTGAATACCAGGAGAGGAAAATCTATGGGGGCCATCTTGGTGCCCGGTTAACACAACGGCCCTTGGAAAAATCTTTGGATATCTAAATTTGTGGGTTCTCTTAGCCCTTTCACAGGAGCTCTCTCAGCACTGGTGCACAGCCTCTCATCAAATCTGTTCTTGGGTCTCTGGCCCATCACCATTTTCACACAAGTGTAAAAATCCAGTCACACTTATTCTCAGAGAGTAATTGGAGGTAGGACGATATCACACAAGATGCACCTTTCAACTGTCTCTGGCTCCATCTCTGAAAGTCCACCACCCTCTAAAAGCCCACTTTCCTAACACCCTGTTCCCAGCTGCCTCCCTGATGGAGAGAAGTCTCAACATATGTTTTCCCGGTCCTCCAGGAATTCTGCTGAGTAATGTTTTCTCCATCTTGTTACAGAGGTGTTGATAAAGTGGGAGCCCAGAGGAGCTACTGACTCTGTCTGAGGATGAGGGCAAAGCATCACAGGGATCGAGGTTGAGGAAGGAAACTCCTTACCTCAGGTTTCACGCATTCCCAGGGAGGGACCTCCTTAAAGGGAGAAGCAGTGGCTTACGTGACTGGAGGAAGGAACAGCATATTCAGGGCTCAGCATTTCTCTCTCTTTTTCTTTGGCACAAGCCCACATGGACCTGGCAGACATTCTGATCTGTTCCTTCATACCTCAAGTGTACAGGACATCAATGATCACCTGGAGGTGAGTGAGGAGAGGGTCGCTGCCTACTAGGAAAGGATATGGGACACTTTTAGGAGTGACAGATATGTTCATTACCTTGATTGTGTTGATGATTCCACAGGTATATAGGAATGTCAAAACTGTAAATATATGCAGTTTATTATATAGCAATTATACCTTAATAAAGCTGGAAAAAAACTGAACAGGTAAATGCAGAGAGAATTGTGAAAAAGCATTTTATAATTGTGACAAAGCATTTTCTATAATTATATGATTCTATTATAAAATCCAATGAGAGCCACCTATAAAATTTATATATACATGCATAGAAAATTAAAAAAATTTGTTAACCAGTTTTAAAATCTTCCAGATAAAGAGCATCAGTGGATTTTTTTTACACATTTGTTAAAATTATTGTAATGCCACATCTTCCAAATAGTTTGCAAGAAAAATTGATTGACAAAAAGGAAGATGGAAATTAACTAGCTGAATTTCAACAAAAGTAATGGGAGTATATAATTGAAAGAGGAAATTAGGTTTTGATATAGTCTTACATCTACATATCACTGTGAAGTATCTTTTTAAGGTATGACAGCCTCAAAATAAAGCATCTAAAAAATCTGAAATGAGAAGAGATCTTCAAATTTCTATATCAGAAATGACAAAAATTTTTTTTAATAGTGAAATACATTCAATCACATGGTACTCAAAATATTATCATTGGTAAAAAGTGTTTTTTCCATAACTAATAGATAAAATAAGATACAAATAATTTTAAAGATTTTATTTATTTAATTTTTTCCCCCCAAAGCCCCAGTAGATAGTTGTATGTCATAGCTGCACATCCTTCTAGTTGCTGTATGTGGGACTCGGCCTCAGGATGGACGGAGAAGTGGTGCCTCGATGCGCACCCAGGATCCGAACCCAGGCCACCAGCATTGCAGCGCGTGCACTTAACCACCAAGCCACAGGGCCGGCCCGATACAAATAATTTTAAATAATTTTTTTATCAGAAGAATTTTTTTATTGAGATCATAATAGTGTATAACATTGTGAAATTTCAGTTGTACATTATTATTTGTTAGTCACCATATAAATATGAATGTCCTTTTTGTTGTATCTCGGGCGGGAAAGTCTAAGGGGAGAGCTCACTCTGCCATGATGCTGATGTCACTCTCTAAGTAACTTTTAAATAATACTTTTATTTCCCCCAAAGCCCCAGTAGATAGTTGTATGTCATAGTTGCACAGCCTTCCAGTTGCTGTATGTGGGATGCGGCCTCAGCATGGCCAGAGAAGCGATGCGTCGGTGCGCGCCCGGGATCCGAACCCAGGCCGCCAGCAGTGGAGCGCGCACACTTAACTGCTAAGCCACGGGGCCGGCCCTAAATAAAATAATACTTTTAATAGTTAAAATAAAATTTTAAATATTTAATAAAGTGTTTGCCTAATTTTAGAGCCAAATATTAACAAAGTCATTTGACCTCAAACATAAGCCTCGCGCTCCAACCTAGACTTTATTAATAATAAAAATGACATTTTGTTTTGAACCGAGAGGGAAAAGGTGGGAATCATTTATTGACCTCCCAATAGTGGTCACATTTTGCTTGATTTTTGAAGACTGAGTAGAAGGCCACCAAGTAAAGATGTGGGAGGGGACCTCACAGGCAGAAAGAGTCACATAATAAAAGTTATGGAAACATTAACGAGCCTGGGGCACCAGGGAAGTGCATGGCAGGAGGATTTAGGGTGTATGTTGGAAAGTGGCAAGAAAAGAGGCTGTTGAGCCATAGCCCTGGATCCAGATCCATGCTAGACATATGTGTCTTGAAAGCAACGGTCACGTCCATCATGCTCCCCACCGATTTCTTGGAGCCTAGAACAGTGTCTGGCTCAGGCAAAGGAATGAAGGACATTTTCCACGATGTTCAATGACTCTGCACATTTCCCTGTGGATGATGGGGGGTTTGGTTCTTCAGTCTTTCCTTTTCTTCTGTGAGCTAGCCCACGTCATTTTTTCTTAAATTAGCCAGAGCTGGTTTCCGTTGCTTGCAACCAAAGAACCCTGCCTGATTCAGGCCTCTCAGTACCTCTTCCATGCGGTATATCAAGGGCATCCAAAGTGCTTTCAGTAGTGGGCACAAGTTCAGACATCCTTGGGTGTGCAGCCACTGGCATTTAAACTAATAAATGTGGTGAATCAAGAGGGCCCATATGTGTACCAGGTGGTCGTCAAGGGTGTGTATTTAAGTCAAGTGTGTGCAACATACGAATGAGCAGAACATTAAATACAACCTTTAGGAGCAGACAACAGGCAAGTGCAAACAAAAAGAAAGCAGATATGTATTATTCATATTACAAAATAAATTCAAGGAAAGCAAAATCTATTTAGATATTTACCAAAGAGAGAGTGCTACATAACAAAGCTTATAGGAATGGGCCAAATCTCTACTTACAAGAAGATTAACAAGCTTAAGTTTCCTTATTATAGAAATAAGAATGAAAATACCTGAAGTGAGCAGTCAAATTATGAAACATAATGAAGAGAAGGGAACAGACAGAATGAGACAGGTGGTTGGCTGCAGCCAGGTCCATGGGGGTGGGACAGGAAGAGAGAGAGGGGCCTCTCAAGTGCACAAAGCATATGGTCAAAGAGGTTCAAGGACAACCAAAAGACCTCAGAGCCACAGAAACTAGAGAAACAAAGTTTTGTGTTTTTTTTAATTGATGTCATAATAGTTTATAATATTGTGAACTTTTAGTTGTACATTATTGTTTGTCAGTCACCCTATAAATCAGTTCCTTCACCTCTTGTGCCCACCCCCTAACCACCTTCCCCCTGGTAACCCACCAAACTGTTCTTTCTGTCCATGTGTGAGTTTATTTTCCACATATGAGTGAAATTATTCAGTGTTTGTCTTTCTCTCTCTGGCTTATTTTGCTTAACATAATACCCTCCAGGTCCTTCCATGTTGTTGCAAATAGGACGATTTTGTCTTTTTTTATGGCTGAGTAGTATTCCATTGTATATACATACCACATCTTCTTGATCCAATCATCAGTGGAGGGACACTTCAGCTGCTTCCACTTCTTGGCTATAGTGAATAATGCTCCAGTGAACATAGGGGTGCACAAGTCTCTTTGGATTGTTGATTTCAGGTTCTTTGGATAAACACCCAGTAGTGGGATAGCTGCATCATAAGGTATTTCTATTTTAAATTTTTTGAGGAATCTCCTTACTGTTTCCCATAGAGGTTGCACCAGTTTGCCTTCCCACCAGCATTGAATGAGGGTTCCCGTTTCTCCACCAGCTCTCCAACATTTGTTATTTTCTTTCTTGGTGATTATAGCCATTCTAATGGGTGTAAGGTGATATCTTAGCATAGTTTTGATTTGCATATCCCTGATGATTAGTGATGTGGAACATTTTTTCACGTGCCTATTGGCCATCTGTATATCTTCCTTGGAAAAATGTCTGTTCATATCCTCTGCTCATTTTTTGATTGGGTTGTTTGTTTTTTTGTTGTTCAGTTGCGTGAGTTCTTTATATATTATGGAGATTAACCCCTTGTTGGATATATGCTTTGCAAATACTTTCTCCCAGCTAGTGGCTTGTCTGTTCATTTCGATTATGGTCTCTTTTGCCTTGCAGAAGCTCTTTAGTCTGATGAAGTCCCACTTGTTTATTTTTTCTTTTGTTTCCCTTGTCCGAGTAGACATGGAATTCGAAAAGATCCCTGTAAGACAGATGTCAAAGAGTGTTCTGCCTATAATTTCTATTAGGAGTTTTATAGTTTCAGATCTTAATTTCAAGGCTTTGATTCATTAGAGTTGATTTCTGTGTACGGCAAAAGCAGATGGTCTACTTTCACTCTTTTGCTGGTGGCTGTCCGGGTTTCCCAGCACCAATAATTGAAGAGACTTTGCTTTCTCCATTGTATGTTCTTAGCTCCTTTGTCAAAGATTAGCTGTCTGTAGATGCGTGGTTTTATTTCTGGGCTTTCAATTCTGTTTCACTGATCTGTGTGTCTGTTTTTGTACTAGTACCGTGCTGTTTTAATTATTGTAGCTTTGTAGTATATCTCAAAGGCAGGGATTGTGATGCTTTGTTCTTTTTTCTCAGGATTGCTCTAGGTATTCAGGGTCTTTTGTTGGTCCATATGAATTTTAGGATTCTTTGTTCTATTTCCATGAAGAATGTCATTGGGATTCTGATTGGGATTGCATTGAATCTGTAGATTGCTTTAGGTAATATAGACATTTTAACTATGTTTATTCTTCCAATCCATGTGCATGGGATGTCTTTCCATTTCTTTATGTCATCATCAATTTCTTTCAATAACGTCTTACAGTTTTCGTTGTGTAAGTCTTCCACCTCCTTGGTTAGATATATTCCTAGGTATTTTATTCTTTTTGTAGCGATTGTACATGGGATTATATTCTTGACTTCTCTTTCCGTTAGTTCATTATTAGAGTATAGAGATGCAACTGATTTTTGTGTGTTGATTTTGTACCCTGCGACTTTGCTGTAGTTAATTATTTCTAATAGTTTTTTTATTTTTTTGGTGAGGAAGATCTGCCCTGCGTTAACATCTGCCAATCCTCCTCTTTTTTTGCTGAGGAAGACTGGCCCTGGGCTAACATCCGTGCCCATCTGCCTCCACTTTATATGGGACGCCGCCACAGCATGGCTTGCCAAGCAGTGCATCGGTGCGCACCCGGGGTCAGAACTGGCGAACCACGGGCTGCTGCAGCGGAGTACATGCACTTAACCACTTGCGCCACCAGGCCAGACCCTCTAATAGTTTTTTTTATGGATTCTTTAGTGTTTTCAATATATAAAATCATGTCATCTGCAAACAGTGAGAGTTTCACTTCTTTGTTGCCTATATGGATTCCTTTTATTCCTTTTTCTTGCCTAATTGCTCTGGTCAAAACCTCTAGTACTATGTTGAATAAGAGTGGTGAGAGTGGGCACCCTTGTCTTGTTCCTGTTCTCAGAGGGATGGCTTTCAGACTTTCCCTGTTGAGTATGATGTTGGCTGTGGGCTTATCATATATGGCCTTTATTATGTTGAGGTACTTTCCTTCCATACCTGTTTTTTTGAGAATTTTTATCATAAATGGATGTTCGATCTTGTCAAATGCCTTCTCTGCATCTACTGAGATGATCATGTGGTTTTTATTCCTCGTTTTGTCAAAGTGGTTTATCACATCGATTGATTTTCAGATGTTGAACTATCTTTGTACCCTGGTATAAATCCCACTTGATCATGGTCTATGATCTTTTTAATGTATTGCTGTATTCGGTTAGCCAATATTTTGTTGAGGATTTTTGCATCTATGTTCATCAGCAATATTGGCCTGTAGTTTTCCTTCTTTGTGTTGTCCTTGCCTGGCTTTGGTATCGGTGTGATATTGACCTTGTAGAATGTGTTAGGAAGTGTTCCATCTTCTTCTATTTCTTGGAATAGTTTGAGAAGGATAGGTATTAAATTTTCTTTGAATGTTTGGTAAAATTCTCCAGGGGAGCCATCTGGTCCTGGACTTTTTTATTTTTTGGGCAGTTTTTCATTACTGTTTTAATCTCTTTACTTGTGATTGGTCTATTCAGATTCTCTATTTCTTCTTGATTCAGTTTTGAGAGGTTGTATGAGTCTAAGAATTTATCCATTTCTTCTAGATTGTCCAATTTGTTGGCATATAGTTTTTCATAGTATTCTCTTATAATCCTTTGCATTTCTGTGGTATCCATTGTAATTTCCCCTCTTTCATTCCTAATTTTATTTATTTGAGCCTTCTCTCTTTTTTTCTTAGTGAGTCTTGCTAAGAGTTTGTCAATTTTATTTATCTCTCAAAGAACCAGTGCTTAGTTTCATTGATACTTTCTACTGTTTTTTTTTTTTGTTTCAATTTCATTTATTTCTGCTCAAATTTTTATAATTTCCCTCCTTCTTCTGATTTTGGGCTTTGTTTGTTCTTCTTCTAATTCTGTTAGGTGTAGTTTAAGGTTGGTTATTTGGGATTTTTCTTGTTTGTTAAGGTGAGCATGTATTGCTATGAGTTTCCCTCTCAGGACTGCTTTAACTGCATCCCATATGAGTTGGTATGGTGTATTTTCATTTTCATTTTTCTCCAGGTATTTTTGGATTTCTCCTTTAATTTCTTCAAATATACATTTGTTGTTCAGTAGCCTGTTGTTTAGTCTCCAGATCTTTATCCCTTTCCTGTTTTTTTTCTTGTAATTGATTTCCAGTTTCCTAGCATTATGGTTGGAAAAGATGCTTGTTATGATTTCAATCTTCTTAAATTCATTGAGGCTTGCCTTGTTTCCCAACATATGGTCTATCCTTGAGAATGTTCCATGTATGCTCCAGAAGAATGTGTAATCTGCTGTATTTGGATGGAGTGCTCTCTATATATCTATTAAGTCCATCTCATCTAGTTTTTCGTTTAAGTCCACTATTTACTTATTGACTTTCTGTCTGGACAATCTATTTATTGATGTAAGTGGGGTGTGAAGATCCCCTACTATTATTGTGTTGTTGTTAATATCTCCTTTTAGGTTTTTTAATAGTTACTTTATGTACTTTGGTGCTCCTGTGTTGGGTGCATATATATTTGTAAGTGATATGTCTTCTTGGTGGAATGTGACTTTTATCATTATATAGTGCTCCTCTTTGTCTCTCATTACCTGTTTTATCTTGAAGCCTGCTTTGTCTAAGTACGGCAACACCTGCTTTCTTTTGTTTGCTGTTAGCGTGGAGTATTATCTTCTATCCTTTCACTCTGAGCCTGTGTTTGTTTTTAGAGCTGAGATGTGTTTCTGAAATGCAGCATACTGTTGGGTCTTGTTTTTTAATCCATCCAGCCACTCTGTGTCTTTTGATTGGAGAATTCAATCCATTTACATTTAGAGTGATAATTGATATATGAAGGCTTAATGTTGCTATTTTATCACTCACTTTCCAGTTCTTTTGCATTTGCTTTGTTTCTTGTCCCATGTGTTTCAGACTACCAATTCAGTTTGGTAGTCTATATGATGGTTTTTTTT
The DNA here is from genome assembly GCF_057802395.1 of Ceratotherium simum simum. NCBI lineage: Eukaryota > Metazoa > Chordata > Mammalia > Perissodactyla > Rhinocerotidae > Ceratotherium > Ceratotherium simum. The sequence goes on along the minus strand of NC_141928.1, from coordinate 39,319,476 downwards.
AGCTTTCTCTTTATTTATCATATGTTTCTCTGTTCTGTTTATTTGTTTAGTGGTTACCATGAGGTTTGTATAAAAAAATCTCGTAGATGAGATAGTCAATTTTCTGATGGCCTCATAGTCCCTTTTACTAAGTCAATTCTGTCCCTTTCCTCTTCCTCTTTTAAATTATTATTGTCACAACTTATTCCATCTTGTACTGTGAGTTTGTGTTTAAAGTGATGAGGTGATATTTATTTTTGATGTTTTCCTTCCCTTAATCTTTGCTGTTATAATTAAGAGTTTGCTAACCTATTCCGATAGAGAGCTGCAATTTATCTGCTTTTTGTCTACCTATCTTCTCCTTGTTTAAATCTTTGTATCCCCTTTGTCTTTTTTTTTTTTCAGGCCTGAGGGCTTTCTTGGACATTTCTTATAGTGTGGGTCTTGTGGCAATGAACTCCCTTAGCTTTTGTTTATCTGGGATGGTTATTATTTCTCCATCATATCTGAAGGATATTTTCGCTGGATAGAGTATTCTTGGCTAAAAGTTTTTGTCTTTCAGAATTTTGAATATATCATTCCACTCTCTCCTAGCCTATAGAGTTTCTGCCAAGAGATCCGCTGACAGCCTGATTGGGATTTCTTTGTACGTTATTTTTCTTTTTGGCTTGCTGCCCTTAATATCTTTTCTTCATCATTGGCTTTTGCCCGCTTTACTACTATATGCCTTGGAGAGGGTCTTTTTGATATATTTAGGAGATCTATTGACTTCATTCACTTGTATTTCCAGCTCCTTCCCCAGGTTTGGGAAGTTCTCAGCTTTCTTAAACAAGCTCTCTGCTCCTTTTTTCCTCTCTTCTCCCTCTGGAATACCTATAATCCTTATGTTGCATTTCCTAATTGAGTTGGATATTTCTCAGACGATTTCTTTATTTCTTTTTAGTCTTATTTCTCTCTCCTCCTCCATCTGAAGTATTTCAGTATTCCTATCCTCAATAATGCTAATTCTTCCCTCCATATTGTTAGCTCTGTTCTTTAAAGATTCTAGATTTTTCTTTATCTCCTCCATTGTGTTTTTCATCTCCAACATTTCTGATTGTTTTTTCTTTATAGTTTCAATCTCTTTTGTGAGGAAGTTCCTGATATCATTTAATTGTCTATTTGTGTTTTCTTGTAATTTGTTGAGCTTTTTTTATGACAGTTATCTTTAATTCTCTGTCATTTAGCTTATAAATTTCTGTGCCTTCAGGATTGATATCTGGGTGCTTGTCATTTTCCTTCTGGTCTGGAGATTTACTATATTTTTGCATACTGCTTGAGGGCATGGGCTTATTTTTCCTCATTCTGAAAATATCTGGTCACAGCTTCCACCTGCCACCACTAGGTGGGGGTCAAGAGCTGTGTGTTCTGAGCCCACTGCACTCTGCAGGCCCTCTGACCGACTGGCTGTTCTGTAGTGCCAGGCAGTGGGAGGGGCTCTTTCTTTCACCTGCCCGATCCTGGGGGTTCCTGCTCTTCCCTGGCTATCTTATCTCCTGGGGTGCTGGCTTGATGAAGGCACCCCTGCAACAGTTGAGTCCCCTCTGCATGGGACATTCCCACAGGCTGTGAGAGAACTTGGAGAGCAAAGGTCTTCCTGTGGAGGGCTGCCCCTCCACCCCCCCCAAGAGCCATGCGGACGCAGTCCCAGGGTTGCTGTTGTTTGGGAAGGAGAGGAGTTCTCCTTATCTCCTTCCACTTCCTCTGGGGGTTCCAGCACCTCCACCCTCAGACGTATGGCAGTGTGGGTCTCTCAGACATTGTTTTGTTGTGTAAATGTCCTCTGTCAGTATATGAATGTCCTTTTTGTTATATCTTAGAGGGGGAGAGTCTACAGGGAAAGCTCACTCTGCCATGATGCTGTTGTCATCTCCAAAACAGTTTTAGTGAAGAAGTAATGAGTTGTAGAAAGGAGGGAATAAACAGCGTCAAATGCAAAAGAGAGATCCAATAAGAAAATTATTTAAATTTCTACATTTGGTAATTACTAGCAAGAGGTCACTTAGGGTTTCTTCTGAGCTTCCAACAGAGAGAAAAAACTTGCAGAATTAAAAGAAAGGACATTGAGGTAGTGGTCATTACTTATGTTTGCCATCCAGCATCTTGTTAGCCTTCTTATGGTAAGTGCACTCCAATTTTGCTATGAAAGAGACATCCCTCCTTACTTTCAGCTGTATGGTTCAAGTGAGCTAATTTCCACGTCCAGGGTTTGATGTGGCAGACTGTGGGTTGGATAACCTAACACCATTCCCAACCCTCTTTCCCTTGCCTGCCTCACCTGTACTCATTTTACCAATCACTTTACAGCAAGCAGTGGCAACGTGATGTACGGTACAAAGGAGACATAATGTCTAGATGGACATGAGGACTAGAACCGGGGCATCAATCTTTTGAAACAAGGGGAAAGATCAAGAGAATCACAGCTCTACTAGCCCCGAATCATTGAACCACTGGGTGGACACCAGTAGTTACATGACTCCAGACATTTTGTGATGTGAGAAATACAAACCCCTGATGTAAACCTCACCCATCAGTGGGAGGAGTATCAGTCACACTGCACAGGAAGAGCACGTGCAATGGGATAGATGTATTTGTGCAGTCATCTTTGGAAAGTACAATCTGCTATGGACTCTTTCAGTTTCCTGTTACAGAAAACCCAAGACCAACTGGTTTAAACAAAGAGGAAATTTGTTGACTCACAGTTGTGAAAACTCCAGGGGTAACGCTGAATTAATCTCTGCTGCAGAAGACTTGTGACTTGTGATGCTGACCTTGTCCCTAGCTCCCAAGGTGGATCTGTGACTCAGGCCTAAGCCAGTTCACACAGAACATTTCCTTAATGACAGCAGATTGTTCAGGGCTGGGCACAAGAGCCAAGTCAGGACAGATGGAGCCAAAGAAACTCAATCTCCAGGATATTTGTGTGAACTATCAGAGAAGCAGACTTCTCTTTTCCTGAAGTAATTGAGCAAGTGAAGATACGTGGATGAAGCTGTGGCAGCTTATTGCCACCATGAGGGGAGAATCTGTCTGAGATTCAAACCAGCACAGAAGAAGCTGAGCCCAGAGATGAAGAAAGAGAAACCGGGTTCTGGTGACGTAGCTTGAGGTTTATTCAAGCCTAGTTTGGAGTTGGCCCTACCCCTGTTTTCACATATGTGAGTCAATAAATATCCTCTTTGTTTAAACGTGTTAGTCTTGGCTTTTCTGTAACATGAAACTAAAAGAGTCTGTAGTAGATTGTGTTTTCCAAAGATGGCTGCATCAACATATTTACCCCATTTCACCTGCTCTTCTTGAAATGTGACTTATACTCCTCCCACTGACGGGTGCGGCTTGTGTTCCCATCCCTTGAGTCTGAGTGGGGCTGTGACTGCCCTACCAGTGGAGTATGGCATGGTGATGCTATGTGAAACCTGAGGCTAAGGTATAAAAAGGTGCAGATTCCATTTCTCTCCCTGCTTGCCTTTGTAACCCACCCACTGTATTGTGAGGAAACCTAAGTCGCTTGGAGAGGCCGCATGTAGGTGTTCTAGCCAACAAGCCCAGCTAAGGTCTCAGCTGATAGTCAGAATCAATCACTAGAAGTGTGTGAATGAGCCTTCAGATGATTCCAGCTTCCAGTCTTCTAGTCTTCCAGCTGAGACTCGAGACATCAAGGAGCAGAGACAAACCATTTTGGTGGTGCCCTGTCTGATATCCTCACCTACAAAAAATATGAAAGACAATAAATGATTATCACTGTTTTTTTTGTGTGTGTGTGAGGAAGATCAGCCCTGTGCTAACATCTGCCAATCCTCCACTTTTTTTGTGTGTGTGTGAGGAAGACCAGCCCTGAGCTAACATCTGCCAATCCCCCTCTTTTTGCTGAGGAAGACTGGCCCTGGGCTAACATCCGTGCCCATCTTCCTCCACCTTATATGGGATGCTGCCACAGCATGGCTTGCCAAGAGGTGCATCGGTGCATGCCCGGGATCTGAACCGGCGAAACCCAGGCCGCTGCAGCAGAGCATGCGCACTTAACTGCCTGCGCCACTTGGCCAGCCCCGATTATCACTGTTTTTATGCAACTTAGTTTTGGGGTAATTTGTTACACAGCAATAGATAAACTAATACAGAGTCCTAATTAATAAAATTGGTGTTCTATGTGAGAATGTTTAAGAACAGTAGAAGGGGAAATAAGACTGCAGAGTGTGAGGAGTGAATTGGAGATGAGGAAAATGGAGCCAGAAAGTAAGCTCTTCTGGAAACTTTCCATGAAAACATCTCCCTGGTATTAGAAAAGGATAAAACAAGTCTGAATCCAAAGCAAACAGCAGCCTTCATGCTTCTGCTCAACTTCAGAGGACTAAGTTTATGAGTTTGATAGAACCCAGGAGGAGGAACTTCAGCTAATAGGTTTTGTGAATTCCTCTGAATTCCAAGAGGCATTAAGAAGGAATCAAAGGGGAATCAGTGAAACTCTCAAGAAAAAGACATTTATCCAAGAAGGATTCTCTGCCCCAAACATCCAGCAGACTCCACTGCCTACAGTAAAGATCAAGCTCTTCTGCCTGGCATTCAAGGCTCTCCTTGCCATTTGTTTCCCAGCCTCCCTTTCCCATACTCCACACTCCAGCAGAGCTGCAGTGCCACACAACACACTGCTTGATGTTCTCCAAACTCTCCTTCACTTTGCTACCTCTGGGCCTTTGCCCTCATGGGGAGGAAGCTCTGGGACACCAGCACTGGTCAGAGTGCCCTTCAGGGCCTGCGCCCATTCTCACCTTAGCCAAGGTCGAGAAGCCTCCTGGAGAGAGCGATCAATGATGGGTGGTCTTAGGGCATCCAGCCTTCTTCTTACATGATTTTTAAGTTGAGGTGTAACTTATACACCATAAAATGCATGGATCTTAAGTGTACAGTTCTATGAGTTTTGACAATTGTATTCATTGGAGTAACTACCAGTCCAATGAAGCTTTAGAATATTTCTATCACTCCAAAAAGTTCCCTCATTCACCTGCCTCTTTCCAGTCAATCATTGTGTTCCTCCCTCCCCATCCCCCAGGAAACAACTGCTCTGATCTCCATTACCATAAAGTAGTGTTTGTTTGTGTTTGAACCTGATATAAGTGGCGTCACACAGTATGTATTCTGTGTCATGCTTCTTTCACTCAACATATGTTTCTGAGATTCACCTGTGTTTTTGTGTGCATTAGTTATTCATTCCTGCTCCTTGCTGAACAGTATTCCACCGTATGAACACAGGACAATTTGTTTATCCATTTCCCTGTTGACGGACATTGGAGTTGTTTGCAGTTTTGAACTATTATGAATAAAGCTACTAAGAACATTCTTGAATGTTTCTAGTGGACATTTGTTTTTATTTCCTTGGAGTAGAATTGCCGGGCCGTTGGATAAGTGAGTGTTTAACTTTATAAAAAACTGCTAACCAGTTTCTCTGAGTAGTTGTGCCATTTTATGCTCTCATCAGCTTTCTATCCTTGCCAATATTAGGTATTGCTAGTATTTTGGTGTTGTCAGAGGATGTGAAATTGTATCTCATATGGCTTTAATCTGCATTTCCCTGTGACTAAAGATGTTGAGAACCTTTTCATGTGCTTATTCACATATCTTCTTTTTTCTTTTTCTTTTTCTTTCTTTCCTTTTTTTTTTTTTGTGAGGAAGACCAGCCCTGAGCTAACATCCAATGCCAATCCTCCTCTTTTTGCTGAGGAAGGTTGGCCCTGGGCTAACATCCGTGCCCATCTTCCTCTACTTTATATGGGATGCCACCACAGCATGGCTTGACAAGCAGTGTGTTGGTGTGTGTCTGGGATCCGAACTATGAACCCAGAGCCGCCGAAGCGGAGCACGCGCACTTAACAACTGAGCCACTGGGTGGCCCCCACATATCTTCTTTTGTAAAGTATCTGTTCATGTCTTTTGCTATTTTTTAAATTGGTTTGTACCTGAAGCATTCTTTGTTGCCAAGGCTACAGACACGGACTCCAGAAGCCCACCTGGAATTCACCTGGCCCTGGCACACAGGTTCAAGGCAAGAAGAAAAACCAGCTGTCTATAATCAAAGGATCTGAATCTGCTTGGGAGCTAGGCTACACAGGATGATGCAAGTGTTGCAAATTGTGTCTTTGGACCTTGGACATGACACAGTGCACCTGGATAAAGAGCAGAAATTCTGAATATTGTACTACAGTCCTGGTTCTCAACCTTGGATACAAATTAGAATCACCTGGGGGGTTCCCAAGCCCAGAGATTCTGATTTCACTGGTGGAGGAATAGCCTGGGTGTTTGGAGTTGTAAAAGTTTTCCAGGTGATTCTAATGTGCATCGAGGTTGAGAATCACTTCTCTAAAAGGAAAGACATTCACTCATTACTGAGCATCTGCTATGATATTTTGCTAAACCATCCAGCTAATTTGAACAGAATATTAGGTGTCTTTTTCACATAGGTAAGTTGTTTAGAGAGGCTGGAGATTTTTTATTTATTTATCAATATCAAGTATCAAACTGCAGAATGTGGACCATGATCAGTTACTTTTCTTTCCCGGCTTCACAACTCTCTCGTGACCTCATCTCATCTATAATAATCATGTCTGAGATTAAGTGGGGATTTAGCCCTCATAGTTCTAATCACATCCACCTAGCAGTTAAAATGAGACATAAGAGTCATCTTTTTTTCTTGTCTTAAGCTGATGTGGAGACATCCCATGTGTTTCTAACTTACCACCAAGTTCCATCCCCCAAAAAACCAGATTTCAAATTTGGAAAAGGTTGTGCAGAAGTTATGATCTAGGGCAAGGGTCAGCAAACTACAGCCAGTGGGCCAAATCCTTCCTGTGGGCTAAATCCAGTCCACTGCCTGTTCTTGTAAAGCCTGTAAGCTAAGAATGGTTTTTACAATGTCAAATGATTGACGAAAGTCAAAATGAGAATAATAATAAGAATTACATTAAAATCAAGTTTCAAGGTCCATAAAGATTTATTAAAACACAACCATTTATTCACATATTTTTTATGGCTGCTTTTTCCCTCCAATGGCATAATTGGGTAGTTGCAACAGAAACTGTATAGCTCAAAAGCCTAAAATATTCATTTGCTGACCCCTGGTCTAGACAGAGATTCTCGGGATGGGGGAGGAGGAGAGTTGGAGAAGTGAGGAATGTGTAGATTTTGTGGGTCTTTCACAGAGTGACTCCTGTCTCCCCCTTTCCCCACTGCACGAAACTCTGAGAGATAAGGAATACATAGTAGTAAATAATAGAACTTCCAATTTGTTTGGGTCATCTGAGTATAGAGGGTTGACCCCCTTCCTGGTTAGAGCCCTAGAAAAAGTGGCTGTGTGGTAAGTCCGGGCCCCTGTTCTCAAAGCCTGGTCCCCAGACCTGTAGCATCAGCATCCCCTGGGAGCTCGCTTGAAATGTAAATTCTTGAGCCTCACTCCAGACCCAGCGAATCAGAAGCTTCGGGAGTGGAGCCCAGCACTTGGTGATTTAACAAGCTCTCCCGGTGGTGCTGTAGCACGGAGGAGTTTGAGAAGGCAGGCAGGGCGTCAGACGGCAGCTTGAAGTCCCTGTGACTCTGCATGGCCTTGGACATGCTGACTGATCCCCAGGCATCTGAGAGGGACACAGAAGTAGCTGAGAGAGCTGGGTTCAAAGTCACATCGTTGGGATCAAAGGAAGATGTGATAGCAAAGCATGGGACAGGGACTGAAGACCAGCTGGGGAGAAGCACATCTCGGTGACGGCAACATTTAGAAGCCATGCTGAGGAAAGAGGCAGGCTTCCCAAATGACTGAGAGTGGCTTTTGCCATACTATAGAAATAACAGAACTTAAGGTACAGGAAAAATAAAGTTTAATTCCCACCCCCCAGCTTTGCTGAGGTATAATTGACAGATAAAAATTCTATATATTTAAGATGTGCAATGTGATGATTTGATATATGTATACATTGTAAAATGATTACCGCAATCAAGCTAATTAACACATTCATCACCTCAAATAGTTATCTTTTTCTTCCTTTTCTTGGTAAGAACATTTAAGATCTACTCTTAGTAAATTTCAAATATACAATATAGTATTATTAACTATAGTCACCATGCTGTACATTAGATCCCCAGAGCTTATTCATCTTATAACTGAAAGTTTGTACACTTTGACCAACATCTCCCCATTTCTTCCACCCCCCAGCCCTTGGCAACCACCATTCTACTGTCTGCTTCCATGAGCTGAACTTTTTATATTCACATATAAATGAGATCATCCGGTACTTGTCTCTCTGTGTCTGGCTTATTTCACTTAGCATAATTCCCTCCAAGTTTATCAATGTTGTCACAAATGGCAGGATTTCCTTCTTTCTTATGGCTGAATAATATTTCATTTTATACATATATCACATTTTCTCTATTCATCTGTTGACAATTAGGATTTTTACATATTTTGCTTATTGTGAATAATGCTACAATGAACACAGGAGTGCAAATATTTCTTCGAGATCCTGATTTCAATTCTTTGGCTATATACCTAGAGGTGGGATTACTGGATCATATAGTAGTTCTATTTCTAATTTTTTAAGGAACTTTCACACTGTTTTCTATAATGGCTGAACCAATTTACATTCTCACCAACAGTATACAAGCTTTCTCTTTTCTCCACATCCTCACCAACACTTGCTATTTCTTGACTTTTTTTTTTTTAAAGAATTCTGTTTTACTGAGAGTTCATTTTTTAAAAAATTGTTTTATAAGTGGGTTTTTTTTTTTAGGAAAATTGGCCCTGAGCTAACATCTGTTGCCAATCTTCCTCCTTTTTCCCCCTTTTTTTTCCTCCCCAAAGCCCCAGTAGGTAGTTGTATGTCATAGTTGTACGTCCTTCTAGTTGCTCTACGTGGGATGCTGCCTCAGCGTGGCTCGATGAGCAGTGAGTAGGTCTGTGCCCAGGATCCGAACTGGTGAACCCTGGGCCACTGAAGCAGAGCACGCAAACTTAACTGCTAGGCCACTGGGCCGGACTCCGCTTGATTTTTTGATAATACCCATTCTAACAGGTGTGAGATGATAGCTCATTGTGGTTTTGATTTGCATTTCCCTGGTGATTAGTGATGTTGGGTACTTTTTCATATACCTGTTAGCCATTTATATGTCTTCTTTGGAATAAAGTTTCATTTCTTGAACTACAAATTTGTGAACTAAGATCTGTACTTGCCGTATCCTTAATAAATGTTGGTTGATTGTTTTAGGGAAGATGTGGGGATATAAGGACTAGCCAAGGGGAAAGTTCAAGATCCTATGCAACCAGCTAGTAGTAAAATGTTGTGCAATGATGATCCCAGACTCTGAATTTAAGAAAAAGAACTTGTCATTTGTAACACCTGCAATGCAAGAAGGAGGGAAAGAGGGGAGTACTCACTTGACAGAGGTTGGGACTATCAAGCTCCAATTCCTTAATCCATCCAAATATAGACTTCCTTTTATCCACTAGTAAAACCTCATATTCTCCTCCAAAAATCACCTTGTGATCACAATGGAGGAGGCCCTTGTGACACAGGTAGGGAAGAGGAGACACTGTGACACTCTGTAGTGGACACATCTTGTAGTCAAGAGTTAGCCAACTTCACAAAGGCTATTTGATTACAAAACTCTATAAATAAATGATCCCGTTTCTTTAAAAAAATCACAAGGAGAAAAGGATAAGAAAAATCCTATAGATTAAAAGAGACTTAAGAAACATTGCAACCAACTGGAAAGTATAGGTTTTGTTGGGATCCTGATTTGAACAAACTGGAAAAGAATGAGACAACTGAGGAAATGTGCACTCTGGATATTTGATTATATTCAGAAATTTTCATTAATTTTTTTACATGTGAGAATGGCATTGTGGTTATATTTTAAAAATAATTCTTAATTTTTATAGATGCATTCTAAAATATTTATATGAAAAGATATCGTATCCAGGCTGCCTCCAGATAGTAGAGGGCAGGAGGGTAGTGGGCAGGGAGATAGATGAACCCGGACTGTGTGTGAGTTCAGAAGTGCCGTAGTCTGCTGATGAGTGTATGTGTTCATTATACTGTTCTCTCCACTGTGTATATGTTTCAAGTTTTCCAATATAAAAAGCCTTGTTTTATTTTTTTCAAAAAGGCTTTTTGAAAGAGTAATAATATTTATTTAAAAGAAGTCACAGTTATTTGTCCAATAAGATATTTAGAATCCTTATAAAAGCCTTACAGTATTAGTGCAGGTGCGTAAAGCATTAAAGATGTTTTTGATGATTGGGGTTTTGCCTGCGTGGTATTTTCCAGTGTTTTATTGAGGAGGGGCTGCTTTCCTCCTTGTATTCTCCCCTCTCAGGATAGACGAATCCACATATTCACACCTATGCATTCACCGGGCCATGAATATGCCTTTCTAGGGACGATTGCTGTTCATCATCCCTACATGATGGAGGAGGCGAGGGGGAGAAGGAAGATCCTCCTGGCAGCAGCAGCAAACTACCATTGCAAGCACGGTAAAGACTGCAAGGAAACCTACAGGCAGGTTTGGCTCTGAGGTCTCCCAGTTCACACAGTTAGTTCTAGGGTTATTTATCCTGCATCTCCATACAGTTCTCCGAGAATACCTCTCTGTGGGCATCCCTTAGTTATGGATGCCACTTTTTCCAGGTGAAAGCCCCTACAGAGCAGTGAAAACAGAGGGGTTCTCTTTCAGGCTATCGTGGTCCTAAATGGTATCTGTGATTTGCAGAGGACTCAGGCGTACTTAGTTTTTAGTGCTTTGGATGTGGCTGTGGCTTGTCTCCGGTCTCCAGGCAGGCTTGCAATGAGATGTGTGTATCCACGTGGGTGGTTTGGTACAAAGTACAGCCATGGGAGTGGCCAAAAGAATTTAATAAGGCTGAGTAAATAGGCTTGGCAAGTTTTTCTCTAGAATTCCTTTTTTGTACCCAGTTCCCCCAGCTGGAATGGATGTGTTGATATGGAGTCCAATCTTGGCCTGGAAGCCAGCTGAGGCACACGGTCCTTTAAATTACAGTTTGCAAGTACATCACGATAATTGGAAATGGCTCAGCTATTTAAGGCTGTCTTGTTGCAAAGTTTACTCAGTCTTTGCTTTGCAATCTATTTGCCAGAGTTTTGGGGGTGATGCCGAATATGTGGTTGAAATTTGATGTTTAAGTTTTCATATACATGTTGGAAAGTTTGTCTTGTAAAAGGAAAACCTTGCTCTTAGTCTATATTAAGAGAAAGTTCCCAGTTTGGCATTATAATCCTTCTTATCAAAGGTAGTAGCATTTGCTTTCCTGCAGGGAAATGCTGTGAGCCACCCACAGAATAGTTATTTCTTGCTGCCTAACAAACCACCCCAAAACTCAGCGGCTTAAAACAACAATATATTGTTCTTATGGATCTGTGGGTCAGGAGTTAAGTCCACGCTCAGCTAGGTGGTGCTTCTGTTCCACCTGACAATGGCTGGGTCACTCAGGTGCATTCAGCTGGCAGCTGGGCAGCTGCAGGTGCCTCCGTGGTCCTCCATGGTCTTTTTCTCCAGATGGCTACCTTGGGCTTCCTCACAGCATGGTGGTCTCAAGTTAGTCTCAATCTTACATGGTGGCCGGCTTATAGGAGAGCATCAAACCAGTTCTGTGACAGGCTAGGCCCAGTACTGGCCCAGTGACACTTCTGCCATATTCTTTTGGCCAAAGCAAGTCCCAAGGCCAGCCCAGATTCAAGGGATGGGGAAGTAGACTTTACCTCTTCATAGAGGAGGGAAGGAGTTGATGAAAGCCATGTTTGGAGACAGTCTACCACAGTCACTTCTCTCCCACATGTAAGATACACTCACACCTTCTCCCAAGTCTCATTCCATTAAGGCATTGGTTTGAAGTCTAGGATTTTAACATCTAAGTCAGGTCTAGTTGTGAAGGAGGCTCCTCAGGTGCAGCTCTTCGGATGCAGAGGGCTGTGAACAAGAAGGACAATTTATGTTTCCTCCACACTTGCAACATACAGTGGTGAGGCAGGGATAAGACAACCAAGTTAGATGTGATCCTTTATAGAGCCAGGGAACAGCACACAGCAGCTACCAATTCATGACGATCCTGAGAGGGAGAGAAGGAGAAAGATAGAGACATATATATAGAGAGAGAGCGAGAAGGAAAGAGAAAGACATATATATGTATATACAGAGAGACAGACAGAGAGACTTGTTATGAGGAATTGGCTCATGTGATTATAGTGGCTGAGGAGTCTCACAATTGGCTAGCTGCGAGCTGGAGACCCAGGAAAGCCTGTGTGCAATTCAGTCAGAGTCCCAAAGCCTGAGAACCAGGGGGCCACGGTGTAAATCCCAGTCTAGGGGCAGAGGATGAAAGGAGATGTCCCAGCAGCTCAAGCAATGAGGCAGGAAAAAAGGGGTGAATTCTTCCTCCCTCTGCCTGTTGTTTTATTCAGGCCCTCAAAGTACTAGATGATGACGCCCACCCACATTGGGAAGGGTAATCTATTTTGAGTCCACCAATTCAAACGCTAATCTCATCCAGAGGCAGCGAGAAATAACATTTAATCTGGGCACCCTGTGGCTAGTCCAGTTGATGTATGAAATTAACCATCACACATGGTATGGATGTACCAGTTTATTTAATCATTCATCTATTGAAAGACACTTGGGTAGTTTCCAGGTTTTGGCTATTGTGAATAAAGGTGCTATGAACAGTCATGGACATGTTTTTGTGTGAAAATAAATTGTCATTTTCCTGGGATAAATCCTCAAATGTGAAATTGTTGGGTCACATGTTAAGTCCATTTTTGGTTTTAAAAGGAACTGCCCAACTATTTTCAGAGCAGCTGTGCTGTTTTACATTCTCACCGGCAATGTATGAGTGATCCAGGTTCTCTGCATCCTCACCAGAACTTAGTGTTATCACTATTTTTTATTTTGGCTGTTCTTAATATTTTGACAATCAAAATTCCAACAAGTTCCTTAGGTGGTAGCTTTGCTTACATTTTTTTTTCTTTTTTGTGAGGAAGATGGTTCCTGAGCTAACATGTGTGCCAATCTTCCTCTACTTTGTATATGGGATGCCACCACAGCATGGCTTGACCAGAGGTGTGTAGGTCCGCGCCCTGGATCGGAGCCCGTAAACCCCGGGCCGCCAAAGCGGAGTGCATGAACTTAACTGCTACACCACCGGGCTGGCCCCCAGCTTTGCTTCCATTGAGAACAGCTAGGTCACTGGTTCTCAGACTAGACTGCACATTGGGATTACCTGGGGAACCCGTGCCAGGGCTAGAGATTCTAGTTTAACTGGTCTGAGATGTGACCTGGCCATTAGAAATTTTTGAAGTTTCTCAAGTGATTTCAACGTACAAAGAAACGCATGAAACACTAATGCCATTCTCATGACTCAGTCATTTTTGTCCTAAAGTTTCAAAATCCCTTGAGTGAGGTAAATGCAAGATTTGAGATAATTTTCTCTTGAATAAAGTGAGATTTAAAAGGCAGAGCTGCATTATTTTCCCAGCAGAATGTCAGTAGAGCTCAAAGGGGGGAAGTAAACGTAACTGTGGCCCAACAAGCCGTGTTATAAGAAGGAACTTTTTTATAGGCATATAAAAGACTAAAACCCAACCCAAATTACATAAAAACAAACCGCAAATGCCTGGCACCCCTTTCAGTTCGTAGACTTACGATGTAGTGGTCGAAAGAGAATGGGTTTTGGAGTTGGAAGTCCTGGTTTAGAGTTCTGTTTTTTCCACTTAAAAGCCGTGGGATCTTGGCTGAGTCATTTGGTCTCTCTGAACTTTAGTTTGCTCACCCCTGAAATCTGTAACAATGGTTACTTTAGAGGCTTTTTGCAAAGATTAAATATGTTGATATGTGCTGTACTTTTCATTATACACTGCAATTATGATACAATTATTATTGATGAGAAAATTAGAAATATTTGCTATCTGGGCAGCATCCAACTCACCCCAACCAATATTTAATGAGCATGTTTTATGTAATGTTTCCTACACATTATCAATTTTATTTTTGCAACCTCTTAGTTTTTCAGTTTTTACTGTGAAAATCGCAAACATGCACAAAAGCAGAAAGCGTCATGTAATGTGGCGCTTCTCAAGCCTTAGAGTTCCTCTGGTTCACTGCGGAGCTTGTTAAACTGCAGATTCTGACTCGGTAGGTCTGGGGTGGGGCCTGAGACTCTGCATTTCTAGACAGCTTCCCTGTGACACTCATGTTGCTGGTCTGCTGACCACAAACACCATATTTGAGCTGCTATAACAACATACCGTAGGCTGGGTGGCTTACACAACAGACATTTATTTCTCATGGTTCTGGAGGCCGAGAAGCCTGAGGTCAGGGTGCCAACATGGTCAAGTTCTGGGGGAGGCTCTCTTCCTGCTTTGCAGGCCTTCTTTCCGTGTCCTCACGTGGCAGAGAGAGGAAGCTCTGGTGTCTCTTCCTGCTCTTAGAGGGCACTGATCCCATCAGGGCTCCACCCTCATGATCTCACCTAAATCTAATTGCTTCCCCACAGTTCCACCTCCTAATACCGTCACGTGGGGGTTAGGGCTTCAGCACAAGAATGTTGGGGAGACGCGAACATGCGGTCCATAACGCAAGCGTATAATGAACTTGCAACACCATGACTCAACTTCAACCAATATTAACTCACGGCCAGTGTTGTTTCCACCTTCTCCTCATCCATCTCCCCTCCACCCACAGATTATGTTGAAGGAAACCTCGGACGTCCTGTCCTTACACCTGTATTTCAATATGCATCTCTTTTAAAAGAGATATTAAGGTACTGCCTCTGAAGAAATAAAACCACAAGACCAACAGCACCCCTCCCCCAAATTTAACAGTGATTCCTTAACATCATCCAATGTCCAGTCAGCATTCACATTTCCCAGAATGCTTTTTTATTGTGATATGTTAATTTGTCTCTTTAGTCTCTTTTAATCTGAAGATTCCTCTTCCAGCTTTTTCTTTTCCTTGTCTTTTTTTTTTTTTTTAAGAAACTAAAGTGTTTGTCTAGTAGAGATTTCTGTACTCCAGTTTTCCTTCTCATCTCCTCATGGGGTTGTTTAGCATGTCTGCTTCTTTCCTGTATTTCCTGTAAATTGGTAGTTGGATCCAAAGCCTTAACTGGATTCAGGTTTGAATTTGGCAAGGCTATTTCAAAGGTGGTGCTGTGCACTTCATCAAGAGGTACACAGGTCTGGGTGTCTTCTGCCCATAACCTTTGAAAAGGAGTCTCTCCCAACAATGGAGCCCAGGACTGGGGTATGCTGCCACCAGGTGGTGACAGCACGCATAGCCACGGGTTCAAGCAGTAAAACAGGAGAAACACTTTACATGCGACATCACAGGAGGTGGCACATGTCTTCCTCCTTGAACCTAGATTAAACCTCCATGATTCTTAAACACGATACTTCAAAGGTACTTTTAAAACAAATGAATTGTGTGTCTTTATAGCACTTTTATAGCACATAATAATAGCTACAATTTATTGAGCTCAAGAACCTTATATTCACGACCTCATTTAGTTCTCACAACCCCCAGGAATATTAAATCGCTGGGTCCATGGTAAAACAGTGGTGAGCCTGGGATTTGATGTCTACGATGTTCTCTTTACCGTTTCTGGGCCTCGCTACCTTCCTTTGTGGTCTGTACTGGAGTCACCGGCACTTCTGTCCTCTCTCTCCCTCAGCTTACAGCTCTGCTGGTTTTGTTCCCCCATCCATTCTCCACCGGTCCCTGCCCTGGGACACTGGTTCTGTGGATTCCATCACCAGCTCCCCTCCGTCCCCCATCCATTCTCCACCCATCCCTGCCCTGGGACACTGGTTCTGTGGATTCCATCACCAGCTCCCCTCTGTCCCCCATCCATTCTCCACCCATCCCTACCCTGGGACGCTGGTTCTGTGGATTCCATCACCAGCTCCCCTCCGTCCCCCATCCATTCTCCACCCATCCCTGCCCTGGGACACTGGTTCTGTGGATTCTATCACCAGCTCCCCTCCATCCCCCATCCATTCTCCACCCATCCTTGCCCTGGGACACTGGTTCTGTGGATTCCATCACCAGCTCCTCTCTGTCCCCCATCCATTCTCCACCCATCCCTACCCTGGGACGCTGGTTCTGTGGATTCTATCAACAGCTCCCCTCCATCCCCCATCCATTCTCCACCCGTCCCTGCCCTGGGACACTGGTGCTGTGGATTCTATCACCAGCTCCCCTCCGTCCCCCATCCATTCTCCACCCTTCCCTGCCCTGGGACACTGGCTTCTGTGGATTCTATCACCAGGCTGCCTCACCTGCTGCCTCCAATGGCTTCCACATGAATTCAGCCCGATTTATTCTTTGTGCTTCTTCCCTGCTTTGCTGTTTCTGAGTGCTGCTTCCCTCAATTACAACTTCTGTTCCACGTGGCCCTCTTCGTGGCTTTCCACCCAGCTTCAGTTCATAGAATTTTCTCCTCCTGCCCCTCAGGCCTCAGGGTTTTAGCAACTTCCCACAATTCTGTCCCCTGGGAGCCTCAACTTCCCCTTTAGCACCCCCACGCCATGCACCTCAGTAAACAGTATCTTCATTAAGACGTCTCTTAAGAAATCCCAGCAGAGATTTTTCCTGCCGGGGTTCTCTCACACTCTTCACTCACTTCCTCGCCTTTCGTTTTCTCCTCAGTCCACGTCAGTGAGGCAGCAGCCTAGCGCTTCACAAAAGGGTCAGCACAGTCTCCACCTGTCTTAGCCAGGGGTTAGTTCTAGTTCTCATCTCACCTTTAATCTACTAGAGCTTTTGACGCACTTCCTCCCCGGGCTTCCCAGTCGCCATGTGGTTGTCCTTGTGCCTTCTCAGCCCCTCCTTCTCTTCCTGACCACATCATGGTGGCATGTCCAGCGTTCAGTGCACAAACCTCTTCTCCACCTCTACTGTCTTCCTTTTCATCTCATCTAGTCCTGGAGCTCAAATGCCACCGCTACACGGATGACTCCCCAGTCTGTCTCCAGTCTCAACCTATCTCCAGAGTTCCAGAATCACATGTCTAGCTGCCTACTTGCCATTGCAAAATTAACAAGGCCCAAATAGAATTCTTGAGTCGGACCTCTTCCCAGCCCAACCCCTAGATACAACCATCTCAGTTCATGGCATCACCATACAGCCAGTTGCTCAGCTCAAAAACCTTGGGGTTATCCTTGCCTCTTCCCTTCTGCTCACTCCCCAAGACCCAATCCATCAGCAAATCCTGCGGGTTCTTCCTTCAAAATATATCCAGCATCCCAACAACTTTCACCATCCGCTACTGTCACCCAAATCCAAGCCACCATCATGCACTTGGACAGCAATAGCTTTCGTGACTGGTCTAACTGCTTAAAGTCTTCCCCCTTCCAGTTGATTCTCCACATAGCTGGCTTGTGGTCTTTTAAAAATGTAAGTCTGGTCATGTCACTCTCCAAGTGTGACTTTACATCACACTTGGAATGAAATCTGAAGCTTCCATGGGCTGCAGGGCCCATCACAATCTGGTGGCTCCCACCCCTCCACCTAACTGCCAGCCCTTCTGCTCTTGCTTCCTTCGCTCCAGCCACACGGCCTTCTTTGAACATGCCAAGCGTGGTCATGCTCAGAGCCTGTCTCTGTGCTTCCCTCTCTGTGGAATGTTCTTTTCCCATCTTCAAATGGATCTCTATTTTTCATCCTTCAGGCCTCCGCTCCCTTGTCACCTCCTCAGAGGGCCCTTTCCAGACTGCCTTATCTGAAACAGCAACACTTTCTATCCCCTGGGCCTCCTTAGTTTTCTTAGTCATCAAGTGTCAGGGTCCGAAATGAAATCACTTATTTGTTTACGTGTTTGTTCTTTGTCTCACCCACTGGAAGGTAAGCTTTGTGAGAGTGGGGACTTGTAGGCACCCAGTAAATCTTTCTTGGGTGGGTTAATGAGTGAGTGGTATCACTTTCCTCTGTCTCTACACACAGCAAGTGCTTGGTACCTCTGCTCAGTGGAGAGCCTTAGCATCCAGGCTCGGATTCTGAAGCTTCAGGCCTGGGGCAGCCCCTCCGGCCTTGGGGGTGGAAAGTGTGTGAACTCACTGGGAGCCCCTGAGAGCTCTGCGTGCCCTTCTCAAGGTCATGGTGATATCACAGCCGTGGGGTCGGAGGTGTTAGAGGACTGTCAGTAAGCCTTCCTGTTGCGGCCACGGCCATTTCTCAGCCCGAGCCCCCCTCTTTGTCCTTCAGTTCAGTTCTACACGCATCCCAGAGTCCTCTGCGGGCCCTGCTGTGGGGTAGGTAGAGCCACGGAGGCTTTGCTGTGGCAAACTCATGGCAAGAAGGGGTTCACAATAGCTGTCACAGGAAGCAAGAGGCCTGAGTGCACAACAGAGGCCGAGCAGCCAGGCCCACAGGTGCTTAACCAGGAGCCCATCTGGTCCCAACGTCCTGGCCTGAACCCTTCTGGCCTTGGACCTGCTGCCTCGCCTTAACCTCGAAATAATCCTCAGAGTGAAGGTTGGGCCTCCCCTGCTCCAGCCCAGCTTCAGGGATTCTGGGAATCCTGGCTGGCATGGATAGCCTCTGAACTGAGGGTTAAAGCTGTTTCAAGATTGGTTTGTACCCAGGGAGGGTGATCTGTGGCTCCGGTGATCGTAGATGACCCTCCACATGAGCTCTTCTGACGGTCATGGCTCTCGGGCACATGCAGCCTTGCAGCTGAGTTGGAGATGGGAGACAATGCAAGGTCGCTTTTTTCCTCGGCAGGTGTGGACTCATTCATTCACGTCATTAAAAACGAATGGCGTCTTTATGTGTCGTGGAATAAAATTTTTTGAGCTGTTTCACAATATTCCTTTCTCCATGTAATTTAGCACTCGCCCTTCAACGCGTCCGCCTCACCCCTCCTTCACTCAAGGTGCTGCTTTTTTGTCGTCTATGTCCCCAGGGAAGGGATGTGATAGAGACGACAGGAAAATCAAAGGAGTCTTTCTTGCTTTGGTATCCAGAATGTGTGCTCTTCCAAACACAGAGAAGTCCTTAGGAATAGACAAAGTCCCACTCCCAAGCACAGAAGAGGTTTCACTGCAGCTGGGAGAAAGAAAAGATAAAGGGGAGGCGTGGGGGTGGGACTTGCTGTGTGGCGGGAAAGGCCTGCCTTCTGGACAGAGCCTCAGGGGGCACAGCTGAAGCTTGGGATTTCTTCACCCCGAGGAAGGAGCAGCCTGATCCCCACGGTCCTAGATGTGGCACAGAGGGGGAGAGAGCCTCCAGGCCAGAAGGGTCCTGGCTGTCAGGAATGAGAGAAACAGCAGTGGCCGCCGGCATGGGCCGATGACTGAAGGCCAGATGCCCACCTCTATCACCTTAAAGCTGGGGAGAAATTGCAGGGTGGACTCCAAAAGACTAAGTTTCTGCTCCTTTGGCAGAATGGGAGTTCAGATTCAAAGTTAAGCTGAGTTTCCACACACACACACACACACGCACACACACACACACACACTCTCACACATCTTATTTCAAAAAGAAAGTTTATCGAGCTCCTACTGTGTACCAGGCTGGGAGCAGCCACACAGACACAGTCTCTGGCCTCCAGTGTCACAGAGTCCGGTCTGGGGGAGCAATGTGTGACCCACTGGCCATGCGCCTTGATGCTAAGCGGACTGCTGGAGGTGTGTGCATGAGGCTGTGTGATCACAGGTGAAGCAGGCCTTCTCCCGGGGACTACAGCTCGGGCTTCGCAGACTCAGAAGACCTCAGTTTCAGGGTGCTCGCAGAGGTCACTAAACTCCCAGAAGACTGCTAGGGAAAGCCAGAGCCTGTGGATTAATTCACACGAGGACGAGGACGATAGACCTTTGGGGACTGGCCACTGAACTTCCAGAAGGTTGCTTAGAGAGTGCCGGCTCGAGTGAGGCAAGGTGCAGGGATACTGCTGTGGGACAGTCCCCTCCCCCTGGCTCTGAAAGGGCTCAGACTTGGAGAACTCTCCCTGCTGTCCGCTCAGTCTCTCCTCTGGTGACAAGTCCTCCACCCACAGGGACTGGAACACTGGACACAGTGCTCTTTTCTTAAAAGTTGACCTTCTTTCCTCTGCGCTCCAGGCAGGTCCTTTTCCTCCCCCACTTTTGTCATCCACAGTTTACAGTTTCCTGGATTATCATTTCTCTGATAATTGTGACACTTTTACTTGGCTGGTTTCTGCTCTTCTGGTTAAGATTTGATGGAAGCATCTTTATTTCATTGGCAACACACTTAATAGTACATTATCTCCGTGTGTGGGCAAGATTCCTAAACTTTGGTTCATTCTCAGTAATTCCAATCAGAGTAACACTTCCCGACCGGGTCCCCACGTTCTGGGAGTGCAGACCGTTTGGAGAGGAATATATAGCCCTGAAACCTCTCTCCACATACAGCTTTTTTGGTTTCATCCAAAAATCATTCTCAAAGAAAGTTTTTTTTACTGGAAGTGACCATGTCTGGTGGAAAAATTTAAAAGTGCATGTATTACTTAATAAAAATCAGTTTTGAAAAGGTAATAGACAAGCTTGGTATATAACTCAAAAGCCGAAGTGCTGAAAAGAAGTCTTTCCTCCCCTTTCCTCTAGCCACCCAGTTCTCCCCAGAGGCAATCTCAGCTACCAGTTTATTTTGTTTGTCTATGTTTAAGTCATAAATATTCCCCAGTTTGTTGTTTCCTTTTTAATTTGTGTTTTTTTGTCATGTTGATGTTTTAACATTTTTATATGTCTATTATTTTTAGATCTAAAAATTAGTTTTAAATTACATGCAATAACCCGAACACAAATGTTGATAGCAGATTTATTTGTAATAGACAAAAACTGGAATCATCCCAGATGTCCTTCAGCAGGTGAGTGGGTAAACAAACTGGTACATATATACCATGGAACACTACTCAGCAATAAAAAGGAATGCACTATTGATACACCAAACTATTGGATGAATTTGCAGGGATTTATGCTGAGTGAAAAAAAGCCAATCCCCAAAGTTTACATATTGTCAGATTCCATATATGCAACCTTTCTGAGATGATAAAATTGTAGAAATAGAGGGTAGATTAGGGGTTGCCCAGGGATTAAACGTGGGGTTGGGGGGGGGCACAGTCCAGAGGGAGGTGGATGTGGTTATAAAGGGGCAGCACAAGGGATCCCTGTGACGTTGGAACTGTTCAGTATCTTGACTATGCTGATGGGTACGTGAACTTCCACAGGTGAAGCATTGTATGGAACTTAGTACACACACACATGAGCACAAGTCAACTGGGGAAATCTGAATAGGATTAATGGATTATTGAATCAATGTCAGTATCCTGGTTGTGATATTATACTACAGTTTTGTAAAATGTTACCATTGGGGTGTGACATAATAAGTATATATTTGGTCCCTGCCTCCGTCCCCCCCTTTCCTGGCACACAGCTCCCAAAACCCTTGGAATCTCTAAAGCTGTGTCTTTTTGGGTGCTAATGAGATGTAGTGGCTGGAGGCTCCTGGAAAGCCCCTAAGGATGGGGGCTGGTTGCCGGGGGAACCAAGAAGCTGATTGGAGAGTTGGAGAGAGGCTGGAGGTTGAGTTAATCACTAATGACCAATGATTTCATCAATCCTGCCTACGTAATGAAGCCTCCATAAAAGCCCTAACAGAAGGGGCTTGGAGAGCTTCTGAGGTGCTGAACATATCGAGGTGCTGGGAGGGTGGCTGGCCTGGAGAGGGCACGGAAGCTCTGTGCCCCTTCCCGCGTACCTTGCCCCATGCATCTCTTCCATTTGGCTGTTCCTGAGTTGTACCCTTTCATAATAAATCAGTAATATAGTAAATAAACTGTTTTCCTGAATTCTGTGAGCTGCTCTAGCAAATGATCAAACCCGAGGAGGGGCTCACGGGACCCTTGATTTATAGCCAGTTGGTCAGAAGTACAGGAGGCTCACACTTGGACTGGCAACTGAAGTGGGGGCAGTTTCATGGGACCGAGCCCTGAACTTGTGGGGTTTAATGCTCACTCCAGGTGGGTAGCGTCAGAATTGAATTGAATTGTAGGCACCCAGCTGGTGTCCGAGAAGTGTTCAGCGTGAGTGTGCTGCTGACAAGAAGAGGGAAACTGACCAAGCATATAAAGAATTTCTCTGCATTATTTCTTACTACTGAATGTGAATCTATAATAATCTTACTAAAAGTTTCAATTAAAAATACATGTAATATGGTAGTATAGAAAGTAAAAACTCAGTCTTCTCTCCATGCCTTCCCCTAATTCCATTTCCTAGAGGGAATGTTAATGGTATAAGGTATATCCTTCCAGACATTTTCCTATACGTACACAGGTTTCTAAACAAAAGTGGGGCTGTGCTCTTTATCTATGATGTCATAGCTCATTTTGTCCACTTAAAAAACAGACATCCTTCCATGGCCTTTAGGGCTGCCAGATATAGCAGATAAAAACACAAGATGGTCAGTTAACTTTGAATTTTGGATAAATAATGGGTAATTTTTTAGTATAAATATGTCCCCAGTATGTTGCCATTTTCTCTAGCACCCCTAATGGCAATATACCTACCTAATTCTTTTGAGAAATTGGTTGCATAGTATTCCACTGGATAATATTTAGCTTTTGCCTCTTGATGAGGGTGCTCTTTAGATCAGAGTGGTCATCATCATTCTCATTAATACATAAAGTCTCTTATATTTGTATGGTACCTTAAATATTATTGTTCAAACTTCTCTCATATTCAATTCAGCAAACATTAAGTAAGAACTACAGCAGAAAAAGCTTTGGATCCCTGGCTCTGCTTCTTACCAGATACCTAAACTTCTTGAGCCTCAGTTTCCTCATCTGTAAAATGAGACTAGGAATAGCTACTCTGCAGGATTAGAAATGATGTCCCTAGCAGAGACTGGAAACTCAAGGGATAAGTCATTATTTATTTATAGTAATGTGAAGATCCTGTGGTAGGTGCTAAGGAATAAGCAGAATTAAGCAACATATTCCTGATATTTTTTGTCACTTTTTATTTTGATATAACTTCAACCTCACTGGAAATTTGCAAGAATAGAACAGAACAAGGAACTCCCACATAGCCTTTGCCCAGATTCACTACTTCTACATTTTGTCCTATCAGCATCAACATCATTCTTCTTCTTTCCTCTCTCTCTCTCTCTGTGTTTTCCCAAGAACAAGGACATTCTCTTACGTAACCACAGTTCAATTACCAAAATTAGGAAATTTAACAAATTCCCATAGTAGTTTTCAAATTCAAATTCCTGAATATTTTTAACAGGTTTTTAAGCCTATCTCTTTTTCTAGCAGGACTATGGCCAAAGACTTAATTTTGTGTGGCTTCCCACTTTCTCGTGGGTTGGATGTGAGAATCAGGGCGTGGTTTGTCGCTTGAGGTGGGCTAAGCTGGACGGCCCTGGAAGGGAAGCCCATTGCTCTGAGTGGACCGCAGCCTTTGCTGCCCGTCCCCGGTGAAGCCTCAGCCACACGTGGTGGTGACATTCAGCACTCCTTCTGCCGCAGGGCAGCACAGATCTCGCCCTGCCTCGCCAGGCCCAGATCCGCCTGTGCTGGCAGAGTGGCTGCTGGGGCTTCCTCTGAAATGCACGTCTGCTCGTCTCCCTTTCCCGGTCAGCGTCCCTCCCAACTCCAGCCTGGCACACATGGCCCTTCACGGTGGGATCCCCAATTACCCGCTTTTCCTTTCTTGCCACACCCGTCTCCCGTGCTCCACCCACCGCCTCTCTCTGAGGAGATTCGTGCTTTCTTGCCTCCGTGCTTCCGCACTTACAGCTTCCTCTGGGGAATACTCTCATCCAATTTTCCTATTGTTTTCAAGGCCTAACTCCAGGACAAAATACTTCAGTCCCCTGGTCAGAAATAATTGCTCCCCCCTTTGAGCTCTAACCAGCATGGCTGCATGACTTGTACTCGGTACTTCTGTTTGGTCCTTTATTAGAGTTGGTTGCCTGTGAGTCTGGCTCTTCTGTCTCTGAATGACCTTGGGCAGAAGCCACATCTCTTTTCTTCCTTTCTCTGGCCCTCAACAGAGTCTGGTGTGGGGTAGACACAGGTGACTGATGAAAGAATAAATACAACAAATTACCCTGTGTGAGAGGGGCAGACATTGGTTATGAGATGATGCACGTAAGTGCACATTAATTGTTCAAAATATTGTAGTGGGTTCTATTATTGCTGTTAATGGTGGTGTTATTGGTGGGGACGGGACATCCCAAATGGCCTGACCCACCCAGTTAGTGACTCACGAAACAGGGAGCAGCAGCATCATAGCCAATCTCTTTCTTGTCCATTTGAGGAAACAGGTCCACAGGCTGTTCCTTCAGGTCAGGCCCCAGAGCTCAGGGCCCTGCCTCCTTGCACTGGGCTGTTTCCTCCTGGGGCATAATTACTCTCCTTAATTCAGCAATCGTCAAATGCTTTTGAATATGTACACTCAAGATAACTTTGCAAAACTTTAAATAGACATCTAAATTTTCTCATCATAATTTTGAATAGTCCCAAAGTTTATAATTTTGGGATTATTATAAAATTTTGTTTTTTAAATTTTATTTTATTGAGGTCATAATAGTTTATAACATTGTGAAATTTCAGTTGTACATTATTATTTGTCAGTCACCATACATATGTGCCCACTGCCTAACCCCCTCCCCCGCTGGTAACCACGAATCTGTTCTCTTTGTCCATGTGTTTATCTTCCACATATGAATGAAATCATATGGTGTTAGTCTTTCTCTCTCTGGCTTATTTTGCTTAACAAAATACTCTCAAGGTCCACCCATGTTGTTGTGAATGGCAAGATTTTGTCTTTCTTTATGGCTGAGTAGTATTCCATTATATATATATAGCACGTCTTCTTTACCCATTCATCAGTCCATGGGCACTTGGGTTGCTTCCACATCTTCGCTGTTTTGAGTAATGCTGCATGGGGCCGGCCTGGTGACGTAGCAGTTAAGTTCACACGCTTCACTCTGGCCGCCCAGGTTCGCTGGTTCGGATCCTGGGTCTGGACCTACTCATCACTCATCAAGCCATGCTGAGGCAGCATTCCATATAGAAGAGCTAGAAAGACCTACAACTAGGATATACAACTATATACTTGGGCTTTGGGGAGAAAAAAAAATGAATAATGCTGCAATCAACATAGGAGTGCATAAGTCTCTCTGAATTGTTAATTTCAAGTTCTGTGGATAAATACCCAGTAGTGGGATAGCTGGATAATATAGTATTTCTATTTTTAATTTTTTGATAAATCTCCATACTGTTTTCTGTAGTGGCTGCACCAGTTTGCATTCCCACCAGCAGTGTATGAGGGTTCCCTTTTCTCCACATCTTCTCCAACATTTGTTATTTTTGGCTTGGTGATTATAGCCATTCTAATAGGTCTAAGGTGATATCTCAATGTAGTTTTGATTTGCATTTCCCTGATGATTAGTGATGTTGAACATGTTTTCATGTGCCTGTTGGCCATCTGTATATCTTCATTGGAAAATGCCTGTTCAGATCCTCTGCCCATTTTTTGATTGGGTTGTTTGTCTTTTTGTTGTTGAGGTGTATGAGTTCTTCATATATTTTGGAGATTAACCCCTTGTCAGATATATGATTTGCAAATATTTTCTCCAAGTTGGTGAATGTCTTTTCATTTTCTTCCTGGTTTCCTTTGCCTTGTAGAAGCTCTTTAGTCTGATGAATTCTCATTTGTTTATTTTTTCTTTTGTTTCCCTGGCCCGAGTAGACATGGTGTTTGAAAAGATCCTTCTAAGAATGTCAAAGAGTGTACTACCTATATTTTCTCCTAGGATTTTTACAGTTTCAGGTTTTACATTCAAGTCTTTAATCCATTTTAAGGTAATTTTTGTGTATGGCGAAGGATAATGGTCTACTTTCATTCTTTTGCAGGTGGCTGTCCAGTTTTCCCAGCACCATTTATTAAAGAGACTTTCCATTCTCCATTGTATGTTCTTAGCTCCTTTGTCAAAGATGAGTTGTCCATAGATGTGTGGTTTTATTTCTGGGCTTTCAATTCTGTTCCATT
The DNA here is from genome assembly GCF_057802395.1 of Ceratotherium simum simum. Taxonomy (NCBI): domain Eukaryota; kingdom Metazoa; phylum Chordata; class Mammalia; order Perissodactyla; family Rhinocerotidae; genus Ceratotherium; species Ceratotherium simum. The sequence continues at coordinate 39,293,398 of NC_141928.1, read as the reverse complement.
GATCTGTGTGTCAGTTTTTGTACCAGTACCATGCTGTTTTGATTACTATAGCTTTGTAGTATATTTTGAAGTCAGGGATTTTTGTGTGTGTGTGTGTGTGTGTGTGTGTGTGTGTGAGGACAATTGGCCCTTGGCTAACATCTGTGCCCATCTTCCTCTACTTTATATGGGAGGCTGCCACTTATATGGGAGGCTTTATATGGCTTGACAAGCAGTGCATTGGCGCGCACCTGGGATCTGAACCCGGGAACCACAGGCCACTGAAGTGGAGTGCGTGCACTGAACCGCTATGCCACCAGACCGGCCCCTGAAGTCAGGGATTGTGATGCCTCAGCTTTGTTCTTTTTTCTCAGGATTGCTGTAGGTATTCAGGATCTTTTGTTGCCTCATATGAATTTTAGGATTCTTTGTTCTATTTCTGTGAAGAATGTCATTGGGATTCTGATTGGGATTGCATTGAATCTGTAGATTGCTTTAGGTAGTATGGACATTTTAACTATTTTTCTCATCCACGTGCATGAGATGTCTTTCCATTTCTTTATGTCATCATCAATTTCTTTCAATAATGTCTTATAGTTTTCATTGTATAGGTATTTCACCTCCTTGGTTAAATGTATTCCCAGATATTTTATTCTTTTTGTTGTGATTGTAAATGGGATCATCTTCTTGAGTTCTCTTTGTGTTAGTTCATTATTAGAGTATAGAAATGCAACTGATTTTTGTAGATTGGTTTTGTACCCTGCAACTTTGCTGTAGTTTTTGATTATTTCTAATAGTTTTCCAATGGATTCGTTAGGGTTTTCAATATATAAAATCATGTCATCTGCAAACAGCAAGAGTTTCACTTCTTTGTTGCCTATTTGAATTCCTTTTATTCCTTTTTCTTGCCTAATTGCTCTGGTCAAAACCTCCAGTACTATGTTGAATAAGAGTGGAGAGTGGGCACCCTTGTCTTGTTTCTGTTCTCAGAGGGATGGCTTTCAGTTTTTACCCGTTGTGTATGATGTTGACTGTGGGTTTGTCATACATGGTCTTTATTATGTTGAGGTACTTTCCTTCTATACCCATTTTGTTGAGAGTTTTTATCATAAATGGATGTTGTATCTTGTCAAATGCCTCTCTGCTTCTATTGATATGGTCATGTGGTTTTTATTCCTTGTTTTGTTAATGTGGTGTATCACATTGATTGATTTGCAGATGTTGAACCATTGCTGTATCCTTGGTATAAATCCCACTTGATCATGGTATATGATCCTTTTACTGCATTGCTGTATTCGATTTGCCAATATTTTGTTGAGGGTTTTTGCGTCTCTGTTCATCAGTGATATTGGCCTGTAATTTTCCTTCTTTGTGTTGTCCTTGTCTGGCTTTGCTACCAGGGTGATGTCGGCCTCATAGAATGTGTTAGGAAGTATTCCGTCTTCTTCAAATTTTTGGAATAATTTGAGAAGGATAGGTATTAAATCTTCTTTGAATATTTGGTAGAATTCTCCAGAGAAGCCATCTGGTCCTGAACTTTTATTTGGGAGGTTTTTCATTACTGTTTTAATCTCTTTACTTGTGATTGGTCTATTCAGATTCTCCATTTCTTCTTGATTCAGTTTTGGGAGATTGTAGGAGTCTAAGAATTTATCCGTTTCTTCTAGATTGTCCAATTTGTTGGCATATAGTTTTTCATAGTATTCTCTTATAATCTTTTGCATTTCTGTGGTATCCACTGTAATTTCTCCTCTTTCATTTCTAATTTTATTTATTTGAGCCTTCTCTCTTTTTTTCTTAGTGAGTCTGTCTAAGGGCTTGTCAATTTTGTTTATCTTCTTAAAGAACCAGCTCCTAGTTTCATTGATGCTTTCTACTTTTTTTTGGTTCAATTTCATTTATTTCTGCTCTAATTTTTATTATTTCCCTCTTCTACTGACTTGGGCTTTGTTTGTTCTTCTTTTTCTAATTCTGTTAGGTGTTTTTAAGATTTCTTATTTGAGATTTTTCTTCTTTGTTGAGGTCTGCCTGTATTGCTATGAGTTTCCCTTTTAGCACTGCTTTTGCTCCATCCCGTAAGAGTTGGTATGGTGTATTTTCATTGTCATTTGTCTCCTGGTATTTTTTGCTTTCTCTTTTGATTTCTTCTTTGATCCAATGGTTGTTCAGTAGTATGTGGTTTAGTCTCCACATATTTGTCACTTTCCCAGCGTTTTTCTTGTGGTAGATGTCTCGTTTCATAGTATTGTGTTTGGTAAAGATGCTTGATTTGATTTTAATCTTCTTAAATTTATTGAAGCTTGCCTTGTTTCCCAACATATGGTCTATGTTTGAGAATGTTCCATGTGCACTTGAGAAGAATGTGTATTTTTCTGTTTTTTTTATGGAGTGTTCTATATCTAAGTCCTTCTAGTCTAGTATTTCATTTAAGGACACTTTTCCTTATTGACTTTCTATCTGGATTATCTATTCATCGATGTAAGTGGGGTGTTAATGTCCCCTACTACTATTGTGTTGCTGTTAGTATCTCCTTTTAGGTCTGTTAATAGTTGCTTTATGTACTTGGGTGCTCCTGTGTTAGGTGCATATATATTTATAAGTGTTATGTCCTCTTGATGGAGTGACCCCTTTATCATTATATATTGCCCCTCTGTGTCTCTCATTGCCTTTTTATCTTGAGGTCTACTTTGTGTGATATACATATTGCAACACCTGCTTTCTTTTGTTTGCCATTAGCTTGGAGTGTCGCCTTCCATCCCTTCACTCTGAGCCTGTGTTTGTCTTTAAAGCTGAGATGTGTTTCCCTGAGGCAGTATACTGTTGGGTCTTGTTTTTTAATTCATGTAGGTAGTCTGTGTCTTTTGATTGGAGAATTCAATCCATTTACATTTAGAGTGGTTATTGATATATGAGGGCTTAATGCTGCCATTTGAAAACGAGTGATAACTCGTTTTCCAGTTGTTTTGTATTTCCCTTGTTTCTTGTCCCATGTATTTCTGACTGCCAGTTCAGTTTGGTGGTTCTCTATGATGGTTTTCTTATTTTTCTCTTTATTTATCATTTGTGTCTCTGTTCTGATTTTTTTGTTTGGTAGCTACTGTGAGGTTTGTGTAAAAGATCTTGTAGATGAGATAGTCCATTTTCTGATAGTCTCTTATTTGCTTAGTTTAAGCAGGTTCCATCCCTTTCCTCTTCCCTGTCTAAGTTATTGTTCTCACAACTTATTCCGTTTTGTTTTGTGAGTTTGTGGTTAATATGCAGTGATTATAGTTATTTTTTATGTTTTCCTTCCCTTTATCTTTAATGTTATAAATAAGTGTTTGCTAACCTATTCTGATAGACAGCTGCAATTTTCTGATTTTGCCTGCCTGTTTATCTCCTTACTCAAGGCTTTGTAAACTTTTGTGTTTTTTTTTTTTTTCATGTATGAGGCCTTTCTCTATCATTTCTTGTAGGGGGTGTCTCGTGGTGATGAACTCAGCTTTTTTTTTTTTTTTTTTTTACCTGGGAAAGTTTTTATTTCTCCATCATATCTGTAGGATATTTTCACTGGATAGAGTATTCTTGGATGAAATTTTTTGTCTTTCAGAATTTTGAATGTATCATTCCGTTCTCCCCTAGCCTGTAAGTTTTCTGCTGATAAGTCCACTGAAACCCTGATAGAGGTTCCTTTGTATGTTATTTTCTTCTGCCTTGGTGCCTCTAATATTTTTTCATTGTCATTGACTTTTGCCAGCTTTACTACTATATGCTGTGGAGAAGGTCTTTTTACATTGGTGTAATTAGGAGTTCTATCAGCATATTTTACTTGTAATTCCACCTCCTTCCCCATGTTTGGGAAGTTCTTGGCTATTATTTCTTTGAGATAGCTCTCTGTTCCTTTCTCCCCCATTTCTCCATCTGGAATACCTATAAACCTTATGTTGCATTTCCTCATTGAGTCAAATATTTCTTGGAGAATTTCTTCATTTCTTTTTAGTCTTAGTTCTCTCTTTTCCTCCATCTGAGGCATTTCTATATTTCTGTCCTCTAAATTGCTAATTCTTTCCTCCACACTATCAGCTCTCTTGTTTAAGGACTCCAGATTTTTCTTTATCTCATCCATTGTGTTTTTCATCTCCAACATTTCTGATTGGTTTTTCTTTATAGTTTCAATCTCTTTTATGAAGAATTCCCTCTGTTCATTAATTTTATTCCTGATTTCATTGATTGTCTTTCTGAGTTTTCTTGTAACTTGTTGAGTTTTTTTATGATGGCTATTTTGAATTCTCTGTCATTTAGATATTAAATTTCTGTGCCTTCAGGATTGATTTCTGGGTGCTTGTGATTTTGCTTCTGGTCTGGAGTATTAAACACCTTTTTGTACTCTTTGATGAGGCGGATTTGTGTTTTTATGTAGTGGTAGTATCTGGTTGCAGATTCCACCTATCACCACTGGGGGTGGGCAGGAGCTGTGTGTTCTGAGCGCGCTGTGATCCCTGGGGGCTGTGCCTTTCCTTTGTAAGCTTTGCTGATGGAGTCCATCTGTGTTTGCCTGCTGGCCGCTGCTGCTTTACACACACTGTATGCACCAGCATTCTGGCAGGGGTCCTTTGCTCTGGCCAACTGGTGGAGCTGATGTGCCAGGCAGGAGGAGGGGCGCTTTCTTTCATGTGTGATCCTAGGGGTGCTCTCACTTTGCCCTCACTATCTGCTCTCCTGGGCAGCTTGGCTTCATGAATACACCCCCACGATTGCTTATCTTCCTTGGTGTGGAGCTCCCCATGGGTTGGGAGGCAATTCAGAGAGCAAAGTTGTTCTCATGGAGGACTACTCCCTCCCTCCCTCCTCTTAGAGCTGCATGCGGTCCCACACCCTAGGTTGCTGCTGTTGGTGGAGGGAGAGGAGATCCCCTTACCTCCTTCCACTACCTCCTGGAGGGTCCAGCACCTCCACCTCCAGATGTACAGCTGCATGGGTCTCTCAGACGTCTGTTGTGTTGTGTGAATGTCCTCTGTTGGTTTATGAATGTCCTTTTCACTGTGTCTTAGGGGGGAGGGTATAAGGGAAGAGCTCACTCTGCCAGGATGCTGACATCATCACTCCCCTGTAAAATTTTTTTAAAAAGCTGGCTTACTGTAAACCTCCAAAATAAAGCTGTAACATCACTCCTTTAAAGATAACCAATTGATTAGAAATACCAGAATAATATGATACCTACCATCATCCATTAAAAAAATACACAAATAAAAATACACAACTCTTTTTAAACACTTGCTCATTTTCCCTCTTTTTTTTCCTTACTCATATTTTCATTCCACAGAATGTTATCTTAATGTTTTTTTTTTTGCTTAAAAATCTTTCATCCAGCATCCTATCATACTTCATTGAAATAAAAATGCATATATAACACTATACCACTTCATGGGTAGGTGGAACAGAGGAATTGTAAGGCAGTGAAACTACTCTGTGTAATACTATAATGGTGGATACATGTCATTGTACATTTGTCTAAAGCCATAAAATGTACAATACCAAGAGGGAACCCTAATGTAAACTACGATCTTTGGGTGATAATGATGTGTATTCTCATCGATGTAGTTGTAACAAATGTACCACTCTGGTGGAGGATATTGGTAATGGATGAGTCTATGCATGTGTAGGGGCAGAGCATTTAGGGAAAATCTCTGTACTTTCCCCTTAAACTTGCTGTGAACCTAAAACTGCTCTAAAAATATAAAGTTTATTTAAAAAATACATATGTAAATTTATATTTAATATTTTTTCTTTCCTGTGGCTGTAATTTAAAATTTTTTCTTCTGGATTGAGTGATCATTACAACTGTAATTCATACAGCTGATGAAAATTGTATGTATTTCATATGTACAATGAAAATAGACAAATAATGACCAAACAGTAAAATAAATTAGAAAGACTTCTATTATGATGCTGGGTTGGTGTTTATGGTACCTTGAGTTATCTAATGGACAGTCAATTTGGCCCCTGGGGGTTTTTATTGCTTGTGGCAACACATTTTAGGAAGATCTGGGGACAGGAGAGGTATATTTATTTATTTTTGCATGGGAGAAGGGCCACTGAGCAAGGGGAGGATGAACATGAGAACCATGACTACTAGTGACTTCTTTGCAGATCAATTTTAGGAAATGGAACATAAGAAAGTTGAGTTAGGTGGGAACTTTGCCTGTCCAGCCACCGGGAAAATCTTTCCATGCCCCTCGGGGGAGGCATACCCCAGTTTGAGGACCAAGGCCTTAAGTCACCCATCAGCAGCCCCAGGGCCACCCAGCCATCCCACCCACTGGCCAGCCCTTCCAACTCCCAGGTGATGGCGTGCCTGTCCCTTGGCCCTGCCCCCTGCACCCCACTGGCCCCACCCCTTCCAGCCTGGGAGGTTTAATTCCTTGGCCCACCCCGCCAACCTCCACCCCTCAGGTCAGTGTCCCCTCCTCAGGTGAGGGCTGGGTTAGGGTGGCGTGCGGCGTGGGGGCGGTGGCACAGGCCCCTTTGCCCCTGGTCACAGGGGCCTGAGAATTTCACCTAAGCCCCACCTTCGAGCCCTTCCCTGCATGAGCTAGTTCCCTTTCAGACCCCCGGTTCCCTCCTCTGTAAGGAGGAGTGATGAGGGTACCCAGCTCAGGGTTATCGATGAGGAGTGCTGGCAGAGCGACTGACACCATGGAGTCTGAGATAGAAGTGGATTCCCTCTCGGTGTGTCCATGACCTTGTCTCAGCAGAAGAAGTTCCAAGAAGGGATGGAAGTTATTTTTCTTCCGAAAATGAAGTTTACTGGGGCAGTCCTCTAGAAAAGGAGACGTGTTATCACTGTCTTTTCAGAGTCCACATCCTTCCTGTCCCTTCTCCCCAGAGTGGTTTAGGGGCTCACCATGAAGGGGAACATGCATCGAATGCTGCAGCAGTGAAACGAGCAGCGCCCTCCAGGAAACCTGCGGGCAAAGGGAGACTCCCGAAGGAGGGCATCCCAGGGAGGATCAGGCCTCTAGCTCTAGGGTGAGTAATTGTTCCCGAGCTTCACCTTTGGTGTCTCTTTGGTAGTGGAACCAAGGAAGGCTGGGGTGGGCGGTGTCAGAGGTACCTGGAGATTTGCTTGGAGGCCAGCGTTCCTAACATTTTGTTCATATTTTGATTTCTGTTTCCCGTGTTGTGTGGGAGAAATCAGAAAAGCCCTTACTGCACCTTCACAGGCTCCCTTCACCAGTGGATCTGCCCTTCCTGTGTGTCTACTGTGGGCCAAGGATATGGGCAGATTATCAGTCCCTTAATGCCTTTAGGAAGGAATGCCTCTTTGTTGGTGCTTCCGGAAGCCTCTGCAAGGGAACAGGACAGGATGTTAATTAAATGTATTACAAGGCCACATTATAAGCCATTCTGTATTCTGCTTCTCATTTGAAATTTCCTCAGCATCAGTGTCTTTCAAAGCTCACTAGATAAGGTAAATGTATTACATAGCAGGTAATAGCATAGCCAAATAATACTGTTAGTAAGAAAATGTCCCCAATTTGTTGCTATCCTATAAAATTTAATGGTAAACTTCCTCTTATTATCTAGGCACTTCCTTGTTTCCTCAGAGAAGTTCAAGACCCCAGTTATATAGCTCCCATTTCTGTTATTTAGTTACACTCAGAGGGACATCCAGGTGTCTGGTTGGGGTCTAGTTTCCTTGGTTATCCACAGGTGAGAGGCTGCCTTCCCTGTTGACTGATCACATACCTCCTTTAGCAGCTACAAGTTGGGTTATTCCAATCACAGGTCTTTTCCTGTGTTCTATATTTCCAAACTCTGCAGGATAAACAGGGCACTTAAGAATATTTAGAACCAGCTTCACATTCACATAATTCAAAAACCAGGTAAAATCTGCTATCATTATAGCAGTTTGCAATGTAAGCACCAGTTTTCTTACACAGTAGCAAATTCTATGTTCCCTGGATTCAATAGATATAATATAGGCCCATATTGGTGTACTCAAGACGTGGTGTAATTTGAGGGAAGGGGGTTGATAGAGAAAATGGCAGAAGGAAAAAGAGAAGATGCTTGGGTTGAGCTCTGCTATTTGACCAGAGGTCATGACCTGAAAGTTCAAAGCTCATTTTGGAGAAATCTATCAAGAAGTTAACTATAATACTCTTACGTCCCTCATCTGGGGAAGTGAATCCCAACATTATACAAACTGCTCTCTCTTTCTGAGTGTGGCAATTTGAAATAGCCTAGACCTTTGTGTGGAATTTAGACATGTGCAGTGGTGGCAGTTAGGATTCTTGTATTTCCCGAGGCCTACTTCTTTCCCTTTATCTATTTCCATCTCATGGTTTTTAAACTTGGAAATGTCTCTTTGTGTTTCCTCTTCAGCCCCTGTGTTGTGAATACCCCAGTACTGCATTAGTTGGGGCTTCGCTCTCTAATGAACCTGATAGCCTACTTTTATAGCAGGTGACTGTCCAAACAGATTTGTAGCCCGACATTCCCCCATTTCCAGCCTCCTGCCCTTTCTCTTCTTCCTCGTCAAGATCCCAAAGATTTCCTAGCCCCACGCTGACCTCTGTACCTTTACTGCCATTATGGCCTGCTTTGAAATTTCTTAGTCCTGTGATTCCTGTCTTTTGGGGTGTGGTTTCCCTTCATTCCCACACGTGCCCCGCTGACAAATGCCCTGTAAGAGATTTGTGATTCAGTGCTGCTGTTAAGGAGATTTCTACTCCTGTGCCTCGGGGGCCAAGTGAGAGTAAATATGTCCTCTGTGGTGTCTCCTTGCCTGGAGTAACTTTTGCCTTTCCAGTGAAAGCAGAGCTGTTTCATTTTATACTACCAGCTTTCCCTCAGCACAGGCCCTGACTGCTTCCTCCACGTGCCTACCCCATTCACACAGGTTCAGCTAGATTAGAAGTTCAAACTGTTTATGAAGTTTGTCCAATGCCGTCTCTTCCTGGGAAATGGCTGATGTTGTTGGGTCAGAGTGTCTTTTGCTCATGATCTTTATCTTTCTTGCTATTTCAGCTTTGATGCTGAGACCAAAACCTCTCTTATTTTTAAAGCTTATTTTTTCTTGAGTTTTGATATTTTTGCTTCCAAAGCTTCTGCTCTAGGGTTCTGTTCACTGACAAAATTTTAAAGGCTTTTTACTTGCTGATAACAATTTACCTTCATCTCCAGGTAAAATGATTCATGGAATCAGAGTGCTTTAGGCATTTTAAAAAGACATTTTAGGGCCGGCCCGGTGGCTTAGCAGTTAGGTGCACGTGCTCCGCTACTGGCGGCCTGGGTTCAGATCCCAGGCGCGCACAGACGCACCGCTTCTCCGGCCAAGCTGAGGCCGCGTCCCGCATACAGCAACTAGAAGGATGTGCAGCTATGACATACAACTATCTACTGGGGCTTTGGGGGGCTTTGGGGAAGAAAAAAAGGAGGAGGATTGGCAATAGATTTTAGCTCAGAGCCGTTCTTCCTCAGCAAAAAGAGGAGGATTAGCACGGATGTTAGCTCAGGGCTGATCTCCCTCACCAAAAAAAAAACAAAACAAAAGATATTTTAAAAAAACATCCTTTGTGGCTCTTGGGCTTTTGATAATTTCATTCAATTTTTTTCTCCACCTCAATTTAAGATGATCCATCCTCACTGTAGTCAGGACCCGCCTGTTACTCTGTCTGTTCCTTTATAAACCCACCACACTGCCGAGGTTGAACTCACTCTCTTGGTGTTCCAAAGGCGTGACCATTATTAAGGCTTTGTTACATGTGGATCGCTCTGCTCTGGATGAGGACAAGACGCAGAACACAGAACTTAAAGGTAGTGGGCATGGTGCTGGCCTGCCGCTGATCCCAGAGCCCTCATTGGGCTTGCTGGGGCTCTGCCTGTTGGTGAAGGAGAAGGGAGACTGTCTGGCTCTAGAAAGGAGCACTGGCACCAGGTCTCCACTGCCAAGAGGCAGTGATCAAGATTGACAAGCTTTGCCCTTTCCAGGTGGAACTTTGCATCCCTAGTCCCAGTTGGCTGTACATATACTCAAGTGTTAGAGAGAATGGGGTCCCGGGATCCTGAACCCCGTGCTACCATAGCTAGTCCACTGCTAGGTCACCAAGGGAGATTTGTGCACAGGGGACAGGCCAGGCAAAGGAGGATTTCCTCACTGGCTGGATCTTGGCCTCAAACCTCTTTGTGAACTCCAGAGCTCTGGTGTGCTGTGCTGGACTATAGGGGAGATTCTTGTGTTGGACTCAGTGACTTCCACTTCCCTGGACCCCTCTTATTCCTGCTTGGCTATGGAGGAGTGTGGGGGCATCTCTTCCCCGGGCTGAGATCCCAATCCTGTCCTTCCATACCAGCCACTGGGAAGAAAAGCCCCTTAGAGCAATCATTTCTGTATAGGTTCTGAGAGCTTTCACCCCAGGTCTGCTTGTAAAGAAAGCTCCACTTTGCAGCACTTACCTCGTGTCCTAGGATTTGACCTATGTGTGAGTACTTTTAGAACATCTATTTAGAGATCTGCTTCCCAGAAACTTTCTTTTACTAGTTTTCCTTTTTTCTCCCTTCTTGGCTTCCATGAAACTGTATTCTTCTAATTCTTGCTTTTCTAACTATTCTCTCTCTGCCTCTTCCTCACAACACTCCTGGTGTAAGTCTGGTATGAGTGAGGTCTTAGTGGTGTACGTTTTAAAGATTAGTCTTTTACTCTCAAGTCTTTACACTAACTGTAGTTGCTTTTGTGAGATAGAGATCCAATGTTCTTTTTTTCCATATGGCTAACCAATTGTCCCCGTTCTAAATCTGCATTTCCACTTGTTGGTACCTCTAAAAGCAGTTTCTGTTCAGTACATGTCAATCTTCTCTTTCTCTGGGATCTTTGCACCTAAATTCCCTCTTTCTGGAATGCTCTTCTTCTCTTTCTTTTTGGGCTAACAACTCCTGTTAATGCCTACCGACCAAAGACCACTAAGAACACATCTGTAGTAAAAAGCATTAGTTGTATTTATCTTGCTGCCTCAAGAGAAATTATACTCCCTAGGACCTTGGGGTGTCTCAGTAAGAGTAAGTTGAAAGGGCCAACAAGATATGAGCTTGTGCCGGGTGATTTTAAGAAGTGATTAGGGAAGCAGGGACCAGTTTTGGGATGATACTGTCAAAGAGAGGGGCATTTCAGTATTTGGGTATCTTAGGAAGCAGTAGATGGGAGGAGTGAGATGGGACTGAGGATGTCATTTGTGAGAAGCCCCATTCAGTCAAATAAAGGGTCAGTATCATTTTAACAGCCTGTATAGAAACATTGTTTCCATGGTCAGATCCAGGTCCTGTTGGAAATATTGTTCACATTTTGATAGGAATATCCCAGTCTGATTGCTGCAGGCAATTTTTTCTCACTTCTCATCGTTTGAATTAGATCTTGACTTAAATATTACCTTCTCAGCGACCCATTCTAATTGCTGTTGCTTCTTTCTTTCCCAGTATTTATTACAAACTGTAATTATTTAATTTATTGTCAATTTGCCTTTTTTCTTCTCTACTAGAATGTATGATCTGTGAGGGCGGGGACTACGTTTCTTTTCTTCTCCATTATAGCCTTATTGCCAAGCGTAGGTTGGGCACATTATAGGTGCTCAGGAAACACATCTGTATGAGAAAATGAATGAATAAAAGAAAATTCAGGGTTAATAGTTTGATTGCATTAGCAGTTCTGCTAGATACACTGCTCATCTCTAGTTAAAGTCAACTGAGAGTGTATCCTCCATGAGTAAGAGAAAGCTGGTACGAGTGTGACCTTGTGCATTCATGCACACAACAGGGCCTTAATCATCCTCCTGGTTTTTTGTAATTCTATATAATTTAAAAACTCAGGAAGACAAAATCGAGTAAGATCTACCTAGGACTTTTTTACAACGAATTTTTGTGTATTATTTGATACATACCTAAGAGCATATATAACATATGTACATTGTGAAGCATAATAATAAAATATGTATCTTGTTATATGTATCTTAAAATTGTGTACCATTGGAGTCTTAATTTGCATTTCCCTGATGTCTAATGAAGTTGAGCATTTCTTCATGTTTTTACTGGCCATTTGTGTTTTTTGTGAAATACCTTTTTATATCATTTGCTTATTTTTCTGTTGGGTTGTCTTTTTCTATATTGTTGTGTTGGAGTTTATTTTTTCTGGGTAGAAATAATTGTTATATGTGCTGCAAATATCTTCTCACATTTATGGTTTTCTTTTTTTAAAATGGTGTCTTTGGACATGCATAATTTCTTAATTTTAATGTTTTTTAATGTGTTAATTTTTTATGATTAGCATTTTCTGATCTGTTTAAAAGATCCTCTTCTATCCTGAAATCATGACAAAATTCTTTTAAAAGTTTTAAAAGTTTATCTTTCATATTTAAGTCTTTACTTAACCTGGAATTGATTTTTATATATGGTGTGAGATAATAATCCAGGTTTTTTTCAAATGGCTAAACAGTTTTTCCAGTATCATTTACATGCCTAGGACTTATTTATATTTGAAGTTACAAGAATGGAAGAGATAATCTCATAATTGTTCCTTTTTAGATAATGTACTATTTCTATTTTATAGGTTCTTCTTGTAATTTTGAGTAAGCTTCCAGGAGACTATGAAAGATTATGATGAAGTTCTCAAATGCCATGAATTATATGAAACTATTGGAACAGGTAATTGTTATTTTTTCTTGGAGGCAGAGGGTAGATCAGCTCTTGGAGAGTAGAGTGCATTTGGGCAGTCATGAGCTTTTTAGTCTAACCTATGTGGTTTTAAAATTCTTAACCTACTTTAGTAAGAAACAGTGGAGCAAGAGAGAGGAGAGTAGTAGGAGAGGACTTGTAGGTCATTTTATTTAGAATAAAAGTCACTGGAGGGTTTTGAGCCAAGGAGTGAACTGACCTTTGTTTTTAAGGGTCACTCTGGCTGCTTGGCTGTGAGAAGATTGGGTAGAAGAGGGCAAGGGCAGAAGCAGAGAGATGTGAGGAGGTTACTGCGATAATTTGGGGCAGTGATGCTGGAGATGGTGGTGACTTGGATGAGAGCGATAGTAGTGAAGGTAGTGAATGGGTGGCATTCTATATACTACATACGTGTGTGTGTTTTAATTTATTTATTGAGGTCTAACCCATATAAAAATATGCAGAGTGCACTAATCTTTCTTTTTTTCCCTCTCTACTACTTTTTTTATTGTGGTAAAATATACATAACAAAATTTATCATTTTAACCATTTTTTAAATTATTTTATTGAGGTCATATTGGTTTATAACTGTGTAATTTCGGGTGTACATTATTATATATCAGCTTCTGTATGGACTGCATTGTGCTCACCACCAATAGTCTAGTTTTTATCCGTTATCATACATATGTGCCCCTTTACCCCTTGTGCCCACACCCACCCCCTTCCCCTCTGGCAACCACTAATCTGTTCTCTTTATCCACGTGTTTGTTTATCTTCCACAAATGAGTGAAATCATACAGTGTTTGTCTTTCTCTAACTTATTTTGCTTAACATAATACCCTCAAGGTCCATTCATGTTGTTGCAAATGGGGCGATTTTGTCTTTTTTTTTATGACTGAGTAGTATTCCATTGTATATATATACCACATCTTCTTTACGCATTCATCAATTGATGGGCACTTGGGTTGCTTCCACATCTTGGCTATTGTGAATGATGCTGCAACGAACATAGGGGTGCATAAGTCTCTTTGCATTGTTGACTTCAAGTTCTTTGGATAAATATCCAGTGACGGGATAGCTGGATCATATGGCATTTCTATTTTTAATTTTTTGAGAAATCTCCATACTGTTTTCCATAGTAGGTGTACCAGTTTGCATTCCCACCAGCAGTGTATGAGGGTTCCCTTTTCTCCACATCTTCTTGAACACTTATTATTTCTCATCTTCTTAATTATAGCCATTTTAACAGGTGTAAGGTGATATCCCATTATAGTTTTGATTTGCATTTCCCTAATAACTAGTGATATTGAGCATCTTTGTGTGTGCCTGTTAGCCATCTGTACATCTGAACATCTTTTCATGTGCCTGTTGGAAAAAATGTCTGTTCAGATCCTCTGCCCATTTTTTGATCAACTTGTGTGTTTTTTTTCTCATTGAGTTGTATGAGTTCTTTATATATTTTGGAAATTAACCCCTTGTCAGATATATGATTTGCAAATATTTTCTCCCAGTTGTGGTGTTGTCTTTTCATTTTCTTCATGGTTTCCTTTGCCTTGCAGAAGCTTTTTAATCTAATGTAGTCCCATTTGTTTATTTTTTTCTTTTGTTTTCCTTGCCTGAGTAGACATGGTATTTGAAAAAATTCTGCTAAGACCAATGTCAAAGATTGTACTGCCTATATTTTCTTCTAGGAGTTCTACAGTTTCAGCTTTTACATTAAAATCCTTAATCCATTTTGAGTTAATTTTTGTGTATGGCAAAGGATAATGGTCTCCTTTCATTCTTTTGCAGGTGGCTGTCAAGTTTTCCCAGCACCATTTATTGAAAAGACTTTCCTTTCTCCATTGTATGTTCTTGGCTCCTATGTTGAAGATTAGCTGTCCATAGATGTGTGGTTTTATTTCTGAGCTTTCAATTCTGTTCCATTAACCTGTGTGTCTGTTTTTGTACCAGTACCATGCTGTTTTGATTACTATAGCTTTGTAGTATATTTTGAAGTCAAGGATTACGATGACTCCAGCTTTGTTCTTTTTTCTCAGGATTGCTTGGTTTTTTGTTGTTCCATATAAATTTTAGAATTCTTTGTTCTAGTTCTGTAAAGAATTTCATTGGGATTCTGATTGGAACTGCATTGAATCTGTAGATTGCTTTAGGCAATATGGACATTTTAACTATGTTTATTCTTCCAATCCATGAGAATTGAATATCTTTCCATTTCTTTATGTCTTCTTCAATTTCTTTCAATAATGTCTTATAATTTTCAGTGTAAAGGTCTTTCACTTCCTTGGTTCAGTTTATTCCTAGATATTTTCTTTGTTTTGTTGTGATTGTAAATGGGATTGTATTCTTAACTTCTCTTTCTGCTAGTTTGTTATTAGAGTATAGAAAGGCAACAGATTTTTGTAAGTTGATTTTGTACCCTGCAACTTTGCTGTTGTGGATTTTTTCTAATAGTTTTCTGGTAGATTATTTAGGGTTTTCTATATATAGAATCATCCTGTCCACAAACGCGTGAGTTCATTTTTTTTGTTGCCAATTTGGATACTTTTTATTTTTTTTCTTGCCTAATTGCTCTGGCCAAAACCTCCAGTACTGTGTTGAATAAGAGTGACGAGAGTGGGCACCCTCATCTTGTTTCTGTTCTCAGAGGGTTGGCTTTCAGTTTTTCACCCTTAAGTATGATGTTGGCTGTGGGTTTGTCATATACGGCCTTTATTATGCTGAGGTACATTCCTTCTATACCCATTTTATTGAGAGTTTTTATTATAAATGGATGTTGGATCTTGTCAAATGCTTTCTCTGCATCTATTGGGAGGATCATGTGATTTTTATTCCTCATTTTATTAATGTGGTGTATCACGTTGACTGATTTGTGGATGTTGAATCATCCCTGCATCCATGGTATAAAACCCACTTGATCATGGTGTATGATCCTTTTAATGGATTGCTGTACTTGATTTGCCAATATTTGTTGAGGATTTTTGCAACTATGTTTGTCATCAATATTGGCCTGTAATTTCTTTCTCTGTGTTGTCCTTGTCTGGTTTTGGTATAAGGGTAATGTTGTCCTCATAGAATGAGTTAAGAAGCATTTCATCTTCTTCAACTTTTTGGAATAGTTTGAGAAGGATAGGTATTAAATCTTCTTTGAATGTTCAGTAAAATTCTCCAGAGAAGCCATCTGGTCGTGGACTTTTGTTTTGGGGGAGGCTTTTGAGTACTGTTTCTGTCTCTTTACTTGTGATTGGTCTATTGAGATTCTCTATCTTCTTGATTCAGTTTTGGGAGGTTGTGTGAGTCTAAGAATTTATCCATTTCTTCTAGATTGTCCAATTTGTTGGCATATGGTTTTTCATAGTATTCTGTTGTAATCCCTTGCATTTCTGTGATATCCATTGTAATTTCTCCTCTTTCATTTTTAATTTTATTTGTTTGAGCCTTCTCTTTCTTTTTCTTAGTGAGTCTGGCTAAGAGTTTGTCAATTTTGTTTATCTTCTTAAAGAACAAGCTCTTAGTTTCATTGATCCTTTCTGCTGGTTTTTTTTTTCAGTCTCTATTTCATTTATTCTGCTCTAATTTTTATTATTCCCTCCTTCTGCAGACTTTGACTTTGTTCTTCTTTTTCTAGTTCTGTTACTTGTAGTTTAAGATTACTTATTTGAGATTTTTCTTCTTTGTTGAGGTGGGCTTGTATTGCTATAAATTTCCCTCTTAGCATCATGTTTGCTGCATCCCATAAGAGTTGATATGTTGTGTTTTGTCATTTTTCTCCAAGTATTTTTTGATTTCTCTTTTGATTTCTTCATTGGTCCAATGGTTGTTCAGTAGTGTGTTGTTTAGTCTCCACATATTTGTCACTTTCCTAACCTTTTTATTGTAGTTTATTTCTAGTTTCATAGCATTGTGTTTGGAAAAGATGGTTGATGTCATTTTAATCTCCTTAAATTTATTGAGGCTTGCCTTGTTTCCAAACATATGGTCTATGTTTGAGAATGTTCCATGTGCACTTGAGAAGAATGTGTATTCTGCTGATTTTGGATGGCGTGTTCTCTGTATATCTATTAGGTCCTTCTGGTCTAGTATTTCATTTAAGGACACTGTTTCCTTGTTGACTTTCTTTCTGGGTGATCTATCCATTGATGTAAGTGGGGTGTTGAGGTCGCCTACTATTATTGTGTTGCTGTCAATTTCTCTCTTTAAGTCTGTTAATAGTTGCTTTATGTACTCTGG
Source organism: Ceratotherium simum simum (assembly GCF_057802395.1). NCBI lineage: Eukaryota > Metazoa > Chordata > Mammalia > Perissodactyla > Rhinocerotidae > Ceratotherium > Ceratotherium simum. The sequence continues at coordinate 39,276,508 of NC_141928.1, read as the reverse complement.
TGCTCCTGTATTAGGTGCATCATATTCATAAGTGTTATGTCCACTTGGTACAATGTCCTTTTTATAATTATGTACTGCCCCTCTTTGTCTCCCATTGTCTTTTTTATCTTGAAGTTTGCCTTGTTTCATATAACTATGACAACACCTGCTTTCTTAGCTTGCCATTTGCTTGGAGTGTCATCTTCCATCCCTTCACTCAGAGCCTGTGTTTGTCTTTAGAGATGAGATTTGTTTCCTGGAGGCAGCATGTTGTTGGGTCTTGTTTTTAATCCATCCAGCCACTCTGTGTCTTTGATTGGAGAATTCAATCCATTTACATTTAGAGTGATTATTGAAATATGAGGGCTTAGTACTGCCATTTTATCTCTTGTTTTCCAGCTGTTGTATATTTCCATTTTTCTTTTCCCTTGTATTTCTGGCTGCCAGTTAAGTTTGGTGGTTTTCTGTGATGATTTTCTCACTTTTCTTTTATTTATGATTTGTATCTCTGCTCTGATTTTTTGTTTAGTGGTTACCATGAAGTTTGTATAAAAGAACTCATAGATGAGATAGTCCATTTTCTGGGAGCCTCTTATCTCCATTAGCCTAAACAGGTTCCACCCCTCTCCTCTTCCCCTTCTGAGTTATTGTTGTCACAAATTGTTCTTTTCTGTGTTTAAGTTTGTGTGACTAAATTGAAGTGTTTATGGTTATTTTTGGTGCTTTCCTTTCTTTTGTCTTTTATGTTATAATTGTTTACTAACCTATTCTGATATAGAGCTGCATTTTTCTGATTCTATCTGCCTATCTATCTCCTTGCTCAAGGTTTTGTAAACCTTTACTTTTTGGTTTCAGATGGGAGGGCTCCTTTCAATCTTTCTCATAAGCTAGGCCTAGTGGTGATGAACTCTCTCAGCTTTTGTTTGTCTGGTAAAGCTTTTATTTCTCCATTGTATCTGAAGGGTAGTTTTGCTGGATAGAGTATTCTTGGCTGAAAGTTTTTGTCTTTCAGTATTTTGAATATATCATTCTATTCTCTCCTAGTCTGTAAGGTTTCTGCTGAGAAATCCACTGAAAGCCTGATAGGGGTTCCCCTGAATGTTATTTTCTTCTGCTTTGTGGCCCTTAACATTTTCTCTCTGTCACTGACTTTCACCAGTTTTATTATTATATGCCTGGGATAAGGTCTTTCTGCATTGATGTGATTAGGAGTTCTATTTTCTTCATGTACTTATAAGTCCAGTTCCTTCCCCAGATTTTGGAATTTCTCAGCTATTATTTCTTTGAACAAGCTCGGAGTGCACTAATCTTGATGGAGTTTTACATACATGTACATCCATATGTTCCCTGCTCAGATCAGGCCATAGAACCCTTCCAGTCAGTACCTGCTTCCTTTTCTGCAAGGTAACCAATGATATATTTTGAAGACAGAGCCAATGGTATTTGTTGATGTGTTGGATATAGGGTGTGAGACATAAAGGAAGGGCTAAGGGTGACTCCTGGGTTTTTGGCCCGAGCATCTGAGAAAATGGAGTTGCCACCTACTGAGATGGGGAAGACCATGGGAGGGACTACCAGGAGCTTCATTTTAGTAATGGCAAGTTGGAGATTTCTATTAGATAACTATGTATAGATGTTTATCCAGTTTTTGATCCAGTTTTGAAACATAATTGCTTATCTTCACGGTTTTAAAACTGAATGGAAGTTTCTTATTATTTGCTTTTTGTCTCAGGAACTTTATATTGTGTTCTAACAATGTTAATTATAAAGCAAATTTCTTGAGTCACTTCTATTTTCCTACTTCTTCATTACAAAATTAGAGATATACTATCATGGTAAAAAAAATATCTTCAGCTAGACATTGGATGAGGAGAGGTTAGGGTCATGGTTGACACTTTGGAAGCAACAGGAAGAAAGAGCTACAAACTTCCAGGAAAATATGGATTCATAGAGCCTTTTAAAAGTGTGTGGAAAGGTATTTGTGCCTGAGTCCTGGGTTTGCTCAGATGATTATTTTTAGGTTAGTCTTGCTTATCTCTTCATAATACATTTTCCTGTACTTAGGTGGCTTTGGAAAAGTCAAACTTTCCTGCCATATCCTCACTGGAGAAATGGTCACTATAAAAATCATGGATAAAAATGCACTAGTGGTAAGTTTAAAATTATTTTTAAAATATTTATAGATCAGTATTGTGAATTAAAACCCAACTTTGCTCTAATGTTGTAGTTACTGCTCTTTTATTAGGATAATATTTCTATAGCTTTTTTTGTTTTTCAAATTGCCAGTTATGTATAGATCTATGGTTTTAAAAAGTAATCTGGAATGGGGAAAGACTGAAAGCCATTCCTCTGAGAACAGGAATGAGGAAGGGCTGCCCACTCTCACCACTCCTATTCAACATAGTACTTGAGGTTTTGGCCAGAGCAATTAGGCAAGAAAAAGGAATAAAAGGAATCCAAATAGGCAATGAAGAAGTGAAACTCTCACTATTAGCAGATGACATGATTTTATATATAGAAAACCCTAAAGAATCCATTGGAAAACTATTAGAAATAATCAACAACTACAGCAAAGTCGCAGGGTACAAAATCAACATACAAAAATCAGTTGCATTTCTGTATGCTAATAATGAACTAACAGAAAGAGAGCTCAAAACGATAATACCATTTACAATTGCATCAAAAAGAATAAAATATCTAGGAATAAATCTTACCAAGGAGGTGAAAGACCTATACAATGAAAACTACAAGACATTATTGAAAGAAATCGATGATGACATAAAAAAATGGAAAGACATCCCATGCACATGGATTGGAAGAATAAACATAGTTAAAATGTGTATATTACCTAAAGCAATCTACAGATTCAGTGCATTCCCAATTAGAATCCCAATGATTCTTCATGGAAATAGAAAAAAGAATACTAAAATTCATATAGGGCAACAAAAGACCCTGAATAGCTAAAGAAATCCTAAGACAAAAGAACAAAGCTGGAGGCATCACAATCCCTGACTTCAAAACATACTACAAAGAAACAGTAATCAAAACAGCATGGTACTGGTACAAAAACAGACACACAGATCCATGGAACAGAATTGAAAGCCCAGAAATAAAACCACACATATACGGACAGCTAATTTTCGACAAAGGAGCTAAGAACATACAATGGAGAAAGGAAGCATAAAAAAAGACAAAATCAGCCATAAAAAAAGACAAAATCGTCCCATTTGCAACAACATGGATGGGGCTGGAGGGTATTATGTTAAGTGAAGTAAGCCAGAAAGAGAAAGACAAACACTGTATGATCTCACTCATATGTGGAATATAAACCAACACATGGACAGAGAAAACTGTATTGTGGTTACCAGGGGCAATGGGGGTGGGGGGTGGGCACACGGGGTGAAGGGAGACATATATATGGTGATGGACAAACAAAAATGTATAACCCAAAATTTCACAAGTTAAAAACTATTAAAACATCAATTAAAAAAAAGTAATCTGGGGCAGGGGTTACTTTGTAGATGATTTTAATGTAGGGCAATGGCACATATTTGAGGTCTGTAGGACTCTTTTTTCTGCAGTTGTTTCATAATCTTGTAAGTGTTCTGGGTATTAATATCTCCCTTCTTTAGCTTCTCATGATACACTTACTAAATGTTGATCTCTTTTATATTATAGATAGGTAGGTCGATCTTATGTCCCAGAATTTTATTCACAGTGACCTTAGAAGTTATTGAATGAAATCCTTTTTCTAATCAGCCTCTTTTTTCCCTCTACATGAATGCCTCCAGAGTTGAGCTACTCATTACCTCCTAAAGCAGCCCAATCAATTTGTGGTCTTGGCCGTAATGTACACAGTTTTTTTTGTTTTTATATTGAGGGAAGACCTATCTCCTTTTATGGTCTTTTTGGGCCTTTTATACCCTTTCCAGTGTTTGAAGTCACCCTGAGTTGTCTTTTTTTTCTAGTTCTTTCTACCATCCCTCATGTGGTTTGGCGCCTGTGCTTTTCTTTGTTCTGGTTTCCAACTGAGAATTCACTAGTCTCTCAGTATGTGTCTGTGGCTGTTTCGTTTTCTGAAGATAAGTTAAAAAAATTAAAAACATCTTTTTTTCTCTAACCAAAAATCTCTTAAGTGCTAAAAAAAATTTATTTTCTTCTGGCTTGAGTTAGCATTATAATTGTTAGTAGTATACAATTGAGGAAAACTATACAAACAGTTTTGTTGATAATTGTCAAACATAAAAATTAATTTACTGAAAATGCATTTTAAAATTAGACACATTGGACTCTTTTCAATCTCCCTTGTTGCTGGAATGAGACAGAGTTTAACATCAATTGTTACCTTTTTTTTTATTTTTAAGAATGTAACTGCTGATTACACACATAAATAAGTCAAAGGGAATGTAAGGAGTTTGTTATAGAAATGTCACTCAATTCTTTGACCTTCTTCAGAAATATATGCCTAAATCACACAGTGACCTATATTATAAATTATATTTAATAATCTATCAACTGATAATTCAGGCTTTCTTTTAATATTTTTGTTTTTCAGTGCTCAATATTGTATTTAGGTAACTAATAAAAAGGTATTATAAAACATTTTTTCGTGAGAGTTTAAACATTGATTACAAATTTGATTAATTTCTTTAAGCAATTTAAACTTGTTACAACTTTAGTTTGACTTATTCACTTGAATACTTCAAACACTTAAATAGTAAACAAAATGTGAACTGTTATTACAAAATATATTACCGCACTTACCCTAATGCATCAATATGATGCATTAATTCATCATTTCTAAATTTGTTTTTATATTTTCTAATGTTATTATGCTTATTTTAGTTTCTAGGATTTTAATCATGTTTTGATTATTTCCAGAGTTTTGGTCATCAGACTCCCAATCCCCCCAAAAAAGAAGAAAAAAAAATTATCATATCAGAATAGTCAAAGTTACGATTGACTCTTGGTCAAGACCTGATATCTGGTTGCATGGTTCTAGATAATTGGATCTTAAGCCAGTGATTATTAGAGTGAGTCCCTTTTTATGATCAAGTTTTACTTGTTACTTCTTGGGTGTTTAGATTTCTGTCTTTAATATGGACTTTAAAATTTTCTTCCTCTTGGCCTATCCTCCCACCCAACCAACTTTTATTTTATTTAATTAATTTTTTCTCCAAGTTTTTATTTAAAAAATCTCAAGCCCCTAGAAAAGCTGGAAGAATGAGACAGTGAATAGCGGCAGACCTTTCACCTACATTCACTGATTTTTAGCTCAGCTTACTTCTTAGGGACACTGCTAAGACGGAAAGTGGTAGCCCAGGCGTGCACAGAGGAGTGTTCCTGTCATCGTCCTTGTGTGGAATGCTAACCTTCTACAGGAGTCTGAGATTTTTAGTTTTTCTGGATTTTGTACTATTGACCCACATCGAACTTGTCTTTCATACAACCCTCAGGCCCTTTTTATGTACACACAAGTAAGTTTTGTTGTGATATTTTTTGGAATTGTTGAACAATTTGTTTTGAGGCTGTTGATCACTTTTCTATTCACTATTGAAGCTGCTGATGTTGGTGCTTGGAACATTTCCCAAATTGATTGACTGGACTTTAAATTTTTAAATCCATATTAAAGACAGAAATCTAAATTGCCACAAACTTGGTGTCTTAAAACAACAGAAATTTATTGCCTCACTCCAGGTAATGTTTTGTCACAGAGCGATTTGCCCCGCGTCAAAACGGAGATCGATGCCTTGAAGAACCTGAGACATCAGCATATATGTCAACTCTACCATGTGCTAGAGACAGCGGACAAAATATTCATGGTTCTTGAGGTTAGTAGTATGTTCCAGAGACCTGAAAGTATCTGGTCACTGTCTTAGTCTGCTTGGGCTGCTATAGCAAACACCGACTGGGTAGCTTACGAACAGCAGCAATTTATTTCTCCCCGTTCTGGAGGACGGAAGTCTAAGATCAAGTCACCAGCATGGTCAGGAGAGGTCCCTCATTCTGGTTCATAGCTGGCTGTGTCCTCACGTGGTGTAAGGGACAAGAGATCTCCCTGGAGCCTCTTTTATAAGAGCACTAATTCCATTCATGAGCCTTCTGCTCTCATGTCTTAATCACCCCCCAAAGACGCCACCTCCTAATTCTGTCATCTTTGGGGTTTAGGACTTCAACATATAAATTTTGGGGGGACACAAACATTCAGACCATAGCAGTCACTTTATCAACAGTTAAGAGAAAAGTACGTTTCACTTGAAATATTAGAATAAATGTTTAGTGGCTTATCTGTTTGAATTCTGTCTATAACAATTTAGATCAAGTAGTCATATATAATAAACTGGAGATTCATTGTGAACATTCTCTTTCTAATACACTCCTAATGGGGTGGTGTAGTTTTCTGGATAAAATATGTTAGAATTTGTTCCTAGAGGGATGAATCTATTTCAGTTTTATATGCTGTATTAGTTTAGGGCCGTCGTAACAAATTGTCACAAACGTGGTATCTTAAAACAACAGAAATTTATCGTCTCACAGCTCTGGAGGCTAGAAGCCTGAAATCAAGGTGTGGGCTCAGTTCTGGAGGCTAGAAGCCTGAAATCAAGGTGTGGGCTCAGTTCTGGAGGCTAGAAGCCTGAAATCAAGGTGTGGGCGAGGTTGGTTCCTTCTGGAGAATCTGTTCCATGCCTCTTTTCTAGTTTCTGGGGGTTGCTGGCAATCCTTGGTGTCCCTTCATTATAGATGCACCACTGTCTTCAAATGGGGTTTTCTTCTCTGTGTGTCTGTGTCTTTGTCCAAATTTCCCTCTTCATATAAGGACACAAGTCATTGGATTAGGGCCCACCCTAATCTACAAAGACCTGATTTACAAATAGGGTCCCATTCACTGGTCCTGGGTGTTAGGACTGGAACATATCTTTTTGGGGGACTCAGTTCCACCCACAGCCTATAGTTAGCCTTCAGTGTATGCGTTATGCATACTCTTTCAAGTTTTAACCTGCCCTTTTTGGCTTGGAAAGTGAAGTCTTGAGAACTTGAGTCATTCATCTCTTGCTTCATTTTCCCTAGTTTCAGCCAAATAATTTCTAACTGCACATCGTTTTCCCAGATTAGCACTTTTTAAAAAGCACATTTTAAAATTCATAATGCTGAAAGTTTTGGACCTAGACCCATTTTTCTCTTTATTACATTGTAGATACACACACGTGGTCTACAGTGGTGATTTTAAAGCCTTTTTTTTTAGTTGATCTCTTTGTGCAAATTAAATTCTTAAAAAACAACAACAAAAATCTCTCGTGAACCTAGGAGAAAATTTAAAAGGTACAAGAGACTATGTATTACAAAGTGACATTCTCTCTACCATTATCCGAGTCATCCAATTCCCTTCCCCTGAGTCAGTCACTTACTTCTCTTGTGTTTCCTATAGATAAGCATGTATTTACAAATACCTGCATATATTTTATATGTGTGTATGCATGTGTGTACATATATGCATGTATGTATGTGTTTTTTTATATATACAAATATATATAAATATGTGTGTGTTGCTTATCATTTTCTGTCACACAAATGGTCACATACTATAGTATTATTTCATACTTCGTGTTTTTCTCCCCACTTAACATTTTAGCTTGGAGACCATCTAGGTACATTTACAGAAATTTTAGATGTTTTTGTTTCTCTTTATTTCATATTTCTTTATTTGAAAATATAAAGTAGTCTGTTTTCTTTATGCAAATCTTATTGGATAGCATTTAAAAAATTGACTATTGGGCCGGCCCCGTGGCTTAGCGTTTAAGTGCGCACGCTCCGCTACTGGCGGCCCGGGTTCGGATCCCGGGCGCACACCGACGCACCGCTTCTCTGGCCATGCTGAGGCCGCGTCCCACATACAGCAACTAGAAGGATGTGCAACTATGACGTACAACTATCTACTGGGGCTTTGGGGGGCGGGAAAAAGGAGGAGGATTGGCAATAGATGTTAGCTCAGAGCTGTTCTTCCTCAGCAAAAAGAGGAGGATTAGCATGGATGTTAGCTCAGGGCTGATCTTCCTCACAACAACAACAAAAATTGACAATTGAGGTGTAATTTACATATGATAAAATGCACACATTGGGTATATACAGTTTGACAAAGGTATGTACCCGTGTACTTCCCACCGCAGTCGAGGTGTAAAACATTTCCAGCACCCCAGGAAGTTTTCTCCTGACCCTTTGAAGTTAATCCCTGTAACACCACCCACCCACTGCCCTTCCCAGCCCTGGTCTGATTTCTGTCACCATAGGTTAGTTTTAACTGTTCTATATCAGTTTACAGTGGATGTAAACTGTTCCACTGTACTTGATGTAAATAGAATCATACAGTCAGTATTCTTTTGTGTTTAGCCTCTTCTGTTCAGCTTAATGCTTTTGCAAGTCACCGTATCAACCTATGCTCCTTTACACCTTGCTTTTTTCACTTAATACTGGGTATTGTTTTATATCAGTTCATAAAGAGCTTCCTCTTTTTTTATGGCTGCATAGAATTCCATTTTACAGCTGTGTCATAATTTATATATGTGAGCATTTGGGTTGTTTCCCGTCTTTTTGCTCCGGCAAACAATGCTGCTGCGGTGAATGACCTTGAACGTGCGTTGCTTTTGATATGAGAGTGTCTGTAGGAACAGTTCCTCAGTGTGGAACTATGAGGTCAAATGCCGTATACACATATAAATATAATTGATATTGCTAAAATGAAACGAAATCTTAAATGGAAACCCCCATTTACGGAAAGGTGGAGCTGCTTTGGAGAAGAAGGGATGGAGAGCCTCGGGCTTCGCGCTCTGGCCTCCATTCTCCTGCAGCCTCCAAGGATCCTCTGTAGAACCGGGCTCCTTCTGGTACAGACTGAAAATCACTGGTCTTCGTGATGAAGGAGCAATAATGCTGCTGGGTTTTTTGTGTCAGGTAACTACACTAAATGTGAGTGCATTAGGATGAGAAGGGGTTTTAGTGCTTTGCTATAAAATACAAAACCCTGAATGAGCTTAAAAATCACGGTGGTAGTTGGTTGTACTTCTACCTACTGGTAATAAAACTGCTTGAGACCAAGAGCTGTTGTTCTCTTTCCCGGAATCACTGTTGCCTTGTTGGATCCTGAGAGTGTATTTCTGAATGTGCCTCACTCAGTTCCCTTGCCTGTTAAGTGGAATTAATAATATTGCTCAGTTAAGTATAATATTTTGTTTTACACTCCTTGGAAGTGAGTTCTGTAAGTAGTGACACTATCTGTGTGGCTGTGTTGCTGTTGAAGTACTGCCCTGGAGGAGAGCTGTTTGACTACATCATCTCCCAGGGTCGCCTGTCAGAGGAGGAGACCCGAGTCGTCTTCCTGCAGATAGTGGCTGCGGTTGCTTACGTGCACAGCCAGGGCTATGCTCACAGGGACCTCAAACCAGTAAGTGACTGCATCACAGTTAGATGCTCACCCCAGAGTTCAACCTCATTTACCTATTTTCGCTAGGTTTCCAAATGTTCTTTCTGTTTAGAATCTGTCTTGGCTTTGCTACTTTTTCTTTGTTCCACTCATCATGAATCACTTTTTTTCTCTCCTTTACTTTTGACTTCTGGTGGGCTTTTCTGGATGGACTTATTATTGGCATTCCATTTATCTACCAATTGTGTGTGACATTATAAGTGTCCTTGTAATCAGCTGTGGCCTATAAACCTCAGGATTTGATCTCTAGGAAAGAAGAGTTTTGAGTGTTTTCTTCAAGAATATTGCCATTGAGTGTTGCCATCCAATACTCTTTTCCTAACCTCATTTTCCTCTAATTTTAATTCCATTGCACTTCAGAAGGAAACAGTCCGATGGATTGACAGACTCTACTTTTCAAGGACAGAATAAAATGTGAATTCTCTTACGTCTGCAGGCTCTGACTAAGGTGGATGATGGTGAACGTGGATTTTAGTGTTACTGGTACCAGGGTCAGGCACCTAGAATTGGTCTGACAAGATAGGGCAGTGTTACTGTCCTTTTCCCTCTGTGTATACGCAACCCTTTGATGTGAGTTCACTCTTTTGGTTTAAACTTGCCTTTGGCACACACTGTGTTTGCTTTTAGTTGAGCTTCAGAGCACCACTGAGAAAATGGTTTATGCTGACATGTCTTGAAGGGAAGCGGGATAGTTATCAACATTCCTCCCCTCTCCCCTTTTACACTTCTTATCATTTCATTCTTTTTAAATGATTTTCGCTCTGTTGTGCCCAGGCTATTTAATATAAACAACCTTACGTCGTTTTTAGAAATGGCTAGAGGTGGCATGTGATATAAGGAAGTCAGTATACAGCTATGAATTTATCTTTTTTTTCCCCCAGGAAAATTTGTTGTTTGATGAATATCATAAATTAAAGCTGATTGACTTTGGTCTCTGTGCGAAACTCAAGGTAAGTGCAGAAATAAAAGTGCACTTGTTTCCTTTGTAAATGCACCTCTTAGTGCGTTATCTTGCGCTGACTTCCACATAGTCTTTATTGAGCCTGGTTGCATCCATTGAGAAGAATGTTAAATTTCATCCCTTTTATAAGTTCTCTAGTTGATTCTACTATGTGGCCAAGATTGAGCACCACTGCTCTAGGTCCAGGGTTGGTCCTGCTGAAGACCCCTGGGTATGCTGTGAGGGAATGTGCGGTGCTGAGGTGACGTGAGACCATCACAGCAGGAATGCTGAATTGACCGTGTGTTTGCAGTTTGAGTATGTTGCCACTAGATGACGCCGTTGTTCATTTAGATGTGAGTTTTGGGAATTTAGAGCAAATCTACTCCTTGTTATCCAGATGGTTATATAACTAACAATTAGTTAGATTTTGAAAGACAGTCCCCTTTCCTTATGAAAGAAGAAGGAAAAAGTCCATATGCATTTTTCAATTTATACTGTTATGTATGTCCCTAATTTGTGCTCCACAGTTAAGTACTGGTGTTCTCCAGCACACCTTCTCTTTGAGGTGACTTTGAACTCTCCAGCTCGGCTGTCTGTGGCAGAGCTCCTGTGTGGCTGCCTGTTGGAGGCTTCCTCTTGAGTTCTCAAATGATGTTTCTCACAGTCTCTAAAATGAGCTGTCTACACTCATTGAGAATGTTGAAACTGCAGACCTGCCTCAGTCCTGTGTAGTCCCATCATTATTTCCCGCCCCAATCAGAATTAGCTAGGTGCTAAGGGAAGCAGATTTTGCCCCTTCAGCTGAATGTCTTATTCTTTCTGATTTTCCTCTCCCCTTGGCTCTTCAGAGATGGTCAGTGGAGCTTGTGTCTGGGAACTAAATGCTAGAAGGCGTTTTTTTTGATTGGCAGGCGTATAAAGATAAAACATACTCTGAGCAGATAAAGTGGTTTAAGTCATCTTCTCTACGGGAGGCAGTGGAGAATCTGTCTGACAGACTCCATCAGCCTTTCTTTCTGGCTGCCGCAGATTCGACCCACACAGACACCCTCTAAGGAAGCTGGAGTTGGCTAGGAGGGGATTGCCTCAGTTTTCTGCTGAGGAGCTCACTTCTGGGCATGTTGTTGCAGTTGTAAATGAAATCTCACAATCTGGCAGGTCATTTGCCAGTTGTGGAACTTAGTACACATGTTGGGCAATAGCATCATTTTCATTATGTCTCAATATTTCTGTGGGAGAGCAGAGGAGGTGGAGCAGGTTTCTCATTTTAACAGATCTGGAAGCTCACGTTGTGATTCCTGTGATAACTGAGTCTAGAAAACAGACTTCCAAGGCACTGTTAGAGGGAACTCTAAGGGGAAAGAAGCTCTTCTGTGTCTAAAGATTCAGTGTTGGAGATAGGGTGCAGTAAAGACATAATCCTTTTTCCTTGAGTGCTTGGAGGTGGGAAGACATGCGTGCTTGGATGTGTGCTAAGCTGATTATTATGGGAGTGGAAGTCTGGAGAAGTATGAGCCTGACCTGACTGAGCTAAGGGGAAGAGGATTTGCTCGTGCCGGGTTGTAGCCACATTGGAAATCCAGAGAAGAGGAAACGCACGTGCATGCATGTAGGCAGTGAGCACTGGGTTGGCTGCAGAAGTCTCTTATTTGGGTAATTCTTCATCTAGCTTCTCTTTGCTTGTGCTGAAAGAATGTTTATCAAGGTTTTAATTCTCTTAAGGCTGTAATTAAGTGTTTCATTTTTATCTTATTGTCAGGATAACAAGGATTACCACCACAGACATGTTGTGGGAGTCTTGCTTATGCAGCACCCGAATTAATACAAGGCAAATCATATCTGGGCTCAGAGGTAATTATTCATTGATTAATTCGGTATGTGATCAATATACACTTACTGGTGACCTGTACTGAGTCAGGCATGGTGCATTGGGGATATAATGATGAGGTAAGAAATAATCTTGTTGAAGAGTTCAGTCTGTTCAGAGTGAGGTATGTAAAGTAACACATGAAATGAATAACTTGTAATAAATATAATGCATAGCCCACTCATGAAGCAAGGATATATTTCCGGGGTCCTTGTTGTGGTTGCTCTGGTGTTGAACAGTGCCATAGTTTAGACTGTTCGTCCAGCCCGGTAGAGCACAAGGCCA